>NC_134277.1:10704837-11904837 GCF_949628215.1 Phalacrocorax aristotelis | reverse complement strand
TCCTTGTCTGTTTTTTAATTGGAAAAGATGGTGCACAAGCTTAATTTTAAAAAGCCCTCCTGAAAATGTACCTTGTTGATTTTTCCTGGTTTTATATGCATTCTGGTTATAATAAGCAAAAACAAATGCAGTAATTCTGGATGAAAGGAGTTACACAGCATAGTTTTGACAGATCGGTTTATTGTCCCACATTGTTTTCTCAGCGATCAAGGTTCTGATAATTGGTGCCATATACATATTTTGAGGTTGTATGGAAAACAATTAAGCTTTTGTTTTTCCTCTGATCTCATTGCTTCACCATTTTTGATGGCTTTATTTTGCTGCATAAAAAATTTATTTAAAATCAGTTGGTTAGGCTTTGGAGCTTTCTTTCCATCATACAGTTTTGCTTTGAATAAATAAGTAGATTAAGGATAGGTTAAGGCAACTGTTTCGTATTTCTGGTTGCTTCCATGGTTAAGGTGTGCTCTATGGTTGATTTGAAAGATATTTTAATTTGATCTTTTAAGACTCCATAAGGTATTTCTGTAGAATCATTCTGTGAAGAAAGGGTTAATACTTCCATGTGCATTTACATTTAGGGCTTGGCTCTGTTGAAGAGCCTGGTGGATAGATGTAAAGTTAATGAAAGAATCATGACAAGACACTATACATAAAGCAGACATAATGCTGTAGAAGCACAGCGTCTTTGAAAGAACAGCTATGGCCTAGACTTGAAAATCGTTACAAGACTTTTTAGCCTCATTGCCTGTATCCTCTTGATGAAAGTAAAATGTAATGTGCCTTCTCTAATGGGCACTTGACTATCTGTAGTGCTCCTGAAATGTGTCTGTAACCGCTCAATGAAATGGTTATTGACAAATCAGGTTAAATCAGCATAAATAGTGATAGTGTCATCACTGTATGCCCATCATAACATCTTAAGGGCTGCAGGGTTTCTCCAGGTGGAAGCATCTATAATCTGTATAATTTCCTAGAACTGTCAGAGAATCACAGAATGGTTGAGGTTAGCAGAGACCTCAGAAGGCCATCTGGTCCAGCTCTCCTGTTCAAGCAGGGCCACCTAGAGCAGGTTGCCCAGGACCCATGACCAGAGAGCTTTTGAATAGCTCCAAGGGTGGAAACTCCATAACCTCTCTGGGCAACCTGTGCCAGTCACCCTCGCAGTAAAAAAGTGCTTCCCAGTGTTCAGAGGGAACCTCCTCCATCTTCGTTTGTGCCCATTGCCTCTGGTCCTGTCACTGGGCACCACTGGAAGGAGCCTGGCTTGGTCGTCTTTACACCCTCCCTTCAGATGTTTGTACACATTGATAAAATTCCCCATAAGCTGTCACTTCTCAAGGCTGAGCAGTCCCAGCTCTCTCAGTCTTTCCTCATAGGAGGCATGCTCCAGTCCCTTCATTATCATAGCGGCCCTTTGCTGGACTCTCTTAAGTAGCTCCTTGTCTTGTATTTGGAAGCCCAGAACTGGACCCAGCGCTTGAGATGTGCCTCACTAGCGCTGAGCTAGAGGGGAAGGATGACTTCCTTCAATGTGCTGGCAATACTTTGCCTAACACAGCCCAGGATACCATTTGCTGCCTTTGTGGCAGGACACACTGCTGACTCACATTCAACTTGGTGCCCACCAGGACCCCCAGGTCCCTTACTACAAAGCTGCTTTCCAGCCCATCGGCCCGCAGCCCATGTTGGTGCAGGGGGTTGTTCCTCCCCAGGTGCAGGACTTTGCATTTGCTTTTGTTGAACTTTGTGAGATTCCTGTCAGCCCATTTCTCCAGGGGTCCCTCTGAATGGCACAGCCCTCTGGCGTATCAGCCACTCCTCCCAGCCACTCGTCGTTTCTGAAGAGATGTGAGAGCAGGCACCACGTGATGGCTTCAGCTCTCTTTATGATTTATGTTGTTACAGACAAGAGGATATCTAGGTTGTGGAATTCCTTTGCCAACGTACAGAGGAGTTTTGCTAATCAGCTAAGCTGCTTAAAGGAAAGAGACTGTTTTCCCCTCAAGATCATGTGCCAAAGGACAGTAACATTTTCAGCCTGTAATCATTTTGATCAATTCTGTTTATTGATTTTATTTTGTCATCTCTTAGGATGCAGGAAGTCAACAAATAGGCTTTTTGCTTGGAAGCTGTGGAGTTACTGTGGCCTTGACTAGTGATGCATGCCATAAAGGACTGCCGAAAAGCCCCACAGGGGAGATACCACAGTTTAAAGGTAAGCTAACCCTTGCTTATCATGGGTATCACAGGTCATTTGCTACAGTAACAGTCACTGCGCTTGTTTCGTTGTACTGCGTGAGGATCAGGCCTGTGTTGAAACACTTCCCACAGGAGCAGCCCCGGCTGCTGGGATGCGATAGCCCTGGCCGTGTATCACTGGCTGGTAGCGATCGCTGCTCCCGCCTCATGCCTGCCGAGCAGTACAAGTGTTTCTCATCTGGTTCTCTGCTGGCTCAGCCGGGCTGCTGAGATCATCTGTGGCCACAAGCAAAATTAAACCAACAGACTTAGGACTGTAGTAGATGAGAAGCACTCATACAATTCACTCCTAAAGCTAAGTGGTAACCTCTGACAGGAGAGCGGTAATAAACTATTTGGGTCAATAACAGCTTAAACTGCCCAGCCATTTCTTCAGGGATTGTCTGAGAAGGCCACAACAGCAATGTTAAGAAAGCAGTTATGGGAAATCTTTGCCATGCTATGGTGAGGTTTAAAAGAAGCAATGTTTAGGTAACGGTGACACAGGCATTTGGGAAAAAAAACCTCTAGCAGAGAAGAGTGTCATCTTGTCTTATTCGGCAGAAACTCAGCAAAAGCTGACTTTTCTTTGTACCTCAGGCTGGCCAAAGCTGCTGTGGTTTGTCACAGAGTCTAAACACCTCTCCAAGCCACCTCGTGACTGGTTCCCACACATCAAGGATGCAAATAATGACACAGCTTACATTGAGGTGAGTTAATGAAGATGCATCTTCTCCTCGAATCATTGCATATGGCGTTTCTGGATTAGGTAAACATCATTATTCATTCACTAGTCACAGAAGCAAAGAACGTCCTGGTTTAGCCTGTTAATAAGTAATATTTTCTAATAAATTATGCTGGATATTGATTTCAGAAAAGTTAATGAAATGTTAAATTGCATTTTGGGGGTTTCTAACGTTCATGTTTTAATGTCATCTATGTGGCTCCCACAATATTGTCTTAAACTTGCCTTGACCAATCTCAGTCTTGTTCAGTGTGGGCTTGCCCGCTAGCCTTGGGATGTGTAGACAGCAAGTTTCACAGTGAAGGTTTGGTTCTCATTTCACAGCCTTCAGACCTTTTGAAAGAGAAGGAACTTCTTGTTCAAATGCTTTCCTGTCACTTACTGCTTTGTGAGTCACACTCCCCATAAAAGACCAGCATCAGGAAGGCAAAATTAGCGATGCTGTTAAGTTTGATTTTTCTCTTTTTTTTTCCCCATTCTTTTTTCCCTTTTCTGCATAGACTCAAATGCCTCGAATTCAGTGATGTTAGTATTGAGCTTAAACGATTATTCAAAGGGTATAAGTTCAAGAGAGTGGAGCAAAGGTATTTCCTATCTGTGCGCAGTCAGAACACTGGGCTAGAGAAGGAGAGATGCCTCCATTTTTGATCTTACTGATTATCTTCATCATGGAGAAAGATAAATGTTTAGTGTACTTTAATTGCCACTACTGGTTTTCAGACTCTTGCATAAAGTTGCAAAAATTACTGCAGTCATCAGCAGTGATCTCCCACCTCTTTTTTAGGGTGCTTTCTCATGGCACTCTCATATTCTTCTGACCAAAGAGCTTATGTCTTTCAGAATATATACATATAGATTATTGTAACAGCACCCAGCAAGGATTCTGTGGTCAGCTCTTATCCCATGCCTTATGAGAGACAGAAGGGAGAAGCTCAGGTTTATTGGTTGGCCTATAAAATCTAACGTGAACACTGAGCAGACTGAACTAGGTTATTCTCTGCAAAATCTCTCCATTCCTTTAGTCATGAACATGATCAGAATTGTTAGAATTAATTCCTCTTAATGCCCATATTCAAACAGCAGATGGATTTCTGATATCAAGCCTGGGAAGCTTCAGACAAGAAGAAAAAGCTTACCTGAAAGAGGTGTCTTTTAACCAAAAAATGCCTCCCAAACTCCTCAGTACTGTTGCCTTCTTAAAATAGAGTCATTAGATTTACCCATCATTCACCTACATAGGAAACACTTGAAACATAGCCATGAAGTAATGGAAATAGGGCAACTATTACACAATGACTTTCCCTGCTTATTTCTTTTTAGTATAAAACATGTAAAGATGGAAGCGTGCTTGGGGTGACTGTGACAAGGATTGCACTGCTGACGCACTGCCAAGCTCTGACCCAGGCATGTGGATACACAGAAGGTATGGAGTACATTTCCCGTGCTTCATCCTTAAAATCAAGTGTGAATTGTAATTTGTTTCTCATCAGGCTCCTGTCTTATGTTTTACACAGATCTGTGTTAAAGGCTTCTAGATTTAAAAATCTGGGATTTTTTTTCATTGATTTCAGAAAACATGTACACATTTGAAATATCTTTGTGAGAGGCACAAATAATGTCCTAGCCAATACAAATCCTGCAGTGGAGACTTACTATGAAAGTTAAGCTTAGAGGTCAACAGCCATGTTATACTGAAGCTTCCTTCCTTTGAGTGGGTTTGCCTTGGGTCAATGCCATGTTCTAAAAAATAAACTCTAAAAAATAAACTCTGTTTGTTTTTGTTGGACAGCTGAAACAATTGTGAATGTATTAGATTTCAAGAAGGATGTTGGTTTATGGCATGGGATTCTTACAGTAAGTATGGTTTTTTATTTTGTGTGAGTATTTGAAAATAAATTTTTCTGCTTTGAAAGGAAAACATATGTGGCTTAAACCCATGATCTTCTGCTAGTGCACTTACCCATAATGAGCACGGTAAAGATGCGAATGTATTTTTATGCATCATGCCAAGTACTCTGGCCCCATTCTTACCATGTTATTCTGAATTTACTGATGCGTGATTTTGAGATCAGACTTTACAGCAGAAACAAATTAAATAGGTACTTTCCGCTGTAAGGATATGATCCAATGGCATAGCTATATTGCCTCGGACTAGCTTCTCTATCAGAACTCCCACCAACAGATGATTTTGCTAACATTGAAGCATTTCTGATACTTCAAATTGCAGAAAATATCTACTCGTTATTTGAATGTCTTCCTCGATTGACATGGGAGGCGATTGGCATATCTTTAAGGATTACTTCTAAAGGTGCTGCTGCAGTCAATGACTGACAAAATGCTTACTATTCATTGATCATTTTAAGAACAGATACCAGGTTTTGAAGGGTCACTGTTGGGGGATCCCAGGATGTTCAGGCGCTACATGCTATGATTTCCAGGGATCCAATATACTTTTCCCATGCAGTTATACTGTACTTAATATCAAAAGGCAGTAATAACAATTCTGAAGCAGAAAGGATCTATTAGGCTTGACACCCATAAATATCTCATGTTAAAAACCCATCTTTATCACTGAAGTTGAAAGCAAGCATCTAATAGTGCTTTTCTATGCCTTCCTTTCCTATTATCTTAGTATGAACTTCATTTTTTCATGACTTGCCTCTAAGTCCTTTTCCTGTGGCTACACCTGTGCCAGACTGAAACAAGAACTACCTTCTGCAGTTCTGCAAGTGTTTAGATGACTAATCCACGGGGCCCTTAAGCCTAGGTTTTCCCAAACAAATCCTCTATTTAACCTGAGCTGCTGTGAGTGGAGACACATTGCCCTCAGATGATGTTTCCAAATGGTAACAGAAGGAAAGCAGCAGCTCATTTATGGGCTGTTTGTTTAGTAGTAGCACTGAGAAATCACTAAAGCAATTGACTGTCTCAGACCGGGAGATTGGTTTTGGATCTGTCATTGGTTTCACTCAGCTGCTTTTTCTAAGCTTCCTGCAACTTTTCATGATCTTCTTGAAAATACTGGAATTAGCCCACCTGGAGAAGGACTAAAAACTCCTTCATTTATTGTCTGTTAAAATAAATTGATCTCTTCTTAATCTGTGGCTCACATTTCTCTATTTACTGTCTTAAGTACTTTGTGCCCCACTACCATTAGTAGTTTTTCAGTCTTCACAGAGATGGATTTCTTTAGACAGATATGTTGCTATTAATTGTCCTTTTCCGTGAAGAATCTTCATATATACTGAAGTTTAGCAGGCTGAGGGATAATACTAACCTACATAGCAAACAGGCAGACATTGTTCATCCAATTTTTTTTTTTATTTTTTCTATTTAAAATGAATCACTTAGAGTATAAATAGAAAGAAAATCAGGGGTTTTTTTCAGTACCACTTCAAAGTTATGATCTGATCAGTCTAAATCCATAATTCTTAATTAAAGCATTAGAAAATGGGGTTCTGTTTCATCTTAATGTAAATAGCTAGACAGGAAAAGATAAATGCCAGCATTGACAATAAAACAAGCATAGAGTGATTTGCATAGATGCCCCTGCCCAGAACACAATATAAATAAATACCACGATTGTTGTATAAAACCCATTTATCTTATTTGATTTCAGAGTGTCATGAACATGATGCATGTTATAAGTATTCCATACTCCTTAATGAAAGTGAATCCACTGTCATGGATACAAAAAGTCTGTCAATACAAAGGTGAGGAACAAGAATATACAAAAGTATGCTTGGTAGTCAAAATCAAGAGTACAAATTGATAATACAGCTGTATACCTTTTATATGGTGTATTAGTAATCTAACCATTCTTATTGCAGCAAAAGTTGCCTGTGTAAAATCCAGAGACATGCACTGGGCATTGGTGGCACATCGAGATCAGAGGGACATCAACCTTTCCTCACTGCGTATGCTGATAGTGGCTGATGGTGCAAACCCATGTAAGCTATGCTTCTGCAGTCCAATAGAGAACAGGAAGTGTTTTCTGTTTTGCATTTGAAGTTTCAATTTTTAGTTATCTTAGCTAAAATATTTACAAAGTATAAGGTTTATCTACTGCAAACTATATGATATTTATAGAAACAGTAATTAATTTTGAATTTAAAAAAAAATATTTTTCTTTAGCTAATCCTGAAGCAAACTTGATGTTCCACATAATATAAGTTGCAGTAAATCCAGTTTTGTTTAACATGACAGTCATGTATAAAGACTGACGTAAGTAACCTTAAGCTATAGAGAGGATCAGAACATTTCTTCTGAATGATGGTGCTCAGATGCAGAAGTAACTAGGAATTTTAGGGGAATACTTTACTACTCTGGAGAACCACATCTGGATCACTTCATGACAATTAATTGCATGAACTGTTTCTCTGTATTGTTTAAGGTACAAACATACAGGTGTTCTGCTTGTTTGTAGTAGTTTGCTTTGAGTTTCTGAATTAAATCTTTAAGTTCCCTCATCCTAAACAAGAAAACTGTAATGGCTTTTCTGTGTAAGCACAGTGAAAGGACTTCACGCTCAAATATTACTCTTCATTCTCTGTATGCATACACAACTGTCTATACATATATATAGTTGTTGTAGCTATGACTTCTTTCCCAGTGGGCATGGGTCCTTTTTAAATTTTTTCTCCTGAAAGGCCTATATAGTCAATAGTAAATTGGCAGTTTGAATAGCATCACTTCAGAAATGAGATTATTTTTCTCCTCTGATTTTTTTTTTCTTTACCCCAGGGTCTATTTCTTCCTGTGATGCATTTCTCAATGTCTTCCAAAGTAAAGGTCTAAGACAGGAGGTCATTTGTCCCTGCGCTAGTTCACCGGAAGCTCTCACTGTGGCTATTCGAAGGTACTGTGTTCCACCAGTGGAAATAGACTCACTGTAGAACATATGTGGTCATTTGAAAAGAAATGAAAAATTTATTTAAGTATGAATCTGCATACTTAACTTCTGAATGACATTTTTAGATTTCATTTTGTTTATGTCCAAAGAAGACATACAAGAAGAATTTGTAGAGTAATAATTTAACCCCAGAGTGCTTTATAATACAGTTCCCATTTCTGCAATTTTATCTAATTTAAAAAGGAAATAGACTGAAATGCAAACTAATTCTGTAAAAAGAAGTGGAAAAATATCACTGTAAGCATAAAATTAATTAAAATGTGGGAGTTTAAGTGGAATTATCATTGAGGAAAATTATGCTTTAAAGTAGTCTGTTTAAAGACAATTACGACATTCTGCAGGTTGTCTCTGGCTGACTGGTGCTTTTTAACCATTCATAGACTCTCAGTAATCATCTGGAAATGTCCTTTGAGTCTGGGGGATTTGTGCCTGGAAATAAAAGTGATAAATTCTAATAAAACTATTGAACCTTATGTACATGAATGTCAGTATGCAGCAGTCACCTGTTGTACTTTGAGCAGTAGGCACTTTGTTCAGATTTCTGCAGCCATTTATGATTGTTTCACATGTTAAAACATGCAGTATAAAAGTGTAAAGCACTGTAATAGCATTAAGTAAAATAC
The DNA here is from genome assembly GCF_949628215.1 of Phalacrocorax aristotelis. Taxonomy (NCBI): domain Eukaryota; kingdom Metazoa; phylum Chordata; class Aves; order Suliformes; family Phalacrocoracidae; genus Phalacrocorax; species Phalacrocorax aristotelis. The sequence continues at coordinate 11,896,316 of NC_134277.1, read as the reverse complement.
TTCCTGCCACAAAGTTTAAAACACATTGTCCAAGTGAAATTTACTAGATTTTCAATTAGCTTTCCAACAAAACATCACAGGAAGAAAGGCATGAGGCCAACAGTGTGGTTGACTTTCAGCCACCTCATTATTAGCTTAAAACATCTGAAAGCTATCCGTCAGGGACTTACCCTGTCCAGGTTAGTTGTCTTTCTGTGAACTACAGGATCTCAGGCAGCCCTTCATTCAGCTCCACCAGCCTGTTCTCAGCTTTATACCACTAAGTATGTTGGTTTTCCCTTGCAATGGGTTTCCCTGCCATAGGCTGAGCAGGCCTTGGCTACCGTGGAATGAGCCCTTGCTTGTGAGTGCAGAGAGGAGGTGGATGGGCCACAGACATCACTTGGTCTGAACACTGATTAATGGGAGAGGGTTTTAATTTCCTGGGCTAGCCCTGGAAAAGCTGCCGCAGATCGCAGGTTATGAAGTGGGAGAACTCACTGTATTTCAATGTGCAACGGCTGGCGAGCCCTTTCTAGATTTAAACTTTATGCTTGTAGCCACCTGAAGCACTAGAGATTAATTTTCAAATTAACTAGCATTGAGAGCTTGGATTAAAAAAAAATATTAGCACATAAAATAGTGGGTAATTAAAAAAGGCATTTTTATCTTCAATGCCTTGCTGTGCAATTACAAAGCAGTTCTTACTACAGTGACTGTTACTGAACACATACCTCCTTTTTTTTTGAAATCTGTTTAATGGTGGAATAATACCAGCTGAACTTGCGAGCTTTAGTATTTTACATTTTATTCAAGCCATCTCCACTGACAGTAAAGTCGTTATCATACAAGTTCCAAAGAGTTACCAGCTGAAGTATGCATTAAAATGACTCCCTGCAGAGCACCGATCCGATCCAGAGAGCTCCCTGTTAATGCTCTGACTCTTTCAAAATCTATGGTGTATTTTTACTGATCTTCCTATACGGAAGAGTAACAAAATCAGTTCTCAGTTGAAATACCCTTATAGTTTAGAAAAAGACAGTCAGTAATAGATTAATAGGTACTTTAGCCTAACAGCTGAATCATGAAGCCTTGTATTTAAAGGAATGTGTCATGCAAGTAATTCTTTATGGTATTCCCCTTTGGTTTATTGCATATTAGTCTGAACCTACTTGCTTAAGGGAGTGCAAAAGTTTATGAAGAGGTCTTTTCCCATTTAAATGACTGGCAAAAAATAGTGGTAAAATAGATTGTATCTGTAAATGCTGGTAGTAACTGCTCTCAAAATGGTCTGCAGCTACTCAGTATGAACAAATCAGCTTTCAAGCAGATGTACGTTGTCCCGCTTTCATGGTTATGGAAACTGAAGGGGTAGGTTTGGCTGGTGGTTTAAGCTAAATTTACTCAGTATATAAAGTAGGTGGAATTATAGCTTTGTTTAGATGCCTCTACCTTAATCGAAGGATTTGTCTTTGTCTAGCAAGCAGCTGTACAGAATTCCAAATCCAGTATTAGAAATATTGAATGTGTAAAGCAAATTAAAAATGTGAACTCTGAAACAAATTATAAATACATTGGAATGGGATTAATTATATCTCATCTTCTTCTCAAGTGATTTCTCTCCTGCTTGGCAGAGATACTTGTTTTAGAGTTGTTCCCATGTGAATATCATGCACAGGACAAAATAAGATACCATGTATTTCAGGATTGTTGCTGACAAGATACTTTCTAAGAGGATGTATAGGTGCTGTCAGGTGCTCAGCCCCCCACCTCACTCCTCCATCCTGGTCCTCTGACTGTATTCCCATTCGGTGTCAGGTAGCTAGTTGCCTGCAAGAGAAGGCTTGAACATGTTTAACTGGTGTCTCATTCAGGTATCCACCTCAGACTACCAGAAAACCAGAAATACTCTGAAATAGCTGTTCTGAAATGCCTGTCCTGTGGACCCCAGGTCCTTGGCACCGACTCTTTCCTCTGCACACCTGCTTCCATTGCACAATGCTTCTTGCTACCCTGGGCAAAGCTGTTGTCTTAACCCAGGCCACAGCAAGTGTAGCTCTACTGACAAGTCCCCCACATGATCCTAGCAGGCCTCGTGCTTCCAGCTTCCCTCGCTAGCACCCCTGCCCTGTACACAGCCAGTGTCTTTCAAAGCTGTGCCCGCTTTTCTTTTTAGCGGTCTTTGTACATGATAAGTAATACAAGAAGATGTATGTGATGGAAGTCTAGATGGCCTCTACTCCTAGAAGGTTGTGAGAAGCTGTGTGTGCCTGCAGGAGACCTTTCTTCTCATAAGCAATAAAATATGTGGTTTGGGGAGCAACAGTGAAAGGAAGTTGATCAATAATGTTGCTGAAAGTTCCTTTTATGTGATGGGAAAGTTATTTATCACAGCTGCTTGTTTACTTGCGCCATTTGTTATGCTCTAATGCGTTTTCAAGCGTGCCCACATCCTTCTTTGTTGACAATGTCACTTGAGAAATATGCCTCGTAAAACCTATTAATTGAAATTTATAGTGCCGATCACTGCAAGGCTTACGTGAGCATGATTGGCTAAGGCCCATCTAGTATTTCAAGCACAGTAGAGGAGAAATGTCATATATAAGGACATTAGCTGTTAAAAAAAATAGTTGTGTGGACTACTGAGGAAAAATGCAGAATTTTGAAATAAATATTGGCTATTTTATCCATCTCGAAAATAGCTGGAGTCTGGCTGCTCTACATGGATGCATTATCCACACTCAGATCAGCATCATGTTAGCTTCTGGTTTCGCGTTTTAAAATGCAGGACAGTGTAAGAATCTTTCCAGACATGAAAAGCCCTAACATACTCCCTTGACTTAATAACTTGCATACATCAACATTTGTTTGCTCAAGCCACACTCTACATATGTATAATTGTATCCACTGATACAGCAGGCAGTTTTATATTGAAACAAGTTGACAGACAGCTTGGGCTGATGCTGTGGAATTGTACAGCATGTCAGCAGTGAATCTGAGCAAACTGAGGCTTTACAAAGAGGCTGTATCCACAACATTTTGGCCATGACTGATGAAGCTATAATTTGTTTTAATTTTCATGCAGAAAATTAGAATAGGAATATTTCAATTATATGCACTAAAATAAAGATGGTAAAGTCCTGGTGGCTTCCACAGATATTTGGCAGTGATTCTATTACAACCTAATTTCTGCTGTTTAGTAATTTTAAATGCTTAAGTATTGGGAGTGGGAAGTCAAATCTGTGATATAAACACAGCATACTTGTATTCTAATCTTGGCTTTGATACCAGTGTGCTAGAGTTAGGCTTTTAGTCTGGCAGGTGAGCTTGGCATCCTAGGTTGCCCCAAAGTAGGTATCATATAGAGAGTGTATTGAGTTATTTACCAATCAGTTCCAAATATTTAGAGTGCGGTTTCCCCCCACATCACCTGCACTGCCTTGCAGTATTTTTAAAACAATACAAAAGGCTTGATTACTTGGGTAATTAAACAATCTTTATACATCTATCTAAAAATTAAATCCAAGGTGTTTTTGGTAAGTGTTAAGTGTTACTTTCATCTCTGCAGCCCTATATATGTGGGTGGCTACTGAATGGGAGAGTTGACAGACGTAATTACTCAGAAATGACCAAAAAACAGGATTCTGTCAAGTCTAGTAGGGGAAAAAAGAAGGTGAAATTTTAAACTCTGAAATAGAGGATTATTTGCAATAGTCATCCATTAAAAATAAGTAGATGCTTATATCTGTCTGGTGGTGCACTAATGTTATAACCTATGGTTGCAGGCCAACAGATGACAGCAATCAGCCACCAGGCAGAGGAGTTCTGTCCATGCATGGTCTCACTTACGGAGTGATTCGAGTGGACTCTGAAGAAAAGCTTTCTGTTCTGACTGTCCAGGATGTTGGTTTAGTGATGCCAGGAGGTAAGGAACTTTCTGTGAAACTTACTATGATTCATTAATTTAAGTAATTAGCTGTAAAAAGTCATAGGTAGGCATACTTTGCTGTTAGACAGCAAGCTTTGTGATTAGAACATGTGTACTTGAAAACATTTTAGTCCAAAAGCATTACCTTGTAAAACTTCGCAGTTTGGAAATCCCAAGATTTCTTCTCTCCGTTTCCCTCCATGGCTGTCTGTACTCACATTAGTGGTGTGCTTTAAACAACCTGTCACCACATCAGAACCCCCATTCCTTAACTGTGACATACTGGTACAGAAAATAAGTAAGTTGGATTCCAATGTCTGGAGGCTATAAATACCCATAAGCCTGACCCAGATGAGACTCGGTCGTGAAAATTTTCATAACCTATGCTAAGGATCAACGAAATTGGTATCTGAAGGCTTGCAGAATGTTTTTCCAAAGATCTTGTGCTATCACCCAGTTACTACAAAGAGAAGGTATGATTGGACAGTTCATGTTGATAAATTCAAACTGAAATCTAAAGATGAAGATATTCTTCATAAGAGCTAGATTTTAAATGAGGTGTTATAGAGACTAGAAAAGATAATACTGTATTTTTTCATTAGACGATGTCTTTTATGCACCAGAGGAATAAAACATAAAGATGCATCTTACAAATTTTCAGTTGAGCAACTTAAAATAAAGGAAAAGAAGATTGGTTGTTGTCTAATAGTTATCATATATGATATTATAGATATAATATATAAGATAAAAGATAGTGCCATCTTGCACTTCGTAATATATTTTGATTGTTTTAATAGAAGTACATGCTCCTGTTTATTTTCAGAGTGAGAGAAAGGTCATTCTTAACACTTGTAATTAAAAGACATGCTGATTCATTTTTGGTCTCTCTTGTTCATCATATCCTCTTTCCAGCTGCAAAATCTACACATGCTGGACTCCTACTCCAGAGACTGTAGCTAAAGCAGCATACTTGATTCTTATTCACATGGCTCACGCATAAAGTAGTGCTTCTTCCTCGGACCAGTGCTTTCTAATCCCTCCTGCTTAGCTCCTGCTGTCTCTGCAGTCCTGTGAGACCAGCGAGAGGGAGTCTGAGCTCTGATAAATTCTTAGTAAAACAACCATGCTAGTCTCCTAGAATATCTTGATCTTTCATATGATGTTACTTGCTACTTTGTGAGCTGTGGATTTCCTGGTTGCCTGCCTCCCTGGCATTATAATCATTATCAAGAACTCCATTAGGTTATTTCATAGTGCACTGACTGTGGCAAATCTAGTCTTCAGTATGCAACATGGGGAACATAATCATGTTTCACAGCAATATTACAGATAAACTGAAACTTTAGAGAGCAAGGCAAACTAGGTTTTGTTATCAGTGTAAAGACTGAGTTTACATAAAGATCTTTGCATGATTTATTTATTTGTGTATTATAATATAAATAACATTTGATAAAGTTGAACACCTTAACATTTGAGAAACCGATTGTTAGACATTAAAGTCTACATAAAATTTATTTGTTTATATCAACTCCACCACAGTGTCTTTCCCACAGCATTTATATTATTCTGTAGTTCATTTTATAATAGTTCTCAAAGTCCTTTGTTCTCCCTCTAGCTATAATGTGTTCAGTGAAGCCAGATGGAATTCCACAGCTCTGTAAAACGGATGAAATAGGAGAACTTTGTGTATGTGCTATTGCAACAGGTACATCATATTATGGACTCTCGGGCATGACCAAAAATACTTTTGAGGTAAGCTGTCCAAAAAAGCCTATATAAAATCCTTCCTTTTTAACTTTCTCTATTTCAGGATAATATTTCACATAAAATATCAGAACAGCAGTAATAATCAGTCCTTATGGCTTGAGACCTTAGCTACTCTAACCAGATAATCTGCACTGAAGCCCATTTCATTAAGTGCAGTAGCAGATCTTTATGTGGGTTTAGTTTTGGCTCTGAAGAGCTTTTACTTTAATTTTGAAAGAAGGACCAGGGGCTGAAACAATCAGAAGGAAAGCAGGAAGAAATACAAAGTTCAGAAGGTAATACTGTGCAAGTCTATGAGCTAGCTACATGCAGAATTTGATTGTTGCAAACAGTAGGGAGGCTGCTGGGTATCTTTAAAAAGCAGTTGCCAGCATTTCCACAACGCAGCTGGCATTAAAGGCTTGCATTTATACAGAATCCTGACAGATGTAGTCTTCAAGAGGTATCGGAATAGCAAAGATAACTTTTCCTAATTAGTCCCCACCTGCTTTTGTTTGAATTGCCTTAGGTGAAAGCCGTTTTGCTTTGTGGAATCTGTTTTCCAGTAGGTTTCAGCTCCAGTGCAGACAGCTGTATTGATAGCTCTGTTGTACCTGCTCACTTGTTATCATTAACTTCTGCTGAAGCCAATATGAAAGGCTGAACAAATCAGAGAAATACTGAAAAAAAATGAGCTGATATTTTTATTAAGTTCTGGTCCTTTTCTCTTTTAATATTTGAGAAAAACATTAAGAAAAATACATTTACATTTCCCTTAACAAATGCTCTGATATTACCATTTTTCATAGACCAGACATGACTAATATCTCCTACAAAATGCAGATCTGAATGTTGTAAACACTATACATTAAGTAATTAATGGAGACTAGTGGATACGATTCTGCATCCTGCTATTGAAGCCAGGGATCCTACTATGCTATTGCGATCTGAAATTTGTTGATAGCTGATTACTGTGCTACAAGTACAATTGGCAAGACCCAGTGTGAATGATAATCCCAGATTGTACATATTTCAGGATAGAAAGGTACTTATATTCATTTTGTAGTACTTGCTGTAATTGTAAAGTCATTCATAATTCGTAACTGCATCTTCAGTTTAACAGCATATTTAGACTGATTTAGACTTATTCCTAATGGTAAGCAAATAAATTGCTATTGAGGGAGCAGGACCACCCATTTTTAAAGTTAAGCGTGTTTTAGGAGCCTTCTCCAAGTGGGCCACTTTCCTGTTTTACTGTGTAATTCATGTTGCAGGTATTAGAGAGTCAAAGCGCTTTGTGTTCCTGAAATGAATTACGGCTGAGGATGTATAAGCATTAAATCTGTTCAATAACAGTCACCCATGGGCATCTGAGAGCAGAATTTGACCTTTCTTTTTAGATGAGCCTTGAAGGGCACTGTATAGCCATGGTCTTCCACTTGCCATTGTATTAAATAACTTGCCTTTAGACTATTTCAGTGTAAAGAAGCGATGGTATGAAAGTGTGATTGTGTCAGAATGCAGCTCTAAAGTAGCTCACGTGTCAGAATGATAACACTGTGCTGGTTAGGATAGGAAAAGCAGTAGAAATCCATCCTGTGGAAGTCATGTCTGCATCTGGTGTTCAGACATTTAGAGAGGCTCTGTACAGGCCTGTATTTTCACTTTTAGACGTGCTACAGAAAGCATTATCACTGGTATTGTGAGGACTTAATTGACCTTAGATAAAAATGTGGTCAGCTGCAAGAGTCATTAATGTACAGTACCTTAAAATAGCTTCACTTCTAGCCTGCTTATTTCTCTATACTGTGCTGGAAATGAGCATGAGGTACTAAAAAGAACCTCTACAGTAATGTTTACGATTTAATCTCTCAGGTAACCTATACATAGCACCTCAGGTTAGCTGCTGCACTCTGCACAGCATTTTTCTAATTCAATACTGTTTATGTTGATTTATATTTCTTTTAGGTCATAAATGATTTACAGAGCCATGGTTAGGGAAAAAGTGTATGGTAAACAGAGTGGCACTGAACTTACTGGAACTCGGGTATTGAAAATTACACACACTAGTCTAGAAGTTTCCTGACACTCCCTTTATGGTCAGTGAAGAGTAAAGAGCATCCATGGTGACCTATTTACTTCATTCCAGCAGAGCCATCTGAGAGAGCATGCCTGAAATATTTTGCAACGTGATCTCTGTGTATAGAATTGAAGACATGTGTTTCTCTGTCTTACAGGTGTTTCCTATGACCAGTTCTGGTGGCCCCATCACTGAATATCCTTTTATAAGGACCGGACTACTAGGCTTTATAGGTCCAGGTGGACTTGTCTTTGTTATTGGCAAAATGGATGGTTTGATGGTTGTCAGTGGAAGAAGACATAATGCTGATGACATTGTAGCAACAGCACTGGCCGTGGAACCAATGAAATTTGTCTACAGGGGAAGGTTTGATCCTTTCTTTTCTCATATTATGTAGAAATTCTTATTTTGCTTAGGCCAGGTGTAAGTGACCCAAAACACTTTCAGAAGGCAGTGCCTAATCAGCACTGGGCTTTCTGAAAGTTGCTGATATCAGTAAAAAGCAATGATATGAAATTTCTTTGCGGTTTCCCTACATTGCTGTTTATATGGCTAGAGCCAAGAGACAGCAGAGGGAAACCAAAGACAGTGTTGAGGCAGATACCAAGGTTCAAAATTGTGATTATTAAAATTCCCTGTTGAACAGTTGGTTGATTCTGAAGGTGTTGACTCAACAGAATGCTAGCTCTCCAAGTTGAACATTTCCAATGTGGCTAACACTGAAGTTCTTGAGCACAACAGCAGTTCCTTCTGTGACCTTCCTCAGGTGCTGAAATTGAGCAGGAGAGTCTAAAACTACTGAAGAGCCTAATGCACACGTGAACACATGGCAGACCTCTCACAAAATGATGTTGCAATTACTTTCTTCTGAGATGGGGCCAAAGAAGGTGCTTATGCTGGCTGTTATACAACAGTTTAACAACCACCTCACTGTGACCCAGATGTAGTGCTTTTCTTATCCCAAGAAGGTTCACTTCTCCAACCCTGCAGTGACATTATGCCTGTATTTTTGTGATACTAGAACAACAACCCCTACTTCTCCTCCAGAAGTTATCCAAAACTGTTCTTGTTGCTTTTTCCCCCATAAATAAAATAATAATTGAAGTACCATTTGTCTGGATAATAAATAACAAAATCATAGTTATGGAGGATTAATTTAGAAGACAGGTTCTTCCATCTGTTCTGGCACTAAATACTCATCTTTCCTTCTCCTCTATAGAATAGCAGTGTTTTCAGTGAGCGTGCTGCACGATGAAAGGATAGTTATCGTTGCTGAGCAAAGGCCAGATTCCACAGAGGAAGACAGTTTTCAATGGATGAGTAGAGTTCTCCAGGTAATGCTCTTTATGTACATTTGGAAGCTATTTTGTCCTGCTTTATGTTCTTTTTCTTGCTTTTTCAGACCCTGGAGGTAACTGACATTTGTCTTTGAATAATTTTAAGTCCAGTTTCAGTTGCAGTTGTACCTAATGAGCACAAAATTAGGTTCTTCTGAGTGACAGTTCCTATTTGGGCCACACATATCCAAAGAGTGAGCTTTTCCCTAATCAAAATGCTGTAGGGGTGAATTGAAGTAAGTAATAGCAAGGAGAGAGTAATGTATTGTTCATAAGGATATAGTCATTTGTTACTTCAAAAGGGTAATCAATGAATGTATTATATACTCATACTACCAAAAGCTACCAAAGTCTCTTACTAAACAGCTACTGGCACTGTTATGGAGTTGACCTCATCAAGTGTAGATAAGTATGTCTGAGCTAGATCTCCAGATATTTTTTTTAATCAGTAGGAGAGAATTATACGTTTCTAGTGCACTATGTTAATGAAATACAGCCTAAAAATGATGATTTCTCTCCACTGAAATGAAGGGAAGTGATTGATTAGCTCAGATGTAGGTATCTACAGTGAGGTTATCTGCATAAAGAACACCTATTGAAGGAATCCCATTCCAGCTGTCTGGTGGATCATGCAAGGCACATACCTGGGTGGTGGTGTGGACACTGACCAGAAGACAGAAGCTACTGAATACTAAAAAGTTCTGACCTTCCCCATACATCTATCAGTCCAAGTTAATGCAATATCATTACCATACTAGAAGTTTTTTCAACCTGAATGTCCACACAGAAATAATTAGATACTTTAGATAGCAATGATCTTCCATCTCCTCCATCTCCATTTTTAAGCCAATTCTCACTCAAAAGCAATAGGTTTAATGGAGATGTAGTCAAATGAAGTCTGTCTGTTGCTACCTTGTGAAAAGCTCTCGGTTCTGACTACAGCTGGTCACCTGTTACTTCCACTTCCCTTGCTTACCTTCCTTTCTATCCTTCCTCGAGGACTATTCTCAGGTAAATATATTGCAAGCATCTTTTTTTGCTTTGCCCAAGAGCCGCAGAAAAAGATCTCACACAATTCAGAGATGTTCTTGTTCATTATTGCTTTGTGCCTAATAAGAAAGGGAATCTGTCTACTGTATCCTTGAAGAGACTGAACAAATAAGCTTTCATCCATCTCAAGACAGATTTGTCTGCTCTCTTGATTTAGAAGATAACTGTATTTTATACAGCTGGAGGCATCTCATATTCACAGTAGTAGATCTAAATTATTACGAAGAAAATCTAGAACCTCTAGCTTGTCCATCACACAGAAAACCTTTGAAGCAACTAGTAGCACCTAGGGCAACCTATTTAAGAAGGAGAGGCTTTTGGATTGCCCATGCTTTGATAATTTTATCAAGCTCCTAATGAAAACATTGACATTCTGGACTTAACATTTCTCCAGTTTTATCAGCTAAGCATTTTTGTGACTTTTACAGAAACCATGTCTTACCCCATCATAGCCAGTAGAATTCAGTACTGAACAGTGTGGGAGCCCAGTGACAAGTTGCTTCTGCCAAAAGTCAGTGCTATTACTCTAAGTATGATCAAGTCACAGCAGTGTCCGGGAGCGGTAGGCCATATATCAAAGTACACATATGTGTGGCTGCTTTTACTGCACATGTGTGAAGTCTGCAACTCTGGCATGCGGCACTATGAGAACAAGAAGTTTCTGGTTCCACTTTGGCTGAGAGCAGAGATGGAGGACAGAAACCAGGAACATGCGGGATGCATTGTGCCTCCTTCCCAGTCATATTTTTAATGACAGATGTCAGGAAGTGGTAACCAGTTAAATCTGAATCATCTGTTAGAGATGAGCAACACAATGATATCACACTTGTGTCATGACTGTCAATGACCTCCATAACAACAAACTTACAAAATTGCTACTCATTTCTGATGATATTTGTGAGACTCGTCTGACATCCTGCGTGCGCTGCCACGTGCCAGCCCTACCCTACACCGTCTGCTTTTGCTGTGCCTTGCTGTGTCTCTGCATCTCTTCCTAGAGTTGAGCTGTATCAATTTGCAGGACTTGTTTCCAATGGGTTGCACCACGTTCTGGCCCTTCCTGGCCCTTCCTGCTCCTCAGCAGAGGGCTGAAGGATGGCAGAGCTGCTGTATGGATGGACTATGTGGGACTGCATCTATGGGTTTTAGCAGAGCCATGACTGGGAGGGAGTGGTCAGTCTGGGTAGAGAGTGTCTTGAGAGTAGTGGGAGGAGTATGGTTTTTTAGTTAGTGTAAGTGAAGATCTCAGGTCACCCAGCAGTTCAGTCAGATGGATCCTAGATACTCATTCCTATCCCAGACTGCTGCAAACTGATCTGACCCTTCAGGCAGAGTTGGGGTTCATGCACCTGGCAGACTGGATGTTAGTTCTACCAGTGCCAGTGCTCTGGCAGGACTTGACAGGACTAGGCAAAGCTAGGAGATCTGCTGCAGAACTGGAGAGTGTCTGCCTGGGGAATTTTGTCAGTATGGGATGTTTTCTTAGATTGAATAATGTAACAATCTGCACTTTGCAAGTTCTGATATCTCTAATCTGTTTTCTCATTGAAACAGAGGGGTAAAGATTTCGTATACTCTGTTTACTTCTGGCTGGACAGAGCAATTTCAAAAACCAAGCCATCTCACCAGGAGTAACAAATGCTAGCAGTATTAAAATTGACTGATACTCTTCTCTCACAAAATGTTATGGTTCAGTTCATTAGGATTCATCCTAGTGAAACAAAGTCATTCACTGCTTCAGTGCCAAATTCCAGAGTGTGAAAGGTGACAATTTTGAATGACCCATGACATTTTATCAGGCACTGTGCTGCCGAGGTGGCTATCAAAGCAGACAGTTTGGAAGTCACTGGGGAGTCATTATCTAAAACACCCCTCATCCCACCCCAGCTGAGTATTGCTTTCCATTCATCAACTCTGGGATCCACACTGTCATATGGTTATTTGCCCTGTAACAGTTTTCCTTCAAGCTGAAGTCAGGTGAGGATCCCGTGATTTATCACTGCTTTTCAGAACCTACAAATAACATTACAATGAGGAGGTTATGATGGCTCCTGCCAGAAACATGAGCCATTGTATGTTGGCTGTCACATATATCTTGCTAGTGCTGATCTTTCAGGTGAGGTGCATGTAGACCAACAGCAAGGTCTTCTAATACTACAGTGAGACCTACCACTACTAAAACTGTAATGTTTGTGAAATGAGTAACTGCTTTATTACTCTTTCTTATGAAATTTTGCAATTAAATACATAAAAAATGAAGCCAACAGAAGCCAAAAGCAAAGCATTACTTAGAGTCTCTGTAGAAATAATCAGTAATTTATTGGTCTACACTTAAATACATAACTATAAATGATTATTTGATTCTCAGAATATAGATTGTATCTTCAAGGCAACAGATACATGCAGTCACTTTTCTCACAGTTAAAAATCAAATGCAAGTTAAGTAAATTATATTTTTGAACATTTAACTGCTCATTAGAGTTGCTGTCTGTAAGTTGTTTCTCAGTCTGCTTGGATGTCTGAAGTTGTTTTTCTAACTCACTGCAATTTTTGTTACCAACGCAAGGAAAATAACCAGTTAAAATGTGTATGGAATTAAAATCTTAAGTGCATGGACATTCGTGTTTAAAAAAATAAATTACATAGATACTGTATGTTATAGTTTTTTTTTAAAGTAATGCAGTTTACTCCGCTTGTCAGACAATGAACATGATTATTACAAGATTCAAAGATGCTTATTTTTCATTTTTATTCAACAGAGTTTTTTCAAGTGGATAGTACTGTAGTTTTCTCTTTTACTAATTCCCATCCCTGACTGTGGATCTTTTACACAGTAATCAGAAAGTAAAACAGTTATTATCTTAGAAAAAATAAAAAAAAAATTTTAAAGCTACATACATCAGTAGGTATATGGTCATATATGTGCAACTTTTGAAATTTTTCTTTGCTTTGCCAGATGGACTGGATGTTAAGTTCATAGGACTCCTTTGAACTTGTAATTCTGAGAAGTGTGCCAGTTAAACTCAGTTTCACGAGTTGCCAGTCCCTTTTGGTAATTAATCTCCAGGATATGTGCTACTAACATGTGCCTAAGGGGTGCTTAGGTAGCATTTCTTAACAGATTTCTGTGTATTTATCACCAGGTTTTTGTTTGCTTTTTTATCTTCTGGAATGAGTGTAATAACATCAGTGTTACATTTCCATCCACCTGTTCCCACTGAAAAGAACCTCCTTATCACTGACATTGCTAAAGTGTCTTTCCGTTGCTAGTTAATTATTAGGGTTGTTTTATGCAGTAACGCAGAATAACGTGTTTATTAGAATGATGAAAAATTAGCCTTTCATTAAAATCAACTTCCTGGTTTTTTAAGGCTATTGACAGTATTCATCAAGTGGGAGTCTACTGCTTAGCGCTCGTACCAGCAAACACACTTCCCAAGACGCCACTGGGTGGAATACACCTGTCAGAAACCAAACAGCTCTTCTTGGAAGGATCGCTGCATCCTTGTAATGTGTTGATGTGTCCCCACACATGTGTAACAAACCTGCCTAAACCAAGGCAAAAACAACCAGGTAAGATGAGTGGCCATGACTTAATGCTGTGTGTTCGTGGTATTGTATGGAGCAAAATCAAGTAACTGTTAATGCACATGAGAATCAATCAGCTCGATCAGCTGTTCCCGTTAAATATTCCAGGTGTGATAAGAACATCATTGGTTTTGGCAGAAGCTAGAAGTACCTTCACAAAGAGTACAAGGAAAAATCCTCAAAAAACCTAAATTCAGTAAAGATTAAGACATTTTTATCACTCTACAAGACACTGCTGAGACCACGCATGAAGTTCTTTGTAAATTCCCAGTCAATTATGTTTAAAGAGGATGGACTGAGACCAAAACAGAGAAAGAAAATCTTGGCTTATTTGAAGGCTGAGTTTGTAAAGCAGAAGTAGAGAGGAAGAGGACTGTTGACAGTAAATAACAGTTGGAAGTAGAGCAAATACTTAAAAACTGGTCATGAATAAATTAAACCCAAGAATGAGGATATAGGTTTTCACCTGAGTAGGGAAGTTCTGAATTATTCTTACAGCAGATATATTTGAGGGAAAACCCTAACTAGTTTTAAGGTGGTTCACCAGAAGTTCTGCCACACTTCATGAAGAATATTGGATGAAATGATACAGCAAGGTACGATTCAAATGACTGAGAAAGCCATTGTAGCCTGCTGTAGTCCAGTCACTGGTTACTCATCCCCAATGAATGAGAACCTTATTAGCAGATTTTTTACTTTTAATCCAATTGCAGATTTTAGTACTCAGATTAATTTAAAGGATTTCTGGATCTGTAGCCTCAGGCTTAAGACCTGATTCCAGCTACATTAGACTAAGTCCTAGCTACCTTCCACTTTGAAAACTAGCTTGCAGTATGAAGTGTTTTATCCTCTGGATCCCGAATATGAGGGCTCTCCGTCATGAATTCAGTACAAGTTTGCCAAAACCACCAGCTTGTTCCTTTATTTAAAACCCTTGGACAAATGTTTCAGAAATCAAAACCATAATCTGAGTTTGCAGATACTGGGACCGTCAGAGGCTAACAGTGACTTCCACTGACTTAACAAAAGTAATCAAGGCTTTAACTGCAGTGCTGACTTTGGTATTTCCTGTTTGTTTCTTTGAAAAGTAATCACTGAATTAGGATCGGTGCAGTGGAGAAACTTACAGATACATTATGTATGCATTATATATCACTGTGGTAAAAGTAATGCCAGGAATGCAGAAACCAAACTGGTAACATCACATTCTCGCATTTTGCGTAATTGTGACATACCCAGAGCATATATTGCTTTCATCTTTTTAAAACAGAGTAGTCTGTAGATGTTGTTTATTGTACATTATCTGGTTACTTAGACATCTCATATTTTGACAATTATACCACATACAAGCACTGAGACAAAGCTTGGACATCATAGACTAGAAGTAAAGCCTGGTATCAGTTGCAGTTAATCAGTAATCCATGTTGGAGAAGCAGAAAGCAAATGGTAACATGAGTGTAAATGGTATCTGTGAGACAGGTATTTTTCCCTAATGGCAGCAACAAAACGTCAGTGAAATCCACCTCCTGGAGAAGTGTCAGCCTTGACATCTTTCTGTCTTCTAAAGTGAAATTATTTTTCTTCAGTCTCTACCTTGTGCTAAAGTGCTTGCATATATTTTACCATATGCATCATCTTCCTTCCTAATCCTTGTCACTTCATGTCTATAGCTTTACAGAATTGCTAATACAGATGCAACTTAGCCTAGGGAACAGAAGAGAAAAATAGGAACATTGTCCCTGAAGCCTGGATACATCTCATCTGGTTTTAGGCACTTGAATGGACATGCCTAAATTAGGAGCTGAATTTTCCAAAGATTCCCCATATCAAGGCAGACAGGATGTGTCTCTGGCTGTAGACAGCCCGTGCTAAATGGGCTCCTCAGATAGGTTTAGAGAGGGTGAATCCAGGCCTACATATCTTCCAGCTACTTCTGGTCCATCAACCAAGGTTTGTATCAACAGAAATGTGCTCATGGTTTGGTGTTGTGGATAGCAATGAGGAAAATATCACGTAATGCAAAAGAAAGAAAAAGAATTTTCATCTACAAGCGAAGGATTTTTATTGCACTTAGCACATTTTTGATTTATTCTAGAAATTGGCCCTGCCTCTGTGATGGTAGGGAACTTGGTCTCTGGAAAAAGAATTGCACAGGCCAGTGGTAGAGATTTGGGGCAAATAGAAGATAATGACCAAGCCAGAAAGGTAAGCTAAACTTTTCTGACACAGCTTATATTTAGCTAGGTAGCATCAGGACACTTAGCAGTACATAGACGGTACTGTTATTATTGCAGGATTTGTTGATTGCTTTTTCTAATTCGCACTAAAATATTTCAGAACACCCTTTGCAGACAAATATAAAATAGACATGAGAGTGGATGACTGCTTTTTATATGTATGGATTTTTTCTGTAAGTGTACATGGGACAACAGAACAAACGTGATGGAAAGTGTTAATGGGGCTTCTACCAAAAATCATCCTCTATTACATCTTTTTTACTAGTTCAAGTGGATTCCAGGGAATTTTGTTTGAATATATAGTCCTGACCTTATTTGTTATTATTTTGGTCCTGTAAAATTAAGTTGAAATTCAGCTCTTTTGGGGGCTTATGTGAGAAATTAGTAAGTTCTAAGCTGTATAAATATTTATATATTTATAGTAAGAAAAAGCAACAAGCTAAAGAATTAAAATTGAGCTTAAATTCAGAGAGATCAGTAAGAACTGGTTTATTGCTTTGAAAGTATATGTAGTAATATATCAGAATCCCAGCAGTGGCTTCACATCTAGAGAGGTTGCTGCTACTGTGCGAAAGCACCTTGCTATAAATATGTGTGGTGACAAGAGAATTAATTCATGTTTAGGGCTTCTGGGTATTGATGTAAAATATAACGTATAAATAAGAAAGACACAGCTAAACTAGCAAAAACAGTTATCTGGTTTTTAAACGCAAAAAGTTATTTAGTGTCACAGCTATCGCTCTGCTTTATTTTAGTTCCTCTTCCTCTCAGAAGTGTTACAGTGGAGAGCTCAGACCACTCCTGACCATGTGCTTTACACTCTACTCAACTGCAGGGTAAGAAGCTCAGACTGTTACTCTCACAGGCTGTGGTATGGAAAATGGCACCCTGGTATTTCAGCTGCACCTCCTCATGCTATGGCTGAACGCGACCTTTCTGTTGATTTTTCCATTAATACTCTGCTGTTATATTTAATGTTCACTGAGGCAGAGAGGAAAAGAGAATAATCATTGCCAGTTGTTCAAAATATAGATTGCTTTTGTATCAGACAGCGCACCTTATGCATTTCTCGTTTCTTTTCCTACCACATATATGTTGTGGGTGAGCTGGCACTGCAAATCTATTTCAGTACTTATCATTCCTATACCCAAGAGTAGTATTTAATACTGCTCGCCATCCTAATTTCCAATTTGAAAAGCACAGGCTTGGCAAAATCAAAGCATTTGCCCTAAATAAAACAATGATTGTTGGTTTTGAGTCTGCATCATCTGGGGCAGGTGTGGGAATGGGGAAAGGAGGTGAAGCAAAGAAGAGGTATGTCCAGAATCCAACCAGCAGAGGATCACTAATAAATTAATCTCTCTGCATAGCCTACATCAGGTGCCAGCCTGGCACAGCATTTCTTTGCTTATCAGAAATGAATTAATGCATGTCACATGGTACAGAACTTGGCTTTACTAAGAGTGGGTGATTATGATTACAGATTTCCTAGATGATTGTAGATGACAAACCAATAATTCCCGAGACCGCTTAGAGACAGTACACCTAGACACCTCTGTCAAAACTGGGAAACATACGTAGTGTGTGGGGGTCTCCGGGAGAGGAGGAGCCTGGAATAGTGCTATTGCCCTTGGCCACCTGTGGTAGCTGATGTTGTTTCAGCCCATGTGGTCCCTGTGCAATTTGGATGGGTTCTTAAACCTCCAGTACTTTGTGAACCTCTGTGAAATGACCGCTTACTGTATTTACAGGATATGCTTCTCCAGCCCATATTACAGTGCTGGTACCAAAGTTCAGTTTCAGGCTACCAATAAATCATTAAATGACCTTTTTCAAATTCAGATTACTAGCTAATATGTGAACATGTGCAACTTGACAGATGATAGTGAAGTAGTAATGTAGTTGTCTGTGGCAAAGTAGAGTCAATATTACACCATTAAAATAGTGCATTTTTTGGTCCTGTAAGTTAGGAGCAAAGATGCTGTGAGAAAAAGACGGTGTTATCCACATAAGCTGTTGGTTTTGCACTTTACAAAAAGCCAGACTTCCCATGCCGGCAGAAGGATTCCAACAGTGGTAGGGAAGGACACAATGTGGAAAACAAAGATGAACAAAAGAATTCATCGTTCCATAGAAGTGAAAAATAGTCAAATTTTGAAATTCAGTTTCTCTGCTGCTTTAATACTCTCAGTGTGGAATATCTTATCATATGAAGTTTGTTTGAGAGATTAATGCTTTATGGAGAGATTTAATGTTTTATGGAAAGGAGTGACAGGTTTGGTGGCAACTTGCCTAGGCAAGTTTTATTGCCCATCTTGAATTTTAGTTCTGATTTGTAACTTTTCCGTTTTTGTCTTCCTTGCACATTGTCTGTACACTTTGTTGTAAACTATCCAGGCATCTTGCAGTGGATGACTAATAGAAATCCACTGAGATTAGTGTAACCCAAGATTTTGAGAATTTGGAATATTTCAAAATCAGTGCACTGTGTTGTTTTTAGTGCTAATCATGAGGGATTGCAATACCTTTACATTGCAGGACACCTTGTGTAAAAGACACGAAGGGAGTAGTTGCCTGGGTCTTGCCAACGATTCTTGTCCAACAACAGGATTCTCCTTCCCTGCACTTCATAGAAACACTGTCTTTCTGCTGGCTCACCTGAAGCAAGTGCCAGAACTCTTAAATGTAAACAAGTTTTGCAGAAATTTACGTGATTTGCAGCAATTCCCTTTGTGTGTCAGTGGGGCCTGTGCTTCTGATATATGTGGGGATATAAAAGGTTCTTCTTCCCGTTACCGCACAAACAGGCAATTTCTTGAAAGAAGGAACAAAGATTTTAATCACGTTTCTACTGGCAGGTCTATAGTGACAAGGACACCCAGACCTCAGGTCACTTTGGCCATATTTGGGACTGGACAGATGGAAGCCATTGCTAGTCCAGCATCTATATAGTTGCATATGTCTTTAGAGGTAACTTTCTTAGAGAAATGATCTCCTCATTGTTCAGAAGACTGATAAATATTGCCTGAAGTGCATTTCACTAAGTGTGGTTGCTGAAGATTGTGAAGAGGAACGCTAAGCCCTGACTTTGCCATTTTTATTTGCAGTTAGGTTTGTCCTTTTTGTTGACAGTGTTTGAGTTTGTATATAGTTTCTTATAAAGTTTGTAAATGCCAAGCGATGCCTGTTAACATGCCACTACTTCCAGTTCTAGACCTTTATCAAACTGCTCTCTCCTCTCTGAAGCTTGTGGTCAATAAATACTGCAGCACTGGGTGGGATGGTGATGGTGGATAGAAGCCAGCAATCAAGCCAAATGCTTATTATTTCTTGCTTTGTTAAAATGGAGTATAAAAAATACTTATTTACAACAGAAGACCCTAGTGCTTTCTCTCTTAATAAGGACAGTGATACAATATTTTTGATTGCACTGCATTTTTGATACATTGTTCTTTTTAACTGTAAGTATTTTCTTACCTTTTTTCCCCAATTTCTTCAGCTTCTCTGTTCTTAAGTGAACTTAGTGCTTGTGATAGGTGCCAGGTACATCATAGTAGTACTGGAGACTGAAATCCTCTGTTTCCACAGAACAAGTGCACAGGCAGAGAGGTGCATCCCTTCCCATACTGCCCTGTCCCTTTATCTCAGCCCACGTCTGGCCAGACCAGCTCTAGGCAGTCAGTCTGTCCAGCATGTTCACTTTTAGAGTTCTTTTCTGAGGTGTCAACTGTGGTAGCGAATTTTGTGATACAGAAGTGTTTATTTCTCTGAAAGTGTATTGGTAGATGTGCATATATACACACATACATGTTTTTAAGGCATGCAAGAACCATAATACTCATCCAATTTAAAACAGTGTAGCCCTATTTGATATTTCCAAGCTCTGTGACATATTGTCACTTCCCCTTTTTTTTCATGCTGACCAGTTACTCAAATTCAACAAATGTCTTTCTTTTCTATTTCATTGGTATGCATGTGCTTAGCTTTTGTTCCAAACTAATTCTTTTTCCCATCACAAAGTATTGTTTTCACTTGTGTCTTTTATCTCTTGTCTTTTAAAGTATTTCTGCTGTGCCATTTGGCTTCCTTCCAGCGTGCAGACAATGAAGTGAAATTTTCAGGACTGCTTTCCACAGATTGTCCGGATTGCTGCAGAGACCATAAAGACACTTTGCTGGCTGTGGCAGGAATGCTGCCTGTATAGCAAGGGAAGAAGAACAGGTTACCTGGGCAGGATATTAGCATACTACTGTACCCCTTTGGTTAAAGAGAAAACGCTGTTGAGGGCAGAAAGTGCAGAAAGGGAAATCGAGAACATTCCTTTGCGTGGCAAACATCTTTTTTCTTTCCAACTACTGTTTGGCACAAGGCTGAAGGTTTCCATACTTAAGTTGATTGCATGACATACTGTGGCTGCAGCTCATCCAGTAACTTCTAAGGTGCAGAGGAAAATAGAATTTCAGCACATTGCATTATCTTCTGTGACATTTATCTTTCTTCCTGTGCAGGGAACAATAGCCAACTCGCTAACATGTGTCCAGCTACACAAGCGAGCTGAGAAGATAGCTGTCATGTTGATGGAAAGGGGACATTTACAAGATGGAGACCATGTGGCTTTGGTTTACCCACCAGGTAAAGAACTGCCGTGTTTGGTACTTTGGTAGTCCCAAGAGTTTATCAAGATCCTTTAGAACGGTTGTGATTCTAAACCACATTGGTGCAATGGTGCTGTTACAAACCTGTAAACCATGTTAAGGGGCAAAATGCAAAATTTTTGCCTTCTGTACATTTCTTTGAACTTAGTCAAACATATTTAAAAGAATTTCTTTCTGTGTATGCGCATAGATATGATTTCTTTGGGTTCAGATTAAGATTAACCTGTGTTTTTAAAACCCATCTCTTATAAGCAGTCAAATCTAGTTACTGCTTTTCTTTTAATTTGCTAGAAATATACTATTTTATGAACACACAGTTCTGCTGAAATATTGCATCTGCTGAGTGTTCTTAGATTCACCTGTTGAATTCCCTCTTGGAAGCGCTGCATTTCATGAGGGTAAAACAGCAATACCTAGGAAGTAATCCATGTTTTTTAGAGTAGAAATATGATGAATAGATAGCAGATGATTAAGAAATACCAAATTATAATCACTATTTTCTCTATACATTTTTAACCTAGACAGCTCACTGTGGCCTGGATTTTCATCCTTTCACATAAGTGCTTTTAAGCCTGAGTTAACCAGTACCACATTTGACATTCGCTTGAAATTATTTCTGATCTAGTGCTGCTATTTTGTCTTTAGCATTTCATGTGTGTTGGTGAAATCAACAGTCTGATTTAAGCCTGTATTGCAATACTTACTTTGTAAGTGCTGCACGATACTCGTTAAATCTTTATAGGAGTAGTATCTCAGTGGTTAATATCAGAAAACTTTTTTCCACAGAAGACAACTAGTATTTTAAACTTCAGTTTTTATTTTCTGTATTTCACTTCCCAAGAATAAAGCATTTTACTGAAGGAACAATAACCTATCAGTACTCCAGATCCTTTTCCACTGAAAGAATAAAACAGCTCCTATTGTTGTCTTATCACGGCCTGTGTACAGCACCAGGGACCTATCAACTAACACGATTTATGGGACCTTTGTGCTGTTGTCTCTTCAGCCTCCTTAGATAGCCTGAAGCGTGCTGTCCACAATCTGTCGCATGCAGTCAATGTTCATATAGAACTACACCTGTGGTTTTATGTTAGAAGCAGGATTTCAAACTCATTACTACCTTTTTTACTGTAAAATTTCAGGTAGATAGTCAAAGCTGCATATCTGAGGTTAAAAATGGCACGAGAGAGTATTTAATGAAACCTCCAGACATTCCTTCTGCATCATCCTATTTCATCCTTTTGCTGGGGCATTCCTTTTCTTGTAGACTCTCATTTGCCTATAAATGTAAATTTAGGAAGATAATTAATCTGTAGAAATCGGTCTTTTTAATGGGTTAGTTCCTGATCATAAAAGTGGAGTTCACCTAAATGGTGATATCTGGCTGCAGCTTTGTGTGTCACCCTTGGTTTTTCATGCTCAGAAGAACAGTACAATTGAAAGGAATCAGTGAAGCTGAACAAATACTGACAAGGGGCTGAAAAAGAAATCTGTTAAAGGGCTTAGTCACTCATTTAACCTTCTGAGTTGAGTTCCAAGTAATTTTTATGCTGACATAGGTGTCTGTGATTAAATTATTTGATTTTGAGGGGAGGATTTGTGTTTTGTTCTTCATGCAGGAATAGACCTGATTGCCGCATTTTACGGATGCCTGTATGCAGGCTGTGTGCCAATAACAGTTCGACCTCCACATCCCCAGAACATAGCTACCACGTTACCTACAGTGAAGATGATTGTGGAGGTGAGCAGACACCTGAAAGTGCACAAGTAGATTAAATGGGCAGAGGATTTGCGTACTCTTTAGGAACAGTAACTTAAGTGAGTGGCGGTGTAGGTTGAAGAGTTGTATTACTTCCAAAGATTCAGGACTTCAGTGTGTTGCAGGGTCAACACTGCTTGACAGCACACAACCTTCTGACTTCCGCTGTCACATTTTGTAAATTTTACATGACTCCTTCCAGGAAATATATTTGAAGTGCTTTTTTGTATTTAGCTATATGCCAAGAATGGTAGGATTCCTCACCTGGCAGTGCTACACTGACTATTGAGAAAAATCCCAGTGGAAAGGTCATCTTGACCTGATGGTGATTTGTGCTCAGCTCTGTACATCTAATTGTTTTGCAGTTCGAAGCAATTTCAAAGTTCTGTTGTGAAGGTGTTGGTCAATATTTTGGTTCATCCAGAGAAGTGTTACTCAGACTTTTTCATTCAATATTTTCTTTTGGTATTTTGGCTTTATCTGATAAAGTTTGGTCTTTGTTGCATATAAATCACTGCATTGTGCATGTTAGTGAGGGAAATAAAATGGTTGCAAAGAGATAGCCTTTTACATCTGGCAGTTTCTGATCTATTGAATGGACTTCTAAGTCTCTGAAAAAACAAGTTGAAACAAATGTGATTTTAACATTTCTAATTAATGTTGCTATTTTCAAGTAATGAGTACAAGAGATAGTTATAATTTGTGGCTGTCCTTAGAGCATCTGAAGCCACAAAGTATCAGTAGAAGTATGAGAAATCATCCTGTTGTCTTCAGGGTTCTTATTATTTAGCATTTTGGCACTCACAGTTTTTAAACATCAGTTGTTAAAATTATAGAAGTGCTGTAAAATGTGTTATTTTGTTTTTCCTTTGATGTTTAATAGCCAGACTAGATCTGTTTGGTTTCGTGACAGGTCTAAGCTGACTTGTAATTGTCATCCCTTCAATAGACTAAATAAAATACGGACATTTATTAGCCATATTAATGCCAGTTTGACTTAAAAGCCTCTCAGCTCTGTTTTACACAAGATTTTCTTTCATTTTGGAGAGGGATGACCTTGTAGAAATTAAAATACTGAGGCTGTTCCTTCATTGCTGATGCAGTCTTACATATTTCCTGGTGTGATGGGGTCAAAGCCTGCTCTGACATGCTATATGTCTACACAACGCCTTTTGAAGTCAGTAAGAATGACTTCTGAACAAAATTTGGCTCACACAATTGTGTTTTGGTGATGAACTTGTACTAAAATATAACTGAACATTATTGTGCCCCATCTCAAGCAGTTGCTAACAGGTAGGTAAGATGCCTTCCTTCTTCCTCCCACCATCCCTAGGTCTTTACCTCTGACTTGCTATTCTCCAGGCATGGACATTCTGTGTTTTAATAAACCTCCTGATCTTCTAGATAATGTAATTCCTGAGAGGGCTAGTAACTGCCAACTCTTGAAACTCCTTTTGTTTTATGGTTCCACTACGTCCCAAATCAAGATTTTCACAGATGAAGATATCTATGTAAGAATTACCTTGCCTTGCCATGACAGGGACACAACAGGATTGAGGGATGCTGCAGTGGCTTCATTTGTCTTCACTTTTAGCTGGAAATATTTAGATTGTTAAGGGAAATTGTGTGGTTAGAGGAAGTAAGTAGAGCTTGGGTCAGTGCTTGTATGCTCCTAATTTCCTCATATGCTCTATGAAGTTGACCTCCAGGAGATTACTGTCAACAGAAGCTGATCTCTTCTGCTCAGTGGTAATCTTTAGTGTACATATGGTTACTGATTTCCTTAGGTTGAGCATTGGAAATTCAGCATGCAATGAAACGTCTCAGATTCCTTAAAGAAAAAAATACTCTTAGCAATATTTGCATAGATTCTCGCAGTTCAAGGAAAAGAAGAATGATGCTGCCTTTTCAGTTTTTCCTCTGTACTGTCTTCAGTGATTAACAGTGTTCATATTTATGTTTGA
Source organism: Phalacrocorax aristotelis (assembly GCF_949628215.1). NCBI lineage: Eukaryota > Metazoa > Chordata > Aves > Suliformes > Phalacrocoracidae > Phalacrocorax > Phalacrocorax aristotelis. Next base: position 11,871,993 of record NC_134277.1, on the reverse strand, counting down.
ATAGTTCCTTAAATATATTAATTTTTACAATCAGTAAGAAATATTCTTGTAGTTGCTACTTATGTATTTTTTAAAATAGCAAATCTAAAAGGAGAATACCTTCAGCATGTGTCATCTAAAATTAAGTGCAGATGGTATTTGCAGTAAACTTACCATTTCATTTCTTAGAGCCACCTGCACAATTTTTGGTCTAGAGCTATTTTGCCGATATCAGAAGACTTTCCCAGTGGTTTATCACTAGCACAGGAATCGGGAATATATGGCTAACATAGAATTGGCTTAAAATTATTCATATAAATGTCAGGCTCAGTTTTGGTTTATGTGAAAATACTGTTTATAAACCAAGATCTATTACCATCACATAGGAAATGTTTTGGTCAGTCTTCTCTACTGGCATTCTGGGTTTATAACTGATATGATGTGTTACAAGAGTCACATTCTCACTATTAAGGTGCCTTTAGTTTCATTACAACACTTCTCAAAGTGCAATTTCATGTAATTTGTAAAACTTACATGACTCTGTCTGCTTTGTGAGCTGCAAGTTTTGTGCATCTTTACACCTCCTAATGGAAAAACCTAAGACTAATATACCTGTGTCCTGTTCTGGCAGAAAATAAATCATGGTCTTGCTCATTTTCGTGGGAGAATTAATCAGTATCCCATTGCGTTATTATTTATTTCTTAAATTCCTAGGTGAGCCGCTCTGCCTGCTTGATGACTACACAATTAATATGTAAATTGTTACGGTCACGAGAGGCAGCAGCAGCAGTGGATGTCAGAACGTGGCCTCCGGTACTAGATACGGGTGAGTACTAAGGCTTGGGGACCTCTGTGTCTTCTTTTGTCATTGTATTTGTCAATCACTCAGAGGTCTATCTGTCATGGGAGTAAGAACACACATTTTCTTTCTCTATTTTCACTAGACGATTTGCCAAAGAAGCGGCCTGCACAGATCTACAAACCTTCTAACCCTGAAACGCTTGCTTACCTTGACTTCAGCGTCTCCACAACTGGCATGCTAGCGGGGGTAAAGGTAGGGACTTCTTGTTAAAGCTGGCATTCCTGCTATTGTGCCTGGCTGGCAGGTGGTACATTGCACCTGATTTGTAACTCCTCTTGGTTCCTGGTAATAGAAATGGAATTGCTCCCTCCCTTGCAGTCATTTTTTTATTCCATTAACATGAAATTAGTTCTTTTATACTCGCTTTGGTACTGCGTGTGGTGAGTTTAGCCCCGATCCTCTTCCTCAGACTAAAAATGTTATTCTGATACTCCTGCAGGTAGCCCAATAGCTTGTCTGCCTGAAGCGTTCTTCAACCGAAGCATCTAGTATTTCTGTTTTATGAAGGAAATGAGACCCGGTCATCCCTTTTCTACTTGTTCCAGTGCCCATTCACTGTTTGCTCTTTATTGCAACTCAACTGCTGGCCACTGGTTTTCAATATTCTCTTCTTCATGCTATTAAGGGAACTGCCAATGTCTCTGAAATATTCGCCTGGTACAATACTAATCAGCAAAAAAAAAATTCACTGATGGATTTGTTTGATAAACTGATGCATCCCGAGCTCTCTAAATCTCTGTTCTGGCATTTTCTCCAACCCTCTAGCCACAATTTATCAAAGCTGTCTTTTCTAGCTGCTAATATACGTGTTATTCCAGTGTTGGTTTCACCAGCACACAGGCAGAGGTAGAATCACTCTCTTACCTGTTACTTCCTTACTCCTATCTGTTGCATATCCAAGGATTATGATTACTTAGCAGTTTTTGCTGATGTATCATATCACACTTACAGCCTGTATTGAATTCCTCGTGCTCTTTGGCATCATGTGTCTATTTTCAGAAGCTGTCAGCATACTTCATAAACAAAGCAAGCATCATTTTCCCAGTTTTCAGATGGAGAATTTGAAGCACAGAGCAGTGAAGTGACCATCCCAAGGCTGACTGACAGTTAAATGTCTGAGCTGCCTGAAGGTTACATATCAGATACTCCTGGAAGATTGATTTCATCTAACTTTAAATAGTCTACAGATGTGGACTAGTCATTGGGCTTCTCAATAATCAACAGAGAGAAGCAGGGACTTTTAGGGTGTAATTTATCTGACTTATCTGAAACATCAATTTTTGAATGGGGTGAATGTCACATAAGTCTCCATTTCTTCTAAAGGTAGCTTTAAATGATTGTTTGAGATGCAGTCATCCATACTAAATCAGGTCTGAATTCCACCTTATCAGACTTGCAGAAATGACTGCTAACTATGTAAAGTCAGAATTTGGAGAGCTTCAAAGATAGTCAAAGGCAGGGCAAGTTGAACATCCTTTTCTTAATGTGGCTAAATGGAAATCCAGATAAATCTCTCTAGGAATTCTTGATTAGCTTCTGATATCTGGGTCACAAAGGCTCCAGATCACTGATGCAGCAGGTTTACGTAAACCATCTACTAGATCATCACTAGTGATTAATTAATTATAAAACGATCGTAAGAGGCCACAGGCTTATATTCATAGTGCAGTAGTGCTAAATTTAAAAAATGGCTAAACAACTTATATGGCTTCTGAGAAGTTGATAAATGTTTGTGATGACTTTTGAAGTAGAGTATTCCACTTACGCTTACACTCAACTTTTTCACTAGTTTGCACCCAGCATGGTGTCAAAATTCACATAATAACACCAGTTCTGGGCCTACAGAGTTCAGTTTAATCCTGTGTGAAAAAGTGGTCTGGATTCAGCTAGGGTAGAATTAATCTCTGCAAACTGCAGATGATCACCATGTGGATACCTGTTTTGAGCTGGTCTTTTTGTGTCACTTGGAACATGTCCAGCCTCAGTTACAGCTCTCATTGGCAATGGAGAAAAAGTCACTTCTGGAGCTTTATTCCCCTGTTTACCTTAAGATCAAATAAATTTTACCTTCCAAGTGCCTGTTCTCCTCCACTGACTCTAGCAGTATATAAGGCAGCTAGCTCAGTATGTGGCAGGGATCAAAGGTTAGATGAGTTAAATCCTATCCAGGCTGTCTTTCTAACACAGGTATCTTCCTTGATATTAACGGAGAGGACAAAGAATAAAAGATAGAATTCTGTTCCCCACTCTATTTAGAACTTCCAAGCCAGGATGGGTGAGTGTGGGAAACATCCTAACACTAGGAAAAAAAGAAATCAGAAGAATTTCCTTTCCATCAGGTTTTTCCTTTCTACTTTCTGCATGTTTTATCTCTGGGAGCTTTTTTACTGGGATTTTTAATAGCCTGTTTCTCACTTAGGAGCTGGATAACTTGACATTTTACAGAATCTTTACTAAGTTTATTGGGGATCTTTGTCACTGAATGATTAGGTCCTTAGTACCATTTTGCATGCAAAATCCTCTTCAATTTGAAAAGTGCATTAGCAGGTTTTATTTATTGTATTAAGAAATATGTACTTAGAAAGATGTTACTGATGATCAACAGAATACTTCAAATTCAGATCCTGCAGTCATTCAGTCCTTTGTTCTTCCAGAAAGTTTAGCTTTTTATCATTAGCTTTGCATACAGCTTGGAGCACATCTTTAAACCACTCACAGCTTTCTCCCTAAATTGCTTCAAACTTATCATTCATTCTGTCTCTCCTCCCCTTTCACGATTATTTGGATGCCCTCTTGAAGAAAAATTATGTTTTCTTAGATATAAATTACATGTGTGTTTACACTGAGCAGAAAGTCAATATTTATTTGTTTTCTTTATTCTGTAACTGATTTAAGCACTTGGCACAGTTTGGGAGTGAGCCTTCGGAATAACATAGTTGATCATTTTAATTACTTTGCTGTTGTCTTTCAGATGTCTCATGCAGCCACTAGTGCCTTTTGTCGTTCTATTAAGCTGCAGTGTGAGCTTTATCCCTCCAGAGAAGTTGCTATCTGCTTGGACCCCTACTGTGGACTTGGGTTTGTCCTCTGGTGCCTCTGCAGGTGAGGTTTCTCCTCAACCTTTTAAAATACCGTTCTTTTGTACTATAACACAACAAACCGGATGATGTGAGTGGTAAAAGGATGGGAAGAACAGACAATACCTCCAGGACTGACTTAGGCAATTGGAATGGCTGGAAGCAATATGGAGAGTGCTGTACGGAGAATAGGCTTTGTTTGAGCTGGGCATGACCATAGGTATTTAGACTTACGAGTGCAGAGCATCAACACAGCTGCTCATTGACCTCCTGCTGTTTTACTCCTGCCTCTGCAGAGTCTGGCTAGTTTTATTTGATGAAGGCAGTACTCCACCAATAATACCTTAAGGAAGTGGTTTCCTGGTGCCCTCTTTTTCATTCTCTAATCTGAAAGCACGAGTAGATATCAGGGATTTCCTCATTTGTGGAACTTACGGATGTGATTTTTGTGGAGACATGGAAGTGTGTTTTCTTGAGAAGGATACTTCTATGGCAGTAGCAAAGCTGTCAGAAAAAAACATTTCTAGTGAAATGCGAATCAGCTTTTTTTGTTAGCAAGCAGTTTAGAAATTTAACAATTCTGTCAATCTCTGTACTCCAGGGAAGTTACAGTTCAGCACTGAAAGCAGTTCCATCGATTTTTTTTCTTCTTTTTTTTTTTTTTTTTTAAGTTAGCTGGGTTGATGCAGAGGTAAGGGGGAAGAGCTATGGGAGTATTAATAGAGCACATTTTTATGAAGACATCTTAAAGTCACAGTAGTCTGACATCTTTGCTCCCTCCATATAAAGTTCTTTGGTGTTAGCAGTACTGCTATTTTTAGTTACTAAAATGAAGATAACCCAGGGCAGTAAAAATTGTCTGCATAAACTTTTTACCAATTTACTAAATACCTGAAGGAAGCATTATTTTATAACAAGGGCAACAATTTGTTTTCAACAAGTATTGTTTACTTAAATGTAAGCTAGTAGAGTATTGGCCTGTTTTGTTGCCCTTTTAAAATACTTGTTATTAAATATTAAATGGGCGAAAGTTTAATGGCATTATCTTACTCATTCTTGATCAGTCTTTCTTGATTCAAACTATACATGCCCTAATATTATTTCAGATTTTGCATAGGGATTAGAGATGTCTTTGTTTTGAAAAATCTTTTTTTTCAACATCTTATTTCCCCAACAAAGAAATAAAAATATTGAGGCTGCAAAAAAACCTGAGAAAACCTTTCAGAAATTTTGAGATCTTAATTAAATCACTTTGTTTGCGTTAAATTTTTAAAATGTTGAGTTTTTAAGTCTCCTGAATATTTCTTGTATAGATTTATGTGTTCCAGCATGTCCTGATGTCAACACTGTTAGGCCTTCGCTCTTCTGGGGGCTAGGCCAAATCTGCCATGATGCAGTCAGTGAGACCAGAAGGACTGTAGAACACCACAGGAGAGTTCAGCTAAGGACTGTATTATTGAGTGGGATAATGTTGGGACATGGAGCATCCAGGAATAACTTCTATGCAGCATCATGATAGAGCTGTAAAATACAGATAAATGTTGACCTGTCCAAAACCCAAGTAATTTGTGCTACCCACGACTCTCCTGAATATGGGAATTTTTGTTTCTTCCAGAACCATTGCCCTCAGGTCCTTTCCAATACTAATAGTATTCAGCCTTTTAGGAGGAGAAGATTGTTTATCACTGGCAAATGAATAAGGCAGCAAGCCTTTGGGAGAAAGCAGTCAAGGTCTGTGCCTTTCTGTAGCTTACAGAAGGAATAGAAAATTTTATATCATTTTCAAAGAGAAAAAAAACGAGGGAGTTGAAGGAACTGAGATCAAGCCAGCAACGCTCTAATCTTACGAACCACCATGCCAATCTCTTCTTTGCCACTGATGTCCTGTTCCTATAAAACGAGAAAAATTGCAGTGTGCTTGAATTGCAACTGTCATTTAGAGAAAGCTGACATCAGATACGTCTTCATTAATTCCACTTACAAACTTAATCTCCATGTCATTACTATTTTAGAAATTTGTATTATTTGATGTGATGGCAAAACATACACCTGGAGATTATTAGACTCTTACTGTTCATAACTTTAAACTTTGCAACTTCACATTTTACTCTTCATAGTTTAGCATACCCCAATCTTCCCCAACATTTTACAGCCCAGATTTCTACCTCAGAGGATTCTAACTGTAAAATTATGATTCTCTGTCACCACACCCATTAACTGAATTAATACTTCTAATGGCATATGGAAAAGAAGTTAGATCTTCGATTTTTGATCAGCTAGGGGGTTTTGGGAGTTAAATAGGATCTCTTTAGTTTAGGAGCCCAGTGGGAAGAGAAAGCAACCTCCTGTGCTGGGTGCAGTTAAAACGACAAGTACTTTTAAATCCCTTTATTAACTAGACCAAAGGAGACACTGACTGAGGAATGAGAGAAAAACTAACCTTTTATACCCTGTTGTAGGTGCTTAGGCGTTGTGCTGGCCTGCTCCACTGCGGTGCCCCAGAATGCCCCATTCTGTGAGGTCAAAGCTACTTAGGAAAGCTGCTGGAGCATGGAGCCAGCCCTTTGGTAAGTTTGGAATATATTGCATAGTTTTGCAAAGTTTTTATTTTTTAAAAATTTATTATTTTATGGCCTAAAGGGTATAAAATAATAAAGAAAAGAAACCTTGCAAAGCAGAGCAATACATTTTTTTTAAAAAAAGGGGGATTTACCACATTCCCTCTAAACTGGCTGCATGCTCCAGCAGGGTTTCCTTGGAACCTTTGTCATTGAACAGCACGTCCTGGGTGTGGCGGCAGTCATCAGCCCCATGTGAGTTCACAAACCCCAAACTTCCCAATTTTACAGGTTCTTACTAATGACTCAATAAACAAATACATTATTTTTGCATTCTTCTCTTTAATAATCTCATTTATCCATTCTGAGAGGGTGATCCTAGTATTCTGACTTTCATTGCATTACATTTTAAAATGTATTACATGCTTTGAAATAAAAAAAAAAATTAAAAGTGTCCTCCAGTGTAAAAAAAATCAATACTAAATCCCATTGTTCAAAAATGCTTCCTGAAACTAAGAAGTCTCTATCTTAATGCAGCTCATGGTGGGGCAGAGTAGAGCATTCTACACTTAATTAGTGAGGATTTACTTAACTGATAGTTGCTGAGTGATGTGATAGAATAAGAACTTCCCCTCTATTTTATCCCAACTAAGCCAACCCATACTGCAGTTCTACCTTTACTACTGGAATATAGAATTATCCTTGCTGGAATGAAAGTTAAGTACATTAATAATTTTAAATAAATTCTCAGAAACTGAGATTGTAATAGTGCAAGTCAGTAAGACTCAAACTGAACGAGAGGAACGGAGTTTTCCAGCCCACAGTAGCCACATAATAAATAGCGTGAATGCTATAAAATGGTCCTGGAAAGGCTTTTCAGGTAACGTGCAGTGAAGTAGCTTTCTCTTGTCCTGCCCCTGCTGTCTCTGTTCCATACCCCCAAGCTGAAGATCCCAGTGGTGCTGCTGGGTAGTTTCTGCAGCAAGAGGCTGCAAGGTTTCTTATTAACTAAACAGGTGGAACTGTGCAAGGAGTAAGCAAGGAATTACAGCATTAACATGAGAACTGCATTTTGGAAAACTTCAGTGTGCTAGGACTCATTAATTATTGTTAGATATTTTAGGCTAACTTGAAGATATCTGGCAGGCCTGAGCATTTCATCTAATTTCCAGCCCATTTATAGCAAATTAAAGGCAAGACTGCCTAAAGAACTGTAAATGCCACATCAGAAAAGAATAATTCTAACATGGGAAATGAAGGATATGAACGTGGTCATCTCTTGTGTTTTACAAAGTGCATAACTAGGGCAGGAGGAACGTAAAGGTGCGTCTGCCCACACACTGCCATGTGCCCATTTCCTGTGGAGTCCTTAGCCACTGGCGATTTATGGAAGACACAACTTGCATTTCTTCCACATTACAATAGGTCTGTTAAACCTGTCTCAAGTTTAGAAGGTTCAAGGGCAGCTGAAAGCCCTGACTTCCCTTGATGTGCAACCTCTGCAATGTGTTGGCACACTAACACCACCAGCTCTGTAGACCTGCCCACACATGGTGGGGTCACTGGGGTGCTAAGGCACCACCTGAGTCGTACTCAAGCCTGAGCAATCGCTTGTAAATATAAACTGTACTGTGTTGAACTGAGCTGGAGATGTTTAGCCTCTGCCTGCCTTAGGATGTCTCTCATGCCATGCCAACTGAAATGATGCTGCCATCTGTATCATGTAATTAACCTTAGGCTGTGGTTTCTGTATGCGGGGCAAGAAGGCCGACTCTCTTTTTTCTTCAATACAAAAAGGAAACAGTGGCCAAATTTTTAGAACTCGCTCACCTGCTTTGAAGTATTTAGATAAAGGAACTTTGCTTTGGAATGGCACTGAGCACCCCGTGTTCTGTCAAGAGACGGTATGATTTCCACCACTAGTGCTGCTTGGTCATGTGTTTGTGCTTAGGAGCAATCAGCAGCACACCTCCAAGTGACAAGTCACACGTCAGTTCAGAAGTGCCCAGTAGCAGCCCATAGCTGTGTTAGAAAGCTTCCCTTGTGAGGCTCCGAAATTGCTGAAATGTCTGAAATGAGGAGGTTAAAGCTTTTGGAGGACATGCCAGTAACAGGAAGTTTGAGTGACCTCTGGCTGTCGTTCTGGGCAGACAGCACGGTCCCAGCAGGCAGCGCAGGCACTGCAGGAACAAAATGCTGGCGTTTCAGTGTTAACCAAAGACTTATGGGTGTCTGATTGTGGAAACAGCACCAGAGCTTGGGTTAAAGCAGAGTGCTGGGTTATGGCACCACTCTCACTGGTTCCCAGTATTCTGATGTGGAAGTTCTGAAGACTGCACCTATTCTCAGCACTAGAAGCCTATCAAGGTGTATGGGTAAGGTCCTTTCCTTTCTGGGAAAATTTACATGCCCTACACAATGATCCCTGTTGCTGTACATTAGTTCAACTTCTTTTGAGATATCTTTCTCCCTTCAGTATTGATCACAGAATCACAGAAGAGTAGGGGTTGGAAGGGACCTCTGGAGATCATCTTGTCCAACCCCCCTACTTGAACAGGGACACCTAGAACAGGGGGCACAGGAACACGTGCAGGAGGGGTTTGAATGTCTCCAGGGAAGGAGATGCCACAACCTCTCTGGGCAGCCTGTGCCACTGCTCTGGCACCCGCACAGGAAAGAAGCTTTTTCTCATATTTAAGTGGAACTTCCTGTGTTCTAACTTGTGCCCATTGCCCCTTGGCCTGTCATTGGGCACTACTGGAAAGAGTCCAGCCCCATCCTCTTGACACCCACCCTTCAGATATTCATAAGCATTGGTGAGATCCCCCTTCAGTCTTCTCTTGTCCAGGCTGAACAAACCCAGGTCTCTCAGCCTTTCCTCATAAGGGAGAGGCTCCAGCCCCCCGATCATCTTGGTAGCTCTCCACTGGACTTGCTCAAGCAGTTCCACATCCTTCTTAAACTGGTGGGCCCAAAACAGGACACAGGACTCCAGATGTGGCCTCACTAGGGCAGAGTAGAGGGGGAGGATAACCTCCCTCGACCTGCTGGCCACGCTCCTTTTAATGCAGCCCAGGACACCGTTGGCCTTCTTGGCCACAAGGGCACAGTGCTGGCTCATGGTCAACTTGTTGTCCACCAGCGCTCCCAGGCCCTTCTCAACAGAGCCGCTTTCCAGTAGTTCAGCCCCCAGCCTGTGCTGGTGCATGGGGTTGTTCCTCCCCAGGGGCAGGACCTTGCACTTGCTCTTGTTGAATTTCATGAGGTTCCCCTCGGCCCAGCTCTCCAGCCTGTCCAGCTCTCGTTGGGTGGCAGCACGGCCTTCTGGTGTATCAGCCACTCCTCCCAGCTTGGTGCCATCAGTGAACTTGCTGAGGGTGCGCTCTGTCCCTTCATCCAGGTCATTGATGACTATGTTGAACAGGACTGGACCCAGCACAGACCCCTGGAGAACACCACTAGTGACAGGCCTCCATCCAGACTCTGCTCCATTGATCATGACCCTCTGAGTTCTGTTGTTGAGCCAGTTCTCTGTCCACCTCACTGCCCTCTCATCCAACCCACGCTTCCTTCGCTTGTCTATTAGGATGCTATGGGAGACAGTGTCAAATGCATTACTGAAGTCAAGGTAAACAGCATCCACTGCTCTCCCTTCGTCGACGCAGCCAGTCACGCCATGATAGAAGGCTATCTAGTTGGTCAAGCATGATCTTCCCTTGGTGAATCCATGTTGGCTGTTTCTGATAACCTTCTTTTCCTCTACATGCCGGGAGATGACCTCCAAGATGAACTGATCCATTGCCTTTCCAGGGATGGAGGTGAGGCTGACTTGCCAATAGTTTTCCAGGTCCTCCTTCTTGCCCTTTTTGAAGATTGGAGTCACATTTGCTTTCCTCCAGTCCTTGGGCACTTCTCCTGTCCTTCACAACCTTTCAAAGATGATGGAGAGTGGCTCAGCAAGAACATCTGCCAGCTCCCTCAGTACTCGGGGGTGCATCCCATCAGGGCCCATGGATTTGCAAGGATCCAGTTTGCCTGGGTGATCTCTGACCCAATTCTTCTCAACCGATGGTAAGTCTTTCTTTCTCCAGATTTGTCCTCTCTTCTCTGGGGGCTGAGATTCCTGGGGACCAGCCTTAGCAGTAAAGATTTAGGCAAAGAAGGCATTCAGTAACTCTGCCTTCTCTGCATCCTGTGTCACCAGGGCACCCACCTTGTTCAGCAGTGGGCCCACTCTATCCCCAGTCTTCCTTTTACTGCTGTTGTATTTAAAGAAGCCCTTCTTGTTATCATCTTTCACATGCCTTGCCAGATTTTATTGCAAGTGGGCCTTGGCCTTCCTCATCGCATCTCTGCACACCCTGACAACATTCCTATATTCCCCCCAAGTGGCCAGTCCCTTTTTACACATACTGTGAACCTCCTTCTTCCATTTGAGTTTCTCTAGAAGCTCTTTGCTCATCCATGCAGGTCTCCTGGATCCTCTGCCTGACTTCTTCCTCCTGGGGATGCACCAATCTTGAGCTTGGAGGAAGTGGTCCATGAATACTGTCCAGCTCTCTTGGACCCCCTGCCTTCCAGAGCCCTAGCCCATGGGATTCCTCCTAGCAGATCTTTGAAGAGGCCAAAGTTGGCCTTCTTGAAGTCCAAAGTTGTAACCCGACTTGTTGCCCTGTGTCTACCTCACTGTATCCTAAACTCAGCCATCTCATGGTCACTGCAGCCAATGGTACCCCAACACTCAACCTCAACCAGCCCTTCCTTGTTTGTCAGGATAAGGTTGAGCAGCACATCTCGCCTCATTGGCTCCTCCACCACCTGCATCAATATGTTGTCCTCGATGCTGTGCAGGAGCCTTCTGGGTCACACATGGATCGCCATGTTGCTTTTCCAGCAAATATCAGGGTGGTTGAAGTCCCCCATGGTGACCAGGGCCTGCGATTGTGAGGCTACTTCCAGCTGTTTGTAGAAGGCTTCATCAACTTCCTCTTCTTGATCAGGTGGCCTGTAGCAAACACCCACAACAGTGTCACCCATATTTGGCTGTCCCTTAATTTTTACCCACAGGCTCTCAACTTGTTCTCCTTCCACTCCAAGGCAGAGCTCAATACATTCAGTTGCTCCCTCACATAAAGAGCAGCTCCCCCACCTTGCCTTGCTGGTCTGTCTTTTCTGAAAAGCCTGTACCCATCCATGACTACATTCCAGACATGCGAGCTATCCCACCATGTCTCTGTGATTGCAATGAGCTCATGGCCCTGTGACCATACACAGACCTCTAGTTCCTCCTGTTTGTTCCCCATGCTGCATGCAGTGGTGTACAGGCATTTCAGAAAGGTGCTTGAGCACAGGTTTCCCCAGAGGGGTGTATGAGGACCCACTACAGCCATGTTGGTTGGTCTTTTGGTTGCCATTGCATGAGGCTGCCACAGCAACTTTATCACTGCTCAGATTGTCCTGTCATTGTGTGTGATGGCATTAGCATTGCCAGTTTGTCCCCCTCCACCCGAGTTCCTCAGTTTAAAGTGCTCCTCACCAAGTTTGCCAGCCTGCTGCCACAGATTTCCTTGCCTCTTCCAGACAGGTGGAGTCCATCCCTCCCTATCAGTCTATGGTTGCTGAAGAATGTCCCGTTGTCATAAAAGCCAAAACCCTCACATTGACACCAGCCACATAACCAGGAGTTGATTTGTATTATTTGCCTATTTCTAGTCATCCATTTTTCTCCAACAGGTAGTATGGAGGAGAAGATAACTTGGGCACCAATATTTTTCACTTGCTTTCCCAGAGCTTTATCGTCTTGCTTAGTTCTGCCCAGACTCTGGCTTGCAGTGTCATTTGTGTCCACATGGAAGAGTAGCAGAGGATAGTAATCAGTGCTTTTGACAAGTTGCAGCACCTTCTCAGTGATGTCTCGGATCTTAGCTCCCAGAAGACAGCAAACCTCTCGTGACTCCCTGTCACGTCAGCAGATGGATGCCTCAGTGCCTTTTAACAGAGAGTCACCCACTACGAGCAGTCATCTCTTCTTTTTGTGGTATCTCCTCTGTGCTGCTGGTACAGTTGCACCTTGCGGACCTTGCTCGTGGGTGTCTGCAGTCGCTAAAGCTACAAATCTGTTGCTGGTGGTGATACCAGGAGGTGGAGGCTGAGGCAGAGCCCTGCTTTTGTGGGTCACCAGGGTCCAAGGTGCCTCCTCCTTCTCAGTGGTGTCTGCTACAGGAGCGTGGTTCTGAGTCCGCCTATCTACCTCTGCCTCAGTTCTACTAGTATTACTCAGCCTTCTGTCTCCTGGAACTCAGCCACCCGGCACAGCAGATCATCAACCTGTGCACACCTTGTGCAGGTACTTACCTTCTCACCAGGTGAGGGGTTGGGGCACATGTTGCAACCTACCATCTGTACTGAAGCCTCCGGCTCCGTCTGGGTGGATGCATCAGCCCTCTCTGGGGCTTTTGTCATTATAACACTGGTATTAGCTCCACAGAGAGTGCTCACCATCCTGGCAGAGTCCTAGAGAGCTTCCTGGGCTGTGGGCCTACGAGCCAGATGCAGCACCCTCCCTGCTTGCCCTGCCTGCATGAACTGCCTTGCAAACTGCCACGCCACGCCCTGTTTGACCATCCTGGTCGCTCACACTCCCTGGGGCCATTTAAATCTCCTGCGGTTGCTCGTGGCAATGCCCAGGCTGCATCAGCCTCCCTCACAAGAGCTGCTGGGCCGCTCTGCACTTCCTTGAGCTCATCTGCTTACCATGTGCAATCATGCTTAGTGCACTGTATACCAGCTGGGCATCTTTGGACTCTACAGATCGTGTGAAGGCCTTTACTTGTTCTCCAAAAGCCCCTTTTTGTGCACATCATTGGTCTCCAGGAGAACTGAGGATTTTATTTTGGCCCAAGTCCTAGGAAGCCTTGGACAGACATATGCCCAAACACTTTCCTCTGTGGCCTGTACCTGCATTCCTGCAAGCTGTGGTCTAGATGATAGCGAAGGCTTTTGTTCAGTCCAATTCAGGTTCCCTCAGCAAGCAGACTCTTTTCACAGACTTTGAATTATGTGCATGGCAACTCAATTAGTTCAGGCCCTACCAAATGCCCAGTTCCCATACCTATCCCTCATCACCAAATGCAAGTATCATCTCCAGAAATGCAGGAAAAAAAATGCATATACTTATAAGACTGAGCAGTATCTACCTGCCTCCTGCAGTTAAGTGGGAAAGCAGCTCACATCACCTGAGAAGGACGCCAGAAGTAAGGGCAGCTGCGGGTCAGTAGCCTGCCAGAATGCAATTCCAAATTGCAGTTGCCATTTGTCAGTATTTATTGCCCTGTTGAAATTGCTGGAACTATAATAAAATCTCAGACTTTACTGTTAATCTGCCTCAGCACAACATGGGGTAAATCTTTGATTCAGTGGAACAGTTAACTGCCAAGATGTCCTCCCAGGCATGTCTGTATGCTGCCAAAACAGCCTGCCAGGCAGTGGAACCGGTGGTGTGATCAGATGGCACCATCATACCAAAATACATTCTGGTGCATTTAACTGGAGTATTCCTGTCCTTGGGCAGCCTTTGCTCAGTGCAGGCAGACAAAGCTTTTCACTTACTGCCAAAATTCAAGGCTTTCTCCACCACATGAATACTTATTTTTTCCCCAGATTGCTTCCCTAAAGGAAGACAACATTTCTAAAAGGTGATCTCCCACCTCAGGTACCACTGCATTTCGCTCTGCATCTGCATCCCAAAAGTCATTACAAGATGATGCAACGATGCTCTATAGTCACTGTCCCTTTTTGTCTTCTTTTTTGCCTACTCTTTCTGCATTTTCTAAAAATGGTGGAGACTCATAAACAGATGTTCAGGTCTGTCAGATATCCTCTGCAGTTCTGCACTGTGTCTACTCCTGTTATAAGGCTTATATTGGGAGATGGAGTTACTTCTGTGACAACAGATTTCTACAGCAGTGGAAGAAACAATCTTGCTTCAGTTCCTTTCCAGTATTTATATAACTAAATTCTTTGGCCTATTCCAATATACCATATATTGTTCCAATTTCAGAATGGTAATTTTAGCTTCCACGATTTATATTTAAACCCCCAACTTTTCCTGACATCCCATCTGATCCCCCTGATGCAACAGTGTTCACCACGATTCTATTGCTTCCAGTATGAGAATAACAAAACTGACAGCATAACCATCTCTTGATGACTACTGTGTTTCAAGAATGTGAGATGGAACTGTCTATTTATTCAGTGCCTCAGTTTCAGGATTGACTCTACCATACCTAGAATATACCATACCTAGAGGTACCTACCATACATGTCTACCATGCCTGGAATTACATAGCAGCAGCATTGATGGCACTTCCTATAGATTTGGGACCATATCTAGATTTATCCAGCATCTCCAAAGAAGCCTTCCACAACTGCAGTCTATTCAAGCACATGGTCCTCTGCTTGATTGTTGGCATCCATACTAAGCAAACACCCTCTAACATCTCACAGTGATTTGAAACTACTGGAGTGGTAGAAATGTTTCAACCAGCTATACAAGGGAGTGGTGTTTTTTCACAGCTTCTCTCCACCAAAACATTGGTGACATACAGCTTCTCAGGGGTTAACATGGCAGTAAAAAGTCTGTGAATTTCAAGAATATGTGGCTGCCAGGAACATTTTGTTGCTTGGAGTGATTCACAAAACCTACATAATGTTTCTGAGATGGATGCAGGGAGGTGAACCAAGTTATGACTGACACTGTGGTGGCCAGGTGCTGCATAAACCACTTCAGCTGTGGAACTGGCACATTTACCCCACAAATATTTTCGTAGTTCTTCCCCTAGCTCTACCAACTGCTCTAGAAAATCAGATGATACACATGGGTTATTAAACCACAGATCAGAAGGAAAAGCCTGTGTTGGCGGTCATCAAGTATCCAGGTATGGTACCATCTTTCTGTGGGCTTATATAGTATAGACAGGAGCAGCAAACGTCTCAGGTTCTGCACCACAGAGTTTTCTTCCTGCTAGGTACTTCCTGCTGCTCTACAGTTTAATTCTGAACTCCTCACCATTTCTGAGGGATTAGAAAACTCAGAAAAGGTGCTAGCAATGTCTTCATTTATTTCTGTCTAAGCAGAGTGATTTTTTTAGTAGAAGTCACAGAACCACAGAATCACAGAAGGGTAGGGGTTGGAAGGGACCTCTGGAGATCATCTCGTCCAACCCCCCTGCTTGAACAGGGACACCTAGAACAGGGGGCACAGGAACACGTGCAGGAGGGTTTTCAATATTTCCAAAGAAGGAGATGCCACAACCTCTCTGGGCAGCCTGTGCCACTGCTCTGGCACCCGCACAGGAAAGAAGATTTTTCTCATATTTAAGTGGAACTTCCTGTGTTCTAACTTGTGCCCACTGCCCCTTGGCCTGTCATTGGGCACTACTGGAAAGAGTCCAGCCCCATCCTCTTGACACCCACCCTTCAGATATTCATAAGCATTGGTGAGATCCCCCTTCAGTCTTCTCTTGTCCAGGCCGAACAAACCCAGGTCTCTCAGCCTTTCCTCATAAGGGAGATGCTCCAGCCCCCCGATCATCTTGGTAGCTCTCCACTGGACTTGCTCAAGCAGTTCCACATCCTTCTTAAACTGGTGGGCCCAAAACAGGACACAGGACTCCAGATGTGGCCTCACTAGGGCAGAGTAGAGGGGGAGGATAACCTCCCTCGACCTGCTGGCCACGCTCCTTTTAATGCAGCCCAGGACACCGTTGGCCTTCTTGGCCACAAGGGCACAGTGCTGGCTCATGGTCAACTTGTTGTCCACCAGCGCTCCCAGGCCCTTCTCAACAGAGCCGCTTTCCAGTAGTTCAGCCCCCAGCCTGTGCTGGTGCATGGGGTTGTTCCTCCCCAGGGGCAGGACCTTGCACTTGCTCTTGTTGAATTTCATGAGGTTCCCCTCGGCCCAGCTCTCCAGCCTGTCCAGCTCTCGTTGGGTGGCAGCACGGCCTTCTGGTGTATCAGCCACTCCTCCCAGCTTGGTGCCATCAGTGAACTTGCTGAGGGTGCGCTCTGTCCCTTCATCCAGGTCATTGATGACTATGTTGAACAGGACTGGACCCAGCACAGACCTCTGGGGAACACCACTAGTGACAGGCCTCCATCCAGACTCTGCTCCATTGATCATGACCCTCTGAGTTCTGTTGTTGAGCCAGTTCTCTGTCCACCTCACTGCCCTCTCATCCAACCCACGCTTCCTTCACTTGTCTATTAGGATGCTATGGGAGACAGTGTCAAATGCATTACTGAAGTCAAGGTAAACAGCATCCACTGCTCTCCCTTCGTCGACGCAGCCAGTCACGCCATGATAGAAGGCTATCTAGTTGGTCAAGCATGATCTTCCCTTGGTGAATCCATGTTGGCTGTTTCTGATAACCTTCTTTTCCTCTACATGCCCGGAGATGACCTCCAAGATGAACTGATCCATCACCTTTCCAGGGATGGAGGTGAAGCTGGCTGGGCTATAGTTTTCCAGGTCCTACTTCTTGCCCTTGTCTTATCATAAGAGTGTTTGTTTCCCTCAGTCTAGAGAAGTTGGGGTTATTTTCCATCCAAATCCTCATGCTTTGCTGCAGGCTGTTGGTGGGAGTTTAAGAGCAAACACAAGTATCTTTCTTATTTGTCTAGCGTAAGTTGAAGAAGAGAGGAAGGTAGTTCACCCCCACTCTTTAGTGTTGCTGAGGAGGAAAAGATGTGTCTTTGGTGTAAATTTGTATTCCCAAATTCCACCATTTTGGACTATTTCCTGGTGAAATGCACTTGGAGTCAAGGTTCTCTTCTGGTAAAGCAATGCAGCTTTTTACTCCCTTATTACTGTGGAGTTTGTGTGGGCACTTTTCAGTACAGGGATAAAGTTTGTTCTTTTGAATTTATTTTGGGATGTTCTGCCCAGTTGAAAAAAGAGGCACTTAAGGGATCTTAATGTGGTTCTGCGTAATAATTCTCCCACATTTTACACCCTGGCAGCTTGTTTATTAGTGTGGAGACTTTTTTTTTCCTCCTGATGATGGCTGCATCAACCAGAGGATTTCAGGGATGGAGGGAAGGATTTGATGCTGAATCTCTGTATACCATATTCATACAGATTGGAGCCCATCCCAGGTTCTTACTCGAGTGGTTGTAGCTTCCTGTTTGTAAGAATTACTTATTTACCAGACAGATCACACACCTGGATTGTTTGTGGGGCCTTAACCTTAAATTTGTGAAGAGCTAAGACCTTTTGGTCTTCTCTGAAAAACTTAATAGGATTGGCTGAGAAAGAAAGAGTGAAGTAATATTTAAGTGAAAACTGTTACTGCTCCCTAGCTGGGTTTGATCTGTCACCTTTGCTCAAGGCATACTCCTTTCATGCTTGGATAACTCTGCCAGCATCTCTCTTCACATGTTATGAAGCACATGCTCAAGGTTCAGTCATACTTTATTCTGATTCCATAACAGCAACATAAAAGCATAATGCTTCATTTGACCGTCCTGTGCTATAGTCGTTATGTCAACCGTATCCAAGAACACATCACTTTGTGGCAAGTCACTGGTCATGAATCAAGAGCAGTGTAAATGTGGAAAAGCAGTCAAAGATAAAATTTTTACTGTATGATAAATGAAATTATTTGAACTGTAGTTCATACATATTCCGTGACATCCTCTGGCTCATACTGCAGCAGAGACCTAAAATATTTGGATTGCCAAACTGCCATTGTGGCTGGACTTGTACCCTTTTATTCCTTTATCATACCAAGTAAAGACATCCACATCACAAAACCCTTGTTCTAAATTGCAGAGCATTTGAAAGCACTCTGATCTGGGTTGGGGGGTAGTGGGGGCACTCACTCACCGAGGAGGGAAGCTGTGCAAGCAGCCCATCTCCAAGAACTGCAAAGGTGTGTATCTTCTTCCTAATGTCAAATGTTAGAGAGATGCTCATATTCCAGAAAATAGGTAAGACATTTCATGTCTTACCTCAGGCATTAGGATTTGAAAAACGTCAGTTTTACTTTACTAAGCTGGCATTTCAAGTTTTCAAGTCACAAATGAATTTCTCTCATGTGCATCATAACTCTCTGGGCCTTTATGGTCCTTTTTCAGAACTTCTATGATTTGGGGTTTTTATGCTATGACCGTTCTGATTTGAAATATCTACAGATCACAAATTAAGGTATGAAGGGGCTGTAAAATTGATAATAAATCTGCCTGCCTGAGATGAGAGAACAATCAGGACCCATGGGAAGTAAAGACCTCAAATAGGAAATTTTTTTTTCCCTTGGGGAGAATCTTGGGTACCAGAGAAATTAGCTCTGACATAATTGTTTCCTTCAGGGACCCTGATAAGTGTCTTTTCACAATACTTAGGCTCACTGGGTATCCAGTAAACAAGAGATGTAGAATATTTGGGTTTTAAAAGTTCATAAAACTTTCACAGAAGAAATTTAAAGCCATGAGGACTGTTAAATTGGGGTCAGATTTACTCCCTTGAATATCATTGCAAACCTCTTGCTTGCCTCAGCAGGAGAGTGTTTTTTTCCGTATTAAGCAATCAAGTACACTTTTAATCAAGGTATCTTAAAATGGTAATTACTTAATCTTAATTATTTGTCAGCAACACGTAATTTTTGTTGATATTACGATACTGTTTAGTAGCACCATTAATAACCAAGCTATTTTGCTTTCTTCAGTACCATCCTAACAGCAAAGTCCATGGGCATTTTGAGGAAATTAGTATTTTTGACCATGTTCTGCCTGCATTCCTCATGATTCCTCATAGACTCTGAAGGTATAGCAAAAAACAAGAATTAAATTTCATGTTAAACTACTAGGCCTGTAGACCGCTGTGAGACATTCAATGGTTCATCCAGTGCTGTATATTCTAGTACCCCATAGCTTGTATACATCTATGTACACAGGCGTTTAGCATGCGTTAATGATTCTTGTGTCTTTACAGCGTTTATTCAGGACACCAGTCTATTTTGATTCCTCCCTCAGAACTGGAGACCAATCCCGCTCTGTGGCTTCTTGCTGTGAGTCAGTACAAAGTGAGAGACACTTTTTGTTCCTATTCGGTCATGGAGCTTTGTACTAAGGGACTCGGTTCGCAAACAGAGTCACTGAAGGTGAGTAATTCTATCATCCTGCACAACCTGCCGTCTGCACGGTGGTGTCTGGGAGCCTTCCCTGCCATAAATGGCTGTGCTAAATGTCTGCAGCGAGGAGAAAATCGTCAGAGGCCAAGGGCAGCTTCCACAGAACCTGTGTTATTCCTTGCCAAAGGCTATATAAGAATATCAGTCATTCTCTCTCAGATCACAAGGCTTTTAAACATCAAGGAAAGGCTTTTATTTACCTAAGCTTTCTGATCTGTGTTGCAGGCTGTGTTGATAGGCAAGTGTTGGAAAACAGAGGTTTAAACATCCAGGAGGCCCAAGGAGTATTATATTGTATATTATGCTTTATGAATTCCCTGATTATATGAAGTACTAGTTTGGTTTTGGCCCCTGTAGTTAAAGAATCATGTACTTAAAAGTACGGTATTATTTTAACTGGGTTGTCCTCATTGTATGGGTAGAGGGGGAGGTATGTATCTTCCTTTTTTCCCACAGAATTAAAAGCCAGGTAGGCAGAGTACATTTCTGAAATCATCTAGAATTTCCAGTATGCTACTGAAATAAATTAGATCTTGGGATACTGATATTTATGGTGTCTCCAGCCCTTACCACCTCACTTAATAATTTCCTAATCAGTTTTTCCAAGGCTAGACACTGCTTCCTGTTTGCTATTATTCACTGGCTTTCTGAATTAATATTGGGAAATAGCATTCAATCCCTTCAGAATTAGCATACCCATCTCTTCCTGTGTGCTAATGTTGAGATGACAGGCAACTATGTCTGCTCTTCTGCAGCTATTAGACAGTCATCTGGCCATCCGGCCTCCAGGAAAGATGGAAATTATTGTACTGGCACCTTAGCTTTTACTTCGCTATTCATCTTGAATCATAATACCTACATAATACACTTAAGTACTACTAACTTTTTATTTAACATTGCCCATTTGTGGCCTTTATTACATTTCAACTTCTTTTTAGGCAAGGGGACTGGACCTTTCACGTGTACGGACATGTGTAGTAGTGGCTGAAGAACGACCTCGGATAGCTCTTACTCAGTCATTTTCAAAATTATTTAAAGACCTTGGTCTCCATCCACGGGCTGTCAGCACATCACTTGGCTGTAGAGTTAACCTGGCAATATGTTTACAGGTAAGATTTTTCACTCCTTACGCTCAAAGTTGTTTTAAGAAAATGGTTTTCAGTAAGAAGCATTCATTGTGTTTCCTTTGGCTGCTTGATTTTAGACATATTACGAAAATGCATGTGGTACCTAATGTTCTTGCATATACAAGTAGTAAATTTCTGTTACTTTGTCAACTATTCATCCCTCTCATGTTGCAATCATAGCATTTATTCTGCCCATGAATACAGTAATTCAGAAAAGTGCGTGATAGTGACAGAATGTACTCCAAAAATAGTATTTAGTCATGTAATGTAAAATCCAGTTTCCTAGTGCTTACTTTAGTATGTTATAGAATCATAGAATCATAGAATGGTTTGGGTTGGAAGGGACATTAAGGATTATCTAGTTCCAACCCCTTGCCATGGGCAGGGACACCTTCCACTAGACCAGGTTGCTCGAAGCCCCATCCAGCCTGGCCTTGGACACTTCAGGGATGGGGCATCCACTACTTCTCTGGGCAACGTGTGCCAGTGCCTCACCACCCTCAGAGTGAATAATTTCTTCCTTTTACCTAATCTAAATCTACCTTCTTTCATGGATTCCTTCTGTTTTATAAATAATTCCAACCATCACTTAAAATTAACTAGATAGATATTTTCTGTGCAGTTTATTGCTTACAATGGAAAATTATTTTGCTACATCTCTTTCATTCTGTTTTGATCCACTAATCGAAGGAAGTACCCAGGCATAATATAGGATTTAACTTGCATTCTCCAGGAATCCTTATTGAGTCATCATTTTAAAGACAGACGGAGCACTGTAGGTATCTGATCTGAAGTTCTGAATAGCATCTAGGTTTTCACCCAATGTGAAAATAGTTCAAATAGAGGAAGTAGTTTTAGGCTGATCTACAGTATAGTATCTCATCTTTCAGGGCTCAAGTGATGAAGGTTACCTTGCCTTTTTATAAGGTGTTCCATTTTTAATTAATTTTGCCTTATTTCTAGTTTAAATTTATCTGGCATTAGATTCAGCCATTTTTTACTTTTTTACATTTTTCTAATCTAGAACAAATTATCTCATTTCTATCATGACTGTAATGCACATCTTAGTCTTTGATAAATAGATAAGGAATCTTAAGACATGCTTTCCTGATCTGTGTCTCATTTTTATGACTCCTGAACTCTTCCTATCCTTGCAAATCGGGTGTCAGAAATTCACATTTTATTCCTTTAATAATGCCACAGGTGCCCTACTCAGATGTAATACGATTTCTGACTTAATATTATCTTTTTAAATAATACAAGAATCATCTTCTGTATTGGCTGCTGCACTGGCTGGGAAGTTTCATATCTATTTTGTCACCTACCTTGTCTCTAACCTCTTTAAAGCCACTGTCTGCCCGGTGTAACTTGTCTGTACTCTGTGTAGTGCATCCAACATTTCAAATCTGGCAGTTACCCCCAGTTTACATTAAAGGATTTCTCATGCATGTAACACGCATAATTGCTCAGGTGTGAAAGCCGTAAGAGATCTTCTCAGTGACACTAAATAAGGCATTTGCTATTCTTTTCCTGATTGTAAATGTAAAGATTTTTTATTTTATCCAAACAATGTGGTAAATACAGGTGATGGGTTCAGCACAGACCAATATGTCTGTGTGCTATGCCTGCATTAGCCTCTTGCCCTTTTCAACATCACTAAAGAATCCTGGCTTTCATCAGACCTTGGCTAAAAGTGACCTTGTAGTTCAGCATGTTACCAGAATATGAACGCAGGAGGTATGCTACACCTCCAGTACTGCTTGCTTTCTCTCTGACTACCAGCAGAATATCCCTTCAGCCCAGGGTGACTTTAATTACTGTTATTATCAAACGTATGACAAGGCAAAGCTGAGCAGGGTTAAAAGTCATTCTGTGTCCCAGAGGCAGAGTTCTTTAGTTTGACATTCTGCAATTGCTGCCATAAATATTCTTCAGGAATAAAAGTTTAAGAAAATATCCTGTGGTCTCAAAAGCAGCGCTTGAATCCTTCAAAACAGTTTTACCCTAATAAAACGTAATAAATAGTCTTGAGAGAGAAATACATCTCGTAGGTTAGAAACATCTATGAACTCAAGCGGCATCTTCCCCCATATTTCTGTCATGGATTTGATACAAAAAGTACTGACTGAGGTTTTGAAATCTGTTCTATGGAATGTTTCTTTGCAAGAATACGCGCCTCTTCATTTCTTTCTCTGCATCTAGAGTCCTAGGTGATGACAAGGCAGAGAGGACAACTCAGAAAACATCTAGGAAATCTTTAGGCACTCCCACCTGAGGAAACCAGTTAGCAGGTGCAGGTTAGTGTGCTTTCCCAGTCAACAACCCAACCAAGCTTAAAACACTTGCATGGGAGGGGCACAGCAGGCAGCAAGGACACTGGCGGCTTTCCCTCAAATAGAAAGGGAAAACAGAGGAGAAAGAGATGAGCTGGTTACTTGTAACAATAGTTTTCTACTTTGCTCCTGTGTCTTTAGCCATTTTAAGTACCCAATGGGTGTCTTTTACAGATGAGGGGAACAAAGGAAGTGATGGCACACCTTCACGGACAACTGCTCTGAGTTTCCCGACAGATTGGGATGGGGCCTGTCAGCTCCTCCCTGCAGCTGTAGGGGAGCTCCTTCTGAAAAATAACTGAACTCTGCCTTCTGGTCTATGGAGGGACAAGACATGAAGGATACTGTAGATAACAAGGGCAGATTAGCTGCAGAAGTTTGCTTGCCACTAATGAAAATCTCAATTTCAGGCTTGCAGTGATCTCTGGACTGTTTGCAGTGGCTGTTTCACTTATAAGGCATTTGTTCCACTACAAATAATAAAACCAGGGAATGACACTAAGCAGAAGCAAGCCAGGTTTAATGCCCAAGTAGTCCTTGTTGAAAGTAGTATTGTACTAGATCTGCCTGGGATGGAGTTAACTTTTTTCATAGCAGCCTGTGTGGAGCTGAGTTTTGGATTTGTGTCTGAAACAGTGTTGATAGCACACCAGTGGTTTAGCTATTGCTGAACAGTGCTGCACAGCATCATTCGCCATTTCTCACACTGCCCACCACACCACCACCCCACTGCCCCCAAGGAGTAGGCTAAGAGGCTGGGAGGGGGCACAGCCGGAACAGCTGACCCCAGCTGACCAAGGATATCACAGAATCACAGAATGGTCGTGGTTGGAAGGGACCTCTGGAGATCATCTCGTCCAACCCCGCTGCTTGAGCAGGCACACCCAGAGCAGGGGGCACAGGAACCGCGTCCAGGAGGGGTTTGAATGTCTCCAGGGAAGTGACTCCGCAGCCTCCCTGGGCAGCCTGTGCCACTGCTCTGGCACCCTCACAGGAAAGGAGTGTTTTCTCATATTGGAGTGGAACGTGCCCATTGCCCCTTGTCCTGTCATTGGGCACCACTGAAAAGAATCCAGTCCCATTCTCTTGACACCCACCCTTTAGATATTTATAAGCATTGATAAGATCCCCCCCCGCTAGTCTTCTCTTCTCTGAGCTGAACGAACCGAGATCTCTCAGTCTTTCCTCATAAATGAGATGCTCCAGCCCCCTGATCATCTTGGTAGCTCTCCGCTGGACTCTCTCCAGTAGTTCCCTGTCCTTCTTAAACTGGGTCCCAAAACAGGACACAGGACTCCAGATGTGGCCTCACTAGGGCAGAGTAGAGGGGGAGGATAACCTCCCTCGACCTGCTGGCCACACTCCTTTTAATGCACCCCAGGATACCTTTGGCCTCCTTGGCCACAAGGGCACAGTGCTGGCTCATGGTCAACTTCCACCAGCGCTCCCAGGTCCTTCTCAGTGGAGCTGCTTTGCAGCAGGTCAGCCCCCAGCCTGTGCTGCTGGTGTATGGGTTGTTCCTCCCCAGGTACAGGTGCAGGTACGATATCCCATACCTTATAATGTCACGCAGGAGGGGAGTGAGTGAGTGGCTGGGTGGGTGCTTAGCTGCTGTCTGGGTCAACCCACTACAAAAATGCAGGAAAGCTGAATATACTCAGGTAAGCTGGAAGTCCTGATCAGCATAGAGTTAGGCTGGATTTTTGCTTGACCATGTATATCTACCTTTTGATTGTGTTAACTCCTTAGCTGAAGTTTTCTTCTTAGGTGGTTCTTTACAGAAATTCTTGAGTTATTGAACCAAACTGTAAAAGTTGATAACTCTCTAAAGTTATTAGTGATACTAACTTAATTTAAGAACAGCACAGAATGAGAGCCGTGAGTGAGGTGATTAACAGCCTGGCTGATCAGATAGCTTCCTGTGAGGCTTCACTGCGTTCTACTAAGATGTTGCATTTCAGTCCATGGGACAAACTAAAAGCCATACTCTGGTGTGGAATGAAGAAAAGCCATTTCAGAACAGGCTATATTTAGTAATGTTACCATTCCAAGTGGAATGGGTTTCAAAGCATTTAAGCCAACGGTAGTTTGGCAAGTTTTAAAGGCATTTGAAAAATTACTAAAGATGGTACTTACAAGCATCACTGCAAAACATGTAATTTTGATATAGAATATAAAGGTACAGGATTGCATCCTTTGAAGCATCTGGTAGTAGACACTGCCAAAGACTGGTTACTGAATTAGGCTGAACGGTCTTTCCAAACTGTCTGGAAGTTTATGGCTAGTGATATTCTGGAAGAGCTTATGGGCTATTCTGTTTTCTGGGCTGAGGAACAGAATGAATTTTAATCCTCAGTCAACAATGTTCCTGAAATTATCATTGTCTCCAATATGTTCCAGAAATGGGTTATGATTTCTGGATTCTGCACACTGCATAAAAATACTTCTAAAGATGTTTGAGTCAATAGCATCTACCTTTGCTTTTTTTCTTCCAAGTTGTATCATCCATAAGACCAGCGTGTGTTTCCTGGAACAACATCTTCCACAGGGATAACTGTGCTCCAGCTTATTCTACGGTCTCTCTGAAATATGCAACTACTAATGACTTTTCTAAACATATCTCAATATTCAGCTATTGACCCTTGCCAGCAAAAAGCCTATCCAGGCTTTCTTCTTGCCTCTAATGCAGCTTGGATGTGATCTTCGATACCTTCTTCACTTCATTTCCAGTTTTTTGGACAAATTTAAGACTGAAGTGTTTCAAGGGGAAGGTATCCTGAATTTTCCAAAAAGCTTGTTATTTCCAAAACGTTGTTACCACCTCCAAAAAGAAGATGGGGGGGGGGGGAGGGGTAAGTACATGTGTATGTGTGTGTATAAAAACTTCATAGCAGAATTTGACCTTTTATTAAAGATTACTCTAAAAAGGAAATCATTGTGATAATCCCTTTGGTACAAAAGAGCCTTAGTCTACCAAGTGAATCTTAATTTCAGGATTAGGATCACTGACAGACTAATGCATTGTCATTTGTATTCATTTGCTTTCAAATTTAGAGCAAATTTTCTATGCTTCTTTTGAGGTAATCATTTTGGACTAGATTTTTAGAGGTGTGCTTTTGAAAATAAATAATTCTCTCCATCTTTAGGCACTTAAATACCATTAATATCTGACCTTTTATGGCTGTATAGGCACAGATAATTGTCCAGGGATTTCTGAGATGAAAAGATTGCATCCAGCATATTTAAATTCTCATTAGCTAGCTTCTTAGCATTCTCTAGAGAGAGAGAAAAATAGATATGAGAAGTAGCCTGTTTCTTACAGCAGTACAGATGGTTCTCTAGGATTTTAGCTAATTTCCATTTAGACACTTGAAATAAACATTTTCATTTTATTCAACCTGCTACTCAATTTCAGTTGAGGAAAAACTTCTAGAAGTTGTACAGTTTCCTTAGTTAACCCTGAAAATGTGCTAACAAATCTGCCCAAGCTAGGGCAGGAGAGCAGGATTCATCTTGCTTCTTTTATGTTACCTTTAAGTTAGATGGCAAGGTTAAGTGAGTTGTCCAATACCCATCTATAGTCAGTAAAACCAAAAAAATACTTCCAGAGAGCGCTTCATTCAGCCGATCTTAGGTGCCCATCTTGGGATGGGCCTTATACTGCACACTTCCTTCTTTGATGGCTGAAGCTATATGAAATTAATGCTTCATTCACTGTCTAGCAAAGGGAACTTTGTTAGGAAATTCAGGGCTTAAAGCTAATGTTTCTTTTTACTTAGTGATCACACTTTCTGAGGATCTTCCGTATCAAAAGTAATAGGGGATAGCTCTGCAAAGAGTGCACTCTTTACCATGCACTTTATCAGAGGTATGATTCTCACTTAGCTGTGTAGTACAGCTCTGGGTGAGTTCCCTCAGATTCTGTGTTTTCCCACCTTTACTATGAGTCATGCCATGAAGATCTTTTCACAGCTCCAGCTGCCGTGCTTGCATACGTGAGATTGTTAAGTGTACATCAAAAATTCTATTTCTGAGCGTCTCTGGAGCAGAATTAGACTCAGAGCAAACATTGAGGCCACATCCTTAGACAGCAAAACAAAACCAAACCCAAAATGGCAGTTATTTTTAAATTCTTAGGACTTCTGTCTGTCTAGTTCCTGGATTTTAACTCTTGGGAGGGAAGCAGGGGAAAGCAGGCAGCTTGGCCTTTGACTTCAGTGGAAATTAGGTACAGGCTGAGTGCTGGCACATGGTCATCCCTACTGCTGACTGTCAGGGTAGTCCTCCGTACAGTTTTGACCTGGAATGTTTTTCCAGACAATAAAAGCCTGGCGTGTTGCAGAGGTTTGCATGGACCAAAGATGGTTCACTGGTGGCAGCCTATGTATGCAGAGATTTATTTAGCCCAAGGGATGGGACTTATGATGTATCCATTTTCAGACAGAAAATTATGTTTGGCCCATTTTATTGCCTTAAATGTTAATTAGCGTGTCCTTAGGAAGTATCAGAAACAACAGAAGTTATGCTGGTTTTTTCCTGTTACCAGCATTACAGGTGCTCTCTATCTCTGTCTCGCAAAATAAATGCACGCAGACAAACTGCGTCAGTCTCTCTGGTCTTGGCTAAGACTCTGCTTCTTTTCGAAACACTTTCGAACAGAGTATCTCAGCTGCAGTTGGCCACTTAAGGCCAATGCTGTGACTTCAGCTGCTGTTTCTCAAGCCCTTCCTTAGTTAAAAGCCATATGAGGCTCTGGAACTCTCAAAGTTCTCTCTGGACCCGCAGTACAGTCACGAACAATGAATTATATAACTGATGGATTTCAGCAGTTCTCCTGCTGTCTTGCAGATGCACTGCAGTGTTCAACCTGGATCATTAGTAATATTTCTATTTTGGGGCAGCAATGTAATAAGCAGATCCATCCTATTTTTTTTAATGCTTCATCTTCCCCCGCATCCAAAATAAAACTATTTTAAGATGCTGGTGTTGCAGCTTCCTGTAATCTTTAACTTTGCTGGAATTCAGAAGTTTGATGAGAGGGATGTGGGATGCCAATGCCCTCAGAGTTGTTTATTTTCACAAGTTGTAGGGCAAGTCCCACTGCAGCCATCTGGTGTTGGGTGCTCCATGTGACAGTAGCAGTTTAGACTAGTCACCACTGTGTTTTGTCTCTTTGCTGCATTATCGTTCATGGTGGTGAACTGATGGGGTTTTACTGGCTTTTATTTTTATTGTTCTTTATACATATTACACTGTTTATCATAGCAAATAGACGAAGAATGAAGAATTCATGAACTATGAAGTTACTCCATTTAGTTATGGTCTTCTAGTAATTAGGTTGTGCATGAAGCCTTGATTTTATTTCACTTTAGGAGCAGGTTTAATCTGTATGAAACAAGGTGTAAGTATCTTTCTCTGTTGTATACTAATTTTTTTTTCCAAGAAGAGAGCTTACTTTTGATTTCCAGAGGACATCGCTTACAAACTTCTGTTAGTAGTGAAATGGCAGACCTGGAACCCCTGTCTCAATGGATGTGCATTAAAATAGCAGGGCCGTAACGTTTACTGACTTCTTCACCAAAAACAACAAAAAAATCAGTATGCTAGACACATGTTTTCCACTAACAACATTGTCTGTAGTGTCCTAAAACCATTTAAGTCTGTTTGTCCAAGGTTAGCAGTCTACAGCTGTCTCTTCTGTTGCTCTACTAAAATGTTGACACCTCATTTTTTTGCTTTTTTTAACCTTTAATGTTATAGTGATTAATTTGTAAGATTCCTGTATTTGACATTGTTTTTCTTTTTATTTTACTCCCTGCTTTTTGCATTCTCCTCTTTTTTTTTCTCCCACCCTTCATTCCCATTTTTTTATTATTATTTTCGTCTTGTGTTACCTTCTTTCCTTCTCTCCCTCATCCCTGCTATTCCTGCTGCTATAGCCTCACAGGCTGGGGAAGCTGGCCGAGCAGGTAGGGGATTTTCATGTTCCCTCAATACCCACCTATCAGCTTCCAACAGTGGGACAGACTAGAAATTGAGTCTGGAGATTTGGGGATTTTCAGATCCTTCTATGAAATTTTAAACAAGTCCATTATAGCTTTATCTGGATGCAGGTTTCATCAAATATTAGCTGTCTGTTTTAACTGTTTCATTCACACTGAAAATAACAAATATCATAGTGATTGTCTTTGATTTTCAAACTTGACTGTTCCATTATTGTATAAATCAATTCAGGCTTAGTTTTATTTTTAAAGAGAACCAATTTTTCCTTGGTTTTGGGGTTCTTTTAACATTGCATATATTTCAAAGAAGTTCTCCACTCAGCACTAGTCTGTTACACTGCTGAGTTTACTAGTAGACTGAAAATTGTGTCGTTAATAGCTAGAGAGGATATTGTATCTTGTATTGTGTATAACAAGCTAAAGAGGCTAACATGCATGTGCAGCTCTGTTACTCTTTTTCTCCTCTGGTGGTGGGTCACTATCAGTACCTGTACAGTAAATATCAATTGGTAGTGGTAACTCTTTCCCCTGTTAGGTATAAAAATCATCTAATTTGGAACTCTGTCACAGTTTTTAGTGCTCAACAAATTGTGGAACTACCAGCCAGCATTGCAGAAATGGAGAATTTAGCCCTAGACATTCCTAGTGTGAAGAATTATACCCCATAATATATCCCAAACAGGGCATAAATCATTGGGAGTCGATACTGTCTGCTGTTTTAATTAGTAAACATCTAAATAACTGACAAAGGAGTTCCTGCACCTGTAGATTGCCAGGGTTAGGTTAATTTATATGGGAAAAAAAAAATTCCAAAGTTCCAGTGTTCCGAAATGAATTTGTGCTTTTCTTTTAGCTTTCTGCTTAGCAGTGATGTGATGTATGTAGCAGAGAAAAGAGCCCTTGACTTTTCACATGATGTTCAGTGGTGATGAGTCTGAAGATTCAGATAAGGGAAAATCGTAGCGGGTTACAAAACTGCAGCACAGCTGTGGGTGGAAGGGCCTAAAAGACTGTATCGTTGCTTGTATGAAAGGAAACTAAAATTAGTCTACTGCTTTTCAAGTAACTAAATATTGTGACGTAAAGCAAGGATTTAAATTTTGCAGTGGAAGACCGAAAAGAAACAGAATAATTGCTTACAGACCTTCAGCCCACATTGGTTCATGTCATGCGTGCTACCTTTACTATCTTTAGCTTCAAGTCTATTCTCTGTTGCATGTATGGAAGACTCTCAGTAAACCATGCTTCACATTCCTGACCATGTGCTTCTGCCATTAAACTGTGTCTCCTCAGCAATTTCTGCGTTCCTTTATATGGCAAAATGTGTTTTATCATTTTTTGTATGTATCCACGTGCTGATTACTTGGCCTTTTGTAGCGAATAAAACCTATGTTGACATACGTTTGGTTAAGTGGTATGTCTGCTTAATGTTTTTCCAAACCCCAAGGTTACAAGTACCTGACGGTAGGTATGTTTTACAGTGCTCTTCCTGATTCTGTAAAGCTGAGCTTGGTTTGATGAACAGCTTAAAAAAAAAACAAACTTGTAATTTGATTAGCATAATTAGCAGTGAAATGAACGTTCAGTTACTTGGTGGGTAAAACTCTTTTCTCCTCCCAGCCTTCAGGTTCTGATTAGCTGATGTTGTTATTTACAGGGAACATCTGGACCAGATCCCACCACAGTGTATGTTGATATGAGGGCACTGAGGCATGACAGGTCGGAACCACCTTTTTCTTTTTCTCTACACACAATTAACTGTTTCTAGAAGAGAGCTACTTCAGCACACCTCCCGGTCCCTGAAAACCTTTGTTATCCTCGTAAATAATTTGTGCTAACTCCTACCAGCAAGCAGACATAGACATAGACATTTTTACTAGTTAGTTAATTAATTTTACCATTGATAAAACTGAAGCATCTGACATAGCCATTGCAAAGACTAACAAAATTCCCTGCTTGTATTGCATATCAGGGTTTCATGACACTTATTTCAGGTGGTGCAGCCTAGCCAGTCCCTAAGAAATGGAGTCCTGTTGGGCCCCGTAGCTTCACGGAGGTGTTTCTCCTGGGTTGTCAGCTATTAGCCAGTGGGGAGACTGTGGGGGGGATTTTGCTGTAATTCTTAGTGCTGCAGGACTATGTGGGAATGTAGCCATTGTGAGCAACCACATTCTGTAACTGAGGGCATTTTCTAGTTCTGTCTGTAATGTTAGATACATATACAAAAAGTGAAAACTAAGATTTACCACTAGTGGTATTAAGGAGATGTCTGAAATCTTCTAGTTGGAGGGAAACTTGTAATTTTATGTGCAATTTTAGAAAATACCCATGCGCATATATTTCAGTTTTCCGGTACTCTGGTCAAAAGGCTAGCAGGTAGTCTCTTTAAAAAAATTGTAACAAAACAAAAAGTTTTCTATTAAATCTGGAAAAGATGAACATTTGACTGTATGCCAGCCCTGGTGCCTTAAAAAAATCATTATCCAAATAGGGCTTTTTTTACCATTTTTCTTTTCTTCTTTTTCTTTCATCTTCTTAAAGGCATAACAGAGAATTTATTCCCCTTAGGTGAATACCAGCTTTGGCTATATCAAAGTGACTGGCTCAGCTTGCAGGGTGCAGACCTCAGGGCACTGCAGACCCTAATTATCCTCTGGTTACTTAAGTCAAATACACATATAGATATTTTCTTCTAGCACATGGAGTTTGGCAGGTGGAAGAAATTAACTGCAAGATACTTGAGTCTCTCACCATTTCTTTATTCCTATTGCACGCACTGTTACCAACAGTGTGTTTGATCTGTCCTTTGGGATACTACTGTCTGCATGACCAAGCCATAGAAAACTTGGTCTTCCTGGCCCAGCAACTGCGGTACTGTGTAGGCACAGTCCATGCTCATACACAACCCAGCGAAAAAAAAGTTTTTTTTTTTAAGAAAAGGCATTATCGTCATGTGAGCTTACCCTCTCTGCATTGCACTTTTGAAGGGAAATTTACTTGAGAAGTTGAATGATTTATATTGTAAAAAAGAAATGAGAAGTGGAGCATTTCTTTACCTAAGAGCAGAGCAAACACAGTGGCCAGGACAGATCTCATCCAGCCTAAAGTGGTCTCCTAGGCTCCTCCTGCAGTCACTGGAAAGGCACGCACACCACCTGTGTATCCCAGCTATCTCAGACAGGCACCAGCATGGGATGAATTGACCTTTAAGGTACCTTTCTTTGTATATTGATAAGGAAGAAAGCTTACATGACTAACTTTGGAAATCAAATGTTTATTAATAAGCAGGGTAAGCTGAGAGTTATTTACGCATAGTGTTTAATCACAGAGCTCTGAAATCGTTGAAGTTAAAGTAGAACATAATGTAGATAGATACATGTAAGCAGCACTGAAGTGCAGGAGAAAGAGTTGTAGCTACAGAGGGGAAAGTAAAAAGCAAGTGTAGATTAATTCCTTATTTGGAATTATTTTTTCTGAGAGGAGAAAGAAATTTATAGAATATTCATTGGAAGGGAAATATATAGAAACAAATATATATATAGAAAGAGAACATAACATTCACAGTTAATAAAAATGATAAACAATAAAAATACATTTGTATATATTTATATAGAGGAATAAGGTTTACTGTTCATGAAAGCTGCAGAAACCATGGGTATTCTATTTCCCTGCCTGAGCATGTCATTGAGAAGTAGGCATCATTATCGAGACCAGACTTCGTAGTGTATTAACTTATATTTAGTGACTAGTTCTACAGAACATGAAAGATGATCTTCCGAGTTGGCTTCTCAGATTGTGCTAATGTAGATTTTAATTTGATGGATTAAAGCTGTGCCTCATTTACTCAGTCCTGTGGAATTTAGAATTAGATGCATGAGTCATAAATTAGGGGAGAAAACAACTTTTTTGACATACTCTCTTCACACTTGCTTTTTCTAAACATTTTAGTGGAACTTAATCTCACTATTGCTTAACAGTAACTGGAAGATTGCTGTACGTAGCCATGAGACTGTATAGTAACAACCCACAGAGGCTTTGCGGATCAACAATATGAAAAATGTACGCTGTACACTTAATGTGAGAAATTTTTTTTCATATTTTATATTTTAGAAGATATTTTCCAGGTTTCTAAAAAGATTGAACATCTTTTTTTTTTTCTTGACATGATAACACTTGCTAGTTGCTGCAAAAAGCAGCATTAGTCTCTTTGAGATTATTCAAATCCTATTCACATCTATAAAAATTATTGATCAGTTTGAATACAACTATTTCAAGCTCATCCAGTAATTAGGTGTTTGCATGCTTCACAACTTATGAAAATGTCATTGTTTGGTAGGAGTTTAGATCAAAATACCTGTGCTATGTACAGTTTGGGTAGAGATCTAGGGGTGGTCGGTTGACTGAACTAGACATTGCCTCCCAGCTCTCATTGGATTTGGATGGTTTCTTTCTTAGGTCAGGTTAGAGTTTCTGAAACACTTTTCTGTGTGTGTCTCTGTGTTGTTTTGAGTCACCAGCCCACTGGCGTAGCTGCTGGGACTCTGCAGCTCTGGCCATAGTTGCCAGCTGAGGGAAATGGCTGGGAGTGGGCTAGCCCGGAGGTTCAGGAAAGTTGTGCCAAGGGGTGCAACCACTTGGTCAGTGGCTGACATCACTTATGATACTGGAAAAAGTCTTGATTGCCTAGCTGTGAGCATCTAATGCAGGTTTAGATGCTACAGTCGCTCCAGCAGGGTCTCCCATAGAGCTTGGGTTGTGTTTGCTAGCACTAATGAGATATCCCAGGCACCCTGTGCTGTCCCAAATGACACCTCTTTTTGGAAACTGAATAACATCCTAATAGCAAGAGTATACAGCTCTGCCCTGCTTTTGGTGACAATGCATCAGTATCATTGTACTCAACATCTCACTGATTTTCTGAAAATCAGAGTGTCCTCAGATGGACAACATAGAATGAGCAAAGACAGGCTAGTCCCACCAGGGCTGTTTAATAAAAAACCAGAAGACTCCTGAGTTAGTACCAAGTGGCTAATATGCCCCGGCACTGCAGTGTGATGCAGTTGAGAGACATTAACTCAGATCCAAAAGGCAAAATAGGTGGATTAATGCTTCACCGTGCATGAGCTGGCCTCACGGCAGGCTGCGCTGGCACAGCACAGCTGGTCCCGGTTGCTGACTCACTGTGCAACTCAGGTCACGTCAACGTGCCCGCGTGCATCTGCAGGGAGGGCAGATGCAACGGACCTCCAGGCATGAGGAGCCTGTCGGGTCATGGGCTGCATTTCTCTGCTGCTGCCTCTGGGAAAACAACTTTATACTCCCCCCAAAAAAAGAAGAAGGAATAGAATAAATATATTCATATTCTTGTCCCGCTGTCTAAACTGCTGGTTTTCAGATCGCTCCATCATCTTTTTAGACCAGTCATGTTCTCCTCAGAAAGCTTTTGAGGTGATTAAGCACAAGATACCTAAAGATGATAAAAGCTGAGAAGTGCTTGGAAGATAAAAAAAAGAGAGACAGACACCCTTTTCGCATCATACCAAAACACCATATACTTGAAAGATGGTGGCTTTTATAACGCATGCTTTTGTAGCAGTAAAGATGTAAATTTAAAGCCCAAGCATCCCTTTTATCCAGGATGTTCTAAAACAATATGCACATGTGTTTACAAAATTAAAAATGTCCAACAAAAAATACATCTCTGATATTAGCATAAAAAATTCACAGGCTCCTCATCGTTAACAGCAGGTTAGTTTTTCATAGAAAATTTATTTATTGGCAAAATGATCCACTTCATCAAACTGAGAATAGACCTCGTGTGTTCCAAAATAGGTCTTCCCTTCACATAGACAAGGCAAAAATATTTTTTAAGTGTTCTTCAGGAGGTGAGGCTGGATTTTCAAATGTTTCAATATATTTGCAAATATTATAAAACATGTTTTTTTTAGAATCATTGAAAACTGTTTTCAAAATGTTACTGTTTTAACCTGCTGGTTTAAATTTTGAAATTACCTTAGATTTGAAACTAAGCTGGTATGAATAAGAAATAAAATATCATTTAAAATGTTGAACTATTTTAACTGCTTTAAATTTTTGCTCAGATTTGTAAAATAGGAATTGCTCTGTCCTTCATATCATGTATATCATGTATATCATGTATAGAGGATTTCCTCAGAAATTTTAATCAGTGCGCTGAAGGATCCATCTGGTGATGGCTAAGGGAGATCATTGATCTTCTCCTAAAGTTGAAAATTCCTACAAATCCTGTAAATATAAACATCCCCTGGCATCCTAATATTCTCTTCTATAGCAAAACCTTATTCATAAATAAAAAAAGATTGTAAAAATCACTTATTTTGACTACAAATTGTATTTAAGCTGATTATTGAACTACATCCATGTTTTGCACCAAACTGGGCAAGAATGAAGACTTTCAACCAGTGTTAGTAAACTGTTTGCAATTTTATTTGATACCATCTCTAGTTTCATATATGCAGGCACCCTTACCGCTCATATCCTCCTGATCCTGTCTTTAAATTCCAGTATTCCCTTTGGTGAAATCATAGGTGCATTAAATGGTCCTTTAAAGTATTCAATTTTATCTAGTTAAGTCTGTATTTTTTTTCAGTAGAGTTAAAAAAGTAAAGAATTTAATTTATTAAACCCTTTTGTGGTTTACTAGATTTCCTTTTGAGCTACGCATAATGGTGAGCTGCTTGGATAGTTTCTTTGGTCACAGACACGGTGAGGCAGCTGGCGCCACAGAGGGAGCCAAACCCAGGTGTAGGATATTGCCAAATAGACTAGAAGCACCAAGATGCATTTGGGTTCAAGTTAATAATTTTTTAGTCTGGCTGTCATTCCACGTGTGGCTTGTGGTATCCATAATCTGTCATTGAAATAGTCCCACTCCATCATTAGAACAATTATTTTAATTTTATTACCCTCTGTATTTATTAAACGAGCGGTTTGTGGAGCTGCACAAATAGGTGTCTTCTCTTCCTATGTGGTCGCTGCCATCTGGAGTGATGCAAATTAGTGTATCTCTTAAAAAGAAGTAACCCTTGTATATACTTATACAATCGATTTCTTAGGAAGTTGGTTTTATGTTGTGCTAAATCTTATTTTTGTTTTGGACTTTGGGGGTATTGAGACATCTCTGAACTTCCATCAGACTTGCTCAGAAATTGTCTCCTTGACAAAGGTGATTTCAGAGAGTCGAAATTCTGAATCTCATTCCCCAAGAAACGAAGGGAACACTTGCAGGGTTTCAAAGATACATGAAAACAGTTACTTAGGATTTATTTTTATAGATTGCTTATACGCTGAGCCCAGTCTCAAATGCAGGCTCTGTCAAAAGGAATCAGTTAAGGCTTTGGCTTCATTTAAATATATTCCAGCATTTCAGACCATGCAGGAAAACGAAAATAGCCTTTTATTCTGGCTGTCAACTGTTTATCATTCTCCTCCATATTTTACTGAAACTTTCATGTTTTGTATACATAGTTTTGGGTAATACCAAGCAACAAAGCCACAGGAGCTTTTTTTCTAATTCTCAAACACTTCTACTCCATCTACCTTGAACAATACTCTTATTATAGGGTTACCAGACAAAAGAAATACTTAGCTAAATTATTACCTAAGCTACAGCCACAGCAGTGCTCTGCAGCACAGTCACGACATGGAGGATAACCATTTTTATAGTCACATAGTAGGGAAAAGAGACTGGGGGGAGATATGTCAGAAGGAAACATGCTAATGGCAAATGGCAGTAAAATAGTTACCTTTGGTGAAACTTTAATGGATTAATCATACTTAAAAGCCATTTACCAAGGGTAGCAAAAGGGAAACTTCAAAGAGTGCTCCTCGATGCACTGGGGAGCAGGGCCTTTCCCAGCTCTTGTAACGGGTTACAGTGTACAGAACCCAGTCACAGGTTAGAGGAAATCCCAGTCCTCAGTTATTTACTCCGTGTGGGTCCAAAGAAGTAGTTAAAATCTATCATTGCCCCCTTTGACACCCAGCCACATTTTCCCTTGCAGTGAGATTCAGTAGGTAAAGTGTGTAGAGTATGTAGAGGATTGAAGTGCCATACACCTGGTGAACTGTTCAAAACATAGACCTCACAAGTAAGTCACTGGCCTCAGAAAGCCACCAGTGCTTTATACACAGCGAACTCATTTGCAAATTGAATTGTCAGGTACTGCCTCCAGCAGTGCTGTTCCTGTCATCCTGAGCTTCGAGGATCTTCTTATATGGGTGGCTCCAATTCCAAGTTTCACGCATCACCCGTGCTTCCATTTTTTTTTGGGGGGGGTGGTTGTCTGTTGCTTTAGCTGTTTGGGTTTTTCTCTGTTATCACAGAAACAGGTTCTTCATGGAAAAATGAAGACTTTCACCCCTGTGAAGTCAGTAGAAGAGGTAACTCAGTTGAGAGGAAGAGGAGGTAACCTCTTTAAAATAAAACCTAAGTCCCTCAAAGTTCTAAGTATGATAAATAACAATGGAGTTTGATTTTAAGGAGTCTTGGTAGAAACATCTGGCTTTTAGGCATTTTACCCATTAACTTGCAGAATCTCATTAGTGAGTTTAAGCTTTCTGTCATGGTACTGGCAAACGCCTCCTCGTTCTTCATCTTTTTGCTCAGGAGAAGATACAGCCTTGGCCTTTTAGTGGCATTGTGTTTTGTTTCTGCCATGCAAACACTGCTGTCTCAAAAATCCCCTTGGCACTGTTTCTGATCTATGGGAAACAAATCTCCCAGAAAGAAAAGTTAATTCCAGGTGATAGGCATCATATCAACACTTCCAGTTCTGACTTAGAGGAGGAGTCCTGGTCTGTCTAGAGTGGAGGAAAGGTTCTCTCAGGCTGTCCTGCCTGCGTCGGGGGACGAACCAAGAGACTTGTTCAGCCACTGTGCACAGTGGATAGTCAGTGATTAGGAATAAAGCTGACAACCTGGGAGATTGAAGAGGAGCGAATACTATCTAAGGGATTGCACTGTTTACATACATATGAGGATCCAGAGTTATAACAGAATTTGTAAATGTACATATTTCAAGTAATTTGAAAGATGCTTCATGTTTCCAGGCATAAAGCAACTTCTCTTGCAGGGCAGGAGAAAGGGACAAACATCTAATAACTTTCAGATGGGAAGCCACCCCCTCTTGTCCCAATCAGTCTGAGCTGTGAGACTAAACTAGGGGGATGGGAGACCTACAAAGCAATTCCTGTGCTTTCTAAGGCAAGATTACTTGCTCTTGAAGTATTCCTCCCTTGAAATAAGTCTATTTCTTCTTTCATAAAGTCTTCTTCAAGGGATCAGGGTATTATGATTTTAGCGGAACAGGACAATAAGAGTTGGCTCTAAATGTGGTTTTTGAAAGAGGATGTGGTGCTTTAACTACAAACCAAGAAATTCCAGTTATATTTCCCTTGAGGGCTTAGGGGAAAGGGAATACTGTCATGTATACCAAGTAAGACAAAGACAAAAGGAAAACAAAAAAGCTGTAGCTTTCCAGGAAGGTAGGTGTACTGCAGTTGTACCTTTGTGTAATCATTTGCAAGTGCCATTTGCATGTGAGTCTTCGAACATGAGTAAAAGAACTAGATGGAGGATGGTTCCATTTTTGTTTGATTTTACAAATCAGTTTTTAATTTCCCAGCTTACTAAAATACACCAACATTTTCATTCCAGAAGAATGTCTGATGCTGTTAAAAAAAACGGACATTTCCCATTTCAGAGTGTACTGAGCTTCTTCGGTGTTACAGGTCCTTCTCTTTCAATCATGCTCCTTACAGAATCTGGGAATTGATAAAGTAAGCTGGCGGCTCACATTTCTGAGGAAAATTTATTAAAAATTCTTCCTGTTTTTTCCCTGCAAGCCATACTTCTTTCTCTCTTCCAGAGTTTCCTGTGACTCTAACAATACAGTTACAGGAATGTCTTAAAAAAGTGGAATTTCCATTCGTCCATTTTCTTTACTGATAAAATTTATTATCTATTTGATTTTTACAGATAGTGTATTCTGAAGCATAATTTGCTTCCCCCCCCTCATTTTGGTATATGCTAGTAATGGAGCACTAAACAGTGATTCCTTAAAAATGCCAAGAGTGATCAACATAGAGTATATTTACTGTTTCAGTAGTGGAGAAAAAAAGTGCTGCTTTCCCATACCTTAGAGTGCATTTCACAATAGAGACATCTGCTTTCGAAAGAAAAATACTTAAATATAAAATTTGGAGTGAGCCTTTGTAGCTTCAGCAGACCTAGCCACAGACTGTGGTGTGCTGTAAGAGATGGAGCTTCCTAAGTGCTTTCCACCCCTCTTTCCTTTCTCCTCTTGTCTTGCTAGCCAGTGCAGGGAAGACAGGGCCTTTGCTATCCCACACGCTGACATTTTTTTGCGACAAATAATTCAGCAGAGGGTGCTGTGCTGGCAGTTACTCCTGGGAAATGGGCTCTGTCACCTTTGGGACTCACTCCAGCTCTGCTAGCTTCAGGCAGTCATTTGGCTCCTGTCATCAGTGGAGTCTCTATCTGTAGGAATACCAAATGGTTAGGGTTGGGAAAGAGAGCTCTCAAAAACAGTAGAAGCATCCTGTATTATATAAGGATCCATCACTAACTTGGTTAGAGGTATAATATCCTCTTCAATGGCTCTCTTCAATAGCTCTTAACATGTTCTTCAAGCCTCACATATCCTTCTTATTATTGCATATACTGGAAGTGCCTGTTTGCAGAAGATGAGCTTACTTATGTTAAGAGTCTTGCGAAGCACAGCCAGGGTTCCCAATAAGTCTTCTCTGAAAAGGACAGTCCCTTTTCAGTGCCTTCAGGTGTACAAGGCGCTGCTGCTCATGGCACCGCTGACCTTTTCTTCAGAGTGGTGATCTGCAGTTATAATTCAACTGAAAAAGTAGCTCCTTGTGTTGAAGTTTTTCATGCACAGGAAACGTCCCCGGTGGTTGTTAAGGAGAGGGAACTTTCTGGAAGTTCCTCCCCCAAAATGCAGGGTGAGTCAGCTGGTGGTATGAATTTTGAAGGTTGTAGCAAGACAACAGGGCAGGTGAAAGAGAATGACTTGATTTCAGAAATTCCACCTTTGATTATGTTGTGTGAATGTAGAATATGAATATTGCATCAGGGAAGCTAAAATTATTTTTGTCATTTGTTAACAACAAATAAGCTAATTCAATTAGATAAGGACATTTTCAGATCCCAAATTTGTTATAATGAAAGTTTTCCCTATGTGTGGAGTCTCTTTTTCTCAATTAGAACTGGGAAGATAAAGGGTTGTGAAATAGAAAAGGCATACTGCATTAAACAGAATCATCAGATCACAACTGTGATTATGAAAAGTGCTGTACAAACAATCAGTGATAAACACTGTGTTCTGGGACGTTTGTGATCTAAATAAAAAGATAACAGCTGTGCTAGCATTATGCCCGTTTTTGCAAATATGAACCTGAAGCACAGAGAAAAGAGATGCTGTGCCTGATGGGGGACAGTAGGTGTGAGGTAGGGCCAGGAGGGAGGCCAAATTCTCCAGAGTCCCAGTCCATTGCCTTCACTTCAAATAGTTCTGTATTGTGCTTTACACTATGTGCAAAGGTAATTTAAACAAATTTAATGTAGTTCACATATAACAAAATCTGGACATTTTAAAGTACTCCAAAGTTGAAAGCAGACATGAACATGACTTAGATTTTTTATATATTCCCACAGTCTTATATGATAAAATTGCCTTCATTTTTTTAATCTCTGAAGCTTTGACTATTCCCTTCCTGAATCAAATCTCCTGCCTCATTTCGATCCCTTTGCAACTTCCTGAACTGTCTTAAGTCCTTTTGTAACCTTTTCTGCTTCTTTGTTCAGCCATCTGAAGGACTGGAAGCTGTTAGTTTGCTTTTAACCTCAGGGAGTTTGGGACATGAAGTGTAATTTAGGTTTATAGTGAAGAAAAGTCTTTTCATTAAAGGAAATGATTTAGTGCTAATTCTTTAACTGAACTTGTTGATTATCAAATTAACAGGATTAAAATATGTCCTAGACATATAGAAGATGTAATGGTTGTCCATTCTGTGGGCTAAAGTTTGCCTCAATCCAAAACTCCTTTTTTCAGTCTCAGTTGTATTTACCCATTAGCTGAATTAGTCATGTGATGGGAGGAAAACTGCTCTGAGGAAACCAGGATGATGCAGGGAAACTCTTCTTCATTATCTAGATTTTCGCTTCAGCCAAGTGTTCAGCTGTGCCATTTTCCTACTTTTCTGATGCGGCTATTTGAGCTGGGTATGTCATTTTGTAAGGCAGAGCTTATGTTCTTTGATCTGTATTTCCATTTTTGGTAGAATGAGCTCATTGTCTTTTAACTTCTGGAAGAGTTTATGTAGAAATATTTTATGATTTGAGTAAAGAAAAGGTGCACTGAAAGTCTTGAGTGTCAAAGAGCCCTGACCCCAGTCCAGGATCCCACTGTTACCTACAGTGCCTATCTTTCCTCTAACTACAGAAATTCAGAACAGGCTGCATCATCAGTCCTAACCCAGGCACTATCTCAACATTAGACAGCAATATATATCTGAAAGGTGTTGATGATGGCAATAGTTCACGGCACTACTTCCTAGCCACTTCAGTCAGAACTGGGAAATCACTGTGCTGTGGATACAGCTACACGAAAGCTCTCTGGCATTAAATGCCTTACAGTTAGATTTGGGTTAAAATTTCTAATGAATTAGGTGATCATCTTTTTCTCACCAGAAGAGACTGTTGTGTTGAAATCAGAAAGGTTAGTTTTGACAGATCTTTTTCAGCTTAAGGAAGAATAATTTTGAAAGTGGTCAAAACACCCTACTTTAACTTTTGAATTTTTGCTCATGATGGTGGTTAAAGCATTTTCAGTTTGGCAAGTTAATTACCTTATATTTCAAAACAACAACAACAAAAAACCCCTGAAACACTAAACATAAATAACCTCTTTTTTCTCACCTGCAACATTATTTTTTTGAATTCCATTTACAGCTTCTTTCCATATTTCACATTTTTGTTCTGGTTCAATACACAAAAATTTTCAAAACATCAATTTCTTGCAGGATAAGAAAATACCACTTTCTCCCCACAAGCTCAACTTCTAATGTAAGATGGCAATCGGCAGGAAAACTTGAGAAATAGGGCTGGAACAAAGCCAGAGACCATCAGCTGTTTCATTCTGCCACGGAAGGGCTATGGGCAAGGAGGGGACTTCTATACAGCGTACTTTCAATATATATTAGGTTATATGTGCATTACATCTTACCTGTTTTCCAGCTATTGAAAGAAATTAGCATGCAAAATAGCTGGTGTTAAACAAACCAAAATGCTGGACTTCCAAGCTG
The DNA here is from genome assembly GCF_949628215.1 of Phalacrocorax aristotelis. NCBI lineage: Eukaryota > Metazoa > Chordata > Aves > Suliformes > Phalacrocoracidae > Phalacrocorax > Phalacrocorax aristotelis. Next base: position 11,829,491 of record NC_134277.1, on the reverse strand, counting down.
GCATGAACTGCAAAGTGACATGGTGTGAGAACAGACTGCTCAAGACCGCAGGAAGGGCCAGTAGGGCAGACGGGGAAATAAGAGCTTGAGATGACGGAAGGTGCAGCACTTCAGATCCCAAGCCTGGCTAACAGCAGAAGCTGCTGGAACACTGGCGAGGAGGAGGGCAGTTACCATGGCTCAGCTTGTGGGAATGGCTCTAAAAGGAAAGAAAAAAGTTCAAGATGCGGGGTTTGGCCAAGTGTTTGGGTAGAAGGCAAACTCATTAGCTGGGTTATATTTAAAAGGAAATGGGACAGTGGAAAAAACTCCTTTGAATTGGATGTGGAGCACTAGTTAGAAATAATAAGAGGAAACTAAGAACGGTTTGTGCCAAGCATCACAGAGTAAAGAGGTTCCTGACTATGAAATATATTCAGCTGAGAAATAAACTCTGAAGGGAAGTGGAAGAAGCCCCATCATTTGAAATACTGTAACAGGAGTAGACAAAGCACTCAAAAGTGCACTGCAGGGAACAGTCTTTTTTTGGCAGGAGCGAGACTTGGATGACCTCATAGCTTCTTTCCATCTCTATTAGAGCCACAGAATGCAAACTCTTTCTCAGAGCAACAGCACAGCCAGCTTTGAAGGTTTGCCCAGTTTTGGCATCATAACGTTGGTTAGTACCACTCTGCACGCTCCAGCCCCTGCAGGTTCCCAAAGCAACAGTTACTAGCTCTGCTGACAAACTCTCCGGTTAGTGCGAAATACTAGCAAGCCGTGGAATGTATTTCGGAGAGTTTTCATCATCTAATGGACGGGATCTGAAAAGGAGCATAAGCAAAATCTGCAGTTTCATGGAAGATAGTTGAGCAGAAAGACATTGTTACTCTATTTCGATATCCCCTTTGCTGCACAGTGATTTCAGTGCTGGTTAGTTATAGTTGCCAGTTTTCATTCTGAAGTCAGATTTCAGTCCTACTTTTCTATAGTAAGTGTTTGATTTAAAGGAGATGGAATCTGTCCAATGTATTAAATTGTAACAAGAAGAAAGTTTAGCACATACCGGTGTTGTAGCTGCATTCCTTATTAAATTCCTGTAACCAGACTTTGAAACATAGGCAGCTTTCTCAACCGTACAGCTCCAGTAGACAAAAAAGACTAATTCTTAGAATCCAGTGAAAAAAATTCTAAAAATTATACTCTCCTACACTGTACTATGTAAATATTACAGAATTGTTGCGTATCATCATTGCTTATAGCTTTGTAACAGCGCAGTGATTCTTAAGCATCTTCTGCGTTTCCCCTCCAGTGAGACATTTTGTCTGCCTTACCTCGGGTCACTCATTTATGTTTTCCTTCTCAGCTTGGCTGCAAACCACCAGAAGGTGCAAAAGTAGCTTTCACACCCAAGGGCAGCATTTTTCTCCCATCCGCTTGATTTTCAGGCTCTTTGCCCAGGCTGGGTCTACTGCCATGTTCTCCTCTGCCCTTCCCAGCACGACGCGAAGGCAGCAGAAAGCAGCAAGAAGGCTCTGTACTCACTTTGTAAGGGATTGTTTTCACTCCCAACAAAGAGTGGCTGGAGCACTGCAGAGAAACAGGACTTGCCCTTTCTAGACCTGGGCTGTCTGGGAGCACCTTATGATTATTTCTGAATTTGGAGAAGGTTTATTAACATTGTCCTAAGAAGGCTGTAAGGAGCTGTGGGTTTCTTTGCCAGCATCACTTGGGTAATTCAGAGGTGTTGTTTTTCAAGGGTCTGATGGGCCCTGTGCTCTGCCTTTTTACCTTGCCTGCCAGACCAGCCTTTGTAGTGATGCTGCTCGCTTGAGAGGGAAAGTGAAGTTTTCAGTGGTGTCTGCTGTCTGTGTTTGTCAGTGGAAAAACGGATATCTCTTGGGGGAGACTGGGAACAATTGAATTATTTTATGCTGAGGCACAGTAAAACTAATTTTAAAAATTATTGCCTAATGTCCATAATTTATTCACAGTACTAGTCCCAGTAGAGTTAATAAGACTATTGCACACTTAAAATTAAGTATGCACGTAGGAGTCAGTAATATCAGATTGTTTCCCTTTTTTTTTTTTTTTTAAATCTCCTTGTGCTTGTGGCAAAATATCTTTTATTATTTCAGAGTTGTTAGAGGTTTAACAGCGTGTTCCCAAATGGATTGTGAGCTTAGCAGAAACTTTTTAAAAAGGAGTCCAAGTTTTTGAGCGCTAACAGGGCCCTCGCAGAAAACCTCCAGGAAATGCCATTTCTATGTTTAGTGCACTGCTGTGATAACTCTGTAGGGTTGTGAGGCGGAAAGCACAGAGTGGGAGAGGTTTAAACAGAATTGGAAACTGAGAACTTGCACCTTCTGGATTGTCATGTGCTAAAAAATCAGATGAGGCTAAAGGAAATAGGTGGAGAAGGGAACTAGAAGAATATGCTAGTGATAATAAGAACAAAGTGGGAAGCACAGATGCTGAAAGCAAAGCGGAAAAAGATCGTCAGATTTATGAAGGTTGGTTCATTTCCGGTAGTCACTTCATTGACTACTGAATGTGTAGCTTTATTATAAGTGATTTCTGCTAGGCCCAGAGTTCAGCAACACTTCACTGAGGCATGTCTTAATAGCAGGAAGGGAGCAAAGGCCAGCAGTATCTCCGGGCAGCTGGACAGCTCTGACACACACTTTTCCTGCAGCAGAGGTTTTTTGCTACTGTTAGCCAAATCAAATTCTTTTTAAACCAATCCTAAACTCAAATAAAGTACTTGCTGACCTGTGTTACACCATCACTCTTAGCAGTGCTTGTGGTTGAGGTTTTTTAAATTGTCTCTTTTTTAAGATTTTCTCCATTTGACAAATGTTGGTAAATAATAAATAAGATAACTCTGTCTGTTAAAAGAAGTACCAACTGATTGAGATGATGACTTCTAAGAACAGCTACCTGCCTGCAAATACAGATTTAAAGATTAGAGATGTCAGTTGTTTGGAAGAACTCAGTTAAAGGCATTTTCTATTTCTACACTAATATGGATTTTACAGAAAAGAAGATACATATTAAAAGGCAGAAATACTGGTGTTATTAACAGCTGGTTTTTGCACTATTTGCTTGGGGAGGAGTGGCTGGAGAGCTGCCTGGGGGTGTTGGTTGACAGCCGGCTGAGCATGAGCCAGCAGTGTGCTCAGGCGGCCACGAAGGCCAACGGCATCCTGGCTTGTATCAGGAATAGTGTGGCCAGCAGGAGCAGGGAGGTGATCGTGCCCCTGTACTCAGCACTGGTGAGGCCGCACCTCGAGTGCTGTGTTCACGTTTGGGCCCCTCAGGACAAGAAGGACATTGAGGTGCTGGAGCGTGTCCAGAGAAGGGCAGTGAAGTTCGTGAAGGGTCTAGAGAACAAGCCTTATGAAAAGCGGCTGAGGGAACTGGGGTTGTTTAGTCTGGAGAAGAGGAGGCTGAGAGGAGACCTTATCACTCTCTACAACTACCTGAAAGGAGGTTGTAGTGAGGCAGGGGTTGGTCTCTTCTCCCTAGTAACAAGCGATAGGATGAGAGGAAATGGCCTCAAGCTGCACCAGGGGAAGCTTAGGTTGGACATTAGGAAGAACTTCTTCACCGAAGGGGCTGTCAGGCATTGGAACAGGCTGCCCAGGGAGGTGGTTGAGTGTCCATCTGTGGAGGTATTTAGAAGAAGGGTAGATGTGGTGCTTGAGGATATGGTTTAGTGGTGGACTTGGCAGTGATAGGTTAGCGGTTGGACTCAACGATCTTAAGGGTCTTTTCCAACTTTAATGATTCTATGATTCTATGACTCTATGATTTTATTTCCATATACACAGAGTTATTTTTAAAGCCTTTGCTGCATACTCCTAAGTATCTACGTTTTGGCTTGCTATTTGAACAGCAGCACTTAAGTGTTGCTTATGTAGGCATGCCCTTTAGAGTAGCATTAATTTAGCCTTGCATGTACACCTTGTAGCGAAGCTCCTATGGCCTGGGTTTCTGCTGCCCCGTGTCTGTGTCCCTGGTTGAACAGATGGATGTTGTAGCTTCACTGTTTTTGCTGTGGTGGCCCTTCTGCTCTTCAGCTGGTGGGAGGCTCAACAGAAAACGTAGAAAACACAGGCGTGTGTGCACACCTGTAACACAACAGAGGTATAAGTGCAATAGTGTAAAACAAGGACAGTGTAACGTTAAAGGTAACACCCAGAAGTGGTAATTAGTGCGTCTGGCTCTGTCTGGGGGTTCTGTGGCAGTAGAACAAATGTTGGAAGATGGTTCCTGTTGCGCAGCTTGCAGGAGAGTGGGTCAGGCTGCAGCTGCCTAACTGTGTCTGCTCCAGGCAGTGCCCCCTGTAGGGCGCTTTACATCCTTTTCTTCTCAGAATGACTTGGAAAAGCAGTCTGAAATTGCTGGATATTTTGGTTGTATCTCTTTCTGTTAGTGCGAGGAGTTGTTCACACTGATGTGCAATGCCTCAGGGCTTAGCCCTGCCCCATCCATCAAGGCTGAGAGACTTCCCAGAACTGCAGATAAAACACTATTCACTATTCCTGCCTTGACCTTGACAGTCCCAGCTTTTATAGAAGACTTTTGGAGCAAAGAAATAGTAAAAAAAAAAAAAAAATCCGTCTCCTTTATGTTTAGGGACTGAACTTGCCAAAGCTTTGTTCTTCCCCAAAGGGACCTCTAGCTGAGGTCTCTCTGTGTCTCATCCCTCATTTCCCAAACTGAGCACTGCGGTACTGTTGTCTATAAAAAGATCTCACAACAGTCCAAAAAAGATCTATCGTGACTGCTCCTCACAGACAGCAGTTTTATGATTGGTTTAACCAGATCCAGTTCTCCACCCATCTACTCCTAGCTACGTCTTCGTCTCTTCTTTTACAGGTTTTACAGGGTTGGGTTTTAGGCATCTTGTGTTGTTTTTTTCTCTTTCTAATCGGAGAGCTGAGGGGAGGAAAGAGGTAAGAACAGCTCTTTTGACAGAAGTCCAGATTTAGCTTGGTTAAGTGGATTGTGAAAAACGTTCAGGAGTGGGAAGTTTAAGGTTTTCATGGGCTGTTAGAATTTTTCATTTATCTCACTTAGGATACAAGAATGCCTAGATGTTACCACATTTTATTCACCATCTACTTGCTGAGATCATCATCTATTTTAGGACTTCAAAGTCTCTTTCATTCTAACCTGCTGAGTACTTTTCTATGCTTAAATGAGGCATTTCCTTCCAGACCATCATACCACTAAAGGAGAGCTGCCATTTCTGTTCCTTTAGTGGGAAGATAAGTTAGCTAAGAAAGGAAGAGAGAGGACCAGTAAGCTGCATTCAGAGAAAGGGTCTGACCTCAGCAGTAATAACCTTTTTCATTAAATGATTTTTTTTATTTAAATGTTTATCAACCACTGCCCATTGAAAATAATTAAAAGATTGCAAATGCAGATTTGAAGCTGAGCCAGGTTATGAGTTATTTCAGTATGACTTTGATTTTAGTTGTTAGCTACTCGTGGAATGTGGTTGCTCACTCAGCTCACATGCTTTTGTGTCTGTGCCCTGGCATTTATGATGTTCTTGTGGGAAATCAATCCTTTAGATCCCTCTTGACGTGAATAAATTTGTGCATGGAATTCCATTTGCAAAAGTCTATCAAAAACAAATAAAAGGCATCAACTACATTTGAGGAATTTAAGAAAATGTTCACACACATCTTTTTTTCATTATTTTCCCACCCCTAAGTCTTGACTAAGATTAAATACGGGGCCCGATTATGTTCTACAGGATATAAGCTTTGTCTGTTCCAAAAGCAACATTAATCCCTGGAACCATTAACCATTCCTTTTAGAAATAAATGTTCATTAAAAGCAAATAAATGCAACCATGTATTACGCATATTATTTTTACCTGTATTTTACAGAGTTCGTTTAGTTGAAAGAGGATCGCCACATAGTTTGCCCCTCATGGAGTCAGGAAAAGTAAGTACTGAAAGAAGATTTAAATGTTCCTTGTATGGTAAATATTTTCAGTAAATTTCCATTGTTGTTCATTTTTATGTGAATGTAGTGTTGAGGAAGGCTTTATCAGCTGTGCAGACTGAAGACCTTTCTTTACTGTTGAGGTTAGAGCATGGTGGCAGAAACTGATGCATTACTGCTCTCTCAGAAGCCGTACCTCCCTCTTTTATGCAAAAAGCATTTCCTTCTTTTATGCAAAAAAAGGTATTTCATACTCCACATCTCAGTCTTGAAACAGCCAATAAATGTGCCACTAGCAAAGGCAGTTTTATCGACGTAGTCCCACCTCCACTGAGAACTGGTCTGAGATTTCCAACGCTGCAGGCTACTGATCACCTGCAGAGGAGCCATCCCTAGTGGGTGGCATCACTGTGGGGACAGGGTGAGGACACTGGACTGGCACGCAGAGATAGGGGTGCTGCTCTCAGCTCTGTCTCTGGCCGCAGCGTCTGCCATGCGCCAGCGACCAAGATCTACTGCTGAGCATGCCCTGCCTCTGGGAGAAAGGAGAGGTGCCGTCGCTGCTGCGCTGAGCCACCGAGGCACTCCCTGATCACTGACTGCCCTTGACACTGTGGATGCTCATCTGAAACTTTCTCACCATAGCTTTGCAAACTCTCATAGTCAGAGGATGCTCCCTGTTCTATTTTAGGGTTTAACATCTGCCCACCTCTGTAGCGGTTGAGTGTCCATTACATGAAGTCATTGGCAGGGCCTCGTTCTGGGGAGACTACGTGGTGCCTCTGGCTTTCTTTTTGTTTCAGGCCAAAGTTTCATGTGGCTAGACTTTTTTTTTTTTCTATTCTAGTATATACTCTCAGAGAGACTCAGGTCATTTGGTGTGATTTTTGTATTGTAGGTGAATATTTGATTTCTGAGGTGTTTTTAATGATGGTCCAGCTTTCACAAAGACAAGAGGTTTTGTAGCATTTCCCAGATATCTCAGAATTTATTACATCTATGGACTATTTTAATTTTTGATGTTATAATTCTACTTAAACTTTTTAAGGATTTCTTCTAGTTTTTGGAGAAGGTTTTTTAGGGACAAAGAGTCAGCATCTGATTGCATAAGCCAGTATCTGCTTTCTCATGTTTTCTCTCAATAGATCCTCCCAGGAGTACGTATCATTATTGCTAATCCAGAAACAAAGGGACCCTTAGGAGATTCTCATCTTGGTGAGGTGAGCCATGAAAACTTAACCTTTGTATGCTCTGAACTAAATTGCAGAGATAAAGCTATCATCACGTATGCTGGTAGTTTCCTATATATGTCTTATCAAATGTCTGGTTAAGAAAATTGTGGATTCTACAGCTCTTTATAGTTTATGAAGTGTGTAGCATGATATTTGTATCATTATTAATATTGTTAGTAACATACTTGAAAATAGTAATACTACCTCAAGTTTGTTAAAACAATGAAAAAAAAACGCTTTTTCTAACTGTTTTCTACTCGGTGCTTCACTAATTCTGATACAAACTTACACAAAAAACAAGTTTATTGATTAGTCTAATTTCAGCTAGATGGTTTTCTAGTGCTATTCTTTTTATAATCATTGTGCTTCAATGCACTGAAGTGCTCTCATTAGCTGAGTTGAGCAGGACTATATGTTTTTCCAATTTATTTTATGTTTCTAGAGAGAGGGAAAAAAATGTTATTTTCAATGAGCAATTAAAGATCTAATTAACAAAATGAAGAATTTGCTTAGTCATAATTAAAGCTACAATCTAATTTGTGAGATTCATCTGTAAGGTTTCATTACTATGATACCATAAAAATTTCCATGATGCCTTGAGTTAGATGAAATGAATCCTTCTCCATAGGTGAAGGTCCCTGGCCTCACCCTTTAAAATAATCTGTCTGTCTGCTGTTTATGGAGGATACCCTGCTGGAGTAAATACACTGAACCAGGAGGTGGGGACTATGGAAAGAGCACTGGTCTATAGGCTGTTCTGAAAACGGCCGTAACCAAGAGACCTCGGAGCTAGTTGAGCCATTCAAGGAGGCTGTGCAGGTCTTTGGCTAACCTGGGGCCAGAGGGCTGCAAGGCAGGTGCCCTGCAGCCGTGACTCCAGCGTCCCTCTCCCCCAGGCACAGCTCAGATCCGCACCCCAACTTCAGCGAGGCTAGACAGGGGTCTCTGTGCCTAAAACTGGGTCAGTTATGGGTTCAGAAGCAGTGTTAAAAGGCATTATGGTATTATCTAGCTCTGACTGAAAATATTTGCATCAAGAATTTTCAATAATGCTTCATTCTGGAAAGCTACTTTAATTAATACCAGTATAATTGCTTTTAACTTAGATATGGGTTCACAGCACTCACAATGCCAGTGGATATTTTACCATCTATGGAGATGAATCTTTGCAATCAGATCATTTTAATTCAAGACTCAGCTTTGGAGACACACAGACTATTTGGGCTCGAACTGGCTATCTGGGGTTCCTGAGAAGGACAGAACTCACAGATGCAAACGGAGGTACGAGGTTTCTTGTCATATAGGTCAATGCATGTAATTAGGATTATTCTGAGCCTGCGCCACCCAATGTGTTCAATCTGTGAAACCTGTGGAACTGCAAAAAAGCTTTAGTTAAAATAATCAGAAAATAAAACAGAGGGCAAGCTTTTCCTGCTTAAACAATTTTTTTCCTTTGCTGTATCTCAGGTGCTATAAATCCCCTCCATCACTGACTTTTTGGCACTGTTCACGTGCAAAGTGCTTCAGCTTGAAAAATATGAAATGCAGCTTAAAATGCTCTTGCAGTCATATCCACAGGAATGCATTTGTGCACATAGAAAAAGCCTTGTTGTGAGTTTGAGCCCTGTCCCTCCTGTGTTGAACAGCTTTGATAATTCCTCTGTTATAAACTTATTTACAGAAGCTGTCCATTTCTCAAATTTCCCTGTCTTCAAACCTGTGGGGATGGTTACTGAAATGTAATACAAGCAGTAGCCTGCAGGAGAAGCTACAGGGTGTTTGGGTTTCTGTCAGGAAGGTACAGGATTTCGTTACTTGTTTTGATGACACTCCTTATCTCATGTACACATATAAGCAAACCAGCACTGCCAGGCACACAAAGTCTCTGCTTGGGAAAATGTTACTTTCCTGTGATTTTTGCAGAGCACGGTGCCACAAGCGGCGGCTGGCTGAGGTGGCAGTTGAGGCTGTTGGCAAAGTATGGCTTCTAGCAACGCTGCGAGCACCTCCAGGAGTGATCCCAGGGCCCCAGTGTCAGTCCAATTAGAATAGCTGCCCTTCAGCCAAAGAGTGATCAAATCTGAAAGCGTTTTAGTAATCACTGTGGATTACAACTGCTGCTCATGTCCTTATGTTAGCATCTTCCTGAAGAGATTTGCTTTCGGTTGCACAGGGCTTCTTCATTTAGTAATGATAGCCCAGCCTTGAGAAAATTCAGGATTCTCTGAGGACATTGCAACTTAAGTATCCAAATGGCTTAAATCTTCTCCTGGCAAAGAGGTGTTAAGTCTCCATTCTCCTCCCACTTTTACCTCCCAGCACAGAAAGTTCTCTGCCCCTTATTACTGATAGAGGTTATATTGCCATTGCATTACCATCATGCAGCTATCTAAATTAATGTAAAAAGAGCCAGGTATCTGCTTTTAAATCTTTTAGCGAATTTTATTTCTTTATGGATAACATGCAGTTGTTTATTAACAGCCTAATATCTTTTTTAAAGTGTCATTTCAGCCTCATTTATTTCATTAGTCAGTAAAAATCTGCACTATAAAAGCATTACTCTCCAGAGCTTGCCATTTGTCTGAATGAGCAATTCGCTATCTGGCACATGGCGGGTATTTCTAGTTTATTGATAAACACCTTTGTAATACACCTTAAGCATCAGTACTGACCATCTCAAAGGTACTGGAAGAACATCATTCATACTGTTAGTGTCAAATCTAGCCTTTCTCTTTCAAAGGAAACAGAGAGGAGCAAGGAGCCTATTGTCTATTTAGGGCACCTTAAAAAAGAAGAGTCTGTTCTGTACCCACCTGGGAGAAAAACAGGAAGTTATGCCACCGTCTTTGGATAAAAACTTCCACCTTTCTCTTCTTCAGATGGGAATAGTGTTCCTTTCTTCTGCTTTCTGCTCCGCATTGCACCTCAGTAATGGAAAATTCTCATTAGTTCAGAAATCACTTTGGGGTTTCAGAAATTTGAGGATAACTTCCAAATGTTATAGTTATTTTACTTATTTATTAATGTGAAGATTTTTGTAGTATAACGTACTGGAGAATAGAATCATTAATATTTTTTCCTTACAACCAGAGCGCCATGATGCACTTTACGTTGTGGGTGCATTAGATGAAGCCATGGAGTTACGAGGGATGAGATACCATCCAATCGATATTGAAACCTCTGTAATCAGAGCACACAAGAGCATCACAGAATGGTAAGGATTATATAACACCGGGGCCCTTATATAAAGCTGAAATATCTATAATGTCTGGGGCTTTTTCTTGGATATTGCAATTGATCCAGGAAATGGTCTGTCAGGATGGTCACAGGATCTATAACCCAGCTGTAAATACGTCCTTTGGATGAAACAGTTCACAAACAGATTTAATCAGGAAGGACTGTTTTCTGCTAAGATCATTCAATATGCTTCTTTATTTGTGTGGTTTTAAGTACAAGTGAAGGATTAAACTTTTAATTTGAGAGAGCCAAGCAGCTTTCAGGTAGGTCAGTAGCTGTTTCTTGGAGTTTGAGATTTATATTCTAACCAGGAAAAGCGAACTGGTACGAGTTCATGCTTTAGGAGTGTTGTTATTAGAAGGAGTAAGCAAGCAAACATTTCAAATAAATGAACACACAGTAATAAACTTTATTAGTGAACACACTGTTGCTTTTGAATTGGTTATTAATAAATCAAGCAGTGATGAAATCAAGGTCACAATGGAAATTGAAGCAGTAAATCGATGAGTTAATAATTGTCTTAATCAATGTATCACATCATCAGGTGCACACAGCAGGTAATCATTTCTTGAGGCCGACATGAGAACAAATTGCTTTTCATTATTTTTGCATCAGAAGACTGAGTCAGGTAGTTGTTTTGTTTTGATATAACCTCAGCTCAGTTCTTCTCCTTTCAACCAAAGCGAACCTGTCACAACAGCCAGAGCAATTTAGCAAGCATAAGACGTGACTCCCCATTTTTCTTTTCAATCCTGGCTGCAAAGGTGTGGCCTGGAGCAGTAAACTTAATAATGAAGCACAGCGACTGGGCTGGTTTCTTTAGTCAAAACACCTTTTTCTTTTCTTAAATAACTGTTAAAATTAAGGCAGTTGATTGCTTGGCTGACTGTAACTGAGGCTTCCCCTTATTGCCTCCCCCCTAGAGCATCATCACTGCTCGTATGGTCTTGTGCCAGCTAGCCATTAGACAGGGTGGTGGATACTGTGTCCTCATGTAGACCAGTGTGAACACTTCAAGGATGCTGTGAAATTCTCCTTGAAAATGTGTCAGATCAGTATCAGCAGTGGATGCAAAGTTTTCAGATCAAGCTATTTAGGGACAGCTCTATTATAAGATGGCCACAGATTCATAAATTGATGTGTTCGGCAGTACCTGTTTATCAGAGTTGGGTGTCCTCAAAGTGTGTGCTCGTGGGCAGCAAATGAAGTAGCCACATCACACTGCAGAAGTAATCATCATGGGTTTCAGTGGCCAAAAATGCTTAAATTATGTTCCTTATGTCAAGACTACTGAGGATCCTTTTCCTTCCATTATCCTGGAAATCCTGAGTGGGATAGTGGCAACTGAAAAAGGGTTGGGGTAAGCTGGGAGAGCCAAAGAAAAGGCCACTGAATTTCTGCAGGAAGGTGGAGGTACATGCAAATAATTTGTGGTGCCTTAACTCTTCCCAGTAGTGGGGTGGTAATGTACAAGGCACATGAGTGACTTTTCAGAAAACACACTGTGCTATTACTACCCTTTGCCCAAAGGCCAAAACTGAAAGTCTTCGGGGTTGTTTTTCCCTCAAAGGAGAGAGATTGCTGATGAGTTAGATGTTTCTGTGATGTGGTTCCTGCAGAAAATGGACGCACAGTAGTTCGGAGAGACAGCATCTAGTTTGGTCACAGTTCCCATCCTCTTCCTAACCAGTGCTCTGCCTAATAGCTCTCTCAAGCCACCATCATGGAGTTTTCATTCATGGTCCAAGTCCTTACTGTCCTTGATTTTTCTCACTTCTCATTCAGCTTCCGTTACAGATCCTCCTCTTGTCTTTGTAAACACCCCTTGACAAAATAATAGCCAGTTAAATCTTTCTTTTTATAAATGCTTTGTGTATGCCTTTCTTTGGATGCGGGCATGAGCCTCTGGTCCTCTTGGAGGCTGCTGTTGTTTTGGTTGCAATGACCCATTAAGGATTTAACTGCATCAATACCTACTGCAAACAAAAGGTACTGGGTATGTCCAGTCAATAGATTGTAAAAATAGCCTCAGCTTCCAACAAACACCTGCTCATTTTGTAACATTTAACACTATGGAGGAAAGCGGTGACTTGTTGACCAACATGTGATCCTGCTCTGCAACTTCTGTTTTTGAGGATCAGATCTAAAGGTTCATTTTAAATTACTCTTGTCTCTTAAGAAATTTTAGAACAAAATCAACAACCTCTGACTCTGGACCACCTGTGTCTCAATACATAACAAGCAAAAAAGAGTGGCACTGACTGCTTTTATTGTGATGTATAACTACACCAGGCATTTCTGAAAGTGTTTTTAAAACTGCAGATTATCTCGAGAAATTATGTATGTGTATGTGTTTTAATTAAAGCACGTTGTTGACTCATGTAAATTTCAAATCCTTGAAAGAGGAGCAGAACATAGCTTCCTGAAATTTGCTAAGAAGTGGTTTTCTCTCTCTGCATAATGACAAATAGGTAAAGCTACACAAGATACTTGGAGAAGAAAACCATTATGAGTCTCTTTCTCTGAAAGTGTTCCAACAACTTCCTTGCTTTTCTTGAAGCATTTGGTGGGATGGATGCAGCTGGAGGGGCCGTGCCCAGCTCAGTGCTTTGGCTGTGTTGCATCTGTTAGGTGTGACTCCATAATTTCTTGAGAAAGTGCAGCCTTCCTGGGACCCTAGTTTTTTGGGTTTTTGATTCATTGGCGCTAGAAAGTTAATCTATTTGGAACTGCTGCATGCTGGCCAATATATCTTTATCTCAACCGATGAGAACATAAAGGGCAATATTTCCTTTTGCTTACAGTGGTCACCAGTGAGTTAGAATCATGACATATGAAATTAGTTTTACATTAAATTGAAACCCTCTTAGGAGTGCCAATGGCTCTAGGACTTAATATAAGCTTCATACAAAGGTTTTGAGAATCAGCCTTCTGAACTCAGACAGACTGACTTCTCCTAAGCCATGTTTTAAGGACCTGCTCCTGAATCTTGCCATTAATTGCTTTCGCAAGCTAACAGTAGGTTTAAGGCATGGTTGCAAGCACTAACTTATATTTTAAAAATCCTCCCCAGGCTTTTTTGTTAAAATATATATAATATTAATTTAGGTGTTTGTGCAGCAATCCATAAAAATTCTGGGACCTCTCTGGAGGTGATCACCTGTGCAGAGAGATACTTCACTTTGTTAATATTCAGCATCAGACAAACTTACTAGAATGTCTGTGAAAATACAATTACAAATTAAAATTCATTTCATAGCAGTACTAAGTCAAAAGGAGCCTGCACGGCCTTGCTTTGGCTGCCCATTAGTTTTCCAGATCCATAAGCACATAAGAATTCAATCAAGTAGTGCTTTGGCAGGATGTAAAAATGAAATTTTTTTTAATAGTAAGTACTTTTCTCCCAAAATCCATTCTGTTAAGCATCAACACAAAGCACATTTTTATAGCTAACTTTTGGGCAAAGTAAGATATGGTTCCAAAGTACAGGGATTTTCAGAATTTTAGTAGACTAAAACAGTGCACTTCTGTCTCAATCAAGCTTTGACCTTAGGGTAAGTAGCTCTTTTTGAAGTTGGCCTATATACATAATATATTCTAACTTTCAGATGCTTATGCTTGAGACAATTCTGGGAAATTATCCCCTGATTTTGTAAGGTAAAGGAGGGTAAAGTACAGGGCTTGATGTATCACTTGCATGTGTAGAATATTATTATTTACGCTATGGAATAAGTTAGAGGAAGAAATAACCATAGTCTGTGTGTGTCTTAAACACTTGCAAGGAAGAATGAGATTGCTTTTGTGGAGCCTCAGTCCTGCTGACCTCCCGTGAGCCATCAGAGGCTTTAGAGACATTTGAGATGGGGGGAGGAGAATGGAGGGGAGCATACAGCAGACTTTCATGCCCTCCCACCCTCCATATTTGGAAGGATAAATACATTATCCTTAGCCAGAAAAAGGTGGCCAGTAGCAGAAACCAAAATTTACCTGCTTCAGCTCAAGGGCTTCACTAAAATTCTGGGGTCTTACAAAGTCCTTTTAGTAAAGGGGAGATACTGGTGATAATGGTGTTCACTTGACTATCTCACCTGTTAATAAGGAGTGTAAAAACTCCTTTCCCCTTAAACCCAGCAGAAATAAAACACAGCAGAAATAAAACAGATGGACACACTGCTTATTTCTATGTAAACCAACTGGTCCAGAAGAATCAGCAGCTCTTTTGTGCTGAGCTCTGACCTGCCTGGACAGCAGCCAGCCCAGTCCTGAAGGCACGTAGCCATGTTAGCCTAGCACTGTGCAAGTGAGGAACCCGCCCCCGGCCAGCCAGGGGCCTCTGCGCCGCCTGGGGCTCCGCACCCTTTTGTTAGACAGAGCTTATCCCAAAGCTCTTTCAGCTCACGCTATGTTCCTGCTGTTCCTTTTGGTGCCTCCTCTTTTAACCTCCTTTGCCCTTCTGGGCTGCTCTTTGAAAAACCCCAGAGAAGACACCTCGACCCACACATCACTCATGCATGCCTTCATGAACACAGCGGTGCTGTGACGCTTCTCTGGCTTCAGAGGGAACCACACGTCGTCTTACTACCTCTTTACATGATGAGCAAGGGTTAGGCCTGAGTTTCTCTAAAGTTTAGCCCAATCCTTAGTATGGCAGCAATACTAAAGTGAGAGCTAGTGGGGCTGTTGTTCTGCCCCTGCCTGCAGACATGGTCTCTCTTGCTACTTATGCTTTGTGGTGAGCATAGAGAAGGAGCCCTAGGAGTTGAAACAAAAGGTAACCAAGGTGGAATGAAAAGGGTAAAAGATGAAATGGGTAAAAAAGCCCCACCACTAATATTATTTTTTGCTTTCGTTCCAGTGCGGTGTTTACCTGGACAAATTTATTGGTCGTTGTAGTTGAGCTGGATGGATCGGAGCAAGAAGCTTTGGACCTGGTTCCTTTGGTGACCAACGTGGTCCTGGAGGAACACTATCTGATTGTAGGGGTGGTGGTGGTTGTGGACATTGGTGTAATTCCTATCAACTCCCGTGGAGAGAAACAACGTATGCACCTACGAGATGGATTTTTGGCAGACCAGCTAGATCCCATCTATGTGGCCTACAACATGTAGTCTTGTACCTTAAAGCTTCCATGGACTTTACTATAGATGTATAAAATTTTTTGGTGTCCACTAAAAAAGTGCGCAGATAAGATGCTGACACTCATCAGAATGGAACTGTTTCTATTACGACTTTTCAAAGCAGTCACGATTGGCAGGAAATAAAATGTGAAATGTTTTCTTTTACCACTAAATTTTAGAGAAGAAGGACTATGGGGTAAAGGCCCTTCAGTGTGTTGGAAAAGCCCATTTTAAACTTTTTTTTTTTTTTGCTTATTGGACAATACTGCTTTTTGAGTAAATGTGGCTCCGTATTTTACATTAAGTAAGCTGAAGTAGATTTTTTTTTATTCTGCCCTCCAAATGGATTCTTTTAAAACGATTTGCATACCAATAGAAATAATCGTTTTCTTCATTTGTTTTAATATGTCATAAAAAGCTGATGAATACAGATCCATTACTAACTTAAGCCATTTTAGATCCCACATCTTAGGAAACTATGTAGTGGTACGAGGAGAATACCCAAAGTAGCACCTTTCAATTAGAAATCTTGCAGCTTTCTGTCGGAGATGCTGAAAGCCCAAAGGCCAAAGAGCCTTTGCTGTTAGCGTTAGGGTGGAAGAAATTTATAAATAAGGTGTATTTCGGCAATGAACTTGCAAATATCTTTGTACTAAACTAAAAAGATAAAATAAGTTAACTTCTTCTGTAATTATGTACAAAACGTTTAATTTATTTTGATCTCTTTAGAAGTATAAAAGAGAAAAAACATTCAAGAATATTAAACTCTTGAAATGTTTGCTAATATAAAAACAAAGTGTTGTATTATCTTGAGTGGATAGTATCACATCAAATATATATATATGAAATATAAATTCACTAATGACAAAAGATTTTAAAGTTTAAAATGCAGTACTTGTCACTTGCATGGTGTCTCCCACTGTAGATAATCAAATGTTACTCACAAATTTTTTGGAAAAAAAAAAAAGCAATCTTGGATTGCTAAGTACCCCTGTCGAAAAGAATCCTCTAGATACCAGCAAGTGGAATTATTGCTGCCTTTAAGGCAGTGAATGAATTTAAGACTAAAAATGCACTACAATAATTTTCTTTTCTTTGCCATGGAGGCAACAATAAATATTCGTGCTGGCATGTGCATACACTTGTTAGACTTAGAAAAGGCAGGTTGAGGAATAGCACTGTTGTCTAGCTGCAGAACTTTGTTGCACAATTTTTTTCATTGTTTTAGTTGGTGTTTTTATTGCTATAAGGAAAAGTTTTGGGGTTATTTGCACAGAGTTATCAATTTGCCTCTCAGCTAGGACACGTAGCTCGGTGGCCAATGCATCCAGTTTACATTTACAGGAAATGATTGTTTCGATGGTCTTTAATTTATTCCTTACCAGAGAGGAGCGTACAGTCACTACAACCGAGTTGGCACGAATCGTGCCTCTGCTAACTGGTCCCTAAACGCATTAAAACACCAGAGGAACCGATCTGCCTGTTCAAAGAACGGAGGAGTCCCGCAGTCTCGGATCTGAGGCCATCACGGGAGAAGAGTAGGAAAACATGCATCACAGCTGCCTTCATTTTACTACCTTTGGATAAAAGAGAGGTTTGATTCCCCAGTTCTGTTGTCTTCCCTGCACCCCGTGCCCCTTTTTTTGAAACCTTCCCCTTCCTTCATGTGGTTGTAACTGAACTGACCTGTTTGTGATCAAGAGTGGGATGTACCAGCTGCAGTCCAAGAATGCTTTTCTTATTGTCCCAAATGACGTTCATGTGCTGGCTCTCATTACCGGATATGCATGACTAAGATTGTTGCAGGGCAAATGTAACCATGTTTATATCGCGTATAAGGGAGTCTCGATGCTGGGTGTTTAAAATCTTTTTAAAAGGTAGGGACGTTTTAGTCTGCATGTACAGTACAGAGCATCGTGTCACGTCAGACGCGTTTTTCTTTCAGGCCATCCTTTCCGCCTTCACTGTCCTGTGAATAGCCCCGTTCATGCTCTGCAGACCAATCCTATATTTTGTCAAATTCATTTTCTGCTCCCTAAAGAGAATAAAATCTGTTCTTAACGGCAAGTTGTTGTAAGGTTTCAGACAAGATGTTGATTGATTACAAACATAATTGCAGTGTGTGAACTAACTTGTGAAGTCCTGCTATCGCTGATCTCAGTACTGCAAAACAAATCTCGCTGTCGTTCAAACCATCACTTTAACCTTCACGAAGTCAACTTTGCATTTGTAGAGAATAAAAGACCTGCAATGCAGTTGTGAAACGCAGTTAATAACAGCTCTCTTCTGCAACCTGTCATCCGTGGTTGTTAAATCCTGAGTTAAGAGAAATGAGAAACTGAATTTCTGGTTTTGTTGTGCAAGCAAAAGGAAGGAAACATTTAAGCACCATCAGACTGAGCAATAAAGAAGGATTGTTCTGTATTAGAAGTTGTACTGTAGATAAACCATTCATGAGAATGTATAAAATGTTTGTCTTGTGACCTTGTGCTTTTGGAGTCAGACAAAACCATGTAATCAACTTGATGCACATGCACAAAAAAAGAGGGTACACAATGAACATTTAAACACAAAACTAATCAAACAGGAGCAGATTCCTCATGGTGCTTGTTTATTATATATATTTAATCCTGCTTGACACTTTACCCAAGGGAAGACTGTCCCTTTTATCAGTTGAATGTTAGCAGCGTTATTTCATAGAGTGTGGTGACTGGTTAGAGAAATTCATGTAACTCAGCCAATCACAGTTTCAAACAAAAATTTTTATGTGCAAAGGACAGCAACCTTCTTGTATGTTAAACCACCAGTACGCTTTGTACATCTGTGATAACGCCTGTTTTATATTCAAATGAACAAATAAAAGCTTTTATTTTTGTTGCTCTGAAAATATCAGTTTCTTAATTAGTCATCTAAAATGGAGCTTCCGAGAGCTGCGGACGCTCAGTGGAGGAACATGGAGAGCTATACTGTAATTTTATTTTGTTTACCTCTCTTGTTGCATAATTTATTAGTACGAATCATACTTTTAACAATGTTTAAATACTGGTGTGGGCATTTATTGCTGAAAGACTTTCATATGGCAACAAATGTTTTTTGTGAAATGTTTTTTTAATTCTTTTTAATATATTCAAATATACTGTTCACATTTTTGCTGAAAGTGTAAAGATTATTGTAAGCTTGGTAACATTTTGTGAGAAGCAATAACAAGCATTAGTACTGTAAAACTCCTCAAATTTGTCACTTATCACTTTGTCGCAAGATCTTGCTACCGGCATGTTGCTAATCAGTCGCTTAAGTTATCGATCCAGGTGTTACATCTGTGCTGGAGCTTTCTGCCAGTGGAAATACACGGGTAACTGCTTGGTCACACACGTGGGGCTGGAACCTCCGTACCAGTTCAGAAGCCTTGGACGACCAGATAAAGCCCCTAGGAAATGTGATCTGCCCGTTTCCATTGGCCTTTTCCAAAACCCCCTCGATTGCAGAGCCAGCTCCCAGCCGCGGAGCAGCAGCGTCTGCAGAGAAGAGGTTTGGCCCTAGCTCTGATTTTCCAAACGTGATTTCAAAGGGTGAAATTCTGAGTTCTCGTTTCTTTGGTAGCCCATCTGAGAAGTTCAAGGTATAAAATCCCATCTCCAATGGCTCAGATTTCAGGTTGCACAACACAAGAGGTGGGAGCAGGTTAGAGGAGCCACAGTTTTCCAGAGCAGAGAGTGTGATCTGAAAATTGTGGGAGGGAGAGGGCAAGTTAGGGGTGGCAGAACAGCAAGTAGTTCCTGACTCAGTATTACAGATTATTTAATAAAAAAAGAAAGGTTTTTGATGTTTTGTGCTAATCACGATGAGGATTATTAAAAGGTGAAAATCTTTCAAGTACACCTTTTAACAACCACTTTGGCAAATGGTGGCTACAGCGCTGAAAAGCTGGTGGGGAATCTCAACAAAAAAAATGGTAGTAGGGTTAGAGGAATAATTTCATGCACAATAAGAATAGTATAATTTATTCATTATCAGGTTGATGCTAACAAGGTAAGAACTGGAAAAAAGCTTGATAAAAGACCTTTCAGATTTTCTGTGTGTCTTTCAACATAAAAATTTGCTTTATGAAGAATTATCATATAAGTTGAGGAGGGAGGGGTGTGCATGGAGATCGACTACAAATTCTCACCAGTCACCTTGTGAACGAAATCACAGGAGAGCCGGGTTTGGGGGAGCGTCAGACTCTCCACCACAGCCTTTTGCCGTCAGCCTGAGCAGTCTCAGACCCCCTCTGCAACCCTGGGGATACACACCCCTGCTGTGGCTTCTGTGCGGGCGGGTGTGGGGCCTGGCCTGGTGCTGGCACGGCCATGGCTGCCCAGGCAGTGCGGGGAGCGGTAAAGCCCAGAAAGATCATCCCAGTGGGGCTGGACCCTGCTCTCCCCAGGGTAAGAGCCAACCCCGAGTCTGAATATTTTTTTTGTTTGGGGTTTTTGCCTTAATAGAAGAACTTTTTGCTTAAAACTGGCTGAGATTTGAAGGGGGGGGGGGGGGGGGGGGGAGTTAACCAGAGTCTACATTCTGAAAGTATGGGTATAAAATTTAAATGTTCAACCTGAGCTATTTTTTGGTATCTGGAGTGCCTCATTTGGCAGCCCACCTTCCCAAAAGCTCTCATTCATTGTCATTTAGATAAACAAGCCTTTCCTTTCCAGGGCTTTTCTGTTCTCTTTTGAGGGGCATCACCTTAAAGCTGGTCCAAAAATCCTCTCAAGGCTTGCCTCATTTGTGCTCTACCTCACTGAGGTCAACGTCTTTGAAACAGTGTCTCTCCCTTTCTTACCCAGCAAACCAGCATCACCGTATTTCTGTACGTTTTTGGCATGCATCCTGATGATGGAAGCTGCATGGCACAGACCGATGGCCCTAAGCAGGTCATACTACATCACACCAGTCAAAATCAGTACCAGGAGCGCTCTTATACTTCTTTCTGAGCTCCATGGACAAGATTTCTTCAACACCAAAGCCCTATTGCCTTCTGTATGATCCACCCAGGGAAAAAAAACAAGTCTTTGCGCCAGGGATCCCACAACACAACTAATAATTTAAAAAATGATTGGGAAATTTTATACATCTATGACCAGTTAATGGGCTGATGGTAAAGGCACAAAGTTGATCTTGCTCTGGTAGATTAATGATGACAGGCCTCACGCAAGGGCGTGTTCTGCAGAGGGGTCTGAAGGAGGGGGAGCAACTGGTGGAAGCACCACGACAGGGGAGGGCTTCCAAATGTGCGTGGCAGCATCTGGGAGAGGCACTGAGGGAAGAGTTGTTCTGAGCCATCACTGCTGAAGAGGGCACCAGTGTAGGAAGCCATAAATGAAGGGCAGGTTTAGGAAGTGTTTGGTGTAGAATGCAGGTAAGGCCAGAAAAGAGAAGCCTGTGCATGTGGGGGTAGGGTCAAGTAGTCCAGGCTATCTAACCCAGTGGTATCAGGCACCTAATCTTAGCAGCCTGCGTTTTAATTTTCTCACCTAGGTGCGCCAATTTCAAATTAAGGGGCTCCAGGTGCTGGGACACAGCCCTGCTGCTCTTGGCCCACATTCTGTCTGGAGGCTGGATGAACTACCTACCACCTGCTGAACTCAGCCAGGGGCCTTTGGGATAAGACCCAAGAGAGGGACTGTATGGAGGTGGGAGGATAGACCCGGTGCAAGCAAAGTACAGAGGCTATCCCAACCTGAAAGGTTCAGGAAACTAAAAGAAACCCCAGATCTGTATCAGGGAAAAGGCAGGCCTGAAGCGAGGAAGTGCTGAGAGAAGACTAGGGTAAGAAAAGCAGCTGCATGCAAGAAGAAAATAATGTTTCCATGAAGCAAGGTCAGGATGAGGCATGGCCAGCATTCACAGAGCAGAGGGAGACAAGAATTTGAACCAACAACTGCCCAAAGGAAGTTAGTGGCCAAGGAGATACACAGGAATTAAACTTTCCATTGCAGACACACATGCTCATTAACATTTCTAGGATACTGCTCACAAACGTTTGGTTTCAGTTACTTTCCTGAAATCCCCACGAGGATTTTTTTTGCGTGCCCCTTTCTCTCCCCACCGCACATGGCTGCACGCCAGCGTGAGGACGCACACTCGCGTGCATTTGCAGTGCCTCACAGCCGTGCACATGCCGTGCTGCAGCGGCTCAGCCCCGGTTGTCCGCCTGCACAGGGCAGCGATGGCGCTGCACAGCCGAAGATGCCTGTTCTGTGTGTTGCAGGGGCAGGCGCTGGGCATCTGCGGCCATGGAAACCCGCAGCCCACCCTGCCAGTCCAAGGTGTAGGGCCAGCAAAACCTGAATGGGGAATGTTTAAGGTCTTCCCTTCCCTCCTCATACAGCTCTCTGCTTAGTAAAGAGAACAAAAAAAGCAACTGAAGTGCCGTCTCAGCTATAATTATTATTTCGTTCAAAGGCTGGAAGTATTTTTTCATCTTGGGGCAAAGCCTGTTAACAGAACAAGAGGCTTTTAACTGCTGTTTTAAGCCGTAATAAAATGAACACTAGAGATCACTCCATTTTGAAAATTTTCTAACAAACCCCAGATTTTCTTAAATGAAGACTTTTGTTAAAATGCTCCCACTTCCAGCAGATCGCACAAGAGGGCTGTCGCCTCACTGCGAAACAGCGCGACTGCATTTTTGCTGGGCGTGCATGCAGACACGTGCACTTTTCTTACAACTAACAGCACCATTTTTTTCTCCAACACAGTAAAACCAGCGCATCTGCGGGAGAAAGGCAAAGTCAGGATACCATGTGTCAGTCTGAGAAATGACAAAGTGTGTTGGAGAAAGCAACTGGAAATGCAGGTTACTGTTGGTCTCGTTGGCAGTTTGCCCTCATTTTAAGTAAAATATTTTTGTTCTATTTATGCAGTTTTGATCTGGAAATGCTGAGCCACAGGAAGGACAAGGCCTTGTTGAGACCACTTGCTCATTGCAGACCTGCACTTCAAGTCTTTAAAAAACAAGCCAACAAAAAAAACCCAAACCCTGAGCCTGCATTTGACTTTGGTTTTGAATATGGATTGACTCTATCCACAGGGAGAGCATTTTCACTCAGGTCCCTAAAAAGCAGCAGGAGTTACACAGCTTCCTTGGCATGCCCTTCTGGTTCCCCGTAAGAACACAAATGTCTCAGAGGGCTCCTCTGAAGTTCGGCATGATCACACTTGGCTGAAGTGGGGCTGATACCCTGTGCCCCCGTTCATGGGGAAGGCTAGGCTGGAGGAGCACCCCAATGCCAGTGTGCCCCATGGGGGACAAGTGAGGCAAGGAGCCCCGCTTTGCGGCAGCAATGGAGTCACACACGATCTTTGGAGTCTTAGGGATGTGCTTGTGTGATGAATTTGAGTTCAGTAAATGGTAAGAAATGTGGCTGAAATTCGCTTCAGGGCAGCATTTGCTCCACAAAAAGCCTTTGGAGAACTTCCTCTGCCATTTGTGAGTGCCTTTGCATGGGAGCTTTCCGTCTCTGAACACAGGATCAAGCCAACCGAACCACGGATTAAAATGTTACTAAGAAAAATAGAGGATAAAAGGAAGTCAAAGAGAAAAATAATCCCCTCCCTTTCCCCCAATCGCATGGTTGCTCCTTTGGATCCAGTTCTGTGCTTTCTTTATCCACTCAGCCGTAGTGAAACCATGTTAATAGAGATTATAGAGTTGGCCCATGTAAAAGATGCTCAGGAATGGCCTGATGGCTGTCTCTAACCCTACAGCTGAGCTACGTGCCCTGTGCAAGCAGAGCCCCCAGTGACTGCCATTGCGTCATAAAGTGACTGTTAAAAAGATCTGTGGTGTGACATGCAAAAGGATAGATTTCCTCCGCATACCTAATTGCCACTTTGTCTTTCTACTGTAACTTCTGGATGGGCAAATGAAAATGGCCCTCCTCTTCTTCCTCCTCTGCCCCCTCCTCTTGCTCCTCTCCCCCCTCCTCCTCCGAATGCTGCTGACACATTGCTTTGAATTCAGCCACTGTAGCTACCATTTAGCAAAGCTCCTCAAAGCTCCTTGGGGCCTGGGTACTCATTTAACAAGCTGCAGGACCTCAAACCACCATAAAAATGTCATGACACTTTCGGCTCTGAGGCGCTGAGCACTAATGTACAGAAGCAAGTTTCTAAATCAAAATTCAGCTCTTTTTTTTTTTTTTTTTTAAAGGTAGGGCTGTTTTGGGACAGGGAACTCTGGACACTGCTTTGCTGCACTGAACGGTGATGGTAGTAGATAGGAGTGATGGAAATGCTCAATCTGCCCAGGGAGGTCCTGAGCAGAGATCAAGATTAGGTGAAGAATTGGCAAATTCTGAACAAGCTGTTAAGAGAAAGGCCTGTAAATAGGTTATATCTCTGCAGCTGATTCTGTACAGAGTGTACCCCCAGGAGGCTTCTGCTAAAATGAAGGGCTTTGGGCAGGGGTGTCATGCCCAGGAGAAAGCCCTGCCGGGAGAGGAGCTCACCCGGGAGGGGTGGCAGGGGGCTGCCTGCGTCGTGTCTGGGCACCGGGGTTAAGCCTTCCCTGAGGCCCCTCGGTCAAAGGCAGCGGGCAAGGTTTCAGGGGAAGGGGTGGTGGTGGCACGGGTTATTTTTGAGGCGAGGGCAGGTGTAATTCCTCAGCTGATCCCGGGACTGCAGAGTCAGCAGCCGTGCTGTGCCGTTGGGCAGGGATCGCTCGCTGCAAGCATGGCCTGCAAAGGCAAAAGGGTGCCAGGCTGGGGAGGCATCCGGGGGGCCTGTAGCTCTTGAGCTTGAATTCCTGGCTGCTCTTTCCCTGCATGGGCCTTTCCTGCAGCAGTTGATGCTTATTATTGTCAATAGCTTTTGAAAGGAGGCTCCTGCACCAGCCAAGCCTGAGGCGGCTCAGCCCTTCCTCAGCTGGAGCCAGCGGCAGCGCCGTCACATCGGCATGGCACTGCAGGACAGATCCAGCACCCTGTGGCAGGGAGCCGCTGTGTGAGTTGCCTTCTGCTCCTCTTCCAGGCCCCGAAAACCCAACGTCACCCCACCAACAGGGGTGAAAGACAACCTCTAAGGCTTGGGGACTTTTTTTGCAAGCACAGCATTGCACCCATCCAAATATTGCACAGAGACACAGCAACCACGCTGCTTGTGGGAAGGGGTGAGCTGTCCTGGGCTCTGGCTCAGCATCCAGCACCGACTCCCAACATCCCGGGTAGCACGGAGCAGCTTGCTCACTGCCACGGCAGCCGCTGATGTTAGGGACCCCAGAGTTAAAATGCTGCTGGCTCCAGCATCCACAGGAAAAAATAACGTGCAATTGCATTACTGAGCTGCAGATCTTTCGTTTCTTTGGGGGAAAATAAAAGGCTTTCCAGCATTTGTGGTCTTTACAGACTTGTGAAAAGACAGGGAAAGGCTCTGTCACTCAGTCAAGTGTTGTGTCAGCCAAAGAAATTCTCTCTCTGGTGCATAAGCCACGCATGGCAGCGTTTCTGGCTGTGCCCTTTCTTTGAGAAAGGGCCAGTGTTGCTCCTTGGGGGGGGGCTGAACTGCAGCACGGGAAGCAGAGGCGCTCCCTGCCTGCGCCGTGCTGCTGGGGTTTGGATGCCTCATTTCACTCCTTCCTGAGAGCATGCCAGACCAGCTTTCTTGCTTGAAAATGGCTCTTACTCCTCTTAACGAGAACGGTTAACATGGTGACCTGATCAGCTGAGGCGTGCGTCGGTGGCCCACACCAGGCAAAGCCCTCTTCCCTGATGACAGGACTTCGAGAGCTGCTGTGCACAAGATACCAATTCCCTTTTTGCTTTTAATGAAGTTTTTTTTTCACCTTGAAGCCCCTGTTACAAGGGACAAAAGCACATTGCTGTGGCCAAGCTCCGTGGGATCGTGGCTCAGCACCGGCCCCACGCAGAGCTGACCCCCACACACTCTTCCCATAGGAGCATGAGCGGAGGAGAGGCAGAGACCTCGCGTGGCAGCCAGCAGGGCCCAGAGCCACCTGCAGTGGCTGGCTGCAAAATATACCTTTCCCATTAACAAAGCAGTTAAAAATAAAATAGTGCTCTGCCTCTATTAATAAACATTGCTCTCTGCTGCAGGAGTCCTTTTCCAAACACTAGTAAAGCATTTTGTATAACCAGCTTCCCAGCGCCTTCTCTACGCAGAACTCAAGTTTATTTTTAGGTACCTCTCTGGGGCAAATCCTATTTCCATTGAAGCTTTACGCCAGCTTAGTTTTCACTTCCAGGGAGTTAACAGAAACTGGCTGGTGGCTTTGTAAACAAACACATCGCTCTGCCTTTTATCATGGCCTGTTCTCACTCTGTTGGCCTTTCTGCTGTGCTATCTTCAATTACTACTCCCCTTCTATGTAAAAATTATCTGCAAAGCAGACGCTGTGTTTAATTTCAGCCCCTCCATCGCTGTTTGCCAGGCCTGAAGGCATCTTCCGCACTTCAGTACCGGCTCCGGGGCTGTGGGGCTGGAGAGGTCCCGGGGCAGGCATGGCCAAGGGGCGCAGGAGGGGCAATTTAATTTTCCCTGGGTTCTCTTTCTTTTTATGGTTTTACAATTTCGAACCTTTAGCATCCCAGCATTTTTTTTTTTTAAAGAGTGTTACTCAGAGCCTAACGTACTTTTTAGCCTTTTGACTTCTGGAAATAGGTTTTATTAAGATAAAATAGGTTTTTTAGGGTTTTGGAAGGTCCAAGCTAGCTGTCTTTTTCCTTTTACATTAGCTACAAACATCTCCCACTTAAAACCAAAAATATTGTATTATTCTCACAAATGGAGGGACCTTTGCACTTGCAACTGAATTTCCTTAATATGAAACAGTGCAAGATGGGCCTTTATGGTTTTGGTAACCCCCCCAGTTTGATTTACGAAAGCATTTGGAAAGTGCATGCACAGATTACATATGTGCTCTCACTCAGTGAGGCTAAAATTGGCTGGGTGGCCCCTAACTACTGGCAACAAATCCCAAACGTATTTCACATACTTGGTCATTTAAGATCTGGACTGGCAAACAAGCTCTGAGCTGGGCAGCTCACTCCACCTAAAGGAAACAGAAGGCAGAAACCACTGCTCCTCCTTATTAAAATAAAGTAATAGCCAGAATTTAAAGTAGTAAATAGTAATAATTATAATAACAATAATGTTAACAATAATAATAATAATAACAACAATAATAAAAATAATAATGATAAAAAGTAGGAAATGCCAACAATAAAAAGCCAAATAATGCCTTTAAGATGGGTCCTCTAGGAGCACTCAGAGGCAGCCCTGTCTGCAGTGGTGAAGACGCAGCAGCTCAGAGAAACCCCTGCTCACCCTAAGATTGGAAGGAAATTTGCAGATTTGGGGCAGCGCAAGGACAAATCTCCTCCTGCGCTTTGCGGGGGGGGGCGGTGACAGGGCCCTGCGTGGGACGTGCGATGGGGCCCAGCAGGTCACAGAGGGCCCATGTTAAGCAGTGGGGGTGGGAAGCTGCCTTGGCACTTCCACTGCGTTTGACTTGTTTGGTCCCAATACTTGCCCCACTGGTGACACCTGAACCAGCAAAGGCACGTGGGGAGGGTGGTGGGGGAGCGCTTCCACGGGGGATTTGTGCCGGTGGGGTGCTGGTGAGCGGTGCTGTGCTCAGATGCTGACCGCAGTCATCGAAAGGGGAGGCAGCCTGGGAAAGGGTGCTTGAGGGGGCGCTGCTGCCGCCTCATCCGGCCTTGCTGGCTTGATTCAGCATAAATTATTCATTTGCAATACGTGCACTACGCTGGCCAGTGTATTTAATTGAGTTTCATCAAGATGGATGAATAAAATTTGCACTCTTGCGTAAAATGCTACGACTCGTAAGAACAGAAAACTTTGGCTAGTAAAATAACAACAGACTTTTGGGGGATCCTTAAATATTTAAAAAATATTTTTTTTTTCCCCCAGGACTAGCAGGTCTTGCCAGGTCTTAATTCCCACGGGGAAATGCTTAATTGCCACAGAGAAACCAATTCCCGCAGCGTCCGTCCCTCCTGTGGCCCTGAAGTCACAACAGGCTCCAGGACAGCGCACCCTGCCTGTGGCTCACCCCCGAGTGGCCCTTTCTCCCGGGGTGGCTGTGGGCTGTGGGCCGTGGGCCGCGCCCCCGGGCAGCAGCACCAGCATGGGCCCTCGGCTCCCTCGGGCACCTCGCCGGCAGCAAGTCCCGACCCCAAAAATAGGTGAGAGACTGCTTCTTAGGGCGGCCTTTGTAGGAGGAACGCTGCCGCCGCTCAGGCTGGGGCGGGATTCATGGAGTCCTCTCAGTCCTTCCAGATAAAACTACTTTATTAATAAAACACATGGCAGGCGCAGGCTCAGAGTCGGTGGCTGGGTTAGGGAGGAGGCAGAGCGGGGCCACTGGTGAGAGGAAGCACAGGGAGAAGGGGTCTGCGAGCCCCCCCGGCCGCCGTCAGTGCAGGACCTGGCATGGAAATGGGAGCACGATGGACCCGGCCCTCGGCAGCTGCTGGCCCTGGTGGGGCTGGGAAGATGCACTTTTGGTGCCCACAGCCCTGCTGAATGCTCAAGCCCTTGCACGGACCTGCCAGCTCGCCTTGAGTGAGGCGCAAGGTCCCTGCGAGCTCAGGCACAGCTCCCCCGTCCACAGCCCCGGCCTTTCTAGGTGAGGACAAGTAAAAATAGCAGCCTCACGCATGCCCACCCAGGGACAACTGGCCAAAATCATCACAGACGCTTTCAGTGGGGTTTTTTTTTTTTTTTTAAATACATTTATTAACCAATGTTAACACATTAAATGACTCTATATATTGCTAGTCAGAGCAGCTTACAAAATGCCAGAATGCATCATAAACTGGACAGCCACAATGAATAATTACAATGTGCATAGTGGCTAAGCTCAACACTTTAATATAGCTTTATGATTTGCAGAAAAAATTAATTTTAAATCATGATTCCTAAAACAATCAATTGTAATTTTACCTAAAACTTATACAAAACCAGGCCACAATCTTTTTTTTTCATTTTGTTTTTTTTTTCTTTAAAACACACAGTTTTCACGCTGTAGTAACTTGGAAATGTGCAACCGTGTCAACAGAGACAAAAAAGCCAAAGTAACACGAATCTTACTTTCATGCAGCTATTAGTTAAATATTACATATTCTGGAATGATTTTACACCAAAAATATTTCCACAATAACTTGCTTTCATAGGGGTGGATCGAAGTTTTGGAACTTGTAAAGTAATCGAACAAGATTGATTTTTAGTTGTGAAGTGTTTTACAGTCACAACACAGAGGCGACAAAAGTTAATTACACATTTATCAGGCAATAATGTAGCTGTGGTAATACAAGTTACCATCTACTTACTATTTTTTCCAATCAGCTTACCACTTAATTTCTGCAACTTATTGGGCATTATTTGGCAGTATCTAGTCAATTAACTTATATCACCACTGTAAGTAAAACAGATCAGGATTTCAGTGGTAGTTCACAGAAGTCTTAGTTACATTTTCATCTTTACAATGACCCTGACAAATCCTAGAGAAAACTTTTTTAAAGGCTTTCCTCCCGATTCTTCAGCTTCCATCGTTCCATCATGTAATTGCTTTCAATAAATATCAAAGATCTAAATAAATATTTACAAATTATTCCTCTAACTTCTCAAAAAATAGCTGGATGATTAATGGGCGTATGACTTAGTCTAAGACCGACCTTTGAAAGAAACTAAAATGCTGAGACACTTTAAAAGAAAAGCTATTTAAGTAAGCTTTACATCTATTTAAAAAATTGTCTCTGAACATGGATGCAATTCATATATCTATATATAAAACAAACGAAAAGAAAATCATTTTTCAACTATCGATCCATTCCTATTGGTAATGCTTCTTAAACCAGACATTCCGCAAAATACAGACTTTTTACAAATCACGGCATCTTTAATACAAGAAAATTAACATGCATTATTCTTCATTCTGAGTACAGTGATGGAGCTCATTATTAGACAATGACCCATTACTACAAACATAACGGCTTCTGTGAAACTTAAGTGCTTTTTCTCCTTTTATTATCAAGTTACAATGGACCAGGTGACACCAGATCAGAGGCGGTCAAATGGCATTGGATTGGGGAGGCTGAAGGGGGGGGCACAATAAAGAAATTTGTATGCCTCATAATTCCGTGTATGAATAAAGGTAGTTGGTTTTTTTGTTTTGTTTTTTTTTTTTTGGCTTTTCTTATTCTTGTTACAAGCACTCATGTTAGGACAAAGATGAAATGTGCAAACTTCAAAATTTAAATATTCATTTTTCTCTAAGATCCAGCTCAGTAAAAGATTACCCCAGTTCCCTGTGATTTTAAACTACAAGATCAAAGCTAATATTTTGTTATAAAAGTTATATATTGAAAAGAAATAATGAAAATAAAACACAGTTGGGAAATATTTAAGAAAAAATATGCAGGACTAGCACCTGCTGTGTCAACCCTGTTCCCTAAATTCAATCATGTACCCACTGGTATAACCAATAGATAATGCCTTTAAACAGTAAAATTAAGCTGAACAAAACCAGCTCAACAAGGTTAAGAAATAAATGTTACATCAAGGTAGTATGCTTTGTTTTTCTGAAACAGTTCTATACTTCTTACATTCAGATCTAGCTTTTAAATGTTCCTTTTGTTAAACTTGCATGATTTTTTTCTTTTTAGATCTGCTGTTTTTAAAGATTAAAATCTCTGTAAAACCTAAAAATGTTTTAAAATTTGCTGAAAATGCAACAAATCCTCTAGTTTAAAATTATTTAAAGTAACCTGCTCCCACGGATGTTAAATTCATTTCGCTGACAAAATTGTGGAGGAGCATTAAACAGAAGATTGAAATTACTGTGCAAAATTTCTTTTACGAAAAGTGTTTAAAGGCTGGTGCAAAATGGGAAGCAAATTCTAAACAATTTTGGCTTCTTGGAAACAAAAACCGCTGTGTCTGAGAATAGCAATCATCGGGGTGGTTTTCTAGGGGAGGAATAACTCTTTCATCTTTTTCTGCGGCAGGTACGTTTGTGTTCAGCATGCCAGTGCTCCTGCTGACACTTGATGGAGCAGTAGGAAGTGTTCCAGCAGCAGTGGTACATGGCCTCCTCTTCACAGTTGTAGCACTGGAGAGAACAAACGAGACGAGATTACCACCCTCGCGGGATCCCTCCCTCCCAACGCACAAGTGCTCTCACCTGCTCGTGGATGCACCAGCACACGCAGAGCAATACTTCTCTTTTATTTATGCTTGGGTCATCCAGAGGCAGGAGGGCATTATTCACACGTGCTGAGTAAAGCAGCAATCTTTAGCAAATCTGCACAATGCTTTCATATTCTCTGGAGTCCAGACTATTGCTTTTGAAAAAAATCATCTCTTATTTAAGAAAACTCATCTCTCGGGTCAGTGGACTGACATTTTTCAGCCACGCAGTGCAGGAGCCATCTTTTACCCTACATTTGTATAACAGCACCCTGATCTATGTCTTAAAAGCCACTATAAGTCAACAGGCACTTCTGGCGTGAATAGGCTCTGTGCAAGCTTGAAAATCAGCGTTTCTGAAATGCTGACCTTTCCAGAGGTTGCTGAGGAAGATCCTTTTGGGCTAGGAAAATCTCAGCAGTCACAACAATAACATCACTGCAGAAATTTTTCACACTAGGACAGTCAACCATTGGAATAATCTCCCAGGGAAGCGGTTGACTCGGTCACATTGGACACTTTCAAGAGTCGTCTGGACAGGGTGCTGGGCCATCTTGTCTAGACTGTGCTCTTCCCAGAAAGGTTGGACTAGATGATCCCTGAGGTCCCTTCCAACCTGGGATTCTGTGATTCTCTGTAATTCATTACCAAGTGGTTTGTTAGAGCCCACTTAGGGTAGGTCTGCAAGGACACTCCTGTCTCTGGGATTTGCTGACTGCCAGACAGCGCTGCAGTCCCGTGACAAGAAAACCTTGTGCTGCATCAGCGCTACTAAGAAGTGCCCTTTCCTTCAAGTCTTCCAGAAACCAGAGGCCTGCCGTACACAGGGTGGCTACATGGGCTCTCGCCCCTTGTCGTGCCTGCCAGGACAGCACAAAACGCCTGAAGGAAAGAGATACTGCACAACCCATGATTTCTGCAGAAATACTTGGTTCTGGGGAGTGCTGCACGAAGAGGTTTTCTACTCCGGAACACCCAGAATGCCCCAGTTTCCCGGTAGCTGGAAGGGCTTCCTGGAAAATAACCCCGTGGCCTCTGAGGGAAGGAGAGAATCTCTGAGGGAATCAACATGTTGGTCAACAAGGAGGTACAGCACCCAGGCGGGCAATGTGCCCTGTCTCCAGGTGATTTTATACCCCTTCAGGGAGTGCTGCAAAAACATTGACTACCATTCTGACAAAATCCTGTAAAGCAGGGCGGCATTGCTGCTAAAGTAACCACTTAAAATCAGCGCCCTTGAAAGCTCAGTTCTAATGATGTCAGATTTGTCCTTCTGAATTTGGTCTGCTCAAAACCTGAGACTATCTTTACAAATACAGTCTGGAATGCTTATTGCATGGTGGGGAAACAGAGGGAGGGATATCACACAGTCTGTGCAGGCTGCTATCAAACCACAGAATAACACACAATTTACATTTTATGCCATCTAGCTACAGCATTGATAATAAAACATAGAATTACAAAGAAAACAAACGCAACTGCCTTAGAACAAAACAAAACCAAACAAGCCTACACACTACTAAAAGACAGATCCAAGGAAGCCAACATTTACACTGGCCAAACCAATAACTATTTATTTACATCAGCAATAAAGGGACTGCCCTAGCTGCACAAGAAGGGAACCTCTCCATTTTCCTTTTCTAACTTAGCTCCAGGGAAGTTTATTTGTAGAAATGTCTGCAAACAAGTGTCCTCTTGAGAGCTGTTTTCCTAGTTTTTCATGTTGCTGGCTGCCCACAAGCCTGTGGGAACCATTAGGATCATCTGCTGGAAAGGTTCAGGGAACAGCTGTATCTCTCCACTACATACAGCACGGGCCTCAGCCCAGGGACCAGCTTCACATCTGCTTGTTGGGGAGATCAAAAAAAGCTAAGGCAGGAGAGGACAACTGATTGGTGGGTCCTGCACTTCCCTTTACATATGCTGGCCATAAGTGGGGGATGTAAATCTCCACTTACAAAAGGAAAATAGTGTCATCTAAGCTGGTACTAGCACATGTGGCAGAGAAGGCAGAATGCCAGCTGGCCTCAGGCCTCCTCTTTTCTTTGTGTTTTCGTCTTTCTAAATGTTATCAATCACTTGGTTTTTGTTTCAGTACACAGCACAGACAGTGCTCATTCACTTAAAAACAACCTGTTGCAAGTTAGTATAAATATACATGTAAATATAATTGAAAGATACAGAAGTTACAAATTATCTATAAAAATGAACGATGTACCAATTTAAATAAGGCTCATATGCAAATAAAAGAACTGGGAGAAATTAAAAAAGAAACATTGTCAAGACCGGCACTCTAGCCTGTATTGTGGAGGCCACCAAACTGCATAATCTCATGGTTGTTATCCCTGCTTTTACATTTCTTCCTTTCATTTGCTATTTACTTGAGGCATCTGCGTTAAATCCAAATTTTCTGGAGGTATAACAATGAAATTGGGTTAAGCCAAGGGGACTGCGACCAGTTAGAGCAACAGAAAATATTCTTCAACTATGCATTAGGATCCTGAGGGCCGGGACGTCATCTTCTCATGTGCCCACACACCACCAGCAAAACGATACCTTCATCCTGACTGGGCTTTTTTTTAGATATGAGAAAAAGACAAATATAGTGTGACTACTAGCTGCTGTATTCCCAAGCTTAGACATCTGCACTATGCATAACCAGAGGTCTCTGCTTCTAATTAAAAAGCAAAGCCACCAAAACTCATTTAGTATGTGTGTTAATTACATGAGATTTTGGTAAGGAGGTATCATTATAATAGCAGCATACAAGAGCGGTACTGCACACCAGGGACTGTCATTAGTACCACTGAAGGAAAAACCACTGGGGAGTTGTGTAATTGGACCAACTCCAGCTGCCTGAGGCTGTGAGTTGGCAGGCAGATCCATCAGCTTGAATGCAAAGGTGTTTATCCTTACCCTCCCTCTCCTACCACATACAAACCAGCTGCCTGTATGATGCCTTCATTTAAGGTGGTGATTGACAGATAGTTCTGGGGCCACAGAATTAGGCAAGACTGTCAAAAACTCTTTAGATCTTTAATTGCCTTGCTCGGAAAGAGGCTTTATGCACGTGATCATAAGAGACAGTAGTGTGGCACCAGGGCACTCTCTGATTGGGCTAAAGGATATGGTAAAGGCAAATCGGAGCAGATGAAAGTAAGCTTCAGGAGCCTCTTTCATAAATTCTGCCTTCAAAAACACCAAAATCAGCTGTAGTTAGGAGTCCAGACTCACAATCAAGTTACTGTGATTGGGTTACTACATATCAACTGAATGGGGCAACAGTTCACATGTGCACTCTTAACTTTTGACAGAAGAGAGCTAATTTGATGTAGTTCTATAGTAGGCAAGGCAATTCAATTTTCCTCTCAAGTGCGACAGGCAAAAGCATGCATGCAGACACCAGCAGCTGGTGACACATTAAACACAGTAACTTGATCAAGTTGGAGACCTAAATAATACTCTAAATAACACAACTAAATAACTTCTCTGGTCTGCAGATAGGTAGACAGGGAGGAATTTTCTAGCTGATAGAGACCCAGGCACTGCACTATTGTAACACCCACAGTAAAATCTCTGCTAGGAACAGGAATGAAGACTCTACGGGAACTCTGGCATTTGAAGTAATTCCCCTCTTTACAAAAAACCAAACTCGTAACTGTGATAGTCAGCATCTGATTGTCTCGCCTTAGTCTTTATTTCACTCTTTTACAGAGCAGAGTTTTCTCTGCAGGGACCATCGTTTCATCTGTAAGAACAAGGACTAATGAGGCTGAACATAAACAAACAGCCCTTTACAGGAGAAGACAAACAGGAGCTGCGGGAGGGAGCCAGGGCTGGCTGTCCCCAGGCGGCAGTGGCAGTGGGATGGCGGCTGTCCATCGCTGCTCAGATCAGCGTGCCATCTTGTGGCAAGGCACCCGCACACTTCTCAGACACAGCTGGCAAAATCAAAGCTCAAAAGGACACGAGTAGAAGGTATTGTACCTACCCTACTGCAAGTTATAGCTAGCTATTACAGTGCAGTGTGATGTCCTGAACAATGGCTTTCATTTCCTTGTTTTATGAAAATTAGCAAAGAAATACCAAAGTTTGTATGTGTGCCAGGCTCACTGCTCCTCAGTGTAAGTTTCCACCTGTACTGTTATAGGCTAGCAGCACAGTATTACAGTACTTGCAGTGTTTGAGTAGATGCTGTACAGCCATGTCGGAGAACACACTTCTGGCTTGAAAACACAAGACACAAACCAAACAAAAACGGGGAAAAGTTTCCAGCATGCAACAGAATAGTAAGTTAGATGTCTGTTTTCACTTCTCTAAAGGGCATAAAAGTAGGTTTTTTGCAGGCAATGCTTCAGATTTGGGCTTAAGGATTGAACAAGGGAAGAAAATATATTTCAGAAAGTCATGTCTTAAATACAAAAGAACAAAAAAGAGCTGCAGAAAAAGCCAGGAGAGGAAAAGGCCAAAAGGATATCACTACCAGCATTATTAGCAGGGGAATACAAATTGATGCACCCAGATATTGTATCCTCTGAGGCCTTGAGATCAAAGGAGTGTGAACATAATGCAAAACATGTCTTATATGGAGTAAAACTGCATTTAGAGAAAATATTTTGATACTAACACCTGATAGAACTCAAGAAGATGGTGCTGTTAAACGCTACATAATTAATATGGAAAGCAATCAGAACTTTGAGTTGAAATTTAAAGGTTAAGAAAATTTGAAAGCAGTAATGTGAAGGAGAAAACCTTAAAGCTGAAAGACCAGTGAATGAGCGGTGCAGTTAAAAGTAAGGAAGAAACACCTTCAATTGCCCTGCAGTATGCATTATACATTTCTACTTATTCTCTTGTAATAAATTTTTGACACTTACCCACTGCTTCTTCTTGGTCTGGGAAATCAGTTGCTTGTGCTGGCCTGCTAGCTTCTTAATTTCTTCTAAAAATTCTTCTTTGCACTTCTCCTTTACCTGCTTACATTTTCTGTCCATCTCTCCTTGTGCGTTGGCCACAGCTTTATTTACAGCTTGCCTTTTCTCTTCTTCCATCTCTGTACGCAGCTGCCATAAGAAAGTCAGCAAAGCAAGTCAATGGACAGCTATTGAGATAAAAGTGTCTTCTTTAAACCTCTACTCTTTAAACCCCTATTACTGATGTGGGTGGAGGTCACATAATTAGAGATTTCTCCTGTTTAGAAAACGAAAAGTTCTCTCCTTTAGAGTTATAACAAAACTTCCATCCCATAAGAAGCATTCAAAATAAAAATCTCACCATATTTCTATTCTGCTAGGCTTCTACAAAAACAACTAAATAGGCCCCATGTGTATTTTGTCGAAGATCGGTTTACAAATTTATTAATTTATCTTAGACAAAGATTTTGTCTTTTCCAAATCTACAACTGCATATAAATCTACAGCAAGGGCACAATGGAAAACACAAACTAGAACATCCCTGAGTTCAGTAAGAGGTACCTTTTAGTATTCGTTGTTGGTGGGATTCCTTTGCCCTTGCCTACTTATCTAAACGTACGGTGTCTTAATCCTACAGGATTAACACCTAAACTCCCTAGGTTCATTGTACAGTCCTTCAACCAGGAGGAAATTCATCTTGTCTTAAGACAGGTACTTAAGAGAGGTCAGACAAGTCATCCTCTAAATTGTCCTGCTCTCTCCAGCCAAAGGTGACAAGCTCAGGCTTAGATATTGAATTTTAAGCAGAATATCACTAGATAAGAAAACAAAACAAATTTCAGCGGTTCTATTTAATGTTTAGGTCAGAAGATGACAAAAGAAGAGTTATTTATGAATAGCATTTAAACAATGCCATTGTTTACAACCACACTTGACAATGGAGACAAAGGCTTTGGAAACGGATACTCATGAATGAACAATTAGTTTCATCTTAGGATCACAAACTGCAAGAATAAAAAAAAGCAGTTTTCTGTTTAAACTGAGGTCTGTTGGTATAGAAATGGTCTAAAAAGCAATAATGAAGACTATTTTTATGAGGTCTGTTTGGAAAAGTTTTTTTTATTAATTTTCTTAAGGGTAGAAGGTAGAAAAGGATGTGAAGAAAATCCACACTCCCCCTCTGCTCAAACCAGAGTGTATGTGGTGTTCAGGAAGTGTTACCTTTTCCACTGCCTCTCGCACAACTCTCTCAGTCTCTCTTTTGTGATCAGCTTTCATCCTGTCCTTGAAATCATTAAAGATTTTGGTGTATTTGTCATGGCACATATTCTGACATACTCCATCATTACTGGTCTGGGTGCTCCGATGCAGCATTTTTGGAGAAGAGGCACTTAACTTCTTGGTCTGAGTTGAGACTGAAACTTTTTCAATGGGCTGAGGCATTGTGGGAATTTCCTGGCTTGAACTTACTGCTTCAGTTTCAGGTTCTGGCTCCTGCAGAGAAGGAACAAACTTGTAAATCCAGATATCAAAATAGAACAAGTTAACTTTCAGTTCCACCTGGAGGAAAAAAATGTTATATGACTAATGCTAGTGCAATTAATGTGAAAGGTGTTTCTTGAAGACCTTTAGTACTAATGGGTGTGGGATCCCCGAGGAAAACCAGCATGACAGTGGGCAGGCTCTTGGTCAGGCTTTTCTGACTTCAGCTAGGAGCCCTCCAGAAGGAAGTACAGGTATGGCATCAGTATGCCACACTCACTAGCCTCACTTCCCAAAAAGTATCACCACCATCTGAATCACTGCAGATCCCTTGTGATTACTAAAGGGTTGCTATAGATTTCCCCCCCTACCATTTTCCCTCAAGAGACTGGCTGAGTGGCCAAGGTGCCTGCATTATTTTGGCAAACTCTGGGCTTACTCTGGCCCAACAGGCTCCACTGGAGTCTGTAATATTCCACTAATTTCACAGAACTGCTGCAAAGATTGATTAATACTTCAAAGGTGCTTTGAAGATGAAAGACTAATGAGCGTCTAAGCCTTGCTTCCAATAATATAGAACTAGACTTCGATGACCACAGAAGCTTTCTGTAATTACACAATTATCAAGCACAAAATCATAGTTACTGTACTGAATTTAGCAGCCTATGTTCTTACACTGTAACGCCAATTATTCCTGCTCTTTAGAACAGATGGAAGTAATATCCCTGAAAACTCTTATTGATATTTGAAGTGTCTGAAGACACAGACAAACATTATTTGTTGGGGTTTTTTTAACTTAGATTTTTTAAAGCCCATTTAACAGTGTACAGACAAAGCACGCAGTCCTTGTAACACCACACTTGCTGAGGACTGGACTTCATGCCTGCCTGTGTGATGGGGCCCTGCTCACACCAATCAAAAGGCTGACTGTGTATTCCCTTTTGCAACCAATTAGTCTCTAATAGGTCACTGTGATTGACTTCTGGATCACTGATCAAGTATGAGCCGAGCTAAGAAGGCAAATTTTAAGACATAAATATATGAAGCAAATTACAGCATTTGCTTGACAGAAAACAAAATAAAAATGACGAGACATCCTAAACTGTAGTCTTCCTATCTTGCACTCAAATAGTTTGTGCTCCAGGGAGCACACACTGCGTGTCACCGCCTCCATCGATAAAGGTGCCTCACAGAGCTAGCCCTGCGGTATCAGATACAACAG
Organism: Phalacrocorax aristotelis; assembly: GCF_949628215.1. Classification (NCBI taxonomy): domain Eukaryota; kingdom Metazoa; phylum Chordata; class Aves; order Suliformes; family Phalacrocoracidae; genus Phalacrocorax; species Phalacrocorax aristotelis. The sequence goes on along the minus strand of NC_134277.1, from coordinate 11,791,135 downwards.
GGAGGCAGGTGCCCAGGTATTAGAAGTGGCAATGTCTGTATTTCAGGCACCAGGGCCACCTCAAATAACTCCGGTGCTAAAATACCTGAACCCTCCTCTGTAATGGAGTCCTGAGTCCTCTTCCGAGGACTGTGCATATGTGCAACCTTTTCTTAGTGCTCAACATGCAGCTGAAACAAGTCCAGGAAAAAGTACTCAAAAGTTAGGAAGCATGAGATTTGTTGCTGCCTCAACAACTGCCCCCTTGTGTACAAGCATAATAATACCGTTCCTTGGTTACACAATCATAGGTTTCTGTTTTCCCTTCTTCATTCAGTGCACAAGTTGGATAAAGCAGGAAGCAAGTTCCATGGACAAAGGTGGATATGACTTTTTATAAACTTAATATTCTTGATCATGCAAAATACCTTCTAATTTTTGCTGTTTACAGACTAACTAGCCTGAATTTGTCATTTAAAAAAAAAGTCATAAGCTGACTGTTGACTTAGTCATGCTACAGAATATTACCAAAATGATACCAGTGGCTTGCATGTGGGAGGTGCAATTATGTTTGTTTGCAAGGAGGACCAGGCTATGGAGCTGGAACTTCCAAGATTGCTACTGTAAAATCAGTAAAAGGTGACAGAAACAGTGTGACTATTAAAATTTCAGACTTTTTGTACTTTCCTATCTCTACAAAAATGGTAATTGAGGTTACTTACTTCTTTCTTGAGTTCCATACTCTGGTTACGTCGTCCTTTCTTTGCTCTTGGTTCCTGAGTAACCTTCAGCTGTGAACATTAAGAAAAGCATATTGAATCATTCAAAAAAATAGTTCATATAAGCAGCATTCATTGCAACATGACTGATGTACCTTTTATTTTCAATTACTTGCAGTTATTTAGTCAATAGAAAGTTGAATACTGTTCTTAAATGAGAAGTGTACACAATAAACTTTCCAAATTATCACTGGTGACTGTGATTGCATGAGGAAGAAAATTCATGAATGAGTTCTAACATATATATTTGCTAAAATACCCTTAACCATTTTTTTTCTTCATTTCACATACAAGTTCAAACACTTTTTTTCTGGAATGTTCTGATATCAGTGACCCATAATTATGCAGCAGATCTTGCTGGAAGCCAGAAAACAGGAATGCTTGGAGGGGTATGAAACTTTGTGGTTTAGTTTTAGAATAAAAGCCAATCTCCAGCAATTGAAACAGAAGTGAGATCTATGTGGATGGTATGTTATCTTACAATGGCTCACAGCAAAGTTCTTACTCATGTCTTTGAAGCATTCAGTACTAGCTAGTGCTAGCGACAGGATACTGCAGATTACTACAGAGCACCGAGTTTGAGGCTACTTTTATGTTCCTGTATTTGGGAAACCAGTAAAATAGGTATAAACACTAAGCAAGTGAAGGATGAACAGCTGGGGTAGTACAGAAAATATGCAAATGGACACTTTAAACCTTATGACTGACACTTCCGAAAAACTGGGAAAATGTCTCTGTTCTCTTTCATAAATATTATTTGTGACCATTTTCATGTTTCATCATACATTGTTGCATGACTGCATGCATGACATTAAATAAAGGAGCTGCAAAGGGTTAGCGAAGCAAACCACGGTAAAAAAACATAAAACCACTTTGATAAGGAGCATCCCCTTAAAGCAACATCCAGTTTTATAACCTTTAAGTTTTTAGCTATGAATTGGATGACAGATCTGTTTTACAAAAGGGCACAGGAAGAAGACACACTGATTTTTTAAAAATACAGACTTAGAGGATTGTGGTTTTAAATGAGGAAAAAATATGTTGTCAGGGAAAAGGGTGCCAGAAGTACAAAGAAGCATCCTGCAAGCTATGAAAATATTACTGCCAAGTCAGTAACAGTGAATATATAACACCCTCTTGGACAATGAATGACTAGCAAGGTTCAGCTGTGATAAGGGAAATTCCATATGGCAATGCAAAGTTTTGTATCTTGGCCCTTTGTGCTTTTCACCTTTGTTAAAGCAATATGATTTTTCTTGTTTTGCAGAATTATTTTTAATTACTTTAATCAGTTGCTGGTCATGTGGTCCTCAAGCACACCATTTGCACCTAACTTTAGTTGGAATTCCTGAAAATGTCATGGTTGGTGTTACTCAGGGATCTGTAATGCAGTATATGGTCCAAAGTGAACACACTCCAGCTGTGAAAAGGCTGAACAGCTACAGGGCTGTCCCTTGATGGGAGTCCAAGAAGGCAATGTTGCAGTCTATCTGATACCCATGACATTTAACTTGAACATTCCTATTTAACTTTAGAAATCTCGGTCTGTCTCATCAAGGTGCTGTAGGTGACAAACATTTTAAAACTTCCCAGAGGTCATCCAAGAAACTGAGGAAAGAGGAAAACTCTGTATTCTTGCTCTTATTGAGTCACAAAACACAGGGAAAATAAGCCTTTGAACCCTCTTCTTGCCACCACAAAACTGCAGACAGAGTACAAGGCTAATTTAATAGTAGATCAATAAAAAATATGTCACCTTTGTACCCCTTAATAAATTGCCCTGATTACTAACATTGTGGCAGCACTCACCTGCTCATTGCTGGTGGAAGAGATACTTGACTCTGCCTCCTCTTCCCCTTTATCCTCATTCTTTGATTTCCAGAATCTCCCCTCACGAAGAAAACGCTGGTGCAGTTCCAGCTCATCACAGGCCTTCTTCCACCCCATACTGCGTTTCACGTGGAGCCGATGGATGTTAACTGTGATATCTTGAATGTTTTCAGAGGGGATCCAGGCCCTTTTGAATAAACAGTACAGACAGGTTCAGAAACATTAAATGCAGATGAAGGATCTTGACCTGAGAAACTGACTTCAAAAGCAGTCTCTCACAGTGGCTGGTCACTGATAATTCCTTTTTACTCAAAATTTTTGTATATTCAACACATTTGAAAAAAAAAAAGGACTGCATAGTGTTAGACATTCGTGTTATTATAAGCACTTGTTAGCTATGGGTGCTGTGGCTGAAAGTCTCATTTTTGCTGAGCCACAAACCTCCCCCAGCACCAACAGAGTCACATCTCCTACCTGCTCTCTTGCTAAATGCCCTGAGCCAGACATAGAAAAATTTTAATTGAAGGTTTGTATGCTAATCCAATTTAGCCCTTGCCCTCTTTGCTAAAACTCTCAAGGAATGTACCAAATTATCACCTCGAATAGAGACATTTTGTAGTTTGGGCTCCTGTATATCAGGACTGAACTCATGTGGAGACTGTCATGCTCTTTTGGACTGAATTCAGGCCAGTGACTTGGTTCCAAAGGTACTTTGTCCTCTTAGATATTTTCAGAGAGTCCTCATAGAGTTAGATGGGCAGCTCTTGACATTTTGAAAGGTTATACCAAGCAACACTGGACATTAAAGTAAAAGAGTCACTGCCATGCACATCTACGTAACAGAGTAAATATTGTAACAAATTAAATGTCTGCAGACAGATTCTCAATTCTTGCAATGTAAATTTCATTTCAGTGAAGTCAAGGAAACAATGCTAATTTACACTAACCAGGAATTTGGCCTTTCATCCAAGTCCAGCACAATAACTAAGCAATGGCACTCTAGTAAATGTATTTTGCCTTTTCTATCAGCACATGTTTAAGAAGTTGCAAGCACCTCATCTGACAAGTGTCGTGTTATTTTATTAAATAGTTTGAAGCTGTTTGAATTTAATGCCAAAACTAATGAGATAAGCTGTACCTGCAAATAGATTCAAGGTACATCATTCTGTGATTGAGACACAAAAAAAGATCCTTTACCCACTTTATGCCTATTAGAAAATCTTGGTAATTCATATAACAAATGAAAACATGTTATATACTGTGCAAGTTACCCTAAAAACAATTTAAATAAACAGCCGCATAAAACACTGTTACTGAATTGTCTAGGCCCTTTTCGGATGCACCAAAATATACCACCTTCCCAACAAACATGAATTAGTTTGCAAATGTCCCTCTCCTCACATTATAGGCATATAAATCATACAACAACAACAAAAACAAATCAGTACATCCACTGTAGTAACACTACTATAACCCTCCCCAAATGCTGAGCAAAAAACTGGAGATGGAAGTAAAAGCTGATCTCCAAGAGTGAAGTTTCCAGTGTAAAGAGTTACTCTCTGAAATTGCAAGCTGGCTCACAGCAGGAGCTCTGTCAATGTTCTAGCAGTGAGACAGAAACATTTGAGATGCATATTATGTTACTAAAACACAAAATTTCAATGTGCCTGCTCAGAAGAGAAAATTGCACACATTCAATACTGCTGGTAGTAAAAGTACATTTCTGTCCAATTTTGACTTTGGCCTGGATTATCAGGCTGCTACTGATCTGAAGGAACAGTTGAAGTTCACTTGCTTTCTTTAATTAAAATGGCATTAAGTAACATCCCTATGGCAACTGTGGAAAGGGAATCTCTGAGCCATTTGGCAACTTCCGATGTGTTAGACTGAGCTTTAAATTTTCTGAAACAATTATGGCAAAGTACTCAGTCTTTCTAATGTTGGCAACTAGCTGAGCCAGGATTTACAACATGATAGATGAGATAAATTCTTTTAAGTATTGTTCGTAAAAAGCAGCACATGGAATTAATAAATTACCTTTGGTGGTGATGGCCAAAAAAGCGAACATCAACTTGATTGTCCTCTTTCTGCATGACTTTAGCCGGCCAAAACCCAAAGCCTTTCATTTTGGCCCAAACCAACTCATGATTAGGTATCTGGAAAAAATGTTGTATTCATTATTGGATATGAAGTACTATATTGATATCACACACAAATACTTTGCTGTAATACTACGCTAGCATCTTAAGAATATGGTTGTTGTTTATGTCTAGTATTATTTTCATTTTTATCTTCTCACAATACATATTTCCCTGTTAGATGTATTGCTTGGATCAAAGTAAAAAAAATACAAAGTCTGAAAAGGGTGTAACTGGCTATTGAAAACAGGAGCAAAGTTTTATTTCTGTAAGCTCCTTATTTTCTTGTGAGACTGTTGTAACTGGCTGATAACCAAGTTTTATAACCTATATTTTTACAGCTTTGAACTTCAATCAACATTTCACTTGTATAAAATATCTAGGCTTACAGAGTCTTAACCATGCTTTTGAAACAAGCCTACTGAAATGGAATATTCAATGCATTAACGACACCAAAACTGCAGGCTTTTATACGAAAAGCAAACAAATAAAAATCTGTGTCAGCAACATACACAAGGATAGCAGAACCAATTGTCAGGTCGCGCGTTTGACAAATAGAAACAGTTCTTGCAAAGCTGCAGTTCATCCAGCTGAAAAACAAAAAAAGGTAAATAAGCCCAAAAAATCCTATTTATGTGACTTCAGTAGTATCCCTCTCAAGTAGTAAAATTCTTCAGCCCTGCTTGCTAATTTGGTGGAGTTACTTCTGTCTGTGCAAACTAGAGGTGTGAAACTGAGGTGAGCTGAGTGGATGAAAGACAAGCTGCAGAAAAGTTATTAATGTTTTAGAAAAACAATGCAGAGGGAGAAGACTAATTCAACTCAATGATTTATTAGAGCTAAAATGCAGAGAATAGTTCTCTAAATTAATCAGATATTTGAAGTACATTCTGAAAGAAGTAATCCAACTGTATAAATGGAGAAAGCGTGACAGCTCCCCTAGCTTTATTTTTTGTCTCCTCTGAATGTTGAGAAATGTTTCAATGCCAATTACAGAATTTGGTAGGCATCTCACCTCAGGTTCAATTTATATTAGCAAGTACAATTATTTCTAGTCCAACTATGTTATTACTAGATTATTTTCAAAACTAAAATTTGAATATTGGTAGTTTTAAATGATAGTCTAGGTGCAAAAAAAAAAAAAGAAAAAGGAGTTCTGAATCAGCTGTTAGAAAGTTAGGGGAAATTTATAACAAACTTCACACCCTTTTTATTTTTGTAATATGAAGAATAATTTTCTTAGAATTCTGAAATGAAAAGCAATAACTTGCCTGCATCTTTGTTACTTGGTACTACTTACTTCATGACATGTGTCTTTGTAAAGCATCCTCGCTATATCAGCTTGTTCACTGTCCGCTATAAATTGAAAATAAATGGTATGAACAATCACAGTGGGATCACAGTGCTCACAAAGATTTGCAGCTGTCATTGCTATGACTTCAATGCTATAATTGTCTTGCTTGAGAATACAAAACATAATTTAATCACTCAGATAACCCTTCCATTTAAAATTTTCTAACAATCAGTTCTATATTTGTTTTCTCTTTCATATTTATATGTAAAAATACTGTTGGGAGCTTTAAACTGAACAATACAAGGACACATCTGAGGAGCAGCAGCAGGGAGGCATGGTTGCTCGTAATATGGATCCAGTTTCTTTCTCTGCTGTCTTAATGACACACTGCAATTGTCCTAAAACATGGCTCTCCACTGTCAGCCCTTGACAGGAACACAGGTACAATCACACTATTTCTGCTCAAAGGAATGCTTCACAGACTATTTATCACTATGTGATATATATATATGAGAAATACACCTGTGTATTTCTCTATTAGGACATTCACATCTCTCCCTACCAAGGACAGTGTGGATCTGATGACAATGCAAATAGACTGGTGCCACCCTCCTCCCAGCTGCCCTGATGTGGGCCGTGTCTGCAGGGGAGAACCACATCCTTCCTGAAATTATGGTTCTGGAGAACCTTGTTACAGGACCTGGCTATAGCTTCTGGACGCGGTCGTAGTGTTTTTCCACGTCCAATCAGACTGTCCCACCAGATCAAACAGTCACTTATTACCTTCCCAGTCAGTAGCTGACAGCTTCTCTGATGGCTGTACCTCCACACAGGGCACCAGCAGGACAATTCTAGTGCGGATGTAGCTGTATTTGCTGTCACAACATGGCAGATATTGCCCACGAGTGAAAATTATGTGTCTATAGTACATGTTTCTGCTGAAACAGCACATCAGAGACCAGACCTCTTTCCACCCTAGAACAACGTATGTATACTGGCAGAAATCTGCAGTACAGAGTGACTTATGACTTAGGCTGCAGAAGAAACAGGATGGCAAAGGTGCAAATTCCCACCAACAGGTTTAGCCAGAGAGGATGAAAATAATGTAGTAGGTGGGCCAGAAAAGACCCTGCGAAGTCCTCCTGCAGCTTACTTTGATTTTTAAGGGCTCTCAGATGACCTCATCCACACAAGATTATCTAACACCAAATTCAATCCTGAACTTGTGAGTTTCCTACAGATAGAGGTAAATCAAATAAAGCAAGCAGTAAAGGCAGTACTTTACCTCCATAGAAAATCACTGTGTTGTGTAGAAGCAGCTGAGCGTCTGCTTTGAACTCCTCATAACTCCTGTATTTTCCTTCATTTACTTTCTACACAGAAGAAGACATAGGACTGTGAAAAAACTGTTAAAGTGCTTTTTATGTTTTATGCAGCAAAGCTTTCACAGAAATCTGTATTATGCAACACAGAACCGACACTGCCTTTCCTGCACACAGATGGAATATTTACAACTCTCTGACATGATTTGTTAGTACTTGAACACTGACTGCATTGGTCCCTTTACGCAATGCTCAGAAGTAGAACAGGTGCTTTAATACTTGACTAAGTTTAAAAAAAATTCTCTTGGCTATAACAGGGTAAATCTAGCGTAGCTTCATCATAAAGTGTGGCCTAGAACACTTGGTTAAATTAAAATATATTCCCTGAAGGTGAAGCTTTTGTACCTTAAAATACCAGCTAGTTTCAAATCAGTGTTGACTGCCTTTATGTTTCCAGGATCTTCACTTGACAGTCAGTGTTTTCTGATGAAGGCTGATTGTCTTAGTCTCCCAAACTCATAACAAATACCTACATGGAGCCATGCAGTTCATTTTCATAGTATGTTCTTTTGTCTGATGATGAGTGCAGCATTTTCAGTTGTGCTCTGTCAAGAACACCTATGAGAATTCCAATCACCAAATGAAACATCATCAGTTTTTAGTATGTTATCAAGGCCGAAAGACCTTCTGTGGAAGCAGGTGAAGGTGCCACAGTGAAAGGAGGGCCTGACCTATTTTCAGGCTCAACCAGTGTTGCCAGTACTTCAAGCCAACAAGTAGCGTTGGTCTCCAAAACTGCCAGTGAAGCTATTGTTTATCCATGTGTTTCAATAACAATAATAAAACAAAGGCTTTTCACATCTATGGGTGTAAAGAGCAATATATACTAGAGCATTGCATAGTAATCAATTTGCGACAATGAATAAAGATGAATATGCTGTTCATTTCAGTCATGTGCAGCTGATTTACATGAGTCATGGTCAGGCCTTTGGTTCAGAAAAAAAGGACAACATATTTACTAGTACTTTATTATTGGAACAATTAGTGCAAAACAGATGTTTTAAGCGAGTCTTGTTTTTTCATGATCAAAAAAATGATTGGTTCTTTACGAATCATTTAGATGTTTACAAAGTTGCCACCTACACAAGGCCTTAGTGACTAAAACTGAAATATGGTCAAAAATATTGGGCCAGATGGGCACTCAAGTCCATATTCAGCAACTTAGATTAAAGGTACTTTCTCTAAAGATTGCAGCTACCTACAGCTCCTAGTAAAATCTTAGTAGAAAAGGAATTGAGGATACTCTATGTCTGAAAACTAGACACCACTCAAAATGTTTTACTCGGTTACCTATTTATGTGAAAAAGTTTGAAATTTTAAGCTCCCGTACCCCGTGCTGGATACAATACTGAAATACTGATCATAAGGAGAATTAAACAGGATTAGTGCTTTAGTCCTTAAGGTTTATGTTCACTGTTAAAAGGCACCATAAGCAGTGTGGAAGTTAGAAAGCAAGTCACTCTACCTCCTGTATAGTAGGAACATCAACAGCTGAGTGCACCAGCCTTCTATACATCGGGTGTTTGTTGTCCTTCCCTTTCTTGTTTAGATCTATAGCCTGAAAGGACCATAAGACAGTGTAAGTTATTGCATTTAGAATCTGCTTAAAACACAAAAAACTAATAAAAAAATGCAATCATTTGGAAAAGGCAATCGTTTGGAATATTTCAGGTGGGGAATACACAAGGCCAAACTGTAGATCCACAATCTGACAAATTACATTTGTCTCAAACCTGGAAAATGTCCATTTCAAAAGAACCACAGGCCCATGGCATAAAATACTCCTGCCAGAATGATACTAATCTGAGCAATGAGACACGGTAAGTATCTGCTGAAATACACACCTTCTTGTAGCCCTCCTCCCTGCACAGCAACAAACAGCCAACTGCAATACATCCTCTACAGTGCAACCCAACACTTCGGTAAACTTCCTTGTTTCAGACTCACCCGCTCCTTCATACGAGAGACTATGAATCGCAGGTATGTGCTCATCTCTTGTTTACTTGTGTTTTTCTTCTTGATACTCTGTCAAAGAAAAAAAGGATCATATTATTATTTTAAACTTGATTTCAAAATTAATCCAATATAAATTTTCTTTTCATCACAACATTATTTGAAAAGGTAACTTTGAATCACATATCACACAATTTCTTAGGGAAAATCTTTTCTGGGAAATCAGTAACACTAACACGTCACAACAACTATATGTGTTGCTTCGAATTATGTCTGGGCTGAGGACTTCAGCTACAGAAGAATTACAGGTTTTATTTCCACTTGTATCCATAATAATTTGTCAAAACCTCTCATGTAAAAATTTGTCTATTTAGAATAAAGCAAAGAAGAAAGGCATTTTGGGGAGCAGTTTAAAATTTATTCAATGGTCTTTTTACTAGCAAGGCATTAATATTTTCAGTAAAGTAAGAAATAATTTTTAAAAGAATATCCTGTACCATCTACAAATTATGTGCTTACTAAGCAAAATGACACCGCCTAGGAGGAAGTCAAATAAGCTTTAGCCAGTAAAAACTCAGAGCACTTTTTACTGCTCGAGAAACATAGCAGTTGTTGATATTTGTGGTTCTTCCTTCACAAAATCTAATCCAGATTCTGGAACACAGACTGCTTCTTTTTAGCAGCTCAGGATCCGGAGTTTTTCCCCCTCATCTTAGACTAGTATAGAGACTTATCTCCACCCTTCAAAGTCAGTCCAGGCTAGTGGGAAGCACTGCATACAGAAAACGTGCTGCTAAAGAGAAGGCGGCTCTCTGCAAATGCCTATTGTGCTCTTACAAATCAGCCTTTCCAATTCCATGTCACAGCAGCTGTGCACAGATCTGCATGGCCTTAAAACAGCTGGCTGAAAAGTGCTATCCCCTCCTTGCTCTTGCCTACAGTTGTTCTCCAAAACAAAAGTGCAGTGAAACAACAGCATGGGTTCAGGTTCATTATCTTGAAGTGATTTCTAACTGCTCACATCTCTTGTAGAAACATTTACTCCTCCTCACACCTGGGAATGCACTGTGTGCCAGTCTGAGTTCTCCCCTTCTCATGTCTCACATTACCACCTGTATGCAAACTGTGTGGACCAAACTGGCTCAGTTAAACCTGCATCCTCAAATTTTGATGGTCTTTAGCAAGATCCACATAACTGTGCAGATGACTGTTGCTTAGCAAACACAAGAAAAGGCAGAATCCATCTCCTAATAGCTAGCTAAAAGAGGTATGAGGCTTATGAACTATTAATCACTAGAAATGTGCTATTTTTAACTGAATTACTTATATATGACTCTGAACATACAGAGGGATCAGACACATTGAGTACAGAGCAACTACTTTTATGTATTTACTTGGCAAAAGTAAAAATTACACATTAGCACAAAAAAAAATTTATAGGATTTGATTGTGTCCCCTCTGCCTAGATGCGTCCTGCAAGACACTGAAGACACTGAAAATCACAGGCTGGCCCTTGTGCTACAGCAAGTGTGCAACCTATACATCTCGGGGTTGTACTGACTGACTCCTCCTTAAATCGAAATTGTACGCAGCACTATCAATGAAGCTGTTTATTTGATTGCTTAACAGTATGCATAGAATCATTACAAACTGTGCTGAAATACCTGTTCAGTCATGAACCTATATAGATACTACAGTATGCATAACAACACTATAGCTTTTTCCTGACAGGGCACTACCACTGTTGCGTAAAACTCACTATTGTGGAAAGGCCCAGCACCAGGCCTTTCTAACACTTAGTGCATTTAAGTGTGCAATAACAGTGCATTTAAGCATTATTTTCATAATACTAATGGTTCCTTGACCTCCCTTCCAAACTCTGGAATAAGACAGAATTTTGCCCTGTGCTGTATGTCTGTATCACCTTCTGTATATTCATGTTTTACTTTGCCATGAGAACGTGCATTCTGCTGGGATTCAATTCACCTATTCAGTTTTGCATAAACAAATATTCCGACTGCAAATGCAAACCCAAATGTGCATTAAATCATCTGCATTTTGAAACACTGCTGTCATTTTAGGCACTAGAGTGCTGTATGCTTGCTAATTACACAGCATTTTAAAAGACTGAAACTTATTAGGACACAATAAAATTCACTTGCACTGACTAGTCCTTCTACACTTCTTTTCCTGACATGGTTCTGAATTTATCATCCTTTGAAAGTATTTCAGAACTCATGCGAACCATTTTTCATGCCCTGCTGGGCAAAACAGTTTGTAAGAGACTGTGTTAAGATAGATGGTTTACAGTCTTATCCTTCAGATCATAAGAAAAGATAGATAGCTGGCTTTGTATCATTATTGATGTCAGCAATTAATATCTTAAGCACCAATGAAAATTATATAATTGACTTGCCAATTCAGGCAAACTTTAATTTCTCCACTTTTCCTACATTGATTTATTTTACAAAAAATTTGATCTCCAGGTTCCACTACTAAATGTTGAAAGGTAATGAATTTAGGGTATCAGAGCCTACGAGCCGGCAAAAATGTCTTTTTGTGGAAAGGTTGCTCACCCTTTGTAGAAAGCAAGTCATAATCCAACTGCTTCATTCACTTTTCATCAAAGATTAGCCCTTTAGGAGGTACCACTCATGTGTTCTTTGGAAGTTATAATGGAAAATGTGTAATTTTTTAATTAAAAAAAACCCTACTTTGTATTTGGAAGACTTGTAGTGTTCTCAGAGAACTCAACATAGAGCCACTTAAAGCAAGAAAATAGACAATACTAGGTGAGGGATATAATTTGCTTAAAGACTATTGTCAGGTCCTTTTATAGACAAAGTGATATAGAAGGAAGTATAAATGAAAATTAGGTCTTTTAATTTCCTACTTCTGAGAAACGAAAACAATGATGGTGGCTTGTGAATCTGCAAAAGTGGCAAGGTCCACTGTGTATCTTTTCTTACATTCAGATCTACTAATATATGCTACTGCAAACCTCATTACTTAAACAAATTTCTTTCAAGGAGACTGCCAAGATTCAATCCAGCCCCAAAAAATTATCAGGATCTTTATACTTGTAGATATCCTATTTGTAGGATATATTATCTTAATATAGGATTGTACTAGGTCTGGCTGGGATGGAGTTAATTGTCTTCATAGCAGCTCATATGGTGTTGTGGTTTAGATTTGTGACCAAAACAGTGTTAACACACTGGTGTTTTAGCTCTTGCTGAACAGTGTTTGCAGTGTCAAGGCCTTCACTGTTTCCCACTCTGCCCCCACAATGAATAGACTGGGGGGTACACAGGAGGCTGGGAGGAGACACAATCAGGCAGATGACCTGAACCAACCAGAGAGATATTCCATGCCATATAATGTCATGCTCAGCAACAGAAAGGGAGAGGAGCGGGTTTAAGGGAGTCAGACATATTTTGCTTGGGAACTATCTAGGCATCAGTCTACCAGTGGAGGGTGGTGGATGATTGCCTTTGCATCACTTGTTTTCTTTCTCTCTCCTTCCATTTCTTCACTTATTAAACAATTTGTATCTCAACCAAAAAGTTTTCTTGCTTTTAGTCATCCTTTTATCTTCCTCTGTTCCACTGGGAGTTGGGGAGAAGTGAGAGAGCAGCTGTGTGGTGCTCAGTTGCCTACCGGAGTTAGCCCACAACAAGGATGATTCCTAAGTCACACCAATTCTTAGAGAAATCTGCAACTCTTCTGCTTTGAATCATGGTGAACTCAAAGGCTTGGTCATGCATATGTGTTTGCGTAGGGAATGTAGGAGTGAATTAATAACCTTCACAATAGCAATACTCATGTAGAAGATTAATGAGATCTGGTAGGGGGAAGGCCGAGGCTGCAACCTAACTCTTTGCTTGTGGGCACAGGAAATATATGCCTTATGTGAGGCACATCTATTTCTTAGAAGCTGGTACCTGAAGGTTGGGATGTACATTGCTTTTTGTATTCAATATTCCAGATTAATAACACTGTTTAGCTGTTAAAGAGGGTAGCAATATATTGGACTGTGCAGGTGTGACTTATTTAGCAATTCTGACATGCTTATAAGTGCAGGAATTCACTACAAAACTTTACAAACCACATGACGTTATCAGCAGCAAGGGGTACTGCCAAGAAACACTCCATCCTGCAGTAGCATCGTTTATGATGGAAATTACTATCCTTTGCACCCTGAGTTAGCATGTAGCATTCAACTCCCAGGGGGACAGCAGCCTCTATGCTGCAATTGCTGCAATCTTTAATTTGAAGAGGAAAACATAGAGAAACTCTAAGAAATGCAAGGTGTTAGCGCCAGCATTCTGTTTAGCTATAAGCATTTAAACTACATTTTCTCCATGTAAAGAGGTTACCCTATAATCTCCCATTAACAAATTTTTTTTCTCTTCCTCCCTCAACTGTCATGTGTATACACACATCAAAGAGCTTCAGTTCAGTGATGGATTAGGTGAAGGCTGCTCAATGACAGATACATGTTTCTAAGGCACCAGTTCCATTTTCAGAAGCAATTCAGGTTTCCAGGGTTATATCTGCAGAGGGGAGCTATGTGCATGAGTCTAACGTACATTCACCACTGCTGTTTAGAAACTCTTTGATTTACCCATGGGCCCTTGGATTTTTTTAGGGCTTAACTTTCCAGAGGAATTTGGTGCTTCATATGGAAAGCTTTACTGCTCTGCTGCCCTCTCAAACTCCCAACCCTCAGGTCCTCAGGTTTCCTGTACCATTAAGAAAGGTATGCAGACATACAAGATGGGTCCCAGAGCAACCAGTGCACTGTATGCCATAAGCAGCATACAGAAAAGCATCTGCATGAGCATAACATGCCATAAGACCTGCCTCTTTCAAGACCATATACAGGTAAATTAGGCTTTTCAAATTAGGCCCTTTTCGAAATGTTAATGTGGAAATGGAATCCACACATTGGTTTGTATTTGGTGCATTGAGCACCTTCTGAATATGAAGTATCATATGAATTAAATATGCTTTTACATGCACAGAGAAGGTGGTAGGAGACTCTAAGAGGAGGTCTCCCAGTTTTCTCACTGCTGTGGACAAATTCCTTTATACTTTATTAAATACGCCCTATGCAGTGCCCAGTTCCGCTGGGTCCCTGATTTCTTCAAGGGTGCATGCGGCTGCAAGGTGAATTGGAGGGATCTGCTGAGCATTAACACCTCCCCAGGTGTGGGCTCTGTACACTGAACCATGTGGTGCTAATATTGGTCCTATACTAGGACTTCCCTTCACTCACCAATCCATGGCTATTATTTTTGTGATTATGGCAAATCCTATTTATAGAATACGTTTCATCATACAGTTATCTAACAAACTCCTACCGTAACACCCCATCAAGTAAGTCAATAGAGCCATATTCTTTCTTCTTTCCTTGTATTTTACATTAACCATCTTGACTGACAGCTAGTACCTAAAACCTCCTGATCTAAGTAATTCAGTTTACTTCACTTAAGCAACCTTCATCTTTCTGTGCTTCTAACTTTCTACCATTTGTCATTCTCACTTGTCAAATTATGTCTAACATTGATTGTGAACTGCATGATGGTGTATTTTTATGTAATCTATGAAATGCTTAGTATAGTATCAGAACTTAGAAATAGACTATTTATAGAATACTTATCAGCACAGCATTTAATATCTTAAGCTCTACAGTTTACTGTCATAAATATAAAAACCAGAAATATTGAAACACCCACTACGATAGGTAAATTGGTTATAATACCTTGCAAAGCACAAGCATGGAAGATCAATCTCTGATCAGATGATTGTAAAAAATTTAGTAGTCAAGTTATGCCATATGAATAATTCTTTCTTTTTGTTTCACAAATCAAAATCTGTTCCTCTGGGACAAACAATATGCCACCATGCATAAATTTGCCTTTCTATAAAATTACTTTAAAACTTGAATTTTTAAAAGACGAAATAACAATAGTCAGTTACTCCAACATGTGATCAATATTCTCCTATTCAGGTTTTTGTATATATCTATTCCCCCCTAAAAAAAACCTAGTATTTTTGCAGTACTTTCTTTAGTCTTTAGGTGCTAAATTAACAGCTGGAGAAGATTAATTTCCTCCTTTTGTTTAACCAAAGAGCAGTAATAAATGTACAAGTCTTCAGAGATCGAGTTGACTAACCCTGTCTTGAACGGACCATTCCAGTAGTGGGAAAAGGCTAATGTAATCTCTAAGTTCATTTGATACTGAGTCTTTCTCTCGTGACCTGTCTACTAGGAATTTTGCTGATAATACCAATTTATTTCACTTAAGACAATGATTAGTCAGCAGTCAGGGAAAATTTTCAATCACTGCAATGTGGTTTGACTTGAACTTTGTTTGACTCTTGACTCCTGCTGAGAATTATGTAGGGTACAAAACATTCAGGTTGGTACTGTTGAGTTACAAAAAAAAAAAAGCCAGGGACTGGACAGTCTTGCTTATGGATGCAGTGGAGAAAAACCACCAGCAGGAAAACAGAGTTCAGAGCAAGGTTTGCAAGGGACCGTTATAAACATTATGGGAGGGAAAATATTTTGAAGTTATGAACAAATCCTTGGCGATGTCCTTTATAAAATGTTTCTGAGTAGTCAAGTGTGCAAGATAAAGCTGCACAGGTTGATTGAACTAGTACAACCAGCAATTGTGAAATGAATAATCCAAAGGCTTGCTGACCTTGGCAGCATTACAGAAGCAACCTTTACATAGGAATGGAGTGTTCTTAGATAATTTCTCCCAATATATCAGGTTTCAAACATAATTTTACTTCACCTTTGTAAAGAGCTTTGAAATCCCCAGGTGAAAAGTGCTATGTCCAGTTACAAGAATAAAGTATGAAAATATATGCATCTCTTTGCCCCAGCTATTACTTTTCTTGAACATACTTATTTACTGCTGATAATGCAAAGTAAATCCCATTGCCCTTATGCAACGTAGTTAAGCTCTGTTATGTCCTCTGGACATCAGCCAGGGCTCTCTAAACTACTGTAGTTTCTTCAATATAGGCCTCTCTTGCTTTTAATAAAATAAAATTAAGAGCAGTCAGTTCCTAGGAAAGTGGGGGAAAAGTAGCAGAAGGATACTGGAGCCTGACATAAGGATGCTAATTCCCATGCCAAACTAGACCTTGCTTCCAGGGACAGTGCAAACCTCCTTAGCCCAAGTTTGCAGAATTAGGGCTTGAAGTGATTTGGATTAATTACAAGGAAAATAGGATCTGCTAGCATGGGGGAAAAAGGATACCATTCAAAATGGCAGTAGTCTCAAAAATAGGTTGATCATCATTTGAAACACTGAGCAAGCTAAAGATCTCTCGGGCAGGAAGCATTTAAGAGCCCCTAAAACTTCTCCTTAGTCCTTGTAAAATAAAAAGGAAACCAATATGCAGAAGGACAGGCACAGTGCACATGGTCTGAGTTTCACAGGATTTTTTTCTAAGGTAAACGTTTGTTTAATATCATTGCCATAAAGGATTTCAAGGTTCCAGGTTGAAAGTCAAACTGATCTCAAAGCTGACCACCCTACATATCTGTGCATATTTCATGCAATGATTCATCATTCCACTCTGATGAAATCCATGTTACAAGACATGCTATAAGCCACCTCATATATATACAAGGTGGCTTAAACCATTTACATTCCCTACCCTCAACAGGTGTCATCTAAAATTATTGGTAAACTAGAATGGGGACTGGATCCAGTTTACCTAATTTTAACTATTTATAATAACTATTAATACTTACTACCAGAACCAACAATTATTAAAGAGATGTATTTAAAAATAGGAAAGCAATTCACATATATATGGTCATTCTTTGCTTTTAACAGAGGGAATATTGAGTGGCTAAGTTGAATGCTAGTAATTCAATATGGAGAGGTACAGTACACGTCCTTATTCTTAACTGTTTTTTTCCCTGACACTACTTCTATTTCATTCCTTCTCACTTCCCTGAGGCAGGCTCAATTTTCTTGCTGTTTCCCTAAACCCTGAGAGCTCCCAGTCTGAGGCAATAGGCAACAAGTTTTTTACAACTGGCTCTAAGGTAACAGAAGTCAGAAAGTGTTGTTTTGAAACAAAACAATCCATGTGTTTTCAGAAACTGCTTCTCCACACTATGAAGCGCCTGAACCCTTACATTCCTTGCAGCACAGATCATCTGAAGGTCAGTCTGCTGCTCTACAGCAAGATCTAAGCTTTTAGCAAGGGAATTTCCTCTCCCTCCAGCAATCCAAGGCAGAGTGCAACTGGCTGTTTTATGTCTTTCTGTAGCAAAAATTTTATCTTAAACGTTCATATGCATTATTCCCTATATTTAAGGAAGCCTATGA
This sequence comes from Phalacrocorax aristotelis, assembly GCF_949628215.1. Taxonomy (NCBI): domain Eukaryota; kingdom Metazoa; phylum Chordata; class Aves; order Suliformes; family Phalacrocoracidae; genus Phalacrocorax; species Phalacrocorax aristotelis. The sequence continues at coordinate 11,773,411 of NC_134277.1, read as the reverse complement.
ATGTGCTCTATGGGGGTAGGTGATGCAGAGATGACAACAGTAAGGAGACGTATCTGGCTGATTCAAGGCCAAGTACCAGTAAGCACCATCCTGACTAGAATGTTTCATCGTTTATGCAGACAACATACCTGCTAATTCTTGGAAAGTATATAAAAAAATACTCTTTGCTGTCTCCCTACCATACTCATAAAAATAGCAATTTTAAAGAAAAAGCAATATAGATATAATGCTATGGGTGAAATCCAGATTGGCCCTTTTGCACCAATAGAATCCACAGAAGTAAATAAGAAGCAGGATTTCACCCCATATTTTTTGATACTGCCCTCATCAGTAACATGATTGTGGTTTTACAATTTAAAATATTATTCCAATAAAATACTAAGAATGCAGTCATCAAAATACAAAAAGTTACTTATGATTCATTGAAATGATGTTAAGTAAAAACAGTAGCATTTTACACAGCAATTTGTTTACTCATGTTGAAGATTTCCACAATGTACTGCATTCATACGTGGCATACATACGTACACACATTCCCACACAGTATACTGTGTGCGTTCAAATGCATAAGTAAAACTTGCTGGATTCTTCAAAAATTACCATCTGCTACATGCACCATTGTTTGGTATCTTTGTATAGATGCTCTAGGTATGTACCATTGTTTCAACATTCAGTTCTTTATCCATTAACCTGGCCAGACCATCTGGACACCTTCATTGATCTATTAATGAATATCAATCCTCTAATCAGCACATGAAATCTCATAGGTACTCACCCTGCAAACTGGGCACTGCCAGTGACTACTGCTGTCTCTAAGCCTGAACTCATCAGACAAACACTTGGAATGATACACACGAAAACACAGGTCACATATCAACACCTCTCCAGGCAAATGGCATTCAAAACAATACCAGTCATGATTTTCTGTTTCCCAGTCCTACAAAAAATACAAAATATTTTGGTATGACATTCTGTCAAAATCTGCAGGAACTAAGAACAAAATTGATATGTCTTGAAATCCAGCAGCAATTAGACATTATAAACATTTTAAGAAGTGTATAATGTTTAAAAAACGGGAAAACCTACACGCTTAAAGATTTTCATGTTTAATACACACTAACTCCAATAGAATATGAATGCCAAGTTTTAGTTTTTTCAAGTGTCTGATTAGTAACAATTTCAAGTGTGAGCTCTGTCCACAATGAAAAGTGGGTTTGTTTTCTACCTTTGTGTAAAACACTTGTTGACCTCTCTGTATTAGACTACAAACAAAAGTTTGTGCACCTCAACGGACCATACCTATTTCCTTGGACTATTTCCCCTCATTTTGATTGTTACAGTATATTTGCAACTGTAATTTTCTGAAGGGCAGTCCCTTCCAGTCTTTACTCTCTTAAAACTGACAGCTTTTCAGTATCAAAGTGTTGAGTTACAAGAAATAAATGAAATCATGAACCAATTACTGCAAGAAATGCTTCTGCTAAGCAATCCCAATGCAATTAAAAAAATAGAAAATGTTTCACTTGCAGTGCCCAATAGCACTAGGCTTACTCCTGAAATGTTCTCAGAGACAAAGGATATGGTTCTGCTGATGCACAGATGTCTTTAATACACTCTTCCTTGAAAATTCAGCCCCAACGGCCAAATTCTGACCTTTGAAACATGTGCACAAGCTTTGCTGAAGTAAATGAGAGCAGCATGCATAGAATTTGGAGGCGGAATTTTGCTCTAGGAATCTATAGTACTAAAACCAGACAGAATTGCCAGTGGCCACCATTAAATGTTTATGTTTGTTATCTGAAATGCCACACTTTTTCCTGCACTTAGAAGACAAAATAGCTGTCATAGATAAACCCCCCAATGCCTTTTCCTGTCAAATGTCACTTTTCAATGGGCTCAGATCTCTGAAAAAATTACTCTTATTCTTCAATAAATTATCTTGATAAAAATCTGATCAAGCTATTTTTAACATCATGTTAAAAAGGTGGAGTTAGCAATTGCCACCAACTGCCAGAACTGGCGTTTGTCTGATTGTCCTTTTCCTGTGCGTGGAAACTATGGTCATTTAAGTCCTTGCATGAGAGGTCTCCTCCAATGGAGCAGCGTAAGAAGTGCTACGCAGAAGTGGCACTTCCAGTCCCTTATGCTGAAGCGCAGCCGTGTTGTGTACATAACTCATCTGACCAGAGCCCCCCATGAATGAGATTTAGGGACAGCCTCAACCCAGATTGCCTGCACTGAATTTTGTACACTGTGAATGTTGGACTGCAGGGGCAGTAAGTTTAGGGGGAAAAAAACCCCAAACAACCCTTAACCAATGATTTTTGAACTCAGAACTTTGCCCTCCTTTGTTGTTCAGATTAACAGTGTAACTTGACTTTTCTATCATTTCTCCTCATTTAATTTTACTTGCCAATTCTGTATATCTCACAATGGCATAATAATACCACCAAATTTGGTTATAAAGAACACACTTCCATTTCACCAAATCTTTCCCCTTCCACAAAGTCCAGTGGCAGTGCACTTTGGGAGCTCTTTCTTCACAATATTTCAGAAACAACTAAAGATACTGCATTGTTGATATACTTGATTTGCCTGTAGACTGAGAAAAATCAGGATAAAGTATTGCTTTATATTTCTTTCATATTAAGTGAAATACTTATCTTCTTTATGAAACTAAAAAATAATCAGATGGCAGTAAAGGGCCAATTAAACAAGAAAAAGAAACAGTTTTGATTAAAGATCTATCCAGATAAAAATCAAACTGAGAAGACCCCAAGAGGTCTCAGCTACTGAGGAATTTCACCACAGAATCAGGATTCCAGGATTCTTAACTTTTATTCATACTAGTTACTTATTGGTATATCCCAGATATTCCATTGTTAGGAAATATGCTGGCAAAGAGATGTGGAATTTAATAAACATATGGAAATATACTTGCTGGCAAGAAAAATCATACACTCAAGCCAGAAACAATGACGTTAAATCAAGCACCAGAAGAAGCTTCCTTCAGTATTCACACCGTGAAGTTTTGAAAACATCATTATTTCTAAATATAATCACCCAGGTTTTTCACAGAGAAGATTTTTAGTTTAATGCAGTATATTTAGTGCATAAGTATATATTAAACATTCATTTATGCAATATATTTGAAAAGTTAATAAGAAAAAAAAAAGGTACGTATCCCTTGTGAACAACTACACTATTGACCTCAACAGCAAGGTCAGAGGCATTAATTTTGTTCCAACAGCAATGAAATGTTATTGCTTTTCTTAGTTTACATAAGTTTGAATGGGAGGAGAATGTGCTCCCAAGACATTTTTTTCATGCAGGAGATCAGATTCATTTAAATATCTCAAACTCTGACTGACAGTGCTCGGGATAGGACAGGTCAAAATTCTCCACCAGCTGCACATTTAAGTCTGCATTTACAAAATGCACCACCAGGTGTCAGCAGCCACTCCGAAAAGGACTGATTAAAGGGCAACCATTGTAACAACATTTTAAACAGTAACATGTGAGTAACCACTTCCAGCCCCCAGGAGAGAGAAAAAATCATCAAACTACATACATACATAATGTAGACTAAACTCAGAATTGGAAGTGATATGGATGATGGTGGTGGTTAATATAGTAAACTAAGCTATCCTAATGGAAGACAGAAACGTAATAGAAAATATGACAGAATTCAAAAACCACATAGTGCAAAAATTGTTCACCTTGTTTTTTGCTGCTGTCTGGGAAAAAGGCTGCATACCGTAGGCCTTTCAAAATAAAAACAAAACAAACTTTGTATCTATACTGTAAGCCATCCAATTATCAGGATATAGACAAGGCTAGAAAGAATTCATGCACAGTGACCAGGAAATCAATCTGTTACTTCTAACATCTGGTTGCATACATTTCCTCCTGCATTTCTGGAATGCTACCTAATGCCTTCACCACATTTTGTTTCTTTAAAATATCCCATGTACTTGTATCCCTAAAAGAACCCAACACCCATCTTCTTCCCCATATAAACACCCACCACCAGGCCAACTTAAAAATTGTCAAGAATATTAATGAATGTTAATTAATGCACTCTCTTTGATACATAAACCTTCTCTGGGCATCTAAAAAAGATCCCTGTAACATAATTTACTGCATAGGCAGTGACCCCACCAAAATCAAAGCAACACCTTCTTTGCTGCATATTATCAAAGATTAAGCTATTGCTTTATCAACAAAACTCACAGTCCTTATTTGTATATAAAAAGTGACACATTTTCCCGGGGCCATGTGGAATGAAGGAAGGATCTCCACCACAGGAATTCAATTTGCCAATATCCTTATTTCCTGATGCGGGGCAGGAAAAGCCTCTTGGGTCACCACGCTGGCAGACGACGGGAATCCTCTGCCGGCAGTGCCCAGCTGCCCAAGTTCAGCGGTTCAGCAGCACCCAGTGACTGGCCACAACTCCCAAGAGGGAGTGGATTTGGCAGCAAAGTTGCATAGCTCAGATGAAGCAGGAGGCCTTCCCCCTTCATTTTACTCAGCTGCCTGTGCATTTGTAGATTATGCATCACCAGGGCAGCAAATGTCTGTTTGGAGGATCGTATTTAACAGCCAAAGAGGTATGCTCTGTTAATCAGAGTGGGATCTTGCACTGATATGGGTCACTTGTGGTCACTTGTTCTTTATATTCAAATCAGTAAAACATATCATAAAGGTCACACTGCACTGACACAAATAGTTGAGATTTCTCAGCAACATGAATGAAGCAACACAACAATTTCAAAATTATGGCTTAATTTATGACCGACACGTAAGCTTGCTTTTTTTGTGATTTGTCTTAAGTAGGTTGTCTTAAAGCAAATATATAAATTTACTCTAGAAGTACATAAAAATAACATGGGACAGAAAATGTCAGGCTATCCAGAACATTTCACCATTTAAATACAGATAAACCCAACAGAAAGGAACGAATCATCATGCCGTAGCCTTTACTGTAGAATAAAATATATAGTTGTTGTCAAGGAAAGAATAATTTTAGTGCATAAAGAAAATGTCCATTATAATGCAAATGTACATGGAAAAGAAATGCTTACTCATTAGTAATGGAGATTTACTTAGCTGTAATTGAAATAGGGAATCTGTATGTTGGAGAATGTGACATCCTGCTGTACAATTAGCATACCATTAAGTAGGAGATGTGAAGCACATACTGACAGTAAAATTAACAATAACTTGGAGGTCACACTTGTAACTATTAGGTCACTTCCATACCTTAGCAAGCCCATAATTATTGTAAAAAAAAAAAAAGTAAGAACAATTAGTAAATTTTTATTTTCCTATAAATCATATGTAGGCACAGCACATGAAAACAATATAGCCTCCTTTCTTAGACTGTCTAAAAGGACCACTTGGCCTTTTTATAATGCATATGCCATTAACATAGCTCATTTCTTACCTGTTAATCTGTTTTCTCCAAGTCCCTTAATGGTAGCCCAGATACTCGGTATTAAGTCACTGTACTATCAGGTGGAGAGAGGAAAAGGGAGGGGGAAAAAAGGCAAAACTCTATTCATGAAACTCCCCTTTATGGGGCTTTGCTGGTTTCACACTGTTGAACTAGATTTCCCAAATCATCCAAATTATGGATATCCTTTGGACCCAACCAGTAAGCTAAAAAAAAAAAGGGTCACATAGATGGGAAAAACAATTGTAAGTCAGTTATGTCTTTGGTGCAATCATGTTTATTTATGAATAATATACATACAGTTCTGTTGTCCTAAATTCAATATGACGCAAATGAGGGAAAGCATTTTCCACGGAGCTCATGGTTCCCAGCATTTCCTGCGTGGCACTTGTCCCATAGCACTCTTCGGACTTTTTTTTCCCCAGGTGTTCTGTTTCAAGGGCTTCTCCAGAGTTTCTCTGCTGCTTACCTATGCACTGCTATGGTGTTTCTCTGTATCTCTCATCCACACTCATGCACGCACAGCTCCTTCCAGATCACTGGATTTTCATTCAGACCCACCTGTGCACAGACTCATGGTCTGCCCCGCGTAGTGTCTGTGCTTTAACAGTCCCTACAGCTCCAGCTGTCTAGCAGATAAAGAACTTAAAACAGTTTTTCACATTTAGTCTAAAGGAAGAGTGTTTAGCAGATACATAGTAGATTTCACCCATTTTGTATCATAACAACAGTTTTGGTCTGTCACAGTGGTGGAATCTAGAATGGCAACAAGGTCCGTGCCAGCAGAAAGAAGTAATTTACAAAATATAAACTATTTAAAAATAGTAGTATTTACATGCTACATTTATCTCAAGATATTTTCAAATAACCAACCCAAAACTTCAGTGTAATCTTTTCCTGACTATTTTGTAGCCCTTTAGAAAACTGAAAAGGATCTCAACATATGAGTTCCTATCATTTCTGAGATTCCAAATTCTCTGACATCTGATGAGATAGACCATGCCCAATTTGAAGATATCATTTCTGAGGCAAATGTTCTGGATTCTGGTACTTTAGGATTTGGGAACAGCCCTAAGGTACACTTCTTTCTCTTCTCCCCACCTCCATCAGCTTTAACATCTTTTAGTTCTTTTAGTTTTCCCACCTTCAGCTAAGAGAGAAGGTTTTAAAGTTTTGGATTCTGTTGTTAAGGTTTCTTTGTTGGCTTTCAGTAACTCTTCACTGGAACCCAACAAAGTTGACTACTAGTCCATATCGAGCAGACAGATACATTGAGAGAAATGCCTCCCACAAGAATTACACATTACTTTTTTCACATCTTTCATTTTGCTTAAGGTTTTGCAACCTGCATCCATCACTATCTGCTGTTAGGAAGTAATTCCTATCTTCTACACTTAATCTTTCATATTTCAAACTTTCTGCTGTAAGCGAAAAGCCTTTATTACAATAACAAGTGGTGCTACTGCATTCTAGCATGGGTATATCTACTACACCATCATTCTCTGCTGTCTGACTCCTCTCCTTAACAGGCCTCAGAGTATGCCGCAGGAACCTATGCCCCCATTCACATTAAACAAAGCAGCATCTATTTCTTTCTAAACACATTCTTCGTTCTTAATTAATAAGTTCCTTTCTGTCTTTTTCAGGCAGCATCTGTTCCCATCAAAGCTTTCTCAATTAGACATGAGCTTTACTACAGATAATTCTTAAAACTTTGCAGTGCATTTTGCAGTCTTTATGACTCACAAATACAACAAACCACTGAAGTGACACACTACCTATGTACATTCCTGTCCTCCAGTACAAAACCTGAAGAAAATGCTTTTTACTTTTAAGTTTGCTGTAAATAGCTACTGCACACTTAAATTATTTGTCTGTGCACCAATACTTCTCTCAAAGCTTAAATATCAGAATCTGTGTCCTGTACAAAAGGCAGTCTGAAACAGGCTCAGGCAAAAGCAGTTGTAAGAGCCCTTAAAAACTGTGCAAATTCTAAACCGTGCTCAGCTTTGAAATGTCGCCCCTTGCCCATCTATCTGTTGCTTTTGCAATACTGTTGAACTTCCAAGTAACTGCTCTGTAGGAAGAGGAGTTTTATAAAATGTGTCTCTTTATCTCTAGAGCTGGACAGATTGGAGCCTTACTAGTTGTTTCTTTTTTAGAGGAAGACTGGCATGTGCACCTTGTATGTGCACACTGGCCTCTTTTTTAAACAGGCTACATCTCATTGGGTACAGTAGCTAGTAGAGAAATCTTCAGCTTATCATGGATCTCTGTCAGAAGTATTGGTTTTCACTCAGACACTAGCATGCATCAAATACTACCTGGATCGAACAAACATAGTATGTCATGGAACACCATTTGTAGTATTTTTTCAAACGCAGTGAGGATACTGTGTGTTTTTTGCCAGAGGTCCTAGCCTGCTGTGAGGGCAGTCTTCCTCCTTCCCTTTGGGTCGGCCTTCTCTTCATGCCACAACATCCCTGGCTCCATCTACTCCTTAGCGAGCATGAATCCTCCTGTAAATTTGCTTTCAGTAGCCCACTGAATCTGCTTTTAGTTATTCATCAGAATGATAGGTTAGGTTCTGAACCGAGGAAGGCATGATTAATTCCTTGATGGCTCGGAGGACTTACTCCATCTTTGCAGCAGGTAAATGGTGAGCTAGCTGTTTAATAAAGTATTTCCCTTTTATCATTGTTGTACAGAATCCATACTTCTTCAGGATGATTGCTTTACAGTGATAAAGTTTCTTAGATCATCCCATGTTTTATATTTAATGTTAGAGTAATGCATTAGAGTAAATTCAGCATCAAAATAAGCTTATTTTCTCCCCAGTAGTTTCCTTGTATGTATGTATTTACTAAATACATTGCCTCCTGTTTTGCATCTATTTTTTATCCTACTGCTTTTGTTCATCAGAAGTGCTCAGCAAATAAACAAGCATTCATCTCTCCTTCAAAGCCAAAAAGACTTCAGCAGCTAGAATCCCTTTATGAAAATTGTTTCACTTTAACTTCTCCTTCCTTTTCTAGAAAGCTACCACAGCAGGTAGCTACAATGATGTGTTCTTTTACAGACAGGATAATCTGTCCATTGCAAATCAGTTGCCTTTATAGATCCTTTCCTTTGATGACCTGGGCTTCATCTTTAAAATCAATTTCCATAAACTGACTCTGTAGGACACTTTGTGCGTATTCATTTCTCATATTTTATCACAAAGAAATCCAAGCAATTATGAGTTCGTATGTCCTCACCACTACCTAGGCACTTTGCTTAATTTCAAGTACATTTATATATTTACTTACTTATTTATTATGGCCAAGATTTTCAGAATCTCAGCAATTAACTGTTTTTTTTATTATTATTTTTACTTTTTCTCATTTTAGAAATCAGTTTTAGTCTAAAAAGAACCAACACAAAACCATCAGTGAGGAGACAGACCAAAATCTCCTTCTCCATAGTGCATATTAAACACAAACATATTTATAGGCTTGTGATAATCCATTTCCATTTTCTTCACTGATAACTGCTTCCTCTTCTGATGCACTGATGCAAGAAGACTCAGGTTCTGCAGTGAATTCCACAGCCTCTCAGAATACTTTCAGCTTTCTTTCACTGAGTTTAATCTGCAAGCCTAAGTTTGTCTAATTAATTTATTGCCATTTTGTCTTAGAAGTCTTCTGTTTCTGGCAGAAACCAGCGAACTCTTCTCTGGATGCCTGCCAAGACAGGTAGATTTTTATTCCCTCTCCTACCTCGTAGTTATGTTCTGCACAATACAGGGTGATAGGCTCCAAAGTATAGAGCCAGTCTCTAGCTCCCAGAGCTAACTAAGAAGTTTTTTTCAAGAAGTGTAGAGCATGCCAGCAGCCAAAATCACTGCTAAAACTCCTGTCATAGGCTTATCTTCTCAGCCTATGAGTTGTGTTCCTGAAGCAATGAATAAATCTCAGTTTCCCTCCCAAGAAGATAATGTTTGGGTAGCAGTAGTTTACAGAATTTGAGGTGAGACAACACAAGTATTATCCTCCAGGATATTAGAAATAGAAAATAGTTTCAAATGAAAATATTTTTTTTTCTTTCTTCATGTTCCAAGTGAGTTCAAGGTTAATAAAAACTTTCAACTTATTTCCTCAGAAACTGGATTCACTCCTGCTATTAATGTCACAATTTTTTACTTAGGTTGAGCCACAAGGTTTGTAGGCTATTTTCATTAGCGAGATAAATCAGTGATGGAGTGAAGTATTTATTAGGTGCAATGCCTTTTATTTCCACATTATGTGAAAGTTGTGTTCCCCTAGAAAGAGGATGAATCCAGACCAGAAAAGAAAACATCTCTTTGCTTGTAGTTCCAAGTCTCCTTCCAGGAAGAACTGTGCACAAAAGGGGTCTCCCTCCCCTCTTCTTTCTTAAAATATGTTTACATTGCTTTTCTGGCCTTATCTTCTCCGTGGGATTTTGTAGTGTTTTTCTTCGTTGATGTTTCTGCACACACAGAAACATTTTATCTGAACCAACAGCAGAAATCCCTACACACTTCACTTAAATGTCCAACTTCTTGTCCATGTCCCCTGTGCCATAGGTGTGGCTGGTATTGTTTCAGCTGTCAGCGATATAAAGGAACGAGGGCTGCATTTATTGTGAATGAAGTGTGAATGTTAATAAACCCATCAGCTTCAATGAAGTTTCATTCAGTGACCAGCATGACATAATAATAAAAGATTCAAAACAGTTGCCAGAGATGCAGAGCATTTTGAACCCACAAAGTTAATAAAAACAACACTACTAGGTCAGGGTTGGCACAAAAGAAGTGGAAAAAACAAGATGCATGTTTTCAGAACAAACTCAAGATGGACTGATCTATGTCATCTAGTCCGTTAGCATAATTTGAGTCCCATGATGGAAGCTTTATACAGACTAGTTTGACTAGTTTACTTCAAACCCGTAAAGTAAATTATTATTCTCCAAAATACCCTTTCAGTCAGAAAAAACATTTTGTGAAATCCGTGTACAACATCATCAGTATCTCAACTGCAGAACAGTGAGTGAAAGCCTGAAAGAAGAATACAGCATTACATGGACTGAATTTTTAAAAGTCAAGTTGGCAAAGCTGGGAGAGGCAAGTGAAGATGCTGATGAGGTTGTTTTACCAGTTAAAAGAAGTATAATCTCTTAGGTATGCAATAAGGCAGAATCTACTAGTGTCATCTTTGGTAATATGAAGATCCTCCAAACAGCGCGGCTTAGGGGATGAAAAATCAGAGTGAGCAGAGGAGAGGGAAGACATACTCCTGAACAGATGGGAAGAGAAAAACAAGATTGGAAAAGGAATGCAGAGAATTGTTCATGATTCTTAACCCATCTGGAGAGAGGAAGAGCCACTGGAATAGCAGTGAGGCCATTCTCATGAGCTGCATGCTAATAGCCCTAATGCAAAGAGAAAGGAGGGTCTTGGTTTTAATAGAGCAAGAATTTCTTGCCCATGAGGTGGGAGTTCAGAATTCTAAATTGCTTCTCAAGGACAAAATAGTCTATGCTTTGATTTGGCAATTTGAAAATTTCCTTGAAATATTTCCTTTTCTGAACTTTCACAAATCCACAGCAGGATATTACACCACTGGACACTAATCTTTGGTTCATTAATAAGCAGAATTTTACACTAGTGTACTTTGTGATAACGATCAAAAATCATTGCTTTTAGCACACAGTGGATTGATATGGTGGCAGTGTCTTGGCAAAATAAGCTCTGAATGACAGGACCTTAGAGCATGGAAAGATAGGCAGCAAAGAAAGATTCAAAGAGTTCCAGAGCTCATTTCCCTTGAGTGCCCTCATGTGACCAGACTATTACCTGTCCTGATGCTCAAAGCCTCCTCATACTCTCCCTGAGGTGTAGAATAAGAGATGGAAACCAGTCTGAACTTTTCTGTCCCACAGGATCTTTCATTAACCCTTTGCATCAGTGAATTACCAAATGTAAAGAATATTTGTACCTTCACAATAATTGGGAATCTTCCTGGAACATTCCAGCCTGGAAAATCCAGAGTTTGTTATAATATGTCAGAAATAGTAACTACCATGGTTTGGGCTATGTTTGGCTTTGGATCAGTGAATTCACACAGGACTTCAGATTAAAGGCAACATGGATGGATAAGACAAATAGAGAATTTTTCAAACACTGAAGGAAATTTTTCTTCATTTGGCGTGACATGTTCTTCCTCTTTGTGCTCTCTAGTTGTAAGCGCTTTCATGACGAAGGCACTGGCTGTCACTACTGCTGTTTCACATTATCCTTCTGCTCCTAACTGTAATGAATGGGATGCACATTAAAACCATTCTTCAACCTAGTTAGTTAGAAGCCCTTAGCTTGCTAGCAATAACTGGCAGCTATGTAGGTTGCTTTTGTTTTGAGGGTGGGTTTTTTTGTTTTGTTTTGTTTTTTAATTTAAAGTGTATTTTCTGTACAGAAAATATTCAAACCCCTACAGTGACCATTTTTAAGCTTTTTACAATTATCTTCATATTTATGGAGACTCAAGATGACATAGCCTGTTCAAAAAACAGCTTCTGGCTACCAATACTGACCTAGCATGGAAAAATCAATATAATTACAAAAGCAATTAAGCATGGCAAGTAAGAAATCCAGCTTTTGCTCAATCTAAAGCAATTTAGGTTAACACAAACATAATAGCCAAAATACTCCTTTCTCATAGATTGATCCTAACAAAACTGAACCTGCAATACATCACATCACAATAATCACTGGGTGTGTGTCTAAGGTCACTAGGGTTAACAAAATCACCTTCAAAACTCAGAGGGCTGGCTGGGCTGTGGGTTACAACTAAGGTTAAAATGCTGGGAAAGCAGACAGAGTGAAAAGATGGATTATTTAGGCAGCCTTGAGTTTTGAAAGCATCTGGAGTCACTTTGAGCAAGCACCAGTACTTTCTAGATATGAAATATCAGCAAATCCCCAGTAATGAGTTAGCAAGTTATGAATACATGGGCATGTGGGAAAAAGCACATTCTACTTCTGATGCTTCCTGAAAACAGGAAATCAAGCAAACTGCCCCTCCAAATAGCATGCTCTCCACTAAACTAAAAAATCTTCAGAGGGAAGAATTGGAGAGGCAATAATTTAGATATGGAGAGGACCAAATGCACAGGAAAATGAATGTAACTAAACTCCAAAGTCAGACTTAACTAGCCAGAAGAATTGCTGGCTCTTTCTCTAAGCAATCAATTAAATGATCAGAAAAGAGAACTCTGTAAAAAGGCGACTTCTTGAAAACACAATCTCCTCATATGTATTTTGTCAGTGAAGAAACAGCTCAAAGTGCCTTAACTAAGTGTGAAGCGTCCCTTACTCTTCACATCTCATTGGAGAATTTGGCCCCTATGAACCACCTTTAAACCACAGCAGCGCTATGAGATAACGTTGCATTCAGATGCAAACAATGAACCCATGTTTACTAACATATCCCCATTTTAAAAGAGCACAATATTGTTTGGCTTTATGAACACACGTAAATTGAAATTATACATTCATAATGCCTCTCTCTGGGTCAGTGCAGTTTTATGACTTTAATCATGAGAAGAAGAATTAGCACATTAAATGCTCAAAATAGCTCTGTACACACTGTCTGTAGAAAAATCACAAAATATGTAAATGAGTAAGATAAACTAACTCTAAGAGCTGTACCCAATCCTCTATAAAGCTACCTGACACTGGTGCTTTAATTTGATTTCTTTCATTGGGATTAGAGTGACCACTATTTTACACAGAAAAAAAGTACACGAAAATCATGGCGTAACTGAAAATAGAAATGAATAGGTAAGGAGATTCATGATTCTTTTCTTCAAGAACTACATTTCCCTTCAACTTTATTGACTGCATTGAAAACATAGTTAACAACACTGATTTGCAAATTCTTTTCTAAACCCAAAGAGTAAGGAGATAATTTCCTTTATGTTGATAATAAATAAAACTTTCAAATTCCACAAGTTCTGTGAGAAATAGAAATAAAGGTTTTAGAAAGAAAAAGTACCATTACAAGATTTCAGGACTGACATTTCCCTTGCAAGGTAAGAAGCTGCAGAGGTTTTGTTGAAATGCATAATAAAGGCATCAACAAACAGTGAAAATGCAGAATTCCTAACTAAAATCCTGGATAACAATGGGAAATAATTTCTTCTCTCATTTATTTTGTGTCAAATGCATTAATCATCTGCAAGATAAGGAAGCCTGTAAGATGAGAACACATTTTGAAAATCTGCGAAACATCTGGATAGATGGCAAATGAGCAAACAAAATGAGTACCTGCCCAAGCCCCAGAGGTATATTATTTGCAGCAAAATTCTTGTATGGGTACCAAACCTTAAACACCAGTTCGAATATAGTATGTTTTGCAACTGAATCCATACTTTAAATTTAGTAACATATATTAAAAATATTTCTCCCACACATATCTGAGAGAAAAAGAGAACAATTTTATATTTTTTTAAATCTGACCATTCTTTTTACCATTTTTTCAGAATATTCACATTCACATAAGTTGTCTGTTTTGGAAGGGCCTCCTCCTGATGCCCTCAAACTGTTTTGTCTTTGCTCCTCAGCTTCTTTTGTATGATTTCTCTAAATATATAAGATTTTGCTTCATTTTTTTACCACATCTTCAACATACCAATAGAACAATGATAGCAAAATAGCATAATTTTTTTAACACATTCCTCTGAAGGCTAACAGTAACTCTACCAGAGATTGTGTCCTTACTGCACAGATCAATCGTTATTTCAACCTATTGGACAGGGCAAATGTTTGGAAACACATAAGCAAGCACCACAGATTATCTAATAAATCTTTTGCAAATAGAACTGTGTTTTCATAATCTGTATGCTTTTAATTATTGTTAGCATTTAGCGATCAGTCCACAGTCATAATTAAAATCAGTACTTTCAGGCCTTGTGGCAGCCTTTAGCCAGGCACCTACATAAATTACAGATACAGGTGCTCAGCAGTTCCGTGGCCCAGGTCAGTAACTTATTTCCTGAATATGGATTTAAAATGCTAAGATTTAGATAAAAAACTTCAAAAATGCAAAGAAACATCAAACAAATACTCAAATAAAAAACAGGGGGCGGGGATGACAGGAATGTGTCCCTTTGCAACTCCTTGAAACAGCTGGTCCTTACTGACTGCCACTGTGGTGTCAGGAAACAAGCTAAAATCCAAGGGCATTTTTGTACAGATGCCAATAGGTGGTGGATCAGTTCTCAAGTCTTTTTTTATCACATTATGAGCTTTACAAGTTCCTGTAGTACCAGTCAAACTGAGCTTGACAATTGGGCCAAGGGCCTGTCTGTAAGTGCTAAAGTTTGATGAGCCTGAAATCCCTGTTCCAACATTAATCGCCCTGTTTCATAGAGTTCTATCTCCTGCAGGTGGATCTCCTGTGTGTTTGTCCTCACTGAAATTAACTTGAGCTCATGGTTCAACAGTCATTAGCACCAGATCTGAGCAGTACTGAATTACAAAGAACTACAAACTGCATCTTGACCAAGTGCAGACAAAGCATCTGTAAAACTATCCAGTGTGTCCAATATAAAGAACATACCAAACGTCATGGTTTTGCACCAGTCGTTGGAGAATGGAAAATACTTGATCTCATGTCAAGTGACGGCAACAACACTTTATTACTCATTAAAATTTTGTGAGTAAAAGAACAAAGAGAATGACTTCATACCGAGTCAATGTGTTTTTCTTCATGTGTCTGCAGCGTTTTGATTCATTATTAGGATCAAGAAGTTGGAAGTTGGGTACTGTTGAAACATGGCTTGGATCAGAAGCTGATTCCCGTTTTTGCATAAAATTAAGTCAAGTGCGCACTGGTGTTCTGAACAACTGAGATGGCCATCAGACATATGGACACAGCACAACACATCAGTGATTAGCAGTCATGCTGAAAATACAGTCAACACTTTTAACCAAAGGGCTATTCATAATGTGACTTAAGCAGCATCTTCAGTCAAGTCAAAGACAACTTGCTTCAAACTGAGATAAAATAATTACGTCATTCTAATGACTCACTGGGAATTTACATGCTGGTTATCATACAAGCTCTGTTAGTCAAATGTTGCTAATAAGTAGCAGGAATATTTTTTTGAATGACCATTTAAGAAATGGCTACAGTGAGGCATTTTGATTCTTTTTTTCTTTTTTTTTCCCTCTTAGAAATAGAGGAAACAAACATACTAAGTACCTGAGGTAAGATAAATACAGATCTCAGATTTCATGTCATGCTGAGTCTGCACAGTTGACATCACCTCTGAACAGATAAAACTGACATAAGAAATACCTAAAAGAGCTAAGCTGGAATTTTGAAATATTTACTCCCAGGGAGAATAGTAGAAACAAAGCTACATACCCTGTAAAGGTTCCCTTGAGGGCTTCTAATGAAATTAGAATGAGAATCTTAACAGCAACATAACATACATTAAATATGTATTTCAATACTTTAAATTAGTATAACTGGGACAATTTTAACCATAATGTTTTCTATTATGGATACTGCTTTTTCTACTTTCTATTTCTCTCACTTTAAAACAAAAAATAATCTGTTGTTTCAGGATCATATTAATGGCTGCAATAATGCAATGAGCATTTTGGTGGTTTTTAGAATTTATTTTGCTGTGAAGTTTTTCTAGTTTTCCTCAAAATTTAAATTATTATCTATGTCTGAGACAACACTGTCCATTTTACAAGTATTTAATGAAATTTATATTCCAAAGAAACAGTTCCTATTTCAAGTATTTTAAAGCTCTGCCAAACTCTTTTTTTAAATTATGAAAATATGGTCCTGTAAATACAGAGACCGGGCTTTTGAACAAGGCAAAACAGTTGCACAAGCTTTTTCATGTTCTACGGGACTATTCTCAGTTAACTTTGTGAGTGCATTCCATCTCAGCTATGGAGTGGTAGAGAAAACATGCTTTTCTTCCCTTCATAACACTTTCAACCTGTTTAACTCGATTTAAATATTTTTCACATCCAGTGGAACAATGTCTGGATGCCTGTAACTAATTTGCTAAGAAAATCCTTCCTAACTGAGCGCCCTGGTGTTCACAAATATCTGTAAAACATACCTTTTCATATGTGTTTCTATATAAATGTACAACTTCTTGTGCTTTTGAAAGGGAGGATTTCTTCCTTCCTCAGATTCAGATTAAAGCAAGATTAACAAAAAATTCTTGCCTGCTTTTTTTTTTAAAGATACTGTCTTTGGGATTTGAGGACGTCTGAGGATTTCAAGTAATACCAATAATATTTACTGTCTTCCTATACAGCTGTAGAACAGAATACTACATAAAAGTGAGAGATGACTGAGCAAAGGACTTTGCCAATGTTTCATAGCAAAAAACTCCGAATTCAAGAAGAAAGAGCTTCTATGGAATAGAAAAGGTTAAAAAAGTTTAAGAGTGCATTAGTTCCCTGTTCACAAGCACCAAACAGCATCTATAAATAACTTTAAATAGAAATTAAAACAAGTTTCATGCTAAGATACCAGAAGTCGTGATTTATTTTCTCAAAGATTTTATACTCACAATCTCATCTCCCGGCAACCAATATCCTTCTTGTTCAATACCAGCTTTTGACCCTTTACACCCCACCGTCAGGGTTTCAACAATAAGACCATCCTTGACTGCTAAACTCAGCTGACGTGTGGTTTCTTTTGGATGCATACCATGGACTCGAGACATATACCTGCACAAAAAGCACAAAACTCTCTAAGTGTTAGTATTAAACTACAAAATGCATCAGCAAAAAATGACCCTTTTCCAAATGATTTGAAATAATACACAGTCTAAGTTTTGGGTTGTTTTTAAACCCTCAAGACTTATACAATTTTCCCCTTTACTCCAAATCATCTTTTCTTGGCCTTGAATTTATCATGTACACACTTAGATGAGCAGTAGAACAGTAATCTACCAAAAAAATTATCACACCCCAAAACTAACAGGCACACTGCTCAGGCCTCTCTAAAGGCCACTCTGCTAAACTTCCACATCCATTTGTGCCCCTAAAGAGACTGACTTAAATTAACTGAAACCTGCATTTCTGTAATAATCCCTCTAGCATATATATTATAGAATGAGCCTGGAGACGTACCAGTGAATCTATATGATGCTCGTGAGTACAATGTATTTACAAATAATGTGAAATTCATTCATCACATACAAAAACCCAACAGCTACAGTTACAGTACTAGGTGGCTTTTCTCCTTTTCTTGAGATAACCACAATGATCACACTATGATGTACTGCACTGGTGAGAGCAAAACCTATATAGCCTAAACCATGTATATACATGAGATTCAGTTGTTGACCTTCACCCAGTATAATTTACTTCTAGACCAACACCAAAAGTTAACTTGGTTTAAACAATACAAAATTATCTTCCCTCAAAAAAAGACAACCTTCCTCTTTTAAGATCGTTACACTTCAGAACTCCAAGAACATATCTTTGAGTCACTGCACAAGGAGAAGTGAAGACAGCTGCAATCGCATGCAATCAGCAGGTAAGTAAATTGACTTGGAACCAATTGGAAATACCTCCTTTGTCAACACTTTTCTACTTATAACTCTCTTACATTTACAGGGCTAACTGATTTCCTCTCCCTTTTATGGTTTCTCCAGGTGCTCTGTCTTTACCTGTCTCCTAGGAGAGAAATCTGTAATTTGCCTGCTTTAAGACAAAGCTGTCAGCTACAGTAGCTTCTGTTTCATGCTTGATAATGAATTCCAGTAATCATGATTCTTTTGTGACTGTCATCACAAATATCATCACAAAAAATATAATTACTTAATATCAGGAGCAAACTTGAGGAACATTTATTTTAAAGCAGTAGCACTCCATGAAAAACAAAAACAAAAACAAAACAAGCTGCATAAGTTAAAATTTTTTCTTTAATAACATGGCCGACATGAACTTTTAATGCCTTAGAAGTTATAAACTTACAATAAGGGATGAAGACCACTCTAATAGTCAACCCTTCAATCAGCCCTTCTCTTTGAAGACTATGACTTTCAAACTTCTTATTGTTTTGGAGGCATAAAGGTCTTTTCCAATCCTGCATTTTCTCTCAAGCTTTTGCCGAGAACTGGTTTACCTAATCCAATATTTTTGTTTTCCTCTAAAGGAAACTAAATGCACATAATCACAGAGTAAATTTCTGATTGAGTAGAAGTATATATTTGTGTAGCTCATTATACAATAATCAGAGCAACAGAGGACATTTATAAATTTCTGCCTGGTATCAGAGGCATTTACATAAATGCAGCATGTTTGCATAGTCTGGGGGGTTTTTTAGGGTAAAAACTCTTAGAGACAGATGCTGGCATTTACTGTATTTCACAACATGTACCACAACATGATTGGTTTGTGCATACTACCACTGCATAAAAAAAATAATAAATGGAATTAATAGAGAAAGAACAAAATTCTGTGCAAGTCTGTGATCCAAGCTAATATCTGTGAATCTTATGCTGGGTAGCGAAAAGGATCAAGGGCCAAGAAATGACTCAGAAGATAGGCACATCAGTTCAGTTCTGTATCACACTGTGTGGATGCTTATCTGCCCAACCTGATCCCCCTCTGCCTCTGTAGAAACCAAAACTGAACATGAGAATCTGTTCAAGAGATATTAAACACTACAAATGAGTTTTCCAAGTTCTCCAGATTCCAAGGAGGGCTTAAAAAGGCAGAGACTGAAATCTATTACTTCACTTTCAGAGTGCAAGTGAACGCCATTCGTTTGCTGAGGCTTTAAAAGTGCCTGAAATAGGGAAAACAAGTCATTTGTTTATATACTCATGTTACATGTATTTCACATGTGTGGACACATATACACATATTTATGCAAACACAACTAGCTTTTTAAAGTGCATATTACCTTTGTCAACATTTGTAACTTTACTGGTTTTTCAGTAAATTTCACTTTTAATTCTGTACTAACAACCTCCCCATCAAAGCCATCGCACTCAGGTCTTCTGCAATTTCTTCAAGTCTTTAATAGGCCTCAAACTAGGGATAGGTACTATCATTCTTCCTATTTTACTGATGGAACAAGTCAGGGACTGAGCAAGGAAGCATTTCCCTACAGTTATACAGTGGGCTGCTATACGTCTGCAAACAGAAATCAGCATTAACCCAGTGCCATCATCTCCAGTGCATCCTGCTGAAGAAACCATGTATTTTGCACTGCATCATGCATGGTTGCAGAAACACAGTCCAACCAAATGCTTGCATGTAAGCTACATATTTTGTGATTATTTCTCACGCACATCTCTGATCAGAACAGATATATAATACAAACCAAAAAGCCTTAAACCAACTCTAACCAGCTAGGAGGGTTTATCTGCCTATTTCAACTGTGGCAGGGCGTGTACTAGTGAAAAGGAGCATAAGGCTTGGAATCTCCCGTTTCTCAAATCCATCTGTGTTCTCAACTAGAGTGAAAGCACTGCCACCAATGAAACAATCTCCTCTTTTTCTCCAGCTGTAAATCGGGAGTAATAAATCCCCAGTGGCTTTTTGAAGAACGCCTTAGTCAATGTTCAGACTGTGTAGTCTGGAGATCCACAAAGGCTATGTTTTCCATGTTTAAAGTAAAATGCTATCAGCTTTCACAGGAAAGCACACACACGTAGAGAGAATGTTTTTAATTCGCAGAGTACAACTGCTGTTAGAAAAGTGCTCCCTCCCCCCAAATTTTTACTTTTATTAAAACCTGTGAAGTGTACATGGCTAGATATTCACAGACTATAAAACAACACTGGCAGGGTCTGGATGAAATCCTATCTTGTTTCTTTTCAGCCAGAAGGACGGCAGCTAAACTACGAAGCTATTAAGGCACAGGATTTGAACCAGAAAATACAGTTAAAGTTCTTTAATAATAAAATGTGAAAAACTGTCACAACATGGGAAAGATGCTGGAAACACAAAATAAGTTAAACTCCAGCCAAGAGACAGAAAGCATGATGTTTGGAGTCCTAACTACCATACCAGACTCATAATGAGATCTGGGAAAAACAATATTTAAACATCTTTGTGCAAAAGTGACACTACTAATCCAGGGAATGCACGTCTTTTCCTGGCACTGCATGCACTGAAGCATCTGGCACCAAGAAGTTAAAAAACAAGTAAGAGAGATAAAGCAATCCCCAAGTGCTGTTTTCAACAGAAGCTGATTAGCCTTACCTTAGAGACAGGGAGTTGAAGCAATACTGGTTTGTTATGCTCTTACCCAGTCCTCCATATCGACAGATTGAGAAGTCTAATATTATCCCTATACTGCTATTATGTAGCCAGCCACAAGAAGTAAAGCAAATATGCTTTCAGATGGGTGAGAATAAGGCATGGAGACAAAGTAAAATCCCCTAAATCAGTAAACCAGCCCTAAACAGATAGGGGGCTGAAACAACCATTTCAAAATACAATTTAACTGTGCTAATCCCTACTACGTAAAATGAGGGTCTGTCTGATGAAAAGAGGAGGTTTGGCCTGATAATCTACACGTTAAATTCCAAATCTCACCAAATGAGGCTGCCTGTCTGCAGGACACAGAAACAACCGAACTGCTGCTCAATATTACAGTATTTATACGTCAGTATTTTCTCCATTTATAAACTGGCAGTGTAAACCTCCTTGACATTAGCATAGAAGAATCCAGCAAATCTAGCACAATTACAGTTTTTGTCATCAACTTCTAAGAGCCTACTAAAGCATGTTTCCAATTATTGCAACACCACTTGGAAAGCAAAGGATAAGAATCTCTAGCATGTAGGTTGTTTGTTACCACCCTTAAACAAACCTCAGCATTGTCACACCATCAAATGTGTATGTAAATGTGCTGACCTTCAGAAACAAGATACTACCAACAGAATCATGTAAATGCACATGTGCACATAGCTAATATATGTGCACACCTGTCTGACAGCAAAAGAAAAAATTTAGAGAACAATAGATAATTATTAATAGGTTTGTAGATTGTATGTGTGTGTGCATGCTCATCTGTATTTAGTACACAAAATACCAATCAGAAAAATGTGAAACAACAATTTCAAACCTATTTTGCACTGCAGGTAAACAGTAGTGAGGTCTTTTCAAATTTAGCAGCAATAAAATATCATTTATATACTTTTTTCTTGTTACCCATCCTAAAACATTGACCATCTTTCAGACATCACAGGCAAGGGACAGCCCAAGGGGTTAGCACAGCTGGAGGTGAGGACTTGAGGAGTTCTCACAGGCCTCACAGCATCCAGAAGCCACACAGCCATCTGCTGGACACCCCACCTGAGCCATGTTGCTATGACAGGGGAGCAATCATACGCAGGGAAACCTGGTACATGCCCTTCCAGAGTCTCTGTCCTCCAGAACAACAAACTGCAGAAGCTTCTATTACTCATGCCATTACTAAGTGACAACTGGATCTTGCCACCTCCCTTTGCTAAACAAAACCGGACCACAGGAGAACCCTAATCCACCTCTAAACCACTTGCCTGCCCAACATCCAGCAGACGTTATAGAAGCACCAACATCTGTCAGTGTATGAGCAACTCACGCCTAAAACTGAAAAAAAATTTTCTCAAACTATCTAGTGTTCAGCGTGTCTTTCTATTCAAAACCTACATCTAAAACATGTGCTTCATAACACACCTTAAAACTCAAGAAAAATGTTTGTTTTGATCTAAGGGGTGTGGAGGAAGCAGACTCTAAAGCTGCAATCACCATGGGAGCAAAACAGATACAAAAGTAGCTGGCGCTTGCAGGGGATCAGATGGTGAACTTTTTGCCTACAGCTGTCACACAGCTCACAACTCTTTCACTCGGTACTGTGCAAGACACAACATGAAGCCAAACCCTGTCCCAAAGGGCTTAATATATATGGCCACAAAATAATGCACATAAATAGCTAACTGTACCCCCAAAGAGTCCTCCTGAAGGCAACTGTGGTCTACTGAGATGCAGCAAATGGTTTACATGGGCGCAGCTGTGCTGTGGCCCAAAACACAAAGCTGGCCACGGAAGGAAGTAGAGTTGCTTAAGACGGAAAGTTGACACCAGTATTAAAAAATAAAATAAAATCTAAGTTTTCTGGACTCATAAGGAATTGCATTTTCACTCACCTGAACTCATCAAAAGGAAAATACTGAAAAAATGATACAGCAAGCATCTCTGTAGAAGACTAAAGTAAAATACATATAGGGAATAGCTGCCTTTTATAAAACACAACAGCGTGACAAGTGTAGGTAGATGCTAATTTTAGTGGCAAACACTGTAATCTTGGTCTGATCAATTATCTGTCTATGCTGGATGCCTCCGCCCTCCACGAGAGGAAGGCAAGTAGCAGTGTACTGGCAGCAGCAGACTGTCTGCTAAGCAACTCATCCAGGGAGAAACAGAGGTCTTAAGATTTCCTTGTATGCATAGCCCATCTCACAATTGAGATCTGATAAAATACAGCAGTTCCCATTAAACTCAACTAAAAGACTGCCATCAATTTTAAATGTTACCTTCAGCTATATAAAAATGTCCTAGATTCAGGGACAGACCTTAAGGAATAATACATAAAATGGAAGGAAAGCAGCCAAAAATCTCTTCTGAGTTTTATATTGTGTTCCTACCTCTGGTGAGAAATGATGCCTTTTGCTTTAGAGTCAGGGTATGACAGCAGTTTTATAGAAGGCCCACGCACTACTTCTAAGACTTTTTTTTTTAATTTGCAAAGAATAGGTCACTTGATTGTACTGAAAGTAAAAATGGAAAAGATAGCTGTGATTTTTTGTTTGTTTGTCTTTAACAAATACAGCTACATAGCATAAGAACTTAAAATACCCAGGCTCAAATCTCAGGAATCCACTAGCTATCCTTGTGGAGAGGCAGGTGAAGATTTGTTCTCTCAGTGGTATCCCAAGGTCTCAACTCAGAAGCACAGGCTGCCTGCTCCCACCAGATGTAGCACTGTGGTACAAATCAACTTTCACAAAACACAGGCTAAACATTTGGGTATTTGTATTTCAAAACAATATATTTGAAATATATATTCCTTGCTTGCCAGAAACTGAGAGCTGGTCTGAGAGCTGAAGACAATACAGACACACAGACAAAGCAGAACCATTTACAGCAGGGACATAGCAGCACACCTTTGTTTTCTAAGATACTTTTTTATACACTTACAGGTTCTGAAGTTTTGATTCTGGATTAAATTCACTAAGATAAAGACAAGCAAAGCATAGCATACATTCTTCCTCTGTATTTACACTTCACAAAGAGATGATGCATGTACATGAACGGACTGCATTTGATTTCCACCGCACTTCACATACCAACAGCACACTGCATAGACCTCACAGGCACTGACAGAGCTGTTGCCTGTGCAATGAAACACTGATTATATGATCTACATTTTGTGCAGTCCAAAATTCCAAACGGGGGACACAGATAAACTGAGTTACAGAGAAATGATTAATTTTCTCTTCCCTCTGACACCAGTATCTGCAACATTCATTTTGAAGACACATACACTAAGTAGAAAATATTTAAAAAATTTGTTTCAACTCTCCTTTGTAATCTAGAATTAATGTTGCATGAATCTAGAATCTAATTTTGTGCAGCATTTTAATAAAACAAAAAGAACGCATAAACTTGATAACAGTGAGATCCAGCAGTTCAACGAAACGGATCTGCCTGATGTTTCTTCTGCCACTGCTCAGACAAAGGTAAGGAGTAATCTTGTTTGTGCGTGCTTTAGATACCCCAGGCACCATGCAGTTTCCAATGATGTTAATCACTTGGGTCATTTCTGTCAAAAACATGGTAATTTTATCTCAGGTAATTCCTTGTTTCAGTAATTTAAATTCTCCCTCACACAACTTCACTATACACTTAAGACTGTGTAACACTCCAATAAGACCATGAAAAGCAAGTAATTAAGGTACTGAGCTATTCAATCCCTATCTACAAAAATCTCCCTTTCAGAACTACTACCAGCTTCTTAAGGAGGAGCTCATCTAAACAAAAATCCCATTTTTCAAACCTAAAAAGTTGTATGTGATACTGCTGGTAATGTACAAATATGTGCCCTGAGCACTACTGGCAAACAGGAGCACTAATTGGTGCCATTTCATGCATATGAAAAATAGCTTGTGTATAAGCAGAGCCACTGTTCCATCCAGCACTTTTCTGTGGATGTACTTAAGAGACAAACAAGTAATACATGACTCAGAATATAACATCCTGGCTAATACCTTGCAAATGAAATATTTAATAAGCTCATATTGAGCATCTCAATTCAAAACATGCTTAAAAAAAAGAACATTCAAGTGCTTTCATGACTCAGTTTTTCAGAGTTTTCTATTTCTATCCAATTTAATTTCCATTCTTATCTGGGTTAAAAGTAACAAAAACTTTTTTTCTTTTTGGTCAGATTAGTTTTGGCTTGGCTGAGTTTCAAAATCATCACATTGCCACACAAATGTTCACCTAATTACCAGCTAGGGAACAGCATAATGGCTGGAAAAGCCATCAGGACTGGGCTGCTGCTTTTGGTGATGATATTGTTTACATGAATGGGAATATGAGACCTCAGCCTAAAATAGATGGTATGAGTAGGGCCTTGAGGAGCACTTCAGGCCAGATAACAACCTGTTAAATGGCCATGTCACACCCAAGTTTTATCTTTTACTTCTAATGCAAAACCACGTTTACAGAAAAGAACCCAAACGTAAGCCAGAAGTTTCACTTTCAAATATTTTAAATATTTTTTTTTTATTTTTTAATGCTGGTTGTGACAGAAAAAGTAAACTGGTTTGATTTTAGTAGTTAGAAATAAAGATAGCCTGTTATGTATTTTTCTGTGTAAACTTACACAACTTCAACACAAATATTAATATGGAGTACATGAGAATATTCATTAAAATGAAAACGTGGATAGAGGTTTTCAAGTCAGTTACACTTCCACCACTTTCCTTCTCAATATTTATACTGGAGTCCATAGTTTGCATGTATTCTCTATGAAAAGTATTAAACATTGAATACCACAATTTTTATAGTAACTCAGCATTTAAATGAGTTGGCACTCATTAGCAAACATCAAACAAGGAGTATGGCTGTTGTTAATAACCATGTGTTAGTGTGAATCATTTTATTCACCAGTCACACTCATGCTCAGCCCAGAGATGACTTCACATACTGAATCAATGAAGAACATTGACCTTTGAGATAAAAAAGCCAAACCACCTTACTAACAATACCACATACGATCATTCTTAGGAGAAGAATTATTAGATAAGGAAAACTGATAAAGCAAAATTTGTTAGAACATCTAAGCACCTGTTTATTTTTTGCAGAATGAACTGTAGGAGCTAGATGTGTATACGCTAATATTTCTGATCAATGCAAATGCATAAAAAGTTTAGCCTAACCTCAAGCTCTAGTCCTCAGTCTTTTATAGCCTTTTATGCTAAACCCCTACAGTCGTTAACAGTTGCACAGCCAGCTACAGCATCCTTTCCATTCCATGTAGTCAGCATAAAGCAGGAAAAAAAGGTGGCAAGGCTGGAGGAATTTGTCAGTCCCATGGTGAAGAGTTTTCTCCACTAGGCACTGAGTCTTATGTCAGCCAGCACTGAGGAGCAGACCCATCAATTCGGGTAGCAATGTTCTTTATCACATGGCGGGACAGTGGCTCAGTACCAAGTTGAAGGAACAATTATCCTTAACAAACCACAAGCAACGCTGCTTAATATATCTGGACTTATTTTTATGTATTGCTTTAATCAGTTTAATTAATGTGATTAAATAGAATTGTTACAAAAAATGAAGACATTGCCTATATCAAGGAAAGAGCTTGATGGGAAAAAGAGTAATTATTAATATGCATTCTAAACTCAAGATGACATTTTAACCAAATCTACTAATTCAGCAGTTTTAATTCTACTGCTATTCAGAGTAAAGGCAGCGAGGTTCTTTATAGCCTTTTTCCAAGAAAAGTTTACATTTTTTCCCTGTCATCCCTGCTTCCACCCTCCTTAGTATAAAATGTCTAAAAGGAGCTCTTAAAATGGACCATTAATGCCAGCATTATTAAAGTTACATAGTAGCCAAAACAGAAAATCATTATGAGCTCACAAACAAAATTAAGATTAAACACAATACAAACAAATAGATAAAAGCTTTACAACAACTGTAGCCATCTACAGGCAACACACGTGAAATTTAATGAAGTTTGTGAGCATTCCTTGTGCAATCAATGACAATCCGTCATTTCTTCCTAAGGGGTTTTATATATGACCAAAATAGTACTTTTACTAAAAATGTTGTTATTAGGGAGTTAAATTATCAGTTTTAGATTGCTTTTGGTTTATTAATAAAATGATTTTTAATGAAATCAACTAAAAATTGCTGAAAAAGCACAGAAGACACTTTTTTCCCCCCACAGGATGTTCTATGACTAACACTTTACAAGCTTTCATTCTCTTGGTTTAACATAAAAATAGTGTTACGAAAACAGGAAAAAAACATTGGGTTTGGCCTAAAAGAAGCAACTGAAGTTTATAATGGGAAAGAGAGAAGTAAAGTAAAAGAAACAGAAAAGGTGATTGACATAGTGGAGGCAGACAGAAAGAAGTGCCTTGTCCTTGATTATAACAGAAAACACATAAAGCGGTATTTAAAACTAAGAGTCTTCTACCCTGTCATCACCTGGTGATGTCTTTCTGTGTTTGTTTTCTTTAAATAATATATCTATAATTAAGCCAATCCAATACAAACTGAATTCAGTTTTCTCAAAGGTGAACACTCAATAGACAGGCTGCCACTAGAAGCAGCAGTGTGCCCTCCTGAGGAAGCAGTACCATGCTTCTTATTGTAGGACCTTGTACTTCACATTTTTGCCTACCCTTGCATAATGACAAATTGCTATTACACTGCCTGGCATGGAAAAAAAAAACTTTGTTGTGCTGTTCTTCCTCATCTTTTCCCAAATGGTTAAAATGTGGGCTTTCCTGAGTATCTCCTTCAATACTGACCTGCTTCACCATAGAATAACTGACCAGGGTTTGATTAACATGTACCAGATTCTGAAGAGTTGCTTTTAATAACCCTATTCACTTCACATGGTCACATTTAAAACATACATGAGGATGAGGATGTAAAGATGTGGAAAAGGAGCCAGTAACACTGGTTAAAAGTGAAGTCAAGCAACCACTTCATTCTTCTGTGTAACAGGAGGATGTTTTACTTCAAACAATTGTTTTCAGATAAGCTTACTTTCCAGTAACAAAAAGACAGATATTTTAGGGGAATAGCCTCACAAAGAATGAGAAACTGACAGAGCAGAAAAACATTTCCAAGCTTTCTTTTCAGTCAAAGAAATATCAGGTGCTACAATACTTCTGCTCACAGAACAGAACAGCAGGATTATCTAGCTATAAATCCAGTGTCATTTGCTCTCCTAATCATTCTTATGACTTACTATTTTTGTTTATGTATGACTGTTTATTTGCAACATGGAAATACTAGGAAGATTTAAATTTTCATTAAAGGTGCTATAAATAGTGGCAGACTTTTCCTAACAAGTTCCTGAGCTTCAAATAAGCAATACTGTAAGAATCTTGTTCTTTCAATTTTTTTCTTACCACTGCATCGCATATTCTTATTTATAGACATGTGTGATTATTCCCTACCCTATCAAATTGCTCATTTTTTAAATTTACACTCTTGTGATTATTCTCTACCTGTTCAAATTGCTCATTCTCATCTTTGCTTTAATCAGTGCTTCTAGAAATTCTAGAAATTCGACGGTCTAAAAAGAGAACCACAGAAGAATGAAGGCAACAAAAACAGATTTATGGATGGGAGAAGCCCTTAACGTTAACTATTGTCAGAGATTGACTGGAGAAATTTCATAGAGTGATATTTGGAGAAGAAATCCCCCTCCTAGGTCTAAATGCCAAACTGAAAGGGTCACACACTCGATCAACTGCTAGTGACTCCACCTCAACTGCGGGACCAGAAAATCTCATCATTTTACAGCAGTCTTTCATACTGAGCAGTTCTTTTCTGGCATACTATCTCATCAATGCTGATTAATGTCAGTCCACACAAAGCTAACAGGGGACTGACAGAGTCCACTCTATATAGGCTTGGGATCTGCTCATTTCTCTTAGATGATCTGACTTTGCTGCGCTTACATTAAACTAGAATATAACAAAAATGAGTCCACAAAACAAATATGGGAAAAACGGTTATGACCATTTAGGAACCTAGTACTGGACCATCCCATTTGAAAGCCAATTAAAAAAGATTAGAGTCTTTGTACGTATTTATGAAAAAAAAAGACATTTTCTTGTATCACCAGTGCTGTAAAACAGCTTTCTGGATGATGAAAATAAAGCTTAAGTTGTGATCTATTTGAAAATAACACAAATTCTCCAATTATAGCATATCAGTTTTATCCTAGATTTCTTTCCACCAGCTTCATCCCCCCAAGAGTTAGGATACCTCTACCCTGTGGACTATGGCCACTCTTGGTTTCATTCCCAAAGTAACTCATTTTCAGACTCCTTTCTGGAGAAAGCCAACTTGTTCTTCCTAGGAAAAAGGCAAAGCATGGCCAAGAGGTTAGTTTGCTCCTGACAGAGAACATGAATGTAAACCATGCCAAGATTGGCTCCTTCTGCCAAGGGCACTCCAACAGTGTTCCAGCATGCTATGCGTCCTCAAATGCCTTCATGACATGCCCGATGGCAAACTATTATGCCCATAGCTTCAAGTTTCAAGAATAGCATTGCTGTGGGCTGTATTATTTTTGGCACTTAGAACTGAAGAACCACACACACAC
The DNA here is from genome assembly GCF_949628215.1 of Phalacrocorax aristotelis. Lineage (NCBI taxonomy): Eukaryota > Metazoa > Chordata > Aves > Suliformes > Phalacrocoracidae > Phalacrocorax > Phalacrocorax aristotelis. The sequence goes on along the minus strand of NC_134277.1, from coordinate 11,744,047 downwards.
ACAAAACAAACAAAGAATATGTCAGGGCCAAAGAAACACTCCATGAGCCAAAGCCAATGTGGTGTGGCCGCAGTGCATCTGCTCCAGATGATGCCAGGGCATTCCCTGTCACAGTACACAAAGACAGTACAGACACAGCCTTCATAACAGACAGGGAGAAGCCAATCAACTAAATAAATCATGAAACACATCAAAAGGAAAGAGACAGAAGTGTGAGGAAGGAAGTATGGAAGAAAATAATTATGTTGTGGTTCTTCACATTAGCCTTCATGGAGTAGTTTAGAAACCAGAATAACTATCTGTTTACAATGACAAAATCCTGAAAGCGGAAAATAATAGTTCTAGAACACCATATTTGCCAACTGGGTATTTTAATAACATTAACTTAATAGATAATGAACTCTGAACTAATCATAAAGATCATGAAACGTTCATAAATTCCTACTGAGGAAACCCAATACCTTGAGAGAAAAAGGGTAAATATTTATTTAATAGTTAATTAAATCTTAGGAGTCCAATTACGTGTAAGGGAATCATAAAGAAAACACTATAAAAGAAACTGGAAGACTGGAGTAGCCAAAGAAAGGGACTTTAAAACCATGTCTGTACAGAAGTACTTACTAATCTGCTAGGCAACAGAATGTCAATAATTTATCCTACTCATTAAAATACGCATGCCTTTTTCCCTGGTGTATTTTAAGGCATTTTATTCCATAGGATCATTTTCTGAAGTTACCCCAAATCCAAAACAGATGGAAGATAATGAGGAAAAAACAGAAAGTCAAAGCATAATTATGATTTTTAACACACTTTTAAGGATGAACAATTTGTCAAGCTGTGCTCTTGACAGAGAATTCACTAGATACTGGAAGCCATTTCTCCACTAGTGTTTTCAGCATAACTAATACCAATAATTCACATCTAAATAATAGAAATATAATTTTGTTAATAAGTAATTTGGTAGTTTAGAAATGTTAGATATTACTAGTAGTTAGAATTTAAATGATTGTAATTCATTGACTTGAGATACACTGTGACAATGTAAGCCAGGTGAGAATATTTATTTTGTATACCTTTACAGAAATGTTACCGCTGCCTCCAAGTGAGCTTTACTGTTAAATAAAAATGCATTGAACACACTGATGCCTATGTACAAAGATAGGAACTTACATATATATATTTTAAAGTTCTCTTCAAAAAGCAGTTTGCACTAAAGGCGGTTTTAGTACTAATTCCTTTAAATTCACTATCCTGTTACTTCTTAGTATTGGTTTTCAATCCTTCATTTAGTTTTCAAGCTACTGAAGAATGCTTATCTCCAACCAATGGAAAGTACCATCCCAACTATAATGTACCCCACAAATAAACACTAAAATTGCAGAATACCTTTCATATAATGATTTGTTGGGTTGTTTTTTTTTCTGGAGACATCAAGTCTGTGCAGTGTGGTCTCTTCCCTACCAATGCTTTGGATGCCTGTCACTTACCTTAAACATATACTTATAAAAAGATTATCTTGCTGTTTCTCTGTATCCTTACTCAGGCATAGGACATGCTTCCATAAATTTGTCATTATTACTTGCAAATACTTGTAATATGCAAAGCCACTCTTTCAGTCAATCCCAGGAGGTATTAACACTTCTCAAAAATGTTACTAACCCAAGTATGAGAATCCTCCCTTTAGCTCCAGCTATGTAGATAAGCTCATCGTTCTCACTTTTGACCACTGTTTGGTTTTGATCTTTCTTATTATCCATACATTTGCCTATGAGCCCAGAGACTGATTGAACTTTTAAGGACATGCAGTTGTACTTGATCAAATGATCTTTGAGCCTGGAAGAATATATCAGCTGCTCAGTTTTCATCAGAAGAGATATCCTGCTGCCCTGCTAACTTCAGAACTTTGAATACTGTGTAATATGCATACTCACTTACTGTCTGTCACCTGTGCTGCTTCATCAATGACTAGTACCATAAAGCGACTCAAAGGCCTTTTCCTTTCTTTTCCTTTACAAAAGTTCTCTCCTTAAAAATACCATATAATAGAAACCAGACTACTGTTCACCACTCTTGTCACCAATGTGCACATGGAATATTTACAAGGGCCAAGCACTTTTTAGGTTACTCTTCAGGGCTAACACCTTGCACATCTTTCTCAAAGTACTAAGGCTGCTTGCATCTCTGTTTAGTCACTTTTTTCTTCTAATTAGATATGAGTCATACAATCTGGATCTAGACTGTTTTTTAAAAGAGCAAACTATCCTTCAGTTACCAAGAGCACTACGTCTCTTTCTAGTACCTAATTACTTGTTTTCTCAACCTATTTTGTAATGATAGGATTTGTCTTACCTAACTTTACCCACTGAAATGTTATTCATGCTATCTTAAAATAGGCATCTCTCATAAGAGTGGGATGAATCCCCAGCTAGACATGCCTGTCTCCCTTTATTACATATAAAAAGAGCGTAAACAGCTAACAAACTCATCTAATATATGGTCTGGAGCAAGTAATTTGAAATGTTAAAACAGAAAGTGTATAGCATTAGTTTACCCACTTGTCTCCTTGGAGACATGATGCAAATATTTATGCTTTAAAGCATTCTGAACCTCAAGTGCAACTCAGAAATTAAATAACCTAAAATACAATCTCCCTCTCAAGCCCACTTGGAACTATCTATCTCTGAGAAGGTACTTTTTGGTTTAATGGTGCACTCTCCTTTGATGTAGGATCCAGGTGCACACCAACTCATTTGGGACATAATCTTTTTTCTTTCTCCTGTTTATTGTTCACTGTGCTTGGAGAACCTGAACTGTTACACTTCTTTCACTTATGAGGCCAGTTTTGCTTGCCACTTCTACCCCAGAGCTTCCAAACTCTGTCAGTGGACCATGTTATAACGATTTTGACTTCGTTAGTCACCTACACTGTTTATAACTCTTCCCTTTAGTGGTCTCTGGCCTCATTATCAGTTCACATTTGTTCTGGCAACTGAAGAGTTGCCAAATGGTTATTTTTGCTATTTTAAATTATTCTATTGATTACTTTGACAAATGTGACGTACATGTTGGCCTGGAAATGCAGGGAGAGGCACAAAACCTCACTTGGTTTTTATTACAGTGGCTACTCCAAGCTATCCTAAAGGGTATTTTAATATTGTAGACCCTTTTATACATTGCAAGTTCCACAGAACAGAGAGTATATATTTCTCTGTGTATACAGCACCTAATACATTTTGAATAATATTTTAATAGTAACAATAGTACTAGGCATAGGTGTTAATCATCTCGTGTCTTCTTTAACAGCATCCTATGCCCATCTCAGCAAATATGGCTTATTTATTTGAGCAACCTAACACTTCAGGTTTATCTTTGCCTTCTGGAAGAAGAGTTCTCCACTGGCCTATCACAGTTTCCTAAAGAATTAGATTATTTATAGATTTTATTGCCCTCTTCTCCTTAACTGTTATATCTACTTCTTGTATTTTGACCAAGCTACCAAGTGAGTACAGCTCTGACATGTTAAACTCAGTTCAGGTACTATAAATATATTGCATATTTCCTAAAGATGCTTATACAAAACAGACAGAGGGTGAATAACATTTCAATTCAACAGATTAAACCTCACTTTAGGATCTTTAGGTGCTCAGTTCTGTAAGTTTATTTTTTATAATTAGTAACACAGAAGTGCACATAACTGTTTCACAGTCTCTCATAATGTTTATTGTCTCTGTTTCCCATGGCTTTTAACAGCATCAACCTTCCCCCTCATCAAGACTTTTTTGGAATGGATCACTTACTTTGTAATACGGTCAATGTTAGCAATTTGCTTCTGGTTCCGGATTATTTCTATAGCTGCCCAAAGATGCTGGATAGCCTTTGTATCTGCCTGTCGTCTCTTCGTTAAGCGTGCCATGACCTGTTTACTTGGTCAGCTGCAGCCGATAAATAAAAAAAAATACACCAAAAAGTTAATAATGAATTATGAAATGGATTGCATGATGATCATATTGCAATAAATATCATTACAAGGAAAATTTTGTTCACCTATAGCAATTTAATTTGTATATAGCAGCATGTTTTCTATGCTTAAAGAACAGTAAAAAGCAAAACAGTGTAGTTTACAAGAACCCCTTTCACATTACATAATCTATAGAGAAGACAAAAAGTGAGCAGTAAAAATTATCAAATCAATAGCAAATGGCCTAACTTATCAAACTGGTTATGAAAAGTCACTTAGTTCACATCTCAGTTCCCTAAAATTTGGTAAAAAGCAGAAACTACCCTAACCTTAAACTTCCACAGCCTCCTGCATTGCCCAAAACCCTTAAAAAGGGCAAGTGGTGCTTGACTACATAACATGGTGTAAGCATGAACTGTGACACACAGAAAAACCTGAGCCCACAGTTTAGTATACAATATAGTTCTCAGAGTATTACTTTCATATTTTCATCACTTACAACTATTCAAAAAAATCCATTCTATGAGAGAAATAGGAAGTATATTTCCATGGATGATAAATATTTTAAAAAATATTTTGTAGCAATTCCACTTTCTGTAACATGCTAAAACCCAACATGATCAAAGTGCTTCTGATGGCATTTACCTATCTAACCAACCCTGAACTGGAACGTAATGAGCATCTGGCTTTGTTTACAAATTTTCCAAAAGCTCAAGGCAATGAGTACAGATAAGCCATAAATCGCCTACAGCTCTACTACAGGCACAGAATCCCTTTTTAAAAGCTTAATGATGCATTTTGATCACTAAATAACTTCCAGTGCCACCACTTTCTCAATGAAAAAAAATGACTGATTTATGACTGCTACCAAGGTCTATAATTTATTTTAGAGCTCTGTCCTCAAAATGAACTCTGTGGTATGCACGCGGATACTTGCAGCTAGCAGAATATTAACTTCAGTAACCCAAAATAATATAAAAAATGCTAAAGCGTTACACCATCTGTGCAATGTTAAAGATGGGAATTTAAGTATTAAAAGTGTTCCTCCTCTCAAATTCAGAAAAATTAAACAGATTCGAGTATTCCATCAGATCCAGCAACATAATTTTCAAGTCCATGGGACCTACAGGTACTTGTCAGAGGGCTGTCAAGTTTCAGATGCAATATTAGCTCAGCAATGCTCACTCACTCTACAGGTGTAATGAAAAGAATTGCAACATTTTATTATTAAGGAGAAGAAATGATTTAACACCATTATAATTAACATTATGTAACCCATTTAAAAAAAAAATGAAAAAAAAAGATTATGTGAAGTGATATGAGCACATCCAGGTGCATGAGGCAGCTCTGGCTGCTGGCGATAGCAGGGAACAGCAGAACAGATCGGCACTCACGGAGACATGGTGCGGTCACACATCGACCCTGCATTTCTGCTTTAGAAATCTCTTCCCACTGGGATTTAAAGCAAGGGCAACTGGATGGATCTCCCAGAAAAGAAAGGCCAAGAATACATTTTTGAGGGAAGGATAAGAGAGAATATGACAGACATATAGCTAAGAGTGACGGGCAGTCGATAGCATTGCCTAAGAATGATTCAAAGACAGCCTCTGTTGGGAATAGTGGGAAAAGACACTGCATCCCTGTGAGCTCCTCTGCATTCATTTCACAGAACATGAGGCCATTACAAGTGAAAAAAACCCTCCCAATTTGCAAGGGAAACATATGATTATTTGTAGAATTTCATTCTTAAGGAAAACAGATTTGTAAAATACAAAAAAAGGTTAGACACTAACACAAAAAAGGACAACCTTTACAGGCCAATTATCTTAGCATAAAACTCCTTTCCTAACTCAGAACAGACTAGAAGTGAAGTAATTCTTTCTATTCTAGCTCTCTACAAACTATCTGCTTTAAAAACTGTTAGCTGATATTGCAGTCAACAGGCCAGACACAGAGCCTCTTACGCAGTATCATGCCCAAGCGTGACGATCAAGGAGGAAATGCTCATCCTTCTCGACCCTGATATCAGTGTGAGACAACAGACCCGTTCTCAGTTTATTTTGTAATAAATGAAGTGGGTCCTGTTATCCCAATTACTTTAAAAATAACCGTTATTTTGGGCAGCCTGGCATATGGCTGCCCGTGAGAGAGCCATGCTCAGTGTGCCCAGCAGAGGGGAAGGAGGCGGTTTCTCTCACCCTGCTGTGACACCCGGGCCTGAGGGCCCCAGCACAGGACAGGGCCTCAGGGGACCCATCTGCTGCCTCAGCATGGCCCCACGTCCCCACTGTGCAGCCAAAGGAAAGGCTAAGGAATTCCCTCTTGTGTCTCCCGGGTGGAAGAAGAAGCCCACATCCGAGACAGGGAGTGGGAGAGTGAAGGACAGCTGTAATTATGGGTTCCTGAAGCCCTGTGTTTGCAGAGCTGCACCCAAGATGGCTGCCAGCAGTCAGAGGAAGGTCTCTCCCTGCAAAGGCCCTACAGGCTCCCCATTTCCTTTGCAGTGCACTTTTGGAACAAATTTCCCAACTGCGCCCCTGCCCCATCTTTATCACACTTTGTTGGCCTGGAACATGCGAACGCTACAGCCGGTGCCATGGCTAACTCCAACCCACAGTACAGGCATGCTCCTCCCAGGCCCCAGCTGCTACAAGGAGGTCACTCTATGGGACCAGACTGCACCTGGTCTGAAGTAAACCCCCCAAAATGCAGCTGGTGAGGACGCCTGCCCGAACTGCTCCCTCCTGGCTGGCTGGTCCCCTGCTCCCCACTGCTCCCCACTACTGCTTCCTCCCTTGTTTGTCTAGAAATAAAAGCAGTAAGAATTCTGATGTGTGGGACACAGCAATCAGAAAGTATTCTGGTTTGGGGGTTTTTGTTTTGGTTTGGTTTTTTTTTATGATAGAGTAATTTTAGCAGGTGTTCTGCCTTCAAAGAATATAAGTTTCATTTTTATAGCTTTCGTTTACTATTTAAGGCCACTTTTGTTAAACTCAAGACTTGACACTCCCCTATTGAAATAGCAGTTTTAAACACCACACTTCCAAAAATGTAAAAGTAAGATTTTTTTTTTTCCCAAAAGGCCCAGACCACTTTAGCATTATTTTCATCTTTTAACTGTGTGGTGTAGAAGAAATATAGAGCCTTTTTGCTTTAATGAAAAAGATTAAAAGATTGTGGCATATTTCTTGCTGTTCATTGCAGTTACTCTTCCTCCATAGTAAAACTAGCCACAACAGTCTACTCCCTGCATTCCTGCAAAAATAAAAGCAGTGTTCTATATTAGTGTAAAATCTTAAAGATAACTTGTATCAGACTGTTAATAGTTCATAAAATGCTTTGGAGTGCTACTGCCAAGCAACAGAAAATGCTCCCAGTGCTTCAACATGTACAACTTACTCATGCAAATAACAGTTTAAAGTTTAATGGGAGACATATTAGATTCGCAAATCTATATTTATCACTCCTGATTACTTGCTTATGTGTGGGTGCACACACACGCGCGCGTAAGAGAACAAGCATAAACATCCAGTATGTGTGAGTATGTGTAAGAATCTATGGCTTAGAGGTTAAATACTGAAAGAGGCTGATTCATCCATGCATTATTTTAAAGAAGGTAGAACTCCAGAGACTCTTTAAGACCACAATACTGAAATGTACATTTACGTATAAATGCTTGAAGATGTTTCTCATCCCCCTCTTTCATTATAGCATTCATTTCAATACCCTGGAAAGAAAAACTAAAAGCTGAAGTCAACATTAATTTCCCACTTGTGATTTGCCATCCATCATGCTTGTTTAGCTATGGTATCCCCTGTCCACATAAAATTATTTGTTTCATGCCATTTCTGCCATGTTCAGCCAGGAAGTTTATGGTAGGATGCACCTTATTGGAGAAAGGTTGGCAAACAAAAGATGGCTAAAAATCTAAGAATTTATATCAGCAGTCTGTGTCTTAGGTTTTGTAGACATCCATGGGACCTGCAGAATATAAGAAGAATTCTCCTAAGAAAGGAATTTTTGTGTGGCTGATGTGCCAGCTCACACACTCCCATCTCATGCTCATTTGCATGCGCCCAAAGCAAATCATTTACCTTCTCAATTTGCAACTCTCTAACTGTTCCTCAGTGCTGAGTAAAGTGTTACCATATTTTATATTTTAAATCCCTCTTGAATGTCCTCTGTACAACATTTTGAAAAGTACACAACTTTCCTCAAGAGCTAAATCTTACCCACATTTCTTACATAGGCTAAACAGACTGCGCTTTATCTTGTGAACACACCCAGCATAGCTTATCTTCTCAAAACCCATAGCAAAGTTTGTGGTGGTGATGTTACAGCAGTGGCAAACCAGACATACTGTCTAAACAGCAAGGCTACTAGTTGTTAGACCCACACTTGGCCAAATCAAATGCTATACAGCTCTTTGTTGCAATAGTAGTGGATATGGAAATGTGCACTGCAAGGCAAAACAAACAAAAATCACCTTGCACCCTGTCTAGGGATTTAGCCCAAGGAACCTCCTGACCTGCTGCTTGCATCCAATTTAGCAGAAACTATCAGGTACTAAGTTTAGCTAGAAACGTTCCCTACAGACAGAAACCACTGAAAGGTAGTGAAATTTTGCCACGCTTAAGCTGTTAAATACCATCGTCCAATTCTGAAAATTTAACTAATGAATTGGACTTTGCACTGAAGCAGACGGTGTTGCAGTTGGATGCTGCTGCTCTGATGGGAGCTGCTAATTAAGAGCTGACAAGTAGTAGCTTGTTAAATCTCATGTTTATACTTCACTGTAAGTGAGGCTACCTGTAGCGCTTGTCCCTTTCAGTGCAAAGTCAAACAGGTTAAACTTCATCCCTGCTATTAGCGACCATTTGGCTAAGATTTGGTATGCAGTTAATTGCAATGGAAAGACAGTTAAAGAAGTCGATCCTTGCCACTGTTCAGCTGCTAGTTTCTGCCTTTCAGGCCCACATCCCTGGAGCTTGCTATTACTTCTTCCACACTACACGGTGAAAAGATTTCAGGCTCAACAGGAAGAAGCGGCTAGGCTCAGTCCTAGTTTTTGTGGCTTTCATGCTGTGAGACTGGCTGAGTTTGGGTGGTTAGGAAACTTGGCCACAGACTTAGCTCCATATTTATATGCACATTATAATATGGGCTCCAGCATTTCTTAAAGTGTAACTTTTTATAGTAAGCATAAAAATGTATATGTATCAGCAGTTAAAGTAGTTCCAAATGTTTAGTGCTTTGTTCTTGTATTAAATAGGAGTTTCCTATTAAAATCCAGATTACAAATTTGTGAGTTGATGTAGAATTTGGGTTCCTGGACTTTATACAGGTCTTTGTTGTACTCTGAAGTTCTGCAACTTTATAGTTCAAAATTTCAACTGCTTTTAAAATGTGTATTTCATCACCAGTTTTGTGGGAGGGTAAACTCTTCAGTCTTCCCGTCCTAGAACAACTGAGAGGAAAGGTGACAACTACCCTATTTTTACACATGGAAGGTGCACATGACAATGTTTTGACTGACGTCATGCATGGGGGGAAAAACAAGAGAAAGATTAACTTCAGGTCTACCTTCCAGATCTAGTGATCCAAAAGTGTGGGGAGTAGCTGCTAGGGTGAGGACAAAGCTTTTGGCAAGAGAAATCTTGGTTTTGCTTACCATTCACTTGTCTTTCTGAGAGTACAATAATTAGCTGAGCACCTGCTAGCAGGACACCCTCTTTTGCAAGAGTGCAGGCTATCAGAAATGCAGATTTTGCATACAAAATAATTTTCAAATGTTTAAGAATCAGCAAGTGTTTTGATGTCATTAGATATTTATTCTGGACTTAATCCCAATCCACTAAAATCAACAAATGCCTTTCTGCTGACTTTCCAGGGTTTTGCAGTAAACTTTCAACTGCTGACTGCTATTCCACATCCTCACAATGAAAAACTTGGGGAGGTGTTTAATGATGCTAGGGAAGCTGAAAAATGTAACAAAGGCTTGTGGCTGAGAGAGGCAAAAATTCTTTGTTAATTAAACTAAACTCAGAAAGTTAGATTATAAATTAATAAAAGTTACAGAATTCTTCAGTACGCCTTTTTGTATTATGAGATTAGTTCATGCTGTAATGCTGTCATTTTGGAAGTTATTGTACTACAGAAGATTTCTGGATGTTGAATGTGTTTTATTACTAATGAAAATCTTTTCATTTCACTGTTAGATTAAGGTGCACACAGTCCATTCAAAAGATGTTTATTAGCATAGTTATCCTAAATATTTCACATGTGCAAGTGAAATAATTGTGCTGTTATGCACAATCCCACCTTTTGCATTTCCTAATTGCTTGGTTTGTAACCTTGACGTCACACACCTTTTTGAGTGAGGTTTTGCATAGCTCCATAAAGTGCAGTTCAGATAGAAAACAGGACTATGTTAATACAAAACTGTAGCGTTCTGCTTCTTTCTCTCTACAATTCAACTTTTTTTCCCAACTTTAGTACGCAGAATACAAGAAAGCTTTTGCTATTACCTTGTGCTGTTCCAAGATGGCAGTGAGCCATTGTAGAAATCAGAGCCAAGGACAGTACAAAATTAAAGGCCCCGAGAACACTTTTACTACACATATATGTAAGCTCTATTTGAATCCCTGATATTGCATTTACTTCATTTGTATAGTGTTTAATCCAAAATGATTAAGTAAGTGTCCTTCACTAAGGATAAGGCATATGATACTTGAATTTTAAGCACAGGCATTCTGAATCATCAGTGTACAAACAGAACTCTCTTTTTCCTTTGAAACCAAACCTGGACTTTCTTGTTTAATTAACTCACCCTGCTAGAGAGAACTTGACACAAATGTTGAGGCACCATCGCAAAAAAGAATTTCTAAGAAAGTGTAAGTGTAAGTCAGTGTAAATGGAGAATAACAAAACCTGAGATGAAGCATCAACAACAGCTGCTGAGAAAGAAAAACAGCCATACACCCCAAACAAAGGCTGTTGAAGTGGTTTTGTTTGCTACCTAATACAAACATATGTACAGGGCTAAAATGTAATCCTGTGTTTTGCTGCCCCTGCAGCCAACCCCAGTGTGGAATTTCACAGACAATAGCAAATGCCGTCCTAAAAATTGGAAGGAAACTATCCTTTGTTCCCATCTGGCAGAAATCACTGAATAAAATTTTATCTAGTAAAGTAAGTTTGGAGAAGAGGAGAACACAATTGCCAAAGAAAGTAATATAGTTGAAAGGGCTGAAAGCAAAGAGCCAAATCTGTTACTAGCAATGTAGCCATACCAACTTCTTTCAGTTGATTACCTTTTTTTTTTTGGTAATGGTCATCACGTTTCACTCCAGGTAATGTGCATAGGTAAGCTGAAGCACATGATATATTTTCTACTAAAGATTTGTCTCAATGCAATTTTTTCCTGTGTTCCATATTCATCATTCATCTTTTAAATAGGTATTAAATACATGGAGAATATTTATTTTTGTATAGCTAGTAACAAGATTAACAGTTACATAGGAATATCAAGAACCACAGGAGTTTTTTTGTTTACATAAGAAAATACCACTACTAAAAATGCAAACTTCTGAATGAACGTAATTTAAATTTAAAAAATTAGTGTTGTTTGGCTAAGCTTAGTTAATGAAATTAAGCTATGCTAAATAAAGAGTTTCCACAATGGAGATTGCACTAGTATAAATTGCTTTAAAAAAATACAGTTCTTGTGACGCAACTTTCCATGAAGATAAGCTTTAGCTGCCATAGTAACAAAGCCCCTTACTTCCAGGATGATGATACAGTAGTATTAAACAGCCTTTAAGTTGTTCAGTTCCAGAAGGCTACTCATCTTTGTACGAAGAAATTTTCTATACAAAAGACAGTCCAACTTGACTAACTTCAACATCACTAAATAATAGATGGATCATACGAGGTGCAGATCATCCCACACACTTCTTGTCCCCTATCATGGCTGTCAAAAAACAAGTTGTCTTCAGATTTGTTTATTTGGGGAGTCATCAAAAATAACACTTGCACCCAAATTACTATCAGCGTCGCTCTGCATCCCCGGAATGAATGCACAGATGCACGGACACACAACCAAGTTACACACACACGCCTTGATATAAGAGGCTTGAACTAACACGTTTTACCTTCCATTTGCCACAGACTAAGAGCATGAAGAGAGACAGTTACAGCAGATTAAGTGACACGTGGAGACAGCTTCGTGTTCTGAACCCATGCTGCATGCTAATACGGGCTTTCTGTGGTTTCACTACACCCACTACCAAATTCCATATTTTCCAAAGCAGCCTAAAGCTAAACCACAGAAAGATGCTTGAGGAGAATTCAGGGAAGGAGTTAATGCCTAATGAGCAATCTGAGCTATTTCCCCATGTAGACAAGCACTTCACAAATAGATGCTTCCTGTCCACTCGCTTGGCTGTAGTGAGCAGAGATGATTAACGCAGCTATGCATCCTGACAGGCTCCAACGCTCACTTGGTTGTAAAAAGGGAGAAAACCATGGCCAAAAAGGCTGATGGTGAGGGCTGGAATGATAAATAGATGCCACTTTAGTTCTGCAACTCTCTCTAATAAAAGTGAGAGGTGGAAGACATCTTAGCAAATGCTAAGAAATGTAAATGAGAAGAGTATCTCGTTCTCCAAAAGCAGGCTTTTGATCATCATCTTCCTGTCTGTTCTGGAGGCTAAGGAGCTTGGTTATTCTGTAAGCCTCAGCTAAACCAATGCAATACAAATAAATAAGGTATGATGACATAAATAAATAAATAAATATTTTTTCATGGTATGTTAGCAGGGAATGTAATTCACACAAAGTCAGTTTTGCACTAAACAATAAACTTTGACTTTCCAGGTCAAAGAATTAGGAATGTATAGAAAAGAGTTAAATCATGAAAAAATCTAAATTCATTGCAGATCATGTATGCGATGTGGTAAAATAAGGAGTTGATGTTGACTTTTTGCAGTGTAACGTGAGATTCCAAATTGCTGTTTTTTCTTCTCTTTCTCTGAACTGCACGCAACTGACAGTATCTTTAAAGTACAAATTGTGATTCTGCTGTTAGCAACAGGACTTAAACCTTAGATGTTCGTAAAAACTATTCCTCCACCAGGCTGCATTTTTATTGACGCAAGGCAGCTGAATCAATTTTTCTTGCTCCTTAACAAAAACGAAGACTGCCTGAACTTGTTTCTTTCAAAGCTATTCTCTTTGGCCTCTCCCTCTTCATAAATAAAAGCACAACTACACAACTTCTAAAACTGCTCAGATATTGAATTATTTGAAAGTCAGTGTGTTATGCAGGCACAACTGCTTTCCTCCAGAAGTCAGGCCACGAGCAGCATTAGCCCAGAGGAGACTTTCTCTTGTCAACAGTCATCTCAGGGAAAGCTGAGACTATATAAAGAAAATTAGTGCAATTCTGAACCAACTAAGGTTTCCAAACCGAAGCGCCTTCAAGCCCAAAATGCCTGGGCTCACCGTTGGAAACCTTCAGAAATATGCTCAGAACTTAGAGAGTTAAAATACATTGATCTGTAATGCAGTAAGATGAGCCAAAGATAAACACTGCCAAAGCTTACAGGCTTTTACAGCATTAATCAAAAGAAACTTTAAGGCAGGGAGAGGATCAAATTCTAAAATCTGAGCTTTAGATTCTGCTTCTGAAATTCAAGGTGAATGTCAGAAATAATGGACCTAAAAGTTTCATACAATGCTCCCCCAGCTGTGGGACAGTTCATCAAAACAAGAGCAACAGAAAGAATAATATGCTGTAAAACTGGAAGCTTTTCCCCACATCCTCACCTCGCTTGGTTTTCTTCTCTGTTTTTTAGGGAGTGTATTTCCCATGTTGGGAATTGACATCTGGCTTGAAAGTACACTCTGAAGTATATCTGGAGCCTATGCTTTCTCCTCCACAGGCAGTATCCAAACTCACTAATTATATGCATTCCAATAAAGCTTTCCTCTCATCCTGCCCCAAACCAAGTCTATCATCACTACTTAGTGAAGCCTTAATCCCTATCCATTTCAAAGGTCCACTTTGATTTTTTTTCCATTGACATTTCAAATCTTTTTTATACCTCAAAAGCAGGTAATTTATTTTGTTTGCACTTTCTTCATTCAGATTGCCTTCAGCTCTCCCCCCAAAACGTTCATGTCTGGACAAAGACGAAGCTTGCCTGGAGGACAATTTACAGACATGTGAGAACAGCAGTCTTCATGAAAACCAATGTAGAGTGATAAGCAACTGCAATCATAACTAAACAAATCCTTATGTGGAAAACAGCTGAGTATAATCGTGGCCCTTTTCTCTTTATCTCTCCTGCAAAAGTTGATAAATCAAAAGTGGGAAAATTATAAAAAGTAAATTTCAAAAACTACAATCTTTATAAAGAGAAAATTTTAAAGCCAAAACATTATTAAAAGAAATAAAGATCTTCCAAAGAAACTGGTCAGGTGATGAAAATATGTTGCCATTACTTCAGATAACACCAGTTTCTCAGCAAACCTGGTAGCAGCTGACATCAAGAAAACTTTGCCCTACCATTGCAGGTTAGCATTTCCTTCCTATAAGTTGTCTGAAAGAGACAGGAGTGAGGACAGGAGGAATATATGACTTAATTTGCTCACTAGCTCTTGGTGTGGCTGATGGTGTGGGGGAGGTTGGCAAATGGGCTTTTCTGGCATAGACTTTTTTTTTCCTAATACTATACATGCTATCATGGATTGCAGTCTCAAGTTTGTTGAGCTGTTTCTTTCAAAGATCTTGGTGGGACCTCCAGTGTGATCTCTTTTGATAAATTTTCTATTATCTGTGACTTTCAGATGCTTCCAACTCTTATTTCTTCTCATCTTCTCTCACCTGAATCCAACTTACAACATGTTTTTATTTTTTAATGTAGAGAATTCTTCTCAAGGCTTTTCCAGGATTAGTTATGGGTGAACTAAATGATGCCCTTTTTTGATACTGAAAATCCATTTCACATCAGCATGATTCTTGCATTTTATATGCATTTTATGTATTACTTCTATGGGAAACTTATTACGTTGACCAATGGTTCACTATTATATTCATATGCACATCCATGGCATATGCTAGAGCGTCAGGTCAGAGAGACGAAAGAGCTCTCTGCAGCTCTGTGAGATTACAGTACTTCTCACTTGCAAAATTATATTCTGCCTCTTCTATGGCAGGTGCATCTGAAACCTATTTCTTCAAGCACTGATGATGGTGGTGGTGATAACATAGAGCAGATTACAAAGGTCCTTTAGGGAGGAGATGACTTCCTGAAAACTCAAGAGGTCTTCCTGCTGTACCATTATCTAGGACTGAGGTTTATTAAAGGCAATAGGACCATACTGTTCTCTTCTCAGCCATTTCCTTCAGACACAGAAACACAGGATTAATAATTTTGTCAGCAGAAGCCGGACTTCATTTTTCAGATTATTTCAGTTATTCCACTGCCAATATTTGGCTGTTTTTGTTTTTTTTTTTTTATTTTACTCCTTTAACCTGAATGTGGATGAATGAGCCAGAGCTCTGACACTGAGACTTAGCCCTACAGGGTGAGGGAAATTCATGGAAGTGCGGGACACAACTGAATAGTGTGACATCCCTGTGGCTACCAACAGAAATTAAAGCCCAGCAAAATTAACCAATCCTACCATCAACCTAACATAAATTTCAGAAAATGTCATTCACAAAATACAGCTTTCTACTGTGATTTCTGCGAAAATCTCTTCTGCTTAACCCAGGAAAATGAACTGTGAGAGTATCATAACATTATGGTGTTATAACAAAGGGCAACCCTGTTGACTTGAAGCTTGGACTTGCAACATAATATTCTGCAGGAAACAGAGGAAAAAAAAAATGCTAGAGTTCTGGCAGTCTTTCCAATCAATATCTTATTTTGGCATGTGGTGTTCTTTCAACCTAGGCAGAAGACCTGGATTCCACTCTGCTGCTGAAGCACCGGCCTGGGACAACTTCAGTTGTGATGCCTAATGCTGAATGAGGTGTTTAACTTGGGCTACTTCACCAAGCACTAGAAACCACCTGAAGCATAGTAGCACTTCATCACCCTCTTAAGCTGCTCCTGGTCCTACAGAACTAAACCCAAAGTGGAAACGGAGAGGTTAATTTGTTCATGACAGTGTTTTTGAAGCTGGGTTACAAGATTGCTCCATTTCAGACAGCTACTCCTTAGGAAAGTGGTTAGTTTTTCGCAGGGGTGTAACTTTTACTCTCACATAAATAAAATCCATTAATTACAAAAACCAAGTCGAAATTTGGGAAGACATCATAACAGTAGTGATTTCCTTACAGGCTTACATACATATTTCTTTTTCATACACTTACCTGCTAAAGTTAATTCTAAAACAGTTTAGAGTGTGCTCAGCCCCTATTTCTATTTCACTTGTTCACGCCTGTTTCATAAAGGTTTAACTTAATTTTTCACTCTGCTTTCTTGAGCAAGTCATGACATAAAGGGAGACTGAGAGCTTCTTTTACTTCAAGGAGCAAGGTTTCTTTGTTTCAGTGATGCCAAGGCCCCAGTGGGTGCCCACAGTCAAAGTGATGAACACCTTGCTCTACCCTATACCATGAAACCTGAGATGTTTTTCACTGTTTTCACCTCCATTAACAGAAACAGAATGTGTCTGTTGAAGTGATGACATATACTGAATTGGTAATTTTAAAGCAAAGAAAGATCATAGTATTGTTTTTAGCCATTTCACATCTATTCTTCCAGTGCTGATTCTGACTCTTACCACCTTCTTTCTGTTGAAGATAGTCTGCTATTTTCTTTTCAGACATGAGATTTCCTACCAACACCAGTTGTGAGTTTACAGTCTTTGCTGAGCTCCAACAACACTAAAAGCTCCTTTTGGGGAGACTTTTCAGGCAGTGTTAGTCCGAGGCTGCAGCCACAGTGGTCACCTGCAGTTCAAAGCACTATTTAAAACTGACCACAAGAAATCTTACTCCCCAGTCTAGCAGCATGGTTGCTAAACGAGACACTAGCCTGCCTTCGTTAGGGTTCATGCTCTTTCTGCAGCCTTCAAGCATAACTGTTTCGGTGTGCTAAAGAAGATGCTAACATGTCAGTCTCTGGATTGCAGCTTCTGAGTTTATGACAGATGGGAAACCAACAGAGGAGTTAACATCCTGTGAATCCACACACAGCTTATAGCCAGTAGCCATCTGGCTGGGGATCTACATAATACCACAAGAGGATGACAAAAAAAAGAAAGCAGTTACATTTGCACTTCCATTTCTCTTCCCCTCCTTTGTGCTTCCTGTTTTGAATATATTTAATAATCACATTACAAATGGTCTTTCAACTATTTCACACAGGTTAAACAACTACAGCATTTTCTTACTAGCACTTTCCACACAGAAAAAGAAATTAAGTATTAGGCAAAAAGTCCAACGCATGACAACATATAACTTTTGTTTATGGTAGGTAACAGCCAAACAGGCAGCATTTAACAAAAGCATAAGCATTTGAGGAGAGAACAGAGAATGGAAAGCACCAAGAAACCCCATTCAGCAGCGCTGCCGGTTGCTCTATAAAAACAATTCAAGGCAGAAATTGTAACACAGGGCCCCTAAAGTATAATTACTTGAGAAAAAAAGGTGGCCAACAAGTTACCTAACCTGTTCAGAGAAGAAAGCAGCTATTTACCCCCAAAATGTGCTGGGAAGGCTGAAAATCTGGTTTTCAAATGAAAAAGCACAAGCTTCATTAAAACCCCCTTTTGCACAGCAGTGCCTCCTGCTAGCTAGAGCCAGCAAACAAGGAAACATGAAAACCCTTTTTAAAGGCAAAAACCATTTTTTGCATCAACCTGCTGAAATGTTCACCTAGGCATTTTCAACCCGTAACTCTGTATTTGTTGGGGTTTTAGTCTTCTGAAAATATCAGACTTCTGATGTAAAGAAAGAGCACAGCCACTAGACCAAGAATTCTTTTCCCTGCATGCTGTGTTGCAAAAATGAGAGCATATTAAGCAACTTGAGAACAGGAAATAACACTGACAAACAAACTGATATTCTTTCCATAGCATGGTCGCTCAGAGGAGAACATTTGAAATTTCATCTCCCCAAATCAAGGAATGTTTATTCTACTTTTGGCAAGGCTGCTGAACGCTTGTGTACTCCTTGTAGTCCAACTGTTTTATGATCCTTTCAGTGAAGTAGATAGTCACACTAGGGTAGAAATGAACACTAAGCTGAACATTTTTTTAATAAAGCTCTCTCCTTGGAAAAATATTGGTTTATTAGTACCAAGATGGTTTGTGGAAACACACCAGTTTTAACTGACATGTATGTGGAAATGTATCCTCAATCCCTTCACCTCATCTGGAGTTTTGGAGACTGCAGGTGAACACTGTAGAAGCTCCAGCTATATAGCCAGTGTACTACAGCGAGTCCGTTATTTTGTTAATGTAACCTCCAGCACACGAGAGAGATTGGAAAAACTGGATTAAATGCAAACAGCTACTTCTGAGCTAATCACTCTACGGTCCCTTCACATTCGACATGATCTGGTCAGTGCAACAATTCATCTTGTTGTGAAGCAGACATCACAAATAGGTCAGCTGAATCAAGGCCTAAAATTAACCATTTCTCTCCACAGAAGATAAAGTGAGATTAGGGTGACTAGTTCATGTGGCTGGACTTAAATCACACACACTACTCAGGCCATCTTTTTTAACCAACACCTACACTTATCTAGTTTAAAGTCCTGCTTGAGACAGAATTTCTTACATCTCTAGCCACCATATTATTGGGTTTTCTGCTACTTTGCCTTTTTTGGATGAAAAATTTCATCGATATGTTTTCAGTTTCCATATGGACATCTTTGAATAAGCGAAGATATCTTATTTACCCCGTCTGTTTAAAGTCAAGAAATGCAGTTGTGTTTTTCATTGAGAAAGGCTTAAATAACTGGTTTTTTTTAAAAAAAACAAACAAACAACAACAACAACAAAAAAACCCAGAAAAAGTTCAGTTATAACCATAGCAGTTTCATTGCAATTCTAGTAAATGGCTCATTAATGGCAATGTTTAATATATATTCTAATTGTCAATGTGAATAATGTCTATTTTGACTTAATTTTTCTTGACAGATTGAGTTTTTAATTAAGAAAAAATTACAGTGTAAGACATTTTTTCATTTTTCTTGCAAGAAGCATATTTTTTATAAATGCAGCTATCTAGCCAGGAAAAATGAAGCTCCAAAAGCATAACTAGAATTTTCTTCAATGTTTTATGACAATACCTTGATGAAGTAGAAATTGAGCTAAGAAAGAAAATTCATATCCTTACTTACTTCAGGAGGCTAACTTTTGCTGACTTTGACTCCTAGGTCACAAGGCGTTCTGTTTATTTCAGGTCAGTTGTACCTTCATTTAAAATAGAACTACAAATTTTTCATCTGTTTTTATAACTTTGCGGCCTTCATCCTCACTACCATGTCACCACTGGAACCATCGCCTCACCCTCCTAGCTTTCTCAGCATTCAGCTAATCAAATTCATTTGTTTGCTCAGAGGTTGATCTCTATATGCACTGCATGCAACTACCTCCAAACAGTTTAAGAAGTGCAATAAAAAAAAAGCTGCAACTATAAGCAGTGGAAATTTTCAATACTGATCTTTCTCTCTTCAACAACTTAAAATAAATGCCTCCCTTTCTTCACAAGAATTCCTTCAATTTGACCTTGACTTTTATGGAGTTCACAGAAAGTTATAACTGGTATGTAAAATAAATATGAAAAATGTTGAAACCACAGGTACAACCTCACTTCCCAGCGAAGCTGCATGTGGAACTACATCCCATGGGCGAGGGAGCAGCCCACCAAGGAGTCACCCTGCTCCCTTCCAGGACTCCTCTATAGAGAGGGTGCTGGAAAAGCAGTTCAAAACATTTAGGATTCATCTGACACTATAATTCAAACCTTCAGCCTCAGAAGCTGTCTTTATCTCTTCCTGTGATTTATTAAGGGTTAACAGCATGTTCTCCTACCTACTAAAACATGTTACTCTTTCCTCATTCCTCCCTATAGGTTTTACTTACAAAGGAGGAACTCATGTATGATTCAACTCTGTATATACTCCTCACTGCATTTTAAACAAAATATCTTAACTTCAGTAGTTGCTATTTAGAGTAAATTTCAGATATAAAAAAAAATTAAAGCAAAAATCAGACATAAAATACCATTACATTTTCATCTCAAAAGCAATTGCCTACTTCCATGCATTCAGTTCTTATCTTACTACTGCTTATAAATTCAGGGATTTTTTACACAAACTGTAACAACTGATTTACAAAATGAAGAGTTGAATTAAATCCCAAAGTAACAAGTAAAAACTGTTCCAGTTCACTCCTATTTGATGGTGGATCAGGCAATTTTCTGATTTTGCAGCCAGCAGCACCACCACATCACCAGTTTCTTCTGTTTCAAACTATGGTGGTGTCATTCAATACAGCAGCACAGAAAAGCAGGGCAACATTCTGTGCAAATGTTTGATACAGTATGATGAAATACAGAAGACTTTATCCTATACCTAATGACTGCTAGTAGCAAGGCTTCAAAAAAATTAGACACTACAAATACCCACAATGAACCTTACTAATTGCAGAAGACTTTGCAGGTGACAGAGAGGAACGAGGTCTTTCCAGATGCTCCCAGGTAATGTACTTATGTCTTAAATCATGAGATTTGATTACCCTTCTCTAAGCATGCTTTCCTGCCACTGTTACTAGCCTTTATATCATCAAGCCCTTTTTGAAAATTGAACCACTATATTTAACTATATGACCTCCATGGTGAATTCTATAGGCTAAATGTATGCTTTCTGAAAACACAGTATCTTATAAAATTACCAGCTACTCTTAAATATCTGTTTTCTTCATCTTGTTTTATGAAGCTGTAAAAGAAGGAGAAAACAACAGAACCTGATCATTTCTCCTCTTATTTCATATTACTATATATCTCAAAATTAATTTTTTACTATTTCCTTTCTCAAAGATAATACATCCCTGTCATCTCACAGACAAGACCTGTAGCTCCTCTCTACACTATTTAGTAGACTTACACTTTATAGGAAAAATTTAAAATTTACATTTTATAGGCTGAAACTATTAACTCTCTATCTGTTCTTCAGTTCTGGGGTTCTCTCTTATGGTTGCCAACTGCAGCAAGACAGCTTCCTGATACAACACTAATCCCAACCCCTCCATTAGAACCATGGAAGAATGAAAAGGAGTTCCAGAGTTGGTTTTTCCCCCTTCAGCTCTTCTCTTTAAGAGTTATGCATTTTCTTTAGTCTTTGAAGACATCTGTGTGAAATTACCCCCACAACAGTAATCCTAACAAAACCAAGACTTAATAAAACAAAGAGAAAATGGAATTAAAACAAAATAAATAGTTTGCTTAACAGCCGAATTTACAATTCTCATAAGTTAAATTAGATAAGGCATAAACTAGATAAGCTTAACTTCAGATAAAAAAGAAAAAATGAATCCTGTAGTTTATCCTTTGAAATTAAATATCCTTTCTGACCACACCAGTCAGTCCGTCAATGCCTCTTGCTGCTTGGAGACCAACAATTCCCTCTTTTGTCTCCCACAGATATGCTTAATAAGCCCTGGTTCAGGTTTCCTAAACACTTTTCCAAAGACAAAAAAAAATGGGCTTTGGTAAACAGTTTCAGTCTCCATCTCTGAGGAGTTACACCACTGAGGAAACAAAAAACCTTAATTATGATTTATGACTGCCTTTTCAAGGTTTATGACCCAGCTTAAATATTGCCTTTTGCTAACCATCTTGGCTGGCTCTACCTAGGTTTTGGCTAGACCCATGGGCAAACCTCACCTAAAGCAGATCCTTTCCTCTTCCACTTGTCACAAGCAATGAATTATAGGCAAGGGCTGAGGCTTGCTCTTACAATCAGCTACATCTCAAAATAAAGTACAATGGACCTTAAAAAAAAATCAGTCTTGCCTGATGTCTCAAATGACAGATTGTTCTTTGTTTCTGCCTTTGCGGGTTTTAGGACTCATGTATACGGTTTTTGCTTGAGTATGATGTGTCACTTAGCAGGTGGTATTTCCCTGATATAAGAAGGTTATGAGTCTTGGACAGCTATAATAAAAACTGATCTGTAATAAAAACTTTTGCCATTTTGGAAGTATAATGAAAATGGCAAGCTCATCATGGATGCAAACATACTAGCAAAAAATGGCTTAGATAAGCAGATTTTCTTTCTTCTAAGCAACTAAAATGAAGACAAACTGAAAACAGTCCCACTGAACAGCTCCACACTGGGACACTATCAATGCAGATGTACCAGAAGAACAAGGAGAGCAGTGTTGAACAGATCACACCTGAACCCTGCGTTATTAACTCAATGTAACTCATCTCAACCTAGAGCATGGTCTAAGCTGTTCTCAACCCTTTATTCTTCAGCCCTTCCAATAAATTTGAAATGAGGAAAATGAAAAAAAAAAAACAACAAACAACCCAGGCAAGAAACCCTGAAGGCATGAAAGTAATGGAGATATTATTACAGAGCTACTTAACAATATCCACACAGGCTTGTCTGATGCGATATAGTCCAGCACTAAACAAGGACTACTGTAGGGAGGCAAGAAAAAGAAGCAATCACGACTCAAAAGCAAATTCCTATAGGAGAAGGTTAGCTTGTGAATCCCAAGGCTGGAACTATGTCACATACCATTTTTTGATATAACAGGATGCTTGAAAGAAACCCTTCAGCAGCAGGAATTCAGGGTGCGGCTGCACTTTGGTTCCCTAAAGCCAAAAGCAAATGAACTGTGATCTGAGATCTGTTCAACAGAACATTATATTAATAATTATTTTTTTAATTATGAAATCATACATAGGACAGTCCTTCCAAGCTCCAGATCAAGTTAATTTAATCTATTACAGAGGCACATAAAGTTACTCAAACATTCAATTAAAATAACCTTACAGAACTGCATTTAAATTGTATCATCATTCTGACAAAATCCAAAGCAAAACATAAAATAAAGGTCAAACTGGAGAACACTATGGAGCCAGTTAATACCCATGAAAAATGAGCACAAGAAAAACAAAACTATTCCCCAGTGAAAAATGGTAGCAGAGGATATGAGAAGGGATGTTATTCCTCTCCTTTATTGCTGCTCATCTAACAGAAGAAAAGCCAGAGAAAAGGAACTTCAACATTTGTAATGGGGAAAGAAAAAGACAACTCTGCCTTACCTCATAACAAGGAAAGAAAGAGTTAGAAAACAAGAAGGTGCACGACCAAAACAGGACCTCACTGCTTGCACATCTCTCTCTCCAGCCCTAGGACACAAAAAGCCTGCTACAGGTGATTTTTTTTTTTTTTAGTTTGTTTGACAGTTTCTTACACGGAAATCGCTTTGTAATTGACTTAAGGCAAGGATTCCTTCTTAAAAACAACCAGAAAAAATCTTAATGCTTTGGTAATCTCTCTCTTAATCCTCTCTATACATATCACTGGAAAAGACTTCAAAACCTGATTAATCCAAAGATAATTACACTCAACTGTTCTCCAAAGAAGAATAATATTGTATTGGAACTCAGCTAATACGCAACTTCTTCCTTAAAGAAATAATTACTTAACTATTTTTTCAAAATGCTTTCAGATGCATATATTGATAATATAAGTTAATTAATTTCACTGAAAAATCTCTAGTAGGTTAATTTCAAAAGAGTTTTTCTTAATTTTATAGTTTCTGCACACATTTGAGGTGAGTCCAAGAATCTACCAATGTATTTAATGATTTCTAAAGTAGAAATGTTTAGATAGCATGCCTGTATCTGTGAGGACAAGGGAACGGCCTTCCTTGTTTTTACCGGAAAAATATGTAATATATTAGCCATAAATTAGCATGATAGTCTGAGTAGTAACCATGAAAATTAACCTTGATGCAAAATTGGAATTCTTCACAAATATATTAATTTTAGATCCTGACCTTCTGGCTACCACTGCAGCAGAATACAGTTAACACTCTTCTGAGGCTCCCACAATGTATATTCAAAGAGGTTTTTTATGACTAAGTGATACACGAAGTGATACAAGGGAACTCTTTGAAGTGCTGCACAATAACAAAACATTGAAGAACAGCATCTGCCGTGTTTGCACACAGATATTGTGCATGCGCAATGTTGAGCTAAGCACGCTACCACGATAGATTTTCTTTACAGGTGGTGAATGTGGACAGACATTATTGTCCCTACATTAAACAACATGACAGAATGGCAGAAGTCTGTTAACAAGGTAATGTTTTAGAATTGAGGTTTGCCTTCGGTGAGGGCAGAGAATATTTTAAAGACTTATTAAAATGCTAGTGTCAGAAAGGTAGGTGGAGTTTTAATTGTTATCCACTATTTGAGGTAAATCCTAGTACAGTGGGAGTTGGGGCCACATATCAGGGGTATGTAGCAATGTATGTACCAATGCTGCTAAACATGCTGAGATATTTTTTTTTTTTAAAAGCCCAAGTCATTTAAATTTCATTAACTGAATTACCCTGTTGCCAAATACCCAACACAAAGTGATTACCAATTGTGGACATGCACCTAGGTTCTGTACAAGCGTTTATGGAGCTGCCCTGCTGGAGTGGTGCCACTTGCATGAATAATTAAATATTTATTCCAACATGATTCAAAACCTCAAATCCTAGATAACTGCACAATCTCCCGTACATTATAGAAACCTCCAGTGAAAATATATTCATTGCTGTGATATTGTTAACTGGTTTGCACCTGGAATTACATTTTTCCTCATCCCCAAATAAGGAAGGATTCAATTTACAGTGTTTTTAATTTTATTTTTAATAAAGAAAGCAAAATTACAAAAAAGATATTAATAAAAAAATACATATTTCAATTTTCACAAAAGAATCAGGAGGAGAATTATGTGCCACATTTTCTTGATACATTATGTCTTCTGTAACCTTCAGCTCTGACAAAAACTAGCACCACTCATTTTTTTAATTGCTACCACAAAGCTCTGGATTAGTTAAAAAGCTTATCAACTTTTCAATACTTCAAATAGTTTGTTAAAGGCAAAAATGGCCTTCAATCATAACATTTTAAATGCAAAAGGTGACAAATGTCACGACGGCACTGTAAGAAAGCAGTGGAAATAGCATATGGTGGTTTTGAATTACACCAGGACAGAAGCTGGCATGTGCAAACCAGCCTGAGAGGGAAGGAGATGGTTGTGAGATGTCCACCACCACCACACAAGAGCATAAAGACAAACAGCTAAAAAAAGGCTCTTATTGACATGTTCCTGGTGAAGGAGAGACCTCACAAGGACAGGGCATAAGATGGTGAGTGCTCCTCAGGCACCTCCCCCACAACAGGGGAGGTGCAAACAGTGTGGCATGACTGTCCTCCAAAAGCAGCATGATGATGGGGATGGTAACAGGAGCTGGACACAGGTAGAAACTGGCAGAAGTATTCTATGGGATAACTCAGGCTAATTCCAAGAGAAAATGTTATTCTCCTCCGGTGTATCAGGAGCTTATGTCCACAAGCCAATTCCATTGCAAAATCCCACAGTTCAAACCACAAATGGATGTATTTAGCCAGTACGCTCAGTACTGGACTTGCCATAGGATACACAGCTACCTCTAAGTTATGAAGCATTATCCAAAAACCAGAAAAATATTTAATTTCCAAAGGTCATAGATAACCCTTCAAGAAAAGACACTAAGATTGGATGATTGAGTAACTCATTTCCTCTAGTGTAGTTCTTAGTACCCTAAACAAGTTGCCTTTTTTTGTTGTATCTGCTGAAGAACTTCAAAATCCTGCCCACAGTCTAAAGCAGGGGGAGTTGAGGCTTTGAAAGGTTAAAGGGCTTGCCCAAGATCTGTAAATAGCAAACACAAATCTCCAAGCTCCATCCTTCCTGCTGTTCTTCCCTCCCTCCATCATCATGAATCAGATATAATCTTGCACCAGCGCTATATAGCAGGGATTATAGAAATTATTTTAAAAGGCCACATATGGGAAAAATACATAAACCAAAAGTTCTGGCATGAATTCTAAATAATTCGATTTTAAGAAAAGCAGTGTTTCAGTTCAATTCTCAGCTTCAGTCGCATTCTCTCTCCTAAAAATCAAGAAATTAATTTCAAAATAGCCAAGACGAATAAACACTCTTTTCAGTAGAGAAGCAAATCAGGTAGATGGATATCTTAAAGATACGTGTTCAAAGTTTCACATCTCATCACTGCCTACAGCCCTCACATCTCAATCCTGACAACAGTCAGTAGCTTTTATGAATAAGCATGTTCTGGAAGAGACACTTGACTACGTGGCTGGATGAAAAGGCAGATAAGATGGTAGAGAAATGCAAAACGTCAAACATCCATTTACCACAGGTATCAGCCCTGGAGCTGCCAGTAATGTTTATGCAGATAAGAAAAAAGATCAAAAAGAAAGCTATGCAAGTAGTTTGGTTCTATTATTTATTATATGATTTTGGCTTTGTAAATATAAATCAAATACAAATGTACAGCACTGCCAAGGAAATAAATTATATTTGATATCTATACATTAATATACTCCAGTAAACCAGACTAAGGAGCAAACCTAGTCATAATTCAGTCAAGAATCTGTACAGAACCATACTATTACTTTTCTATGGTATGTGAAGAACAAAACAAGTTTAAAACAACACAGTTCTTCAAATCATACCAAAGCAAAATGACTGCGAACTCCTAAAGCAATGTAACTAATTTATCATTGTTACAGCTTAAGAATGTAACCACATCACATAAATTGCTTCTCCCTCATGTAGTATCTTTGAATCACTCAATCTGAAGAAAAAAAAAAATCCAAAGTGTATTACAAAGAGACTGCACTTTTAGAGCAAAGGAGGTAGCAGACAGTTAAGCAAGAAATACTATAATGACATGAAGGATTACATGCATTTTGCATTGGGCTTATCACTTATATGATAAACACACAAGTGTACAAAAAATTTGAGAGACTCGATTTTTCTCTTGCAGGAAAAAATCTGTTTGGTATAGGGTAGCTAGTTGGAAGATACATGGATTTTTTCGCAATTCTGAAAGGAACTGAAGCAGACAGTAACAGCTAAAATGTAACTCGCTATGAATTGCCTTCCTAACAAATTGGGGATGTTACAAGGTGCAGATCTACTTTAATTATAAATAGGGTAAAGACATTCAGAATCCTGCAGAACAGGCACGTTATCACCCAAAAGTTTGTAAATGAATTTCAGCTTTGCCTTTTCTGGATCTCATCCAGGAGGAGTAGTGGACTTCATATTTTTTTCTCTTGTAATTAAAAAAAAGTCAGATTTCTCTTCTACTCAGATATTTTTCTGCAAATATTTATTTTCAAAAAACAACAAGGGGAACATCAGAGGCACTTAATTTCCTTCAGGTAATCCACCATGTTGATACAGTTTTTGTACCCTTAATTCTATGACGCCTCTAACATTCAGGACCTGCTCGCTGCTGTTCTGCTTAGCCGTAGTATCCAAGTACTTCTCCAGCGACTTCAGTTATTTTAGTCATTTTCCCACACCAAGAGCCTCTTCAGTTGTCCAGTTGATTTGCAACATGGATTTTTGCAATTTTCATGGATTATAGGCCACCTCCCTGACATCCTCCCTGTTCCTTGTTATATCTTGTTTCCTGCAATCGTGGGAAAGGAACACGGGACATTTCATCTCTGCTCTGCCTGATTTTCTTGGGGTCCTTACTTCCTTTTTTTTCCCTGTTCAGCAGCTTTTAATACACAGGGCGTAGAAATATAGGACAGGGTAAGAGAAGTCCTTCTTCCCAAGAGAGCAGTAAATAAGCTCCTTTGCCAGCATCTCAAAATGCCCAAAGAATTACTAAAAAGCAGTATCAACCAATAAATTACAAATATTTTTTTAAATCACCCGGAAACTGCTATGAAAGTTCAGTGCCTATAGGGAACACGAAAATGCTAATTATGAGTAATAAAAAATAAACGGACTAATGTTTTTAATTGGCCACAGCTAACAGCTAGAAGAAAGCAAGCAACAGAAGTACATATTGGAAAGCACATTTGATTATTTTAAAATGTTAATACTTTTTACTGGGAGTGTTTTAGCTGCTCTTTCATGTAAGCTTAGTAAGAAAATGTGAAAAATTATATTTTCTCAATTTATTCATTTTTTAAATCATGCTATTATTAATAATTTCTAAGCTTAAAAAAAAGACATTTTCTCTTAATGTATTTATTTTTATTGTTTTTCTTTAGAAAAGGAAGAGCCTATGTAAAATCTGTACAACTAGTTTTTCAGAAAATTAAAAAGGACTGGCTGACCTGGTAAACACTCTGGAAGAATCTGCTAAAAATCTAAAAAATAGAAAAGCTGAGCTACAGGAAGATTGCACTGACTATTTTGGTACTAAGTCTCCTGTCTCATGTGCCACTCCTATCTGTTTTAAGCAGAAATGACAATGCATGGCCAGTTGCTGACAGCCAGCTTCAACAGTATAGCAAATAAATTTGTTTAAGATCTGTCCTGCAGGTATGTCCAAGTTCAATTCCTGGCAGTGCTACAGACTTGCTACGACACCAGGAAAGTTTCTTAACCTCAGTTAAAAAAAGATATCCTATCTATATTCTTTAGCACTTCATAAATTGTCTTTATTTTTATAGAATGAAAAAAAAAACCCCAACAAATACATTCTCATTGTAATACTCTCTAGGCATTCTTGAAAGATGAGTATTCAATGAGTGAACACTGAAGAAGCCATTCCTGTTTAATTACGCTCAAGAAAGAAATAGAGGAGGGTGTTTCCAAGTGTAGGGCTCATGTTCTACAGCACAAGGACCCTCTGCCCATTTCTGTAAGAACAATATTCAGTTCTCTAAAAAGCTGAGGGTGGTTCCTGATTTTATCACAGTGGATGCCTCAGCTCACTGATGATAACAGAACTTCTGATGTCATGGCAAATAGTAAAGAATGGGCTATGAGCAAATGTAAATTGAAACCCATTTCAGTCTTCCCAGAGAAGAAATAGTAGTAGAATACTGGTAAGGGAATTGCTAGCAGTGAGGCTAGGGTGAGGATTTTAAGGAAGATTTTTCTCTTGAGGAAGATGATGCCTACTGCCTGTGACATTCTTTCACAAGTTATTAGCAGTTTCTCAATTTCAAAGTAACACTAATTTAATTACTAAGTACAAAATTTGCTACCTTTAATGCAAAACTTTCTTTAAGCCAAAAATCATAGTAGCAAGTGTTTTTCACGATTTCTATGGCTTGAGCACGATTTCATTTCCTGCTGCTACAGGGATACCATCAACTTGAAGCTCCAGCCACCTTTATAGAGCCATTAAATAATTTAGTGTATTACATCTCCTTGCCTTTTACTTTTGCACTTGCCTTCATTTTTATCAAAACCACTTTCTCTCCATCCATTGCTCCCACAAAAATAACATGCATTATTTCTTACTTCTAATTTTCTCCTAGTGCTACAAGTATTGGCATATTATCTTTATCTGCTTCTGGTCTTAGAAGCAGACTTGTCTTCTGAATAAAATGGAAGTGTTTGCCTTAGCAACTGTTCCCCTCTAATTTATACTCCAAATGCCTCATAATATAGCAAAGTGCTGATAATGCTGTTTTACAGGGAGGAAATCATACCATAGAGAAGTATATTCAAAATCTGTTACAAGCACGAAAGTGAGACAGCATGACTGGTAAATCATTTCAGAAACCTGATGAGTTATTCTCACCTGCTCCATACAGAGCTGCTGAAGTCAGTGGTAGCCAGTGCACAGCTCCTGGCTCAAAATATTTCAGGTGCGGCTCCCGCAAGGATGCCAGTCATATATCTGGCAGCAGGGCCATGCTGATGCAGCGGTGGCTGAATAAATTCAAATTATTGGATGTGGAAGAAACAAGTCAACAAAGGTTGCTGAAGCAAACATCACCCTAGCACTCAACACTGAGACAAGTCTCTACCCACATTTTGGGCACCCTCAGCTCTCCAAAGCATATGGTATGGTGGGTTTGGCTCTTATATAGTGTGTAATCCATAAGGTGAGGGAGTTTGGCCATACTTGCCCTATAGAGTAAACATTGAAAAGCCGCCATGACATGACCTGTGTCTTATATAGACATCATGACAGGTTCTTCCATCTGAAATGCTAATGATTAGAAACTACAGCAGAGCTTCAAATTTGCATTTACTCTAGCTGTATCGTCATCCTAATGCCATTATTGGCCAGAGGCTTAAGTGGCTTTTTACTCTCTTCCATATGCACCTGCTTCTAGACACAATTATAGAGATCATAAGAACCATAGGTATTGATCAAAGATACATTTACTGAATTCCTTGAGTGTGACATGAAGCTACGCAAATACATGGGATATTCACAGGCTAAAGATGGAGAAAGTAACATAGGTAACAGCACAGTTTCAGCATCTCTGTTGGAACACTAGAGAAAAGTCAACATCTAATTCACAACAAATCTAAATCCTAGCTTATTAACATAAGCAGACTGTAAATAAGAGTAATAAAGATTAGATATTTTTACTGACTCAGCAAACAGACCTTCATGTTTCAACCAGTTGCCTTCCTATCCAACATACCCATAAGGCCCACAAATATCGGTTCTTTCTCTAAATCGAGCTGTGACTAGAAGGAATGAGTATGCTATGAGGAATCTTGAGAGTCTTACTTTGAAAACAACATGAAGTATCCTGGGTCTACTAAGATGATCAGGAGACTGAAGCATCTCCCTTATGAGGAAAGGCTGAGAGACTTGGGTTTGTTCAGCCTGGACAAGAGAAGACTGAGGGGGGATTTCATCAATACCTATAAATATCTAAAAGGTGGGTGTCAATAGGGATGGGGCCAGACTCTTTTCAATAGTGCCCAATGACAGGCCAAGGGGCAATGGGCACAAGCTGGAACACAGGAAGTTCCACCTGAATATGAGGAAAAAACTCCTTTCCTGTGCGGGTGCCAGAGCAGTGGCACAGGCTGCCCAGGGAGGCTGTGGGG
Source organism: Phalacrocorax aristotelis (assembly GCF_949628215.1). Taxonomy (NCBI): domain Eukaryota; kingdom Metazoa; phylum Chordata; class Aves; order Suliformes; family Phalacrocoracidae; genus Phalacrocorax; species Phalacrocorax aristotelis. The sequence continues at coordinate 11,712,982 of NC_134277.1, read as the reverse complement.
TCCCTTCCCTGGAGACGTTCAAACCCCGCATGGACGCGTTCCTGTGCCCCCTGCTCTGGGTGTCCCTGCTCAAGCAGTGTATTGCATATTGGACAAGATGATCTCCAGAGGTCCCTTCCAACCACGACCATTCTGTGATTCTGTAATTCCCTGGGGAGCCGTTTCGTTGTGCCCAAGAGACGGAATCCTAAGGAGAAATGTGTCCTAAGTCTGGAGGCTCTCAAGGCAGGTGTTGGCTAATTCAGTCCTTGGAGGGAATGGTCTCTAGACTTTGGGATCAGGAAAAACCCTCAGCTGAGCAAGTTACAGGAATTAATTTAAGGGAGATAGAGCACATGTCTGTTCTCCTGCCTGAAAAGTTTACTGTAATCCACTCTAAGTGATGGGGTAGAGAAAAGCTAACAAGCTGGACCAAGAGCTCCTGTAGTACCTACAGTACACACATCCAACCTGGCCCGGTGTCCCTCCTCTACAGTAAATTTTGAGAAAGCAAGGAGAGAAGAGTGACAAGTACTCCGTGGTGACTAGAAGCTGGATAAGGTTACTAGTGTTTTTTCCGCAAGACATCTTGGCTGAGGATCTTGTAGCCCTGAATGTTTTTTTGCTCAGAGCACTTGTAAGATTTGTTTTTCGATTTTTTTCATTTTACATTTGGGGAACCAATACACAAAAAGCAATGTTTGGAAGGCCCAGCAGAGGTACCCAACTTCAGCATCACAATTATCAGGGTGTGCAATTTCGGAAGTCTGACAAGTGGTTTTTAGCCTTTGCCCCCAGTGAAATCAAAATAATTACATCCAACAACTAACACTAGCCAGGCTAGTCTGGTGTGAGTAGTCCTGGGCATCTCCAGTTAGCTCACAGCCCAACGCATTATTTTGGTGACTTTATGCAAAACAGAAATAGTCCCCATCACAAATTTCTACTATAGACAAAAATAACATGAGCACATTAAGCTGCTTTCGCTTGTCACCCCTGATGAACTTCATATGGCAACCAGACCAAAAGCCCCTGCTGAGCCCCCGAAGCTGAATGTGAAACAGAAATATCACAAAAAAAACACTGCCAGCATCCCAGAACATGACTCACACTGCTTAAGTACCAAGTCATTACATTTACAAGATTCTTGTCTGGATATTTTGTATGGATAGATCAAGCACTCTGAAACTACATTTACTAAAGAAAGCAGACCAAGCGCCAGGGCTCCTAACTTGGTACAGTCTCCTCCTGTGCTGGTTAACTTCAGGCAAGTCAATGTGTATCTCTGTATTACCATTTCCAAATGCAAACTAATTATACTAATCCCCTTTGTGCAGCACTTAAACATCTATGGATGAAAAGAATTATCCTAAGGACTATTTATGTTATTAGAGCAAAGAACTACAATACTATGTGGAAAGCCAGGGCCAAGGCTCTTCTGTCAGTCTATCCCCTCTTGACAGGTGTGAAGTCTAAGTTCAGAAATTACTACAAAATACTGTTTATAATTGAGCGACCTTCCTGAGCAGAGTAAAATGGGAAATTGGTAAGGGAAAACCACTGAAACAACATGCGAATGCTGTCAACTGTCCTAAGGGCCAGATTTTCAAAGATGTCTGAAGACAGAGATGAGGTCCATGCATGGCAGGATTTTCAGAATTAACATTTATTCAAAGTCCCACTAAAATCAATGGCAGCTAAGTAGTGTAGCCTTCACAGACAGTCCCTGCAACTTTAATCACTGAAGATCTGATCCCAAGTAAACAAACTAAAAAAGCATTGTTTGATGTTATTTGTATGACTATTGTGGAAAACTTTTTTAGACAGAAATGTGACTTTTAAATTGCAGTTTAACAATCCATAAATGCTAATGAAATCCCATGCTGTCTGCCCTGTGATAATTTTTTCCTATTAAAAGTTTGTTCTTTTTTTAACCTAATAAGCACATCACTAGTCTAAGCACATTTGTTGATCAAAGTTTAAAATTATAGTTAGAAGGAAAAGGGGGGTGCCTTACCAGAAACCAGAATTCTTTGAGACATTAATTCTTCATGTATATTCAAACTAATGAGTTACATATATGTCCTTTCAGTTAAGTCTAGTCTTACATCTTTGCAATGAACAGGTATAAAAGATGCAGACTGACTGTGCCACTTTTAGTCTCCTTTCAACCATAGAAATAAAACTCAGGGAACTTCCAAAAATTCTGAGGGAGAACAAAGTAATAAAAAAAACCCCAAACCCACAAATGTTAACTATACATATAAAAAATACCCTCCTATTGGTAAATCACCTCTTTATCTCCTTTTGAGTGACAGCACACAAATACAGTTTATCACAGTGACTTAAACAACTACACCTGGCCACTAAGTACCTGAGGTCCTGGAGTCTTTTGTACAAACCACTCTAGCACTTCTTTATCAATACATAGGTTTGGGTAATGTTACAGCACATGGAGGTAGAGATGGAGCTCCAGAAAACATCATCTCCAATACCTCAGCTATTTCTTAACAATGTTGTGTGCTCTGGAGAAGTACCCTGTAGTAACAGCAGGAGATTCATCTTAGCAGTCTGATAGCAAATTTTGACAGTCTCCAATTGACTTCAACAGTCTGTGTGGAAATGGCTGAACTGTTAAACCCTTCAGAAAACTTCAGAAAACACACACGAATAGCCTGAAGCATTTGAATGTGTGACTATAGAAGTAGACAACCCCCGGCATACAAGTATAAAAAACAAATTCTCGTGTTTAGAAGCAGAACACCAGAAATAAAATTTAGAGATTAAATAAAACCTTCTGATTAAAAAGTATAATTCTACCATAATTTGAGGCAGAAGATGAAGGAGGTCATCCATAAGAACATATGTATGTCCTGCAAAAGCCTCTGAGGAAGCGGCCTAGATGAAAGCAGAAGTAGTAAATGCCAAGCCCAAGACCTTAATGAGGCCAAGTGAGAGTTCAAACTCTTTTAGCCTTAAGCAGATATTCCATAACAGCTTTAATAAGTGATACAGAAGGAAAAAAAATGGTAAGAAGCCACATGGATCTCATTTCCAGAATGCACAGCATGTGGGCGCTGGATAGCTTTCCTCACTGAAGTATTCCTGCCTCTTTCCATTAGAAAAGCCCACAGATGACAAAAAAAGAGCCAACTAGACAAACATAGCTAAATGGGTAAGATCCCTGTCTGCCCAACAGTGCTGAAAGATGGGTTTTCAACCCTTTCACTTACTCACGACAGCCTGGCTGCTGTCACAAGGGCTTGTGGTGGCATTTTCAGTGGGCTTGATCCAGGAGAAATAGGTAAAATTATTTAAGCTCGATTACACAGGAGCTAAAGGAGGTCAGAGTAAGTGATCAGTGTAGCCCTGCTAGATAAGAGCTTGAAGGTTGGGTACTACTGAGTATCTGTGACCTAAAGTGAAAATATTTTCTGAAACTCTTTCCAAAAACAATGCCAAGATAGATATCCCAAAAAAACATTAAACAGACCAAAGTAAAAATAGGAAGAACCACAACTTTGAAAAGCACATGCATTGTCCTAAATCTCTTTTTCATAAGTACACAGTACATTATGTACTACTTTTATTAGCAAATGAAGTAATGTAAAAACTACTAACAATAAGAAGCATCAATGTTAATATGCAAATTCCAAGATATTTTCAAAACCATTTTTTCCATTTCTAGAAAAATGAAACAAAAAACCCCAAATCCTCTTGTTGTGAACAATCTATTTGAGATGAGCATGATTTCACTCACAAGTACTACTCAAAATCATATTTCTGGAAAGCATTTTCAAAATGAAAACTGTTTAAAACTTTTTTCCACATACTTCTAATACCTGTGTTAAATGGGGTACATCTGGGCCGCGGAGCAAGCATCTCTAAGCAGACTTAAGTATTTTTTAAATAACACTGGGACAGTTCTTGTAAATATTAGACTGCTGTGGTTATGCAATATTGTCTATTATTGGATTATTTTGAACTCCTCTTGAAATCCATTCCATTTTAATACTGATTATTAATATCAATCAGTTTTAAGAGTAAGCTTGCAGCTTTAAAGTTCGTATTTCTATAGAACAACTCTCCACAACAGGATGTGGCTTGGGTTCATTTTTTTCACCTACCTGTCACTCTACAGCAACACACAGCAAGTTCTTCCTACTGTAATTTAAGCAGGATTCCGAGAGACTGAGTGGTAGATAAGAAAATGTGCCTTTGTATGTAGAAGGGGAACATTTCTGCACCAGCAGATGATTGTTACGTGCAGCTCTGTGATTGCCTAAGTCGTACTGACACATGTACACACCGCCACATAAATTGACACCCCCTCCCTTGTTGATACACATGTAAAATCCATGCCCAATGGCCTTGTAAATATATATATAGTTTTAACTACAATACAAACAGGTATTATTTCTCCTAGCAGTGAATTATATCCATTCCTGCTGCAAAATATATCATATGTTCAACAGTGCACACTGCTCAGCAACTTAACACATGGTGTACCAGCTTTTGCAGGAGTCTTCTACAAAGCATTCTTGAACTAAACCTCATCCTGTGTTTCTTTTCTCATCCCTCCCAGATCTATCTGGTTTTCTCAGCTCCCTCCTTTGTCTTCATCTCCCCGTTGCTGTCTTCTTTTACACTTGTACTTCATGGATTGCACCATCTCTTCTTTTTCATAAACTCTAAAAAGCTACCTCTTCTATAAGCGCTATTACTGAATATGTCACTTTGTATTTTTTCTGTACTGTGTCACGCCACACTATATATATTCATGCACAAATACTAAATGTAATTTGGAGCAGAGATTTTTGTAACTTTTTTATCCTGCGCTGTTATTTTGTAAACTGCCAAGTACATATGCAATACTATGTAAATAAACAACAGTAACAAAATCCAAATTAAACCTTACAGAAATGTACGTAGTCCGAATGTAATTACCTAAACTGGAACTTGGCCAGGACACGAGGACTTTCCACTCTTGTGGAAAGTGCCAAGGGATCAAACAAACGGCATGGATGAGTCAAAATCATAACTACATAAATGTATACTTTAAATGAAATATCCAAACACAGTACACCATCATCTATCACTTTTTAATTATCTAGCATATCTGTCAAGGGTGCTAGAGCCTCATTAGCAAACACCTTCTCAGGGCTATCTCCCATTGCAGCTTGCTGTAGGCTGAGACGCAGGAAGTGAAGGTCATCATTTAAATTCAAGACAAAGTGATTGTAAAGCAGCACATTCTGCCTGAGATGTGGGGTTCCTGCAACAACAGCTAAGCGGCAGCTCTCCACCTGGCACTCTGGCAGCTCAGTTAATTTCATAAATTCAGTGGAACTCGGAAGAATGTTCAAAAACAGGGCTGTAATTTCAAACTGTCAAGAGCTCTTTTGTTTTGTAATTTAGTTACGTAGACACGAAAAGGTTTGATACCCATCGCAATATTGTACTTCGTTTATTTGTTTGATAATCATCTGCCCACCACACCCACCAGAATAGACTGAACTCAACAGACACTTGTTAGCTCTCCTGCACAAGAGGGCTTCAGCCTGCTTCACCCGTAGCTAGAGACCCTTTCTCTTGACACGTCCTAAACTATAATTCAGCCACCCACAACCTTTTTCAAGAGGCATCTTCAGCTCCTGAAAAAAACTGCAAATACACTGCATTAACACTGACTTTCTGCTTTTATTATCACTCAGTTCTCATTTTCCTTTGTCATGCAGCTGGGTTTCAGCACCATTGTTTTTTAACCTCACTGAGTTGCCTTCCATGACTAAAGTCCCTATTTACTGGTAAAGAAATACACAGCATGGACACAGCGCATTTGTCTGAGTTTGCAGCCCACTCAGAGCTCTTCCAAAGAAAGAGTGCAGAAGTATCAGATCCCTATTTAACCTGTCTTGCTGCACTGAGGTCTTACTCAGCAATGGGATGGTATTCATAAAACCTTCAGTCAAATTCCTCCTCTACAGTCGGGCTCCTCATGTATATACATCACGGTGTATTACTTAAAGAAATGAATCACATCCCAGAGTTCCCAGATGAAAGTATAACAAGAAGTTGTACCAAAATTCTCATAGACTAATATAATAAAGCAGAGGAGCTATTAAAATAGTCTGAGAGTGAAACCATCAAATAATTTGCTTATTAAGAAAACACTGCTCATAAGATGAACAACAAACCCCTTCCTCTGTTTAGAGACTCTCTGCTGAAGGTATACTAACACTGAGAGATACTTAACATGATCATAACTGTTCATCTGATGGAGCTTTCAGTGTACATCAGGACAGCACAAGAAGTCAAGGGATCCAGACACAGACAGACAGAATTAGCATCTCTGGATCCCTAGCCTTCACGTCACAAGAGGGAAATACAGTTCCCATCTTCATATGAAACATGACTTTCTTACTCCACCTGCATTCAGACAGACTAAAACAATACCTCAGAATAGCATGAACTTTCCTTTTCATCTCTGTAGGAAAATAACTGAAAAGCACGTGGGTCACCCTTTAAAAACTGCTGCTGCCAAGTGCATCACTGCCAAAGAATTTACCACCACTTTTTATACAAGATACTTGCCTACTGCATACCAAGAAGAGGTTTCACTTTATTGTGAGTAGGTCTGTCTCAGAAAATACAGGACACTTAAGAGCATCACGACAATCTTTTCCTCCACTTTTCACTGCCACACATTGGGTGTTGCCACATTTCCCTTTTTATAAACCTTGATCACTGGGCTTCTACTATCGTAGCCCTTATAGTCTAGCAAAATAGTTTCCTAGTGCTGCTGAATACCTAAAATACAGACTTTTCCCACTTTTTCCATGATTATACTTGAAATTACAGAATAAGCCATTTTTAGAGTATTTTTTAATTTCAGAAAGTTATTTGGGGTTATAATTAAAATGTAGCTTTCGTTTTCATGCTCACAAACTGTCTGTTATGAAAATACTTAATAGCAAGCTTCTGCTATGTTAGATGACTTAATGTTGCAAACCTGTGTATTTAAAAGGAAAATAACTGCCAAAGATCAAAATCCGATTTTCCCTTTTTTGCTATGATGTGCATTTTTTTTAATATTTGTATTATGTATAGGAAAAAAAAAAAGTTGAAACGTAAGACCATGAATTCACATTGTGTTTTCCTCCCCCCCCCCCCGCCCCAAGTGACATTTAGAAGCCAATAACCCAAAGTATATGACTGAACCCTTTCACGGTGTCCGATAGGTAGATGACCTAGCTGCAGTGTGATTAAATAATCTAACTGCTAGATCAATGAATACGGTGTGAATTAAAATGGCTACAAGCTTCTCCAAGCATAAGACTAGAGATCAAAAAAAGGTTTCTCTTACTTTTTATTTTACATTTCAAAGGAAATGTAACCATATATTTTAAAAAAAGAATCCATGTTTTCCTGACAGAAATAATACAGTATTATTCTAATGTATGGTGACTAAAGCATATATTTTTATTGTCAGAGATCAGACTACATTTTGCCATTCTCACACTGAATAACCTCATTCAAGGAAAAAGCAGTCTCTGCTCAAGAAACATAATGGTGCTAGGATCTGGTCCAAAGTGAACTGTTATCTCACGCGTGAAGATAATGAATGTTAATTTAAAATAACGTTCTTTCAACTCCAGGGTTTTTTTCATATAATCAATCAGGCCTGAAAATGCGTGCATGTGCTCCTGCTCTCGCCTGCTCTCTCTCTCTGTCACTCATACATAAACACTTCATTATATATTCTCATTCCCAGATATTGAGGAGAAAATTTTCTGCAGGTGTAAACGAATATTTCTCCACTAAAGTCAACAGTGCTGCACCAAATTATGTCAGCAAAGACACTGGCCTTCTCTCACGTATACTGTGACATGTGTACCTCGACTTTCTCTCAATGTGCATTTCACCCATAACTATCCCTTTCTTCCTTTCATACACGCATTTCCCAGCTCTTATTTGCACTCAACAGACAACCACTATGGCCTTTCATTAACTCACCCCTCAAAGTCTCTCATCTCCATCAAACACTGTGCAGACAGGCGGGTATACGTGGCTCCCTTCTGCAACCGAGGCAGGAGCTCTCAAGTAAATAACAGAAGAGAAAGACCACTGCAGCGGGAGGCTGCAAGGCATTTGGAAAGGACAGAAGACCAGGTTTGACCCAAAAAAGGAGTAGGTTTGAACTTTATTCAGTTATCATAGTAAAGAGAATTTACAACATTCCAAAATAGGGTTTTGGAATAAATATAAAGTTTTATGCATAAAAGCAGGAACCAAAATCTAAACTATTATTGTCTGGGAACTGCTGTAGGGGAAAAAGTATTCTATAGCTTCCTATATCAGAAAATTGGGTGATTTTTGGCATCTTTCTGGCAGACATTTGAGATTGGCAATGGCTGGAGACAAGACTCTGGATTACACGACATGCTAGTTTGATCAAGAAAGGCAGTTCTCACGTTAAGAAGAGCCAAATGGAAATTTGGGTACTATTCCTTCCTACTGGCCCGGGAAACTGTAACAACTTATCCACTAACTTGGCAGAGCAAACACCGTTCTACTTCTAGGCTCCTTGGAGCACCCATACTCAAAGCATCTGCGCCACCAACTACCTTTAGCTGATGTTTATCAATGTTTCCTGTGCCACTACAAGGGACAAAAATCATTCCATTCTATTGAAAACTATGTCTTCAGAAGTTAGTGCTCCAAGTTAGGCTTATACCTGGAAGATTTGTAAATGGGTTATTTTTATAAAACTTTTTAAAACTATTGAGAAAAAGAATCTCAGCATGGATTAGAAAACCTAATAAAACTAGCACCTGAAGGTACTTCACTAATAATCCGTATTTTCTAAAAGGTACAAGTTGAATAACAAGAGAAGATCTCACATCTGCAATCAGGGAGAAGTTAGGAGTATGCTTCCAATTAGGAGGTTCTACAAAGAAGCCTCTGGGAGCCAGTGGAGTGGAAAGTGCGCAGGAAAAACAAGAACCTCTTTCTTACTACAAATATTTTGTGTAAGTCTATTTACTTGAGGTCACTGTAAAAAGAAGACTTAGCTAAAAAATGGTGAGATGCAATTACAGATTGAGAGCGTCCATGCTTCTTGCTTTCCAACACTGTCAGTCTGAAATGCTTCCAGGTATGCATCAGCACTTTCCTTCAAAAGGTATGTCAGTGAAATAAAGCAATCTTTTCTTTAACAAGTAAGCAAACAAATAAACAAGATTTTAATACTTATGGCAGCTTTTGAACAACTGACATTACATTCTAGTCAGACTGGTAAGAGAGAGGTCAGATACTGTGAGTTACCAATGAGCAAAGTGTACATCCCTTCTCACTCTCCCTCACATTCTACCAAGATCAAGAGAAGTTTTCAGAAAGCTATTTTGGTTGGTGAAAATAATTTAAAATTCTCCTTTTTAATTGAGAAAATGTTCGTGTCTATGCCAAATTATTCAGCGTGCCGTATTATCTTCAAATGTCAGCTTGCACATGATGACTGACACTGAAACATCCAGCTTCCTGAGAAAAGGTTCGTGCAGTCAGTTCTTAGGAACATCCTGAAGTCGCAACTATAGTTACATGAAGCTAAAAACGGTGCCAGTCTGCTTCCTGTGAAGACAACTAACAACAATTCTTTGCTTTTAATTAACACAGAAAGGAAAAAAAGTTTTCTGAGATTTCTGAACTGCATAACAAAGAAAGAATGGAAGCACAAGGTGAGGAGAACATTACTCTTTCTAAACCCCTTGTCACACGGAGCGCAAAGGATCATCTAGATTTTGCTAATGAACAGGATGAGTCAAGATAATTTTCAGAATTTGCAGGTTTTTACTTTATGTTCTGTGGTAGAAAAAAAATAAAATCATACAACTGTTAAACTTGCTTTCACATACATGATTCCCACAATTTTGAAACAACGTTAAAATTCTCAGCTCACTGACGTATGTGTTTCATAGCTTTCCTAATGTAAAAATAAACCTTTCTTCTCATAATGGTATCAGGTTTTCCATTAAGAATCTTTATATTTCTTCTTTTACTGATTTATTTATAATTAAGGTTTTCTGTAACATACAGGCTTTAAGATACACAGAAAATATTAAAAGTCACTAATAGAAAAATGTTGGCCATGTTTCCTCTGTTCTTTTCACAGATACTGTAAATTCCTTCGAAGACTAATGTACACATAAGAAAAGTGCCTTAACTTCATTGGCAACAACAACCAACATACAATGTAGCGTGTGCAAAAGTCTCTTTAAAAGAACAGACATACTGTTGATATTCAAAAGGCATGAAAAATGCCTACATAACATTGCATAAGAATAAAAAATATAATGTTACATAAAATTGTATAGGCAAAACAAACTGTAACTGCATTCTTCCTTGAATATTGGAGCTGTACGTAAAGCTTTCATTTTTAAAAATATTTTATGAAAATAAAATTGATTCATCAGTGTGCTCCAAGGCCTATGCATTTTTATGCCTGTGGGAAACAAGTGCTTATATGATCAAGGTCTCCATCATTATATGAATATTAATCTATTGGTAACAATGAATCTTCTGCAGTGAACATCATTAATTTGCAACAGTGAACAATCAGCAGCCTGTGGTTACATTTTATGAAATAGCATTTCTTTTGTTTTGATTTTGCACAATTTTGAACCTCAATCTTAAGTAATTGGTTGGGGAGAGGGGATTATGCATAAACACTGGGTGTAAGCTTGTCCCTGAAGCAATGACAGCTCAGAAGGTACCGACCTCAAACTTAACCTACCAACCAAAGGGAAAACTGGAGGAACAAAAAAACCCTGCCATTTTGGGGTAAAATTTCCACTTTAATTTGTGCAAGTGAATGCATGCACTGCAATGTTACGCAGCAAGGCACAGACTATCTCCCCTTCAGAAGTTTTATTTTACTGGCAATGACACCAAGAAAACAGTAATAAGGCACAGTCAATGCAGACTAGGCTGCTACTTGGTTTCTGACTTGAGAAACATCTGTACTAGTAAACAGGTATCCCTAGTATGAGATTCTCTCTTACTGAATGCATAAATGTTGTGTAAGACTTAACAGAAAATGATGATAGCGTGCTAAGAAAGATAAAGCTCTCTTATCTTTCAGATCTTGTCAAAGATTTGTGGAGCAATAAACATATCTTACATCCTTTTAATTTATTTTTCACTGTATATTATTTCTAGACACTTTGGGATTCTGCTAATAATTTTATGTCAACCCCATTTTGTTTCACATCATCACTTTTCCAAAAGGTTCCAATAAAACCTAATGCTGGAAGATAATCACGCTGCCAAAATTAGTGAACTAAGTACTATGTCCCATGAGTCACCGCATGCGACTCCTGTCCACCTATCTTTGAAAGACCAGATAATAATGCTGTGCTGTAAGTGCACGAGATCAAAGTACAAATATCCACTTTCCAAAATGCTGCTTTTGAGTACTACACCTACTAGCAGGCTCCTATGGTCTGTAACCAAAACATTAGTTAAGTTAGCTGCATTAAAATCGTATATTTGAATATAAGGCAAGTTGGTTTCATGTGTATTTTTAACATACTAACAAAGGAAAAGGAAACGAAGCATACAAGAAATGAGAGGTAAACAGCAATATGCTTAACTCTTCTTTTTTAAAAATTACTAGATCTCAAATCAATAGTATCCTATTACAGACAAAAAATTAATTAACACAGTGAGACCAGTTCTTTGCATGCAAAAAAGGCAACTTCCACAAAGAGGGCGAATGGGATGTTACTGGTATTTTTGTAGGTATGCTTGACTTAATTTTTTAACCAATAAGTGGATTTTAGCACGTCAGATTTCACTGCCTCTGGTGCTAAAATTATTTGTTAAGAATTAGTTTTATATTGTACTACAATTAAAAGTTGTATGAAGAGTCATAATCACTAATTCACAGTGTCTTGTTCTGCAATTATTTAATCTTGGAATTCAACACTGAATACAGTGTCAAGGTATACGCAAAGATATTCTGACTGTTGGTACACCAGTAACAAAGTTTACTTATATTTTTTAAATAGTTTGTAATTTTGAAATTACAAATATTTTGATCCTGCCACTTTAACCAATGACACACTTTAAACTCAAATTATATGTCTCTATACTTTCACAGCAGAAACTTCTGCACATTTGTGAAGTGGAAAATGAGAGACTGGAAGAAAATCAAAACCAGTCTTTTTGTACACAAAACACTCAATAACTACACTCTGGATTTATCTGTGTGGTACAGCTATAGGATCAGGCTCTGATGGGATATTACCAAAGCTAGCTGACCTAAAATTAGATGCCATGAGCTTTAACTTGGGTTCATGGACATGTCACAGTGTATCACCAATGTCCCTGCTGTTGCCTGCCTACAGGACTAGAAGACCCTGTTCATCTCCAGGAGAGCAGAGAGACATAAAAAATGTGAATGAAGTCTTACTAAAAAATAAGGAAAAAATCAGCCTTTAGCATAGCTGATGATTCAAGTTAGTTCACCCTTTAATAACTTGTGTATTTAAAGAAACTGATTGCAGCCATCTTACATCAAAAAGCATTTCAAGCCAACAGTGTGTGTTAGCATGACTTCAGACACTCAGTGAAACAGTAGAGTTGGAACAAGTAGCTTATTTATTCCTTTTGAAACAAAAACAATGCTAAAAATCCATTACGCAATTATTTGCCTAGTTTTCCTCTAAAAAAAATTCTTTGTATAATTCAAGGTCCACAGCTTAGTTAAAAATAAATAATAAGACACAATTCAGGCTTGCTCAGTTAACTTGATGGCAGTCATTGGTTTAAACAGATTATAAAACTATGTTTAAAAACTAGAACTGAAAATATGGGAAAAAAATTGGCTTGACCCAGCCTTGGTGTCAAAGGCAGATGCATGCAGAGAGGCCTCTGAAACCAGAGCGCTCCGTGTGCCGTAGGAGTTCACCCACTCAGGCTAGAGGCCACAGCGTTTCTTGTACTGTACATAGCCACTCCAGTACCTATCAATCTACTTCCAGGTACCTCCACTACATCCAGGAATGAACAGGGTTTTTTTGAGAAATGTTATTTTCCACCATTTAAAGACAATTTTGAGCTTTATTTCAAGAAAAAGCATTCTACACTTGTTATGCATTTCGTATAGATTACATGATACCCTGTCATCACTGCTGAATTTGCATCTTTATACTGCACTGAAAATTACTGAACACTTGTTTTAGGAATGTAAGAGTTAACTTATTAGGAAATTCCTGCAAAATTGAATCATTACCTCATCTTATAAACTACCTATTTTGCAGGCTATATCCTCCCAACTGGCAGATTAAACCTTAGAACAATAACCCAATTATGAGCTAAATTTACATTCAACTGATCAAAAATCATCCAGAATCTGACAAGAACAATCTTTGTTCACAACACTTAGCACAAGCAACACTGACAGACTAAAATGTATGAGCTATATAAAAGATGACATATGTTGCACTGCCCGGCTACCAAGGGCACCACGCTCCAAGTACTACACAAGTACTATGGGAGTGTTCATCATAACCTGAGACTAAAAAAACTCAACAAAAACCAACACAAAAAACCTCTGCAGATAAAGAACATGATTTGACATTAGGTCCTAAACAATCAGTGCAAGAAGGATGGCTAAAGAAAGTTGTATACTGTGGAAGGAAAACCACCCCAATTAATAAAACCAGCAGTCAGAACTCAAAAGAAATGTATATATCTACTGGATAGACATGGGAAAAGGAATTGCTCCAACAATTCTAATCTAACTTTTGCAAAAAAATAAAAACCATCTACTTTAACTCATCCAGGAAAGTAAATTCTTGTACACATCTGGCCAGCAATTTTAGACCACTCAGCATTTTATGAACCAGGTTCATCACTGGTGTGAGCCACACGTACTTTGGATAGATTGATTTTGTTTATGGTTTGACACAGCATTTGTAACAATCTACACTGTGGATAAAAGATTTATTTTACTGACACTTACGCCACTCTAGAGCTAGCTAAAAAGTCTTCAATTTAAGAAGGAAATCAGAAGTTTACTGAAGACATCTTCATCACCACCCTGTCCCTCTTTCAGAACTTCTATCCTGGACAGATTCATTCCCTGAAGTCCTTTTACACAATTCCAGGGCTAAATGCTCTGGAAAACTGGAAGGCAGTAACTATGAAAACTAGTTATAAGTATGGCCAGGATTTCTAAACTTTAGTTGACAGAAATTGGGTACTCTATTCCAAAACAAGTCTCCTAATTCCAAAATTTCCCGATTCTCAAGTTGTGTGCAATAAGACAGTTTTCTAACAAACTAGACAATGCAGAGAGTTATGGAGAGACTTAGATACCTAAATTGAGAAAACATCTTCAAACATTGCCTTTTATCTATTTCTTTTTCAAGTATTTCATCCTAACTCAGAGACTGCAGGTAGCACAGCTCAGTGGCCCCCAAGCAGCGTTTCAGTGACAGAAATGCACAGCAGTCCAGATGTAGCCTAAGCCACTTCAAGGTAAGTGTGAAGCCAAACTCATTGTCCATCCACATTGTTTCCTTCTCCAGGAGCACCACATCACTAACAGCACCCGGAAGGTTATGTTTACCTGCAAGGTGGAAATGCCAAGCACATCACAAACTTTCACCATCTCGTTTGCTCCTGAGATGATGTTAGGCTGAAAAGATGATCCAGGCTCTTGCCCTGCAGAAGCCTCAAGACTTTCCTCAACAGTCCCTTCTACTCTTCGGTACAAGGGCAGGCAGGACCCACAGGCAACCTTAACACTAGCTGCACACAGACCGCCTACTACCTACAAATAGTATGGGCACACAGCACCAGATTCCAGCAAACAACCTAGTAGTCACACATTGCACACACAGCGATTACAGTCATGAAATTCTTGTTACTTCTGCAGCATTCAATTTTTCCCGAAAAGTTAAGAAGTACTGCTCTGGCTCAGAATACATAAGGACTAAGACAAACTGCTAAGCTGCTAGGAGTTTTAGTCCATGGCAAACAAACTCCTTTTTATTTTTTTTTACATTTATATTTAAAAATAATGGCTCTAAGTGCTTGCTTAGATTAAAAAAAATACACCTGTTTAACCAGAATAGAGGGCACTTTCTTGTTAAACTAGTGCTATAAAGCTCCACATTGTGGAAAGAGAGCATCTTCTAGCACACCACCAAAGTCTTGAGACCCCCACCCAACATCCACACACCCACAACTCCCCTTACATAGCTGACTTCATCACTTGGTAATTTCCATCACACTATCCAGCTAGTAGGATGGAGTCGAAGGGTCATTTTTCTCATTCAGTCCTTTGGTGCTGAACCTGATACCAACTATCAGTTGCAGGTGCCTCTTCTTGATGGCAGAGACCACCCTCCATAGCACAATCCACAAAGAGTCATCAACAAAGTAACTTTTTTCCCCACTCATTAAAACCAAACTCACCACCAGAAAGATAAAAGTGCTCTCTGCTGTACTAATGCAGCAGGTGCACCTGCCCTGATTGAGGACAGGGCTTTCCGATGGCTGAAGCAGAGCAGCCACTGATACTTTTTGTGCCCTCACTTTCGCGCCATAACTGCCTTGCTGCAACTGCTGTCACTGACACAGTCGCCGACAGACGGAGCCCTCAGCCAACAGGAAATGGACATGACCAGATGTGACCGCGGATCAGATGCAGCTAGGGGATAAATGGAGTTCTGCGGGGGTGACTTGAGCCTGGGAGCAGCAGGTCTGCCGTTGGGGACTCTCCCCTTGGGTCAGGACACCACCCAAGGTAACTCTGTGAAGTTGAGAGCCCTTGCCTTCCTGGGTGAGTGAGTGACTGCGCACCTCCAGTCGTCATTCTAAAGCTTAAGAATTTTTAAGTCCATTGTGCACAGGGCACCCTGAACCTGTGGTTTTCAAATGTTCGTTGGAGCATCAAACCACTTTTGGTGAGAATAAAAATTATTTTGGGTTATATTAGCCGCCTACTTTGACTTTGTGCACCTCCATCCATGACAACTACCTAGCCCATGAGCCATTCCCTTCCCCATACAGATATCTGGTCAAAGCAGAGAGGGTTTGTTTAGGCATGGAAAAGCTGGCAATAAACATAAATCAATGCTGAGAATTATTTTGTGGGTACTTTCACTTTTGTACAAAACAGCAGTCAGCAAATGGTCTACTTCCCCAAAGACTTTCTGTAGTGCACTCAGAATGGTTGATAACAAAATCAAAAAAATTGAAAAATGTGGAGAGATGCCAGGTCCTTCATGCTGAAGGATGAGGGACTAGAAAAACCCAGGGGACTGCAGCCTGAACCACAAACTGGCATCTCCACTCCCACTCTTCCCCCCTCCCGACACCTGTCTCAGTGATCACCCCTAAAGAACTAAACAATTTCCTGCAAAGAATAGCAACAGAAGCGCAAAAAATTCAGCATATCTAGGACAAGACAGCATTTTCTACTTTGGGTCCTTTCCACTGCAGTAAGATCTCAAAAATACAACAAATAGTATTACTTCTACAATACAGAGACTGTGGCAGATGATTCCAGGGTGTTAAAAGGCCAAATTGTAATATTATAAAACCCACCGGCACCACATCAGTTTTTCATCCCCTTTTCTCTTCTCAAGCCACCCCAGCTCTAGCCTTTCTAAAGTTCCATTTGCCATGTTCACAGAAGACAAAAAACAATTTCCCAAACAAAGTCTGCTGTTTTCAGTATAAGCCCAAAAGACACACAAAGTTTCTCAAGTCCTTAACATCAGTAATTTACGGGGGGGCTGTTCTTGGAAACACACGGAAGCTCAGGACAGCACACCAAAACTCCCCACCATCCTTACCACACCTACACCTGCATCCTCTCCCCCCGAAGGGAGAAGGCAGATAGGCCTCTGGACAACCCCCGTGGAAGGGGAAGAAGGAAAACACCTCACGAAGTAAACCAAGGGGAGTTATCTGGAGACGCGGTTTCGGGGACACGGACACAAAAAAAGCCCCCAAAACCACCAAAAGCAAGCCCCTCAGTAGCTCATATTCTCCCGAAATCCGACCGTCGCGTCCGGCGGGGCTCCGGGAGGGCCCGTTCCAGCCGAGGGGAGCGACAGAGCTGTCCCCGGAGGGCGTGGGTGGGCCCCGGCCCGCAGCAGCGCGGCTCCCCGCACTCCCCTCGCCCGCAGCGGGGGGAGTCGGAGGAGGAGAGCGGAGAAATCTGCCCCTTCTCACCCCCACGCACTGCCTCGGAGCAGGCGGGGCGGGGGGGGCGAGGAAGCCCCCGGGGCCACGCCGGAGGCCGAGGCGCTCCGCCAGCAGGGCGATCCGGGAAGCTAGGGGCCCCCCGTCCCCCGCCTGCCATCTCGCAGAGCCGGGCGCTGAGGCCGTCCCCGCCGCGGGGGTGGCGCAGCCCGCCCGCAGCCGCTCGGAGGGAGGAGGGCTGGGGCTCTAAGTTCACCCTTTTCCCCGTCCCCTCCTCTGCCCCGCGCCGGGAAGGGCAGCCGCGGCCCCTCTGCCGCCGCGGCCGGCCTGCGGGGGCCCGCCGTCTCTCTCCTGTGGAGACTCGGCGCTGTCGAGCAGCTGCCATTACTCGGGCCAAGACCCGTCCTCCAAGCAGGCATCCCCCACCCCAGCGAGGAAATGCGGGGGGGGCGGCGGGCGGGGGTGTGTGAGAGAAAGGGAAGCAGGGGGTAGTGGGGAGCAAATCGGGTCGCCCCGCGTGTGGGAGAAGAGCGGGGCTGGGGGGGGGGGGGTGACGGGGCTGAGGCCGGGCTGCGCCACACCCCGCTCGGCCTCGCCTCTCACGCGAGTCCCCGGCTCCCACGCTCCCTGCAGGCCCGCGCCGAGCGCCCAGGGCAGCGACCCCCTTGTGCGCCCCTCCGCCCACCCCACCGCCTCCCGCCCCGGCCCAGGGCTGCCGGCAACTCGGCACGGGGCCGCGGGGGACCCGCCGCCGCCTCCCAGCCGAAATCCGATCGGGGAAGGTGTGGGGACAAAAATAATCGCCGTTAATAATCACACGCGCTCCGCCGCCGTCCCCTTCTCCTCGGTTTCCAAGCGGGCTGCCAGATATTCCTGCCCACTCCGAAAAATGAAATAATAAAAAAAAATCCCGCCTTCCATATCATATCCCCCCCCCACCGCAGCCCCATACATTTTATTATTAAGTATAATCGCTCCCCCCGCCCCATATGGCACCCCGCGGGGCAGGATCACCCCCTCCTCTGGTGCCCAGCCCTTCCCCTGTCCCCTCTCCCCCATCTCCTTGGAACAGTGTGTACATGATTTTGTAGTTTTTTTAAGGCGCCATGTTTATAATCCTCCATCATATTAAAAAAAAAAATCCACCCAGCATGAGACACGGCGCCTCTCGCACCCCAAAGCCAGGGAGGCAGACACAGAAATATCCACAGGGCTGTAAATTCACCCCCCCTCCCGCACACACACCCCTCCTCCCCAGACTTAAAAGTCTCTCTCACCTTGTGCTGCTGCCGCTGCTTCTGCTGCTGCAGTGGGGGGGAGAAGTTAAGCCAGGGGAAACTTTTCAATCCCTTCCCCAGGCCGATGCTGCCTCCTCCTTCCACATATTTTTCCCCTCAGAGTTTTATTGTGTCTGAATTTTCTCTCTCTCTCTCCTCTTCTGTCTGTCCACAGTTCAGGTTTCTGGGGTAAACAGGGTTTAGGATGGTGCTAGGGATATTTGGGAGAAGGAGAACTCTAGTGGTGTCTGCTGGAGTTGCTGTTTGTTTCTTTTATTATTTTTTTTAATAATACATTCGAAACGGATCTTTAACTATTTAATATATATGTGTTTTATCACGCTCTTGGGTCTGAACCTTATCTCATTGCAGAGGAAAAATGTGCTGCTTATCTGGCCCTGATACCGGCAAATTCCTCCTTTCATGAAGTGCAACCTGGAGAAATTCCGAGTGATGTTTTCAAAAGTGGATGCTTGCCTTGAACAGAAACTAAGACATACAGCATCAGTGGTCTGTCTCAGAGTTGGCTATATGATGCGAGCTGAAGATCCGCACTTTTGCTGCAGGATTGAGAGATACACAGTAACATGAAATATACACATTTTTAGGTGCATATATATGTGTAAGTAGCAAGAAAACATGTACATTTTTTCCTGGTTTTATATGGACTGTGAGATAAATATTATTAATAATAAATGACTAAGCAAGTATATTCTAAAGTTTCTGGAATACTTCAGGAATTATTTAATGGAAAAGTAACATGCTTCACACCTAATTTATCTTGACCAGAAATGTGACATACTTTATTAAGATACACTGTAAGCTCAGTTCTATAAACATTTATGCATGCAAATAATTTTATTCATATGAGCAGTCATTAGCATTACTGAAATAGTTTTGGACTGATAAGGGTGAAGAAGATGCATCCATTGTGCCCAGTCAGTCAAAGATTGAGCAGAGTCTGCACACCGAACAGCAAAAGTTTCTCCAGTGTGTTTAGTGAATAAGATTTCTAGTAGTGTCTAAAACCACATTTTGTTCGAGACTGCTGCATCAGGACTTTACATCCTCTTTTAAAAAGAAAACACAAATAACAGTTGGTTGCACAGCAGTGATAAAGCTTTACTTCTATTATGTATTTAAATATGAAAGAACATTTTATATTATCTAAAATAGATAGGAAAGAAAGGGCTGGTAATCTACTTTCAAAGGGTGCTTGAGGGGTTGGGCATGTACCAAACAGCGGTGCTATAATTTATTAACTGTGTTATATTTCTTGTATTAATAAAAAGCAAATGAAATTTAAAGGACATTCTTTAAGTAAGAAGGGATTTACCATCAGTATAATTACAAAAAGGCTACCTTATGTTAAGCATTTACTTGTGATGTTTGGGTCTGATTTCATTATGGCATGTGATTTTCAAAAGAAGTTTGATAGAAATATAAGCCAAGTTTCCATGGGATATTGTTGGCTTGGCTGTCCTAGGTTTCTTTGAAACCTTCTCTACACAAATTGTGTCTGAGCTATATTTATATTAAAAAAACCCAAAACATTTGGGTCCTTATCGTTTTTACTGTTTCTGCCATGCAGTCAAGCTAACAGTTCTGCTCAAGCTGGCATGGTTAAAGCACACCGATTTTTGCACCCACAAGCAAAGAGAGAGGCATAGCCAGCAGCATACCAAACGAGCTTCAATTCCTCAGCCAGCACAGCCAGGTACCCCCTGCAACTGGGTCGGCTCCAGGGATTTGCCATAACTCCAAAATGAAGCTCCAATTCCAGCCTCGGGTTCTTTAGCGAGAAGATGTATTACTCTGCCACAGTGCTTTCTCCTTACCTATATAAATATTTACTTAAGGCAGAAGTTTAGCTATCTTCAGTATAAAAAGGTTTTAGCCCTTTATCTCTTCGGGACCCATAGAGAGCTGTCAAATAAATATTTAGGCCATGGTTTCACCGATGCAGAAGCATATGCAGGGTTGAAGCCTTACGGTTTGACAACCTTACAGGGTTTTACCTGGAGTCTGCTGCGTGCCAACAATTTGGTGTACTTAACGTATTTGTAAAGGCTAGTCTGGACCACCGCCAAATATTTGTTTCAGGATACAAATATTTGGTTTTGGAAAGAACAAGGTATCCTAAAGCAAACACATAGGGAGTGTCTGTAACCGTAGCCACGTTACCTTGGCTGAGCTGGTGGGCAGTGAATTAAATCCAGTGTAGAAAGACGGGCATGTATGGATGTTTGTGGGCCTTGTTTTGAAATATTCTGATATCCTCATTAGGTCCCCTGGGTAACTGTTTGCATTATATAGCCTTGGGGGTATATCCTCATTAGGTCTGCTGGGTAACTGTTTGCATTATATAGCCTTCGGTTTGCGTGCTGGAGGATAAAAAGGATGCATCTTTTGGTGCTTTGGCTTATTTGTGTCTGTATTGGAAAGACTTTTCAATGCTCATTAATATACAGGTTTGAAGCCCTGCTGGGCAGTGTTGGTCAGTCCCGATTCTTGCATTTATCAGCCTTTGGTGTGAAAGCTGCCGCAGGCCCTTCGGCCGATGCCTCTGGCCGTGAAGTTGGCGGCGGCGGCGAAGAGGGAGGCGGCGAGGAGGCAGCCCCGCCGCAGCCCCGCCGCAGCCGGCGCGGCGGGCCGAGCCCGGCAGACAATGGGAAGGAAATCCCTCCCTCCCCCGCGCCGGGCAGCGGCGGGTTTCCTCACAGGCCGGGGAAATGTTTGTTAAAACAAAAAGCGGGCTTCGGGCCGTCTCCAGCCCCCCCTCCCCGGGGCGAGGGCTGGGGACTGTGCGCGCCGCGGGGCTGCGCCGGCCTTTCCTCCCTCCCGCCCTTCCGTGGAAGGTCCCCGGGACAGGCGGGTGGCGAATGGGCTCCTGCAGCGGGACGGGCACGTCTCGGGCTGAAGGAGCTTGGGTGGGCAACGACTTTGCTTGTCAAAAACGTTTGTAGAGCTGCAGCCGGTAGCTCGGGGTGTAATGGTGAGGGGTCCAGCCATCTGCTTGCTTGCAAGGTTGTGGCGAAAGAAAACCCACCGCTAATGCAATGTCAGAAAGAAAACATGATAAAGTTACTTCCTTTCGAGTATAAAGTCCTTACCGTAGGAACACACTGGGCCATGCGTGTGCTATATGTTTTTGCCAGTATTGCTGCGCTGGTGTGTAAACAGGAGGTTCGTTGGTATCATTTGCTTCCCTTGGAAAGGGGCTTGGAGGGCAGGAGAACATGTGTAAGCAGAAGCAGAGTTTTGCAAGAACAAGCGGCATCCAGACTAAGAATGTAATCTACTGCCATGAATTAAAGGGGATATTGGGCAGGTTCATGGGAAAGGAGTACCTTGCAGGTTGGAGACTCACGACCCATGGATTGGGAAACCCCTGAGCTGAAAGTTGGAGGCTGAGACGCAAATACCCTGGGTGTCTGGCTTCTACCTTTTCCCAACATATCCCCTTACATCCACTACGCTTTGTGTGTGTTGAGAAGGCTGACACTGCCTAGTAGCGTGCGGGCTGGTAAATATGTCTCAATTTTCCTATTAATTGATACTTCAAAAGATTGTTTTAGTTCTAATTGTGGACAACGCAATCCTGTGTGGATATGACCTTTTATTCTTTCCACGCTCTTTTGCCATTCTGTTCGTTCGGTGGTACAACCATCAAGCACGCAGGTGATCAAGTACATCATTGCTGGCGGGTTCTAGGCACTGGTCTCGGGACCATGAAAACATCAATTGAATGCTGCCCTTAGTAGAGCAGGGAATGTTGTGTCCTCACCATTGCGGGACTTGTGCTAGGCTAATGAATGCACAGCCCATCCTTCTTCTCTGGGACTTCCTACCATCTTCCTGGCTGAACCAAACCCACCCACTACGTGCTCAAGTCTTTATCTGGCTTTGTAAGATAGCTGTCTCTTGCTCTTGGTGCCAACCCACTTTACTGTGTGCTCCACTCCCAGCCACGCTGAAACAAAGATAATTTGCATGTGTTTCCTGAGAGGCAGGTCTGCTGTGTTGTGATCATAGGAGTATTAATGCAGAAAATTAGTGTAAATTTTTAATCAGAACAAAGTTTAGCAACATAGTTTTCTTTGCAGCAAAAATCTCAGCAAAGCATTTAATTTAGGAAGCTGGGGAGAAGGGAACAAAGCCTTAGTAACAACAGGCTCAGGAAATCCACTGAGCTGACAACAGTTGGAGGATGGGAGAGTCTTAAGGAGAAGCTTATGCTGTTCCTGTTTTCCCCAGGCATTGAAAACAAAATACCAGACTCAAGAGGGAGACACAGCAAAGAAACCCCAGCAATGTCTGCTGCTCCACAAAACTGTCTAAGGGATGAGTGCATGCCACCCAGAGGTGCTGTCCTTGCAGGTTTGACATGATGAGAATTGAAGGAGAACCCACAGCAGCCAAGACCCTTCCTCCCTTTTCAGCTTACTTCTCCTTGCTATGTCCCTGGCCACGCAGACTGGCCATCCAGCGCTGGCTAGCCACCATGCTCAGAGGAGCTTGATAAGAAATTCTGCAACTTGGTGAGCCTTGAGAAAGTAAGGGTATAAATAAAAAAGTGGGAGGAAAAGTACAGGCAGAATTTCTGAAGATGTTCTGGGGTGTTTGTTGAAGACAGTATGTTGTGGGGAGGTGGACCTTTGGTCCAGCCCTCTATGGCCAGTACTCATATGTGTGAGTACCTTGTGGGTATAATAACTGGTAATAAAAAAATGGGGAAAGCCTGCCAAGTATAGATGTAGACTAAGATACAAAATTCATTTTTTTCCACTGTATTCTCTCTTTACATTTTCATGCACAATTGGGAATAGAGGTTTATCCGAAAAAGTTTACCTGTGAGTAAACTGACATATGTTTGACATATGACATGACATGTGTTTATGCCAGCATTATGCTTCATGAAAACTGTATGCCTGATTCAGCACAGAGCCTGCCAAAGGAAACATAGCTCCATATTTTTTAACTAATTCAAAACAACAGAGTGCGTTAGTACCGGTTTCATACTTCGTGTCATCTGGCTACTGTATTTTTGACATGGGAGTAGGTGCCATAACATGTAACATGAAGAAAAGTTTTAATGTCTGCTTCCAAGTGTACAACAAATTTATCTCACCCGGGTTTGTCCAGTCTTGGTGTAATATCTAAAATAATTTATGCAAAACAGATCACAAAAGCTGAATTTGCTTTTAGACTGAAATAGGATCTATTGTTATTTTATGAGGATGCAGTGACTGCAGATATATCATTTGCTAGAAAACCAGCTATGACTATGAGGAAATAAGTAGTACCTTTTGTTATTAAAATAATTACAAAACCAGAGTTTTTACAAGGCAACGTTATGAATGTCATAATTCTAGGGAAATATTAATTACATTGTGCATCATGTTAAATACAAACATAGTCAATAATAACAAAAAAATATCCTATATTTAAAGTAAGTGGGGTCTGTCATCCCAGGACAGTGGAAATACATGGATAAGGGAGGTATTATTGCATGCATTAGGAACATGCAGAGACATCCAAGTGCCTTTGCACTGAATCAGCTCATTACAAGTCAGGCTTGACCAGGTTTGGTCCAGCACCGGCTTTGAGCTAATTATTGCAGAAATAGTCTGTCTCTGCCCTGCACTTCAAAGCCTTCCATGTTCAAAGTTGGCTTGTTAGCTCCCAGGCTGGCTCCATGCATTCATGTGGCACTTCTTTAGGATTAATAAGCCTTTCCAGTAAACAGACTTCTGTCCTGTATAGAGCAGAGACATCCAAATATTTCTGAAAGAGATAATGTGTTATCACTAGTACTGAACTGAAGCTAATAAGCCTTGTTGGACCTGAGCTGATCATATGCAGAGCTACCCAGCTGTGGCTCTGTACAGCTTTTTCCCCAGCTCCAGTTTCCAGGAACACAGTGTTTTGCATGGCATTAGCTCCAGTCTCACACAGCTTATTATGCCAGTTGCAATGGTACGCAGAAGAGGCAAAATTGTTTCTGGAACAGAGCTGCTCTCGCATCTAACACATTGCTGGAGCTAAAGATCCCTACCAGACTGAAGCTGGCCTGGCATGAAGCCATCTTGATGTGCTTGCAGCTTTAATGTATCCTGATGTCATCTGCAGCTTGAATAAACCTCCTAGAGATATCACTCATTGGCTGTACAGGATAGGCATATTTAATAGCAACAATTGTGTCAGTTTTGAACCGTTATAGTCAAGATGAAAGCTAATGTAGGAACGAAACAAATCCACATCTGCCATTCTGTGGTTCTGACCCCTTATTTGAAAGCACCTTCTATTATCCAGAGTAAAAGAAAACATGCTGGATAAGGTAAATTAGTTTTGATACAGTATCTCCAATTTAACTTTCATTGCATTCTGTAAGGAATCACCTGCTCAAAACAAATTGTAATATTCAAGTCTAATTGGCCTATCAATAACAACCTTCTTACACTGACGGAATTGGAACAGAATGCCATGACAAGTTAACCAAAGTGGAACTTATACACTGGGACTGTTTGAAATGATGGGATTTGAAAAGAGTGCTGGGAAAAATAGATAGTATAGTGTTTGATCTTACGTGTCATGTAGGATATGTATTATGTGTATTTCACAGGTAATAGATATTATTTATATATTTGTCTATTTATATTAGCTAAAAGCTGCTTTATGTTTAGCAGATGGCAATGCAATCCGTTAAAAGATTTCTCATTTTAAAAAGAATTTATTAACATCCTATTAACTTTAATAAGAATAATGTGGTTTTTTGACGTCTCCTAAATTTACGAGGCATACTATTCAAAAGTCATGGTTAGCTATTAGCAGGGTAACTAAAATACAGTTACCATGGAAAGAGTAGCTTTGAATACTCCAGATTGATGAATTTAGAAAGTTCCACCAAATTTCCTCAGTCCTGAATATTGAAAATAAAAAGAATCAGATTTTGATATGCTGAACTGTATGCATGTGTCAGGGCAATCTTGATAATACATTTTGTGTTCGATATCTGCACTTAATAAATTTTTCACACTGAGAAATAAATCCACGTATTTTATTTCTAGTATTTGCATGTTTTATAGCCTCTTCTTAGTGCTGGGCTGGTGCTAATTTTGTTCATTTATTAACATAAAGGGAAAGATTTATCATCCCCATATTTCAATTCTTATCTGAAGGTCATGCTACTTTTCATCTCAGTTATTGATGTGAATATTTTCCCTCTCAGATGACAACTATATTGCATTCACTTTGGAAATAATGTTGCCTTTGAATGGTTTAGCACAGCACCAAGGTGTTGGGACACAAACACAGACATGTTTTTTTCTTCTGTCTCCCATAAGTCTCTAGAGATCCAGGAAATCCTGCTCAAGTGCCATTTAAATAAGTGTTGTGTTTAGTTTTTTGTTTGTTTGTTTTTTTTTTTAGAAAAAAAGCACTGCATGTAGTTAGGGAGTATGCACATTCATTCTCTAAAGACTCTTTGTGGCTCAAAAGCAGTTCCACATATTTAAGTTTCCTTGGACCATCTCAGCCATTTAATATTTCCCTCAGCAAATATCGACAGATGAAGGGAACAGGCTACAGCCACCAATCCTGTAAGCACTTTCATGTTTGCTGTGTAAAAACTGTGGTTAAAACTATTAAATTTCATGTGAATAAAATGCTCCCATTTCCTTTATTCAAGCTCTGAAGCTTGTTACTATATGCAAAATTGCAAACAGATTCCAGCTGCACAGGTCTTAAAACATTTTATGCCTTAGCTCAACTCCTCAAAAAAATGCAGCAACACTAGTTTTGGACTAGTAGAAATATTCTGCGTTACATAACATCAAGCTAAAGATGAAGCATTGGTACTATTTTAGAGTATAAGCAAATCCTATGTGACTTTTTAAACAAAGCATCATATTAGTTCTGAAATCTATGGATGAAGTAAGCGGAAAAATTGTGGAATGCCAAAAATAGAAATAATTGTATTTGGAAAATGAATCGAGAGAACTGGTGTTATATAATTATACTTTTCTTATATTTAGAACTATTTTTCTAATGGTATTCAGAAAAACTGCAAAATGATAGGATTACACATGGTAAAGAACAAGACACTTGTTAGTGACTTTAGTGACTAAAGAATGACCTCAGAGTATCTTTGTGGTAGCAGTATCACTGCTATGCACCATATGTGTATATGTGTATATGTGATGTACATCTATATCATGTGTGTATGTGAATTCTGGGGTCAAGCGTCCCAGATTTGTATCCACGTTTATATTTTACTGGTAAGGCCACCGAGATGACAGGTGATACTAGTGCTAACAGTGAACTTCTCTTGCCTTTTCATTGGCACAGTGAAAGCATTCAAGTCCCCCTGATGGTAAAAGAGACAAAACATAACAGATTTATGTACACTATTTTGCAATGTGATGTCTGTAGGGAAAAATTACAATCTTCAGAACTCCAGCAGAATATTAATTGAATTGTTAAATTGTACTATTTGTAAGCATTTTCCTTCAGTCCTGTGGAACTCCCGGGCTCAGGGAACGTGGGGAGGTATGAGCTATTTGTAAGCCATTAACTTGCCACAGAGTAATGGTGGCAGTTTGTCTGAATGTCTTCATGGAAGAATGAAGTGTGTGTGGTAAGGAGTCATGCCTTTGCAGGATTGGAGTCTCAATTATTTTTGTCTCAGTTACCAGATTTACATGGCACAATACAGACTGACAAAATTCTACTCGAGTTCTAGCTTAGCATTCCTTGGAGTGCAAAAGTCAAACCTGAACACATTATATATGACAGCAATGTAATTATATTATCTTTATGGGAATACCTGATCAAATATGATACTGGAAAATATAAAAAAGACTCTGAAATTGGGAAGCTCACCAGCTGGCAAGAGTGTCACAAAGAGGTGCTTCCAACCTTTCTTACAGGTGACTCCTTTAAAAAAAAATAGAAATCATTCTTCCTTCCAGAAACAAAGAATACAGATTGGAGTCTAGAGAATGTGTGACACGACTTAGTAGTTTAGTAACTGAAAGGAGCTGGTGGTCCTGCTGGATAATTAGTTGAACATGAACTTGCGTAGTTAATGAAAGGAGGATATTGTTGCAATAAGTAAGGTAAAGTAGAATGGATTAGAGGGGGAATAACGAGTTGAAGACCAAATTAAAAACAAAAAGCCTCTGCTGTATTTGAAGCAGTAAGTCTACAGGAAAGTTGACTTAAGGTTTAGATCATAGAATCATAGAATCATAGAATGGTTTGGGTTGGAGGGGACCTTTAGAGCTCATCTAATCCAACCCCCCTGCAGTGAGCAGGGACACCTTCAACTAGATCAGGCTGCTCAGAGCCCCGTCCCACCTGGTCTTCAATGTTTCTAGGGATGGTGTATATGGACATATGGTATATATGGTATGTATATGGACATATGGTGTATATGTATAGATGGTGGTATGTGGACTCTGTTGAGAAGGTAAATGAATTTGTTGTAGCTGAGGCTTCAAAAAGAGGTAGTGAAGAATGAAATGCTGAATAAAATGCCCTCTATAAAATATTTTAATAGAAGTTTGGGTTAGGATTTTGATCAGAAGCAACAGCATTGTCTGATTAGTAAATAAAATGTGTCCCTGACTATTATCAAGCCTTACATCATCTTACATTCACGTGGCTGAATTCTGTTACCTCCAGAATACTATGTTCTCCTCCAAACATCCTATTGGCATTTGTGTCTGGCTTGTACTGCACTTGGGTCCTGCTTTGCCTTTTCTTTTTTTCTTAAGAAACCATGTTAACCGTTTAATAAAGTTGGTGACCATGTGCCAGTGCCTGTGCTTGGACCTTAGCGCTGCTTAGTTTATCAGTATCACAGAATCACAGAATCACAAAATCACAGAATGGTAGGGGTTGGAAGGGACCTCTGGAGATCATCTTGTCCAAACCCCCTGCTTGAGCAGGCACACCCAGAGCAGGGGGCACAGGAACGCATCCAGGCAGGGTTTGAATGTCTCCAGAGAAGGGACTCCACAGCCTCCCTGGGCAGCCTGTGCCACTGCTCTGGCACCCGCACAGGAAAGGAGTTTTTTCTCGTATTCAGGTGGACCTTCCTGTGTTCTAACTTGTGCCCATTGCCCCTTGGCCTGTCACTGGGCACTACTGGAAAGAGTCTGGCCCCATACTCTTGACACCCACCCTTCAGATATTTATAGGTATTGATGAAATCCCCCCTCAGTCTTCTCTTGTCCAGGCTGAACAAACCCAGGTCTCTCAGCCTTTCCTCATAAGGGAGAGGCTCCAGCCCCCTGATCATCTTGGTAGCTCTCCACTGGACTTGCTCAAGCAGTTCCACATCCTTCTTAAACTGGTGGGCCCAAAACAGGACACAGGACTCCAAATGTGGCCTAACTGGGGCAGAGTAGAGGGGGAGGATAACCTCCCTCGACCTGCTGGTCACACTCCTTTTAATGCACCCCAGGACACCGTTGGCCTTCTTGGCCACAAGGGCACAGTGCTGGCTTATGGTTGACGACTTGTCCACCAGCGCTTCCAGGTCCTTCTCAACAGAGCCGCTTTCCAGTAGTTCAGCCCCCAGCCTGTGCTGGTGCATGGGGTTGTTCCACCCCAGGTGCAGGACCTTGCACTTGCTCTTGTTGAATTTCATGAGGTTCCCCTCGGCCCAGCTCTCCAGCCTGTCCAGGTCTCGCTGGGTGGCAGCATGGCCTTCTGGTGTATCAGCCACTCCTCCCAGCTTGGTATCATCAGTGAACTTGCTGAGGATACACTCTGTCCCTTCATCCAGGTCGTTGATGACTATGTTGAACAGGACTGGACCCAGCACAGACCCCTGGAGAACACCACTAGTGGCAGGCCTCCATCCAGACTCTGCTCCATTGATCACAACCCTCTGAGTTCTGTTGTTGAGCCAGTTCTCTGTCCACCTCACTGTCCTCTCATCCAGCCCACGCTTCCTTAGCTTGTCTATGAGGATGCAATGGGAGACAATGTCAAGTGTGTTACTGAAGTCAAGATAAACAACATCCACTGATCTCCCTTCATCGACCCAGCCAGTCACGCCATCGTAGAAGGTTATCAGGTTGGTCAAGCATGATCTTCCCTTGGTGAATCCACGTTGGCTGTTTCTGATAACCTTTTTGTCCTCTACATGCCTGGAGGTGACCTCCAGGATGAACTGATCCATCACCTTTCCAGGGACGGAGGTGAGGCTGACTTGCCTATAGTTTCCCAGGTCCTCCTTCTTGCACTTTTTGAAGACTGGAGTCACATTTGCTTTCCTACAGCCCTCGGGCACCTCTCCTGTCCTCCACAACCTTTCAAAGATGATGGAGAGTGGCTCAGCAAGAACATCTGCCAGCTCCCTCAGCACTCATGGGTGCATCCCATCAGGGCCTGTGGGTTTGCGAGGATCCAGTTTGCCTGGGTGATCTCTGACCCAATTCTTCTCAACTGATGGTAAGTCTTTCTTTCTCCAGATTTACTTCTCTGCATCCTGTGTCACCAGGGACACTGCCTCATTCAGCAGTGGGCCCACTGTTATCCCCAGTCTTCCTTTTACTGCTGTTGTATTTAAAGAAGCCCTTCTTGTTATCTTTAACATCCCTTGCTAGAGTTACTTCTAAGTGGGCCTTGGCCTTGTGCCATCTCTGCGATACCTATATTCCTCCCAAGTGGCCAGTCCCTTTTTCCACATACTGTGAACCTCCCTCTTCCATTTGAGTTTCTCTAGAAGCTCTTTGCTCATCCTTGCAGGTCTCCTGGTTCCTCTGCCTGACTTCTTCCCCCTGAGGATGCACCGATCTTGATCTTGGAGGAAGTGGTCCTTGAATACTGTCTAGCTCTCTTGGACCCCCT
This sequence comes from Phalacrocorax aristotelis, assembly GCF_949628215.1. NCBI lineage: Eukaryota > Metazoa > Chordata > Aves > Suliformes > Phalacrocoracidae > Phalacrocorax > Phalacrocorax aristotelis. The sequence continues at coordinate 11,682,638 of NC_134277.1, read as the reverse complement.
GCCTTCCAGAGCCCTAGCCCATGGGATTCCTGACAGCAGGTCTTTGAAGAGGCCAAAGACATTGTTTCTTTATTCATACTACCTGCATACTCTGACTTATAGAAATATATGTGAGTCCAGTTATTCTTAAAAAAAATTCATCTACAGACAACCCTGAAATCTAAGCAGGATTCCCATAATCATTGCCCTAAACAAATAATTTTGGTACTACTAATGTAAGCAAGCTGTTTGCAAAGCAACTACAAGCCTAGCAAGCAATGAGAGTTGGATTTGAATGTGCATTCATGGAAATACAGTTTACAATTACTAGAATTAAATACATCATGTCTAGTGCCTGTTTGTGTATGAAAGACATTAATTTGATCACTTACTATTTAGTTCTCATCATAACATAATTAAAAAAAAATTGAAAAACTTATGTTCTGTGTATTGAAGACCCATGAAATTTGTGAAGCATTTAGGAACATCTACTTCTTAAATCGCTTTTTTAACTTGTCAAGACATGTTTGAGTTAGCAAGCACAATAATGTCTGAATAATTTCTTTAAGCATACACACACAAACTTTCTTAATTAACACCATCAGAAATGTTAAAAATAAATGTATTAAAATAAGTTTTCTAAGTCAGAAAATTTAATACAACCTTAAGCTCCTTATATCCTAATTTTTAGAAGAACATGATGTGAAAAATGGAGACTAAAAAAGTGGGGCCTGTAGTAATAGCAACAGCTGTCATATATTCATTTTTGTCTCTCTTGGCTATTAGAAATGGCTAAATAGAATTGATTAAAATTTTCTTTAGAGCTTCCCTGGAAAGGAAGCAGCTATGACAGGTTTCAATCCACAAATTACATATTTTTTTAATTGAGGCTTATAACAGAAATGCTTGGTGCTATATCTTCGTCCTCCTGTGGTACTATGAAATAGAGAGGGGACAGTGTGAAACTCTATTGCTTTTTGTCATATTAGAACCGTAGAAGCCATGTGCACTCCAAAAGACTGTTGCTCATTATGCCTGTGGATTACAGGAGCATATGTGTGAATTGTTTAATTCAACAACAGAAGACAGACCACACTGATTATTTCTGTTACACAGATATATTACTGATCTTTTCCTATTCTGCAGTTTATTTTTGAAAAATAAATCTTATTTTCAGGCAGTCTAAATATTTATTGTGCTAGCATTTAGAAAGCATAAGTTGTAAGTTAATATCACTCAAATTCAGGGAAGAGGCAATGGGAAAAAAAGAAATCTGATCCCCAACATCTTGTTCTGAACATATCAAGTATTACTTGATATGTATCCATCTCTCATTTATTAAGGCATGAAGGTTGTAGTATTTAGATACCTAAATAGACGTATAATGGTATAAGTTTAAAAAATCACGTACAATTTTTTTGGCAGTGAACAAATGTCAAATCCTTAAACATAGTACACAGGCAAAAAGACACCAAGGAAATTCAAGTTTCAATGCCATTTTAAAATACTTTTTGTTACCTGCTGATGACCATTTGTAAATGTTTAGAATTTTGAATGCTTCTTGTAAAATACAGTAAGAATCCCTGCAATGCCAAAATTTGTAAGTGTAACTCCGAGAGTCAAAAAAAAAATGAATGATCCCTTATGCTTTCATATTTCCATTGCATCTGTACCGTTGGACCCTCTGTTAGGCCACACTCTGCATCTCTGAATTCAGAGGGAATTTAAAGCCCCTTAGAAGTCAAGAAAACTTAGCTTGAGTGAGGCCTTTAGAGTTGTTCCATTTCTTCTGTTTACATTGAAACCTAGCAAAATAACCTCATAGTTTTGGAGGTTGTTTTTACAGGCAACCATACAAAAGAGAAATAGGAGTCCACTTTTAATATTTTACAAAAATGATTTAGCAAGGCAGAACAGGAAACTCTGTTCTTTCTTTCTAGCAAACTCAATAAATCACTCCGTTTACTAAGTTAAAATTTGCTGAAGTTCTGAGTTGTAAATGAGCTAGGGCCTGCTTCTTACCTTGGGAAGTTTTTGTAAATGCTAAAATGAACGTGAGAAGAAATAAACCTTTCTATGATATAGTAAAAGCCTAATCTGAATTCCAGTGAAGCTGCATGGAGAGAGTCCTCTGCCTTACACAATGGAAAAGAGGTCACAAATCATATACATCACTTACATAGCCCATGCTGCACCAGACAGGAGAGTGATTCTTAAAGGAGAAAACAAGCATACCCCCACGTACTTGGGATAGTAGTATTAATTTTCTGTCTCTATGGAGTAACGTTGGTGACAGCCAGGAAAGTGAGGACAGGAAGGACCTGAGACCCTGCTCAGTTGCAGAGATCAGCAACTGCAGAGTCAACAGAGGCACATCAGGGAAAAGAGAGGCCAGGAGAGTAATGCTTTTTTTCACCAACCTTATTGTCTTGCTTGTTCTTTTCTCATTTTATCTCTTTTCCTTACCACTTTTCATACTGGTCCCTTAACTTCACTGACTGTGTGAGTCTTCCATCACAGAGAAGGACTTACGTGAACTTCAAGGGAGGAAGGAAGACAGTGGAGGCACAAACCTTCACGTCTGAGTAGACATTGCTCAGGAAGGGATCAGCGTTACCTGGTGTGGCCTTGACTGAATACATAGTTTCAGATATTAGAAACATTTGCCTGCAACAGGGTCAGTATTTTATCTTCTAAGATTTTTTTAAAAAATATTTTGTAAGCTATAAGATTTGGGAAGGGTTTAGCCTTTACACAAAACACTCAGCCCTGTATATTCATGCAAAATGTAACAGAGATGCCTGGCAGGCAAACATAGAGTACATACTGCCACAGTAAACTGGTGATTGCTTTCAAACCATTGCTTTCTACTTCATTGCACATAAATATGATTCTCCTATCCCCTTTGCTTGAGTCTGACAGGAAGAAAATCACAAGACTTTCATGCGAGAACAGCTAAAAGCAAACTAAGCAGGAGCATCTTAGAGGAAAAAGGGCAGATAGAGCTCACTGCCTTAGCTATGTGCCTTGAAGCACTGGTGCTCCTGGTGTGTATAGTCTAAGATACCATTCTCCTGGCTGGCTCCACAGTATGAATAACTGTAGCCAGGTCTGCATTTGAAAGAACTGTTTGCTATGTCCTGGTGAGGCACTGAAAATAGAAAGCTGACCTGATTATACTGTCTGTGAATGGTTGCATGCTTTTCTATCATAATGACTGATTTTGTCATTTTGAGATGATGTGGGTTAACCCCAACAGGCAGCTCAGCCCCAGCCCTCAGCTCCCTCGCTCACTGCCATGCAGGAAGGGTAGAAGTGAGAAAATTTGTGGGTTGAGATAAAGACAGTTTACTGGATAAAGCAAAGTTACATGTGCAAGCAGAGCAAAATAAGGAATTCATTCACTACTTCCATCAGCAGGCAGGAGTTCAGCAACCTCCAGGAAAGCAGGGCTCCATCATGTAGAACAGTGACTTGGGAAGACAAACACCATAACTTCAAATGTCCCCCCCTTCCTTCTTCTTCCCCCAGCTTTTATTGCTGAGCACGATGTCTTATGGTGTGGAATATCCCTTTGGTCAGTTGGGGTCAGCTGTCCCAGCCGTGTCCCCTTCCAACTTCTTGTACACCCCCAGCCTCTTTGCTGTCAGGGCAGCATAAGAAGCAGAAAAGACCCTGACATGTAAGCACTGCTCAGCAATAGCTAAAACATCCCTCTGTTATCAACATTCTTCTGGTCACAAATCCAAAACATAGCCCCAAATGAGCTGCTATGAAGAAAATTAATTCCTTTCAGCCAAAACCAGTACATGAGATTATGTTGTTATAATTCATCATGCTACTCAAATCCATGAAGAATGGGGTTCAGTAGCAGCCTTGCTAAGCGGCGTATTTAGCGTAAGCGTCAGACACCAGTGACTCCTCTGATCAACTTGATAAAGGTCAGTGTTGACTCCTCTATCTGTGTAGCTGCTCAGTTTGGCACCAGTTTGCTAACCAAGGGAAGCAGGTTCTCATGATGTTGTCTGTGTGCAGGCCTTTTGAGTGAATTCTTTAAAACATCTTTTTTGATAATGTGTTTTAGAAGTTGGTCATATTTGTTGCCACCCAGGACATAGTTATCATTTTCTTTTTCAGCCACTATTTACTTGGAAACGTGAAGTTGAGAACAATGTGATTTAATTTTGCTAGTTGGAGATTCAAACATTGAAGTTATCTGGTTTTAAAACAACTTCAACCAATGGCAATACATTCATTTTGAGGTGGATCTTCTTTTAAATGTTCTTATGCAAAATATTTTTTTAAAGTATTCCAGAAACAAAGCAAGAATACAAAGAGAAATTCTATTTCGGGAAGAGTGAATCTTTTAGTAACAGTATTGATATAAAAACTATACTGTAATGAGAGATTGCAGGAGGTGACGAAGGGGAGCTTAGGAGTGGATGAGAAAGGAGACATACATAATTGCCATTATGAAAGCTTTGGAAGGGAGAAGGACTTCAGACTTTGTATATATCAGAGGTGGTAACAGACATGAAGTTTTAAATAGGCTGGGGCTTTGCATATAAATGAGAAGGAAATCAAGTCTTGCTGTGGATACTAACACCTGCACATCAGGTGTATGAGTTTGCTATCTATGAACATCTCATTCAATGCTAAAAAACCTAGCTGCACCTTTTTCGCATGGGCATCTTAAGCGACTACTAGTTTTTTCTACTAAGTTTCATTATAATTGCAGTTATAAAAATAAGGTATAAAAATCCATTCACTATGTGGTTTTAAGATTTGTTTCTGGTATCTTGTGGGGATAGTTGTACTGTCTTTGTTGGATTCTTTTTCCCTTCTTTGAAAGAACATGAGAAAATGAAGGAATATTTGCAATTTCTTCTCAGGTCTATACATTGCTTATCCTACAAGGCTACTATCAGTGACAGTCCCATGATTTGGCCTTCTGTGCTGAAATTGTTTTTTCTCTGTTTCTTCCAGACACTGTAAATGTTGTACTAGATCAGTTGTTGACAGTACAGATGGGAGTAGACTAATCAAGGTCAGTCTGGAAACAGCAGTGATGGTGAGAACATGGAAGCACCTACTGGGTTTGCCTGGGTGGCTTGCAGAATTTGAATTGCCCCAGGTCTGGGGATGGGAAAGATCATTGCTTGTTTTGTATTCCTTCATGGCATTTTTGTCTGTTTGGTTTGCTGGTGCAGTGTGTTGCCAGCGTTGCACCTCTCAAGAATTCAGAGCTTGTTTAGCAGAGGGTTTGTACTTCTGCAGCCTGCTTCTGACAGGTTGAAAAGCCAAATTTTTGAAAGCCTGATGTTGCAATGTAAGAATTTCTTTGTATTTGATTATTTGGAGAGGGAATGGGGCAAATAGTGAGGGTTTATTTGATTGATTTATGTTTTAATTTCCGTTTAATTATTTTAGGTTCCCGCATTACAAACTTATTGGGCATGCTAGTACCTTTCAAAGTAATGGGGTTTTTTACTTTAAATAGTGATTCAGAAAATTTGAAAATATAAGAGAAAAAAGAGTACAAAAATGGATAAATGATTCACACACTGTGTTTTCCAGTCTAAGGTAAACATCAGATAACTGACTCAGGGCCAAAGGGTATATGTTGGCAATCAATTCTGCTCAGCCAGACATTCATAAATGTGATTTATTTAAATTATGTGCTGTTCAATAAACATCTGAATCTTTTTTTATACATCTTGATTTGCCAAAATGTTTTGCTAGGAAAGTAAGGGGATGAGGAAATACGATAAGCACTACTGTCACCATCTGTTAAAGGAGAAAACTTGACATATTTTTTGGAAGAAACATGCATGTTTTCTTCTGAAAAAATATTGTGAAAGACTGCTTATGGAATAGTCAAGGGGCAAAAGGAATGTAAGACATATTTTAACCTACTCTATAGGCAAGTAGCTAAAATAGTTGTTTTAATAACATTACAGAGTCATAGAGAAGTGACAATGGATTTCAGTAATCTTATACTACCTTTCCTTAGACAAGTGTTACAGCTGGAAGAAAGCCTTGGCCTTTCATTTCTTTAACATAGCAGTTTGTTATGACTAAAGAAGGCTAGTCTGTGCATGAAAGGGATATGTCATTTCAGAACTTAATGGGGATAAAAATAATGGAACTAATTTTGTGTTAAGCAAATTATAAACAAGCAGGAACATGAAATTTTGGCACATATTAGCAGGTAGAACTCCAAGAAACTTGTCAATTCCTGTTCACAGTGGTCCCTGTAGATATTCTTGGCTTTTCTTTGGCTTCGGTTCACTTTACTACAGTGACAGCTAGGAGTTATGTGTTATTTTAACTCTCAAAAGCCATAAAGGGATTAGGCCCACATGGTGCTGAATTCTGCAAAGATATATAGAAACATGCTTTTCCTCCCTGAAGATCTTACTCTGTTGTCTTTAGGGTCAGAGACAGAAAATACGAGGAGAAGAGATGCAATATGTACATAGAAATATTAATTTGGCATGCAACTTTAGTTTAGGATTTTATTTGTATATTATTGGATTATATTTAAGCTATTGTTGTAATTTCATTATTTTGTTCTGCAATGGTTTCCTTCCCAAACCCTTCTGGGTACTTCCTCTCCCCTTTTACTTTCCTTTACAAAAACTGAATCCTAACTTTTATTTTCACCCTTGTTTCCTAAGGAGACATGTGATCCCATTTTGTTTATGTGAGAGAGGGGAAGAGAGAGGAAAAAACATCATTGTTACAAGTTTTGTGAAAATACAAAGTAGGATGAGTAGAGTCTGCAGAGTCCTTTATTAGATGATCCAGATCCACATTTATACAGCACGCCACTGGAAGCGGCTCACCTCTATGTAGAACTGCTTGTGTCTATTAATAAACTTCCACTGTGCTGGCACTTTGTTTCAGCATGTAATGTGTATTTGTACTTTCAATGATGAGTCATACATCTATCTGGAGATGCATTTACCTACTCTGCCCAAAGAACTATGGTATCTAGGTATGCAATTGAGCAGTTAGGTGCTCAATTTTTTTAAATCGTTATCTGTGTTCTTTAAAATTCAGAACACCCTGTTTTCCTTAGCAAACACTGTCCTTCAGCAAGAGATTAATAACAAACAAAGGATGAAGAATATTATTTGAGAAATATTACATGTTGAATATCACCAGGAGCCATAAAATAACCAGCTGGTCACATGCAGTCCAAGTAATTGCAACAGGCATATTGTCAGGACTATTAGCGATATTTAATTATGATTGCCTACAGACATATATTACACTTTCTATGTCACCTTAGATTGTTAAACCTGTTGTGTCTGCAAACAACACAAATCCCATAAGAATCTGAGAAGTACCATTTTGTGGGCACGTTGGTGAGTTTGGAAGTAATAACAGCTTCTGAGAAGACACATCATCACTACTATTTGTTCGTGCTTGACTATCAGGAATGCAAAAAATATGGAAAGACGACAAGAGATTTAATAGGATAATTACAGATGAGATATGTCTGACTAGGCTTACTTTTGCTCAGAGGAATTATAATCAATTTTCCAGTGAAGGTATTTCAGTGTTACACTTTTTTAGAACCTTGTATACATTATAAGCCCTTAGGCACATCCGATATGAAGTTTTGGCATGAAGCAGTATGCTTTCAGCTACACCTGTGCAATTCAGCTGAGTCCAGTATAAGATGCTTTTCTCATCTTACTCTCATGTAAGTATGTTTATAGAACTGAAAGCACAACTGAAGAGCAGTGAAACCAGGTGTTGATGGAAATGGAACACAAAGACTTGACATACTCCTTCTTGAGAAAGTACGATGCCTAGACAACCGCACTGAGCAGCACCTTTGCTGTGATCAGCATATGAAATGCTTTCATTTAAAAAAAAAATCTGATAATGATCAATTTTTATTTAGACTCTTAGCCATAGGATTAATGAGATGCGTACAGTGTTCTGCTGGTAGATTAGATGGCCTCTTCTTTCCAAAGCGATTTGAGTGAGTGCCTTGAGATTTTATTGGCTACACTTGGGAATCCTCTGAACATTAAATCCCTTCAAAGGGTTACAAAAGGGACATCTGAAAACTGGGAAACCCCAGTCAGTGTCCATTTTTAAAAAATTGGGTTCTGAAATAATTAAGAGGTTTCTTGGTTTAAAAACTGCTTTGGTTCCCATTTAAATCAATAATAAATATCTTACTGATTGAAATGGGAACAAGAATAGATTCTTGATGTATTTCTCATTTGAGATTTGCAAGCTGTTTTGCTTGTGCAGCACTCTGAACTATGGTCTTCTTGAGTTACGCTCATAGGAGTTAATTTTTCAAATATAAGAAAATATACAATCCAAAGCTTTCTTTCAAGTCTTAGACTGCGTATTCCTGGGGATTTTAATGCTGTGCCTTTGTACTAAGTTACATGCATAAATTTATAAGGAGCTCAACATTAAAGAAGTCAGGACCTAGATATATATTTATATGTTGTCTAATATGAGACACATCCATGTGTATCTAGAAAATGGCGATATACCTGATTGGTCACTTCTAACTTAAGTTCTATGAAGCAATTTTTCAGAGGAAACTCATTATTTCTCTGAAGAAAGGCTCAGTTGGCATGGATTTGCTATTGGTTATTAGGACTAAGAATAAAATTAAAATAGTGAGTCCGCTTATAATAGGTCCAGATCCTCAGAAGGTATAAATCATAACAGCTCAAAGTAAGTAAAGTAAGCTCTGACAATTTACATCAGTTTAGGATTTGACCTTCTCCCCAGAAAATTATGTCTCTGAAGATCATACTTCCTATATTTGTCTTACTTTGTTCCTGGCAGAGAATTAATTAACACATAATTGCTTTGGTGAACTCAGGATAAAAATTCTCTATTCAAGAACTCCATTTACTGTTTAACTTGCTTCATGGCTGAGTTAGTTCTGCAGGGTCATGCTGTACTAATGACCAGAACACAGGAACATTGTCAAACCAATGAGGACGAGGTATGCTTGGAAGTATTCCAGATTCTGTTCAATTAATCACTGAAATTGCAGGATCTTTGGGGACAGAGTTGAAAAGTAAGTTGAAAAGAAAGTACATAAAGAAGTGGATTCATATTCCAGATGGAGGGAGTGGAAGGGAGACCTTACTGGATGAGACCCAAAGAAAGATGAATTGAACAAAAATGTGAAAAATAAAAATTTAAAAGATGCATAAACCTTGTTACTGATGATTTTTCAAAGGATTTTAATTATTCCTTCTTTGCTGTAATTTAATTTTGTTCTTTTTCTTCTCTAACACTGCCTGATAGTGCAGTCTCTTCAGCAGTGACTACTTGCTTATGTACAGAACATGCATGCATAAAGGCTTGTTATATCTAGCTCAGACCTTTTTTAAAGTTTCCACTTTCTTTTTCACAGTCCAGATTTTTTTGCCACAGCACACTGTTATATGTGACCTAAAAAAAAAATTGCTGTGTTTAAGACCCAAAACTTGATAATTCTTGCTAAGGTCAATGAGAATTGCAAATGCTCAATATCTCTCAGAGAGGTTCCCGAGACAAGCATTGTCTCTAGACACATGGTTCCAAATCCCATTAACACTACTGAGATAATGGCATGTACACTGATAGGAAAATAGGCTGCTCAAAGATTAGAGGAGACCATGTTTTTCTGATAAACAACAGTTAAATTATTGATTCTTTTAAATAGCACTCAGGTGAAAACTTTCAGGAGGTGCAGTACCATGCCAACTTCACACAAGTTAAGGCAAAAGCTGGACTTCAGGAAATTGGGCAGAATCTTCCTAATTCTGTCTTAGATTTCCAGCTAAACTTTTTTAGGCTGCTGAGCACTGTTGTATCAAGTAGCTTGAACTTGAATAGTAGATACAGAACACATCACAATTGTAACTATTTTAACAACTCTGGCTGCATTTTTTTTGTGGGAAAAGTTTTATTTTAACTTTACGTAATTGAATTAACTCAGATGCAAATAAATTCTATTGAAAGCTAAACTCTATTTTTAGTTTTCATATCAATTAGTAGATCAAGTAAAAACTATACCTACAAGCTTATTTTGACCTGCAAATTCATGTCAGAGTTGCAAACTGTCTAGGTTTCAGTGTTACCTTGTGGTATTTAACTTGACTTGAGAACACAGCATGAGAACTCAAGTGTTTTTCTTGTTCAGATGAGACACTAGTTTCTCAGTCTCTAGAATCTGGTCAGTATTTTGATTTAATTTTGTAAGTGAGAAGTGAAACTAAATTCATTAAGTTTGCATAATTTTCAGAGCATTGGTCAAAAGGTGCCACAGAGAAAATCAATAGAGGTAGGTGCTGTTAATAAACTGAATTTCAGCACTGAATATCTAATTCTGTAAGGACAATACAATTACCACGGTGCAGTACAAATTGTGAGGATAAATTTGATCATTTTTTAGATGAGGATCATAACATTGCAACAGTTTTAGCTTAATTACAATAGCAGATGAAGATTGGGGGGGGGTCTATTTAAAGTACAGTGAGTTTCCAGAAATAAAAACCCCAACCTGTTCCTGGGGTTGAAATTTTTCAAGCTTTTTTTTTTTAATCATTCAGTGAAATCTAAACCTTTTATTCCTATAAATCCACTATACTGAACAGCTGAATTTGATATTCTGGTTATTATGGCAGACCGTTTCTGTAGGAGTTCGTAAATACTTTTTGGTGAACTAGTGAATGTGTTTGAAAACCCTGCCAAATTCTAACAATATTCATATTATACTCAAGGTCTGCTACTAAATCAAGAGAAGATTATATATATTTTTTCAACCGTTTATCTTCTTGAACCTCTTTCTTCCCAAAGAATGAGGAAAAAGATTGTCCCTTACCCCTTCCCCTCCCACCTACAGGAGACAGAAATAGAAATTTTTGGTAGAATTTTCACCTACTCTGCTGAAGCCAGTATCACACCATGCAAACAGCATTCTAAGCTAGCTGAGACGCAGGCAATGTTATAGACTGTGCAGTGACTGCCGTTAGCTTTTGTAGATTACAGAACTAAGCTTTAGGGAAGGCTTTGTGCTGTGTATCAGATTTAAACCAATGTTGATAATATAAGCCTTGCAACAAACCCCGCGAAAACAGAATGATGCTACAATAATTCAACATTGACTAAAAAGAAGTCTGAGAGTTGTTCTTTAAATTGATGCTTATTAATGTGTTGTTACTGCCTTTTTACAATTGGAATGGCATTGATCTAAACAAAGATAGTTTTACATTTGAGCTAGATACTGAAGTCAGCGGAGAAGCAGTTACTTTTGTCAATATTGTTATCCCCAAAGTGGGTTCATTCGCCCACTGTGCAAAACGTGAAACTACACATAGAGCAGAGGTATTTTATTCAATTCATTTTTTGCACAAAGGTGGATGCTAGGTGGTAATTCTATCAAGCTAGCACACTGCACTGAGAAACTGCAAGGTGTTTATGCAGTTAAACATGTCAGTCACAGCTAATATTCACACCCCCAGCTAAAAATTGGTTAGTTTCTTTCTCATTTCAACTTAAAGGTGCAGCTCCCTTTAAATTTACTATGCATGCTCAGAGGGTGAGGAGCTTATTTGAGTAAGGGTTTTCTGGCCTATGGATGTGATTTTTGGTATTATAATGAGGATAGTTCACCGAAAGGACACTTAGTTTTAGTTCTTATCAACATCCCAATTAGTTGTTCTCTTTAGCTATACACTTTATCACTCAGTTCTCAGTGTCTTCTGAGGCAGGATGTTCCCTTTTATCAGTCTCTCAGCTCTCTTCAAGGATATAGTCATAAAACAAATGCTTCCCTATCTCTCAGCTCTCTTCTCTGGCCACCAAATTCTGTTTTGCAAGGCTCAGATGGCTCATTGCTATTACTTAGAGGAAAATTCTATTTTCTTCAGGATATCAGTATTATCTGGGTATAAGTTAATCTTGTTCTCCAGGTAAATAGCTAAAGTAGATCAGAAGAACATCATCCCGAAACACCATTTAACTCCGTATGAGAAGACACTGGAGTGACTTGTTTAGCTTAAATGTCTACATCATTGATGTCTGAAGTTAGGTGAGATGAATACCATACATCAAACCTGAATACAAGTTTCTTATTTAGAGGTATTCTCTATTGAATGTTTAGGACATTGTATGTGACAATGTACTTCTTATTTTGCAGTCGAATGACATCAATACATTTTCTAAATGTCCAGAGAAGTGGGAAGAGACAAATCTAAACTCTGCTATAGCATATACTAATGTTATAAAGAGTCATGCAACTCAGTCACACATCAGGGAAAGGTGGACATTGTCAATAAAAATATAGATGTCTTGGCAAGTTAATTATATCGATAAAATGTGCTGGAAATTTTAAAGCATAGATGTTGGCTTGCTCTTTGATTTTTGAACTATACATCAAACCCAAGCACAGAAGAAAACTGCTGAGAAAACACACAATTACTCATGCAAGTAAACATCCGTAATATGAAAAAGTTTACCATGGATATTGAAATTTATATTACCAGAAGTACATAGGTGCAGAGATAAGTGCGTGTCTTTTTTGTTTCTTTCTTTACATTTATATTTTCTGCAGTTTTATGTCTCAAAATAAAGAGGTCCCAAATCATTAAAATAAAGAGGAGACCATTTTCTATTTGGAAAATAGAAAGGGAGAAAGATGTCTGATTACATTATCCAGACTGGCCTTGTAAATGGGACTGTGAACAAGTGATAGATGGTCAGCCCTCATCAGTCTGGGCTTTACAACAGCATCTATGACAAGGCTATTTGAGCAGTGCTGTTCCCCGCTGTTTCCCTCCTCAATTCTGTTCAGGAATCTGCACCCCCTCCACTCAAGTTTGTGGGGCAGGGGCAGTACGCTTTCACATCAATGTATTTCTCACTGCATATCACCTTTAGGTCTCTTTGGCAATGGACAAAAAGATGTTCTTCAAAGGAAGCAGCAGCAGCTGTAGAACAGCTACCGGCTGGAGATCTTTAATAACTCAGACAACTCCAGCTATATTAATTACTGGTAAAAGGCTCTAGTTTCCTGAATGCATCAGTTTACTTTTGCAGATAATTTGTCTGACTCAGAATGCAGGCGTAGACAAAATAATTTGGAAGTCAGAATCCACATGAAGCCATAGCTTTTTGGCTTTAGTAAACTTATAAACTGCTTTTTGTCATTACTGTTCTACCGACTCTATTTTTTTTTAAGCTAAAGTGCCTCAGATCCCAGTTGTTGCTGGTGTTTTGAAGAGAAATTTGAAAGAAGTTACTGGTATTTGTATCTGATTGAGAGGTTGATACAAAGCCTTTCCTATGGCTTAGGTCACAGTAAGAGCTGTAGCCCCAGGTTATAGTCTCTCTTTTGGCTTCCATCCAATGCCAGTTTATGGTTTTAGTGTTAATTTGCAAAGCAATCAGTCTAAGACTCACGCCCCCAACTTCATGAAGGAGGAATTTTATGTATTTCAATCTATTAAATCAGCAATGTGCCATCAGAACAACTCAGAGCATGACACTAACATCTGAGAGCTGGAAGTAAAGCATTGGCCGCTAGAGAGGTCCAAATAAACTTCCAAGAGATCAGTAGAACATAGTGGCCTGATCTATTTCTGAGAAACGCTGCACTCTGAAAGATCCTTTTCAGCAAATTAAAGGCATTTGAAGTCTTCAAACTCTGCCAGCTTTCCCCCTTAAAAGACAAAACAAAAAAGTTAAATGCTTTTTAAAAGTTGTTCCCAGATTTGACCCTTGTCCAAAATGGAATACAGACACTGTGAGGACTCTGTGACTTTGTTGTTGGCATTGAATTTGTTTGAAAAAACGTTCAAAATTAGAGATGCATGGATTTTCAGGATTTCAGTTGAATCAACTAAAAGTAATGAACGAAATGAACTGTCCCTAATTAGCAGACTGAAAGCATGCATTAATTTTCAGTAGCGTATTATTGGAAATTGCTTAGAAGTACTATTTAGAAATAGTAAATCTAGATTTGTTAATTCTGAGTGCACAAACTTTACCTTTGAGTGTCACAAGATGGCACTGTAAGAACATACGTTGCATTTGCTCACTGTGCTTTCGTTGCCACAGTACTGCCAAACTCACTTACCTATCCTTCAGACCCTAACAGTCTCATTAGGACCTACCTGAGGGGGTTGTGTAGGTGGTTGAGTGTTGTGGTCACAGACTGTCTCCGAGACCTCTCTGCCGACCCCTTTCCTTACATTGGCATTAGCGCTGGGGCCAGGCAGGTGTGCAGAGCTCCGCTCCATCCTCACAACACACCCTGCATGAGTACAGAGCCTCGCTGATCATCCCATAAGACTGAGGGATACCACAGTGAGCCTGTGTCGAGCCTATGTGAATTCAAAGTTCACAGCTTCATAATTGGGAACAGCCAGGCACATCATCCTTAATTTCTTGAGCCCAGACCTTTAGAAGCCTCTCTGAAGACAACACTCTGTTAGCTACAGAAAAGTGTCTTCATACCATGGTAGGGATGTCCATGACACAGGCTGCCTGAGTATCCTGAGCCTCCTGATGAATTGTAAAAGAAGCAGATGGAGTAAGTGAAGGCAGATGGAGCAAGAGGCAGCACCAAGTGAAAGTGCTGTGTGAAAGTCCCCTACACTACACAGGGCTTTACTGGTGTGTCTCTGCTGCATAGTATCTGGTTTGAGAACCTCCTCCTAACTCAGGCACCCTGTTAAAGGCTTTTAAAAGCAGTGATAAGTGTCATCACATGTTATTGTTCAACTACACTATGGCATTTCCTAACATGTGTTGCCAGGACCGTGCTGACCACTTTGGGCTCTCCTCTCCATCTTCCTACCCCTGAGGGTGAGGAATTACACCTGCATCTCCTGTGCCATGACATGGACAGGGGGCGTCCTAGTGGAGGCAAGAATTGTTGAAACACCTGAGAAAGACTACATGAAGAAGCCTCAACCTATCACTTGGTGTTTTCGCTCTGTTGCTGCATCTGGAGGTTTCTCATGTGAGTGAATGAGCAGCAAAGCTTACCTGGCTATGGCCACAGCTTGCCTGCATCCCCCCATCCTCAGCCCTCCCTGTTGGACTGCCAGTGCCTTGGTGGCTGCATGTGACCTTTCCTGGGACTGGGTGGTGCAGGAGGACGGGTACCCGCAGAAGTCCATAGCATGATGACATGGAAGGTGCACAAAGGGGGCTGTGTAACCACTGCTCCACCAGGATGTCCCATATAAATCGTAAAAACTACCATCCTGCCAACAGCATCTTTTTTCTATGAAAATAGAGGAAAGATTTCTTTCCCCACCCCCTCTGCCGCCAGCTTGCAGACAGTGCCTGGGCCATTTTTTCTGTGAAGGGAGGATAGCAGGGAAGATCTACACATGCTCCCCTGCTAGATCAAGATATGTCTTTAGTTTGGGAGGCTCAGGCAGAGCGGTGCTCACTGCATGCACCTGCCCTGCGTGCAACTGACAGAGGCCGAAGCCATGGCATAGTTTGCACAGCTACTATTAAACAGCCCCTGGGGCTCTGGTACTTGAAGTGATTCCTTTCCTCTGCCTCTGTATTGCTGTGGATGGGGGCATGATGAATGGATCAGGCTGATTCTGGAAACCTTGTCCCACCTGAGGATACCATAACTTTTTTGGGATCATTTGTCTGTCTGTCTCACGCTGTTCTTTAAGCACAGCCTGAATACTTAGTCTTTTTTCCCTGTGAGTCCTCAGCTAAATGTAGGCAGAGCGAGGCAATCACCTGAGCTGGGAAATGCTGAGAGGAGGATGGTAGCAGTCCACCTGAGCTTTACTGCTGTGTTACTGGGAGTGATGATGAAACCCTGAAAGATGGACCCTCTGCTAGATCTTCTGAAAGTTTTGATGGTCAGGGAGGTTGAAGTCTTCTGAGCCCACTGTCCCTGAAATGCCAGCCTTGCTGTGATGTCTGCTTTGGAGGCCGTGGAGTGGTATGGCATGAGGTACAACCATGTCTCAGGGTGCACCACATCCTGTTTGGTATCCATGCCTTCATAAAGGCCATTTTTTATTCTCTTGAATTTTGGGTGGCATTTAAACGGTTTGGTGCCACAGCCACATCCAATAGTGCTAAGCTGCTGTGCTATCCTATGGCAGGTGCCAGGCGCCTGATCCAAGGGCACAGCCTCCTCATCTGGGGGACGGAGGGGATTTCCTCACAGGCACTGTGAGGGACTCAGCCTTGGAGGATGACTCTCTCTGCCCCAGTTTGTAATGATGATAGCAGATTTCTCTGGCTCAAAATGTCTGTGGACCTGCTCTGTAACTCACTGGAGCAACTGTGCATCAGGAAGGGTAGGACCTTCAGGCCAGTATCAGAGGCATGTGGTGGTCATGTGCGAATATGCTCTGTCTGGACCACAGAGAAGGCTGTTTTGTCACCCATGCACAGGTTTCGTCTCAGGGAAAGCTCAATATGCAGATACCTTAGCAGAGCATCTCAATAAACCAGGAAATATGCTGTGTAGTGGTGTTGTCAGTGATCCAGGGCTGAGGAAAAAAGGGTGGTAAGTCAAACTGGTAGTATAGATCTGCCGTAACACTGAATGTACTCATGCAAATAATTTATCTCCTTTGAGACAGCAAGGACATTCTGTTTGTTTGATTTCCCACCCTTCCCTTGACTAATCAAATCATTAATAATCCAGAATTTTATCTGCTACAGATTTATAAAATACTTTCACCATATCTGCTCCACAAGCTAACTATTTTTTATTTTTTATCTTGTTTTTAAAGTGTGCTTATGCTTTTGTAGTGTAAAGAATTAATGTTTTGTGCTAATTGTTCCTTGTATGTGCAACGTATTTTTTGCTGGCTCACGTACAGTGGAATAAAGGCCTATTTACTCTTAACGCCTTTGTACTTTCTGGCTGTAAATCCCAGCTTGCCCAGGGACATTTCTGGGCCCTGAATCACTGTTATCTGTCTGATAAATGGTTTGAATATTATCTAGCAGGAGCTATGCCTGTCCCAGGTACGACTTCCCTTATGCTCACCCTGCACAGGAGGTGCTGGCAGTGAGAATTGATCAGGGACCAGCTCAAATAGGCATTTGCTTGCAGGCACTACTTTCGGAGACAATGACAGTTCGCTAGCACAGATGGAGACTGCTCCGTGCCTCTTGGTATATGTGTCCAGCCATCCTCAGTTAACTGGGATAGACAGTGACCAGTGTTCCTAGACTTTCACCCTGTCTGAATAACCTTGATTTTCAAGTAATATCCATTGTCTGAATTCCATGGACATAACTTAATAATTTTATTTCTCACATGATTTCATATATTAGGTGAACATGCACTTTGCACGACTTAATATTTCTTAAGCACTACCAACACATTTTAGAAAATATCAGGAGTGGTAAGTTACAGGACAGAATTACAGAAAATTCAATGTTGGAAGGGACCTTTGGAGATAATCTGGTCTAATCTCCAGCCAAAAGCCAGGCCTTAGATTAGGTTTTCCAGAGCACTGTCTGGCCAAGGAATATTTTGAGCTAAGGAGATTCTGCCATTTCTCTGAGCTGCCTATTCCAGTGTTTAAGTCTCCTCAGGATGAATAATATTTTTTTCTTAAACCCACATGAAATTTCCCCTGGAACAACTTGTACTCATTGTCTTTTGTCTTGCTACTGTGCGCCCTAGAGAACAGAGTACCTCCAGCTTCTCTGTAACTTCCTCTAAGGTGTTGGATAACAGTGGCAAGGTAGAAGCCTGATATCTGATAGAGGTGGATGCACTTTAAATGAGCTTAGCATTTGAATCACTCCTTTCTTTCTTTGAGGTTTGAAAGCCTAACATGAGCTGTAAACAGTGTGCAATGTTTTCATTGTGAGCACTGGAATATAATTTAATTACATTTAGTTTTCCCTTGTCCTGTCAAAGTTCTGAATGTTTCCAATGTGTCACAGCTCAGTAGTTAATCACAAAAATAAATCAGATCCTTTCTGTTCACACTTTTTAACCTGTGTCTCCCTGTTTTTTGTGGGAAATTGTTATCACTAAGCTAGATATGCTGATTAGCTGAGTTGAATTTTTCATACAGCCCTTTTCAAATGAAGAATTGTGTAAAAGCAATGATGGCACTTAAATTACATAAAAAAATCTTGAGCATAGAAATACCAAGTGAGGCTTTCAGCTGGTCAGAGGGAGTCAACATTTCTTTCATAGTTCTCTTTGTTTCCTCTTGTTGGAGCTGGGATAGTAAGGAGAAAGCATTTATATTCTTGTAATCTAGGAGCTCTCCTATAGAGGCAGGAGTGATACCACCAGATTTTCCAAGGAGCTTCATTGTGGACGTTTATCACAGTCAGATCTTTGAATCAGGTGCAAAAATGTAGAAAACTAAGGTTATAGCAGGTCTCCAAGAAGGATTAAAAGTAGCCCAAACAGAAAGAGAAAATAGCTAAATAAATAAATAAATAAATAAAATCCCCCCAAAACCCCACAAAATTTTCCTCTCACAGACAGAATTTTATCTAGATTTTCAGCAAAGGTAAGAATATTTTCCATGGAGAAAAAGGATAAAAACCAGGATGAAAGATATACACTGAATCTTATTTTCCCTCAAAATGTGCAATCCAGTTTCCTGGTAGTGATGTTACAAGGTGTGTAGCTGACATTAACTTAATTTCCACACTCTTTTTGAAAGATAATACGGTGGGGGGGATTGTTTCGGGGGAGTTTGGGAAGGTGACAAACAGGAATTAGGAATATGAAACACCTATGCTATTTCTGAGTGCTCTGTTTTTTTAGAATTTTTAGAGTCTGAGGCAAAATACCCAACTAACCCCAAACTTTGAGCAAGCATTGCCACGATACAGGCAAGTTATTTATGCAGTTTAACGCCTACAGATATACACATTACATGTAAAGAAACATTATTATAACCCTGAAGCCAAATCAGCTCTATGAACACAACATGCTCTGTATCTAGGGGTCCTCAGTGTCAGGCTGCTCGTATGAAGGCTTCTTTCATAAAATAAAAATGTGGTTGACTTTTTATTCAACAGCTCTTTACAACACAAGCCTCGGCTATGCAGAGCAGTCAGTGACAGCCCCAGAAGCAGCATGAAGACCACACTGCAAGCACCCATTATGTACAATGCCACTGAATTTCATGTACAAATCTGATAAGGCATTTTCATTGTTATCCATCAGGACACAGCCACTGTCTTACTGATGAAGCCTTCACACAGCAAACCATCACATTTATTGGCTTGAATTTTTCGGTGAGGAGGGCAAGCTCAGGTGTGAGAATCAAAGGGTAAGGACAGTCCTCAAGTTTTCATGCAGCTCTCAAAACACTGTGTTATCCTTGCTGGAGGCTGTATCTTCCTCTGCTGAAGAAACTCAGTAACTATGTTTGGGAAAATAGAGAAATGTTTAGTGTCACTTAGTTCACAAGAAGTAAAATCTAAGACTGAAACTTTTTTTTTTTTTTTACTTACTACATATTCACAGCAAATTCACAAAAGCACAGTGAGTTACAATTTTATATAGTTTCACTGGTGAAAATAGAAAGTAGCTTTGCATGTACCAAGTGCTTGCAAGTAGATACCTGAATTTTCTGAAGACTGCAGATTTAAGTGGTAGCCACATTAACATGAGCAGAGCCTAGATCAGTGCAAGCTTGAAGCGGTAGCTGGTTAAATACTTCCCCCTTTTACACATATCCCCTTCAGTTATTATGCCTGAAATTCTGGCCTTGCTGAAATCAATTTCAAAACGCCCGTTAACACAAGTGGGGCCAGAATGTAATCCAAAGAATCGTTTTCAAACCAGCAAAAACTTTCAATGTTCAGGAAACTTAAACTGGGACCATCTATGTGGCAGGTTTTTGTAAACTCTGGGAGGATTTGTAGCAAGAAATTGTCCACAAGATTCATGTAACTGAAATGTGCAACAGGAGTTCTCAGCATGCAGCAGTGGCATTCATCATGGTCAGATGCCCTCCTTGAAATCATATGCTCTCAACATATAGGTAAGAGCTTTAATCTCAGAAAGACAGATCTGACAACTGAATTCACAGGGACTTGCATTCCTCATGCATGAGTATATGAAAACCTTGTAAGCTCTTGGCTGAACTATTAAGGCCTTTGCAATGGTATGTGTGTGTTCTCCTTACGCTGACATTGTGCCAAACTCCAGATTTTGGGCTTTGTGCATTCAGGATAAATTCATAAGGCTTTTGGTCCCGTATGTGAAGGCAAGAAGTACCAATATTTTCAGAGAGGAAAAGTGGCAAGAACAGAAAATAACTGTTATAAAGATTTCCACCAATGTTCAACTCATAGGAGAATAAAATTGTAGGTTTGAGAAATAGTCCTTTTTAAATCTAGATGCCTGGCATGACAAATCCTCTGTGTTCTGTACAATGCTTTGCTGTCATTTGCTTCTATGTAAACCTGAGGATGCTTGGTAGAGACACTCTACCATAGGGGTCCACCTTTGGAATATATGAATACTGGTGGAATTAGTGGATATTTGAAAATGTAAAGTTCTTAACCTTATTGCAATGGTTATAAATACAACTTTTTGGGTTTTTTTAGCGTATATAAACCCATTCTGAGAAGTTAATGGCATTCTCATATCAGAACTATTTTTGTAAATGAATGTGAAAAATATTTAAGAGTTCACACAATCCCTCTCTGAAAGAGATACTTAGCTAATCTTTCTTATTCATTAGGTATACAGAAACCAGGCAGGTTTTGACCTATAAACTTCCTTTACATAAAATGAACAACAGCACCTTTGCCAGTAACTATTTTATAACTCTTCTGCTAAAATATCTTAGAAATGTTCTTTTTCTGAAACTTTAATGTTCTGGGGCAATAGGCTTATACCTTGGAAGGAGCTGACAGTTTGTGAACTCAAGCAATCATGCCTACCACATTTTGCAGAGGCCAAAATACTTTTAATAATAATATATCAGGTTAACTCCTAAGAAGATTTTGTTTGTGTTTCAGACAGTTGCTGCTTCGGATATTTATTCCAACTGTTTCAGAAGTCAGAATGCAAACAATGTACTGAGTGACAATGAGCTGATGTAGGTTAAAACACAGCTTTGGTCATATAAGCTCATTTGCTCATGTCTTCAGTTTTTAGTTTTGTCGGAAGAGGTTTGGTTAATTTTTTTGCTCTTTGGTTTCTTCATGATTCTTTAATTCCTTGCTTGAGCCAGTGCAAAAGGCACAATTTTACAGAGAACATAGCAACAGCTATTTTTTTTGTGGCTTTCCTGCCTTGATTGCCCTCATTATCATTAAATTTCATGAGAAAAAAAGCGGTTGTAATAATTTTGGACTTTTCCCATCCGTACTGCTTCTTCAGAAGATAATTGCTGTCTTTTTCAAGCTGTGTCCCTGGCAGAATAAGGCATGCTGGTGCAGTGCCTCCTCTCCTGATTTGCTCCCTGCTATGCATCATTTACTTCACTAAAAATCTCATCTATGCGTTGTCTCAAAATACCTTGCCTTCTGCTGTCTCCTCAGACTCTGGTGTCTGCTTCTTATTGCAGGCTTTTCTGAAAACAGCTCTACTGTATTCTATGTTCACCTACAATGCTCTTATCAATAGTTACATCCATGAAGAATACAACTGGGAAACTTGGGAATTTTTGTTTATTTACACTTTTGAAATAAGAAATAGGAAAGAAAAAGGACGTAAAGACAAACTTATGATATTCATTATCCTTATATTTATAAATGTATCCACTAGTAATAGAACTCTGAGGAGTGTTTCTCCATCCATTGCTCACTGCCAGGCAGTTCAGAGGGACTGGAGGGACTCTGATTTGGGCTCTCACACAACTATAGTCTAATAGACTCTAGACAATCTATTATATATATTTTAGCAATTATTATACCTATACCTATATTTACATATACTCTGGGAAGACAGAAGCCTTATAAACAAACTGGTGAAAACAACATACAGAAAATAGCAACATATACGTTCCATTCCTGCATTTGTTCCCTCCTGGTTCTCAGGGAGCCCTGTGACTTGTGTTGGTGAAGACTGAAAGGGCTGCTCGTGTTGTACAAGAAGGAAACAGCTTTCTTCTGGGCTTTCAGCAGGAGAATGCATATGTCTTGAATTATTATTCCAGAATACATGGGGCATGAAAAAAGAACCTGGATTCGTCCCAGAGCCTAGGATCTAGTAGGACCTCTTGGGATGAAGAGTCTAAATTTGTAAGCAGAACATTCTCTGTTTCCCATCACATCAGCAAACAGAGTTTACAAGCGGAGGAGCACAGCACTGTACGGCTTCTCCAGGCTGGGAACAACGAGCTTTAAACACACTGACAGCAAGTGAATCGCTCTGTGTACATTTGAAACACCTGCTCCTCAGCTCAACCTCACTGTATCTGATAAAAATTTATTCTTCATTCTTCTTTAATGAATCCTACAAAAAAGTTATTTGAATCCTAGATGTTTATTTTGTCTTGTTAAAAATAAACAAGCTATATACACATGAATGAAAAGGCTATTTAAATGGGACACAAGTTAAAAGCCAGCAGCACATCTGCATTATCTGAAAAACAGGGAAATTGAGATCTGGATAGAGGTGTTGTGACTTGGGCTCATCTTTCAGATAAATAGTGCAGTTAGCAGCTGTGCTTATGGTTTTTTTAGTTATTATTAGTGCACAATTTACAATTAGCGCACTATTACAGTTCTAGGGTGTTGAATCATTCAGTTAATACCCAGCTAGCAAATAAGCATGACAGTTATGCAATAGAGAATCTTAGTTACCTTAAATGTAAACTCCAACAAAAAAAAAAATCTAGTAAAGCTATTTTCAGATTCAGAACTGCTGTATTATTTTGTCCCTCCAGCAAAGTGTATACAAATCCAGGCACTGGAACTAAACTCAAACAAGCAGAGTCTCAGAGCTACAAATTCAGAGGTTGTGACACGGGTAAAGGATGTTCTAAGGCAGAATATTATAGATCTTTAACTAGATCAGGTTGCTCAGAGCCCCGTTCAACCTGACCTTGAATGTTTCCAGGGATGGGACATTTACCACCTCTCTGGGCAACCTGGGCCAGTGTTTCACTACACTCTTTTAGTTTAAAACCGTTACCCTTGTTCTATCACAATAGGGCCTATGAAGAAGTTTGTCCCCATCTTTCTTATAAGCCCCCTTTAAGTACTGGAAGGCTGCAATAAAGCCTCCCCAGAACCTTCTCTTCCCCAGGCTGAATCTCTCAGCCTTTCTTCGTAAGAGAGGTGTTCCATCCCTCTGATCATTTTTGCCATCCTCCTCTGGACCAAATATCTATAGATAGGAACAGGAATACTATATACAAAGACAAAAACACTGGTATCTAGAGGATGAAACAAAAGCCTTTTTTCTTAAAAATGCAAAATTTAAAATTCAGTGTCTTTTTAACAAAATCAAAGAGAACATAGGATATAGGAAGGTGGAAAGATACTTTGGCGTTCCAGTAAGGAAACCTTATGATTAACCACAGTTGTGTGTAGAGCTTGCAAAAGCCAAAGCAGAAGTAATAGACTCCTTTTCAAAACCATTTCAAGAGTTTCTGAAAACTGCAACCTGGATAGACAGAATTTACCTCTTCCACTATAGATAAAAGAAAAAACAAAACATCTTGAAGACTTACGTCGACACATAGACTTGTGTTTTGGCCATCCACTATTCCTTGTCCATCTTGTTCATCCCATCTGCAGGACCTACACTTTTGTGGACTCCTGTTTCACTCTCTCTGATACAGATAGACCCAGAAGAAAAAGTCTAGAGGAATCTTTTAATGAATTCAGGGTGGTTACTATATTTTGGGTGCTTTTCCATGCTGCATTGCTGCATTTAAATTCTCAGCTGAGTCATATTCATACTACTAAAAGATTTGATGAATTCAATTGAATTATTACTGAGATGGATGTTTAGTGGGAATAGTGTGATTAGTTTTTTCCTACAATGTATGACAGCATTTTTTTCTTTGCTTCTGCATAATTTTTGTTTGCAGCTTCATTGTGGGTACCTAATTAAAGGTGGACTATATCACAAAGAGCTGAACTGAATGCTTTTTATTTTTGCCTGCAGCAAAACCCCACCAACATCATTGACTACCTTCTCATATATATGCATTTAATTTTGGTCATCTGTCTGAAGACTGCCCATCGAGTGCCTGATACTTCACTCATTTGCAGTACGTCTGCAAAAAACTTTTTTGGTTTTGGCAAGTGTAGCAATACTTAGTTCACCTCTGTGTAACTAACTCATATTCTCCTCTTGCCCAAATACTTAGGTGATTTTGAAAAGGAAATTGTGAGGCTTTGTAAAGTTTTAATCCTGTCATTAAATGACACTTCAGGGTTCTTGGTCACTGCTAGTGAGGTATAAAAGAATGTAATGTCCCCAGCATTGTTAATTCCCTGCAGCTCCTCAGCTGCCTTTCAGAAACATAGCCTGTATTTCCTATGCCTTTCTAATGTGTTGCCTTTTTTGACAGTTACAGTTACTACAATCTCTATCTTGTATTTTAAGTATAAATGAATTAATTACTTCCAGGAACCCACAAGAAGTATTTTTTCATTTTAATGAATTTCAAAATGTCTGGGAAGATAAAATCCCATTAAAAGCATGAGTCTTTGAAGATGAACCAGGGCACATAGTCTTTCTATGGCACTCTGTACTCCCATGGTTTATGATACCACTGTCTCAAGTCTCTGGGCCAAACCCTAGCCTGTGTGCTGAATTTTGCAAGTATTAGTCTGACAGAGAAGCCCTGGAAAAGGGACTTTGAATGTCTAGGTATGCAATGGTGTTAGTGATAACTGCTGTAGGAATTCCAATCATGGCTTAAGCACTGCATAAAACCAAGGCAAAAATGATGTCATTGCCTTGCAGTACTGAAAATGCAAGATGTTAGACAAGAGGCAAAAGGCTGATTCGGAGCTAAATACTAAATGGAAGTACCCTTAGGGAGAGGTAACTGTATTGTACTGTGAGGTTCATCTGCAGGGATGTTGCTAGTCTGAACTACTTTACAACCACCCATTCCTAAGAGAGGAAGAAGCAACAAGGTGTTACCTTTCACTGTCTCTTCTTTTTGATTATAAATGGTGGTTGTCACTCTTTTGGTAAAATGTCTGCTCAGCTAGGGGTAATTACTTGTGATAACTTCAGCCTTTTTCTGTCTTCTCCTGGGAAGAGTAGCCAACTGAGGTGATGCTGGGATGCTAATTTAAGTACTTGTTTGAAGTTTAAGCCCACCTTGAAATAAAACGAACCAACAAACACCACCATGGTTAGAAAAATCACTGGTATTTAGTTCTCGGCTACCTGAGGAAATACAGCTCTATGCTCATTCCTACTGGCATATATTAACTTGTCTTTTCATTTTAAACTGTTTTCATTAGATGAAATAGAGTGTGTCAGGCCTTAAAGCTTCTGCATAATAGGACATGGCAGTTTGTCATTTAGGACAGAAATAACTACTGCTTCACTATCAGAGTTCGTTACTGTCAGCTAGCATAGATCCCAGCTTTGGTTACAGTGTACATGTCTGATATCATGCTATGCCCTCTTTGTATTTGTGAAGGGTTGCATGTACGTTATAAATACACTTAAGACAAGCACTGCATGCCCAGTCCCTCCAGGGTTACTGCCCAGGGTGAAAAGACATGAAAACTCTGACATGAAGTTTATGTCTGACAGCTGAAACATTCATAGTTGCCAGTTCAAACTTGGACTAAATCCTTTTGCAATCTGTATAGTTAGTGAGATGACTAAAGCCAGTGCTTTTCCAGGTATTTAATAAATTAGAGTTAGAACAGGAACCTGTAGATGAACTTGGTCTGTTTTCAAATATGCTTCTGAATTTCACTGGATTTCAAGATACCTGGTGATTTCAGATAAGAAAGATGACCTCAGCTGATCTATGCTAGTATTCTTCCAGATGTTTGCTTGTAAATATACCATCAGTTGAACTGAAATACCTAATCAACAACTGGAACTGCAGAAGGTAAACATTAATTTATTTTTACCAATCAAATTCATTAATACAATGTACAAGTCTGATGTGCTTTGACATCCAGACTCAGAACAGCAGCCCACAAATGTGTCAACATTACATTGTAAGGAACAAACCACACTTTTTGAGATTTGATGAAAAATTTTCTCATTAGTGTATTTTATTGAAAGATAACTACTAACAGCCTTGTGCTCTGCATGAGCTGTCGGAAGTTCCTATAGCTCTGGGAACTGGAGAAATAATAATAATGTAACATTAGGAAGTTTCACGTATTTATTCAGTCTTGAAATGAGGAGATCAGCAGAGCAGCTTTCCTGCAATCTGTTGACATCATGGAAAACTAAACTTGAGTAAGAAAAATGAAGAGGGTATTGAGCCTAGTAAGCAAAGGGGGATAATGAAATTCAGGAGCCAGCCAAACACAACATTAAGTCCTGAGGACAAGGACAAATCAGTTAAAGTTGGAACAAAAGAGGCTGCCCACAGTAGTTCTTGTCTGAAATCCACAAAATCTTCTCGTAACCTAAGTTTCAGAGATCCTCAAATGTCCTGGGTGCTTGCGGTTTGGACAGCAGAGTCAGGCATTTCAGTAATTGCAGAAATTATGCTCTGGGGAAACAGGTGCCTAGGTTTTTCTGTCAAAGACCATGTCTTTGAGTCTTACTCATAGCATAGTAATACACAGCAGAGTGCCTGAATCCGGTGTAACACATGAAAGCCATTGCTGATTTCTCTCTGCAGGAAGTGTGGAGGAGACACCTCTGCCTGCCTTTTCATAATGACCTTGTGGGTTTGCAGTGCCATAGACCAACCAAGCAAGCTGAAACCCCAGCCTTTCTCTGTGCGCTGGAGATTGCAGGAGCCTATGCAAATCACCAGGTTGCAAAATAGGCTTCACAGGACAACTTTCCCCTTGAAATTGAGATACGGTGTAACCTCCAACACAAGAAATGTGCAGTAAAAGGAGAAAAATGAATGAACTGACTCTAGCCTCCTTTTGAGGGAATGTTTGGCCTTACAGTCCTTCTTGCAATAGTTATTTTTGTGTTTCTTAGTCACCATATTTTTTATGTAATGCTGATTGCATGTAAAATGCATGAGCTAAGATGCTGGCAGTGAGTAGGGCCCAAGTGTTCTCTCTCCAGCAAGGCTGCTTCTGGCTTCCTATGGAGCTTTAGAGTCTGCTGAGATTACACATAGATTAATTAACCTTTATTAATATTTCTTGATTTGTCTTTCCCCAAACCGAGATGAAAGGAAGCCATGACTGCTAAGAAATCATGGTATACTGAGCATTATTTATTGCTAAAACAGTCAATGCATTTTTTCCTAAGCAAACCTTGGCAGTGGTCACCATCCCTCTTAAGCATGCCACCTATTTGGCAGAACAAGATGATGAACAGAAGTAAAATCTACCAGCTTGGTGAAAGCTCTAAAAAAATGCCAACCCTCTTTTTTTAATCCAGACCATTTCATGTACGTATTGTATATATTGCACAGTACATATGGAATAATTCTGCTTTTGGTTTCTATTTGCATTCTGCTGCATTTCTAACATCATTTACATCTTGATGAATTTACAAAGCTTTTAGGGCTTTGATAATATCTTTTCAAAATTATGTGGTCTAATGAAAGTCTTCCTGAAACTTCCTGATCACTCAAATTAAGGTATTACAGGACATGATAATCTTCTAACCAACCATTCCGGCTTTGCCCAAAGCAATTCTTACTTCTGTTGCACCTATCTAGACCTTCTAGAGGCCAAACTATTTCCTAACTGCACTTCCCCAGTTAACACAACCTTTACACCCTTTATACTGTTTTCCTTCTGATTTTTTTCAAGCGTTTCCTATTTTCTAGCTCTAAGTAGATTTTCTGGAACATGTCTTAGAGGGGCCTAATTCTTTTCAGTTGCTGAACGTTGGCCTTTGGAATGGCTTGACTTTTCCCGTTGACTCTACCGAGCAGCCTTTGGCTCTCTTAAATTATCCTCTGACTCCAGACACCTAATTTTTAGACACTGCAGACACTGCATTGGCCAAATTGGAAGCACATAACTTCCAAGACTCTTCTTGACCTTAATGGCTATAAGACGGTGATCATTCACCTGTGTAATTTTAAGGGCTGTTGAAATGCTAACGTGGTTATAAAGTTAATGTTAACATGGTAATGTTTACAAAGTACTTGCACATATGTAAGAATAGATAAAGAGGGCTCTGTCTACACTGTGAGAATTCTGCAGCAAATTATTTAGCATTAAAATATGCATTGATTATATTGAACAATCTAGGTTGTGGAAAGCAGTCTCTGAAATGGAGAGACCTATTAATTAAAATTGTATTTACCACCCTGAATAAAAGTTGCACAAATTTTACTATTTACTTTGGAGGAAAAATCTGAAGATGGAGTGTTTACTACTGGAGTGAAATACTCTGACAAGACATTTGCTTTTAGAAGCTAAGTTAGTGTACTTTTTCATGGTTTATACTTGGCTGAAGCAAGTAAGCAGAAGCCATTTAGCCCTGAGTAATGCACATATATCTCTGTGATTCTGGTGTCATTTTTTGCTTTGTAACTATGCAGAGGTTTTAGTTATGTGGGAAGCTATGAGAAAAAACAGCTGTCTGGCACACATGATGGCTTATCTTTAAGTGGATGAATCAAAGTAAAACCTGCAGTGTTTGACACGCAGATGTATTAAGCCTGCTGTTATCCAGAGGTCAAAAATATATTTATAGATTGACTGGTGTTAAAGAAAATATTAACTATTTACAAACGCAGGATACACTCGGGAAAAAAGAACACACTATTGTAGCTTATTTCTAAGGGATTATTATTATCTGTTGTTTAATGAGAAGACATAAGTTTACTTTTCCGTCTTCTTTTATTTTTAATAGAAAGACAAACTATGCAGTTACCCAGAATACTAGTGCTTATGTGAGGGTGAAATCCCTACACACTGACTCTTCAAATGCAGTATTTAAAAACTACTATACACTACATTAAGACTCCTTCAGCATTATCCAAAAGATATACCAGTTTTATTTCCTGCTAGTTATAGGGAAGACTATAGCAACATGAATGCCATTGTATAAGAATTCTTGAGAGATGGTGACTTTTAAATAATTTTGTAATAAATAAAGTTTTAACAAAATCGTATTGTCCTTTTCAGGCTTTTACTAGAGGAGTAAGAACTTACAGAACATCTTTGAGTCAGGAGCTAGATGGATAATTCCTTGTTTAACTAGCTGTAAAGTCAAAAGATCCTCTATCTGAAGTAGCTGTATTGTATACATCTTATATTTGATATATTTTGTCAGTAGCATAATCACAGGGAGATAGGATTAAATAAGCTAAACTGAAAAGAGCATATTTAGAGCATAGCCATATAACAGCCCCTTAGTCTCTGGTGGCCTCTGAAAAATGAGTGGCTCTGGAGACATGGATGGTCACTGAGAACAAACAGAAACCAGCCTGGAGGGGTTCTGCTCCTGGGTTTACTTGAAGAAACACCCAGAATATCACAATCATCCCAAACAGTGTTGTATTCCAAGAAAACACCTCTGCAGGAAAGTGACTGGGGTTTTTTTTAATAATTTTATTTTATTTGTTTTGTTTAATTTTGTTTTGTTCTGGATGTACATTGAACTTTTAGGTAGTAAAAGAGCTGAAGGTATGGAGAAATGTTATGGATTTCATGCATCTTGTCAGGCAGCTACATCAGTTTGCCCGAAGTACCCGGGAGGCACAAGGGTGTTCTTTCAGAGCTGGTGTGTTTCTGCACTTCAGTAATAGCCGCATGATGGCAGAAGAGAACAGACAGTTGCAGATACAACCTGACAGCCGGACTTAAGAGAAGCAGCAAGTTAACTTCTGATATTTTTGTAAAGTATTTTCTATATTTATCTGTTAAAATATATAAACATCTGGAAGTTTTTAAATATAAATAAATAGCATAAATGCATATATGCATAGTGTATATATAGAGTATGTATTTATAAATATGTATTTCTGGTCAGTATGAGGAAAACAAATGTGTTTTTAGTTTTGGATTGGCCTTACTGTTCCTAGGAATCAGAGAATAACAGAGGTATTAGAATAGTTGACTTAATCCCCTTCTTACTGTCATTAACAGAAGTTGGCGATTGTTTTATCTTCACTGCTGCACAGGTGAAACACTGATTAAGTGAGACTAGATCAGACTCTGGACGGGACAAAACCATGTAATTTTAAGGACTTCTGTGGTCCATGAAACTCCAGCTTTACTAACTTTGAGCATGCTGTGCTCAGTAACTGGAAGAAGCAACAAGTTGCAATCACATCAAGCAAGAGAAAAAGTGAACTTTTTTGTTACCAACCTACATAGTTACACTGAATACACTGCGCATACCAATGTGTAAAATCTCCCAGCCTCACTAATTCAAAGTGATCTCAGGCACGCAATGTATTTTTATAGGCAGCCTTGTAAAAATAATTTGTCTTGGTTGTATGTCTGGAAAGTGTCAACTACACTGCAGGCAATAAATCAACTAACAGTAATTACTGGAGGGTGAAAATAAAAAGATCGAGGAGCAAAATTAGCAAATGAATTATATGTGGAAAGTTAGCAGAAATTATGAATTAAGCAAAAGGCTAAGAACCACTTCCGCAGAAATCCTACTGCCAGCTCTGCCATCTAACTCATTGTACAACCCCAAATAAATCTAACCCTTCTCTTTCTCTTTGTTATGAGGATTGATTAGTGACCGGTTGCACAACACTTGGGGAAAAAAGCAAAACAATACAGAAAATGCTGAACATTGTTATGACGAGTTTGAGGCTCCTTGGTTTGACATGGATGCAGAAGTAGATGGCCAAATTAGATATAAGCGATACTTCCACAGTGGTTGATTCCTGATTGCAATTGTATATCTAAACTAAGGAAAAAATGGTAATTAGTTTTTTAAATTAAATTGTAATTAAAAGTAAGATGTACAGGTTGTGACAGTCATCTTCTGTTGCTTTGTGAAGCATGCTACTATTTCAGAGTGTGTTCCTGCAAGGCAGCTGCAACAGAAATGGCAAGAACTCATTCATGTATTTTAGATACTATGGTACCTTCGCTGCAGGGTAAGTATTAGCAGCTGGATCACCACAAATGCTTAATTTTGCAGAAGAAGGAGGAAGAATATGGTGTGAACATCAGCAGCCCGATGGTAAGCTGTGTTCTCTGCAGTGCTTTTTGAAATAGAGACTAGCATCGTGAGTGGGCTATGCCCACTGTTTGGGATGCACTAATGTGTCTGAACCTCCAGCCTGGGGACACATGGAGACGCAGTATTGTGCCCCAGCCCCATGCCTCTCCTTGTCCCCTGGTTTCCATGGACAGAAAACCAGGACTCATGGCAGGCTCCAGTAATATCCAGACCAGGGAACTAGTATTGCAGGAGGGAGCCCTCAAACATCCCTGCCTTGAACCTTGATGTAGCCTGCAGTATTCAAAGCAGTTCACCAAAGAGTTTGCTTTTACCTTTTTTCTAAGTTCCACTGTTCATAAGAAGCATAGATAAAACACTTCCTTAGCCAGGTTTGCCAGAGACTGACAGCCTTCTGTAAGAGATGCATTTCTTTCTCTCCCTCTTACTTTCTGCACCAAGCGCTTTCAGATGTTCATACACTCATCTGTCGTAACCTTATATATATGTCAGAGTTAAGAAGCAAATTTACATGTTTTTGTACTGGGAACTCGTGTTACAACACAGTACAGGGTTTTCTTTCTGACTCCCTGACCCAATATAGAGATTGAGGGAGTCAAGGACAGTGCCGGAGCACTGAGCCCATCCTTCCTGCAGTGCCCAGATGGTAGCTGAAGGTAAGCAGCCCTTGCATCATCCTGGATGCAGGATGGCACTTGTGTACCAAAAGGTGGCTTTTTAGAAGCAGAGGAAATAAAGTGAATAAGGGAAAAAGGAGAGAGAGAAAATGATTAGGTGTCGCATATGTTGGCATGAAGTTTAGAAATTAAGAAATAAATCTGTCCTATCCTGAAAAGAAAATGAGATGAGTGCATCCAGTAGTATGCAACATCAGGACTTGTTGTGAAAGATCCATGCGTTGTGTCAAATATGACAAGGATTGTCTAGAAAGAACTTTTTTTTCCTTAATGTCTCCAAGCTACTCTATATCATACTCGCTCCTGCCATGATGACTCTACTACATTATAATGGGACTCCTGAAGTCACTATATGTAACCCAGTCCTACCCTCCTGAGAAATTCTAGGGTGAGATTAATGAGCAAAACCTCATGCAAATGGCCCCACCAAAACCTGCACAGCTGCACAAAGGGGTCACCTTTGTTAGTTAGAAGCTCACAGGCTGGTCTCTACTTATTCTATATTGTGGTATAGTATTACTGGTACTGTGCTTCGATTTCCATCGTAGTCTTCCTTAAAGACTATTGAACTGGAAGAAAAAACATGATTTCCAGAAATGCCTGAGATCAATTACCACACAGTCTCTGTCTAAATTAATATCTCAGAAACTCACTGGAGCTCCTAACTACAGTACTGGTATAAACATTGTTTCTTCATTCTAAAAAATTCATAATAAATACTAATTTTCAAACTTTAATTTGCCATTGGAGAATGAAGTGATTACTTACACTCTGGCTTCATAAAAGCATAATTTTGTGGTTCCAGCTGCCTGCACACCACCACCTCATCCATGGCTAAGTAGAATTTGCCTCAGTGAAATTAGGAACAAGAGTTATTTTGTAATCTGGTTGTTTAACACTAGTGGAAAAGGAGGACCCAACTGGATTTTTATTTTTAAAGAATCTTATTCCCAGAATCTATATCCTCTCTGGGGGAAAAACTCGCATCTTCTAATTGCATGGTATCTTTTCTTTTAAGTAGCATCTACCTGTAGCACCAGTGGCAAACCTGACACAGCTGCTCCTTTCGGCAGATGGACCTTTTTTTTTTTTCTGGGAGACAGCAGGATTGAACTGCTTTAATGTTATGCAGAAAGAGATGTTCTGTGCCAGACTCCAGCATTGCCTGAGCATTTAATGGTCTTAGTGAAAAAAAAATGTTGGTGTTTGTAATGTAAGAGCTCTTACTAAAACAGAATTGTAATGTATAATCTTAACAAGTTTATGAAAAACCACAGAATAAGGGAAAGTTGGATGCTGGAAGGCTACTTTAATTCACGGAACAAACATGTGGAAACATGTTTTATTTGGTAAGCACAATCATATCCATATACAATTAGGAAGCAACTGGAAACCTTTTCAAAGAACTTTATTAATTTCAGAGTTAATCTCGAACTAGGACAGACGCCACAGTGACCCCAGCTAAGAAGACTTAATTGCCAAGGTAGCTAGAAATCTTTAAGATGTGAGATGACTGAGCAGGTCTGAGAATATGATTTAGGTTCTAAGTCTTATTTTACTCCGATGCTGAGATGCATGTGACAAGACTGAGTAGGGAAGATTTGTCCGTAAAATTAATTAAAATTGATTAATTAATTAACCAGTCAATCCCTAGAAGGAAATATGCTGTGAATTGCTTGGTTCTTTGCTTCTTTGTTTAAAAAATAGCCATACTTCTTCTGATGCTCATCAGTACAATAATATTCTTAATTAACAGTGACATTCTGAATTCATTGGTGGGTCATATGGCAAAAAATATGGAAATTTATGGAAAATTATGGAAAAAAAATTCAGGATAGGAGTGGTTTTCTGAAATCTGATGGCAGCAATCACATTTAACCTGGACAGGCGTTTCTTTGCTGCTAACACGGGCCATGGTAGTCTCTTTCTTTCTGATGGCACAGGACTAAAAAATGCATTCACCATCTCTGACCAAAATACTAAGTTTGACAGCTTCTGTAAAGATCCCCTGTCAGAACCCCTCAGTAACTGAGGAAGGTATTCTAGGGCACAAACCAGTAAGTAAAAGAAAGATAGAAAGGACAAAAAGTGGTAAACACAAAGTTAAAAACAGGCTCAGTCCTGATGGCCAGAACACTGTTTGTCTTTATGGACAATCTTACTGCAATTATGTCCGAGCAAAATTTATCTGTCTGTTAAAAGCAGGCATTGTTTATGACAATTTTAATATCTAAATAGATATTCAAGTTAAGTTGTATTTTATATCTTTCCAAGGAATTATTTAAAATATTTAGCTGCTTCTCAATGTTTCTATGCATTTATTTTCTTCTATTAGTAAAATGATAATCTCTACATTGAATATGACTTTATAGCTCTTCTAACTTTCAGCTAATGCTCTATTTTATTCTTTTTAACAAACCCAAATTTGGCTTAGAGGAACCTATTTGTTTGCTCAAAATTGATAAGTTTCATACAAATATTCTGTGAAACTTAGTTTCCATCTACAAAGATCTTGAAGAACAACTCATGGTCATACTCTTGCTGGTGGAGTCTGGCAGTGATGGGAAAGCCAAATGTTCAGAGTATTGGTTTTGGCACATACTTCTGTATATGTGCTTAACTCAGGAGATGGAAGTGTTTCCCTAGGTGTATGACCTTCTTGCTTCAGTTGGACTGGACCTTTGAAAGCATCCAACAATGTGCATTATCATATCACTTTGCATCTTTGAAATATCGTTGAATTCAGCTTTCCATGTAATCAGTCTGGAAATTTGAAGGGGAAAAAAAGAACTTAAGACCCAGACAACAGCTGATTCTTGAAGCCAATTCTTCCTTTCTCACCCCTGCAAAGGCAGAAGGGAGACTCCCAGAGGGGTCATCACCCTCCTGCAAAGCAGATCGAGAGGCTGTTCAGAGAGGTGTGCCCGCTAGTGAGTGTGTTTTACTCCCAACAGAATGGCTGTGCCGATGCATAAATCTGGGTCATGGTTTGGCCTTTACTGACTTTTTTTGCTGACTGTGGGCCAAATGTTACCCTTGGTTGCAATTAAGAATTAAATAATCTGGCTCATGAGACCAGTGGAGTTGCTCCCAATTGACAGTTCATAAGGGAGACCAGAGGTTGGACCTTTAATTTTTAAAAGGTTTGGCTTTTGTTATTTGAACAGTATGCCAGACAGACTGGTATTGGTAAAACAGTATTTTTCACAAAAGTGTAATGAGAATGACTGTCTGAAATGAAGTTGTTCACTGTGAGGCTGTAAGTTTGGGGAATTTTTTAGTGTTACTTTTAGCCACCTTTTGCTTGAATAAGCAGTTGTGCATGATGGATTTTGACAGAATCAGGGAGGATATTCTGAAAGGCAAAAATTATTTACATTTCACAGCCGACTGACTAATGGTCTGTCTCTCTATGCTGAATTCAGCAGTGTGAATTCTGTCTCCAGTGCTTCTCATCTAGCTGGGAATCAAAAGAACAAAGTGACTTCCCAGGCCAAGTGATTTAGGCAGGGAGCTCTTTGCAGGGCTTTCTGCGTGAAATCCATACCACCTCAGCAAGGATAAGTGCCATGATCTGCTCCTTCTGCTGTTTCACCATGTTGTGAAAGGGAAGTCAGAGGGATGTAATTTTTGAAGAGGACATGGCTGAAATCTTCCTAATAAAAAAGGTGAGGTTTGGGGAGTCTTTTTGGCCATTTTTAAGATAACGCTAGTATTTTCAAAAAAAGTTTCCAGTTAAGCTGGAAAGTTCAAAATCCATGTCAGTGAGGTTACATAAATCTGAGTGTCTGGCACTGCTGGTTGCCAAGAAGATAATTGCTGATACCACTGCTAAATAGCCACCCTAGTTGCCACTGGTTTCTTTGTGACTCATAGAACTGTAGAACAGTATGGGCTGAAAGGGACCTTTAAAGATCATCTAGTCCAACCCCTCTGCCATGGGCAGGGACACCTTCCACTAGACCAGGTTTCTCAAAGCCCCGTCCAACCAGTCCCTGAACGCTTCCAATGATGAGGCATCCACAACTTTCTAGGCAGACTATTCCAGTGCCTCACCACTCTCATTGTAAAAAATTTTTTCCTTATATCGAATATAAATCTACCCTCTTTCAGTTTAAAACCATTGACCCTTGTCCTGTCACTGCAAGCCTTTGTAAAAAGTCTTTCTCTGCCTTTCTTATAAGCTCCCTTTATATATTGAAAGGCTGCCATAAGGTGTCCCTGGAGCCTTCTCGTCTCCAGGCTGAACAACCTCAACTCTCTCAGCTTTTCTTCATAGGAGAGGTGTTCCAGCACTCTGATCATTTTTGTGGCCCTCCTCTGGACCTGCTCTAGCAGGTCCAAGTCTTTCTTGTGCTGGGATCCCCAGAGCTGGATGCAGTCTTCCAGGTGGGGCCTCATGAGAATGGAGTAGAGGGGGAGAATTACCTCCCTCGACCTGATGGCCACACTTCTTTTTATGCAGCCCAGGAGATAATTGGCTTTCTGGGCTGCAAATGCACATTACTAGCTCACACCCAGTTTATGATCAATCAGTATCCCCAAGTTCTTCTCCACAGGGCTTCTCCATTTGTCCCCCAGTCTGTGTTGATATTGAGGCTTGCCCTGATCTAGGTGCAGGACCTTGCACTTCACCTTGTTGAACTTCCTGAGTTTCACATGGGCCCACTTCTTCAGCCTGCCAAGGTCCCTCTGGATGGCATCCCTTCCCTCAAACGTATCAGCTGCGCCACTCAGCTTGGTGTCATCTGCAAACTTGCTGAGGGTGCACTCAATCCCACAGTCTATGTTGTAGATTAAGATATTAAATAGTATTGGTCTGACTACAGACCCTTGAGGGACACTACTCATTACTGTTTTCCACTTGGACATTGAGCCGTTGACTATAAATCTTTTGATGTGGCCATCCAGTCAATTCCTTTTCCATCTAACAGTCAAGTTGGTATCCTGCGCTGGAATATGCCAGTTATTCTACTGCTATATATGTTGGATGCCTGAAGTCACTTTCTTATGCCTCTGCAGGGAATTAATTTAGAGGAGTCTACCAAGTAGAACATTATACAAGGTGAGTTAAGTCGAGGTAAATAGGTTAAAAAAAAGGGGGACGTGGCTTCTTTTGATAATTCCATATGAAGCTTGTTGACATGTCAAACTGAAAATTAATCCTCTAAAAGCAACCACTGTGAACCTCCCTAAAATCAAAGTGTGACTTCTCACTTTTACCACCTCAGGGATACACTAACATGTACCTGACACTATTACTCACAGAGCAGAATTAAATCTGGCTGCCCTGGAACAGTATTGATATAGTAGGAAAGAACTACTTTCACATAATGTCTACTAGCCAATAAAAGCTCCTTAATTGTATTACCTATTTTTAAATACATAAGTATATCTACCTAAGAAAGAAAATGAGCTGACATTCCTTCCATATATCACTTACTGTATACTATGAGTTGTCTTTATTCATAGCAACCTGAGATCACTTTGCATATGATTTAAATGAAAAGAAATGCCTGTAGCCCTTGGAGTCAGTCCAGACTGACGCTTTCTGTGTGGTATCATTTTGAGATCCAGTTTTATGATTACAGCCAGAAAACAGACAGCAGTTTGGCTGCAATTTTTCAAAGGCAGTCAGTAATGTGAGATTTTTCAGGGCTTGAGTAATGTCATGTTGCTTTAATGGGACCTGCTTTTTCAGGGCTTGTGTTTGATTGTCTTCAGTGATGCAAAGATGCCCAGCTCCTCACTTCCGAAATTATCAGTACTCCTTGACATCTTTCAGACTCCATAAATGATGGAGGAACTTGGACCTTGTTTTCAAACCTTAAGTTGCCTTGAAGACAAAACTTGAGCTCTTAACCCACACAGCAGTGATTTTGAAAATTTTCAATCCCTGCTCGTCTGTGAGGAAGTGGACTGACGGAGGCATGTCACTGCAGATTGAAATGCATCTCCCTATAGAGGAAGGCATGTGTCCAAGCCTCACTTGGACTGAACTGGCTTGTGGTGAAGGCTGCTTCCCAAATGACCACTGTAAATCGCTCTTAGGTATTGGGGCCTGAGAGGTCCTCCATATGGCATTTGCTAGTTGCATCATTTCCTTGTGCTTTGCTGGCTGTTGGGAGGGTGCAGCACCACAGCACTTAGGTGATGCTCTGACTTTTTAACGTCACTCCACACTGTACATGGAGTTTTCTTCATCTTTTTAATTTGTTTCAGCCTGTCAACCTCCCCCAGGAGGAAGCTAAAAGAAACAAAGCTTTTGAGACTTGGGTCTAATGCCCTTGGTTTCTCCTTCTGAAATTTAAATATTTGTGTAATAATCTACAGAACTCCTAAAGCAGCTGTGAAATGATCTAGCCATAAGATCTTGTGAATGGATCTGGGATGTAGGAAAACAGCCAGCAAGATCTTGTTTACTCTACTTTGAGAATACTACAACTGGAATTATGGATAAAACATCTGCCTGAGAGGATATTGCCAAGTCTAAAATGTAACTGTAGACTACATAACTGTAGCTGTTGTGCTGGTGGTAAGCAAAGGCTTTCCAAGGGACACAGTGACCAGAACGGTGCTGGGGAGCTGTTACTCTCCCTCCTGTGAACGGCTCATTCCTGAGGCCAGCATTGAGCTCCTGTGTTCGATCAAATTCAGTTCTCTGTAGTTTGAAGAATCTGGCCTTTTCTCAGCCTCGACCCTGCTCTTGGATGGCTCCCACTGGTTTCTGACCTCCAGCTACCTCATGCTATTTATAGCACGCCAGCTGGGGAACATTAATGTACATATCTATTGTATTTATATTTTGCAGAGTGACTTTGGTTTTTATTTACATTCACATTAGTTCAATAAGTCATCTGGCATTATTTGGACTTTTCTTTATACTGCATTTATCATATTGCCTACTTCAGTTTTGTTTTCCTTTTTTCTTTCCTCTGCCATCACTGATTCACTCTGTCCTCCAGTTTTCCATTCAGCTGTCTCCTTTGTTTGGGAAAATGTAACCCAGGGTATATTCTTTCTTAAAAGGGCCATTTTTTACTAGGAAATAAGCACAGAGAGCAGTTTGAAAGTAGACCCCAAGTCTCAGTATGCTCATCTGATTCCTTTTGACCTCCTGTGCACAGGATGTCTTTCTTGTAGGTGCTGTGTGGTATCTTGTTTCAATACCTCGAAGAAGGTGCACTTCGCTTATCCATAATTCATTTCCAGCCAAGCTTTTCTGCTTTGTTTCCTGTGTCTGCATCTCTTGTGCTTTCAGCTGCCCTTTCACATATAGCCTTTCCGTTATATCAGATTTTATCTTTTGACTACTCCAACATCTCACGCATAAGCTCCTGTAATCTAGGTCCAGACGGTGAATACTGTATCTGTATAGATGGGGAAATACTCGAAGGACTAGATGATCTGCAAAGGGAGTGAAGGACTTAGGCTCTAGCTCAGTTATTAATTCTTACTCTTATTTCTGATTAGCAATAAAAGAAGAAGAATAGCACTGTACATGCATATAGTGTTAGTAACTGTATGTCATTATTATCTCAAGTGTTATTGTGCCATTATAAAAGAGTATATGCTTCCAGGGTGACAAGAGACAGTATAATAGACTCCATATCTGGCTTTTATTTTACAGAGCCTGTGAATAGTATGTAACACCTCTCTTCACAGAGAGACGCATTCTGAGAACATTTAGATGTTTGACTAGTGGATTCACTTGTACCATGCACAGCCAGTACCCTGTTTGTACAGAAATAAAACTCAGTGATGCATTTGCCTGTATTTAGAAAGCCACAAGAGAATACTTAACCACTGTGACTGGTCTTACTTCTACAGATGAAACTCCTTGACATTTAAAGAAAATATTTTTCTTCATTTAGTTTACAACTAATTTATGAAACTCTCAGTTGTGGTTCTTGTACTGACCTAAAGAATCTGCTATCAACAAATGCAGCCACTGAAATGAAGGTTACTTACGGGTGCCTTTTCTCCTCTCCTCTGAGGACTTCCAAATGCCCTAAAAATCTAAACCCCAAGATTTGTCATTTCAGATGATCATAAATGATACTGTTGATCATTAATGATTCCTTTACTGTCCATTGTTAGGTTTTAAGCAATTTTGATGGCTATTCAGAGGAAAAGTTTGAGTAACGAAGAAATTAGAATGGTGAATACCTGAAGCTCTGTGTTTTTTGCACAAATTCACAGATTCCTGTATCACATATTTCTGCAGAAATTAAAAATTGCACTGTGAGGATAATCCATATATGCCTCACAGATGTGACAACACTGGACATAAGTAACACTGTATGTATACAACCAGGGTATCTGACTAAGCCAAATCTGGCTCAGTCAATTGGAATGCTAAGGCTAAATTTTTGGCAATTTGCTGGTTGGATGTAATGCCAAATCTATTGCTTCAGGCTAAAAGAAGCATAAACAATACCAAACCCACTACATATCAAAGGTTGGATTTTCTTTAGATGCGTTATAGTACAGTACTTGTGGCTTTCTTCTTTCTGAAATTTCAAAATAGCATGTTAAAATTCTGCTTTGCCTATTTGATCTACTATTCCTCAAAATGTCAGAAGGACGCTAATGTCTAGGCTATAGACAAGAAGCACTATAAGGTACGTCTACACCAGCAAGTAGGCAGGTACTGGGAGCAGATATGTATAACATTTTGTGTTAGTGTGCGTAGCATACACACTTGAGTGGTTTTTACTTTGGGTTTAGATCCCATGAGGAATGTGCTTGGAGTTACCTTTTGGTTTCATCCACATAAAATTCTTTATGCTCTCCAAGACATCCCCATGAAGTTAATCAAATCATGGGAAATGGGAACAGAACACCCTCCTGATCTGCACTAAAACACTAGTGTAGACATGATCTTAAATTAAGTCACAGAAATTCACTGGACCTTCTCATAAAATAGATCATTATAGACTATTCTTCACGCACTTTGGCCTATTTTCCCCCCAAACCCAGTATCTTCCTATTTAGTAGCTTGACCAGAAATGCCTACTTTTGTGAATTTAAATTACTGTTTTGTAGAAGACATAAAATTTGCATGTTTTGTTCCATCCCATCCCTCAGACTGTTTTAAATATTTACTTTCCTCATGCAGGAGGAATGCTTTCTGAAGGGTTTTCCTTGAGCTATGAAAAATATTAGTGAGTCTTCTTCAGTCTGTGGAATCCATACAGTCACATCAGCAGTAATCCCTGGGCCATCAGTCTTCAAGCCTAGGAAAATACATGCTTGCACACTTACTATACCTGTATTAGTATGTTATTAAGCCTTGACTGCAGGTGGCACATACTGGCCCATAGTGGTCCATACTGCTAACTGGTACCAGTCCCTGGTATTTCCCATCCCTGAACCGTGCCTACACCTTGCCCAGGAGAGCCAAAACCATGTTAAAAATTTAATGGCTACTTCCTAGCCTTGTTAGCTGTGTCTCTACTAGTGAAATAAGCAGGCCCAGGGGATAGGACCCCAGGACTACAACTGTCCCAAAGATTAAACTGTAAAGATTGGCCTGGCATGACTGCAGCTTGCCCTCTGTTGTTTCTTGCCATGAGATGCCAAGACATCAGGGAGGATGTGGTACAGACCTGGGCATCTTGCTGCTAAGGGCGTTGACTGCAGCTGACAGCTCTGGTGGGTGGCAGGGGACCACTGTACATGTCCCACACAGCCTCACAACCAGCAGTGGTCTGTTATTTAGTAGATGT
Organism: Phalacrocorax aristotelis; assembly: GCF_949628215.1. Taxonomy (NCBI): domain Eukaryota; kingdom Metazoa; phylum Chordata; class Aves; order Suliformes; family Phalacrocoracidae; genus Phalacrocorax; species Phalacrocorax aristotelis. The sequence continues at coordinate 11,641,023 of NC_134277.1, read as the reverse complement.
ACTCATTAGTTTACTAACATAGACACAACCTCAGTGACCTATCCTGTTTAATACTTACTGGAAGACTGCTATGGGAGAGCAAGTTGCTCATGCAAATGGTATTTCTTCAAAATGAGAAAGCATCCTGCTTACCAAACAGGCCAGAAGAACATCCTAAGATGTGTAACATCTGTATTTGCTCTTCTGGCTCATCTGTCTTCCTGTAACCACCTCTTCCCAACACCAACACTCCACTGTCCTCTTCAGATTTCAACCCACCACAAGACAGACTGATCGGTGCCTCCCTAGGAGGAAGAAGTCAGGCAGAGGATCCAGGAGACCTGCATGGATGAGCAAAGAGCTTCTAGAGAAACTCAAATGAAGAGGGAGGTTCACAGTATGTGGAAAAAGGGACTGGCCACTTGGGAGGAATATATGAACATTGTCAGGGTGTGCAGAGATACGATGAGGAAGGCCAAGACCAACTTGGAATTAAATCTGGCAATGCATGTTAAAGATAACAAGAAGGGCTTCTTTAAATACATCATCAGTAAAAGGAAGACTGGGGATACAGTGGGCCCACTGCTGAACAAGGTGGGTGCCCTGGTGACACAGGATACAGAGAAGGCAGAGTTACTGAATGCCTTCTTTGCTTCAGTCTTTACTGCTAAGGCTGGCCCTCAGGAATGTCAGCCCCCAGACGTGAGGGAGTAAATCTGGAGAAAGAAAGACTTACCATCAGTTGAGAAGAATTGGGTCAGAGATCACCCAGGCAAACTGGATCCTCGCAAACCCACAGGTCCTGATGGGATGCACCCATGAGTGCTGAGGGAGCTGGCAGATGTTCTTGCTGAGCCACTCTCCATCATCTTTGAAAGGTTGTGGAGGACAGGAGAGGTGCCCGAGGGCTGTAGGAAAGCAAATGTGACTCCAGTCTTCAAAAAGTGCAAGAAGGAGGACCCGGGAAACTATAGGCAAGTCAGCCTCACCTCCGTCCCTGGAAAGGTGATGGATCAGTTCATCCTGGAGGTCACCTCCAGGCATGTAGAGGACAAAAAGGTTATCAGAAACAGCCAACGTGGATTCACCAAGGGAAGATCATGCTTGACCAACCTGATAACCTTCTACGATGGCGTGACTGGCTGGGTCGATGAAGGGAGATCAGTGGATGTTGTCTGGACTTCAGTAACACACTTAACACTGTCTCCCATAGCATCCTCATAGACAAGCTAAGGAAGCGTGGGCTGGATGAGAGGACAGTGAGGTGGACAGAGAACTGGCTCAGCAACAGAACTCAGAGGGTTGTGATCAATGGAGCAGAGTCTGGATGGAGGCCTGCCACTAGTGGTGTTCCCCAGAGGTCTGTGCTGGCTCCAGTCCTGTTCAACATAGTCATCAACGACCTGGACAAAGGGACAGCGTGTATCCTCAGCAAGTTCACTGATGATACCAAGCTGGGAGGAGTAGCTGATACACCAGAAGGCCATGCTGCCACCCAGCGAGACCTGGACAGGCTGGAGAGCTGGGCCGAGGGGAACCTCATGAAATTCAACAAGAGCAAGTGCAAGGTCCTGCCCCTGGGGAGGAACAACCCCATGCACCAGCACAGGCTGGGGGCTGAACTACTGGAAAGCGGCTCTGTTGAGAAGGACCTGGAAGCGCTGGTGGACAAGTCGTCGACCATGAGCCAGCACTGTGCCCCTGTGGTCAAGAAGGCCAACGGTGTCCTGGGGTGCATTAAAAGGAGTGTGGCCAGCAGGTCGAGGGAGGTTATCCTCCCCCTCTACTCTGCCCCAGTTAGGCCACATTTGGAGTACTGTGTCCAGTTTTGGGCCCACCAGTTTAAGAAGGACGTGGAACTGCTTGAGCAAGTCTAGCGGAGAGCTACCAAGATGATCAGGGGGCTGGAGCCTCTCCCTTATGAGGAAAGGCTGAGACACCTGGGTTTGTTCAGCCTGGACAAGAGAAGACTGAGGGGGGATTTCATCAATACCTATAAATATCTAAAGGACAACGGGACTAGGCCCTTTTCGGTGGTGCCCAACAACAGGCCAAGGGACAATGGGCACAAGCTGGAACACAGGAAGGTCCACCTGAATATGAGAAAAAACTCCTTTCCTGTGCGGGTGCCAGAGCAGCGGCACAGGCTTCTCAGGGAGGCTGTGGAGTCCCTTTTCTGGAGACATTCAAACCCTGCCTGGATGCGTTCCTGTGCCCCCTGCTCTGGGTGTGCCTGCTCAAGCAGGGGGTTTGGACAAGATGATCTCCAGAGGTCCCTTCCAACCCCACCATTCTGTGATTCTGTAATTCTGTGATTGTTTTTCCATCATTGCAACTACCATTTTGAGGGACATTGACCTCAGCACAAAGATGGGTGTGAACTGGCAGGAATGGAGGAACACATAGCCAGGCCACAGGAGGAGTGTGAATACAGAGGGAACGCCTTCAGCTAGCAGGGCTACCATAACATGCCACATGAAATTACCATCCAGGAACAGCCCATAATTGCCAGCTGCAATGTTCATGCCTGCCAGGGAGCTATCTATGTTTTTCAGTCCGCAGTTCCTTCACAAGGTGATGAGACGGGGCAGGAGGAGGGACAACGTATGCTTGCTTATATGCACGTCTTTACTCTTCTCCCTTTGCCTGGGGACTGAATGGCTGCAAGCTTTTGTTAGCAGACCTTAATCTTTAGATTTTCTTATAGCTCCCACAGTGGTTGTACCTCAGAGCATGGAAGACACTGATCTGCACCACTGAGTGTTTATTTAGCAGAACAACCCCTCCTTCCAGCCACCATGGAGTCCCTCTTTTCCCTCTTATTCCAGAAAGAAAAGGAGATCAGGAAAATCCAGGAAAATAAGGTGTGACTGAAATTTCCCAGATTTGCTGGGAAAAATAATTCCAGACTCTGATATACTGTTTATCTCTTCAGAAATCTGAATTTGATGAACTTTCAAGTTCCACCATCCTTAAAGTGTCTTGCTCAATCCCCCAGAGCTGACAGAAAATGGACAGAACATGAGTCACGTTTGAAAAGCTAGCACAGTTTTTGAGAGTATGTGAGAATACACACATACTGTGTACTTCTCAAAAAGTACATAAAGTGCCCAAAACTCACTACTTCAGGAGGACAAAACAGTCGTCCTTTTTAATCATGTCACATTCCTGACTTGTTGGAAGTTTCTTGGAAAGCAAGAGGGCAACATTTCCAGTTCTGTTTGTTCATAAGAGTGAACATTACGCAACATTTTGGCAATAGTGTTTATAACCCATTTCTTTAATATTTCTCTCTCCATGCTGTTTTCCCTATTATCCTTTCTTTGGTTGATTTGCTTTTTCCTCATGATCCAGAAGGAGGACATATGGTTCTCAGTTTTATTTTGAGTGTATTTATTTAGGTTTTCCTTATGGGAAGTGTGATTGTTATTCCAATTTGTTTTTCTGACAAGCTAAAGTAGTGTTTCTCTACATCTATGCATTAAAATAATTGTTTGCATTAAAATAATTTTCTTCTATTTTATGCCTTGATTTGTGTTTCAGTTCTAACACTAGAGCCTACTTTTATCTCATTATAAGACTTCTGCACCTTCAGTCAAACACAATTCTATGTCTAAAATGCAGTTTTAAGTCTAAAGTTTAGTTAAAATTTAACTGAGATTGTTTAGGTGGTTTTTTTTCTCTTAATTTTCTCCTTTCATTTAGTTCAGCACATGTCCCACAACTGACTTGAGGCATCTGTTATTCTTGTCTTCTGCTGTATCTGAACTGAGGTGACAGCTCCTCCCAAATGGTACAGTTTTATTTTACAAGGGCACATGTTCTAGAGTGAACCAAATTTTTATTTTCTTTTCCACATCTCCTTGAAGCTTACATTTGATTCGTGGAGGTCTATAGCCAACTCCCAGGGCTATCAGTGTGAGGTGTAGCTAACCTACAGGATTACTTTAGTATTTTAATTCTTCACCTGTGGTAAAAGAAATGTGTTTATGTAAAGCTGGAATATTTTCTCTGACTGATTGGTTGTTTTTTCCCCCCCATCAGGTCCAAGTGGTCGATCGCTTTGGCTGAGATAATGGTGCTTCAACTCTGGGTTTGGGACTGATCCACTGAATCAAATGTTCTTGACAAATTCTTTGGGGGAAGTGTCAGGCCAATTTACAATCAATTGCTACAGACAGTAGAAACATCTGCTTCCCATCCTCTTCCTTTCATTCACCATTAGAGACAATTTTGGCTAAAGTGGAAGAAATTGTAGGATGCCCATTAACATGCATTACTTTATTTAGCATCTGCATTTTACTCCTCTTTCATTTGTTTCTAAACTAATCTTCATCTGCTGAGCCAAGAACAAATGACAAAAAGTACAAAATCTGGCAAGGCAGCAAAGATTGGCAAGTGACTGCAGGGGACAAGAGAAGGAATTTGTTTCACTAAGATTTTCAGTTCATTGCTGACATCAGACAAAGCCTCCAACACTCTCAGTGCACCACTTAGAAGAAAAATACTTTGAAGCAATATTCTTAAAAATAAATTTAAAAAAATTTCTATTCTATCTAAACCAGTGACAGTCAGTGTTCAATTCAGTTGCCCACATATAGATGTGTAGAAACATCTGAGATACCCAATGACCATAGGTCCCACTTCATTCCAGAAGGGCATGGGTATACCCACTGGTCCTTCTAGCCCTGTGCAGGTGCCTTGGGTGTTCTGGAGCACCTTGAGTCCCATGACAACTGTGAAGGTGAATTGAGTGCTGAGATTCACTATCAGTATCTAGGGACAGAGCCAGTATTAGCAAGCCTGAACACCTGATGAGAACACAGAATAAATATATCATTCAGCTCAGCTCCTATGTATAATTTTTAATTTACATAAGTTTTAATTTTTAAGATCAGGTTTAGGCATAGTCTAGTGACAGCATTACTTGTTGGACTGTGAGATGTCACCTAGATTCCCTGGATTCCCCCTTGCCCTGTCTTCCCCGTGTTTCCATCCAGGAGCTTCCCACTGCCCTGGGGTTGTTCAGATGTGGAGGTGTCTGATGGGTGGGAGAGGGAACAGGGGATGCTGCTTTTCCTATGCCTAAATGTTGTCTGTGAAATCCAAACTTGCCAGCAAAGACAAATGCACACCCTATGCTGCCTTCTTGGCTGGCTCTCAGGGTTAAGAGGCTCCCATCACATACACTGTATGATGTATGTAGCTACAGATTTCAGCTATGTCCTGAATTTAGACTCAGAAAAATGTAATCTGGCATTGGGTTGGGGATTTTTTTTTTCTGGCATTAGAGGATTCAGTGTGACACTGGTGCTGCTCAGGAGCACTTTGGCCCAGAGGTTGTCAAAGACACCCATTGCATTCAACTGAAGGTGTCCTAAAGACTATAAAGCCCGACTGTGTCAACATCCTCCTCTGCATAAAGCAGCTCAGTCCCTCCTACAGGACTTCCTCTGGGACTGCGGTGACCAGCATCTCCCCAGGCAATGCAGTGGTTTTTTTGGAGAAGATCATCCATCCCACAGCCCCCTCTTCCTCACCACTTAAGAATTAACTGTGCTAATGGGGACATTAGGAAATGTGTCCAAGGAAAAACTGAAAGCCTGCAATATGAAGTGAAAAGACAAGAAAATTTTGCCTTTCTCTTTGTCACAAGCATCCAAGGTTTCTGTGTTCTTATGTCCTGCACAACTAAAAGATTTTCAAAGAAGGTACAAAACTCTCATCATGAACGAAATCCTCGTCATCTTTCTGACTGATGAAAAGGTGAGTTTGCTCATTCTTCCACAGGAGAAGCAAAATACGTGAATCACTCAATGCCTACAACTGGAAAGAAATCTCTTATAACTGCCAAAATCCTGCTTTTAACTCTATATCTTATACTGAATTTGATCCTTTTTCAAAGCACATGTCAATACTGGCCTATGACATTTGAAATTGTTAGCATTCTTTCCAAAGAGGTCTAGGTCTTTGTATGATTTCTTGTAAAAACAACCAGAAATAGCTACCTTTCTTTTGAAGTTAACACAGAGCCGCCCCCAGACTGTAGAGTGAATCTCCTCACCAAAAGATTTGACTAACAAATGCCCACATTTACAGCTGGAATCCAATGTATACGTTTGTTAGGCTGGCTATTTTCTAGACCACACATTTTTATTACTGATCAAAACTTAGAATCTAGGTTTATTTTAGTCTTTCACAGAAATAGGCTAAAAGCCCTAGATCATTAGTTCTTTCTGCTTTTATTTACTGGAAAATATTTCATACCACTTTTAGAGATTAAGATTTGGTAACACTTTATTTTAGCTGTCTTATTATTTTAATTTATGTGGACTCAGAAATAACAGAGATCATAACAAATTCCTTTGGCATTAAAGAGGGTGGTATGTGAACACTGATGGAGAGTCAGCTGCAGGCACTTATATTACTTTCATCTTGAATCTTTTATGTTGATCTTGAAGGCTCAGATAAGAAACAAAGCAATTTTTTTAATAAGAATTTTTTAAAAAAAGATGAAATGGGAGGAAGTTTGAGTTCTGAGGGTAAATAAAATATTGGCAAGATGCTGAGCCTCAAGCTCTTTTGAGATATACAGGTCATGCATAAGTATCAAATGACTTGTCATTTTCTTTAATCTCCATGGTCTTCACGTAGGCTGGCAACAAGTCTGTGTCTGAGTCTGTATAGTAAGTCAACACCAGCAGAAAGATTGAACTCAGCATAGTCTGACGTTCAGAAGAGCTGCAGATTGATTTTCCAAAGGAGACTGGAAGAATGAGGTGCTCAGTTTTCCGTGAGTTTCAGTGATATCTGTCATGAGCCAAGTGTCTCTGCCCTGAGTGGGTCTTCAGGAGGTTTACAAAGCCTCCTGTTTTGCTGAGTACACACCCCATCAACAGTAACAGTTCAATAGGCAGGCAGAAACAAAGAAAGGAAATATAGGAAATATAGGAAATAAAGGGAAGGAAGGGAAGGAAGGGAGGGAGGGAGGAAGGGAAGGAAGGGAGGAAGGGAGGGAGGGAAGAAGGGAAGGAAGGGAGGAAGGGAGGGAGGGAAGAAGGGAAGGAAGGGAGGAAGGAAGGAAGGAAGGAAGGAAGGAAGGAAGGAAGGGAGGGAGGGAGGGAGGGAGGGAGGGAGGAAGGAAGGAAGGGAGGAAGGAAGGAAGGGAGGAAGGGAGGGAGGGAGGGAGGGAGGGATGTTCTTGTCTAAATGAGAAAGAAGGGGCAAAAGTCTACCCTGAGCTTAAATACTAGAGGAGTTCTGAATCTCTGGCCTAAAAGCAGACATAAAAACCAGAAAGAAAAACTGGCTAAAAATATCACAGGAGTCCTTGTCTAAGCAACCTACTACATAACCGCAAATCCTGGCAATGAAGAGCAAGCAAGCACAATATACTGCAAAACCAGTGGAATCTACCTGAGTATAAACAGTAACCTACTTCCATTTATGTCCAGGTGTAATGTTTTCATCCTTGATACCAGAAACTGAGATGAAAGAGATTTACCTGGACTTCCATGAGTGACTGGCAATTCACAGGAACTGAGGGAATATCTCCAGAAATCATTCCTTACTTTAATAGTGGATCACTGTAATTAAGATAAGCTCTATCCTTGGTATATTTTTTTCAAAATGTGATGAAGCAGGGATTGATATAAAATCTTTTCTGGGACTGTGAATGTTGGGGATGGTGAGTTATTGCCGGAGAGCTATAGGGGTCACCTGGGATGTACTTGCATGATAGGAGTCTCTCTGGAGACACAAGCTGCTTACTTCCAGATTGATCTTGAGTGCAAGTTTCAATCTGCAAGTAACCATGGGTTTTTGCCTGTCCTCTCCATGTTGCCTGTCCACAGGAACATTTAAGCAGATCTGACCTAGTTGGTTCTCGGCCACTGTGAGCATCTGGGTGTTCCCTGTTATCTCTGTGCCATGCCTTTTATCTAAAGTTGATTTCAGTCCTCAGTAGGTAAAGTCTTTAGAGAAAGGCACTATACAAGAAGTCCAACTAACTGATGCCATATTTTCCTCTAGTGTGCATTAAATTTTTTTAGATTTTAAAGGTTAAACTGAAGGATAAGCAGCACAGTTAGCACTCTTCAGAGTCCTCCCTGAGACTTCGTTTGGCCTATGCAAAAGGACAGATAATATTCAAACATAGCTCAGTATCATGTAACACAGGGAATTTACTGTGGATTAAAATTTATTTTTTTTAATATAAACTTTTCTTCTTAGCCACATGTTAGTCATCTCTAGTCCAAGGTGGTTGGAATTGGCAGGGGGAAGAAACACTGCTCATGCATATGAACAGCAAAACCACAACAACAACAGAAAATGGGCACTCCTGATCCATATTTAGGCAGCTAAATAAGTGGCTTCACTTGGAGCTGTGCTTCACACTTGAAGATGTGCCCAGTAGTGTGGGGCCCACAACAGATGCTGATTATTATTGACATTTGCTTTTAGCCAAACACAAACCGCCCAGCTGACAGCTGCACTGGCAATTTGCTGTTAGTCTCAGCGAGGTCATGGAGCTATACAAAATGTAGTAACCACCCCTTTTCTTGATCTGGCATGCAGCCAAGGGAAGTTATAGGGTCCAATATGCAATTGTCATAGTGAGAACAGTAGGGTCACAGAATCAAAATGGATTGTAAAGGCTCGGGCAGACAGTCTGGTTAGGCCACATTTTGGTATTAGAAAAGCTGATGACTGCAGGAGGACTAATTATGTGACTCCCGGTCACATCATCCTGTAACGAAACTACAACTTCTCTTGGGAAAAAGAATACAAAAATCCAATGAAATATTCAGTGCTGCAACTCCTAAATGTTGGCTGTCTGGCACCAAGAATTCACAATGCTTTGAAGGACAGCTAAATTGCTATGCCCTTAGTAAGTATTAAGTGGAGCAAAGAGGGATTTAGAGCAACCATAAGCTAAATGAGCCGGTAGAAAATGCCAAACTCAGGGATGCAGATGAAATTATTTCTCCCTCACATACAGGTTCCCAACTCAAGACTTTTCTCAGTTGCCTCTGAGTACTTTTATATTGTCCAGTGCATGTTTACCTTCTGCTCACTGAAGTCTGGACTTCCCATACTCTGGTTCCTGAATAAGTTCTGCAAGGCAAGCTTTTTTCTTTTTCTTCTGAGTAACGGACCTGTAATGATTCAGACTCTGACAAATTCTATATGTAGACATCCTCATCAGGAGAATTGGGGTCCAGAGTGCACTGCAAGGAGACATTTTCAGACGAACATGCAAATTCTTTGCTTGGGACTGATAAACCTCAATAAGTTTTATACAGATAGAAATATACGTTTGCTGTAAATGCAGTTATCAAAACAAAGACAAAGTGCCTTCCTTTTGTATTTCAAAGGTGATATGAGTTTTGATTCTTTATTAATAAGTGGCATATAACACCAAACCACTGCCTGGCTACCTTCTTTTGCTCCCGCAGCCTAAAAGGATTTAAGTTAGCTCCATTTATATCATCAGCACATTGTATCATTTGGTCATTTGCCTCTTTTAGGAAATAAGTTTATGGATTCAGCTTGGTTGATGCTGTTCCCAGTCATTTATGTAACGACCTAGAAAATAATTGTATCGTGTGTCCAAATGGAGTGGTTACTTGGCAAAAGCGGCAACATTTACTAATGGAGTAAGTAAGCAGTTTGAAAGGGTAGTAGCAATGCATTAGAAATTCAGGAATTCTGAATTGTTTTGGAAAAGGCAATGAGCAGTAAAGGGTTCTGGTTGAAAATTGTGAAATGTGAGTAATAAATAGCGGAAGCTGGTATAAACATAGCATGGGCAGGGACTATAGACCCCTTGAGTTTTCTCAACCTTAGAAGTTGGTATTAGGAAAACTGCAGAGGTGAGGCTTGTGAAGGTTTCATACCTGCTCTGTGACATAGATGTAGCAAGTAAATAGTATTTTTATCGTTAAAAAGAAAAACAGCTAAGGTATCCCTTTGGCTATCAAGTACTGTATTATTGCGGTGATGGGTGAAAGAAAAGAAAAAAAATGTCTGCAGTCAGTGGAATACCTACAGGTTCAAAAACAACATGTGGATAGAGATTTCTTGACATTTCTACTCCCTTATCTCTATCCTGGAAAATATATCTACAGATATATTGGGAGAACTAGTTTCTGGTGTTTCTGTTAGCAGGTGAGTACATTTTATTCCAATCGTGTGTTCTAAGATAAGGTATTACAGAGGAGCATATTAATGTTTAGAGATTGAATTTTCTTCATCCTGCCCACAATATTTTCATACTGAGACACAGAAGCATGATAATAATTAAAAAGCCACAACTGTGAAGTCAAAATAGACATAACCAAAAAAAAAAGGAACAGTGAACAGCCATAGGGACAGATGCCTCTGGGTGCTTAGCAAAGTAACCTTAGTTAACAGTTTGTGTTATGATTTTTGAAGTGCTTCTGGATCCTTCAGAACTTGAATAATGGCAAAACGCCATTAGACAGAGTTATGAGAAAGTTAACAAGGCAAAACTTAAAGTATTATAAAATTGATAGCTTAGCTTCTTTGGCTAGAAGGAGCTTAAATATTAGAGTCAGAGGGCATGTAGTTCAGAGGAAGGGGATTTATTGGCTTTCTTCTGCATCTGAGTGGAAGATTTGACAATTTCAGACATTCAGAGTATTAGCAGGCTTGTAATAAGCCAACATTTTGATGACCTGCATGACTTGAACAATGCTGGGCATTGATCTTGCAAGCCTGACTCTACTTCCATGTACAAACACTTAGGTGTCCAAAAGGTTTTGCCCCAGAATTAAAAATATAACCTAATATGACACCTGTCCAACAGAAACTCTAATGCCTGTGGTCCTCAGTGAGAAAATACCACTAGAACTTTAATAAACTAACTAAACCAGAACAGCATTGTGCTGGTTTTGTCTGGGATAGTTGATTTTCTTCACAGTAGCTAGTACGGGGCTATGTTTTGGATTTGTGCTGGAAAAGGTGTTGCTATTACAGAGATGTTTTTGCTACTGCCGAGCAGGGCTTACACAGAGTCAAGGACTTTTCTGCCCCTCACCCCCACCGCACCAGTGAGTGGACCGGGGCTGTACAAGAAGTTGGAAGGGGACACGGCTGGGACAGCTGACCCCAACGGACCCAAGGAATATTCCATACATATTTGCATTAATGAAGAAACTCAATATTTTGGCTGGCTCTTGCCAGTCATGTTAACAAAGAAATAATGCAGGAGAAACTTGTCTTTAAGAGAGAAAGAAAACAGTGACTGTTGGATTTATTTGCACATGTTGTTAGCAGAAACTTTTAGCAGTATAAAGTACTTACCAGGAAAAAATATATTTTCCCAATGATTAATACTTTTCTATAGGAAATACCTTCAAGTCCATAAAATAACACTTAATGAATTAAAATAAATATATTCAAGTTCCATAATTTGTTCTTGTCCAATGTATATCTTCATTTTGTGATGAGAAAATGGTCCAGGTCTCCCTGAGAGTTGCAAATGCGGCCACTTTATATAGCCGACAGCATTTATTATACAATATGAAGAATCATTGTGCTACTACATGACTTCGTTGAATTTCTGCCGTGCTGGAGTGTGTTCAGGGGTGGCGTTTACTGGAAGCTTTATTATGTGGGCCTGACTGTATCAGTTTTTCCTTTTGCTCTCCTTCCTTTGCCACCTTTCCCTGTCCCATCCTTTTCTGCTTGACTCGTGCTCTCAAAGGCTGTTCATCCAACTAATGCCATTCATCCCAGTACTCAAATCCATCTCATTGCCCCTCTTCAGCTTGCTTCTGCTCCCCACATCTCTCACCAGCACTGAAGCCTTGGTTCCCAGCAGGCTTGGTACTCCTAACCTATCAAGTTCTCATCAGGTCTTTAGCTTGCAATCCCCATCCTACCCCTGGCTTCTCATGGTCAGGAGTCATTGTGCACCTCACCACTGGGTGTCAGAGGTCCCTGTGACTACTGAGGAAAAAATGTCAAAAATAGTGAAATACTGACATCTGGGTGCAAACTGACCTTGGAGAAAAGAAAAACATCCACATGCAGACAGATGAATGTGTGAAAAATATTCTAGGTACAAATACTAAAGAAGTAAGATGAAAAAGAAAGAGGAAAAAGGAAGAAAGCATGAATAAGTAAAATAAATAGGCTTGGAGTCACTGAAAGCTGACTTTGCTAGCATAAAACTACAGTTATTCTATTTCCTCATTTTGCACCAAAATGCATCTCTCTGCTGCCACTACCTTCATCTACTCATAGATCTGTCTACAACCTTGAGTAACTAATTTTTTCCCACGCTGAGTTTTCTGGTGGACATACATTAAATGTATAAATTCTCCATATTGCCAACGGAGAGAGGAAGATGCCTCTAAAGCCTCCAGAAGGAGACCCCACGTGCCTAACCTGCATATGTGCATGTTGTCTATGGAGTGCAGCATGAAGAGAGCCCTGCCCAGGCAGGGCAGCCTGCCTTGAGAAAACACTGCTGCATCCACTCCACGTACCATTAGCCGGAGTCTCCCCTGGGTCCCACCCCACACACTGTGTTCCTGGGGTAGGGTCGATTTTGTTGTGGTTTTTCAGTTCAGAGTGCTAAAAATGGCAAAAGTGCCATTTAAATAGCAATCTTACCCACATTTGTCCTCAAATCATTATGCTACACTGTATATTTTATATTGATTATAATCTAAATAATATACCAAACATATCGCCACATGCTTATGAGAAGAAACCAATTTCTCACTGTGACTTAAACGCTTTTTTGTACTTTTATATGTGAGTGTAGGTACCTATATATGTATTTTTGTATATGCAGTTTTCAAATATAAATATTTGAATTAGACAAGTAGGATGTCCCTCTGGAGGCTTCAGAGATGTATGCCTTGCTCCCTGTATGGAAGGTGATGTGGCACACTGTGTGTCTTGATGTACAGATCCCAGTGACTATATTGAGGATCATGAGCTACATATTGCACGTTAATTTCCATGGAACCCTTGTAAGCTTAAAATATCTGGTGTAAACAGAGAGGATGATCCTTTGATTCTTAAGTAACAGCTGCAATAACCATGCAGAAACCTTCACTTTTCCCCTTCTTAAGCTCACACCTGCAAAACTCAACTGATGTACAGATGCGCATACCTTGGAGAGGAGGCTAAGATCCTTGCGTAGGAAAGAGACTGGCTCTGCTAGTACGGGAAGAGGTAAAGCTAAAGAAAGCTGCAGAGACAAGGGGCAGTGTTATATATGATTTTGAAGTTACATGGTTATAATTTCAGGCAGGACATACCAGCACTAATACCAGCCTGATCCAGCAAATAATTACTAGTAAACACTATTTGTAGAGTAGAAGTATTAGCAGCCTTTGGCTTCATTTTGCACAGTGCTTGTAGTTCTCCTTTTAAAGGAAAAAAAAAAGACATAAGTTTTATATGAAAGACGATCTGTCTTATGTTATTTAATAAGTTCCTGCAAACCCATGAGCTCAATTCTTGTTCAGCTTTCAAACAGATGTTATCATCTTTAAAAATGATCACATTCCAAATGCAGTAATTTTAAGTGCACATTCACTGTGTAGTCCAACAATTCTTGGGTTTAAAAACACATTTTATTGCAAGCCAGAGCATCAGTATCTTGAAACAGAATGTGTACATGTCCTTTGGAGTGGAGACTGAATACCAGATACCCTCATCCCAAATGAACCATGAGGATGGAAAGTCATATTCCTCTCTTTCTCCTTTTCTTTATCATATGCATGATGCATATTTAATTTTCCCATGCAACAGAGAGCTTCCTTCCGCAGGGCAGGTCACAAACCCGGTCTATCTTCCAACCTGATGAATTAGGACTATCAATTAAAAGAGGTGGGTTGAGATGCCCTGGCAGAGAAGTGCTCCTTTGCGTCCCATTGTGCAGCATGGCCATCCCTTCCATACAGCTGAGTGCTGCACAAGTCCAGGCAGGTTTTCAGAGCAGGACTTCCAAATCAGACCTCAGAAGGGTTTCTGGTTATTTTCAAAACTTTGGGACCAGCTAAATGCTTAATTGCTTAGTACTATTGAGACATATTTTTCTGTGCATGGTCAAAGTACACGTGGGCTTTGAGGCTATGGAGCTTTTGGAAACTAGGAAATCTACTTCCAAAATTTTCCTCATTTGGAACTAGGAAACTTAAGGAACATGTTGTCTCTTTGGAGAAGAGGCATCTGAACAGAAAGAGAAGTGCTTTCCATTTCAGCAAGTGGACTGATCCTTTTTATAGACCTGCCTGAGAGGCTTACATATGGCCTCTTTAAATGGTTTGTTGGTCCTGAAAGTTACAGTAGCTCCTTCCTTGAAGTGCCCTGTCCCAGGGTAGTGGCTGCATTGTTAGGAGCAAGTCCCTCTTGTACAGGTCGAGTGAGTTCAGACGTGAGGTAATTTGGCCCAGCTGTAAACAAGGAGAGAAGCAGGTTCTCTTTCTATTTCCCTCTCTGGTGGTTTTTTGTGTGGTTCCGCCCCCCCCCCCCCCCCCCCCCCCCCTTTCACTTTATCATTCATGACTGATAAATCTGGCAGACAGGGAAGAAACTGAATTTTTGTTATTATCAGCCCGAAAGAATACAAACTTTCGCAATTCACTTGTGTTAATGCTGCGCAGCTGTTTGATGGTCTGGCCGTAAAGGACCAAGAAGATGTTTGAAAGCTTGGACTTTTTCAAACAATGTACATCTGATTGCTTTTCAGCCAGCTCAGAAGCAGCCTGGTTGCAGAGATAGGCTGACTGTGCCATTCAGACTGCTTTAAGCTGAGAAACAATAATCAAGACAAAATGGAAGTCAGTGTTTGGTGAAGAACCCAAGTGTAGGAAGAAGAACCCAAGTATAAGGAGAGGACTCAGAAGCACCAGGATATTTACCTTCATGCTCTGGGTTGCTAGGAAGGGGTTAGGACTATGTGGTCACATGTCTCAGAATCCATAGCAGTAAGACAAATGAAAACAAAAAACACAAACAAGATCAGCATTAGAAATACTGCAAGGAACAAGGCACTGCTTGCCAAGAATTAAGCCACCTGAATAAGTTTAAACTCCTTGCATAGTGATGGATAATTTTAAATTCATAATTACAGCATTAAAAGTTGGTGAAGAATTATTTTTTAAATAAGAGACGGCAAGGCTGTGAAAAGAGTTGAATGGAGAAAGAGCCAAGTACTCCAGTCTGGACTAGAAAGTGATAGAAAGGTCACACCTCACTGGGATAAGAAATACATTTTAAATAGCATTATCAGGCTTTAATATACAGTTAGATGCAATTTAGAAAATTATCCTGGATGAAATTACCTAGAAACTTTTTCTTCCTTCATGAATACACTGGTAGGTTTTGATACCCTTGTGTTTCTTAGATGGTATTCATGGATTTTCCCTGTTCTAAGACTGGGGCCACATAGACAGCCCTCACCTGTTTCCCACTCAAATAATCCACCTGTGAGAAACCTTCCTTTCAGAACATACAGCTATCTCCTAAGACCCTAGCAACAAGTTTTATTACAGATAGTCAGAGTTAAGAGCTTTTTGGATTGTTAGAGGAAATGCTGATAAGCCAATGGAGGATGTTGCTGTGAGTAGGGAGAACGACATTTATTTTAAAAGAATATGATCTGTTTAAGTGGATTTACCTCTTGAGGTCATCTGTCAGATTTTAAAAATATCATTTGAAAATTCTTCAGATGATATTTTTGAAGCATAAATACCTTTGCTCTGAGTTTATTACTGCTCTGTAGGGAATTATACAAGCCCTTTGATTTTCATTTGTTTGCCTGGCCTGATCTTTCTCTAAACCCTTTCCCTGAAACAATACTGCAAAGGAAAATGCTGAAGTTCAGACATTAAAAATTACACAAAAATCCTATTATATTCTATTTATTTTGAAATGGAGGTGAGAAGATGAGGACTGCTGCACATTGTGTCCCATGCTAGCAGTGTCAGAATAATTATGTCACTTTTGAGTAAAGCAGAATTATTTGGTTTCAAAGTGGCAGTTGTAATTAGACCTTTCCTTTTAAAAGAAATTCCCAGTGCGTGTAGGCAAGATCAGCTGCTTGCTTTGTGTGAATTCTCAGATTGCAGAGCTACTTTCCCTCAGTCTGATTTCCTTTGAAAAGGCCGATTTCTTTAGACTGAATTAATCCATTTCCATTGTAAATGTAGTACAAAACATAATTACTTTATAAGAGCTGGAAACTCAGAATGGCCTTATTTAGAAGACAGAAGCCTTGGGATTGTTGTCAATTTGTTAAAAGTTATGACTCTCTTGCTGTGATCTGTCAGACTAGCAAATAGGAATATTGTTATGGCTGCTTTAAAAAAGGACTATGAGAATCTAATCCTGGATTACTGTAGTGCTCATGGGTCCCAAATGAAATCAGTAAAAGTGGCTTAATCCTTCCTCTTAATTTTCAGAAGTGACAAAGATATTTAAGAGGTTTCTATCTAATAATTTTCAGTGGTGGAGGATAATGTGATGCAGAAGAGGTGAAAGGGGTTTTTTTTGTTGTTTTGAATTAGCAAGAATGGCATGTAAAAGATAGATTTTCAAGGTGATAGAAATAGCTGTTGGGGTTCTTGGAGGAGGATAAAGAAGAGAAGTCAGAGGGAGGTCTAAAGGACTAGAGGCAGAGAGGGAAACAGACACAGCAGTGAGAAGAAATTGAGGAAGCATCCAGAGAGGTGGAATATTATTATAGGCAAAGAATGGGAGCCTTTGCATGAGTTTTCTCAACAGATAGAAAAACATTAAACTATTTGGAAAAAAAGAGGGTGAAAAAGAAATGCAAATCAAAGTGTGAAGATGGCAAATCAAGGGAATGATAACTGCATCCCACAGACAGCAAAAATTTTGTCAGTGGGACCTCAGCATGCTGGCAGAAAAGCTGCAGAGGCGAGAGCAACTGCATAGAAGCCAGAGCAAAAGGAAGAATGATGGGAGCTGAAGATAGAGCTGAGTGACAGCCAGCACAGTCTTGGCAAGAACAAATAATGTCATACCTTTCAAATTTCCTTCAGCAGCTCTGTGAATGAGAGAGGAGCGGAAGATACTCTGGGTGGTGTCTGTAATAAGGCCTTTCACATTGCTTTGTAGAGCATTCTCACAAGTAGGCTTTGAAAATGCGTTTCTAAGTGGAACTACAACAGGCTGAGGTGTAAAACAGGCTGGAGGTATGTACGCTGTTGTAATAATCAATGAGCATGCTTCAGGGGCTGTTTTCATTAACTACAGAAGTATAGAAAAGGAGAATGCTCATTAAACATACAGAGGACATGCAAATGTGAAGACCTACCAGGAGACTGTAAAATACGAGCAGGAAGGAAAAGGGGGAGAAAAAGACATCGTAGGAGAAATGCCTAAAAATTAGGACACATTTTAATGAGAATAAATCCTGGTGCACACTTTTTAGGTAGGTATAACAAGCCATTATGTAGGAAAGATCTCATGTTCAGAGAGAATCTCAGTCTTCTGAATGGTTCTTGCTAGCAAAGATCTTAAATAAGTGTCTACAAGGAGAAAATCTAGAGCTCAAAGCAGTTTTCTTCTCTCCTTTCTTTTTACAAAATAGACTCCCTTGTACTTTTATCCTTGATTTTCACCAGCATTTTAAAAATACAGTGGTTTTATCATCTATTGATGTGACCTAATATCATCTTGTCTTTCCCTTACCATACTAGAGCTAGAAGCTCTGAAAGCAAGTTTTAAGCATTTGCTTTTGCAAAATTCATTTCCTCTGGAAAACAAGCAAATGAATCATTAGCAGTCCAAGAAGCAGCAAGGTCAAACTGTGTCCTTAAGAATATGCATTTAATAGTTTAAGGATTTTTGTAAATCAGACTGACAGCTGGACTCACTAGTGTATTCTTTCTTAAAAATCCAGTCATTTTTCACATGTTCATTTCTATGTAAAAGGTTACCTAGCTCTCTTTTTCCCAGCAGAGATTTGTAGTGCCTTTCTAATACCTCTTTAAGTCCTGCTGATCTGTTTTGGAAAAATAAGTTTAGCTGGTGCCAGTTTAACTACTATTCATATATAATGATGGACTTTACTCTCCAAGGACAAGATTTTTTGTTGGATGATATCTTTCCACAGAAAATCTCTGTGCCCAGAAACCCTGGGAAACTTTGCAGACCCCTCCCAAGGCAGCTCATTCCCCAGGTTCTCACATCTCACTGCTGAGATAAGGTCTGACTGGGATTAAAAATGGAGCCACTTCCCTCTGGCAGTCTTGGCAAGGTTTTAGATGCCAATCTGAATGGGGATCCAGGTGCCACAGCCAGAGCTCATCCTGGATCTTTGAGAGGCAGCAGAGGCTGATAATCACATTTAGTTTGTTTATTAGTTGCTGATAGGTATTTGCATTAAAGAACAACAAACCCAAATAATTTTAAACTACCAAAAATCATACCAAGCCCACCAAAAGCATGTATCTTTAGTACTATTGCCATAGCATAGAAATCATTGTTCCTAAATGTAGCATCCCATCTTTTAAACATAGACCTGATTTAGTTAGTGTAATATGTGTCCAGAGGGCAACTGATCTCCAGAGGGCAATGGGTCTCCAAGGCCCATCCATTTCCTGCAGCTTGTCTTTAACTTCTGCACCCTCTCTGCAGTTTCCATTTTGCCTTGGGCTCCTGAGAAGTCTCTGAACATTTTCATAGATGCCACTGAAGCAAGAAAGTAAGTTGGTTATTACACACACACACACAAAAAATAATTAATCCATAATTATCTGTCATGGAGTTTCATGCCAGCATTTGGCATTTGCTGCTGGAAGAGAAGGGAAAGTATGTTCAATGAACCACGAGTCTTACTTGATAGACCAGCTCTTATGTATCCTTATTTTCTGCATGAAGGGAAACAGGGAACAAAGATTTTAGAAAAAAGAAATATGAAACAAAACACTGAGTTATTTTCTTCCTACTGGTAATTCTGTAAATCCACTGATTTAGATGACGTTCCTGGAGCTATGGGTTGAGGTTTTTTTTCTTGCATGTTGGTAGATAATTCTGTTCAAACTTTTAAGTAAAACTTAAAAATAGATGTATAAAGATTAATGTATGCACTCTGAAACATGAAGTTTGTTAGGAAAAGTGCAAGGCAGAATACTTCAAATAATCTGCTTGTTTGTTTTTAAAACCCTTTTTATATTGTGTTCCCCTAATGACTGCTAAAAAGAAACTGCTGTAAAAGCAGGAGCAGTAGGGGAAGGCAGATGAGCTCCCACATGTAGATTGCACATTCCTCATATGGGGGATTTACAGTTTACAAAGAACAGTGCAAAAAGCACCACTGGGTACAGATGTGTGTGTATTAAATCCAAGTTCTATGTTAACAAAATGACTGTTTAAAGCCCTTTCTTTCCACTGGCTTTTACTGAACAAAAAACAGTTGACAACTGCGGACAAAAAGCCCTGAGCGCTTTATGTTTGTCAAATTGCCTCTTTAGTGGCTGCATTAGGAAATCAGAAGCACAAGAAGAATGCCAATTGCTTCAGGCTTTTGTGTGGAAACTTCTTTAACCAGAGGCCTTATTTGACCTTCACAATACATACATCTTTCATTAACCTCATGATCTGAAGACATACTCTCAGGTTTGTTTTAGGACAAATGAACAACAAGAGGAAGGAATTAAGGGCACCCACATAACCCATTAAGACTTATCTCTTATTAGACCCCTTATGTCTCTAGGTAACATTTAACTGTTTCTGCAGTGAGTCATTCCCAATAATTTCACAGCTGTGCGAACTGATGCTCTCTACGCAACTTTATTTTAGCATCTGTACAGATGGCTTTCTTCTTCTAGTTGTTTTTTACTTTCCCATAATCCATTATCTTTATTAGTTGAAATAATTGCTTTACTGATATAAAATGAAGAGTTAAGTTAATAGAAGCATTGGTCAAATTCCAGGTTACAATTTAAATCTGTAAGTGAAATGGATGTGATTGAAAAATCTGTAGTGAATAAGCTGTTTTCTATTTATTCTTTGGGACTTCACTTGCCATTCATGGAAGTTGCAGATGGCTCCTGGACTAGATGCACTGGTCTAAATAAAAAGTATTGGAAAGAAATTAATGGGTAAAGGAAAAGCACTTCACTAAATCATTTAATCATGCATTGGGGATGAAACCCAGGGTTTTCAGCTCCTGCAGAAAAAAATATAAGCCTCTTAATTTGGGCACTGATCTCCAGGTTATGGTAGGCCAAGAATCCAGAAACGTTAGTTCATTTTCCCCCTGTATGAATGAAAGCTGGAGCAGTGAACAGAAGTTGACCCCTACTCCTACCTCCATCATCAGGAGTCTTTTTGTATCAAGCTTCTTTAATGTTACAGGCAATCTTCAGCCCTGAGAAAGACAAATATATAATACTATGCACAGTGTTGTTATATTATAATATTGTATAACACATATATTATGTATGGTATGTGTATGTAAATGTTAATAAATATAATGTAATACTACGTATAAAAGGATCTAAAGAACTTACATTGGTTTTCATCCAACAAATGGATGTGAATGTGTGGAAAACAAGAGTAAACACATACAAGACACAATAGTACAATGCCATACTGCTGTCTGGCCATAAGAATTACAACTAGAAATTTTCACAAGCATTTGAGGACACAAGAAGTAAAGCTAATCTTACCAAATTTAGAATAAAGATCTGAGTTACTCATGTAGATTCACTAGATAGTCAGTGGAGAGAAGGTGGCATTATTTTAAATTGCCCCAGTGAAGGAATCTTATGTAGGTTGGATGAAATGCTTCCTGATAGTGCCTGTTTCTATCCATTGCCTACACAGAGGTATGGGGTGACCACATCAGAAACAGATATGTAGAAGCAAGTGTCCACAGCTGGTGAGACAAATCCCACCAGAGGAGTCATAGCTCCTCCGGGGTGCTATCAGTAGGTGACGTTGGGAAGCAATGCTGATGACTCATCTAATGCTGTGTATCTATGACTGTCTTTAAAAATGTTAGCCTTTGAGTGAGTGGGTTTTAAAGGCTCACCTGACAGCTTTCAGAAAAATTACAGATCAAGAAAGAGATGTTACCACAGCTTTTCTCTTATTCAGTGTCATTCCTGAGAATTACAGCAGTTGAGGTGTTTTTATTATTTGAGCTGACACCTCAGGCCCATGGACGGTCCCAGTCTGAAAAGGATATAGAAATGTGATGGGTGTTCAGAGGTGTGGAATGGCCTCAGTGCAAGGAGGAAGTAAATAAACTGGAGCTCATGAGTCTGAAAAAGCTTTTCTAAAACAAGTCTATGAAATCAGGAAGATCGTGTAGATAAACAGGATAATTTTTTCTCACCATTCCTCTTAGTTTCATTAATGCCCCCATAATTCTTCTACTATGAGGTGACAGACTCAGAATGTATAATGTAGGTTTGGGGAGTTTTTGATTCATAATACTACTGTCACAAGACTATGGATGCCTAAAGAGCAAAAATCCGTGAGACCAATACCTGGAAGGCATATCTGGTAATGCCTGTTGATCACATGGAAAACATCTTTGGGTCAGTAAGTTCCAGAATTGCAGGGTGCTAGAAGGCAGGAGACCACATCACAGGAGCAGGCACTTTATGACTGCCCATGCCTATAATCTTTCCGTGGCATCTGCTATCAACAGTTACCAGCATCAAGGTGCTGAGCTAAACGGGTCAATGGAGACATACTTAAGAAATATTTTCTGAGCTGTTACTGGAACTTTGCAGTAAATCAGATTCTCCAAGATAAAACTTCTAATGTCAGGATTCATTTACTTGGAGTTCCCTGTACTTAAAGCATGAAACATCCAGGGACATCCAGGAGCTCTTGAATCAGGTGTACCATGGGCAATTGGAAATAATAAGCTATTTTATTGAGCTGCCGCATAAGCATCTCAGTTCAAGTATGTCTAAATTTAATTAAAGTTTAAAATTTAACATAGAATAAAGTATCCAACTCCTTGTTCAGGCTGTGTGGGAATCACAGTAAGGTCAGCCTGCTCAGCTCTGGGATAGGGTAAGAGAACATGAACATCAGCAGCATTGCTCTATGACTCCTACGGTAATTTAAAAACCGGCACTGATTGAAGCTGAGAAGAAAGGCATCCAGTATTCCTCTCTATCAGTGTGACACTGACTTAAAATGGATGGGAGAGACTGTGTTCAAAACCAGAGCCATACCTTTGAGGCAAAGGGCTAGAGGTTTCAAAAGAGGGTAAGCTCTTAGTGATTGCAGCATCATGTTTTCAGAAGTTACGCCTGTCAGCTGGAAGTGATTGCCCTGCAACCCAGGCGTGAAGCCTGGATGTGTAGAAAAAAAGCCCATTGCAGTGGGAAGTAAAACATTTTTACTGACCATCTTCATGGATGCACTGTAACCTTCTGCAACAGTTTAAGCAAGAGCATTTTCATTCATACTGTGAAAAATCAAGGAGCATGTGCAATTAGCCCAGCTGAGCTGAGACAGGCTAACATCACCAGATGTGTAACTTGGTTTCTTGCAGTTTTATCATCCTTAGAGGCTGGTCTCGGTTTTCCTTCGTTCTGGCTTAGTAGCAAGCTTTTATCTCCGTGGAAAAGGGAGAACAGGAGAAAAATTACCAGGAAGAAAGTTATCTGGTGACTTCCTGTACTTGGGTTTCTCTGAGCCTTCTGGCAGGTACCAGCTACTGGGGCACATAACACTATACCGTAGGGAACAGAACTCGAGTTTATAGACCTGTATTCTTCTTAAGAATCATTATTTATATTAATTTAAAATTCAATTGAATGTCCAATGAAAACATTTTTGTAGAAAGCAGGTAACTAAGCAATCTTCTTTCTCAAGGTTGCATCTTAAACCTTTTGTTCATCTATTTTCTCTTTAAATGGCTGCATGCAGACTGAAGGAAACCCTGTTAGTACAGGCTGGCTGCCTTAGCCATGGTGAGTGCAAGGTGTCTCAGGGGAAGGCAGGCTGGGTTGGGGAAACCAAGAGATTGCCTGTCTGGTTTGTGACATGAAGAGAGAGACCAGATAGAGGTTTGTTGTCTGTAAGCAGAAAAACAGCAGAAATGCATGTCTTCATTACTGACTCAGTATTTTTGATTTCTGCAATACCTTGAGCATCGTTTCCTGGTGTGTCAACTGTGGAAGTGCCTAAGCTGGCTCAGGGTCTGGGCTGCAACAGACATAGCAGTGTAGCAGCCACTTTGCAGTGAATTTTCTGATGTTGACCCACAGCCAGACCCCACTCTGGCTGGGCAGGCTCAGGGAGGGCTACACATGCACTGTGTTAACTCCCCAAAATACCCACTGTCTGAGTCCTTCCCCACACCTGGCCCAGGAGGACTATGGACACAGCTGGGCACAAAGCAGGAGGTGATGCTGCAACTAGGTCTGTGCTCTTCTGCCTCTTCTTTAAGGCTTTATCTATTTGCAGTGAGTTGGATTCGTGATAGGGACTGAATTGCCAACACTAAAACACGTGGCAGAAGGTAGTCTTGCTTCAGGGCCAGCTACAGAAAGTACCTCAATTCAAGCGAGCAGCAAACCCATGTCACTGAGCAGGGAAGAAAGCTATGACTGGCACCTGGTGTCCTGGGCTTGCCAGCAGCTGGGAGAACTGGAGTCCCCATAGTCCTCAGCCTGTCCCAGCCCCAGGCAGCAGTGTGATAAACCTCTCCCAGTGGGTCACATTTGGTTCAGCATCTACTGCTGTGGGCAGAGAATCTAAGTGGAATATACCCACTTAGGAGGACAGAGCAATTATCTGTTGGCTAATGCACACAACAAAAGGCCAGGACTTATAACCCACTAGGCTAAGCATTAATACATCTCACTATCTTTAGCGAGAAACCCTGCAAGCCTTCACCGGCAGAGCAGATGTCAGCCCTGGGGGAAGGGTTAGCCTCTGCTGATCCTTGTACTGCTGAGCCGCCATCTTCCTTTACTCTGCTTTTCCTCCTCAGGTTTTGTACATTGTCATATCAGTATTTCTTCTCTTGTTTCACTGAGCTTCTGCTAGTGTCTTGGCAATGACACCTTTTTGTTCTTGCTTTTCTTTCCTCGCATGGATTCAGCTCACAGCCCTGCTCACACCTCAAATAACCATTTTCTTGGTTAAACTGAGATGAGGTCTCATGGCCATGTTGCACCAAGCAAGCTGAGAGTCCCAAGCAGCTCGTGCCAGTGCTGAGGGTTGTAGGGGTTTAACTCACAGAAGGACAATTGGAGACGAGTACGCCACGACCCAGCTGTGCAGTCGAGGTAGGCTCCATCACTACCAGACAGTCCTTAGTGACAGCTCTGAGTGAGATCTGGGGAGAAGCACTCCGGTGCCAGCGTGATGGTGTGAATGAAAGACAATGTGTACTGTCTTAGCTAGTTCTTAACAGCTGCATCGTGCACCAGGATGTGCTCCTGCAAGGGCTCAGCAGTGTAAAATGCAGGACTCAAATGCGGGTTACCCTGAGAACCTGAGAACATGCACGGGTGCCCTGCCATGTGCCTCGGGGCTGTCTTCAGTTACCTCCACTCCTCTCAGTGCAGCAGCCCTCATCCACTCTTCTTTTCCTGGATGGTCATCCAGCAGTCCACAGCACACGGTTCAGGGGATCAGGGCTCAGGAGTGCTCTAGGGCAAGGAAGGTGGCGGCTAATACAGCTTTGCAGATGCCCCTCTGCTTTCTAGGATTATAGTCAAAAAATAAGATAACATAGATCATGAAAACCATTACAATAATATTAATTCTTGTACTCTCCATCAAAATTGTAATCATGTAAAGTGCCATCCATTTAGATTAAAATCAGAAACTCTGTGCTTTTAAAATGTTGTGATATCCTCAGTTGTTATACCCTGAAATCAGTTTCTTCACTGAGGGACAGCACGATCCTGTGTGCTCGGCACTGCTGCTGAGAGCTCTGTTACTTCGCAGCTAATGTCTCTGAATTCTGCTTTCTTCTAGGAGGGCTTCCCAGCATTGCAGCTGACTTCTTCATTTGTTTCACACAGGTTTGAATCCTGGTAAATGCTGCAAAATAGTAAAATTTCATTTATCAGGTGTTTTATAATGGTTGTCTTTTGCTAGTCTGTGGGATTGCTTTTTGCTTTTTTGTGCACATAAGGAAAACAGTGGAAAAGAAAAAAAACAAAGGGAAGTTGTGGGATTTTGAAGGCTCTTGTCAAAGTACTTTTATTCAAAACCCAAAAGTTAAAATTGTTATTGTTAGATGGCACTTGGCAGGTGCACTGTACAAACCTACTTTCACAAAGTTAAAAGACTGAGCAATTTACAGCTTCCCTACTGTGGATCTGAGAGGCTGAATTCCTCATGCAAGGTGCTGTGTGCACAGCCCATGAGTACAGAGGTTTCTTGGCAGCATCTCTCAGAAACAGCCCCCCTCATTCTTCCACTCCCTCATCTCCTGCTAAGTAAATGCTCTCTGATGGTAACTCCAGCATCCTGCTATGGTTGTGGTTCAGCAGAATGTATGGGTGTCTGGCCAAATATGAATCAAAAGGTACACAGGTACTACTAGCAGTGAATTTAAAACTAGTATGATGAGTTGGTAAATTATATAAAAGCCTTTGTACATATGTAAGCAATACATAAACACACTGAGAGACATTCAGCAAAGTAGTCATTAGAGAATCTTGGTTACAAGAAGATAGGTAAAAATCTAACCCTGATTGGAAATAATTTACCAAAGAGTGCCTTGTTTCTGAGGAAAGAGCAAGAGTGCGGTTCAATATCAGTATTGGTGCTGTTTGCCACAGCTTTCATAGCTAACACAGATTTTAAAAGTCTGAAATTGAGATGTTTAGTAGTGTGTCAAGATCAGTTTAACACTAAAGGTTTTTTTAACCTCTTATTTCTTCTAACACTGGGTAATCTTCAGTGCAACCCAGAGCAGGTGCCAGAGGACAAGGTCACTTCCCAGGGCCCGTGCTGGCAGGTGGCAGGACAGTGACACTCACAAATCTGAAGTGGTGGCCAGCGGTGAGAGCACTATAACAGGGAAACAGACAAAATCATGGGTTTGCTAATAGGTGTGTCTGTGGCTCTGTTTTGACAGTATAAGAGATCTAATTTAACAGAAACCAGACATACCAGTATCAGTCCCCAGATGTAACAAAAATACGTTTTTCTGAGGATTCCCACAGCACTGAGAAGTAACCACTCCCCGTGTTACACCAGAGAAGACTTTCTCACTTCCTGGGCTTACAAACCCCTGAAGCCCCAAGCCTGCTCTGCTGAGATGAACAATTAAACAAAAATACTCTATTAATTAAGTTCATACAGCAACTGCTAAGCACAATCCTGTTACTAGTGAAGAATTTGTGGTTTAGGTACACTTATAAATGCAAATATCCCATCTAGACTATAAGCTAATTTATACTGCTATCTATTAGAGGCACATCCATCCTTTTAGACAAGAATGTTTAAGAGCAGTTGTTTGATTTAGTCTTGGAAAAAGGTTTTCATGGATCAGAGAGTAATATTCAGCCTCTCTGTAAAGGGCTTTCCAGGCCTAAGTATTTAGGTCATTTTATTTAAAAAAATGTATATTTTTCAAGCCTCTCTAAACAAAAGGCCAGCCTCTGTAAATTGAGGAAGCATTTCTAACTTCGGTGGGGTTATGACCATTTACCAGGGGCTTGTCCTTGGTCTCCAGGCTGGAGTTACAACCCTTGCAAATGCTACATCAGAGATAGTTTTGTGGTTGACTTTTTAGGCTAATGTTAGACATAACTCCCACGGTCACGACTTTTTCCCAATCTTCCAAGAGGCATCCAATTTGTTCTTTTCAGGATGAATCTCTTTGTGTTGTTATCAGAACAGCAGATGAAACACACCTCTTTTATCCTTTTGAAAACAACCCACAAGAAATAGGCATCATGTCTGTACAAACTTGCATCGCATTGTGGGGTTTTTTAAAGTTAAATTCCTAAAGGAAGATATATCCTTTTCAGAGTTATTTCTGTATAGCCAACAAACAGAAGTAAAATGCAAGAAAACAATCTGTATGATATCTGCTTTTTCTTTTCCTTGCCCCCCCTTTAGCTCCTTTTCTGAATGGGAACCAGCAGAGTGGAAATCAAATGTAAAAGACTATATATAAATGCAACATGGGGGAAAAAATCTTTCACAAATATTTAGAATCATGTTTATTTTATGGCTTTAATACCTGGTAAAAATAGCCCCCAAAACTGAGTGCATGTGGAAAAAATGCAAACCGTGCTCTGCACCTTCAAAATGCAATTGTGTTAATGCCATATACACAGCCAGAGCAGCACAATGCAGAAATGGATTTCTGCATGTAATCAGACTGGGTAGCTTGAGCCTATACCCTGAACATTTACCACAGAGTAAATGCTGTCATGTCAGGTCCTATTTTCACATTCTTCTGACACCACAATGTGTCCAACAGTTGTCTGTTGTGTTTGCCCACTGATCCTGTGTTCTCAATTACAGACTGTTTATCACTTCTGCAGTTACTGGGGTAATATTTTTCGTGAAAAGCTCCCTTAGGTTCTGCTTGTCAAGGCTTCCATATAAATGCAAGCATCCACTTAGCTTTTTTCACTCAGCCATACCTCTAAAAATAATGGCAAGCTAAACATCTTGGAAGAGCTCTCAGATCTGAGAGGCTTCAGAGCTGTGAGGGGGGGATATGCTGCAAACTTGGGTGCTGGGTAATCATCTGTCACTCATGTAAGTAGTGACTTCACACAGAAATAACTGTCTTTTTCTCTTTGGTTAATGTAATTCTGAACACAAGGAGGACGCCTTAGGAAATGATAAAAAGCGATCTTCAAATAATTTGCAAAACGAAGGCATGGATGTGGATGTGTAACGAGGAGGGAGGGGATGCCCTCAGCAGAGTGAGCTCTCCCCAGCTTGCCTATCATAAGACCTGTAACTTTGACAAGAGAAACATTTTCAAAGGGAAGAGAAACATGGCATCGTTTACTGAAATATTGGTTATGCTCTGTTTAATGCTTTCATCGTTCTGTTTTTGGCCTTTCTTCCTTTGCTGCCTTTCCATGGAAACATAACACAGTCTATTGTTTTGTTTAATTTTTGTCATTCGCTTTTCTTCTATTGACCTCCTCTAATATGTATCTGATTCTATTTTTTTTCGGACAAGTTAATGATTCAGGAAGAGGAAAGACATTTTCAGGGCAGCTTGAATATAAATGATAAACTGTAAGTCACATTTGTTTGCACAAGGATAGTATTTGTGGTTTCACACTGTTCCAAAGCAGGGGCTCTGCTTCCAAGAACTGGCTGGGTAGTTTGCCTGTTATTTATCAGACTGTCCCAAGCAGATGATTTCTGGATGATTAACAGAGCTGTCATTGCACTTTTACATGCAGGCTGAACTGATTGTGGTGCTTTTGAAATGATTAGTAGTTGTTAGAAAGAAAAAAAAAAAAAGCCTAGAAATACTCACCTACTAACCTTGTTGTTAAATGTCTCCTAAATGCTAGCAGTATTTTATCTGTAATTAAAGCCTAGATGAACTTTTCCAGCCTTCCCATTCTCCATGGCTTGCAAGCAGTTGCAATCCCAACCATTCTTCAAATCACAGTGAGTAGACTACACTAATAATTATTGACTTCTGAAAGTGGGAAGGGATCTACAGAGACAATACTGTCTTCCAAAGCACGTGGAGCAGCATCCCAATGGGATTAATTCAAACAGTGGCCGAAACTCCAAAATATTCCAGGAGGTTTTCCCTGCTTCGGTTTAGAATCCAGATCAGCAGAACCCCAAGGTAGGGATGACACTACCAAGGAAGTACTTTCTCCATGCCTGGACAGCATCTGCCAGTCCTTCTCTTTGGTTTGTGGAAGTGAAAGGCATAATTTGAGGCTGTCCTTGGAACTGCAAATGAATCTGAAAAACCACTGAGTTGTGTGCCTTCTTACTGCGTGGCTTTAATCCAAATTGCAGCCATTGCCCTGTAGTATGTCGAGGGAGTTATCTATGGTCTATTTAGGAACATCTTTTTATGATTAAAGGATAGGAAATGATTATATTTACTTCAATTGGTTAAACTGCTCACATTGCACTGTGGTAGCAAAGTCTGTGACCTGAGAAAGTTTGCCAAGTTCCATGACACATATCTCAGTACAAGCAGATCTTATATAAACCCATCTTGGGCTACTTTATTTTCTTTTTCTGGGCTGTGGGAAGCTAAAAGAGAGTCTGTGAGTGTTATTATTATCATTACATTCACTTGTTTCATATCATTGAGCCTGAGGATCAGCCCTGTGGAAATACAAAAGAGTAAAAAATATTATTTAAATCTCTTGCCATAGATTCTGAGCTCCATTTACCTCTATATTTCCTGTTTATTTATGCAGTTAATCTATATAGACATTTTAGAGAGGATTCAATCCCAGAATATGCAGACAATTATCTTCAAAGATAGTTAAGTTCCTAAAGATGAAGTGGAAGTACAGTGGATTATTCAAAAGCAACTAAGCTGCTTTTCCATCAATTTCTTCAAGGCTTTTTACTGTCTATAAGTAATGTGGGTGCTGGCCAAAGGGAGAATGGTAAAGAAAAAAAGGCTTAATTTTCCTAAGAGGTGAACTCTTAGAAGGCCAAGAGGCCGAGGTCAGCCCTCTGCCCCTGCACTGACAGGCTTCTGCCAAGATGAAAGTGTCATATTTGACTATGTTTTTTATCTTTGAATACCTCATATGCAATCATCATCCCCAAATAGAGGGAAAAAAAGGCTTGTTTTTCTAAGTAAAGACAATCCTTTTGACTCTTGATTAAATGTGAAATCTAGTTCTTTTAGTAAAGTGTTTCTAGTTTCTGCTACACAGAAAAATAAATCCAGTAATTTCCTCCTCCTTTATCCAGATATAACAGTAGCTTTAAAAATGTAGGGAATGATACTTCATTGTACTTCTTCTGTGATGGAGGGCTATTTTGATTCCACTTTTCATAAGAACAAGACTCCTAATCCAACTTGCAGCATTTTTTCCCTTTTTTGCTCTGTTTTCCAGATGCTATACTCTACCCTGGTAGTACTGACATTTCCTGATATAGCAGCACAGCAAAAAGAGGAAAGAGAATGCAAAATTTCCTATTTAATGATTTAATTCACCTGGAATAACATTTGAAATAATGAGAGCAGTCTTCTATTAGCAAAGTCTTGTGTGCACTATTTAAACTAAAAATGTGCTGTGGAATTGCCATCCTGTCTGCTTGGAAATGTAAATGAAAACTTTCCTCCCAAAATTGGTTTTCCTGCTTAGAGGGCACTGAATACAAAAAACCCCACTCAGAATGCCACAGGGATTTATAACACTCATGTCCAGCACAAGAAAGGACTAAT
The DNA here is from genome assembly GCF_949628215.1 of Phalacrocorax aristotelis. Classification (NCBI taxonomy): domain Eukaryota; kingdom Metazoa; phylum Chordata; class Aves; order Suliformes; family Phalacrocoracidae; genus Phalacrocorax; species Phalacrocorax aristotelis. The sequence continues at coordinate 11,610,668 of NC_134277.1, read as the reverse complement.
TTTCAGGTTATTTATTAGAAAATTTTGCAACTGTTTCAGTGCCCACTGTTACTGCCATTATGCAGTGTCCTATTTCCCAGGGCCCTGTCACCCATCTCCAGACGGTGATAAACTTTGAATTATTTTTGCAAGTTATATTGAATCCTGCTATATCCATTTGATTTCCAAAAGCAGTTAAGTTGCCATATTAAGCTTGTAAAGATCAATGTCCTGAATCAGGTCTTTCTTACTGAATACTCAGTATCCTCCAGAAACACTGATTCATATTCCAAAATGTAAGTGGTCATAAGCACATTATTTGGTGAAATGGTATAACGTCGCTTACATATGCTATGACTGGCAGCCTGACAGATAGTAAAGACAGTGGAAGTGCCTTCATTCCCATTTGTTTTTAATATCAATGGTCTCAAATAATCATTCTCACAGGTTTAGTTCAGCCAATAGTCGCATTGCAAGCAGTGGATTAACTAATTTAAAATGGGTATGTTCATGGCAGGAATCTGATCACCCAAAGATGTTGAATGTTACTTCTTGGTTGCACAATGTTTTCCACTTTACTCTGTTAATGTAAAGTGGTGCAAACATTCCTCAAGAGGCCTCAAGGGAGGACAAAAGACAGCAAGAGGGAAGCCAAGTAAAGATGTGTCTGTTTAAAAGTGTTCTGACAAAAACTGAGCGATGCCTTTCTGGCTCTGAAGGCTCATTGCAATAGAGGACGTGTTTCTGGAGTCCTCTGGATTTTAAAACTATTCTGGTGTAAGCCTGATCCTCTAGATTGTCACATATGGAACCAGCTCTTGAGTGCTAGAGCCAGAAAGTGTGAAAAAGAGCTTTGCAAATCAATGAAAGGAAGCACCAGGATGTTCAGGGCCGAGCCAGCATTTCTGCAGGGTTGCTGTAGCCCCTGCTCTGAGCTGAGGAAAGGATGGGCTTGTGCTGGAGGGCTCCAGCCCACCCCAGCTGTGCATTCTGTGCTGATGGGCCCAAGATATATCTTCATTGTTCTGATCCTGTGCTTCTTTTAGAACAGAAAAGGTATTGCTATTATTGTTCATTAGTTTTGTCCTCTTCATGACATTGAGAATTACAGTATGCCCGACTTTATAGAGGTTTGTTTTTTTTCTATCAGTGATAACTGAAAAACTGCTGGATTCTTCTAGAGAAAATTTAGTGTTAGAGAGACCACTAGTTCTTTTTCTAGTGTTTAATGTGCTATATGTCAACATTGCTACATTAAAAATATCTCATATGTATAATGGAAGAACCTTTTGTGCCTGTGACACATATGTCAATGCATGCAAAAATAGTTGGCATGTGCCAGGCTTATGTTACAATAGACTGCAGGAAGCAGGGTCAGATCTGTATAATTAGAATAAATCTTGAGAAAAACTCTGCCATATATCAAGAGTAAGCTCAGTTCTTAGCTAGCCCCAATCCCAGCTGAGACCTTAGGGAATATGAACTTTACCTAACATTTCTTTCCTTCAAAAAAATGCCGTAGATCTCTGTCTAGCAGCCCATCTATAGTTTTTACTTAGTCTGGCAGCACCCAGAGTGTTTGAAGATCAGCTCAGAAAGGGTTATGCAAGTGTAGGTTGTTAATCTTTAAAACTTGAAAGGGGTGAGTCTCCATGACAGTGTGGGAGAGTTGTACTGGGTAATAAACTAGGATATCAGTTAGGTTTATGCAGAGCACTGTAAATCCTGGCTGCTCTGTACCAGCATGGGCTACCTTAGCTGAGGAAAGCCTGTAAGCTGGTGCTCCAGGAGCCATCTTGGAAAGGATTTTGTTACCCTCCAACTTTTTGCTGTTTAGAACAGATTGAATTGAAATTAAATTCAGGATGGGACTCAGCCATAATGAAAGAGAATTTTTGTTGTCTGGTGACTGTTCAGCTTGCAGTTAGCTGTAATTAGCTCTATTGTTCCCTGATTAGTGATTGTTGGCCTTCTGCCATGCTGCTTCATAATGATAATATTAAAGAACTGTATTCACATGTAGACTGCTACAATTTCAGGGATGCCAGTGTGGGCTCTGCTCAGAAGCTTCTTATCTATGTTTTCGTAAGAAAGAAACATCTGCATTATGTAAGAACAGTTGAAAGAATGGGGCACACCAAACTAAGACTTGCCTCCTGCTGCATCTTACTGTTATATTTTGGTATACTTCTATAGTTTCAGGCTCTGCTTTTGCATGCTGGTAAGGTTTCCACCACTTAGATCTGTGGCTGGGGACTTGACAGTTGGCATTTCATCTAAGCATCATTTAATCTTTTGGTTCCTTGCTTCAGTGATGGTGTACCTCCAAAAGGAGCTTAGGTGCAATTCACGCACCTATGCATTACTGGTTGGTCCACCAAGAAACCACCTAACTCCTCAGTACTTTTGGTTCCTGAAGGCATTCTTCCCTCACACATAGAAGTGTCTTTGCCACAGGAGCTACAAATAGGTATGTAGGCCTTTCTCTGCTGGGTGCCTGTCTAATCCTTAGGCACACAACATCTAGGCACCAGGGGGCTTTTATAGATACCCCCCTCTGGCCTAATTCCCTCAAATTAACATGAACCTGACCCTGACCTGCAGGAACAAGATCTTATTCATTCAAAACAGAGTTAGGGCTCGAGCTCACAATTCAAATCCCTGCAATCTCCTTGGCTCCAATTTTTCCAAAGGGCTGCAGTGCCAATAGACAAGACAAGAAACAGCAATAGTTGAGAGGCATTTGTGCAGGAGGTCGGAGCAGTGTAGTTATGTTTTCTCTTCATGACTAAGATGTCCTCAAGTTACTGCTGTACTGTGTGGCTCTCACCAGAACCTCTACAAAGTTACTACTTAACATTTCCCCAGCTGCTTTCTTTTGCACCTTAGCTCAGAGCTGGGCTGATATCTCCAGATTCAAACTGGTTCTCAGCATCCAGAACAGCATCCAAGACCAACAAAAAGGAAGTAAGAAAAAAGTGAGGGATAGTAATTACGCTATTTTACAAAAAATGAAATTAAATCTCTGCCTTTCTTTCTAAGGTACCAGATTCAGAAGGTGGCCTTCCATTTCAAATAGTTGTAACTGATCTCCCTCTTTGAAAATTACTGTCCTTCTGTTCATATCAGAACCAAATTCACCTTCCCATTCAGCTCTCTTTGAACTTGTGCATTATGCACTTTTTTACATGTCTTGTAGGACTCACACCGCTGATGCTCACATTATTACTCATGTCCAAACCACACTTTAAGTCATGCTAAATTTGAGGCCACGTACCTTGTATGTGTGACAAAAACATTTATCACTATTTAGTTAGGCAGAAAAATAATACAAACAAGTTAATTCTGAAAACAGCATCTAGTGCACGAGGGCAACTGTAAACCCATGCCACTGTGACAACATGCAGTGACCCTATTCTCATAAATAATGAATTTCATTATTCTTACTTCTAAATTTAACTAGTTCTAATGTTTAAAAAAAAGTAGATACTTCCTCTTTGTGCTTTCTCTCCCCAGCACCTATATGGTGTGCTGGTTTTGGCTGGGATAGAGTTAATTTTATTCACAGTAGCTAGTATTGGACTATATTTTGGATTTGTGCTGGAAACAGTGTTGATGACACAGGAATGATTTCATTATTGCTGAGCAGGGCTTACACAGAGTCAATGCCTTTTCCCACTTCTCACCCCACCCCACCAGTGAGTAGGCTGGGAATGCACAAGAAGCTGGGGGGTACACAGCTGGGACAGTGACCCCAACTGACCAACAAGATGTCCCACACCATATGGCGTCATGCTCCACTTATAAAGCTGGGGGAAGAAGAAGGAAGGGGGGGACATTTGGAGTGATGGCATTTGTCTTCCCAAGTAACTGTTATGCATGAAGGAGCCCTGCTTTCCTGGAGCTGGCTGAACACCTGCCTGCCCGTGGGAAGTAGGGAATGAATGCCTTGTTTTGCTTTGCTTGTGCATGTGGCTTTTGCTTTACCTGTTAAACTGTCTTTATCTCAACCCATGAGTTTTCTCACTTTTATTCTTCTGATTGTCTCCCCTGTCCCACTGGGGGGGAGTGAGCAAGAGGCTGTGTGGGGCTTAGCTGATGATGGGGGTTAAACCACAACATACAGTTATTTTAGTTCTACATATTGCTGCCTTACATTTGCTGCCTTAATATGTTTTGATTTCTTTTAAGAGGAATTTAATTTCTTCTATATAGCAACCTTCATATTATAATCACTTGAGTTTATCATCTGTGTTTCATTTGTGGAGGAGAAGATGCCGCTTTCTTTTGAATTCCTCTTCTTTAGAATAAGCCTTGTGATAAAGTGGAAGTAATGAGGTTGAAAGCATTGTTGTACCTGTATAGACATGTTGCAGAACCAAAGGAAAGAGAAACATTAACAAATACACTCCATTCAGTAATCGGGTCTTTCCAAGTAGCACAGGAGGAGAAATATGCCAGAGTTAACAAGGCATAGCACTTCTGAAGTAGGCAGATGAGGGAATGGAGCACAGTGTCTGCCTTGTGCCAATATGACAGATATTTCCTTTTAATCTCCTACTAAATTTTTTTGATTGCTTGAACCAGTGCTTTGAGTAGTTGGAGCAAGCTAAGCAATGGATAGTTGAATTTTTTACATCATCTGGCTCACCTTTAATTGCACATTTTACTAGCCTTTTCAACAATTATTGTTAACCATTTGTGTAGCACCATAATGTTCTTGTTTGAGGACTTTATATTTTTCAGAACTAATTGCTGCCTTACAATGGAAGAGGAAAGTGGGACTCCAGCTCCCCAAGGTAAGGTTGAATGACAGCCTTTGCACAGCTTCTGATAAATAACACTCTGAGTCTCTATTGTGTTGCAAAGGCCATTTGTCCACTTAAGAAACACTTTAAGAGCATCTATGACTGTCTTTGTTTTGCTTCAGTGCACTATGCACTAAAAGCAGTATTTCCACAAGGGAAAATCTACCTGCAGAATTATCTCTATACCTCCAAACTAGCTGGAAAATATTCACAGTGGCTACTTGGTTGTTATTGGATTCGGTTAATCAAGAATGTAAAATAAATACAAGTAAAATAATTAAATAAACTTGTGGGGTTTCATTTCCTTCCTCTGTGCCTGACAGTCGCATTAGCACTTAAACCTCCTTTCCCTTAATGCCTATTGCCACAGAACAAATAATTTATACTTTTATAATAAATTGACAGTCTTATGCTCTGTAAGTGGAACTTATTTTCTGCTGGGAAAAGAAATAAATATAAACAAATCAGTTTGGCATAGTGTAGATACTTCATGAACATGTGGGTCAAAATTTCCATTTTCTGAAATCTGGCACCTTGGTGTTTTAGGAGCTGTACAGAAAACAGAACAAAAACATGGTCAAAGCCCTGAGAACTTGGAGTCCAATGTGCAAGAAGAAGCAGCAGATCAATAAAAGTCATATAAGTGTTTTTCAATAGGAGGTAAGACAGTTTTCCTAGGAAACTACCAAACTAGCCAAGGGTCTGACGAAGCAGTATGGAAAAGGGAAGTTCAAGAAAGAGTTTAAAGGCAGACTGGGAGGTTTTGCACATGTTTGTGAGAGGTTCCTGTCAAACATTAGCAGTGGCTGGAAAGAAAGGATAAAGGTACTTTTTGAAAATCTAGTCAGGTACAAACTAGCCACATGCTCTGAACAAAGCCTGAAGCTGGCTTCAGAGCCAAATCAGAAGAAAAATAGCTTTTATTGGCTGGGAAGGTCCTCAAAAGCCTTTAATTGATATGAAAAAAAGGAAGAACCTCAGTGAGAGAGAGGAGACTAATGGCATGAATAAAGTAACACACTTGGAAAATTATCATTGCAATGGTCTTCTGGGTATATAGGGGAGACATGGGATTTACTCGAGCTCATGAAAGCATGCCACATGCATGAAGTGAGAGCCTGGATAACAGTTTGAGCTGAGTGAATGAATCAGAAACAGTGTGCTTTAGAGATGTCTGGTAGAAAGATTCTGTAAGATTGAGTGTGAGGACCTCAAGAACACGGTCAGGTTATGGTCCTGTGTGATCAGATGCTTCATAGTTCTGTCCACAAGAAATAAGCAGAAAAATACTATGGAGAATATTAGTTTTATATTAGCTATGTTATGCCTAAATGTCTACAAATAAATGTTAGAGATAGACTAGGATTCTAGTTTGGACAAAATAGTAGGAATTATCCCGCCTAAGGACTGTAGCTACAATGTAGATACTACGCTTTACAGCAAAAGGAAAGAAGCAGAGTTAGATCATCTTTCAGCTGCCTTATTTTAGAGATGTTCTTTAGCAGCTGGATTAATTGCATCCTACAGTTCTTTAAATATTATTGACTTGATTGTCACCGAGAGCCTACAACGGGTGGTTCAGGAATAAATATCTATATTCAGACATATGAATCCCATCCACAGGAACAGAATACAGGGGTAGATGTGAGGCATAGAAGCAGAGGGAGAATTTATGTTTGTAGATGACATTTACTTAGAAAAGGTGTACACAGAAAAGACAGAGCTGTCACCAAAAAGGGATGGAAAAAGACAAGGAATCACTGAAGAAGACACAGAAGGAACAGTTAGAGAGGTCGGAGGGAGAAGGAACAGTTAGAGAGGTCGGAGGGTTTGTTTACTGAGGTCAGTTACTAGAGACTGGGAGAAACACAGGAAAGAGGGCTAAAGATGGTGAGTTGAGCACATATGGAAAAACATACCAGAATTTGTCAGTTTTCTCTTGGAATAAGTGAGTTTTTCTGGGAAGTGAGAAGCAGAGGTAGGCATAAGTAAGATTTTGAGGAATGCATCAAGTTTGTGAGCAAATTCTTCATTTTTTTCCAGAACTCATTCTCCATACCAGTAAAATGGGACCACAGCAAATACTGCATCCTGAATCATCATGCAGAGCATGGAGGTACTCTTCCTGGAGGCAAACGACAGCCGGAGCTAGAGCCACTCTGGGTCCTTAGCAGAACTTTCTAATTCTTTTTGCTTCTCACTGCACTGCCCCAGCTGCTCTCTTATGATGAATCAATGTACTGTTCCCTCCAAGACCACATTGTAGTGTGTGATGCTTCCTGGTGAAGTATAATATAGCAAGACAAAATTGGATTCGTTCACTTTATGCCATAGCTCACATACAGTGCACATGAGCAGTTGCGTTTCCATGAAGGATCTCCTCATTCTGTTTCTTTTCCATCCTCCCTGTCTCTCATATCTTCCATCTGTCTTTAGGGCAACAGCCTAGAAAGGATAGATTGCAAAATGTGCTATTGCTTAACTATTCATTGGATGAAGTTAAAAAATCCTGCGAAGGGTGAGCTGGATGGCATTACGGATACATGAGGGAACAAACTGGTTAGGGCAAGTTGTTGCCCATATATTTCTGTTCTGGAACGTAGACGTCACAAGGAATGAGGAAAGATTTTCCAGTAGGAAAAAGTAAGCTGTTCAGCTTGAAACAGGCAGTGGACATTAGGAATTAGGATTCTCTATTTTCAGCAGAATTAATAAACTGAAATTAAGTTTTACAGCAGTGACAGTTGCTGATTCAAAGGAATATCCCACCACTGACATCTCAGTTTCCTGGGGCGGAAGGGGTTGATTGTTCTGTTTGATATTTAACACACAGCGCTAGTATTTCATAACACTGTCATCTTCACCACTGCAAAATGATTAAACCTTTTGGTTTCAGTTTGATCCAGGCACCTAAGCAAACCATTCTTTTTGTATTATAAGAGGAACGAAAAATCCAAAGTAAAACTACAGGTATGCCTCAACTTCGGGAAGACTCAGGCTGATGTTGGTTCTTATCTGCTAAAATTAATGTGTAGCTGGCTGTAAGCCTACTTCGCAGAGGGCTTGTGAGGGCTTTCAGGTCTGAAATGCTGCTTCAGTTGTTGATTGACACCTGCTACCCTTTTGGCAAAAAATATCTGTAGAACTTGGATTTTAAGCTAGAAGAGCTCAACAGAATGTCAATAATAGTAAATTTACTTCTACGTGCTCCTCCATTGAAACTTCAGAAAACCATGTAAAACACTCCTGCCACTGCAGGGGTTACATTTCCAGCATGTTTTAATTCCAACGAGGTTCATGTGTCTCTTAAAATAGAAATACTTGTTTTTCTTCCTTAGTTCAACAGTGAACTCTCTAGTTGGATTACTGCTAGTAACATGTACACTGATAAAAGAGTTTTCAGGCAATGTTAAGACCCAGAGTTTCAGATTTTCTCCTAAAATGGACTAATCGGGATACAAAAGCTTTCAAGGTTTTTGAAAATGTCAATGAAAACAATAATATTTTTTTAAATTAAACCAGTTTCTGCCATGCTGGATATACATACCTCAGAGTATCACACAAGTGCATAAGAACTACAGACTGACTTACATCACTTTGTGTTCTAATATGAGAGCTTAGAAAGCCAAAATGCATTTATTTTTAGATTCACAACTGCTCATGACATAAAGAAAGGTAATTTTGAAATGTTTTCCTAATTATAAAGGAACAGATTATTTTGCTGCATTAAATAGCACTTCCTTGACTTAAGGTTTTGTTTCTTGGAACGATCGAGTCCTTGCAAGCAAAGCTCATTTCTGCAGATTACTCCGCAAACTGTAGTACACACAGACCCCGACTGCTTGAATTGCTTGAATTCCTGAAATTTTCATTCACTCTAATATATAACACTGAATTACTTGTATTTCTAAGAAAAATGTTTGAAGACCTCTGAATCAAGGTCTTTAGACTTGGAATGCTAATATTTAGCACAGTATTTATATATATATCTATATCTTACAGTTTATTTACATTAATATGCTTTTGTGGGATTATAAATACATTACGTTACTCTATGTACAATATGTGGCATATGAGGATAAAACACCATAATAAATTGCATGTTGTGACTTTTGCTATAAATAACCATCCTTGTTTTACTTTCTTGTGCACAGTCTTCACCTTTAGTCTGCTTTGAAGTTCTGTGTAGGCTGGCTGCAGTCATCACTGGGTCTCAGGTCTTTAACCATTTTTTTTTCAGTGCTGAAGTAGCAAATCTGGGAGCAGAGCTGGTGCAATAGGCATGTGCACCGTGCACAGGTAACACAAACTAGTTCATTGGCCATTGCTGCTTATTTCCTCTGCACTGAAATAAAAAGAAATCCTGCTAAATTAGTTGATCAGAGAATGACCTTGATCTGTTGTTATGGTGCACCCATCAGAAATGAAAGGCAGTAGTAGGAATTCTGTAGGCTGCATACTTTTTTTTAGAGAAAGAGTAGTTTTGATGACATTATGCAAGGCATAGCTGGGACCCTGCTGGAATACTGCATGCAAATTTAATCACTCATGTCCTGGTCTCCATGAGAAAAATACAGGCAACTAACAGGGGGAAAAAAAAGCCTAAAAGATTCATCTTCATTAACTAAGAGAAACAAAGGCTGAGAGGGAATATCATGGTTTTGGAAATAGAACAAAGCTGAGAAAAAGCAAAGTGCTATAAGTACTACTTAATCTATTTGACAAGGAAAATAATGGAACCAGACTGTCTAGGAACACAGGTAGGCTGGCAGTCAGGATGAATTTTATCCATCAAAGCAGTGCAGTCTGGAACAGCTTTCTAGTATAATAAATATAGCAAAAGCCATGTACAGTTTAAATCTTGATCACTTTTTGAAAAATCCTTGTATATTCTGAGGTCCACAGGTGATGTTTTATACAAAGATATGAATCCTGAAAATGAGAGTTGAGGCTGCTACATAACTGTCACTGCAGACTATGTTTAGTAAAAGTTTTGAGTTAGAAGAAGCATCACTGTTTTATGTCAGGATCAGAAAGCCCGTTCTGTCCAATGATTTGGAGAAAATGAAATCTTACAACAAGCTAAATTATGTAAGAACAGTAAATATGTATCAGAATGTGGAAGGTTTGGTACAATCCTATGACTAGTCATGTTTATAGTACCACAGGATTCATAAACATTTTGTGTTAATTTGTTCAGCTGCTGAGGCAGTTACTCCATTTATAACATTTATAACTGAATTTATATTTGAAAACCTTTGCCAAACAAATACTTCTGAAATTATCTGTGATACTGTAAGTGTCTAAGATTTCTCTTTTCTTTTCGTGGAATACTAGCTTTTAAGTACAAACCTTAAATCTTTTATTCTAACACTTCTCTTTTTACTCTCAGTATCCAAATGTGTACTACTGTTGATATCTTTTTAAAATTTTACTTTTATGCCAAGATATATCTGACATGAAGATGTATGGAATGTACAAACCAAGTTGAAATTGGGGTCTCTGAATAAAGAGTATACTTGATGCCATGGTCCACTGAAACCACAAGGAGACATCAGCAGCCCAACTTATCAATGGCACAAGAGGGATTTTTTGGCAGATTGAAAGGGCCTCTGATTAGGGTCTCATCAATTATTTCAAGTGAAAGGATGAAGACTCTTTATCAGTGAACACCTCTATTCTGTGAAAAACAATTTTGCAAATACTGCACAAAAATTCCTTATTATTTGAATATTATCCTGAGCAATAAGCACCCAGGTATTCTAGTCTCAGGTTCCAAAATATTCATGCACACATACTGGGATGGTCTGAAACAACAAACAGCATTTCAATCACACAAGTCATTTTAAAGGAGTAATGGAGAATAGTGCAGTCAAAACTGCCATAGATCAATATATCTGTAAAAGCAGAAAGTTCTGCCACAAAAAAGGCTACTGAAAACTGCTGTGGTGAAAAGGAGAAATTAGTGTGTAGCTTTATGCTCACTGCAGTGGGCTCAGCCTGTCTTCTACTCCTCCTTTTCCTGAGAATCAAAGATGCTGCCACAGCCCAGTCAGCAAAGATACCAGCCAATTCACTTAATTATTTACTGGAAATATATTAGAAAACGGGGTTTTAGAGCTTTCTCTGTTTTCTGACTATTGTGGAGCTGGGTAGCTGAGAAAGTAACTCAGAGACCCATGAGAAGTAGCCAAGACCAGCCAGTAAAACAGCTGCAAGTCGCAGAGCTGCGGCAGGGCAACTGCCTGGGTTTGCAATTGCCCCTGGGCTCTCGTAGGCTGATACCAGGTCTGCAGTTCATTGAGTATTCATGTATGTATATGGCATGACACCAGGAGGAGGCAAGCTGAAAGCAACATTTTTTCCTTGGTTTATACTCTGCTGAGATTGTGATAATTTTTAGCATAAATTACTTTGCACTCTCCTCTTAACCCTTAACAGAGATTTAATGCCTGCAGAAGCATGCATCACACTACATCTTTCACACGGTTCAGGCACTCTGCAATTTGGGTGTTTTAAGACATATAATTTATTTCTTTTTATTCTTCTCAATACGCTGTCAGGTTTTCCAAATAGATTAGAGCTCTGGTAGGGAAAGTCCTAGGATAAAATTCAGGACTTCTGATTCAGCTTAAACCCACAAATGTACGTCATACCACTTTGTGTGTATTTTCTGTTCATGATTGTGTAAGTACAGATTTGGTTACAGGAAGACTTCCTAAAGAAAGCAGATAACTAGTGAGTATTTCTCGGAGTGAGTTAATATGCAGTTTTTCCTTAAGTACTTAATTTTCTTTAAAAAATGTAAAATTTTGTCACCTTGGTAAAGAGGAGAAACTACAGCATGTGTCTTAAGTGATCAGTTTTTAGATAGCTAGAATTAGTTACTGTAGAGTCTATCTATTTGTGCACAGTGTCGGGTAACCTGAATGACAAGTTACCTTATTAAGAATTTGCCACCTAACTGTATGGGATTGATCCAGAGCAATGGCATTTAAAGCTTCAGAGCTCACTAGGAAAATTAAGTCCTGCAGGTGCAGACAGTTTGTGTGAGGTGGGTTTGGAGGAGGGTGGGCTGAGCAGGACGCTCCTTGTCTGCCTGCCCGCAGGTCACAAAGGGCAGCTGGACGGGCTTATGTCACCCAGGAACCAGGGGTTTAATGTGGGGGCTGCGCACGGAGTAACTCTGTGTCCTGGTGTCCAACTCCTCTCCTGGTGACAAAGGCAGACATGGAGGCTCTCCAGTCTTTTAAAGACATTGGCAGTGGCTGGAACCTGCCTTTTGGAGCATGAACCTGCACTTCTGGGGGTTTTGTAGTAATTTTGATTATAACCACCTCAACTCTGTCCAGGTGCCTCTCTCTCTCACTGTAGAGACTTTGCCACAACACCGTATGAGGCTGTAGTCCCAAACCACCCTCATATATTTTGCAGTTAGGAAGCTTCAACACAGTGAAACTGAGTTTCGCATATATGTTTTGCAGTTGATTAAGCCTTTGACATGGTGCTGTCAATACTTTCTGGACTGACTGCTTTAAAGCAGGTTAAGTTCTTGATGAGTTTTTCTAAGCTAATTTCCTCTGCATTAAAATTGCATAATTGTCTCAGATTAAACTTTCTTTAAACCTGTTGCTGCTGCTTTAATTTGAAATAAATAGGTTTTGTTTACATATTCTAGTCCCTTAATTTGTTTGATCTGAGGGGAATCAGTTATTCTTGGGCATTAATTAATATTTAAATTATCTACAAAAAATGCATTATCAAGTAATAACACAATAATACTCTGGTTAAGGTGGTAGTTTTAAGCCATGAATATAAATGTTGTCTTCAGCCTGAGGTTCCATAGGTTAATTTTTGGGAGAGTATGTATTTAGCGCAGCCAGATTGGACTCTTAACAAAAAAATGTTATTAGTGTATAAAATATAAAGTGAAAGCTCTAAGTGTTTTATAAATAATATTGATGTAGTTTTGCATCCAAGATCATAATGCTAGATATATTAAGTCTTTACATTAACTAATGCATGTGATTAGACACAAATATCTGCTTATAATAGAATCTTACTGGAGAGCTGGGAAAGTGTGTTTGTCTGGATGCACAACAGTTTAAATAATTCAAGGGCAGAGGAAAATGTAGTTACTTGAATAAAGGATAACTCAGCAGACTGTGAGAAAGAGATCTAAAATAAAACTAGTTATCTGAAAAACCCTGTTCAGTGACAGGGGAGGTATAGCTTTGATGAGTCAGAGGTTGTCTATCTTCAGAAATTAAGTGAAATAGCTGTCTCAGAAAATAGCGGCCATTTGAGGATTTACAATGAAACTGTTGTTCTGCCTATTGGACCACATTTGCAAATGTAAATGAGTCTTGACTGCTGATGTATTTATGATTTTAGCTGCTGGTGTTTATTTTAAGTAGATGTTTGCAAAAGTTGGGTGACTTAAATGATTAATAGTAGAGTCCGAGATTGGTAACTACAGCCATCTCAAATGTTTCTGTGTCGTCCCTTTATCTTACTAGCACTGTGCTTTCCACAGCTGAGGTGTCAGCACAGGAGACTAGATAGTAAAAATATTCTTGTTATAAAGAAGTTAAAAGAAAATAATTACCTTTTTCTGTCATAGACATTACTAGCAGGAGTCTAAGTTAATCATGCCTGTTAACACAGCTGAGTAAAGTTGCCACTACATAGTGAGCTACCTGCTGATGGAGAAGGGTTTTGTGTATTCTTCAATGCATGGCTGGATACCAGCCCAGGGACCTACAGCACCGGGGCTGTCTTTCATGCTGCTACTTAGTGTGGCTCATATTAAAGGAAATACTGGGAAACATAGGTCTGAAAGTGAGAAAATTGGGAGTGAAGGATTTTTGGATTCTCCATCCAATAAAACTAAGTCCCAGTTCTTAGAGCTATTATCCTAATTCTGCCATGTAAATTCAGGCAAAAAATCTTCCACTGACAGGTAAAAGCCGAATGTGTTTGGCTTGTGAAGGCTGGAAAATTTGGACATGTATTTTCATAAGCACCTCCACCCAACCCCCAGCAATTAGTACTGTAATACATATTACTTATTTTCTACTTTAGTATTCTTGATAGGATTTTGGAGATATATTTATCCAAACTTTAAACAGGTAGCCCAATACCGATTCTTGTGGGACATCACCAGGCAATTTCTCTCTCTTTAATGAATTATTTCTAGTTCTCTATTGTCAGTAACTCCCAAGGCAGCTTTTGGTGTGACTAATTGTATTGTCTAAACCAAATTGATTTCATTTTCTCCTTAAACTATCATATGTCTCCTTATCAAACGCCTGTCTAAATTCCAAGTATATCCATGGCACGGTCTCACTCTGGTTTTCTGCCTAAAAAATATCAAGCTTGTCTGGCCAGCTTTATTTTTAGTATTTACCTGTAGGGTTTTTTTCCATGACAACAGTCCTATCTATGGACTAGATATTGACAGGCCGCCATCTGTCACACAGGGACTACAAGGGCTTTGGGACACCTCATGACATTTCTGAGCCTCACTTAGATATTTACCCAGGTCATCAGAGTAGGCTCAAGGGCTGCTCTCCCCAAAGTCCTCTGAAAGAGAAGGGCCAAGAATAAACAAAAAGCAGTATTGGTGATGGCCCACTATCGTGGTTTAACCCCCATCATCAGCTAAGCCCCACACAGCCTCTTGCTCACTCCCCCCCAGTGGGACAGGGGAGACAATCAGGAGAATAAAAGTGAGAAAACTCATGGGTTGAGATAAAGACAGTTTAACAGGTAAAGCAAAAGCCACATGCACAAGCAAAGCAAAACAAGGCATTCATTCCCTACTTCCCACGGGCAGGCAGGTGTTCAGCCAGCTCCAGGAAAGCAGGGCTCCTTCATGCATAACAGTTACTTGGGAAGACAAATGCCATCACTCCAAATGTCCCCCCCTTCCTTCTTCTTCCCCCAGCTTTATAAGTGGAGCATGACACCATATGGTGTGGGACATCCCTGGGGTCAGTTGGGGTCACTGTCCCGGCTGTGCCCCCTCCCAGCTTCTTGTGCACCCGGCAGAGCACGGGGAGCTGAAAAGGTCCTTGACTAGTGTAAGCACTACTTAGCAACAATGAAAACATCAGTGTGTTATCAAGATTATTCTTATACTAAATGCAAAACACAGCACTATGGCAGCTCCTAGTAGGAAAATTAACTCTATCCCATCCAAGACCAGGACACCCGTGTTCCAGCTATCAAGACTAATTGGAGAGTAAATGGTTCCACTGAAACAGGCACAGAAAGACATTCTCACCTAACATGAGGAAAGCAGTGAGAGAAACAGGATTGGGAGTATCAAAGGCAAAATGTACCCACCTGGCACCTACTACCTGGCATGTTCCTGCCATCAGGAGCTCAGGGATCCCCTGGGGATAGGACACAACCCATAGCAAGGCAAGTTGTGTTAGTTCTGCTGCAGTCCAAGGTGATTTCACCATGTGTTGTTTGCTTCAGGATGACATGAAACTTTACCTGCAACCCAGGATGCATAATTAGGCTGGATGATTTTAACTTGGTCTTTCAAGGAATTCATGTTTGACTTGAGGTGAAGCAAAGGTTCCTTCATGAGAAGTTATCCATTTGGGAAAAATAATGAACACATTTGTGGTACATTGCTATCATGATTGCTAAAATGCAATAAGTTGTCACACTATAGTAGGGGAGGATTTGTTTATCACGTTAGTACAAAGTAATTTAAAATTGTATTCTAGTACATTTTCTGAGTTTCAAATCTGACCTCAAGTATATCATTTAGTAGCAACAGCATTGTAAAGTGGAGGAGGAAAAAATCCCAGCAGGGCAAAAGCAGTGAGATTATTATTTTTTAATCCAAAGTGAAGTAGAAACTAAATCCTATGTCTTCTGGCCCACGTATGTGTCTTCACCCTCTGTGGTTTTCAAGTCCTCTCTGACCAGCACATTCTCAAGTCCTCTCTGATTAGCAGTCATTTATGTGTTTTGCATAAGAACAGTTTCAGTGGGACAGAACAAAATATATCAGTTCTTATGGTACACACCTGCAAGGTGGGAGACCGTTCAAGTTTCTATTTCAACCAAGCGAAGGGAGACAGCTAACTCAGGCCTCCAGTTTCTAGACAGAGGATCCATCCCACTGTGCCAGCCTCGTCGTCAGGTGAGTGCCTCTTATGCGAAAGAAAGGACTGAACAGACACAGATGGTTAACTGCAGGAGACAGGCGCTGGCTGTTAACCCCAAAGTAGCTGAGATGCTTCATACTGTTGGGGAACAGCACAGGCCAAGTGCTCCACAGGGGAGCTTTGTCTGTGCATTGTATAGGGGATCCTGAATTTTTAATTCCCCTGGGTCCTCACAAGATTAATTCTCTGTCTTTTGTGATAGCTGAATAACAGATAAACAAGTAAAATCGATTTTGTTACCTCCATGTAGTATCTCATCATTCGCTTCCATACTGCTGTTTCTACAATTCTACTTTATCATCTTTACCTTTTAAAAGAAGACAATGTTTGTACTAGAGGAGATATTCTCTTGGGTATGTCCAAGCAGAAACACTGAGCATTCTTACACGACTACCAGTAGGTCTCTTCTGCTGGACTGCTGGTTCTGCTGACCTCCAGTCTGTGGGAGGGTCTGCTCTTTTGACATTTCACCTACCTCATCACTTTGTTCCAGTAATGGTTTAATCCCAGCCAGCAACTAAGCCAACTAACACAGCCATGCACTCACTCCCTGCCGCTGGGATGGGACAGAGAATCGGAAGAGTAGAAGTGAGAAAACTCAACGGTTGAGATAAGAACAGTTTAATAATTGAAATAAAGTAAAATAATAGTAGTAGTAGGAGGAGTAACAATAATAATAATAATAATAATAATAATAATACACAAAGCAAGTGATGCACGATACAATTGGTTACAATCCACTGACCAACGCCAAGCCAGTTCCTGAGCAGCGATCGCCAGGGGCCAACTCCCCCCAGTTAACACACTGAGCATGATGTTATATGGCATGGAATATCCCTTTGGCCGGTTGGGATCAGCTGTCTTGGCTGTGCCCTGTCCTGGCTTCTCGTGCACCTGGCAGAGCATGGGAAGCTGGAAAGTCCTTGACTAGTGTAAGCGCTACTTAGCAACAACTAAACCATCAGTGTGTTATCAACATTATTCTCATACTAAATCCAAAACACAGCACTATACCAGCTACTAGAAAGAAAATTAACTCTATCCCAGCCAAAACCAGGACATCCAAAGCTGTAGTACTTGAATAGTAGAGGCAAAGGTGAACCACATTAAATTTCTTATCTTCCACGGAGACACCTGAAATACATCAGACTTTTATGCAAATGAAATATTTGATGTGCTGAATAATCTGGCAAGACTTAACTTATATGTTTTCAAGAATTATTTCCAGTGAAGAGTAATCAGGTATGCTCTCATAGTCCACCTCTAATTCAGCTTCTATTTAACAGATTTTTTGTGTCCAGGTTGTGTCTTTTTATCTGTACTCGATGCTATTAGCTCTGCTATGACTTCTACCTTTTCATTATGCTTGAAAGCTACATTTTTTCAGACTGCTGGTTAGAAGCCATGGGTCAGACACATTTATATACAAAATCACCACGTGTGGGATGGATAATGGCGATGAAATTACCATGAAAATAATTTAGTCTGGAAGAGTGAAATTACATCTATTGTGCTCCCAAGGAGACAATACATGAAGTGCTAAGGGAAGGGTTATAATCAGATACTTTGATTAAGCTTATCAGGAGAAACATGCAAAGCTGCTATTATGAGTACCCATTCCCACAGTCATTGGCAATTTTCATATTTAAGTTTTCAAACCAACAAAACAAAAGAGCATCCCCCCAATTCCTCCCCTAAATTATGAGAACAAATAGTACCAGTTTAGGTCAAAGATAATGTTTGTTTCCAATACTTGTGGTGAATTAGGTATCAAAATTTTGGCTGTTAATTTTGGCTTAGACTACATATCCAAAATCTTGGTGGCTTTACTGAACTTCTTCAATCTTTAAAGCAGACCTGAAAAGAATGAAAGAAAATGAAGGTATTAATGTTTTTCTTTTCTTTTTCAGACTTGCAATTCTGTCTCTCTCTAGTCAAAGTGAGAATATAGTTATGTCAAATAGATTTATCTAACTTTGGCTATCTCCACCTTTTCCTTCTTTGTTTTGATATGAAAGGCCGTCTTATTCCCAACCTGCCTCAAAGTGCCACTGAGTTATTTCAAAAACAAACCCTCTTTTTCTGAAAATTATTTTCCCCCAAAAAAAAGTATGAAGCTATGTTGTATTTTGGGTCCATTAAATCTCTTTCTGGATGAAAGCTCAGGAACTAAGTCAAGATAGACTTTCATGTCCTCTACAGTTTTTCAGCATCTCCAGAGAATGAGTACAGCTTGATCATACCAGTGAAAGTGGCAGCACTCATCCCTGGAGCACAGCAGGCTCTCTTCTGAACACTGTGGAACATGGGAAACCTCTGCTTTGCGCAGAAGAATCAAATTTACCTTGAAATTGAAAAGTTAGAGCTGAGCTGAGCCAGGATGAAAGGGGGAATTGCATGCTGAACTCTGTAGTTTTAATTGTTGCTAAGTAGTGCTTACACTAGTCAAAGTCTTTTCAGCTTCTCATGCCCTGCCAGTGAGAAGCTGGGAGGGGCACAGCCAGGACAGCTGACCCAAACTGGCCAAAGTGATGTTCTGTACCACGTGACGCTGTGCTCAGTATATAAACTGGGGGAAGATGGCCAGGGGGTGGTGACCACTGCTTGGGAACTGGCTGGGCATCGGCCAGCAGGTGGTGAGCAATTGCATTGTGATCACTTATTTTGTAGATTCTATTACTATTATTATTATTGTTGTTATTATTATTATTATTATTATTATTATCCATTCCTTTTCCATCCTACTAAACTGTCTTTATACTAACCTACAAATTTCACTTTTTTTTCCTGGTTCTCTCCCCCTCCCCAGTGGGTTGGGGGAGCAAGCAAATGACTATGCAGTGTACAGCTGCCTGCTGGGTTAAACCACAACAATTGAATAAAACCACTTGCCAGTTATTGCAGGTCTGACTCTAACCTATTCTGTAATTAGAATTTTTTATTATTATTTCATTCTATTTCTTCTATGTACAATATCCAGCTGATCTCAGTAAAGCTGTTTTCCAGGTAATTCAAATAAAAGGCAGTTCTGCCTTTTAGAAGAACAAACCTATCAGAGCAACAGTAAGGTATAATTACATTGAATAGGTTGATTGCAAAGAGAATGTCAGTCCACTGCTGTCTGTTTTGTGAGGGCTGTTAGTACTGGGAGCCTACAACCAAATTTATATGTTTAAAATGTTGGGTAAGTAACAGATGACATTTCAGCAACTGTGGTCTGCTTCTTCCTTTGCAGGTCCTTCCCCTCTACAAATAGAAGAGTAACATTAGCAATACAGAGATAACATTATGCTAAAGCTTAGGCCTGCTTGGCTCAAATGTTTGATGCAATAAAGTAATTTGGCTTAATATAGAACTAATCAAAGCTCTGTCTTGACGTGACCCAAGAAAATAACTATCTTCTAACAATCAGCTCCACTAGCAGTAGACAATTATGCTTTCCCTTTTGCAAAAATGTGTATTTATAGTGTAGCAGATAACTGTGCACTGGATATATTCTTGGAAGGCAAGATAAAGCCCTTAGTTTTCTGCACAATAATCTGGTTTTGAAAAGCATTCCAATGTAAAAATGATGTTAATAAGTATGCTGCAGTAACCTCCAGTGGTGGTACCATTGACATTTATCAAGTAGGTGTTTAAAATGCCTACATCTTAATTTTTGTGATTTTCAAGAGGTCCATTTTGACCTCAAAGTGTACTCTTGACTAAAATAACAACCTATCTTTGAGTTTTGCTGAGTCTTCAAAAACTGATGAAAATTTTCATCTGAACTGAGACAGCCTTCTCAGGTCACGCGTCTGGTTTCTCTGTCCATTCCCTATGAACGGTTAATCTCCTGCAAATGCAGTTCATCATCTAGACTGGAAACCAACGTGTCTAGGCTCTGGAGTTGTTGATTTCAGCTGTCAGGAGATCAAAAGAACTGAAAAGTTTGCTGCTTTAAGATTTTTATTCCTTTTGAGGCTTCTTTAAAGAATAAACTGTGACAAAATCTGCTTGCTGGCAGAAAAAATATTTAACCTATTCATTTTTTTTTTCAGACTGTATTATAGTGTTGTGACATTCAGGAGCTAACTATGGTTATGTATGCTACTAAGCCCTCATTCATATGAACAATAGAGTATTCAAAATTATAAAATGTTTGAAAATAACATGGTTATAGCAATGGATTTGTTTTTCTTCCTGACAGTGGAACTGTTCTTTGCTTAAAAGCTTTAATTTCTTATGCAGGAGGGAGTTTCTCCAGGGAAAATCACACATATTAGTTAGAGGGAAGAAAAAATTTGTGTTCATAAATTTTAATGTGTAATTTATTTGCTTGTTTCTGTGGATTAGTCTGAAGAAAAATGTGAAGGGCAAAAGCCAACATGGCTTGATTAATAGTCCAAAAGGCCTTTCAGGGATTAAGAATCTGGATGAATTGTTTAAAAGCCTCTAGAGTTTTAAGGCGGCCCTTCTAAATGTTTTAACTTAAAACAATAACTTTGTAAATTGCATAATAATAATTCTTACCATATGGGGAATAACGTATCCAAAAGACCTCATTCCAATTTTACTTGCTCTGGTTTAACTCTCTACTCAATACATGGCAGCATATTCTTGCCATGTACACCAGTAGATGACATACAAATTGGTCACTAGAGATAAGTGAAACAAACCCATGTGCTACTAACCCCTAGTTCATATCAACAATACACTACTAAAAAAAAGTTATAAAATATTTGCAACTAACACGGTTATGGTAATGGCATCTCTGCTGTCTACCTCTGTTTATAACAATTAGCTAGGTCCCTACAAGGTCACTAGCCAGAAGAAAAGTAAGATCCACTCCTAAAGTAAAATCAAAGATTACATTTTAGTTAAAAAATTGGCAGCACAGATTACTCCTACCAAGTAGAGATTAAAGTTTATTTTGCAGGCTTAAGCACAGCTCGATAGAGTGAGAATATGCAGCGAAGCTCTATTGGAAACAAACCCCAGATAGGTGGTACACGTAACCAGGCGTGCCGCCTCTTACTAGCACATAGTATTGTATTATGAGGACCTCCTAATTACAAAAATTATATTTTTTTCCAGTTGTATTTTAAAAATGCTATAGATAAATAAACATGTACTGTCAAAGACATTGTGAGAGAATAATTAATTTAAAGAAATATTTACTGACTGACTGTCTCATTCCATTCCTGTAATAGTATCTAAATCTAACTGTGGGGTGCTTTTTTTAGGTTAGAAAAAAAATCAGCAAATAAATAAAAAGAAAGAAAAAATAAATCTGGACTAAACAAAACATCTAGGCAAGAACTCTTCCTGTTTTCACATAAACTTCAACCCCACCTTATTTAGATAAGCTTACAGCAAATAGGTTAATGAGGAACTTCAGACCCAGTGGCTGGGAAAACAACTCAGAATAAATGTACAAATATAGCATGAGTTTTCCAGCTAGAATGGTGCATAGATATCTGAATTGTTTCTGGCACAGGAGCTCATGAATTATACTTCCTCATGAAGAAATCCATGAAGTAACTTGGAATTCTCCCAACAGAGCTATCAGGTACCATATATGTATTGGAAAAAACTTGCATGAATATCTGGATATGCAATGAACCTAATCCTCAGAACCAAAGATAACAAACTATATGTGATAAGAAAGCAAATGAAACATAAGAAAACAAATCTTTGAAAAATAAAAGAGAAAGTTGACCACAACAGACTAAGAGCAGTGCCATTTACTGCAGCATTTTCAAACTGAAGTACAGATTTCACATGCAGCAAGGCTTGACTCACCACAAGACATCAACATTGCCATCATGAAGCCCTTTCGGTATGACAGTATCATAAATTCTGGAAAAAATACAGTTTCCAGAGAAGCAATCCTTCAGCATGGGTAAATGAGAAAATACAGAGCTCTATCAACAAAAGGAAATCAGCCAAAAAAAACTTTCACTTCTCAGAAACAGTTTCAAAAACTCCAACAAGCCCACAACTCTTCCATATGAAGCAAAATCAATAAAAATCACATCAGTAAAAGCAGTACAAAAAATCCAAGAGAATTTACATGAATAATAAGGAAATTGATACAACTGTTGAAAGAGGTGTTAGTAAATCACAAGGCTTACTACATTAATCTATAATATTCTTAAATTATAACAGACAAATAAATTATGCACCTTAACCTGAGAAAAGTTCAACAGCAGAATTAATAAGCCAAGCATGTTACAAAAGCATCTTAAAGAGAATAAAGACAAAGTTTAGCAAGAGCCGGGTAAATCTTAACCACTCTTCAACCACATTTTTAGCCATAGAAGACTAATCAAAGATGCATCAAACAACAACAAATACTTAAAGTATGCACCACAGATTTTAAGAAAGTATTTGACAGCCTTCTTGGAATCCTATATAAGCAAAATGAAAATAAATGAGATATGATGGTTTTATACCAGGTATAGTTTGGGGAGACGAAGTAGACAATGACAATGACAAATGATGTTACTATTGATGTCAGAGAGTTTCTTTCAACATGGCAATTGGCACTGAATTTATAAGTTCTTGAGATGGAGTTGGACAGGTAAAGTGAGAACAGAGTGGTCCTACACAGAACATTACTTGAGTTTTGCTAACAATACAGCTTTTACAGAAGACAACCATCTCACAGGCAAGAAAAGAAGTTTTCAGTACTGCAAAAAAAAGATGGGTTAATAAGCAGTCATAAAAACAATCCTGAGCCCCCAATATTTTCAAAATTCAGCATTGAATTAGAGGGCAATGAGTATTAAGGCAACTTGCTTTCCATGTACTTTATTAGTAATATGCAGATCCAAGAAATAGATGGAAACTAACTGTATTATGAATTGGGAAGTCAGTTGTATCATCCGTTAAATCAATGAAATCTGGTCGCTGCAAATTTAGGAACTCTGAATCAAATTAATCTTTGTTTCAAATATCATTTCCAAATTTACAGCTGGATGCCTTCATAAATTTAAAAGCAAGTGCCATGGGAAAATAGTAATATTGACCAGAAATTAATTTATAACAAATGCTTTTTCTAAAAACTTATTCTAAAAACTTTTCCTAAAGTTCAATGATCCTAGTACATGCTAAGAATGAAGCTACAGGGTGTATCACTGCCTGACAGGAAAATATGGAAAAGGCCAATGGAAGTAACTTGTGGTGGCAAGGTTTGGGGAAACTTAGAGAATATAAATGGGATGAAGAAGTGGGAATAGAAAAGATATTTTTCCCTAGGTCTTGTATGGCTGTATGGGAGAATCCAGATTCAGACAAAACCCAAACCATTTACTGTTTTAACACTCAGATCTCTGCACTGTTGTTACTTTTCATGCCTTAGGGAAAACTCATTTTTGAAAGAGGCTGTTACCTCTGACAAAATCCCTCATCACAGCTCTGAACTTGTTACTGTTTCTCATGAATGCAGTTTGACCTTGGGTATTTTGAACCTGCATTTATAAAGCTGATGATGCTGATGGAATGAATCACACATGCTTGCATTTCCATTTCATTCATATGTCTTTTGAATTGAGTCTTTTTTACACATCATATCCTGAATTTAGACCTTGGAAAATTGAATTGCTGTTTGAATTATAGTGCTAAGTGGCACTTTGGAATGCCTATTGAAAGTTCTTAGTTTTTCTATTTGCCATATGCAGTACTAATTTTTGAAAGTCATTAGGGTTAGCTTATTCTTCTGAAGAAATATTTTTGGAAATGAAGAACTCATCCTCCCTCCCCTCTCTCAGCAACCCAGAAGAGTTGTTTTCACTGGTGAAGCGATAGATGCCAAGCACATGAGTGCACAAGCCCCACAGTGACACTCAGCTGGCGGATGGGGTCAGTCAGGGAATGCAGACCAGTTCATTGCAGAATTGGCCTTGCAGGTAACCTCCTGGGCAGGGTAATTGCTAGGCACAGGTGAAGCAAGCAGTTCTCTAAAGCCAGTGAGGGCCCGCAACTTAACTCCTTTTGCTTTTGAGCCCTGAAAATCTGCAGCCATTGCTGCATTGACAGAAGACTGCTGGGTACATGGCAGGAAGAGGGAGTGCTGGTAAGCCCTTCTCCCTCCAGTGGAAGCAGAGCCAATATTCTCACCTTCTTTTGCTGGCAAGAAATTCTTTGTGGCTCTTTACTCACTCTTGACCTCTCTCTGGCTTGGATTTTGTCATGCTTCTTTCCCTTTCTTTTTTCAGCAGGAACGGACAGCTTGAAGTCCTCATTTCTCAGTCCTGGAGCAGGAAAATGAAAATGAAATGGTGTCTACACTGCTGAGAGACCCTGAGCTGGCAGTGTGGACTGAAATTATGCCCGTGCATATAATGCAGACAAGCCTCGGCCTGGCGTTGGTTAGTATGGGCCAGCCATGTTAAAGACCTGCTGGAGTACATCCTCCTAAAAAGATTTCCAGCCTGGAGGAAGCTCATGCCCAGCCAGGTCAGAGCAGCAATAGAACAGCTTCAGAAAGTCCAATCTGTCTATACCAGTACGCTGCTATGCAATGAAATAATTGTACTGCATTTCTCACAGAGCAAAGTACATGAGCACAAGCCTCTTTTAATTATGTTGGAGTAAGTCCAAGATGGTACCAGAGCCTCTTCTTGAAGCCACTGAAGCATTATGCCTGTGTAAGACCTGTGCTTAGAGCTGGGACTGAATACCTGAGCATGCCAACTAGAAAGCTAGAGATCTTGTTTTCACTTTCTTTTGGAGCTTTCTGTCTCTATATTACTGCTGCCAGCCCTAAGTGCAGATCTTTCTTTGCTAATAAAGAAACTAGTCTGATGTTTCACTCAGTACTGGAAGGGTCCATGGCACATCTATAAATATATATACCCTGCTCCAGTGCTAAGTCACTTCTGAATGTGATTGGCCTTGAAAAATGTGGAAATTCCCAGTTCTTTTAGACCGTAAATCTGTCAGGATGCATCATTTTTCTCACTTTGTGCTATATGGCTTGAATATGAAAGGATTATTTTTTCATTCTGCCTTTATCCCATCTGGAAAGACATGATATGTATTTATTTATTTGAGTGAGTGAAAATTCATTTTCCCATTGTTGGTATTACTGTTTATTTTATGATTGAGGTCACCATAAAGGGCATCTTTGAAATGTTTTTCTTTCTTCCTAATAACTTTTTTGATTTTTTTTCCCTGTGAAAATATTTCTTTTTTGTTGAGTGAATTCTGTTTTTTCTATTGTCTTTTCCATTAAGCTTTTTTAAAGTGAAGTGAGGGAGAAGGAATTAGAAGGAAGAAATGGCAGTTCAGCCAGCAAAAGAAATTTCAGAAGCATTGTTGAGCTACCACGACTATATCTACCATATTTCTATTCTAATCTGTATATAATTTCCTGATCACCCTTTGAGTTTCTCTGAAGACTGTGGCCTTAACAGGTACGGCCTGGGTCAGGTATGGTCCTTAGAGATAAACAAGTCAATCTTTTTCCCTCGGCTGCAACCTGTTCATTCTGTTTGCTCATGTATTAATTTAGATATTACAGATTAGAAAAGGGGGAAAGGAGACAGCTTGCCTCAGATAAATTGCTTTCAAGGGCAGTTCTATGTTACAATTCCAGGAAAAAAATAGTCCTTTTATTTTTTTATGTTAGAGTATGCATTCTAGATCTGTTTGAGGGAATTAAAATAAGAATAAGGTCTTATATTTCTTATTTTTTTAAATGAGATTAATCAATACTAGAATATCTTATCCAAAACTTTGTTAAATGCTCCAAAAGTGAAGGTTCACAGACAATTGGAAACAAATTTGTGTTCATGGTGCTTTGCAATATCAAGTCATGTAGCTTTGGGCCTTTTTAAACATACATCATATAGAGCTTCCTTTTTTAGCAAAAAATCTGCAAAAGGATTTTGTTATACAAATTAACATCTTAAGCTTTCTGAAAGCAAAAACCTTTTTTCTTAAAAAAAAAACCCAAACCTAAATCGAATCCAAACATTAGAAAGTATGTGTATTATTTGTACAATATTTTTATGTACATGCTTTAGAGCATAGGACAAAGGACTCTTGAAGATATTCTGAGCCGCTTAGCTCAGGAAATTGATGAGGTTCCCAGCTAACAAAGCAAAACATGCTGGTGGGACCTTGAGTTGGTATAGGATCTCCTTGTGCAGCTCTCTGAAGGAATTCAACCTTAATAAGTATATGATGAAGTTCAGTGTAGTTGTCACATCCAAGCAAATAACAAATATTTGGGACAAAAAAAAATATCAGCATAACAAGTATCTGCTTCCTAAACTGCTGACTAGATATGCTTTAAGCATATTCTCATATCAATGTTATATTTTCATGGGGAGTCCAGCCTATCTCGTGTATAATGATTTTCAAAATAATAGATGAGACTAAACAATAACAGAAGAACAGGGGAAGTAAATATTTATGTGCCAGCTCTGGGGCCAGTGTGGAACATTTGTTGTGATGAATTGGTTAAATGGGCACAAAAAAGCAATTAAACAAGCTAAAGTTAGTAATAGGCAGCTGCAGGCTGAAAGCTTGCCCAATTTCTGAAGAATGGAAAGATGAAAGATAGTAGAAACTTTATTCATGTTCTGCGTGTTTGTGTTTCCCTCAAAGATGGTTATGAAGAGCGTTAAGAATAAGAAATCTATTCATACATCCTATATCGTCTGGACAATTGGCAGAACTCAACAGTTTTAGGAGTCTTTTCAGTCTGCTGTGTGTCCCAGAACTCTCACTTTCTGCATTTGTATCAATATGGCAAAATCTGTCATCTTCTTATCAACCTTTTACAAACAAAAATTTGGTTATGCATGTCAAAACATAGCACCCAAATGATGCTTAGCTACTGTAAGTGCAAGAAACCTCTGTACATTTTCTCTTTGGTTTACATGAGAGCAATTGAGAGCAAAATTTGGCCAATGTTTTGGGTACTTCTTTTGCTTATTTTTCCTGCTTGTTGGCAAAGTACATCATAGTCTGTTTAGTTAATGCAGTCTTGGTAACAGAAGACCTTGCTTCATCCATTTGCTGTTGAAGATTGGTCGTTTTCAGGG
The DNA here is from genome assembly GCF_949628215.1 of Phalacrocorax aristotelis. Taxonomy (NCBI): domain Eukaryota; kingdom Metazoa; phylum Chordata; class Aves; order Suliformes; family Phalacrocoracidae; genus Phalacrocorax; species Phalacrocorax aristotelis. The sequence continues at coordinate 11,583,650 of NC_134277.1, read as the reverse complement.
ATGTGAATATTGCTGGATTTACTATGAAACATTAATGGATTTGTAAAACAGAAAAATGAGAACTGGCTACCCTGCTTCTCCAGTAATGATTGCCAAGAGTTTTAACAACCTCTTGAAAAGTAATGAAAATCCACTGTAATTGTCCTCCCCTAATAGGAAAGATCTGAGTTATATCATTGCTTGGCTGGTCAGAGGTTTTGTGAGTCCCAGGGCACACAGCCCATTATATTGGAAAATGTAGCCCAAGGGGGATGTAGCAGCACAAGATGTCCACAGTCTTCGTGCTTACAAAATATAGGCAAAAATTTAAATTAAAAAAGGAGAACTGTTCCAGGTTTTGTTTCAGTCACTGAATTTCCCATGTAATCAGAATGTCCAGAAACTCTTCCCAGGAGTATTCAGGCTGTTTCTTCCTTCCTTACACAGGGCATAAGTAGCAGAGTGAGATCCCAGAATGTCAGCGCTGAAGTCTGTGTGTAGACAGCCCAGTTCTCTTGCCATTGCAGAACTGCTCAGATTGTCACTGGAGAAGATTTTGGGGTGGTTAGGAAATCTCTTACATTTTTAACCAGTTTTGGTCAAATAGAGAGCCAGATACACTTAACACTGAAAATTTTTTTTTTCATTTTCCGTTGTCTGGAATGGAGTTCTGCTCCATTTACTTGCCTTTTTGCTCCTTGCTGTGTCCCACATTTGGGGTAATACTCCTATGTAGACAAAAATTCTGTTCTTATTCAAAATACCAAGATTTTTGCATAGGCACTTTCACATTTAAAAAATAGAGGGCTAGAGCGTGCTACTCTGATAGCACTGTAAATGGGAACTGAGCACAATTAATGCCAGAACCAAAACCTAGATAATGACTGCGAAGACTGTTGGTATTCTTATTATATGTTTGTTCAACTATATTAAAGTTACTCCATGAACCCATTATTTTCACTAGCTCTGGAAATGACTGGGGTTTTTTTCTCATAGTAAAATATTTTTGTTACAAAAATTGAGTTCTCAGATCCAAGATTTTCTGTTTAAAAAGCAGGCTAAAACTTTGTAATCAGAAGCTAAATGTGAATTTTGATATCAGTCAGAATACTACCTAGAATGTGTGAAGTATTTTTGTAAATTAACAGTCTAGAATTTATCTCACTTAGTAATCATCATTTAAAAGGTAGGCATGACATCTAAGCACTCTCCACCTCAGTGACACGACAAAGGCACCTCCTGGAGAGAAATAAACGTCCCAGACTGTTGGGATGAATCACTTCTTCCCAAGTGTCTGTTTCTATAAATTGCTGGTAAAAGTGACAGGTAGTTTCCCTCAAATACTTTCCTCTTAGGTGAGGTGAATCCCATATAAGATTAATAAATTCAGAGAAATATTGGAGGGGAAAAAAAAAACCCAAACCAGTCGTTCTGCAATGCAGGGCATTTATGTGCCTTCCCACAAGTAAAATTATGCTTTGGATAATAAATGTGCCTATAAATATCAGGTAGCTATGGGAATTTTTAAAGATTGTATGTTGCTGGAAGGATAAATAGAGACTGACTGCCAGTGCTAGCAGGATGGTAATCTTTCTTTCAACAAAAAACTTGTAAGTTGCTATTCACACGTGAAACATTGTAGAGGACAACATTTAAGAATCAAATATAATAGAAACTAGATTGAAGTGATATGCTTAACCCACTGGGTAGATTTCAGTAGTGAATAAAAAAACTAGAGCCCACCAGACCCTGGGAATTCCTGAATGTTCTGTAATAAAGTTCATTTTTACCACAGAGCAAATTATTACAACCTTAAAAGGTAATTTAATTTTCACCTCGGTCTCAAATGACCCTTTTCCCCCAACTAGCCTGTTGGCTAGCCTTATTTCTTCACACCTTCTGGGATAAGTAAATATTCAGAAAATGAAACTTTAGGGATACATCTAAAGATTTATGAACTTAATAGTTAGATGCTTTAACATGGAAGCCCTAAAGCCTGGTCCTTGACCAGAGACCCCTGTGCTCATCCTCATACTGCACCTGAGGATGGACACCCAGCTCTTGTCACACTCACCATACAGACCCCTCAAGCAAACCAGGAGTAAGGTCTGAGGTTACATGTGAAACACAGCCTGGCTTGCAGTACTTTTCACAGGGCTGTAGAGGTGCTTCTATATACTTAAGTTCTATCCTCTGCAATCATTCTTTGAAGAGGTATGTCTTTTCCTGCCAGGAGTGTGAATGTATTAAAAGATATAGACTGAAATATATTTTACATCAAAAGATACAGGCAAAAGATATTTATATCAACACCTAAACTTGTGTGTTATATTACTATCCTGGAGCCCTGGCAAAATTTGCATTTGATTAAATTAATCTTTAATAAATACTTTGTTACCAGAAGACTCAGAAAATATCATCAGATGTTAAGGAATTTCCTCAGCAATTGCTTGTTGACATTGCTACCATTGTCCTAACTTTGTCCAGTGTGACTTCGAAGTCCTTATGCCAAGTGATCTTATCTCTTCCCTTACTAGAAAACTCCTATATTTTTACAGAGGAAAACAAAGATAAATAGCATTTTCCCTCCCTTTCCTTTGTGAACATGAAGCTTATCAAGGGGTCAGAGGAAGTATTAAAAGAAGACTATTGTCCCAGTGTTTGCTGTGTTATTGGCAGCTAAATGAGGGGAACAGGAATAACCTATATACTCAGGAAAAAACCTGCTACTTTGACACTTTAATCTCAAGGTATATATTCAAGAGGGTTGCTTCTGTCCAGGAAGGACAGCAATTTTTCCATTCACATTCCCTGATTCCTAAGAGTTGCTCAAGCTAGGGCTATAGTGAGATATCTCAGCCTCTGAGGGCAAGCTCCAAGTTCAGTGAGATGATGGTTCCTTTTTCTCCTCACTCTGATCTATGACATGCAAATGCAATACCAAGTATATGGCTCTCAATTTTCAGTTGTATAAAATCAATCTCCATCCCTGCAGCCAAGAATCATTGTACCAGCAGCGTGAAGGTACTGGTGATTTCTGGTATCAAATATCTAAGAGTTTTGCAGAGTAAGACTAGTCTTCATTTACAGTTTGACAAAAGAAAAAAAAATATACCAAATTTAAAACTCAAGTTGTTTTGGAGTAAAGTATAATTTTTTTAATATGATGAATTGCCTTATCAAATTCATAAGCAATTTCAAACTCTACCAAAGTAGATCTTCAGGCACAAAAAATGGACAGCAACAGCAAAAAAAAGAAAGCCTTCTCCAAAAGGCCTGGGAAAACAAAGGTCCCTGATGTTACCTTAAATATAATGAATACTAATAAGTATGTGCTAAAATAAACTTCCAATATAATCTTGTCAATTACACCAACAATTTGTGCAAATGGTGTTTGATTAATGGACAATTATGCTCCATTTTCTTGAGTGAGCCCAGCAGGAGCTGATCCTTAGTTGAAAATCACTTGCTTTCTACCACTCTCTTACCAATTGTCCTGGTCTCGGATGGGATAGAGTTAATTTTCCTACTAGGAGCTGCCATAGATAGTCCTGTGTTTTGCATTTAGTATAAGAATAATCTTGATAACACACTGATGTTTTCATTGTTGCTAAGTAGTGCTTACACTAGTCAAGCACTTTTTCAGCTCCCCGTGCTCTGCCGGGTGCACAAGAAGCTGGGAGGGGGCACAGCTGGGACAGTGACCCCAACTGACCCCAGGGATGTCCCACACCATATGGCGTCATGCTCCACTTATAAAGCTGGGGGAAGAAGAAGGAAGGGGGGACGTTTGGAGTGATGGCATTTGTCTTCCCAAGTAACTCTTATTCATGAAGGAGCCCTGCTTTCCTGGAGATGGCTGAACACCTGCCTGCCCATGGGAAGTAGGGAATGAATGCCTTGTTTTGCTTTGCTTGTGCATGTGGCTTTTGCTTTACCTGTTAAACTGTCTTTATCTCAACCCATGAGTTTTCTCACTTTTACTCTTCTGTTTCTCTCCCCCATCCCACGGAGGGGAGTGAGCGAGAGGCTGTGTGGGGTTTGGTTGCTGGCTGGGGCTAAACCATGACACCAACATATTGATCCACAGCATCGTGAATGTCACTGTGTTAATGACTGTAAAGACTTTGCGGTAAAGAAGGCTAGCTGTATTTCTAGATAGGTGCTGCCTATGCTTTGACCAGATGTTATTGTTGATCTTTGTTTTATCTTACAGACTGGGGCTTTGGAGAGGTCTACTCTCAAATGTCTGCACAAATTAATTCTGTACTAGCATTACAGTCTCGCAACGAACACTGCTTGTTTGTGGATTATGAGATCAGATATATGATCACTCCTGCATCCTTTCAGTAATTCCTTATACTATAAGAAAGTCCACTGTTTTCTCCATGGTCTTCTGTACCACAGATTGCTTCAGGCCTTCCATTCCTGTCCGCAGGAACTCCCCTAATGCACTGATGAGTCCTGTTCATGTAGTGTTGCAAAAAAAGAATATCCACTATCCACTCAGAAAGGAGCGGGATAAATGCAGCCAAAGACCAAAATCTAGGGTGTTGTCCTTTTTTGACCACAAATGATTACAATGACCTCCTGTGCACAACAAGTAGGAGGATGTTGGACTCCACCTGTTTTTCAAAATCCTGGAGTTTGTGATGAATTTCCTTCCCAGCCTTTGGGACATATTGACTATAGGTGTGACTGCTACCTCAAGCTCTTCAGACTCTGCCAACGTCAGGCATCATTGCGGTTTAAACCAGTTTCTAACCAGAGTACAAGTGATGTATTTAAATATGAATCACTACATTTGGGCAGAACAAGCATGGAAATCAGTTCATTTACATTTTCCAGGCTACACAAAAGTCAGTAGACAAGAACACTATTTGTGTAGAGTTTCTTGAATTAAATGAATGTGTTAGTCAGCGTGTTCCTTAACACGGCATTCAAAAAGTTATTTCTTAGACTATCTTCCAGCTGTTGTATAATATTCTGATTTCATTTATAATATGTGCAGTCACACAAATTCTGTTGACGTCAGTTGTAGTTCACTCCTTATAATTAGTGCATAATACTCTTCTTGTGTTTAACGCAGGGAAGTGGAGGAACTATTAATTTTTCTAAAATAATTAAGTTGTCATCAAAATATAATGAAGATAAGAAAATCAATCTCTCTTATGAGTCTGAATGAAATTTAAACTGAAAAAAAAAATAGACAACTGTCTACATCTAGGGTTTTTTTCCAAAAGTAAATAACCTTTTTTAGAAGAAAGACAGCTCAGCTGATGCCTTGACAGGTGTGTACATCTGTCACATTAGAAGCATACCCCTAACACTGAAATAAGTAATAATTCAGGTTATCATAAATCTTATGTCACCCACATAATTATGTCACTTTAGTAATTTAACACTGCATAAAACAAGACTTAGAATGGATGTCTCTGGTGCAGAAGTATCAGAGTGTTGACATCCATCTTAAAGCTACCTTCGTCCCCCATCAGCTCTTCCCCTGAGCCTGAAATCGATGAAATTCACACTGAAATCAATGGAAAACTCTTACTGTCTCTAAAAAGCCTTGGAAGAATGCAAGACTCTTCATAGATGAAAGACAGGATCTAGCCTATTCTTACTCATGTGTATTCTAAGCTTGAAGTAGCAATTTTAATGACTCGATTAAAAACAAAACAAAAATCTAGTGTGCTACTTCAAAATGTAATTACAGTAAAAATAAAATTAAGCCTGGAAGAAAGAAGATCTGAAGGTAGTTAGTTAATTAATTCTCAAGAAGGGCAACAGAATCAGCACAGTCAATGCATCCCATGCAAAAGCTTCCACCAGTCATTCATTTAAAACTTTTGCAGAACTGCTTTGATAAAAGTGTGCTTTAGGAAGACATTTAAGTGCTAATGCCAAGACTAAACCACAGATACTCTTTTTATTCAAGCCTATTGGAGGATTAAAGAATATCAATTTTGCAGAAGAGAATCAGAAAAATTTTTCTTCAAAATATATTTCTCCTTCAAATTTCTGAAAAAGACTACTTTTCACTGTTGCAGAAGACCAAATTTGTATCTTTTGGCATAACCACAGGGATGGCTACATCTTGCAGATAACATCTCTGAGAGCTGCCAGGCCTTGTAAGGACAGAAAATCCAATGACTAGAAGCATAATTTGTTTGACTGACTTTGAAGAACTCAATGATCCATTAACAGACAGAAACAAAGGACTCATTTGCGAGGTACAGCCTTGGGTACGTGGGGCTTTTCTGTGCACTTGGTTTCAGGCCCAGTTAGCCCAGCATATACAGCTGAGAAATTGCAGCTTATTTTCCAGCTTCCAAATAGGGAAAGGCTTGGGACCTGATCCACATCTCAGTGAAGTCAATGGGCATCTTTCCACAGACTCCAAAGAGTTTGACCTGGGCTCTTTGTTCTGGATGCTGCTAGTAAGCAAAGCTGTGAGAAAGTACTATGAATGGTTGCTCTACTGAGCCTCTTTAGGAAAAAAACTTGTTTGTGAGATGTGGTTATGCACATGTGAGTGTGTGGATGTATATACAAATTATATACAAACAGGAAAAAAACATTTTCATAAGCAAGCAGCTTTCCTTACGTGACTCCCTCCTGTCCCAGCTATTCTGACTGAAAGTACTATAAACAGAGCAGGACAGATATTTGTATCATTCAGACAGGGATTTCTCTTGGGTCAGTGTAAGAGTAAACAGAATTAAGCCTCTTGACTGAGGCACGGGATGCGTCCTGGTCTCCTCATACGCACGTGCAACCTAAGCTTTCCATGACCCCTGTGTTTTTGTTGCCATCTTTTCACAACTACTTGATATCACCCACACTGGCCTTATATTCCCTTCCCACCTCCAAATGGATAGTGGTGCCTTGCCGTTCCTTTCTACACCACTGCACCCAAATCCCGCCTACCCTTTGCAAAATCATGCCTGTATCCCGAATAAACTGTCTCTGTTTCTCCAGGGCAATTCTTAACGACTGAGAAGAAGAAAGAAAAGGAAAAAAAAAGCCAATGGGATTCTTCCATTAATTCTCAATGAATTTCCATTGAATCTACCCATCTTTCCCTTCCAGGCTCCAACTCATTCTCTTTTAGCTCTATCTGCAACAGAAGATCTTTGCAAATGCAGATTTAACCTTGTCCAGCCTATTTACTCCTTCTTTCACTGCCAGGCTCCCTTGAATCTCACACAGTCTAATTAATTTTTGCTCAACATATTCATACTATGCAAAGGGACAGTTTGAGGACTTTGCATTAACCTAGCTCAGAAAATCATTTTGCTATGCCATAAACAAAAGAGAAACATTATCCACACAAGTGCTGTGTGAATACAGCAGGTCCTCAAATCTGTTGTTGCAAAAAACAGTGATAACCTCGTTGTGTTTGTCTTGCTGAGCTAGTTTGTAACTACAGTGTTAGCTGCAAATACATAAGTTCTGACTTGTAACCTAAAAGGTGATTTTGTTTCAGCCTGAGTTTTGGCTATAGTGAAAAATGCACTGCACAGCACCAAGTAGTCTGTATTTCTTCCTGAAATCCCCAAAGTTCATCAGCTTCACTGCTGTTTCCCATTCTATCCTTTTGTTGCAGAGCTACAGACTGCTCCCATACTGTTCATAGTCCATTCAGTTCTTCCTCCTAATCACTTATTTTTGAAGGCGATGGGTGCGATTACAACGCAGGCTACTTCTCAGTATGATAAATCAGCCTTTGTTAAGGTCTTCCATACCAGAGTTAATTCAGTCAAGGGTACCACAATGCTATTGAGTACGCAGCAATCCCCCTGCTCAAAACTTAGGAGCAAAAGCTCATTTTTGTGTAGGATTCAGTCGGTGTGGGGGTTTGGACTCTCCTTATAATCATGCCACTACTTCAAAGTTCTGTGATGTTCTGTGATGTTTTGTTTGTTCTTTAAGGACATCTCAGGGAAAAGATCTTTCTTGACAAATCATCTGAGAGAAACCCGGATGCAGCTAAAGTCAATGGGAATTTTGCCACTGAATTTACTGAGACCAGTGTTGCACCGAAGGACTATAGATATCTTGCAACTCTGTTGGATCTGTTCTTGTTACATCTGGTCAGAAATTTCTTGTTAGGGAAAGCATAGGAGGTAAAGCACTTACCCATACTGGATTGTCTCCAGTACCAATTCCCTTTTACCTTCCAAGCAAGGCATGAAATATAAAAACGAGCACCCTTCTCACCTTCTGGACAGCCTCCCAGCCATCTGTCTGAGAAGCTACTATGTAGAAGCTTAAAAACCTTTTTTGTTTTTTTTTTTTCTTCATAGGTAGCTTTGGTTATGGCCTGAAAAACAAGTTTCACCTGTTGAATGGAATCACATTATTGAGACTCTCCACAGTGACTTCTCCTGTTTTGGGGCACGACTTTTGTTACATTGAGGCTGAAGGCAATATTCAACACTCTAAACCTTAGGCATGTAGCAGGTGCCTAAACCAGGAGCCCAAGCCCAATGTGTCATCTCTGATGACTCTAGAGGAGGGTACAATGCACCTAAGTTAGGCACCTACCTCTCTTCATTGACTGTAAAATTCATTGTGTTCAAAGAGAAGGGTAAAATTTACTTCCATGCAGGATACTGAAGCAAGAAACAAATTTTGATCTCCTAACAGTGCTATTAAATACAGACTGTGATCAGTAAACCATAAACTGTTGAAAAAGGTCAGGACTGAGAACTACCCAAAAGTCTGAATAGTTCTTGAAGCTATTCGAATCCCTTTCATCTTCTAAATTAGGTTGGACAGTCTTGTGAGAACTGTTTTTTTATGAGTTTTTTTAGTTCTTTCTGCTTCTGGATAAGCTGTAAATAGCCTGAGAAAAGGCTTTCTCATAGTATTTCGGTTATTCCCATTCTAGTCCCAAGAGACCGGGGGCAGTGTGAAAACAAAGATGGAAAATAATTTTTAAGATTGGCTAAAAGCTTGAAGTTGAAAGGGAGGTGTATGACAAGGTGTTGAGGGGAGAGGAGTAAGGTAGATGATAAGGCCTGTGTTTTGATCTGAGATGGCTCCCTTAACACAAGAAGTTAGGATGATAGATGATAACACCATAAAAATGCAAGAACAGCCCTACTCAGACCAACGATTTGTCTAGCCTGGTATCTGACTAGCAGCAGATGCCAAGTCAAAAGTACAAGAACAGGACAAGCACACATTCATACCTCCCTGGGGCTGCTCCAAGTGGCTTGTGTTTTATGGCTTTCTTGAGCCGGTGACGACATCCCAGTGCTGAGCCCTGCTTATTCAGGAGATAGGCTACGCAGCCCCTTCCCAAGGGGTGCAGGGAGATCGTAGTTCCTGCACATCTTCTTTCTACCTGCGAATTCACCACCCACCTACCAGCATCTTTCCTCATAAGGCACAAACAATGCCCGTTGCTCTGAGCTGATTTCCCTGTACAGCAGACAGATCACAGGGTGTGAGCATCTTACCAGCAAATATTGGGAGGAGATTTGTCTTTTTATACCAGCCTAGAAAACAATTCAAAACCACTGTGGGAAATGAGGGAAGGGTAGAGGGAAAGATGGGACATGAACCTCCCTCCCACTGACTGCTACTGTCAACAAAAGCCAATTTCTCCCTGTATTCAGGCCCTGGCTTGTGTGAACAAAACCAGGAGAGCTCTGTCTCCCAGGAGACAAGCATCAACACAGAGAGAGTAAACTGTGGCAATTGGGAGGCAGAATTACCTGTCAGGAAAGTATTCAGTCAGGCACACGTGTGTGTTTCCTGCAAACGTGCTGGCCCCATAGCATCCATCAGCACAGCTCACCCCAGCCCTGCAGCCACCACTCACTGCTCCCTGGGAGTAGAGGCATAAGCCTGAGGACACCAGAGCATCCGTGCTAGGGCTGAGGGCCACAAGGAAAGTGGAAAACTACATGGAGCATTGTGTTAACAGCAAATCCTGATGCCACAGAAGTAATTACAGTCTTTTAAATCAGGATTAATCTTTATGAGGCAGAGAAGAAGGGAGGAGACTGGTTGATCTTAAGCCAAAATTTTTATTACTGAAACGTGTTTATTACATTACAATATATCTGGATGTTATAACAGATTACTACTAAAACAGAAATCACAAAAAGTCCTGTCAGTAAAAAAGAGGGAACATTTAACTTGTGTTACAAGTGCACTTTCTACCCTGATATGTCAAGTGGTCCCCTTGTATGGAAAGGGGTGGGAAAGGACTCTTTTATTTGCTCTAAGTGTTAAAATAGATGAAAGAGAATATGTAGCCATAAGAGGTATGACTTCCAGCCTTGCATAGCTGACTCAAGAAGGTAAGGCCAGCAGAATTAAGAAACTGAATAAACCCCATGGCATTTATAAAATCCCGCCCAGGAAAACAGCGGGGTGAAGGAATATTCTCCTTACAGACAAATTGTCCTTCCTTTAACAGCTAGGCAGCTGGCCAGCAGGGATTACTAACCTCATTAATATCTCATGTTTGGTTCTAGCTTATAAATAGAGCTGCAATTATGCAAGTACATGGCCTATGCAACTAAGTGTTCTTATCGCTGTTTCCCTCCTGTCCTCTTCTCCAGTCTCTCCATTTATTTTGTTTGTTTATTGTGTCTGAATTTAGACTGTTAGCTCTACACATCAGCAACATTTGTTTGTAGTTAACATGATGAGAAGATCTTGCTCTGACGGGAGCTGTTGTAATACAAATATAATACAAATGCTGCGAAATTGCTAATGCTGTTAATCTGTTTGACAAAACCCTTTTGCAGTTATTTTACTAACACAGGAATAAGCACTCTGGTGAACAGTATGTGAATTAGAGCACTGGAGACTCAGGACAGAAGCTACAGCATACTCTTACCTTTTCCTCCTACCTTCCTTAGATGATTTACGCTGCATCTCAGCTGTCCTTGTGACTGTCTCTCAGTTCCTTGTGATGTTGGACTAAAGACAATTGCTCGTTCCTGAAACCAGTTCTCTTTATGATCACTTCCCCTGCTCTTATATGTTGGGGAAGACACCAATCATATAAATGCCTACTGTGAGCATATTTTTTTTTTTGTAGATTTGCTAAAATTGAACTATCAGTGAAAAAAAAGTCAAAAAGTTATGGTGTTTTCTTTCTTTAATACAAAAAATTTAAACTAAATATTTTCATTTGTCCATCAACAAAATGTTTCATTTAAATATCAGGCATCGCCCTCAACCATGACATAATGAAAAATGATTGTGACATTAGTTTCCACAGAACTGGAGGTCAGTCATCACACTTGGTTAGAGCCCTAAGGTTGACTTCTCTGCTCTTTTTAAAAAGTTCCCACATTCCCCACCATGTTCCTGCCCTGCTCTGTATGAAGTATAAAATGGCAATATTGTCACTGAGACAAAGAATGGCTTTATACGATGGCTGCCGCCCCTTCCTCTGCACAGTCATGCTTCAGTGACTTCATTTCTGTAATTAGTGTTTTATAGTCTGTGGTACACTATCAACAGGGGAGTAAAATGCTTGGAAAGTGGGAGCAGTGGATGCAGATCTTTAAAGGAGAAAGGGGAATTTGATGTATGTTCTCCATTCCTTGGGTAAATGCCTAACTGCTGTATCAAAAGATACAACCTCTTCCAGCATTTTGTGAATCTAACAACTGATGACTTCTCTTTCACTGTTTTGATCTAATTAGCTCTAAAATAAATAGAAAATAAGTTATTAATAACTTTTTATAGCATGCAATAAGTGTATGATGAGTAATAATTTTCATTAACAACTTTTCTCTGAATTGATTCTGCAATTACAAGTGGTTTGGGGTTATTCAAAAGCAAATTTTCTAGTTAATAAATGGCTTATGGAAAAAATAATCCCTTGCTAACATTAGCTACAGATGGACATAATTCTCCCTTAGCTCAGATGTTTTCAGACTGCTGTTGGACCCTTCATGGTTTCATGTTGCAGACGAAACATGATGACAACTGTGTTGCAGAAAAGTGTTTAAACAAACATCTTGTAGCTGTGAATTTACATAGGACAGTAAAGCTCAGCTGCATTGACTTCTTTTATAGTATCACAGTGCAACCCTATTGCATAAGCTTCTTGATATATTTCACATTAATATTTCAGACACCTGAAAATGTTTTTTACTCTATACAGAATGACAGTCAAGACATAGTATGCAACTAATGAAACAGCAGCCAATAATCTCCAACAGTCATCAATCCAGCAAATCAGTTCTTCTCTTTATTTCTTTTTTTTTTTTCTTGAGAAAGATTGCTGTAGCCTGAAGTTGTGAAAATGAGCCTTGCAACAAAACCTTATCATATTTCTGCAGGATATCTTTTTTAATTCCCCTTTTGCCAGCTTGTCTTCTTCCTACACTCCTTCTTTTGATTTCAGACAGGCTGTGTGAGCAAAATTTTAGAGCCAGCTAACAGATGTCTTCATACAAACCTTCACTTAGGGAAAAAAACAAAACACATTGGCTGTGTCTGTACAAACAGCTTGGCTCATTCTTGAACTCCAGAGAGTGCTTTAAAATCATTTGTAGTCTTTCGTAAAAGCCACCAGTTGCCCAAAACTCCAGTCTACCACTTGAGCTCTGCTTCTTGATATTACTGGGCCAATGATGAAGAGTCAAGTCTTGGCTTGCCACGTGGACATAAAAAGCAGTCAGGATGCTGGCTTTCACAGGAAGCACCCACTTCACACTGACACTGTGTACATGTGGTCTTGCTCCTCTGCATCCTCCTCCTCTTCCATCCCCAATTACACTCTCACTCCAGGGCTCAGGACTGGGTCAGGTAGTGAAAGTGCTTGAAGTCCTTCTGGTTTGCACCGGGGGCTGGAGAAAGTGCTGCTCCACTGTGCTTACAAATAGCACCATTTCCTATTTCTTGAATCTGTGCTCTGTCATGACACTGCAGACACATTTTTTTCTTCTGTGTATATTTACAAATATTCCATCATCTTAAAACAAATGAGCAAAACCATCCATGAGGCATACATATGTATTCAGGGTTAATGTAGAGGTGGAAAGGGTAAAGTAAGTGGATTACGAGAATAACACTGGGCAGACTGACAGTCTTACAGCGGTAAATTAGGAATGTATGATCCCTCCATAAGAACATGCTTGAAGTCAGTCATTTAAGGCCGTGCTTTTGTAGACTTAACTATAGGTTAAAAAGCATCTTTACTTCCTTAACAAGGAATTAACAATGAATTTTCAGGAATTAGCGCAGCAACCTTTGTGGAAAAGTTCCACTGAATTTAATTACAGCTAAAAAAATGGGAGGGGCATTTATGGGAATAAAATAGGTTTATAAAACAAATTTTAAATTACAGAATTTGAAAAGTATTAAATAATTGTGCATAATTTCAAGCTTTTACAAAATTAATTAGCTAAGCAGATCTCTACTGCAGAGTTTTCTGGAACATTTTAAATAAATTCAGAAAGATTATTATTGTCTGTTCATAAAGGATAGAAATATTTAGTACAGATTTTTTTACTCACTAAAAATGTTGTGTGCTTGGCAACCTCATTGAGTTCACTGGCACCACACAGATTTGATGACAACGGCTTGAAACCCAGAAAGTATCAGCTAGAGATCAAACCAAAACAGAATAAAAACAAAGGAGAATGCTCTGTGCAATACCCTTGAAGCAGGAAAGTGCCTGCTTTCTTGAAGGCTTTAGGGATGTTGGTTTTCCAGATCCAATACAGAAAATCTTATTTTGCTCCTATTTAGAGCTACCATCTAATCTGGGTTCACCACTGCAGTCTTCAAAAGGCGCTGAACATGTTTAACCATTTATGGAATACATGTATGCATAACTGTAAAGCTCTTAACATCTAGGCTGAAGGTTTTTTGTTTCATTTAATTCTTCCTCAAAAAGGTACTTCCTGTTTTCAATTCTCTGTAATTCACCAATTTAAAATGAAACGGGAGTACATACAAAGTAGATAAAACTCACTCAATATTGTTTTGTAATACCCTAAGAAAGAGTTCCAGCACTTTCTGTGTCATACACACCCGCAATTATTAACTGTTTAATAAAAAGTGCAAATATACTGCAAGTGAACTGGTTTGCCTGCTAAAAGCCCATCAATGTCATGATGATAGGGCTAAAGCAGCATTACTAAATATTTTTTCTATATAGCTCTTCTGGCAGAAATTAATGTGGTTGGGGTTGATTAATGTTGACCAGCATTTTCCATTTAAGACTCTGTTTGAGGTTGCCTGCAATGTTTTCTAGAATAGAATAGAATAGAACAGAACAGAACAGAATATTTCAGTTGGAAGGGACCTACAACAATCACCTAGTCCAACTGCCTGACCACTTCAGGGCTGACCAAAAGTTAAAGCACATTATTAAGGGCACTGTCCAAATGCCTCTTAGACTCTGACAGGCATGGCTGGGGGGTATTGCTTGTAAAAATTGCACATTGAAACAATCATTCCACTAAGAAATTAGGGGATCTCTGTGGTTTGGAGAACTGTCTTGGCTTTATTCTGAAGAAAATCTTCCAAAATTTGGGTATGTTGCAAAGTTTCGAAAAATCATTCAACAATAGAAACTTGCTGGTATTTAATAGCTAGGTAACTCTCCTGAGATTTTATTCATAGTCAGTATGCTGCAATCCATGCCTGCACAGTTTGAGCCATTCTTTCCTTGCAATTGTTCTTTTCTTTTAATGGTGTTGAAAACATTAAGAAGGTTTTGCTGTTCTCTCAACATACTTATTGTATGGAAGAAAAAGTAACGGCATGGGAGAGAGAGTCTGAATGAAGCACAGAAGGAGGAGACAGAAGAAATACAGGAAAAAATAGTCAGGGCATAATATAAAAATGGTGCACAATTAGCAAAACCTGGCACCCTGAACGCACGCCAGAAGCGCTTGCTGAAATCCATGACAAAAACTTCAATGATATTAAGAGGATACCTACGTATAGGATATATACTGATATGATTTTACCATTTTCCCAAACTGAAATGATTTCAAGAATTAAGTAATGTAATGCTTGAAAAATCAAGCTTTCAAAAGATAAAAAATACAAGATGTGCATAGGTGTCATATACAGGTGTTATTGTGGGGTCTAGGAGACCTACATTTCACTGGAGAACCCAATACTGAACTCTCATTATTGCTGGACTGAATGAATGACCCCAAAAGAGCTCACTCATCCCACACAGAGTGGCAGCTCATGGCAGCAGCATGTATACCTGTCCTTCCCCGTGGTTTTCACAAGCCCTTTTTTGCACTAGTGGCAGGGTGCTGAGGCTGGAGCCTCCTAGCAGGCAGAACCCACCCTGTAGTCAGGATGCAACTGTCTGATCACTGTGATGGCTATTCCCTCACTATTTTTTTCCTTATGCTTACACATTTTACCCCCTTTACTGATGACTTGAATTTCCTTCCTCTCTCCCTCTCACCCCCCTTCCCTCTCTCCTTTGCCTCCTCCTGTCCTCTCTCCCTGTCTCCAGCCCTCCCATTTCCATGAGTGCTTCTCCAGGTAACTGTGACATGCTTTAACAGAAAGTAGCAGGAAAAGCTTAATAGGAGTGGTCTTTTCTTGGATACAAAATACCCATGTGCTTCTGCCATTCCTGATGTTTTCTTAAGCTCCCGTTTCCCAGACTTTACGTTACCAGTACGCAGCAATGCAGCACAGCAGTGCATGGCCTTCATCACCCACTCAGAGCCATCTCCCTCCCACGTTGGTGTAGAAGAACTTGCCCACGCACCAGTGGTGGCTGCAACGCTCTACGGACACAGACAAGAGTGCAAGGATCCCTGCCTCTGCTTTGGGTCTGGTCTCGTTCCTTTTTTAACTCTCCACCCACAAACTTCTTTTCCCTTGCTCTTCTCAAAATTGTTATTATCACATATAGCTCTGTCTTGGGACTTCTCAAGCTCACCGTGCTAGAGAGGAAAAGACCGGCTTTTCATATGAAGCTTAGGCTGGTTTCTTGTCCATGTCACTGCTCATGCTCTGATGAGACAACAAGGTCTCTGAATCACTTAGGGACCCTTCATTATATTTATCACAGGAATGTTTTGGCCAAAAGATCTTCCCAGACCTTCCTTATGCCACCTCCGAAACCAGAGCCATACAAGCTGAATGATGAGGACAGTTAAGAGTTTGTGGTTTTGCAACAACCTGGTGGGCCAGGGTGTCAGCAATGAAAAGGCTGCTGCATGTTGGAGGTGTGGATGTGCTGTAGTTAATTTGCTATTTTCCTGTTTGAGGGTGGGTTGCCTTGTCTTTTTCTACCCAGTTCAGTTTCAGGGGAGGAAACAAGCCTTTGTTTTGAGCTGAAGGCTGAACTACAAGGAAACGGAGGCTTGAGCTAGGACTTGGTGGTTGCCTGTTTTGTTGCCTTAAGTAACAGAGGAAAGTGGCTTCCTGATAGCAGCAAATCATCAATTAATATTTAAAAATGGTTATGTGGTCTTCTTTTTCTATAGTCACCTGTGACTGAGGAGATCAGAAGTATTCTGTTGAGGAGATTAGAAGTATTCTCTCCTGGCTAGTGTAATAACAGCTTATCTCCCCCACCCACCCACCCAAAAACCCATGGAAGTTTGCCTGACTGCTGTCACCAAGGGACCATGCAAGGTGCTGTGTTTTCGCTGGCTTTAGCCAGGTGTGGAGGCTTCCTGCAGGAGGTGGCATCCAGTCCCTAGAGGATGATGTACATGGGTCCTGAAGGCCTGGGATGTCAGAGGAGTTCACATGCTGTCCTTCAAAAAAGCTGAGGCCACAAAGGAAAAGGCTTGTCACCCTCTTGCTAGTAGCATGTAGGGGCAGCCAGGCCGTTGGAGGTACAGTGGAAATAAGCAGCATCACAGAGGCTGAAGTTCAGTCTGGCTTCCCTCTCTTTCTGCTACAAAAGTCTGGTTGATCAAGTCAAAGGTGGGAGGCTGCATGCCAGGCTGCATGGCACGTCACAGGGTGAGATGAGGGGAGTAAGCGCTGGAAAGCCCTTGCAGGATGATAGAAAGGTAGTGGGATAGACAGCTTTCTGGAATCATCTGTCTGGCATTTTATGTTGATCTCATTTGCGACTGTCTGAAGCACTCTCACCAACATTTCTTAAAATTGCAGTTTGTAGGTTTCTAGAAAGTACTGTAGGAAGTCCTAAGCAATTAGGCTCCAGGCATTTCAGCTTGGAACACAAAATTAGGTAGTTAGCTTTTGACCTTCATCTCTAGGTCCCTAAAAAGGGCTAATAATAATGTAGCACCTCAGCTGGGTGCTGTGAAAATTAATCCATTACATATGTGAAGTATCCAAATACTCTGAAACTGAGCACATCAGAACAGCTGTTGAGAAAATTGACAAATATCTGTACTGAGGAGGGCTTGGATAGCATGAATTAAGTAAGATCTCTAAGGTCACATACTGTATAAAAATAAAAGGAAATATTATAAATCCATGCACTGAATGAAGCAGAGGTACTGAGGGAAAAATGTGACCATGTAATGAAGGTCTGAATTGTAATGAACATGCCAGAAGGCCAAAAGAAAGTTACAGACAACCTTAAGTCTTCTGTTCTGAAACTTTTGAAGCCTGGCTTTGCTGCTTTAGTGCATCATTTCTTTTGACCTTCCTTCTGCCCTCTCTCCTCTCCTCTCCTCTCCTCTCCTCTCCTCTCCTCTCCTCTCCTCTCCTCTCCTCTCCTCTCCTCTCCTCTCCTCTCCTCTCCTCTCTCCTCTCCTCTCCTTCTCCTTCTCCTTCTCCCCTCCTTTTTTTGCCATTGTGGTTTAGCCCCAGCCAGCAGCTCAGCCGCACACAACTGCTCACTCACTCCCCCTCAGTGGGATGGGGAGAGAATCAGAAGGGTAAAAGTGAGAAAACTTGCGTCTTGAGATAGAGACAATTTAATAGGTAAAGCAAAGCTACACATGCAAGCAAATCAGAATAAGGAATTCACTCACCCCTTCCCATGCGCAGGCAGGTGCTCAGCCATCTCCAGGAATGCAGGGCTCCATCACACATAACAGCCATTTGGGAAGAAATGCCGTACCTCCGAACATCCTCCCTTCCTCCTTCTTCCCCAGCTTTTATTGCTGAGCATGACATCATATGATATGGGACATCCCTTTGGTCAGCTGGGGTCAGCTGTCCCAGCTGTGTCCCCTTCCAACCCCTTGCGCACCCCCAGCATCCTCGCTTGCTGGGGAGGAGCTGTGTAAGCACAGCTCAGGAATAGCTAAAAGATCAATGTGTTATCAACACTGTTTCAGTCACTAATCTAAACCACAGCACCATATGAGTTGCTATGAAGAAAATTAACTCTATCCCAACCAAACCCAGTCCACTTTCTTTCTTTTCCTTTCTTTCTTTTTCTTTATTTCCATCCTTCATTTCTCCCCTCTTTTTCCTTCTTTCTCTTTCTAGAATAACATTTTCAAATGTAGTACACTTTCTGCCACCATGGAAGTGACTTCTACACATACAACTAACAACTTTTTAGAAGGCAAATACTTCTAAGCATCTTAAAATGACTGGATTTTTCCCAGCTTTTTAGAGCTTTGATATCATCCAGAAAAAAAGCAGAATACGCAGATGGTTTTGCTCTAACATGTGCTGAGCATGTGATGCATCTTTACTGTGCGCTGAGATCCAGCAGAACTTGGATCTAGGACTTAAAGAACAATAGGCCAAAGTGACAGTTCAAGGCTGGTGTTTTATGTTTTTAAAAGGAATAAAATTCCTAAAACAATGAGAGCGCTTTTGGGGCACCGATCCATAGAGCTACGTTAAGTGGCTTAGAAAATATTTCAAAACTATGATTGCAACGAGTTGCACAGTGCTAACAAGCAGAATGATGAAGGAATTAGATAATATTGTAATACTGAGGTATAGGGTGAGATGAAAAATGAGCTTGTAACTTGTTTCTGCTCTTTATAATAAGCTCATTTGCACATGTCATCTGTACGGCTACCTCTGCATTGCCCGCCGGAGAGGCAGGAGCAGCAGGAGCACCTCATGCCCACCCGTGGGGTGTGTCAGCAGGCACAGCCGCAGGCTGGCTCTGGCAGCCACGCGGGCAGGACACAAAGCATGCTTCGTGCACAGCCATTTCAGGGACTAGTGATTCGGAGCAGCCCCAGCCCCTATCCTCACTATTAACAGATACATGTGGAGAGTGTCTACTTGCTGTGTAATCTTGGAGAAGTGACTTCATTTCTTCTTGCCCACAGTTCGTGAAGGTACGTGTCAGAACAGTGCCCAGCAGCACAGAGCCCGGGGCTAGGGCTGTCACAGGGGGTCTCTAGGTGCTTTAGTAACACACCAGCTTGCTATTAACTTCAGAGCTCTGCCAAATCTTTCTGCAAGTGTTTGGCTGCATTTGCAAACCAATAGTAATGTTTCCTAAATACTTAAGCCTTTTCCTATCACAGCAAATTATACACCTTACACCAAAAGAGCTGGTGAGGGTTCAGCAGTTCTGTAAATCTGGTTGTTTTTATTTAAATGATTACACAGAGGACTACCTCTTCTTGTCCTGTCTTCCCATGTATTTTTGTGAGCCCTTTAATAATATGAAAGGTAGCTCAATGATAACTAAAAATCAGGTTTTTGTGTTTTAAAATTAGAACTGACTGTGATTACTATATTGTCTGACTTCCTATAGAGGTGGCTAAAATTCTCTGTGCAATTTCTTCACCAAGTCTCAGTTCATCTACAGCATTTATTTTAAAAAAACCATATCTGATCAGATCAACATCTGCCTTTATCTGAAGATATCTATCCCATTCTTAAATAAGCTTAAATAAGGAGGTGGTTATTAGCACTGGTCAGAAAATACTCTTTTCACTGACAAAGCAATTTGAGGGTGGGGGTAGGATTCCACTTGGAAAAGCCAGCACGGAGCTGCTGGGGAAATGCGTTTCAAGTAAATTTTGCTTTCATTCTTTTCCATAAGCAAGGTTACTGGTTGAATTACAACTTCCAAGATGCACTGTGGTCTTTATTCTTCTCAAAAGAAGCATAGTATATCATTGGAGAAAAAAAGAAAAGCCAGTTGCAACGCAATTCCAGGTTCTGGGTGGCAATATGATGATTGTGCCAAAGCCAAAATATTTTTCTTGTGAATATTTATATTCAAAATCAAGTAAAAAACAGAAACATGGCAACAATATATAAACTAGAGATAATAAATTATATTTTACCAATACTGTTTTTTCTCAGTTAAAAACCCCATACAAATATACTCTCTCCAAGGCCACAGAAGACAGTGCTATGACTGACAGCTGGAAGGCTTCCAGTTCTGCTTGAATATTGGAGCTATGTGTGGTGTTCCAGGGAGTCCTTCTGCCTCTGAACAAGATACAAGAAAAAGGAGAAGCACTTGGTGTTGATGTGGAATTTAGGAGGCAGATGTTCAATTTCCTCCTTCAGCAAAGACTTCCTATATAACTCTGAACACATCTCTTGGGTCTTGGTTGCAGGAAAGGCTCTGACAGCCTGATGCTGAGCCTTGCAACACTTGCTCATAAGTTTCTGGTCTCCAAAGTAGAAGTCAATAACACAAAGATAGGTTATAGATCTCTCCCATTCATAAAGAAAGCACAAACAGGATTGTAACGGGCAACACACGAAGTGGGGGGCTGCCTGGAATAGCCAACAGGCTATACTGAGCATATTTTGAATTCTACCTCATGCTAGATCTTTGCTCAGGGTTGCAGAGAGATGCCTCTTTTAAGACAGGTGTAGTCCAAATAGCTCTATCACCTGATGTGCCAAAACTCTTTAAAATTTGTTTGGGGAATATGAATGACTTTTACAGCTGTTATCGTGCTCACTGCTATTGTTATCTCTGAGTTCCAGATTTAGTTCTTTCCTCTGCTGTATCTCTCCTACCTCTGGAAGCACCCTAATTAGCAGCTCTCAGCTATTGGAGGGCCTGGGAATCCTTTGGTCCCCTAGTGAAGCTCTACTGCTTTGCATAAAGCAGGAATGAAAGGGATTCATGGGGTAAGAGAAAGTCCCTAAATGTGAGTCTGCAATGGCAGGCTAACAGCTGGGGAGAAGGAGTCCTGCCTGTCAGCCACTGCCCGAGCACTGCTCATGCATCCTGAGAGCTGTTTAGGTAAAACACATAAGCAGCATTCAGGCATAAGCAGCATTTTTGGACTCAGGACTGTCTTTCAAAAAAGCTAAGCTGCCAAATAAAAGGGGGAGCTTCCACCTGTGCTTTAAAAGAAAGAGCAGACAAAATTGATTCATTGACTGGGTTTTTTTTTCAGGTTCCCAAACACAGGGGCAACAGATGAAGATATATCTAATTCATGAATCTGGAATGGCCTTCAGTACAATCTCTCCACAAGGTACTTTGCTAAGATCTGAGATCTTACAGAACATTTGCAGAAGCAAAGCATCATGCAGCAGGGAAGCTCATAACCAAGAATGTGTCACCTGAAAGGTTTTGACTCCTCCAGCAGTAAGCAATGGCTGAATCAGAGTTTTGGGGATCACAGTCTTGTACTTGCCCTCTATCTTCCACACAACAGCTTTTTTTCTTTTATTGTTATTTCACTAATTCATTCTTTTGTTGTTTAATCTGTCTGTGTCTCAGTCTCTCATCTATGAAACCAGGGGGATGGGCCTACCTGAACTATCAGCTGAGCTCTGAAAGCAAAGGCCATACAGATTTTGATTCATTATCATTAGGATTATATAACTAAGGTAGGTGCTTAGGACAGGTATTCTTAAAGCAGTATAAATCGGTTCTCTTACCTAAAAAAGGGCAATATCCAGAAAAATATTTTTGGTTAATTCCATTTTGTCTTTGTTTACAGTGGACTTTTATATGCAGTATAGTATACTGAGGACAGAGCTTTTTGCATTGAAGTACAAACCCCCAAAAGTCATACCACTTTATTACTGTGGAAAGATAGATATTATGTTGCCAGAAATTTTATTAAAATAGCTGAATCAGAAAGGGGAGAATTCCATCAGTCTATCAGTCCCCACATAGGAAAAGAATGCAGCAGTAGTTCAGGCCTTGCTACAAAGAAGAGAACTCATGGAAGACAGAAATGTTAGAAATGTTATAACTATGGGAAAAATGTCAGTGAGAACTTTACCTTATTAGGCACTGATGAATGCACTCCTCCCTCAAGATTTTTTATTCCATGTGAGTTCTCTGCACTAATGTTCTCACTTAAAGCTAAACACAAATCCTTAAAAAACCTGTTCCCTTCCTTTGGTCCTGCAATTTTAATTTTTTTTTTGTGGTTGATCCTATTTAGATTTTAAAGTTCTAGGAGCCTATACTTCTCTCTAGAATAAAAGTGTTGTGCTTTGGAAAATCTGTTTGCTAGTTTCAGATGTAGGTTTTTAAGCAATTGAATCAACTACATTAGATACTCATGGAAAACCTCAGCTCTTCCTGTAAGTTTGCTCTGCTAGATAACACAAGCTAAAATACAATTCCTCTCTCTATAGTATATAGGGTTTAATGAGGTTGCAACTAGGAAAAAAAAGCAATAACCGTTTTATTCTAATATGGGCAGACTCTAAAGTCTGCCTGGAAGGATTAGTAGAATAGTGACATATCCTGGATCAGAAGTGGCATCCCAAGACCAAAGGCAGTGAAGCCAGAGCTGTTTGGAATAGAATGGATTTTCTTCCATGTTAACAAAAACGCTCTGGGTTTTCATGGCTCTTTATTATTCATTACTTAACTTCAGGAACTGAACTAACCCTTTCAAATATATTTGGCATTCATCATATTTGAAAAAAAGGTATTAACAGATTACAACTAACATCTTTATTTACTCAAAATAATGATCCAACAAAACAAGATAAGTGTTTATATTTAAGTGTTTTTTAAGTTACAGGGGAAAAAAAAAGAGAAACAAAATCCCCAAAAAATTTTCTACACAATCCCCATTTTTTACAAATGGTAGACACCAGATACATACCAGCAGTGCCACCACAAAGGGTTCACAGCCTTAGGAAACCAGATATAGTTTTTCGCAGACCACCTTTAAGACAGGGCTTCATATCTGCAGCCAAATATCTCCAGATAAACTCCTTCATCTTAAATGTTAGTATGGGAGTTCATGAGAGATGAGAAGTTTTCTTACTTAAAAGGCTGAGACCCCAGCTGACATATGCTTTACAGGCTACAACTGAACAGATGTTTCTCTTCATGTTCAGCAGATAAAAATATTATAAATGAGTCTAAAATAAAAGTTTCAGGGTAATAATCTAGAAATTGAACTATGAAAACAATTTTTATTACTATTTTGAGGTCATCTGATATGAAACTGAAATAACCTTAATCAAAATTACTTTGACACAGTATTTCAAGAAGTTTATACCGTCTTTTTCATCAAGTTATTTTAATACAGCTTGTTTTCATATCTTTATGCATTTTGGGCAGGAAGTGGTAGGAGATATTTTACTAGCAGGGGCGGGAAGTGGAGGATATCTTACATTCCAAGTTCATTCACATGTGTGCCTATGCATATACAATGAAGTAAAGAAACAAAAGGCAGTAAATGAGAGATACTACAATCTCATTTTGGAAACTGCTAAAAGAAAGTTTACTTTTTGTTTAATTAGCAATTGGAATATACACAAAAGAGAAGAATTGTATATTTCCTGTCTTACTGCTTTGCTTGGGAATGCAATAACTATATTTGTTCAGGCTTCCCTCAGTATTTCGAGCAGACGGCACAATTTCATCTCAAGGAAATTTTCAGAAGAGCACCTCTCTATTTTCTGCAGCCTAGGAGACCAAATGCTGCCTTCAGGCTCAGGAGAGTGGAATTCAGCCCCTGACCCACTGACTGCCCTCAGGAAAGCCACATCACCTCTCTGAGAAACGTCTGCTTCGCTGCTTGTTTGGGCTGGCCAGGGTCTTGTGAATGCCATGCACAGAGGTACTTCAACATAAGAAATGACAAGAGCTCCCCCACAGAACAAACTTTTTTCTGAGAGATGAGCTTAAGCCCCATTAAGTAAAGAAGCCTGCTGCCCTGCACGCTGATTGGGCACTCCTAATTGCAAGTCTCTGGAGCAAAATGAGAATTTTTCCTCTCAGTGGACTCTACTCAAGGGAGGTCCAAGCGATGAAGTGTGTGCCTGAGACCCTGAGCCCCAGCACATGTGCCAGAGTGACAGAGAAGCCCTACGTCACAGATCTCTCTTCAGTGTTTTCTAGAGGTTGGTTTGGGCTGTCCCTACTCATAGTGCTGGCTGTGGCAGTTCTGAGATGTGACAATTCCCCACATTTACTTCATAGGCGCTAGGGAGACTTATCACTTCATAATACTACTGACTAATTGATAGGGACAGGAAAAAGCAATGCACATGTGTCTGAGAAACCACCAGAGAGATGTCTGTAACTGGGGACAAAGAGAACTGATGCAGCACAGTTTGACTCAGGATGAGTAGGAACAACTAGAAGAAGAAAGAGCTTTACAGAGCTCCCTGAGTGGTATGAAAGCTTATATTTGATGTAATAGAAGAAGTTGCATTGGAGGTATTCAGAAATAAGAATGACTTCATCATAACTTTTGGCATCACAGAAGTCTAGGCATAGGTATATAGACTGTAGAGAGGTCAAGAAGAAAACCAAACAGCTAAAGAGGAGGATCAGAGATCAAAGTGAAAAATGAATTCTCCTAGGACTGCTATCTTCTACTCTGGTAGGCGCTCCCTACAGAGTGCTCACTGTATTAGGTACCAGTATGGAGGCACTTCTTAAACTTTCTTATAAGACATATTGCACATGGAAGCACAAAAGTCACTTTATAGTCAGATATTTTTAGACAAATAAAATGTTTTAAAGAAGTGCCTTTTTGCAGGGAATTCCATAGTCGGAGCACTATTGAGCAAATTGCTGAAATGAAAATTTTGCAATACTTATTCTGTCATAACTTTATGTGAAGTAGGAAGGTGAGTGCAGATCAGGTAGAAAGCTATCCAATGGCTGATATTTGGTCCCGTAGTCAAGCTTCGGTACCAAAGCCTTCAAACAGAATATCTGGGCTACTTCACTTCTTCTGGAACGAGGAATTGGAAACAAAGTCCTGTGCTAGCATACAGGAATGTATTTTTTTTACCTGAATCCCAATTATAGATTTTAAAATCTGAGGGATAAATTCTCCATCTTCTGCTTGTGGATGGAAGTGGCTGTTTATTGGATTTGTTTATAATTCGGTAGGAAGGATTTGGAAATTAGATTTATCCTTCAGAGAAAGTTATTGTAGAGGAATGAAGCAGTTTGGAACAGAAATAATAAATAAGGATATGTATTAATCTTAGCAATACTGACCTTGCAGGAAATTAATTTATATTTCTGTTTCTGGGTAATTCCAGAGAAAGCTTTACTAAATAATACACAGCTTGTTACCAAAATACGTTTCATAATTATAAATATTTGGAGTTAACTAAACAGTTTGAGCATTTGTATTTGGACTCAATCCAGCCTTGTGGTGTTAAGGCTGCTTAGTCTTCACCTTGCAGCACACTTTTAGGATGGGATCCTAAAATCATAGCCAAAGTCTAGAAACACATTGGCACATGCTTTTGGAAATCACAGTCTTCCAGGAACAGAAACAGGAGCTGGCAACTCTTCTCATCAGGGCAGTCTGCAAGTACCAGGGCTGAGCCCAGAATTTTCTGAATTACATTTTTCTTTTGTCTACTAGCAATTGGTATTGGGGCTTATAGGACTGTTTCCTTTTAAAACTTTCCTTTTAGCCATTCTTTGGCCAATATTTTGTAAACTTAGCCTCTGCCAGATCTCACTTGATTTAAAAAAAGAAAATTAACTGTGAGAGAGATCTGGATAGTCTTTAGAAATAACACAGTCAAAGCCAGCCATACTGTCATAATGGAGATTTAAAAATTACCAATAAACAACATCCTAGCACGTGTCTTAAGATGGCCCTGACATACAGTGTTTCTACAGGAATTAGCGCCATAACCGTACATGCCTAGTGAGATCCAAGGAAATAAATAGTCCTTTCTGTGTGTACAGAGTTTTTCCCAAAAGAGCCCATACCTACTTTGCTGCAGTAGCCACACCAGCTCAAATCTGTGAGCAATGTTAAAGTCTATGAAGAAGTATCCTGTATTCCCATACCAATACGTAAGCAATTGGTTCTTTCTATCAAGCCACTATCTGATCACCACAGAAGACCACATGTTCCCAAATAACTAATTGGTGTTGCTTAAATCAGTTACTTCGCATTTATTGGTAACATCAAAACCAAGAAGCTTTCCTAGGATGACATTCATAGACTACTCCAAATCACTAATGACATTCATACCAGGGTAGCTCCCCTTCAGGAGACAATCTCTGTGGATATGTATGTGTACACACCCATGCTCTTGAGCTAGAGGCTTTTCAGTCCTAACAGTACCTGCAAAAGACATTCCTCCTTCCAATGCTCTGTAATAGAGCTGGGAGGAAACTTGTTTCTCCTAAGTGTGTTTTTGCCTGTAGCGTTACACCTCAGAGTATCATTCTTTTCTTCCACGTGTACATTTATTATTCTCTCCCTCTGTCCCTTTGCCAGTATTGGCTTTCCTTTAGAGAGGTATATCATCTTTTTTCTTTATATTATGCCTCTTTTTTTCCCCATCAGTTTGTAATGTTCAGCATATGTAAGGGCCTGTGTTAAATGGTCATTCCTTGCATTTGTTTGGCTTAGGAGAACATGATATACCACAGGAATATCACATTTATGCTGCCAAGAGCTAATAAAGAGCATGTTGGAAGATCGCTCAGTTCTACCTCTGACACAGGCAGCCATGCTGCAGATAGTAACTGATTGCAATACAAATTTTATTTTGGAAGTAGTGAAATACTGTGGGTCATCCCTGTTATGTCGCAAGTCTTAGGAGCTCCTGTTGTGAACGTTATTATAAACTTCAAGGATGAGGGGACTTCTAGACTGTAGGAAGTATGTTGTACCTGATTAATTTGTGGAATAAGTGGTGTAAGAATCAATGTATTTGCCAAATAAAATATCAATCTGAATGGATCTTTCTGTGCTCGCTAGTTTGGGAACACAATGTACCATGGACTTAGCTAATATATACTGCTGTTTCTGCCCTTTAATAAAATCTTTCGAGGTTGATATTTCAGCTTTCCATTTCTTTACAATCAAGTGGACACTAAAAAGTGCTTAAGCAAACTTAAAATGCCAAATACATTCTCATAAAATTTATTAATAATCTTCCCTGTCAACAAGAAATAAATGTGCAATTTAAACTAGTAAACAAGGTGTTTACTAATGTGTATACACTTACCCAAAGTGTATGAAAATCCAAAAGGCAAATTAAAACTAAAACTAATGTGAAAAAAATTAACTAAAAGGCAGAATTTTGATGCTGCCTGCCCTTTTCCTGTTTTCGTTTCTTTATCTTCCAGTTTCTTCATAAATATTTTGGGTAGAGCTGTAGAGGAATTACATAAACAGGGATTATTTGCCTTATTTGTTCATCTCCCAGGGAACCATTTCTAATCCCAGATCCTGTGCAGCTGCCGGTTACTGAGGATGATTCTGGAGAAGGAATTTGCCCTCTTCCTCCTGTTAACTACTTGCAGAAGAACCAGCAAAGATATATTTTCTTATTGAAACTGATGGAACATAAAATCTACCACCTTCAGGACTTCCACGCTAATTCAATACCCTGCCTATGACAGAAGCAAGCAGCAAATATATAGAGAAGAGTGTAAAAACAGGACAAAGACATTTGTCCTTCCATAAGTATTCTCCAAAAATCCAGTGATTTGCATTCAAAGTGTTTCTTAAGCCACTGGTAATATCTTTGTATTTAAACCTCTGTGGGTTTTTCTTCCATTAATCTGTTCAGTGTCTAACCTATATAAACTTTTAGGAACCCCAGCATCCCCTGGAAAGGACTATGCATTGTCTGTGCATTGTGTGAAAAAAGTAGCTTGGTGGTTTAATTTCATGTCCTAACTAGTCTTTGTATTGAGAGAGTACCAGCAATCTTTCATTATTTATCTTCATGCCACCTACACAGGTACCCTGGAATACCATTTAAAAATTTGTAGCATATTAACACACTGACAATCTTCTGCACCAAAGATTTCAGTTACTTCAGTGAGAAATTGCACACCACCGTTAGCAGCTCAGTTCTTTCACTTAGGAATTCCTTTAGGATCCTTTGGGAATATTGTCAGACCTGGCAGTTACTGTTCTTTTTGTCTGTTTGTTCCATAACTTCTGTCAAAATCTTGACTAGAGAAAAAATTTCCTGAAACATCGCTTATAAGCAATGCTCTGCCAAGGTGAGCTCTCTAAACTCCTTCACTGTGATCACAGATGCAAAGAATCCATTTCAGTTTTCTTCTAAGGCATACCTTTTTTAAAAAGGTTGATGTACCTTGATCCCCTATTGGCTGTACTGATGTTCCAGCAGACGTGCTGCTTCTGATGTGTTTGAGAAAGACTTTACTATTATTACTGATGCCATTTGGACACTCATCGCCTACCCTATTCTGCTTTTTCACATGTAATATGTGGAGGTTTATGATTTTTCTGGTTTTCCTCATTTGGGTGCATTTTCAGCTTCTGAAAGGTTCTTTCTTTCTTTCTTCTAATAACCTCCTCTACCCTTCTGTTCAGTCATGCTGGATTTCTTTTCGTCTTTCAAAAATGGGATGCACTTGCCCTGAATTCCTGTGTGGTGTCTTTGAACAGCCTCTTTGCTGCTTGCCAGAGCTTTACCCTTCTACTATCCCTTTTACTGAGCTTCCTCCTCTGTATGTAATCCTTCGTTCTGAAAATAAGAATAAGAGGAATGGCATTCTTGTTTATGTGTCTCCTAACACAATTGGAAATGAAACCAACATCTAGGCCTTACCCAGAGGTATGACTTATCCTTTAACCCAGGAGGCTCAGGGGCAGTATACTCCATAGAAAGTGGCTAACTGTTGAGTATCATCCTGTAGACCTTTCCATACTTTATCATTCCATGAACATTTACCGCATTTCATCATTCCATGAGCAACCATCTATTTCTTCAGCTTTGTGCTACCTCCTTGAATTTGATTCTTCCTTTATGCATCCTTTCTGCAGCGTCATGTCTGCATCTTTCTTCCCATCAGCATTAACATAATCAATGCACTCAGTCCTTGGCAGAATGGCAAGCCCTTCATATTTCAGAGTAGCTACAAGCAAACAGAAAAACTTACCATTCATTTTCAGAAACACATAATTCATTTCAAAAATAACAGAAAGTCTCATAGTTTCAAATTCATTTAGGTAAGTGACCTCTATCAGCAATATATTCAAAATGAAGTAGTAATGAAGTTGCTGTGGCTACTGCAATCAAAATTGTAGCTGTTGGGTATTTTGAAATGCAGATGCTGACCAAACATTGCACTCCCCAGGTAAGTTGCATCATGGCTTGACAAATGGGAGTTGGCAAATGACCTTAAGAAGCTGTTGAGGAAAAAAAACAGGGAAATTATTACCATATGCTATCTAGTGTGCCGCCAGTACAGGGTGGATAGACGGCAGCGCAGAAAGGCCTGATGACAAAACAATAAACCATGAGAACACAAGTAGATGACGCTTTGAATCTGAGCCCTGTAAGTCATCATCATAATACAACTGAAATGCAAATCAGCAGCATGGGGTGATGACTAGCAGTTAAGGGACAAAACTGCAGCAAAGACTTACAGGATGTGTGAGTTTGGGGCTGTTTCAGTAATAGAGAAGTAGTAAATGAGTAACATCAACATGTAAGTTTAGTATTGCTTGAAAGCTGGTGTTAGCATTTGATCTTAAAATCTTTCATGTCTTCCTGTGCCCCTATGGACTGAGATACTTCTAGTCAGTTCAAGCATAATGTAATTTGGAGCTCATTTACTTTAGAGCAGTCCATGCAATCAAAGCTCTGTGGTGAAAGCTGTTTTTCAATAAAAAACATCAACATTAAAGGTTTGCTACCAATTGGCATATGCAAATGCATTAAGAAAAAGGGGGGGAAAGTGGAATAACTAGCAAGGGAAAGTTTGCACTGTGTATGCTCTTGCTATGCTCTATTTGGGCAGAACATCAACATTTCAGTCCAGCCTAAACAAAAAAAAAAATTAAACCTTAAAATCTCTGCAGACAATTGCTCATAATCATCTTCTAGGACATTCTGAGCTTGTCCCTTTGTTTTGGGTTCTTTTCTTGTTTTAACTGCTTTGTGACCTTTGTCATCACTAACGACTGTGGAAGGAATATGTAAAATACCATCAAATTTGGAAAAATAGGACATTATATCCACCCCAGTCATTTTGCTCCAATGTAAATCACTACATAAGGTGCAAGGCAATAAAGTCTGAGCACCATTGTATTTCCATAGCCTGACCTTAATATTAAATCCTATGACTGGTGACTCAGTTTCTGTCTGGTATTTTGACATTTGCCTCTCATTAATCATTCTGCACAATTCCAATAAAAACAGTGTATATTAAAGCAGGGAAATTACATCTGTTAGGATTAATATCTAAGTTTCCAACACAAAATCGCATTGCGACTGGGGAAAAGTTGAACTGGCATTTCAGTTCAGGACACTTGGTTAGCTAATTGCTGGCATATATAGTTCGTGCATATCATTCCTCAATATATGAGGTGCCCACACTACAGCTGCTATAAGATACTTAAAAAAGGAGGACACTGTGCCATTAGTTCTCTGATGATCATAAACCCATCCAGCCATGTGCTCACCTCAAAAAGAGCAGTGTGATTTATAGAAATTCTAGTTTTGAGCAGTATTTACATGGTTTCACAGCCAAGGGCTTTATTGTGCTCTCAGCTGAAGCCAATGGGACTGTTGTCATTGTTCTCAAGGTGAACGGGGTTGGGCCAGAAATGCAGGATTACAGCTAACGAGGCAATACTCAGTTTCTCCTGAGGGTTCAATGATTCCAGCCTGAGCTTCCTCAATATCCACTGCAGCTGCACAAACCCAGGGAGACTCACCACTTCTCTAGAATCAGAACATGATATTCTGGATTTAGATTCTCAGGCCTTAGTTAGCACTTGTTAAAGAATGATTCAAGAAATATGGGGCAAGATCAGTCCCACATACATTTTTCGACCAAAAAAGTAAGCATCTACTGCTTACAGGCACTTTATTACATCTCTTCAAAGACATAGTTGGCAATACCTATCTTTTGTGTAATACCACAGCAATAAATGCACTTTCCTGGGAGGTGGAAAAAGTGGGTTTCCAGAGCCATGTAAGCCTGAGAGGGTTTGAACATACAACTCCTAGCCATCCAATCTACCAGGCTCTTTGCTCAAAGATGTCCTTCATGTGTCCTCTCGAAGCTGGGCTATTATGCAGCCACAAACCAGGCTGTCATTTTCTATCCATCTATTTCTAACAACTTTCAAACCAGTTAGCTCATCTCAACCAAAGAGAAAGTATCAAAGATGTAATTTCCCCCCACATCTCTAGAAAACAGATCACAAAACAGAAGAGAGGCTCATCTGTCACCACCACCAAGTGACAAAAAACAGTACAATCTCGACCCTCCTCTGGTTCCAGCATGCCTCTGGGCTGGTAGTCGGGCATGCTCCTGCTCATTCACAAAGATGACCTTCATTTAGGCTGAACTAGGGAAGACATGGAAATGAAGTCCTTAGCAGCCCTGAGGCTACTGTGCCATGAGGGTTCATAGCTACTCTCTCCTACCTTAACGTTGCTTTTTGGTTTTGGGGTGTTTTTTTTAAGGAATTAATTCTGCTTAACTAGGCCTTTCTTTTTCACAAAGCTTTCTGAATCCTGAATGGACAAAGGCATCTAACCTCTAGAGGAGGACAGAGCACGCATCTGCTCCTAATATTTCATTTTGCAGGCAGATGCCTGCTCTCCCAAATGCCTGTCTTTCTTCATCCCCTATCACTGGCAGCCGGTGTCACAATTGCCCTGCCTTTCCTGCTTCTCAGAAATTTTCTGTTTAACTTGGGCACCTGGAGTGGGTGGTATTGATTATGCCTATGGAACATTCCTGTGGATTACAGGAGCTTGTTTTGTCAACATGTATTTCTGTCACCCTCCTGTTACGTGGGAAAATTCTTCACACAACCTTCAGTAATCCATTCTTATTAGAGTGTCATTCAGATCACATTACAGTGGATGACTAGGCTTCACTTACTACCTTTTGCTGTTGAATTTTTCTCTTAATGGAGGCAGGCATTTTAGCGTATTTAAAAGTTTGATTACACTAAAGATGAAGTTTCCCCTTTTATATCTCCTTGGTAGACTCAAGCTAAGCAATAGAAATCAAGCCCCATGTTGATAACTACACTGAAATCTCATCTCTCTTCTTCCTAAAATTCTTGCTTTATGTCTATCCCATTAGGCTGGTTCTTGAAAGTTTTTGACAGAATAATGTTCTGAATTTTTAAAGTATGCCGAGCTTCAGTCTTCTTCCTGAAGCGTGGAAAAAAAACCTGTTGTGTAAACAATATTCTATCCTAAAGATACAAAAACTTAACAATCAAAACAATCTCAAGCTGTAAATTACTCTGACTAAATTTCACTATATATTTACTTGGCTCTATTCCAAGATTTAAAACGATGCAAAATTAGCACTCAGTCTTTTGACTATATTAATGCAATTTCTCCCCCTCTGCCTTTACCAAGACTAGGGGTAGCCTGGATTTTTCAGCTTTTTTAAATCATCCTTTAGTACAAGTCTTAATGTTTCTTTTTCCCCTCTTTCTGGAGAAAAGCCCAATACAGGGTTCCTGATACAAATACTCCCAGACTACCAAAAAATGAATATACATCCAGCTTTTGCGAATTGTCCTAAAACCTGCTTTGTACCAGGAAAAGGTTGCACTGAACAAAAAGTCTTCAGAAAGTAGAGGCCGGTAAAGACTTCCCCTCCCTTTCCCCCCCAGCAAAAGTTATGGTTGTTTTGAAAGGACCCACATGCAAAAACTTATGCAAAAGCTAAATATTTATACTTCTGCCAAAACCAGTCATATTTTTTATGGAAAATAGAAATTTTCCACAAAGGTGGGTACTTTGTATAGAAAACTACTCTTTCTGTGTAAAACGACAAAAAAATCCAGCTACCAATTTTCTGTAGAACAGTGATTTTGATTCAAAAGTTTGGAGAGGGACTATTTTCCACAAAGTAGGATAGGGCCTTGGAAAATACCTCTAGAAAAGCCTGGTCTAATATTGGTGCACAGAACTACACTATAAAATCATAGAATGGTTTGGGTTGGAAGGGACCTGAAGGATCATCTGGTTCCAACCCCCTGCCATGGGCAGGGACATCTTCCACTAGACCAGGTTGCTCAAAGCCCCATCCAGCCTGGCCTTGGACACTTCCACAGATGGGGCATCCACAACTTCTCTGGGCAACCTCTTCCAGTGCCTCACCACCCCAAGAGGGAAGAATTTCTTCTTTATATCTAATCTAAATCTACCCTTTTTCAGTTTAAAACCGTTACCCCTTGTCCTATCACTACACTTCCTGATAAACAGTCCCTCCCCATCTTTCCTAAAGTCCCCCTTTAAGTACTGGAAGGCTGCCATAAGGTGTCCCCGGAGCCTTCTCTTCTCCAGACTGAACAGCCCCAACTCTCTCAGCCTGTCTTCATAGCAGAAGTGCTCCAGCCCTCTGATCATCTTTGTGGCCCTCCTCTGGACTCACTCCAACAGGTCCATGTCCTTCTTTTGTTGGGGGTCCCAGAGCTGAACACAGTACTCCAGGTGGGGTCTCACCAGAGCAGAGTAGAGGGGGAGAATCACCTCCCTTGACCTGCTGGTCTGTTGGTCACACTTCTTCTGATGCAGCCCAGGACGTGATTGGCTTTGTGGGCTGCAAGCACACATTGCCAACCCATTCAGTTTTTCATCCACCAATACCCCCAAGTCTTTCTCCATAGGGCTGCTCTCAATACACTCATCGTGCAGCCTATATCTGTGTTTGGAATTGCCTCAACCCAAGTGCAGGATTATAAAATCCTTTTCACTAGCTGATCAAGTTCTACCTTGAACAGCAATTTCTTTCTTTGCCCTCACAGTTAAAATATTTGTCCAAAACAGCTACCTGGATATCAATCTATGCATTTACTCTCACCTAGGTTACTTTACCTGTTATTCTGCCAAATTTCCTTTAGCCTACATAGTTCCTTTCCTGGTGACATATCTAATCTCAATTTATATTTTATCAGCATTCTGAATGAAGCATTCTCTAAAATCCTTAGGTCTTCATTTATTTGCTCTGTATCTGCTGAACTCATCTTTCTTGACTGTGGATTGCTAAATTTATATGCAACACTTCAGATAAGATCTGACCAGTCCTTTGTGTGTTGCCTAGCCTCATTACTTTTCTAACTCTACAGCAAGTATCTCTCCCACATGTCCTAAGATCACATTTATTTTTCACAGTCGTGTCACATGAATACTCAGGTTTGCCACACGCTGACTCGTACACCCATACTTCCTGCTATTCCCCTTTAGCTTACGGTGGAAACACCTGTTCATTTTTCATTGGCACACAGCCTTCCATTTTGCTCTATTAAATTTCCAGTTTTTTTCTAGTGCTTAATTTTCAGTTGGCCAGTTCTGTCAGATACCCAGATACTGCTTACTCTCGACAACACTTTGAATCCTTCGCAAATTTTGTTTTGTCAAAAATTAAAACAATTACTAAAAGTAATAAAATAGGACCCCAGCCAGATCTCTGAGGAACTTTACTCTTACTTCCTTTTATCCTCCTATTCATACATCGGCATTATTTGTCAGGTTCATTTAACCACATTTTTGCCAAATAAATATTTCATTTAACCCATCATTTCAATTTTAACTAGCAATTTCTATGACACTGTATCAAATACTTTACTGACAGCTGTCTAGAATAAATCTAATGTCCTTTTATTGCGTAGAAAATACATCTTAATAAAGAAAAGTATGGGATTGTATTGGCACTGGCTCCTCTTGATAAATACTATTTTTATTTTACTTTTCGTCTTCCCTTCTGCACCTACTCTTCTCTACTTTTCTAAAGACTTCCCTGCCACACTATCAGTTAATTTTTTCTACTTTTTTTGAGTTTTGCCTCTAGAATTTTGTGGCAACGCCTATCCTTTACTTTAAATGGTACCAAAAATTTATCATCATAATAACTAACCATTACAAAAAACCTAAAACTAATGGGGACAATTTC
Source organism: Phalacrocorax aristotelis (assembly GCF_949628215.1). NCBI lineage: Eukaryota > Metazoa > Chordata > Aves > Suliformes > Phalacrocoracidae > Phalacrocorax > Phalacrocorax aristotelis. Next base: position 11,548,480 of record NC_134277.1, on the reverse strand, counting down.
CCCCTCATTGTACCAGAATAAAAAATACTTCAAATTTTCAGAAAGTAAAAAATTTAATTTATTTTTGTCCAGTAAAAGACGCAAAAAACACTGTTCAAACCTGGAGCTTTGTAGGAAATCATAGCTAAATTGGCATGAGCCAAGTATTTTCCATTATACCAGATACACAAATTATTTATTTTATATTTAATTTATAAATTTAAAATATCAGATTTTACTTTCTTTATAAATGTGAATGCAACAGAATACCTATTAATTTAATGTGTTGAGCAAGTATTAAGGAAAGGACCTGCCTATAATGGAAATATGAAAAATAGAATACCCTGGCCAAGAAATTGGAAAGGTTCATTATGCTGAAGGGATCTCTCTCGCTCTTTTGAAATTACAAAAAGCCTGGGAGACTTATAAATTTGAGGGAGAGAGGACAAAATTGCATACTTCACACTAAGCATTATAGACTGCACTCTGTGTCTTTGGTGAACACTGTAGCTGTCCATATTCTGATGGAAGACTTCACAGTTACAGACATCTCCTCATCAAGCCATTTAAAAGTCTGAGAGTCCTGAGCTTAACATACCAAAAAGAAAAGACTCTTCATTTTCATAGAATTTCTTTGTGTTTCTAATCTGCAGAAACATATTTTTGAGTACCCAGGCTACTTCCACATTATAGGAAGACCACTCTGAAGAGTTCTTCATATCGTTATGCTCTTGGTTAGGAATATGTGCTGTTTGGATGCACCTGGTATGCTGATGTTGGCAAACTGCCATTTTTCAGGCCACTGCAACAAAGCAGTTTGTGGAGCAGTTTGAGCACCTTCACTAGAAGATATGTTCTCAGCTACAGTATGAAGCTACTCTTCCTGCCTAGCACCAGCAGAGCACTGCTGGGGATGCTGAAATGGAAGAGAATGAAAAAGCTGAGGTGACGCTTAAGGACAGCCTTCCCTTAGAAAACCCTCCTTCTGCATGGTAGTGCTTTTTGTCTAAGAAACAAGCATAGGGTTAAAGAGATTATGTAGACATAAGACGATCAGTGATGACAGCAAAAGTTTGAAATAACTAGGAGGACTTTTTGAACACCTGCTGGAGCTGCACATAAAATACATTGATGAGTTTCTTTGGTTTATTCAGAGAATCTGCATTCACCTTCTCTTACTGCAGTTACTATAACATTTGGTGCAGGAAGGTCAACTGTTTGACAGTAGCAACATTGTGCTGGATGGTGTTGTAGGCCTGTGTCCCCTGGAACCTGACCATGGTCTGAATTACCTTTGTCGTGAGCAGGACACATATCATTTTCCCCATTCAGGCCTGGCACCTTCTTTGCTGTGCTTCCATCTGGTCTTTGAAAAAGGCTCAATAAGATCATCCATGTTAATAGTTACGAGTGCCAAAATTTTTGGGAACATAAATCTTCTCCAATATAAAAGGTCCAAACAGCATGTACATTAAAGTCACAATTCCTTTTTCTTGGAAATCCTTTCTAACATCTATTTCCATGGCTGATAAAATCTTCCCAGTATCATTATTTGGACTGCAGAAAAAAAAAGCACCTAACAAAATGCAGGATGACAGTAGAGAGCGCCTTTGGGAGATTTCAGAATATGCGATGAAGACCTAGTATCTTTGCTAAGTGTGAAGACTTAGGAAGAGTTACAATGAGACTTAGTACAGCATTCCGCAAAAAGTGAAAGCAAAAAGTCTCTCTGAGGTCTTGAAAGCAGGACTGGAAACATGTGAAATAGCTTGAACAGATCAACAGATAGCCACCCTTGAAAGAGGCACATCGTCCAAGATGGCCTGTACACATGCTTTGAGGGAAATCCTTGTAATTTTTTCATGCAGTTCAGGTATTTCTGGTAACTATATATCATGTATTGTGTAAACAAAAATTGTTAGATGATATAACAAAATAAAACCTCCTTTTAAACAATTAAAGCAATGGGGTTTTAGTCTTTACGCATGACAAGAACATGATTTGTGCACAGAATGTAAATTGTCAAAACATCTTGAACTCCACAAAATTAAAAAACAATTCAGCTCAAAGGGGATTGAGGTCATTGCTTCAGTATGTAAAGCTGTCAGCTTCTTCTCCATGGGCCTGACCAAAATCACATCAGATACTTATTGCCAACACCATATCAGAGGACTCTGAAGAGACAGATGGCCAAGCAGAAGGTACTTGTTACTTATACCTTTACTGGCATGTACCTGTCCTTGGCAGACTTCTCCAACAGCTGGAACTGGAGAAAACCTTTTAGCTCCTGCATGTGCCATGGGAGCAGAGAGCTTGCAATACCTTGCTGTTGCTTGCCACCAGGTCCATTACCTGCCACTGAACTTTCCATTTTCACTTTTACTGTCTTTTCTGTAACACTCAGGCTCTGCTGAGTCAAAATAATATCTATTTCAATCAAACTGCATTTACTTTTCTACCACCTCTGTTGTGAAGAGGGGATGAATTTCTCTCCATGTTTGGACTCCATCCTTTTCCTCCATGTCTGTGCAGTCCTTCTGTGCCTCATGTATACCTCCACAAATTGCTCACTTTGTTCTTTCCTTTGAATTTGACAGGCTATTCTTGGAAATGGCATCAAATCTACACTGATTATCAAAATTTACATGACTCCTTGATTCCTTCATAACCCCATCTATTCTTTGCTGCATAAGAGTAGCAGTCTCATTTGTACATATCTCTATATATCAACAGCTGTTTTAGTTCCATTCTTGTTCTTCGCTCCCCCCCCCCCGTACATCTGCTATAACAGGGCACTGAACTGTGCCATGTTTAAGCAAAAAGAACTTGAATGACATTTTCTGGGCTTCACCCATCAATAATTGGTATTCTTCTTAGGCAAAAAAAAAAAAGCACTTAGCTATATCTAAACAAAAATATTAGCATTTGATGCATCTCTTTCATCTGGTGTCTCTTTCATGTCAAAGAGCCACTGGGAACAGAGACAGAAGAAATGGTTGAGAAATAACATGATTTTTCTTTTCACCTTATAATGCCGATTCATTGAAAACAAGACATCACAAAAATCTGTCTCTGGACAATCTTCTGACAGAGCAGATAAAAGTTTCAAACCCTCTTTGCCAGTTCTGGGGTATGTGGACCGCCTACTACCTGAGATACTAGTTTCTGTCAATCCACAGAAGGAATAATGATGACAGTTCCCAAGACTGTTTTCACACCGCATGTTAACACTAATTTCTTAATTGGTTTCCCAAGCTACTCAGGTTCAACAGCCTAATGAATCTTTTGCTCGAAGAATCTAACACTGGGATTTGGTGTCTGGCAACTCTTGTGTCCTCAGCTGCTGGGGCAGTCCAGCTGGTGGACAGTCTGCCTGAAAGCTCCTCTGCAAAGGGACTGCTGTTGGGTTTACTGCTGAAGTACCTGAAGAGTCTTGACATGCATAAATTTCACTCATGAGAGTGACTGGATTTGAAGACTGCTTTCTCAGTGGGATGCCAGTCATCACAAAGTACAAGAAATAACTTCTAAAGAGAGGGGAGACAGAAAGTATTTTTCCAAAGCCTTGCAATAATGATAAGACATCAGATTTCTGTAAAATATGAGATTAGGGAAATGGTTTTGAGACTGTTACTTTGAAAAGACCTATAGCCCTTAAGAAATTGCTAAGAGCACCCCCAGACTGCTTGGGTCAATAACCAGGAGCCTGAAGAGGAATCCTGGATTCCGGTCTCAGGAATCAGGAGGGCTGCACTGTGCAATTCTCCATTTCCAAGAGGTTTGACCTGAGATTCTGCCTGAGAATCTCAGAGCTAGCAGCATAACCAGGTTCTTCTGCAACCCAGCTGTGTTAGAAGTAGGTGCAATTTGGCATTTCGGTCCACCTGTTGCATAGAGATCAAAGTCAATCCAAAGGGGTGCTATCTTCTATTACAATGAAAATACTTTCATTACTTGACCATATGCCATCGTACAGAAAGTTTTTCTTTCTACATTAATGTTTCCCTCTGCTCTCAGCATGCAGTTTATAACACTGCTCAATACGGTTTGTAGGGTTTCTTTCTGATGATACAACAAAGGTTATAATCAGGTCTTTCTTCTCAATATATGAAAGAATTTTTGCAAATGTATTAAAAAAATGACATTTCCCTTCAGTTTTTTCCTAGATGTGTCCTTGGTTTGTTTATAGCTGGTTATTTTGTGTGGCATAAGGCTATTTAGGAGAGTATATTATGTTGCCCGCTCAGTTCCTTTTAATACACAGCACTTAAATTACAGCACATATAAGACAGTGGAAAGACAACTCTTATTTATTTTCATTCTCAGCTAAAAGCCAGCATGTAAGCTCTGCTTTTTGTATAACAAAAGGCATGGGTACCATAAATGCCACTTAATTATATATTTTATATGCCTTGTGAGGCAAAACCAAGATCCATGCCTGGTGTAAAACGCCAGGCAGTTAACACGGAGTTGCCTTAAACTGTTGGTCCTCTGTCGAGACCTCGAAAATAGCGGCTTGGGGGGAGAAAGATTTTTTAATACAGTTGCTGATCTGCCCAGTGGTAAGGCTGACCGTGCCAGGGATCACTTCCCTTACCCCACAACTGGGCGGGCGGGGGTGGGTGGGCTTTCCTGTGTGTCTGGCTTGGGGGGAAGCCGGTCCTCCGTTATCTCAACGGTTTCACGGGCAAAAGGCACCCCAGTGCTGCTGTGGGGACGGGCGCCCAGGTCCCCGATGTGTTCGCATGAGGAGAGAGGGCGCCCCAACACCTCGAGGCAGGCAGAGCCAGGTAAATGCCGTCCCGGGATGGCGGGGGAGCACCTGCGGGTGGCCGGGATGGGCGGGCGGCGTCCGGGCTGAGGGGAACGACTCGCACCTCTTACGGGGGGAGCAACGGCGGCGGGGAGAGGGAGGAGGAGAAAAGGAAGCCGAGGAGAGGTGCTGAGGAGAAGCGGGAGGGAAGGGAGCCGGGGTCTAGAGGAGGAGCTGAGCGCAGAGAGGCGGTGGCGGGCAGGGACTCAGTCGGGCAGGCAGCTGACGGCCGCCGGAGCGGCGGGCGGGCGGGCGGGAGGCGGCCGGGGGCAGGTGCGGGAGCCGCCTACAGCCGCAGGGCGGCGGCCGCCCGCGGGGTGGGGGGCTCGGCTCGGCGCCCGGCAGCGGCAGCCCCGGGCCCTATGGTGCTGCGGCGGCAACCGCCTTCTGCTCGCCACCTTCGAAGGGGGCCCGCGGAGCGGCGCGGGGCAGCGGAGCCCGCCGGCCCCGGCACTTGGCTGGCATGAGGACCCTGCCGATCCTCCTCCTCTCTCTCTGCTGGAGCCTGGGGCGGGTAAGTCACCCCGCGCTCACTCCCGGCCCCGGGGGGTGGCTCGTCCCTCCAGACCGCGGACGGGGTGACCCCTACGGCTCTTCCCGCCGCCCCCGTCCCTGAGGTGCCCTTGCGGACCCCCGCGGGCTGGCGGCTCCCTCACAGCTTCCCCCGCTCTCCGGAGCGAGGAGGGAGCTCAGCCGTAGCAGGTGCGGAGAATTCGGCCCCACCGCACTCGCTTCGGGAGAGGAGTGCCTCCCGCCGCTCGCCCTTACCGGGTGTCCCCCGGCGGGGACCTCGCAGGGGAGGGGGCTCCTGCCCCGCCGGGACCCCCGGCGCTTATCGCCCATCTCCCCCTCTGGCCGCCCCCGCGGACGGGCTCCCTGGCCGCGCAGGCGGCGGCGGGCCGGGCCGGAGGCGGGGGGCGCCGCCCCGCACCCCCGGGCGCTCCGCGGGGGCTGGGACTGCTCCGCCCCGGCGGGGCAGCGCGGGCCGAGCCCGGGACCCGTCCCCATCCCCGGCGGAGCGGCGCTGGGGCGGGCTGGCGCCGGGAGACTTGCTCCCCGCTATTTTCCCCGGCAGCCGGTGGCCACCACTAGTTTGCGAAGAGTTTTCAGAGAGCGCTGCCCTGGTACGGTCTGGAGGGACGTTAGCAATCTTAATTATAGCCTGGAGAAGAGGAGGCTGAGGGGAGACCTTATTGCTCCCTACAACTACCTGAAAGAGGGTTGTAGCGAGGTGGGTGTTGGTGTCTTCTGCCAAGTAACAAGCGAGAGGGCAAGAGGAAAAGGCCTCAAGTTGCACCAGGGGAGGTTTAGATTGGACATTAGGAAAAGTTCCTTCACCAAAAGGGTTGTCAAGCATCGGACCAGGCTGCCCAGGGAAGTGATGGGGTCACCATCCCTGGAGGTATTTAAAAACATGTAGGTGCTTAGGGACATGGGTTAGTCGTGGGCTTGGCAGTGCTAGGTTTACGGTTGGGCTTGATGATCTTAAAGGTCTTTTCCAACCGAAATGATTCTATGAGTCTATGACAATGTGGGGGGAAACCCCACATGATTAATTTCTCTTTAATACATTTTACCAGCTAACAATGTACAAAACATTCAGAATATTAAAGTCTTCAAATTTAGGGCGTCTCCTTTTAACATCTTTATATTTTTAAGCATTTCTTCAGTTGTTTGTAAAAGTCTGTAACGTTGCTGGAAACACGATTTATAAAAAAAAAAAATTTAAAATTTCCCTCTAAATCTTTCCAGTTTTTTACTGTAAATTTAAAATACGGATCTTCCACCAAAAGCTGGGGAAACCATGCTGAAGGTAAATGGAAGCAGCTTGTCATAAGGAATGTTTTTCCAGTCAAACTGCTGTTCTGGATGCCTTAAAAATTGTTAAGCCACTAAAACACAGAGAGAGTCCTTGGCTGGATTTCCAGCTGTGTACCTTTACGATGTGCAGCACAGTGCACACGGTTCTGTATTCGGTGGTTGCAAAAGATAACCGACCCTTGGTAAAGCAGAGGGAAAGATGGATGAGCACCAGCCCTGAAAGGTGGTGAGTGCCCTCAAAACCCATTTTGGGGTTCTTGATGTGTTTCGGGACATGGTCTATGCCACATAGTCTTGAACCCTAAATCTCTCTAGCTCTGTGAAGTAAATCTGAATGAAACTGGTGTACGTACTAGAACAAAGTATATTGCAGTTTGCCATGCATCCCGAGTTTGAAAAGTAATGTGTTACCTTTGGGTACTCACAAATTTATGTTCTGAAAGTAACCTTCGCTATTAGATTCTAAGAAACTGATACTAAGAAACTTGCAGGTCTTTCATAAGTATGAGAGAGACAAGTCACTCCTTCGGCAGGTTTCTTAATTCAATAGCTGCTTTGATTTTTCCCCTCATTTCGTTAACGTTTCCGTTTACTGGAACCTACCTTTCTAAGACCCAGCAATTATAATACTTTTTGATGCATGGGAGATCTACTCTCAGTTACCAAATGCTTGCAATTGGAAAAAATAATATTAAAAATCTGTTGCATGAAAGGAAAATGCAGTTAAAAACATTAGGTATACATGGGACTTTATTTTACATGGGAGCTATCTGGAAAGTAGATAATACCTAATAAAACACAGATATTTTCAGTATAATGCTGAACCTTCTACTACAAGCACTAGAAATCCAAATTTATGTTAAGGATCTTTACAATTCGCTTTAAAAAGAAAAAAAATCTGCCCTGAAAACATATAATTTCAATAGTCAGTATAGAGAAAAGATGGGGAAAAGGAAGTAAGATTCTGATGTTGTAGCTGGTGAAATGAGACATTTGGAGAAGAGACAGATTTTCCTGAGTTTTCATAACAGCTCCTGCTGTTATTCTTATGGCTATTATGCTGTATTTTTAGAAGTTGCACAAGTGGCTTGCCCACAAGGAGACTGCAAGAATGACCAGGTTTTCAGTCCTAACTCTGGCTCCTAGGTTCTGGGTCCATGATCACAGCTTAATTAGTTAAGTATTGTTATTTTAAAAATAGTGTCCCATGAATCAGATGCTATTACCAGATTCTGTTATTAAATGTCTCCTAGAAAAAGTAAGAGAGAGAAAAGGGGAGAAAGAAACTTGGAGAGAGACCACCCTTTCCTTGGTACTACAAGTATGAGGATGACTGAAGTACAGCACAGCCACATTTTATTTCATTACGATGTTATTCCATTTGAGCTAATCTCGCAGTCCATTCAGCTCCAGTGGAGATCCTTGTTTTCCCATTTGTCGCCTACTACAGTCACTTCTCCCATGCAGCCTCTTACGGACTCTGCGTGTTTCTCTTTTAGGCTCTGTCTGCCTCTGTGAATTCAACTGACTTCAGCACAACTTCCTGGTGCCTTATTTCTCTCCCCAATACTGCTACATCCCTGTCTCTTCACATGGACATAAATAACCCTTTCTGAAAACCAAGGAACTGGGGACAGGGCTATAAATGAGTAAAGGCAATAGTGCTTTCATTTCTAAAGGAGTGGGATTTTCTTCCTGTGTAGCACTTGCTTGAATCAAATATTCATGCTCTGGGGCCTTCAGGAGGTAAAATATACATAGTGGGAAAGGGAAGAAAAGCAAAATGTACCATGTCAAAGAGAATGCGGTTTGATTGGTTTTCATGTTCAGTGATTCGTATTAGACTTGCAGCTTCCTAACTTAATTCAAAAGCAGAAAACGCAAATGTGTTTACTTTTCTGTTTCAGTTTAACCTGCAGTTTTTCTGGAGGAAAAAGTCTCATGAAACAACATTGGTGAATGCACTTGAAAGTTAAATATTTTGTTTTAAGTGACAGTTGGCCTTGAAATGCTACAGGAAGGAGCCAGTGAATGCTCTAGTAGATTATTTTAACATTTGGTTTTGAAAAGTTGGTGTGTGAGAAGCTGAAATGGGCAATGGCTGTGTCTGCAAAATGCCTAGTACATGCTTGAGCAAAACCAGTGCCAGTTAAAGCTGCGGATTTCACTATTGGAAGTTGCATCCTTCATAAAGCATTTTAATTCATGTTTCAAGACCCTGGCCTGTTAATTTGATATAGGTGAAGTGTGTCCATCCAGAATGCGGATTTCGGCTGGAGATTCACAAGGAGGAGACAAGGTGCATGGAACTTCTAAAGAATGCAAAGCCAGTGGACTACAAAGGTAAGAAAAGTTAAGCTGTAATGTAGGGACAACAGTAGTATTCAAGATTTTCTCTCTCTACCTTCTTTGCTGTTGTGGTTGCAGTTACAATATTTGTCTGTACTATGCTTATAATTTTATGTATTTTAGAATTTATGCAGATTTTGCGTTAAGGATTAGCTCCAGCAAGCATGTGAGAGGTGTGCCAGGCACTAGGCACGCACTGGGTGGGACACTAGATGGGAGCAAATACATTCTCATGTCTTACGCTGTTGCTGAGAGTATTTTCTGACTGGCAGAGAAGCTGCAGGCTGGTGATGCCAGGATCAGCAGAAAGAACAAGTCTGAGAAAAAGCTGAAAGCCTTGGATTCAAGCATCTCTAGCTATTGTTGACAGTAAAGTACTAGTGGCAGGAATGATCTTTGGGTTTCCCAGGCAGAAGATGTTTTAGACAGAAGATCAAATTCACACCTAGAGTACTACAGAGTCATGCAAAGGGAAAACTGGACAGTAGTGTTACATTCAAAAAAACAAATTCTGTTAGTTTATTGTTTTTTATTTTCTTTTCACATAGAAAGATAAATATCTAGATACAGATATGGCCAATTGTAATTTAATAGAAAGATGGAAGAGGAGATGTAGTTTATTGTTTTTTAATTTTAGAATTTATTGCATTTCCTTGCTACATTTTCATGTGAGTAGAACATAAGAACATGAGATTATGAAAAAAATGGCATTTTTGGTGTAAGTCGGAACTGCTGATAAAGCCATTTGTTCAGCAAACCAAATAAGAAGGCGACAGATGAATCCAGACAGCCAAATGAAAAGCAAATCTGTAACATTAAAGTAGCTAGGGCAGAACTTGATTAAAAGTTTTTTGCTTTTTAGGGAAGTCAGAAGTGTGTATTTATGAATTTTATTTTATTAATGACAAAAGTATTAATGTTTTATGATCAGTTATCTTTTGTAAACTCTGTCCCAGAACTTGTGAGCAGTAAGCAGTCTCTATGTACCTACTCGTGAAAAGGCAAAAGTGCTTCTTGGAGTGCTTTATTTGCATACGTTACCTGCCCAGCACTCCTCTGGTAACATGTAAAATATTGAAGGGCGGGATGGGCTTTCAGTGAGACTTAGAAAAAGAGGAAAGACATTTTAGATCTAAAGACAACTGAACGCTTTTCAGTCCAAAATACAATTTTGATTTTTACAAAGTAATGTCACATCTAAAACTAATAATTAAATTTCTGTTGTTAAATGATCTTTTAGTGGCTGAGGGTATTTAATTTCAAATTAGTTCTACAAAGCCCTAAGCCTCATTGGTGTCCTGCCTTGTGGTACACTAGTCGAGGTATGTATCATCTCTGAATAACTAGGCTCCTTGGAACACTTCAGCTCTTGTAGTGTGGTTGTTTTCCTTTGGCCGAACTAGGTGATACATAGCGTATTTGGGTTTTTTTCATATTCAGTCCTTTTTGAATGCACTGTGAAGATTATTATGATACCTCAGGGACCTGCCATCTGCAGTGCCCTTTGAGCATAAACATGAGTCCCAACTCATGATGCTTTATCCACCTCTCTTCTTGATTTGAATGTGTAACTCCCTCAGCGCATATTCTAATATCAATTGGTATACAATAAAATAATTAAAAGCATCATCAACAGTTTGTATTTTACTATAATTTTTCCTTTTGAATAATCCAGAGTAGTAATTAGAAAAATTATAATAACAGTGAATAGTTTACATGGATATCTCTTCCAAGCAAAATCTTACTGGAGTAATTGATCTACATTTAGATTTTTTAATTTATGAGTGGTGAAGAGAGATGGCTGTTACATAAATATAACTAGTGTGAAGCCAGATGGAGAAATAATTACTAGCACAGCTTAATGAATTAAATCTTGAATTAATAAATTCAGTATTAGCTTTTTTCAGTTTTGAAAGTCAAGCTTTCTTTAAGATCCACTTTTGTGATCCAGATGCTGTGCTGCTCCAAGGGTATCCTTGTGATGCACGCCAGTTGGTTGGGGTTTTTTGCACACCAATTATTTTGGGCTCCCTAGGGGAAGAAAGAAGTTTTCTGTCAATATTTTCTTCACAGGAAGAGGGATGCCTCCTGAAGGCAAACTGCTGTGTAAGAACTTCATGTCTTGGAAGGCGACAGTGTGTCTGATGGTGTTGATTCAGCCCTGCAGGTAGTGATAAAACAGCAGTGGAAGGATTTATATATTTAATTGAAACTAAGGGAATGTTCTGTTTTGTAGGAGACTGGGATAAAGCCCCTGTGGTAGTGAACCATGAAAAACTATACGTTTAATGTTATAGGAAAATTTATCCTGTGCTTCATGTTATAGATACCTTTACCAAGAACCTGTTCAAAAGAGCCTATGTTAAATATACGCGTTTGCATTTCCAAAAATATTCATTTCCTATGTGTCCTTATTTTCCTAATAAATTCTCTATATTCATGAAAAGATGTAAGGAATACTTTGAACAGAGACTTGCATATTGTCACAGTGATACTCTGACCACTGATAAGAAGAATTACTAATGAAAATTGGCAAGCTGGAACTAGTCCAAATCCTAGCTCCACACCTAAAACTTGTAGTACACTTGAAACATAATTCATTCCAATAAATTCACAAAACTGATTTCAGTGTTTCCTGAATGGAAAAGATGGTTATACAGCTGTTGTGACACTTTTCTACCTTTAGCATGTGCTACCTTCCTCACAAAAGCTATATTGAAATCTAGTGGAAGGTCCTGTCTAGAATTTGGACATAAAGGTTTGCTGAGATTTTCCACAGGAGGCTTGGTCCTCCATTATCAAATTCAGTGCAAATTTTTTCATTAACTTCTTGGGCACCTGAGAAGCCTTCACAGCTCTGTGTAACACGCCTCAGAATCTGGGTGGTGTGCACATCTACTGAATTTTGGAGGATCCAAATTTATGGGACAAGCAGTTTCTACTTTGGCCTAGATGGCAGTTGTGCTTGGAATACCTTATCTACTCAGCTTCCAGTGGGGGAGACATAAAGGAAAGATTTAAAGGCAATTGTGGTAATTTTATTTTAACATAATAAAATGACATTATTGTCATCCTACCTGAGCTGCCTTGTAACATGGGCTAAAGAACTTCACTGAGTAATTTTTGTAGTGCACCTAAAATAATTGACTATGAAGGACTTGCTTACTTCATGGCTTAATAAAGCAATAGTGTGTTTTGCAAGCAAACACTATAAATTCTGTGTAACTATCCTCTGAACAATGCAAATATTAAAACCACAGGACCCAGTTTGTCTAAATTCTGCTCATTTGCCAGTGCCAAACTGTTAGATGTTTGGACCTCCTGCTTTGCGCCCTTTGGGAGATTTTTCAGGCACTAACACGTACTCTTCCATTAGTAGAGAGCGTTACACTCCATTTAGGGAAGAAAGTCACTCTCCAAAGATCAGTGGCAGTGCCCTCCTCTCTGTAGTGCTCTGCGGCAAATCTAGTTGTTTATTTTATGAAGACTGCATTAGCTTCCATCTGCATTTGCTTTCTTCTTTCCTTCTATAACTTGACACCTGAGGTATGGATGCACCTTAGCAGGAAACCTAGGAGATAATTTTTTTATTTTTTGACTCTCATTTTTGGAGGGCAGATTAATCACATTCTAAATAGCTCAATCTAGCTCCAGCGTTTGAGGTCCATGTGGAAAAACATCAATTTATCTTTTACCTGCAACCCATGGATTCTCTTCTTAAAAAAACAGAAAGTGCCCTGTAAAGTGTTCAAAAATAAAAAGTTAAAAAGTGGCCAACTGCAATTTTCTGTCTTTATTCAGCATTTAGAATTTTACCTTATAAAGTAATTGATTCATTTCCCTTCACCTTTAAATGAAAAGTGAAATCTTATGGTCAAAAATATTAAAATTCAGTGATTAGGCTTTATAACAGGGTTCTACAATAAAAAGTTCTAAAAAGATCTCATTATGAAAAAGACGAAGTCTGGGTTTGTTTTCTATTCATTTTGGACCAAGTGGCTGCACAGTTAAATGAGTCTTTTTGCCTCTTGCTTTCCAAAATGTGTTTTTGTGAGATCCATATGCCAGACAACATTTTTAATTTTAGATATGGCATCTTAACTTTGAGGAAGGGATGTAGACGGAAAGAGAAATGGCTTTGGAAAGAATTTCATAAACCTCTCAAAGAGAGGCTTCATAATGCAGCTGGTAATGGGAAATTAAAACAGACAGGACTACCAAAATTATACTCTCATTTATTCATACATTTGAAGAAAGAGGGACCAATGTCACTATGTAATCTAATCTCCCAAATTATACTGCCAGTAGAATTTCACTCAGTGATTCCAGCACTGAGCTCATGATGTTGTGGATGAAACAGAGCACATCTTTCTGAAAGCTCTTCAGAACAGTGGGATGAATATTCAGATATTGGACCCATGGCAACTTGTCCAAAGGTTAATTTATCTAACGAACCTCTGCTCTTAAGGTTATTTCATGGGTAAGAAAGGTGCCTATTTTGCATTCCAAATCCCCATGTACACACACACACCTCTGTATTGCACAGGAGGACTGACTGGGCGCAACAAACCTGACCTGATGATCACTCTCGCCTCTGCATCAGTAAATAGGAGGCTTACACAAAGCCTGATGAGGCCTTTCTTTTGCCATGTGAAAATGAGTCTCCTCAAGGTTTCCTCTTTCTTAATCTTCCCAATCTCGTCAAGGTCTTCCATCAGTTTTTGGTTTTGCAGCTATTTTTTCTTTAAAATAAGTCAGTAGTTCAGACTGCAGTGTTGCTTAGAGTTATCTGAGGTAGCATTAAAGGTAGAGTTAAATAAGATAGTGGGATTATGGAACCTCCCTTCAAGCAGCACCAGTAGCTCTTGGCAGGACAACTTTACCTTTCTTGAATCTCTGTGCTGCTGATTTTTTAACTATAGTATAGACACGCTGTTACTTTTTGGTTCATACTTTTTTTTTTAAATGAGGGGAGTACAAGGCATTGGTTTGAATGTTTGTCTATTTTGGCTTCCGTTAATTGAAGTGTCATCATCAATGACACCACATAAAACTGATCATCCTTATGGTGTTGACAATGTCTGGACTTTGTGGAAGGTATACTTAATCATTTGAGGGCAGAAGAGAGGCAGAGCTGGTTCATCTTTTGAGGAGTCTGGGTGATACGTGAGAAAAAGCCTTGAATGAAAGGAGTTGCCTACTGAAAAATAACCAACAGGAAATAAACGGTGAAGACCAAGAAAATGTCCTGATCAGCCTTATTCAAAAATCTCACATAATAAAGGTTACTAAGAGTAACAATAACAAACCTTTTTGGAGAGGAGAGAGACAAAATGTGGCCACAGATACATTCAACAATTTTGAAAGTCTGAAATTTCTACCCCCCCAAAATGTAAATAGGAATTGAGCAGTAGACATTAATAAATGGCATTTGGAGCCCTGAAAAACAAAAGTGCACAGCCATAAGTGATTTTATTGTGTTTTTCAGACGATTCTGAGATAAATACTGCCCCACTTAGTTTTGCACTTGAGTCCTGATAAAGACAGCTGTGGCCGTGGCAGTCTACTCCTATGACATCCAAAGCTCTAATACCACAAGGAAGCAATCTTGAATACCAAAGCAGTAAAAAAGCTCCAACTGATACAACAAATAGCATGTGTGTTAGACATGATCCAAACTAACAGAATTATATGGTCCAAATACTTTACAGAGACTTTAATTTTGCGGTGGGGTTTATATGAACCAGAGATGGATCTTTAATAATATTTTTTGAAAGATGTGCAGCATGTATAAATTGGGGCAACACAAAGATGAAGGCATCTCTTACAGCTTTGACTATAAATCCATGAGTGTCTTTTCAGTATAATAGAAAGTGGTAAGATTAGAGTGCTGTCCAGTCATACAAAAATAAATGCTGTTTATCTCCAAAGAACAGTTTAAGCAATTGGAAAGCAGGATTTACTTGGTAGAAAATTTGGATGAAATGTGTTTTCTTTCTCAGAGAGTGTTTTTCAACGTTTTTAGCTGGCAATTTCTGTATTTCCTTACAGTACCCTAAAAAAATGTAAATTGCAATAAAAAATAGACTTACAGATTTTTGATTCTCTGATGGGAAACTGTTCTTCAGAAAGGAAATAAGGTGTTTCTTCTGAAATGTTTCATTCAGTGAAAAGCCCGTAATCTCCTAGAAATCTCAGTAACAGTATTTTTGTCATTCCTGGTAATAGGACTGGCTCTTGAAAACCTATAAACTGCAAACATTTTCGGTGAATATGAGATAAACGCTACTGGTTTAGTCATTTTGTTTAAGTAGTTAAATGTGGAGTATACTGTAGACCTACCAAATTCTGCTTGCTGTGTATGAGTAGTTTTTGTTGACCAGTAATGTAAAAGGTTTTCATTCGCATTTACTCAGTATTTCTGAATAAGCAGAGCTTCTGTGCACTCAACAATTTCACAACAGTGCTTTAGTTCTTCGTAGGCATATTGGAGCTGCTTCTTGACTGTCCTTCAGCCTGTGTTTTCATTTTTAGAGGATGGCAGGCCGGCAGCTCCTTGTGGAAGGGGCCTGGGGGCCCCAGGGCAGGCAGGGTCTCACCCCCAGCCAAGGCAGCCAGGGGCAGCCCCAGCCCCGGCCATTGGGCACCTCCCTGGGGCAGGGGTAGCTGGGGACTTTAGCCTGCAGGTGGGGGGTCAGGATCTGGCCTGGTGCTGGGAACCAGGGTCAGGCACAGCCCTGGGATGGCCAGGCAGGGCCATAGTGGTGGGCCAGGGCTCAGGCTGAAGCAAGCACAGACACTGCTGTGACAAAGCTGAAGTCAGGTGCACCCACAGCATCGCTGAAGGCCCAGACCTGAGCTTTGATGCGACCCTGGGCAGGGGTGTGAGGATGATCAGGGCCATTAAGACCTATTAGAGCACTCAGGACCCTGACAAAAGTAGAGAGCAAAAAACTTCAGTAAAGTAGCTTGGAGCAACAGTATTTTTTCTACTATCTTCTTCCTATTATACTGCTGTAAGCAGTTCTGCTGTATGTTTACTTTGCCTCCAGTTTGCTAGCTCACTATTTCTCTAGCACCTCCTTTTCCTTTCTTTCTTATTACTTGTGTGAAAATACAGAAAGAATTTCAGTCCATATATGTTCATAAATCCTCATGCGGCCTAAATTACATGCTGAGGTGTTCAGACCTACAGCCTAGAAAACATTGCCCATAAGAGGTGAGATTGCTTCTGCTTTGTCAAGTTAAGCACAAAAATCAAAACGTTTCCCTGCTCAAAAAATAATCCCTGGACTAGCTGACAACTTTCTGGCTGATTTTCAAAGCACTTTCTCTTTGTTTCATGTATCATGCATGCCTAGACAGTTTAAAAAATGCTAAACCTCTCTTTGAATTGGCAATTTTTTAAAATCCAAATGCGAAGTGCCACCTAGTGGTTAATATGTGCATAAAATGTATATATAAACAACACTTTCCAGTACAAACTCAGCGTTACACGTTTTTATAGATGAAGCAGCACATGTAGATAAGGAAACTTGTTCCTCAAAGACTGGGTCTCAGATAGCAGGATGAGGAATGTGGTGGCAGTACTTACATAAGCTGAAAAAAGTCAGAAATAAAATATAGTTTATAGTCTGTTATGTTTCCTATCATTATAAAGTATCTGCAAATGCATCACAAGCATAAAGACCAAACATCCAAATAAAGTAAGTGATCTCATTGCAACTAACTAAGAATACCATCTGCAGTATCATTTGGAAGAACGGGAGGGAAGAGCAGTAGAGGAGTGACAGTGTGGCCACAGTTCTGAGCAAGTCGTTGAGTGAAGGTTTTCTGGGAAGATTGATTGTTTCCTTGGATATGCTGCGAGTGACACACCAGAGAAATAAATGATGCAAATGAAGAAATGAAGAGGTTGAAAAGAGATTGGTACATGTAGGGTGCAAGGGAGGAGTTCTAGACACCATGAAAATAGAGATGAAGAACCTTTTTTTTTTTTTTTTACTTTGCTAGCTTTATTAATAGGTAAAGAAAGAGGTAAAGAGTATAGCAGTAGAATTGCACAGGAAAAGTTGGGGAGCTAAGACAGATCAAGAGCTGGACTGATTTTATATATGTTTATATCAGGGTGAAAGGACAAAAACATTCAAGGCTTGAGGATTTATTGAAGATGGATGCAAACAGGGACTAAATCAATGAATGAATGTAAAAGGGTATAAATGTACATTAAAATACTTTGGGGTACTTAGAAAAAAATGTAAAATATGAAGAAAATTGCAGACATGAAGATAAACGTTGGAGCAATTTAAGTTTTATTTAAAATGTGAGATATTTTCTATAGAGTTATTGGTAGAATTGTTACTAGAACTAAAAATTAAAACCATATTTAAAGCTGCAAATAAATATTATTTGTGTCTTAATTGATTAATATCCTTTGGAGATAGTAGGAAACAGGCTTATATATGCAAGAGATGGGTAAAATTTCCAGAGAATAAGAGCGTACATAATGATTTTATGAAATGTAGCAGTGATGGATGACAGTCCCTTAATCCTAACACTGAATGAGTTAATGGCTGGACAGAGTAGAGAGTAGAATATCAAGCTTGATCAAACTAGATATTCTATGTGCAGAAAGACAAGCATTTAACATAGCGTTTATCGCACCTTCATTTTTCCAGCAGTATAGGTATTTATAGCACCGTAGGCTGCTCTATAGTCACTGGGGAGAAACAGGCAATTGCTGGGAGCAATTAATCTGGCCTGTTTTCATGTGTTTTAGGATGAAGTCAGTCATGCTCTGTCACCCTCTGACAATATTACATATGTTGTGGTAGTAAAAGGATACTATGGTGGGTAAAGAGCAATACCTGTTTGAAGACCTGTGAAACTCACCAAGATCTCCAGTTGTGCCACATCTTGACTTTCCAAGATCAGTGGGAAATTAATTGCTAGTTTCAACTGTGCACAGTTAAGCTTGTGCTGTACAATAGAAAAAAGTTGTTGGGATGGAAGAGACAAATTGAGGCAAGTGCAGTAAGAGTGGACTTATCAATTGTATCCCCCCCTCTGCATAAGGGTGTGTTTTTCTAAGAGAAGAAAAAGATAAATGGTTGCAATATTGTCAAAAATCTGTATTAATAGGAGGGGGAAATGAGGAAAGTTGTGAGTTGAAAGCCCAGAGAAGTGCATATTGTTTAACCGTTGTTCTTTTAACAGCCCCTAGCAGCGCACAAGTAACACCAAGGTTTCAGCATTCAGCCTGGACCAGTTTTTAGAAACACACTGAAGTCATGCAGTGACTATAAATGCCTCCAGGACATTTTAGCAGTTTTCTCAGATTTCCTGTACCATTATAAATAAGCCTCTAAATATGCATAAATTGAGGCTTAATGTTCTTGGAATTCTGATGGCAGCCATCAGAAACTTAAGTGAAACTTAAGTGAAACTTAAGTTTCACTCTCATGATTGTTGATGCATCTGAATGTAGTATAGATGTAGGAGACACATCTTTTGTGTTTTTTTCATCTATTTCATTTAAGGAGTCTGAAAAAGTATCCTTCTCTCCTGTGCTGTAGATGTCTGTAAAGTCCTAAAATACTAAGGAAAAGCTGAGGTAAAAAGTGCATTCCACACCACATGTTAGTGACTTGTAACGTTTTGAATGTCAAAAATTTGTAGAGTGATTTCCTTCCTTCAAGCTAGCTTTGAGATCTGATACAAATTGTGTTGATTAATTTTGGTGGGAGTAGGACTTGGGCTTCTGTTTTTCTGTATAATATTTCACATAAGTGAAGCTTGAGTAAGAGTTTAGTGTTTTTTTGTGGAAAAGGTACTAATGGATCTCTGAAGTCCATGTTGTTTAGCTGCCTTTTTAGACCAGTCCGTACAGCAGTGTACCAAAATTTTATAAAGGCCTCTGAACTGTTTGCAGATTACTGTAGCAAATCCACCATTTTACAGAGAGTATACTGAACAAAAGGGAAAATCTGTGAAAGTCATCAGCTTTGATGGGTGTGCATGAACACTTTCATGACTCATCTCAGCTGTCACTTGTTAGTGGAAATGGGGATGAACTAAAAAGCTCTGAAGTCGGACAAGATGCTAATTATTCTTGTGTACTCCAGGGCTTGTTTATGCCGGCTCAGGCACTACATCCATCAAAGCTAGAAGAGTTGCATTTTGTCACTCTAGTTCTGAGTGCTGGCAGATGAAGAAAATAGTTTCTTTGTCTTTCTTGTATGTCATGTTGTTGATGTTGTTTCTGGCTTAAAATCAATTGGGAAGGAAGCATGACCTGAATTGGCTGAAGTAAATATTCTTTTACTCTGCATAAGCCATGGTGTTGCATCACAGAGATGTAGGACTTGATTTTAATCCAGTACTGCAACTCAGGAAGCACCTAAGCATGTTTAAGTTCCATTGACTTCGAAAGTTACAAAGACAACTTGCTCAGATGTAAACCTCTTAAGTTATATACCCTTGGCCAAGTCAACATTATGTCAGAGATACCATTACTAATGCTAAAAGAAAAGCCACAAGTGCTGGAGGGAGTAGAAGGTTGTCAGGTAAAACAGAGCATAGATAAAACCCATGAGTTAATTCTTAAAGGAATGTATGAAGCAGCTGTAAGGGCAGATAGGCTAGAGAAAGACAAACTCTGCATGATCATCAGGAAAAAAAAAAGAATGATTACAGAATTCAAAGAGTATTACATTCTGAGTCAGTTGCTAAAAATACTCATTGAAGAGGTAAGGACCAGAAACCTGAAAATAGTGAATTGTCAACAGGAACAGAAACTTCTCAGCCAACTGTGGAATACAGATGAAAAGAATGCCACTCTCACAGTTCCTAGTCCTACGTAAATCTCCCTTACCCTAAGGTAAGGCTAAAAGAAGGAATCCGATACATTGGCCTAGGAGTCAAAGTTACTAAAGGAACCAAAATAATTAACCCTCTTCAGGTAACTGGAGAACTTGACAAGCTGAGGTTAGTCACACAGTATTAAGCAAATAAGGGTGGGATTGATTAAAGTCAGGTACCTACAGTCCAGATTCTGCAACTGAATTAACAGCTTCAGGCTCTATTGGGAAGAAATAAGCATTTTTTAGGATGAAATTCTTCTGACCCATTTTAGGTGTTTGCTTTAGAAATATATTAATTTAAACATGAGTCAGCAGTGCACCCTTATGGAGATGATGCTTAACCATATACTGTGCCACATAGGCAAACTGGTAGAACAAGAGAAGCAATTGTCTGTCTCTATCTGGCTCTTGTGAGGGTGCATCCCAGTGGCGTACCGTGTCCAGTTTTGGGATGCTGTGTACAGGAAAGCTATTAATCAGCTCAGCAGAGAGCATGGAGATGGACTAGAATATGCAGCATATAATGATTGACCAAAAGCTAAGTTTGTTCAGCTTGGTGAAGAGTGGTCTGATTGCTCTCTTCACCTACCTTCAGCATGGGCAAAACCATAACAAGTAGTTTCTATCTACTAGTAACAAGTTGTTACTAGTACTACTATAAAACATGTCTATAATGTTTTATGATCCCCCTTTCCTGAAATAAATATACAGAAGCATTCTTTGTTCACATCTCTGCTATATAGTTTAGGAGAAATGATTTTGTTAGTCCATGCCCACTGTTTCAAAAATTCTCCAGTCATGATGTGCTCCCGTTGTATTTGTGATGCTGAGTCCAGTGAACTACTTTTACTTTTCTTAACTTTCTCGTATCTTTTCTTAGCATGATCTCATCAAAATGACATCGTTTTAATGAGATATTTTGCAAACGATGTATTAACTGACCTAAAAACAAGCTGGTTAATCAACAGACTGTTATGATTCCCTTAACATTTTCATACAAAATACCACCTCTGCAACTTTATTGAAAGCCTCTAGTCTTTCTTGAACTACCAACCAAAGCTTCCACCAAATCTTTATAAGGTAAATACAGTAGGGTGATTCAGACCAAACTGAGCTTTCAAGTCTGTTACTGCTGATTTTGTTTCAGGATGTGTTGGAGTTTGGGATAACATCACCTGTTGGCGTCCTGCAAAGATTGGAGAGACTGTCACTGTCCCTTGCCCAAAATTATTTAGCTTTTTTCCTGGAAAACCAGGTATTTAATTTTAAGGTGTATTTTTGCTGGCTTCTCTTTGGTATTTTATAACATAATATGCTAAAAACATAATATGCTAAAAATGGGGCGGGGTTTGCGGTGTAAAATTTTTATTTTCTTCTTAAGGAGTTAAAATAATAGATTCTTAACAGAGCTGTTCATGGTACATCATGGAAAAACCAAGTAATTGTCTTAGTGGTCCATATGGTGTTCTTTGAGTCAGACACTAAATATATATATTCTGATGTGGTGACACTCATCAAGGCTGAACACATTGTTTGCTTCTTTTGACCTATTTATGTTAGACTGACATCTTTAACAGTTGCCAGCAGATCATGTGCAGGTCATTCCTTCTGTACTTAGGAGAGGAGCTCTGCCTTGCCTTCATGAGAATCATGAGCCAACATTAACACAGAATACCTAAAAATTATCACTACTACAATTTAAGGCGGTTATTATGAAACCTTCTATTCTACTTTTTAATGCAACTTGAAAAGAGGTCTTCAGTGTCTCAGACTGCTGAAACATTTAACTGTTTTAAGTCTATCATCTTCTGCACCATCTTGTCAATATATCATACTGCAGTTTAATTTTGCACTTTGGCTTGTCTGTGGGATTTTAAAAATAGATTATGCACATGTAGCATTTCACATGTGTATCTCAAAATGCATCAGGAAAAATCTTATCCCCGTTGCTCAGGTGAGAAACCTTTGTTATGAAGAGCTGGTGAAAGATCAAAACTTATCACAGTGATTTAATTCTGCGCTTTGCTCCCCGTGGAGAGCTTTTTAACAATATTGCTTTTAACATAAAGGCTAACTTGGGGTATGGCTAAAATACGTTTATTCTCACAACTGTTAAGTCTTGTTCCAGTAAAAAAATAGATAACTAAAACAGTCTACAGATGAGCAAATATTTTCATTCCTGGAGCTGGTGAAGCTTGATTAGTTTATCATGGATAGTCTATAAACAGTTTATAAAGGGGAAAGTGTACGTAATCTTCACTAAATCTTGTGAAATCAGTAAAAGTATTCAAATGACTCAAATGACTATATAAAGGTGTTGTCATCAGACAAGGCAAACTAATAAATATCAACATTCAAAATCTGAATTAAATCATACTGCTTCTGTCTATTTGTCAAAAACTAGAGCATGCACAATCTCTCTGGAGTTTGGATGTTTGATATTTTACTAATGTTACTATCTTACGTTACAATAACATTTTAATTTGCCTATTTGCAATTGCAAACTGCAATAAATATTTAACTCTGAAACCTTCACCATGCATTACAACCCTGTCTCACTTGGGCATGGTGTCGTCAAGTCATCAAGACTGAAAGATCACTTCCTTTTTATAGTTTGCTCTAATTTTCCCATGTACAGCTTTTTTAAAGTTACCTGTTTACTTCTTGCTTGTGGAAAGAGGGTGGTTTCTTAGAGGTACCTGTACAATTAACAGGATTTTAAAAATCTTGTCTCTATAATTTCAGAGAAAGAAGACAGCAAACATCTTGCATGGTTGATTCAATTAAGATCTAACATAGTATCTCAGCACCTTTATAACGTGGTTATGCTAAGGATATATAACATTTAATTCACACACAGCACATTTCAAATTCACTTCATTCTTATGTCAGGAAATTATAAAAATATCTTTAAACAAGAAATCTAGCTCTTTTTATTTAGCCAGATTTGTGAAATGTACGTGTTCATTTTTTCAAGGTTTAAGAGGAATTAAAATTCTACTACAAGATGAACTATACTAACTTATTTTTTATGGAAGTATTCCAAGTCATAAGTAGGCTTTTAAATACCATCGGTTCTTTAAAGGATTTCTTAATTTAAATTGTGAATTAAAAAAAGTAGTTGTTTTCTCACCTTTACAGTGTTTGGAGAACTGGCTCTTAATGTCTTCTGTGATGGTCAAGGTTATAGTTTAAGCATACCACATAATTAACTCTCTGTTGAATATTAGTGGCTTTATATTAAATTACTTTTTACTGTAAAAACAGTCATATTTTCCTGTAAAGTTTTTTCTATATTGTACATGATGATGTAAATATATGAGTATCAGAAAGTTATTCTGTGAATTTTTTATTCAAATGCATGTGTCAGGTTACAGGTTTTAAATGAGGTTGCTATCTGAAGTATTTAATTGCATGGAATGACGGTGTAGAAATAAACAATGTCTTCCATAGAACTTTGCCTGTCTTTAAATTAGAAGGCCTTACAGTAGCTACAGTAGAAAATACTTCAGCATCTTGAGTACACAGAGTCTTTTTCTTGCAGAACTGGCTTTGACATAATTTCTGGTTCTGTTAACACATTGCTTTGCTCTGCCTAGTTAGAGAATCTAACTCTTCAGAATGTATAAACAGATTGCATTTTCTTTAAAAAATGCCATGTCTATGCCAAATGGTAGAAGTCGTCCTGTTGTTTGAGGAGATGCTGTGGTTTGAGGTCAAGGCCTTGTTATAAGCATGAAAGATTTGGTTGTTGGTTGGTCAATCATTTGTAGGATATTTACAACTTTCCACTGAAGACTTTATGCAAAGAAGAAATTCCAGTAACCAATCAGCAAGATAAGAATCACAAAAGCTTTAATTTGGAGCTTATGTAAACACATTTGGTTTTTCTTGGCCAAAGTTCATCTGTGACACATAAATTTGTTCTTGTGTGGTGAAAACCAGGCATCTTTAAGTCAGTCAAAGACCAGTGGTAAACTGCAAACCAAAGCAGTATATTATTATAGATTTCAAGTATCATGGATATAAAAATTGCTATAAGAATGGTGAGGTAAGTTGTTTATGATTTAACATTGTAAGAGTAAGTTATAGTAATTTTAATGACTATTCTTTATCGTGACATGAAACTTTTCAATTTTCTCATATTGAAGCTGTTCCTTATTGTCTGAACATTAGTTCATATTAATTAGATTAAGAAGTAGAATCATGGGTTGCCCCCATCTCACCTGTGTGACTTCATCTGGGAAACATTGACTTCTTCAGTTCCAACCAAAAAATCCTTTCTGAAATTAGTAGATGTTCAAAATTCCTTTCCAACCATACTTGCATATCTCCTGTACATTCCTTGGACTACATTGTTTCAGTGATTGTTTCAGAGAGTGATATCCAGCATGCATATTTATCTCCTCATTCTTCAGCCTATCACATAATTTGGCCTTTAAAGTGCATTACCAACTCTACCAACATTTGCTGTAGCAGCAATTCATCACCATAATATCTAGAGAGCTTTTATAGCTCTTCCATAGATCATTTGATATTACCTTCTCAGAAAAGCTTAAATAGGAGGTTAGAACAACTCTTACTTACATTATTTTTCTGTCACATTACTTTACCTACAAATTATCCCCTTTATAGAGTGAGCTCCCTCCAGAAGACTTTAGATAAA
This sequence comes from Phalacrocorax aristotelis, assembly GCF_949628215.1. NCBI lineage: Eukaryota > Metazoa > Chordata > Aves > Suliformes > Phalacrocoracidae > Phalacrocorax > Phalacrocorax aristotelis. The sequence continues at coordinate 11,523,990 of NC_134277.1, read as the reverse complement.
ACAGCAAAATATTTCAGGCTTTTGCAGATGTAACAGAAATATCTGTTATACCAAAGCAGAAGCCTGCTACCACAGCTTGGAATTCCTTTCATTTTTCTTTAGTGTAAAGGCAACTCAGAACAGTAAAAGCCAAAGTAATACAGATGAAGAGCACATGAAAGGAAATGGCTGGGTTGCTTTAACAGGAATGCTAGGAAATGCAGCATGTTCACAGAGAATTATAAAGTTAGGTTGTCTGAAGATTTGTTGATGAGGAGACTTCTGAGTCTTTCTGATTTAAACTCTCAAATTTTGCTTTACAGGAAATATTAGCAAAAATTGTACAAGTAATGGATGGTCAGACATTTTTCCTGACATCTTAAGTACTTGTGGATATAATGACCTTGAGGATGATTACAAGGTAGGAAAAATACTTTTTCTATTAATTTAGATGCTGGTGTTCAATACAGCTATCAGGTATATTCTGCTTCTAAATAATTCCCATTTTACTTTGTCAGAATTAATGGAAATCCGTAGTAATTTCTGGAAGCATCAATTGCTGTATGCTGATTGCAAATGTCACATAAGAGGAAATCAGGAATGTAGAATTCAGTAACTGTTTGAAACTCAAGGCTATAAACAGGCCGTAATTGCAGTAATGCATCTGTATTTCTAATACTGCGGTGTTAGTGGGCTTACGCACAGTATGTTTTTCATTGTGTTATTTCTAGAAGTTTCTAGTATAACAAATCCTAATACTGTAATAATCTGTTAATAATAATGCACCACTTGATTGCTGGTATGTGTTTAAGTTATAAGTAAAATAGAATTAATTTAAGTCATTGGAATTATTGCAAATTTATGTTGGACTTTAAATTGTGTTAGAACTTAGAAGTAGTTCAAAAAGATATCAAGAGATCTTAAATACAGCATAAATGGAAAAACAAATATGTTCACTTTGCAGATCCTATCTCTTGTTCTTTTTGTTGAAAGAAGTACTTTTTCTGTCACGTTTTACCTATTTTCTATCTGTTTTTCTGCTGAGGCTAACAGAGAAGGATATTCTTAATAAGGATGAGTTTGTTGTAAAACTTACATTATCATGAAGAGATGAAGCTCTCTCCTGAATAAAGATACTTGGCTGGTTGGATTTTTCTGGACTCTAATATGTGTGGAATAGCTCTAGCAGACCTGTTCTGTCTGGTTTGCAGAGATGTGCTGGCATTCTAGCTAAGACATGCAGTTCTTGCCATCTCTTTCTGTATTTAAAAGCCCGGCCATTTCTGTAGTTGAGAATAGTTGAAGAGGAAAATGGAAAGAGTGTGTTGTTTTCCCAACTTTTCTGAAGACACATTCTAAAACATTGTTATCATCTGGCAGCTTGGGGATGCACACGCATTGCTGCCATTTGAAAACACAGTTGTTCAACCCAGACATTGTCATGTGGAGTGAAAATGGGTCAAGAGGTAAAAATTCAAATTAACAAAAGATAGCATTTCAAGTAGTGAGCAGCACTTAATTAGCAAATGAACTAGTATCATAGAAAAGCAGTTTGTGTTTGACATATTAGTAATTTGAAGAAGAATGAAATGCAAGTTGACTATACTTGCAGAAATGAACCCAGAGAAAATGGGAATAGGAAGTAGTAGTAATATTACAAAAGAGCAAATAATAAACCAGAGAGGATAAAAATCAGAAGAGAGATGTTTAAAGCAGGTACTGAAAAAATTATTAAGAAAAATAAAATAGATAGATAGAATATCGTGGATATCTAACGTAGATAGTCAGAATAAATGCATAGCATGTTACAGTGAGGGAAAGGGGAAATGCAAGCACTGATTGCATTTCAAGCAACATGGCCCGAGGGCTGCATCCTTTTTGCTCAAGTACCAGTGTCATTACTCAGGGAATGTTCTTTGCGTGAAGATCATGAACTAATTATTTCAGGGGGACAAGACAGTAATTCTTTTCTAACCTTAAAGTTGACAAGTCAAAAAGTGGATACAATAGTGCTGGCTTGTGAGAAGGTAAGCTGTTCCTGTGCAAATATTATATACTTTGCAGTTAAAGAAGGACAAAAATTGTCAGAATAAAATCTGAAAAGGGAAACAAGAAAGCATATGTTTAAATCCATCTCTTCATGGGACACAATATAAAAAATGCAAGTATCATGCAGTTGTGAGGTTTCAGGAGGCATTTAAGGTTCTGCGTCCGCCAGCTGTTACACAGAAAGATGTTTTCTTGAATTCAGATTTTAGCACTCATTGGTAGCACCTCAAACCAAAAAGTCTTTACTTGACATCAATCAGTATAGTTAATTTTTATTTGACGTAGAATTTCAACAAAAAGAACTCAAAATTAAATCCTAAGTGTTTGGATCCAAAATATTTTCGAGACAAAAATATTGTGTAACAATATGCTTTGAATGATGTGTGAGGTTGCCCTCAAAGTTACGGTAACTAAGGAGATCATATTTTAGGGAAGGTGGCAAAATACGTTTCTTGTGGTAAGTCTTAAATTTTTTTCTGTATGGGTTCTCTGAAGACAATGTTAACGGAGTAGGTAGAAACAGTCTTTGTTGTCTGTTTGGTGCCTGTATCTTCATTGCTGAATGAATTTCCATTATAGATCCAATTAAATTTTTTTCCCTGTCTTTTAGGATATGGACTTGTATCTATACTTCAAAGGGGACTTATTTCTATACATATTTTATATTTATTTATATATATGCGTACACACAGACATATATATATCTTCAGGTATGCATCTATTTGGGCAGATTTGAATACCCTAGAGAAGGTTTAAATTATAGAGATTGGTGAGCAAATATTGAACAGGCGATTTATTAATAGGTACCAAAGTTTTATGCTGAAAATGCACTGAAATGAGAAAGCTTATTTAAAAATACTGTAAGCATGTCATCTATTATTTATCTGCCAAGTTCACTGATATTGTTCAGGGTATGAAAGATCTTGTCTGCTTCCACAGTTTGCATTGATTTTACTCATTCAAAATGTTCATATTTTATTCCATGTCAAGTGGTATATTGGCAGGTTCTGTAAAAAAACTATTTGCTTAACATTTTGAAATTAACTAGAAGTTGCTGATAATCACCCTTAAATAGAATATTTTATTTTATGTTAGATTTTTGGTAGTATTCTTTAGTGCTCCTGTCTATATTTAGAGGGGACCAATTTGACAAGTATGACAGTGTCTGAACAAACCATCTGTATGTTGTTATCACATCAAATTGTAGATCTAAACCTTTATTATATACTTCCATTCTCTTTCCTATAAGTAAACTAGTTACTGCTAACCTTCAAGATGAAGTTTTAGATTTATGAAGTGTCTTTTTTTCCCTTTTATGTTTCTGGTGAAGTCATGGCAGCACTATGTGAAAATGAATAGCATGATTTTACCGTGCTAGAAACACATGTCAAGGTGTATTAACCCAATCCAAGCCTCATTGCAATCTTTCCTCTTGTGTGGACATATTTTGACATCTTCTATCTAGAATGAACAAGCTAGAGATGTTTCCTAGCTGTACTCAGAGGGTATTAAAATCTCTGTCAACGTTATTAATATATGGCAAGATGCCTTGTGAATGTAAAGGACTGAAATGTGTCCACTTTACTTAAAATAATGACTGGGTCAGTTAATACAGTGTTGTCTAATCTTAGCGTGAATTGGCCCAAGTTTTATTAGATCACACAAAAAACAATATATACAAGTTACAGGCTATGTGATTTGAATGCATAGGGTCATACAAAGGCAAATCCATGGAGAGAAAGATCCTCAGGGCTGTTAAATGTGATGACACTCTGGAAGCTTGTGCATGAGTAGAAGCATTATCTATGGAAGAAGTATTCCCCTATTTGGCCAGTTTCCCGAAGCATTCACTCGTAGGCTGCTGCCAGAGATAACATCCTGGGTGAGCTACCCACTACCCAATACAGATACATTACCAAAGACAAGTGGAGTCAAGGCAGTGAGGTCAGGGCTGACACAGACACTGTCTTGAATGTCTGTAACTACCTTTAGAAAACAGATGGATTACTACTGTCTGTGAAGTGGTTCATTGTACTGGACTAAAGCATTGTTTGTACTGAGACTAAATTGAATCCCTCCCTCTCAACAAAATGTAATGCAGGGCAGCCATCTACCAATGCTTTTTCTATGTGCCTATAAGTCATGCTATATTTATTTACATTACATTCTGTATTTTTCATTACTTAATGATGCTGCTATTATTAAGAGATACTTGAGGCAATGCTGATCTCGTCTTTTTTGGGTGATGGTTAGGCTTAAGGTAAATTGAAGGAGAGATGTGTCAAAAGGGATATCATTAACTACTTGCATAAAGATTATTAAATACCATGACGAATACCAGTTTTGTTACATATATTTTTAGTAAATTCGGGTTTGCACTGCACCATTGTAAAAAGTGTGGAAGTGCCTGATAAGAAAATAGTAAACTGTCCACAACATGTACTCGATCTCTTTATCTCAGTATATGTATTCCTGTAAAAGTAAGAACTACAAGATTTTAGAAATTGCTACTGTGTTGTTGAATTTCGTTTTGCAACAGGAAAGAGCTAGGGGCCTTTATTCCACTTCTATTTGCATTTGCTCATTTCAGTGTTTCTAAAGCACAGAACTCATTTGCTAGGCCCAATTCTGATTTTACAGCATTTGTACAGTTTAAGGTTTTCTGATCTGTTCTTCTATGAATATTTGGATATTATGGAATGTACTATGACACGTGTATCACGAAAATGGAAGAACAAATTTTAATATACTTGTAAATAATCTTACCTGTGAATACTAGACTCTCTTACACACAGTATTGCATGAATATACTAGCCCACAGAATAAACAAAATGAAGAGTCACCTGGGATGGTAATGATCATAAATACTTTAGTATTATTAGTATTTAGTATTGTTATTAGTGTTTAGTATTGGCAATAGTATGTTTTTTTGTTAAAAGAACAGAGAGATGTGAGTTTTTCTTTACATTAAGGATGACATCTGGTCAATTGTAAAACTCCTTTGGACAAAGAATCAGGCCATAGACTTTCTTCAGAGCATTTTGTCCTTCAGCACTAGATTACCCTTGCACCCCTAGAGGTCCTTCCAGACCAAGGCTGAGGTTGAAAGATCCACTGGGTAACTCAATTTTGCCTAGGAAGCTTCTGGGCTATGTCTATTCTGTAAATAAACAGAAGACTTCTGTCTCCTGAACTTAGTAAAAATAACATGAAACTAACTTTAAAGGAAACATTAGCAGAAAAAGGAGTCTGTTCTAAGAAAACAAAGCACAAGTATGCATAAGAATAGAATTTATAAAAAAGTGTATTGAACATAACACTAATCACACAAACCTGTACTAATCCAATTTATTTTTATATGTGTGTTTTTTGTACTCTTCTAAAACCTGTTAACATTAGGTGGCCACAAAAATAAAAGGAAAAAAGTTTCCATAAAATTGTTCTGAAAAGCATAAGCTACTGATTTTTGCTGTGCCTAACTACCTATTGAGTTTAGTTTAGTGACTGTAGTTTGAATATTTTCTTCAAAATTTTAAAAGTAAATTGTTGGATTTCGTCTTTGGAATCAGTATTGCTTAGATAATTGTGAATATTTTGCAGAAGCCTGCTGTTTTTACTCCTGTAGCAAAAGTGCGATTTTTGTTAGACATGCAGAAAATTTCATGTCATTTCAAGTTGATAATGGCATTTCAATTTCATATGCATGTCTCGAGTCAGTTTATGCTTTGAATACAGTTACAAAATCTCAACAGGTTTTGATATTTATCCTGTGTTAAAATCTTATAAAAATATAATTTAGTTTTAAATTCTGTTTTGGTCGATCCATACCTTCTTTGCACTCATTTTACTCCTGCCAATCTTGTAAATTTTTTACTAAGTTCAGAGGTTAAAGCTAATGTTTAACTGAGAACTGGCTAATTATGGTTCACACAGAATAGTAAGTAAGGAATAAGATATGACCATCTTGCATAAAAGAATGATTTCTATGTGCTGTCAGATTTGGTATTGCTTTGCCGGTTTCTTTTGCAGCAATACAATATAAAGAGTTTGTTTCTAAATGGTACTATGTAAAAAGTAGTGACAAATATTTAATAGCTATAACTAAGTCAATATTAATCTAAAGTAATTCCCTTGTTTTCAACTACCACAACAAAGTGCAGAATTTAACTCTTTGTCTTTATGAGCGTTGTGTGTATATTTAATAAACATAAAGTTTCAGAACACCATTTGCCAATTTTTTTGTTGAGTCACTAGGAGTTACAGATGTCTTACAGGCAAATTAAGACACTGACAGCTATTGTGCTGGACTAAAAGTACAAAGTGTTCTTGTTTTGACTTTAGTCAGACTATTTGTTGTAGAGGTCATGCTTGTGTACAGAATTCCAGAAACATTGTTTTAAATAATGTGGTTTTTCTGGAGGAAGACAACCTCCTCTATTCTCCCTAGTGGGTAGAAGTGACTGGAGTCATTTTACATCCAGGCTGCCTGACAGTTACTGTCAAGCTCAGAGTACATAGCTAGAGGCTAAATTAGAGGCACAGTTACATCAGTGTGGCTGGACAACTGACTCTTTGTTAGAAAGTTCTTGTGGGGTTTCACCTTTTTTCCTTCATTTAAGAATTCTAAAATCAGCGACAAGTAAGACGAGTCCAATTTCAGAAGATTCAGTCAACGGAAATTTTCTGAAATCAAATCTCGGCCGTTTCTTCAAGATGGTACGGAATGATAAAAAAAAGAAACAAGTCCATTTTTGTTGGGCTTGTTTCAGTCAACCCAATGCTGTTTGAATCACAGCTACTTTCTTTATGCCAAAGTACAAAACACTCTCTTATTAGATAGTCTAATGGTTGAAAAATATTTAAAGTAATATTTTCAATTCTGTAATATCAACACCTGCCATGCAAGTTTGTTTATAGACAGCAACAATTTTGGTAAATTTATGCAGCTGAATGCAATTTATGCATCCACATCCACAGTTGGAGTTATTAGACAATAGTCTAGCTCCCAACTTGAATAATGGGGTTTTATGATGTCTTCAAAAATTGATAAGGTGAAGGACCATTCAACTTCCAATTCTGTGAACAAACTGAATATAGCTGGTATAGTTCCATCTGCTTCAAGAGGTTACACGTGGCTTATATAGAGAGGGCATGACTCTTGGGAGAATGTAGATATAATGGCTCCTCTGTTTCTTGCCAGTGCTATTGAATTGGCCATTAGATGCTTTCTAAGGACTGAGATCATCTCAGTTGCAAGTTGGTAATAGCTGAAGCATGACAGCACTGGAGTAAAGGATATCTCTAGTGAGAATCCTTTATTGCCCTTAGGGGATTTCTAGACCATTCACTGTTCCCTTTAGCAGATGCATTTACTACTGGCTTTGGAAATTCAATCTTTACACATAAAAAAATAATCTCAGATATGCTCTTAGATAAATTTGTGTTGAATTCTGAGAATGCCTGCAAATCAATTTAAGCTGCTTTCCTTCTCTCTGACTTTTTAGGAACAGGTTTTTTTAAAAATAACATCCTTCGTTTTTTCCTTTGGATGTTATTCCTTTTGTCTGTTTATTTGATACCTTTGCAAACTGACAGCCTCCAAAGTTGGTTAACTTGGCAGCATGATGGCAGATCATAGTCTAGCCTGGCCAGTCAAGAGCAGACCTGAAAGGACCAATTTGTCCATTCAGCCATGAGCCCTGAGGAGTTATGAATTAAATATAAACTCTCCAGGACATTGTGGAGGCATTATTACAAACAGGCCAGTCAAGAACTTCATTCAGGATACTCTATTGGTAAAAACAGCACGTAGTATTTTATTCATAAGGGAAGGAGTCCATCAGGCAAAAAATACCTTTCAGTGATATTCTCTCTCTCCCTCTACCTATTTAAGTTTAGATTCACATCTCAGGAAAGAGAGGGTACAAGTTATACAGTGAGGTACTAAGAGGAGTCATAGGTCTAAGACATTGATTGTAAGATAAAAATGTGTTAGAGAAGGGCATTTAACTCCTAATGTTTTTATGAAAACTTTTCCTCACAAATGCAACATAGGGATGATATTAAAAAAACCAACAGATTTGAAATTAACATACTGGTTTTCTTTAACATACTATAAAATCATTCTGCAGTACTGTCTTCTGTAAGATATCCTTTAAGAGGAAAGCACAGGATATTTTGAAGAAAAAGAACATCTGCAGTTTACAGCAGCTAGAATTGGAGCTGTGCTTTCTACATGCTCTGTGCTCATTTTAGATCTGGTGAGAATGACAACTCCTTTTGACCAGTGTCTTGCTTTGAATGAATGTAAATTACAACAGAAGAAATTAATTAAAAAGGCTAAGGCTCAATCAGTTTAACTATGTGGTTTTGAAGTAAGCTGAATTGATGAACATTGTATTTAATTTTGTTTAAATTAGGTTTACTTGAATTACCTTAATTTCTAGCTGACTTTCAAAATATACATCATCTGTGTACATAGCTGTATTTACATATTAAAGCCCCTATCTGTTGTGAGAATGGTGCAAGACAAGATTAAAATCCACAACTTTTATATATTTCCATGGGAAAACGGTATTTAAAGCATAGCTTAATCAGTAGCTTCTGACACCTGACCTTTTAGTAAATTACCCTTCAAAAATGCCTCCTCTCTCACTTCCCTGTAATTTCTTTGTACCAAGCACTACTGGTTTCTTTTTCATTAATCTTTAGTAACTTTGACATACATGCTTATTATGTTATGTGATGCTGGCATCACTAGGACTGTGTGCAGTTACCGGTAATAGTATGATGGCTGCTAATGTACAGACACATCATGAAACTGAGATTTTTGAACAGTAAGCAAAAAAAAATGTACTTTTGCGTGACTAGAATTACAAGTCAGATGAATTTCATCTGACTAGGTTATACAATATACTCATCTGCATTTAATCCAGACAGTCTATGCCTTCTCTACAGTCAAAGCAGATCTAGTCTTTGGAGTCTGGATGGAAATCATATAATCATAATTTCTTTGAATTGCTACAACCACAATGAAGCACATGAATCATAGTGCAGAAGAGTGTTCTCCCCCCATCTTGGGAGACAAAGACTAATTCTGTTGAGTTGCCTACCTTTTAAAAAGATTATATCCCACAGTTACATGCATTAAGCTAAACAAGTCTTACCTTATTCATTTCATCTACTCACCAGTAGTTATTTGAAAGTTTTTAAAAGAATATGTTATATTTTTATTTCATGATATTATTACTGAGGAAACAGACTTGTGATATCAGAGAATCCCATGAGAGTTGGACCTCAGTTGGAAAAATTCCAAATAAAAGCAAAAACAAATGCCAGACTTCAAATTTTGGCCTTCAAAACAAGATGGAAAAAAAAGAATAAAGGAAAAAATCTTAATGGAAATAAAAACCAAAGTTTTGTAATGCTTTTACTGCCCAATGGAAAGCTGACCAAATCAGTGGAGAAAGTCCTGGGTCAGAGTCATCTTGTCTAACTTTAGACATCTGTCATCCTCATCTGCACTAGTCTCTCTAGGTTCCATTTATATTTAATGAAGAAAAGGTAGCTGGCTTTACCTCACTATCCTAAATTATTTTAGATACCTGTCTTAGGATGACGTGAATAGCACTCTGCTGCTTCTATTCATTGGTTATAAAGAGAATCTTTATACCTAGCTCAGATGGCCTCATCCCTGCAAAATTCAGTGGCTGTTAGTGCATCTGTTTCTTTACTGTACTGTCCTGCACTTTATTCTAACTTGTTTTGAGGAAGTAGACAGGGACTGTGCATTCCTGGGTAGGTAAAATATTTACAGGAAGGCAAAATTGCTTATCCTAAAATCAATTTTATAGAGATCTCCAAAAAAAATTATTCCACAAAAAATGGAAAAAGCACTCAGTTGAATTACATAAACCAGATAAATTTCAGTGTTGTAACTCAGTGTAATGGATTCCAAGAAAAGAGGAAGTAAAAGATATGTTGAGTTCAAATTGTTCTTGACTTGAAGCAATGCAGAATATATAAGCAGAATCAAGGCTTTCCCATGGGAATATTGGTCTGACTGCAACTTCCCAATAATGACTTCTGGTCCAAAATCATTCTTATAAAAATCTTAATGAATGCCATCTAAAGAATATATAGTGACCATGGATTGTTAGAGTCTGTAAATCAGTTGATTCTGTGCTCTTAATTTATAAAAGTATGATGGGTGCTGTGTCTAGGACAGGAATGAGGGGAGGAAAAGAATGTAGGAGCAGTGCAATTCATTCTGAAATGAAGATGGGCAAAAATACGGAAAAAGTGAGCAAAGGCAATGCAGACTAAACATAGATATAAATTTGATATACTTGGCACCAAACAATTTACATATTTCCTAAACAAAAACTTCCAAGGCAAGACAAAGATTAAGGACAATATATGTAGGGGAATAGACAGGGATCGGCGACCGGAAGATCACGGGATGTGACGGAAAGATAGCAAAGATAGTGTGACGCAGCTAAATAAACGGACATTTTGTATCCATCATATTGATGTCTGTGCATCACTGTCCCCAGGGTGGGTAGAGCCCTGTGTCCCGGAGATATGCGGCCCAAGATAAGTTCTCCCATAGAAGTGTACAGCAACAAATATACAACCTCTGTCTGAATCTGGTATGCTTGGGCCTTTTAAAGGATTATTAACATAAAAATATAATACAAAGATGAGAGAATTATCTGATAACACAAGCAGTGACTGTTCCATAAGCAGTGAACTTGTTGAATTGCAAATAATTGCATCAGAATAAGTGATCAGAAGACAAGAGATTTGTTCTTACCCATTCAGAGGAGAAGCCAAATGTGAAACCTGTCACCTTATGCATCAGGTTTTCTTATCTGGTGGGCACTGACTCGGCTGTGTTCGGAACATCAGAGCAGGTGCTGGAACAAATTTCTTGGGTCTCTCAGTGATGGCTGTGCCAACACAGTCAGCTACATCAAATTATTTTCCAGTTGTTTTCATTCACATACTTGCTTCATATTTTACATCCTGGAAAGCTGAAATTTAAGTTGCAAATCAAAATTCCTGAAGTTAGATATTACTTGAGATGTAGGTGTCTAATCACTAGTGTGTGGAAACAGGGCTTGATGTGATTGCTTAAATAGAGGTATCTAGTGCCATTTGACTAACTGCTGCCATTCCAGCCAAGTGGTGCTTTGCCATATCTGCCATGCAGGTGTCTTGGATACTCTAGGGCATCAAGTAGTACTACATGATTACATTTAGGCAAGTAGGTATGGCTTGTTCATTATGTCAGTGGAACTTGTTTTGACCAAACGGTGATGTCTACTTAAGGGTGAACTGAATGTCTCTTTTGACTGCATTTTTTCAGGTCTGGAATCTGTAATCAGTATCTCCGGCTGCGTAAGGAGGGCAGCTACAATGTCTGTTGCTATAAAAGTCAGAAAAGTTGAGCAAACCTTTTGGTAATGTAAAATGTTGCAAGTGGGATCTTGGAATATGGGAACAGGTCTCTGTCCTCTCTTACTTGGTAATAAATTATCAGCCATGATAGCCAGCAAATCTGTTCTTACCTCACATGCTGATCTGAAATCAGCTGGTGCTAAATCTGGCACATTCATTTCAGTGTAGTTAGTTTGTAGCTTCACTTTATTTAGTCTGTTCAGCAAAACAAGGCAATTTGATAATGGGGTTCTATTGCTTAGATATTTTGTAGCTAGAATGACGTTATTCTCTATTTGGTTTTCCTTTCTGAATTTGAAAGAAGAGGGGGAATGTCAATGAGTTTAGGTATTCTATACTGATGAACAGAATGCACACTTTTGACTGACTGTGATTTAAGACATTGAAGACATTAAATGTAAAGATGCTGATACAGCTTAACTGAATCATATTATGTGATAGTAAGATGTGTAGTACGTTTGTGTTTGTGTATGTTGTACAGCCTGGATTAGTCACTCAGAACATAAAAGACATATTGCCATAGTACAGTCTTCGAAATCCACTCCCTGCTGTAAATACAAAACCCCTTTGGATTAATTAATAGTAAAGGATGTTGTGACTCATTTTTGAGAAACTAATGTTATATTCAGTGGCAGGTAGAAGACAAGGACTTGAGTAATGAGTTCTCAAAAAATGTCAAACGCGTTCAGGAATAGCTACTTTATGTGGTTGAAAGAAGACATGCATGTAAATATGGGATAAGTAGTTACTAGTGACAGAATTCTATAATCAAAACTGCTAATATCTTTATTTTAAGCTAAATGTATTTTATGAACTCAAATATTCTTAAGGATCCTTGCATCAAAATAACAAAGTTTCTAGTACTGTCAACTTCCTAATAATTCCTGTGTATCATATGTGTGCAGAGTTCTTTACAGGGTCTGCAGGAAAAGGCTGTTGTGGGTTAACCCCAGCCAGCAGCTCAGCCCCACACAGCCACTCACTCACTCCCCCATAGTGAGATGGGGAGAGAATCGGAAGAAATAGAAGTGAGAAAACTTGTGGGCTGAGATAGACAGTTTAATAAGTAAAGCAAAAGCTGCACACACAAGCAAAGCAAAACAAGAACTTAATTCACTGATTCCCATCAGCAGGCAGGTGTTCAGCCATCTCCAGGAAAGCAGGGCTCCATCACACATAAGAGTGATTTGGGAAAACAAATGCCATCACTCTGAACTTCCCTTCTTCCTCCTCCTTCCCCTAGCTTTATATGCTGAGCATGATGTCAGACAGTTTGGAATATCCCTTTGGTCAGTTGGGGTCAGCTGTCCCAGCTGTGTCCCCTCCCAACTCCTTGTGCACCCCCAGCATCCTCGCAGGCAGGGCAGCATGAAAAACAGAGAAGCCATTGATACTGTGTAAGCACTGCTCAGCAATAGCTAAAACATCCCTCTGTTATCAACACTGTTTTCAGCACAAATCCTACGAGCTGCTATGAAGAAAATCAATTCTGTCCCAGCCAAAACCAGTACAAAGGCCCAACCCCAATGTCAGCAGTGAGAAAGTCAGCACAAGAGAGTTTTTGAATGAAGCAAGGAGGGGATGGGAGGAAGTTTAATGTCTAGCCAGAGGGAGCTAATCTTAAGTCGCGAGTATAGAGATCATGATACTTACAGAAAAGAACACAGTTGGGTCGGTTTAGTCATCTGTTTAACAGCAAAGGCATGAGTTGACATGTGTCAAACTCATGTTTCTCGTCACCAAGTTATTTCTGCTCCTTACGCGAAATTAAGACTGCCTGTGGATCAGATCTTATAACCAACTTTTGCTGCTCAGCAGCAGAAAGGGACCTTACAGCTGCTTTAAGATTTTGTAGCACAATAAGAAACCTGAACAGGTGGGAGGAAATAATTTCAGCTGGGCACTGTGAAGGGCCAGGACACAATTTACATCAGAAGTCCTGGTTTATGTGCTTTCCTTTTGAAGACTGTTAACAAATACAAATTAAAGGAGATCAGTGGTTACTTTAACATGTTGGGATTTGTTAAGCTACTTGGTAGTTTCCAGGATAAGAAGATAAGTGGTGTAAAGTTGTCCCCGTGTGCACTGTTACCAGATGTTGTGTGCATGGCTTTAGCATACCCGGGGAGACTCGTGTCCCTGGTCTGCAGTAGTGTGATTTTGAATATCACTGTTCTGTGAAAGTGAACAGGAAAACTTCTACTCACTGTTTAAACAATGCAGATTCATTGTCATTGCAACTTCGTTTGCAAACGACATTTATCATTCCTCAAATTTACACGGTGGATGTTGAGATTTTCTGCTTTAGAGACCATCCAGGCTTCTATTTGTACACTCAGTAGAAATGTGTTTTAGTGGGGTCTGCAAATGTCAACATGTTGATAACAAATAGAACATGTTGTGGAACTCCTCTGCATCATTTCTAAACTTTACACTCTATTTGCAACTCCTGATGTGCACGAGGTCAGGAAATAAAATTCATTTTCTTCCAGAATACTGATGATGGGGACGTGAGACTGCCAAATTGTCAAATCATTTATCAGAGCATCCTTCTTCCATGATTTTGCAAAGGAGGTCAGGTTGAATGAAAGAAGGACGGTGCCCCAAATATTTGCAGTATTCTTGGTGCCATGGGCTGTTGTAATTGCTGCTGAGAAACTGTTTATCGCTCTGTTCTCAGAAAATTGCCTGGAAACTGGCTGATATTCCTTTTGCTATGACAGATGCCAAATTAAAGAAGCGTAGGGGTGCTCTGCAGTGCTTGTCTGTAGGCATAGTTTTTAGAGCTGTCCAAAAAATGAGCCAAACTGGGGAGTATAATTCTGCCATTCTAGCAGGGAATTGAATGGCAGTTCTTCAGAACTCATTTTATGTGAAATTATCTTAATTTTGAAAAAAATATTTTTAGAGTTGTATTTGAAACAGTTTTAGAAACATTGTTCAAGAAACATTGGTCTACGTAGGGTCCTATTTAGCAAACACAGGGTTTGTGTGGAAAACCAGGATCTTTTCAGGCACCCGTCTAAGTGCAATCAGTTGTACACTCTGGGTAGCTACACCTTAATGAGTCACTGTGCAGCTTCTTCATTGTCCGTAGAAATATATCCAATGAAGTCCACACTGACTGCTTACATGGATACAAGAAGTGCTTCCCAGAAGGCCCTATGAAGAGACCCTATGTTGGCTTAGATTTTTATATCTGCAGTGTAGGCACCTAATGCTAGGTGGAATGGAGCCTATGATCTATGCCCACATGGAGTCCCTAGGAATGCATGGGTCTTTCCAAATATGCAGAGCTGTGAAGTAATACTTTAGGTTTTACAATTTTAACCACCCAGGGATGCCAATTTAAAAACAAAAAGAAAACAAAAAGCCAAGCAATATTTATTCAGGGTTTTAGCTGAGGAGCTTGCTTACAGTCATTCTAATGGCACAGGAAACTTCATTAAGTCCGTATTTTCCTTCTTTATCTCTGCAGCAAACGAATATTATGTAAAGCAAACAAAACATTAAAATGTCAGGACTGTTGTCAATAAGGTCATCACAGCTTACTTCTCTGATTAAAAAAAGAGATTTCAGTTTCCTTTGACACCTCGTATGCTGCTTTTAGCTCCTAACAAGCATGGCTGTTGCTATGAATAAACTTAAGGTCTATGGCAGTTACAGTTCCTTCATTTTTCCCATTTAACCATATCTATGATAGTGTAGTTTCAAGGTTCTTCATTTTTTTTTAACATTTCATTTAGTCTTTTCCATATTTCTATAATACTTGCCAAGTGAATGTCCAATTAATTTCATCATGAACGGGGATTGCCAAAGTTACCTCTTTACTTGGCCTTTCACATAAAAATAAACATATTAAGTGTTTTGCTTTTCATTTTGCAATCTTAGTTTATTTAAAAGTATTGCTTCCTTGCAGCTTTTTACAAACATTGTTTGAGAAAGTGAGTGATATAACCATGTGCACTAAATATTGAAAATCTGTCTGTTACACGTAGCACATTGTACACTGCTATTAAAAACTTTAATTTCATTACATAGTAAAAACTACAATATTAATATTTTATCTAGCTTCAGTGGAAAATAATGTCAGTCTAATGACTTTGTGGTAGGCATAGATGAAGAAGCAGCTTAATTTCGAGAGTGTGTAGCATTATTTTTCTTGATGTCATTCAGAGGATTTAATGTAATATGTAGCTGGTAAATTTACAGATAACTGCAGTTAGTCAGTGGACTGTGCACTTGAGTCTGCTTTTCCTCTGTTGAAAAATTTTCTTTCCAAGTTTTAGCAAATAACTTTAAAAAAGACAGAAGGGGTTGATTGGGTCACAATTTAATAAAGTATTTGAGCATTTAGATTAGGAATTTAATGAGACTTTAAAATGTCTTTAAAATTACACTAATGTATAAATGCGTTATGAAGTACACTGGAGCAGAAGGACTGAGAGAGATTCTCTCTTTCAGACATAATCCATTCTTTCAAACTGTGGCTCATTCTTCCCAGTTTGATTGTGTTTATGGAAGTTGATGAATCTGATATTTTCTTTGACCTCATTGACATGGAATAATCCGCTGAAATTGTACCAGTTTGTGTGTCAAAGTTTTGAGTTCCTGAGGCTGAATTTTCTACTGAGGTCAATTGGCTTGAGATATTGCATTGCAAAAATGTGTTGGAATAAAGATATTACATTTTCATCACGTACTGTAGAGCAAAGAGTAAAAATAATGCTATTTATTTAGCCTTCAGAGCTATTTAATGGAAAGTTAGGTAATCTCATAGTCAATTTTACATATCAGTAAGTGGTTTCTGCATATATATTTTTCTGTGCAGGTTAACTTCTATGTAAGGGTGAAGGCAATTTATACCCTTGGACACAGTTTATCTCTGATTGCTCTTACAATGGGAAGTATGATTCTTTGCCTTTTCAGGTACGTATTTTTCATGAATAAATATGAACAATAATAATACTGTTTTAACTGTTGTCTAATTGCTCAGATATTTAGAAAATGCATCGTTTTTACACTTTTCTCAGTTAAACAGCTGACAATAATGCTAACTTGGTTTTTGCTAGCACCAGTCATATTAAAAAATTTCAAAGCACTTTACAGATTCACAGACATTACAGCTCATGTAAGAAAGAATAGTCATTTAGGAATGGGTTACATAAAGCTTTTTCTATTTTATTATTAAAATCAACACCTTGAATTGCTCTTGAAAATTAGTAGGATGCTGGGCTCAACACTGGACAAGTGAGCAGCCATATTTTGCAGAGGCTTCTGAGTGGTCTCCAGGGGTACTGTTATCAAAGGTAATCATTAATTTGTCCAAGTGGGGTTGTAAAGGTATGGATAATTGTGCTGAAGGATAATGCTGGGTGTGCAATGTTTTTAGTAGGCAGTGTTAGGAAAGGTCTGTTGGTTTTGCCTAATTTCTGTGAGTTTTCTGAGACTGAAAGCAATCTCCAACTTGTAAAAGAAATTGCAAGACGGTATGATCAGTATCATAGCTTTTCTCAGTCTCTCTGTCTTCATGCCTTTATGTATCACTTTTACTGTCTAATAGAATAGCCTTTATATTCTCCATTATAAACTTCACACAACCTTTCTGTTCCACTCTGCACCAAGGAAAACAAGAAAATGCATCTTTCAGATGTGGTGGAAAAGAAGTATGTGTAATATGTAGAGGACAGCATGTTGTTTGTCAGAGCCTCATTCCTCTGATGAACTACTCCTATGGCGAGTTCTGTAAGCCTTTCAGTCTGCCATCAAATTTTCTCAATATTTAAATATTCAGAGACTATTCAGAGTAGATACATAACCCATAATTATATTATGGAATATCTTTGAAAAAACTGAATCGGGTCACTCACGGTTATCTTCTTTCCACCAGCAAACACTACAGGCAGATCGTGCATTCTCAAAACTGCGAAAACCTAATAACCCATTTAAGACAGTGTGTTACAGACATCTGAGTGTCGTCCATCACCAGAAGTCAGTTGTAACAAACAGATCAAGAATTTCAGAGGTGTACTTAAAACCTTCAAATTCAGTTTAAGTATCCAAGTTGAGAACTCCCCAGTGTCTCTGGTGAGTCAGTGGACAGACCTGGGCTTTTTTTCAGGGGGGGAACACAGGGTCTTCTAAGACTCCCCCTAAAGAAGCCTGTTTCTCTCTGTTGTCTACAGGGAATGTAGGGGCCTGCTAACATAATGAGTTGAATTAGGAACCCAAATAAGTTGTACAAATACTCTGTCACTATATAGTTTCCCAAGCATGTAGCAAGCAGCCAGTTATTGTGGAAGGCTGCAGCTGAAATAATTGTAAATTATCCGTAGTAGAAGTGAATACAAATGGCTATGTTTGTGTGTCTGTTTGCGTCTCAGATATTGTAAGGCGTCCTCTACATTATGGTCATTTTTAGGGACCGAGTTTGGAAAATAAGCATATCTCTGGAAGTTTTAAATTGTCGCTGGTAACACCTCCGATCCAAGAAACATACTTTGCCCTGAAAGGTCCCAGGGTTCTTTATAGAGAATGTCAATATACTGTTTATAAAGATCAGTCACTCACCCCTGAAACACATTCACCTTTGAATGTAACCAGCAAACTTTCACCTTGCTGTGTTTAAAAAAGAGAGCAAAGAACGACTCTTCTAAGTGAAACTATCTGAAGGAGCTTTGGTAGTTAAGCAGTGAGTTAAAAATAAGAAGTTACTAATGCAGTAGGATTAGGATTTGAAGTCTGGATATTAGCAACACAAAAGATTATTAAAATTGTGCATTACTGGGTTTGTATGTGTATGCTTCAAATTATACTGCCTTTAATCCTGAATATGTGCGGTATTTTTAATGGAAGAAAACATGGAATAATGTGGAGTTTAATTGTACGTAATGTGTTCATGAAAAGAAATAGAAATTCTTTTTTAAGTATTGCGACTTGACTTCTACAGTCCATTATATATTGTTACATACTGTCTGGCAGAACAGATACAGCCTCAGGGCTTTGCAGTTGTTCACAGTATCAGCTATAAGCACGTGAAAAGCAGAACTGTTGGGCGGGGAAAGGAGAGTTGTTTCTGTGTTTCCACGCAATATTCTGGTTTGCATTTCTTCCAAAGAACTGGACTTGATTTTAATCCTTATAGAAATATTATATGGGTTCCCATTATTAATATAAATAAAGGACACATTTAGAAGCATTGTAAAGGAAAGGATTTTATATCTGGCTAATCTTTTTATCTCAAAGCAAAGGCATAAAATGTGAATATATGTAAATACCTTGCCAGACTAAGCTGACGGCATTTTTCAAGTTACTGTGGTGCCACCCCCCACACTCTATGTACTTATAATTAAAGCTAATTGGTAACTTTCTGGCACACTGTTTTCCTGTTGGAGGTTGCCAATTTGTCAGGCACATTCTTGCTTCTGCAACTTAATTTATAAACAGCAAAGCTAATTATTTTGATTTAGTCAAAAGAAGTTGCTTTAGCCTTCTTAGAATGCAAGTTTCTTTTTCTTCATTTTGAATGTCTAGGTTTTAATATATCATAATGTTTTAGAAAAGTGGAAATCAAAATGATTGAAAATAAATAGTGTTTTTCAACTATTTTAAAAAAGGTTGGTCCATCCAACTCAGAGTAAAAATAAATTGTAGAGCAGCGTGTTTCTACATAACACTGACATTCTCGATCTTACTGTAGATCTTACTGCACTTGGTTCAGCGTTACTCATATATAACAGAACCTTCCAAAAAAAATGTTAGTTTCTCTGATATGTGTTTCTTACCAAGGAGAAAAATCTGAATCTCCATCATTTCTGTAAGATGTGCTCTCATGCGCATCAACTCTCTGTAAATGTTCCCTCACAGGATAGTTTTGTATCATGAGGTAGTCATATCAAAGGAATAAGCGTGATTTCTTTGTTATTCTGAATCGTTATCCATATCCCAAATAGAAATACTTTCTTGATCACTACCTCCAAAATGTTGGTTTGAAAGCCTTGTATATGTCCAACATTTACTATTTCAGCTACTGAAATAGTACTGAACTTCAGAAAAGGAGGCTCAGAGGGGATCTCATCACCATGTACCAGTACTTAAGGGGTAGTTACAAAGAAGATGGAGAATCCCTTTTTACACGGAGTCATATGGAGAGGACACATGGAGAGGTCACATGGAAAGGACAAGGGGGAATGGACACAATTTGCTCTTGGGGAGATTCTGATTGGACACCAGAGGGAAATTTTTCACAGTGAGGACAGTCAACCATTGGAATAATCTCCCCAGGGAAGTGGTTGACTCAGCCACGTTGGACACCTTTAAGAGTCGTCTGGACAGGGTGCTGGGCCATCTTGTTTAGACTCTGCTCTTCCTAGAAAGGTTGGACTAGATGATCCCTGAGGTCCCTTCCAACCTGGGATTCTGTGATTCTGTGGAGAACTAATCACCTAAATTAGTTACTCAAGAAAAATATTTTCATCCTGTTTGTAGCTTGCATGTACCTCTGAATTCCATAGGAACATACGATGCAGTCCAATGTAATAGCGGTATTTCAATTTTTCTCAGAACCTGTTTCAGCAAAGGACATGCATAGCCACAGAAATCACTGGATTTTTGGCAACTGCTTTAAGTTCAGCCTGGTATTACGTCCTTTGCCAAACTGGGGGCTAGCAAGATGGATCTCTTATTTATTTCCCTACACTCACTGTAATTATCCTTGCTTTAATGTTTCAGAATGGATTATTTAGTGTTCTTTGGTAAAAATCAAAACATGAAGACTTCTTGGAAGCTGCCACTGCACACCACCATAGCATCCTTTTGCATCTTCGTTCTTTCATTGCTCGTACTCGCTAAAATGCCCTGGCTTCTGGCTTATTTCCAGGTGCAGTTCGAGGTGCTGATTTTGACCAAAAGACCTCTTAGCAGTTTGGTTTCTGGGCATTTGCTATTAAAAAATTACGTGAAATGGGAAGATCTCGAAGGGAATGTCTTTTGAGTGAAAAGCCCTCAACTTATAACTTGCTTCCCCTGAGCACTCATTCACTTACTTGGAATATTTAATTTGTCACTTGTTTGTCAGACTTTCATGTGGCTGCTGGACTAAAGAGAAGTTTTACATCTCACTGAATAGAAAGAATAGGCGATCTAATGTTCTGAATGCTTTTTTTAAATTGTTCCTGCATACACTCACATCACAGGATGAAAAGTCATTATACAGTGAAATGCAGGAGCTAAAAAATTAAACCAGATAGTAATAGGTGAGAGCAGGTCTGAAATATACCCAGCGTAACCAAAGTTTTATTTGCAAGAAAAACACTGGGATGAGTGCACAGAAAGGAGGATATGATAATCTATGTTTATTGTCAGCTTATGTTAAAGTGTGGGAGAAATGCCACTGGGATCCTTTAGTCTGTGGTACTGAAAAAGAGTAAGAGATACTTTATCTGTTTATTTTGGACAGCCTATAAAGATGATGAGGATGATGATGATAAAAGAATACAGCAAGGCAGCACTGACAATATGACAGAGGAGGAAAGGGTAGGCTCTTACTCAGGGTTCATATAACCAAGAAACTACTGGAGAGTAATAAAAGTCTGTTTAAGAGCTTTCTGTCTCGAAATCTAAAATGCCTGTTTTTAAATCTCTTCTTAGAAAACTTCATTGTACTCGGAACTACATCCATCTGAACCTGTTCCTCTCTTTCATTCTAAGAGCAATCTCTGTTTTAGTCAAGGATGATGTTCTCTATTCCAGTTCCAACACAGCTCACTGTCCAGAGGATCAAACCTCATGGGTAATAAACCTCATTCGCTACCTGGTATAATACTGTTGTATCACTGAATTTTCCTCCCTAATCCTTTTAAATATTTAGGAATACCAAGCTGTCAGTGTAGACAATCCTGTAGAGAATATAATGACTAGAAAAACGGTCTATTAGAAGTAGCCAGAAAAAGAAGGTTGTGGCACAAGTAAGAGAAATTAATGTTGTTTTGCATGTCCATGAAGGGACAACATGTCATCTGCTATGGCTCAGGATAAATATGGCCACTGCATTAATCAGCTGTGAGAGTTTAAGACAAACAGGATTGCCATCAGCCAGGAAGAATTAAAGGCAGCTCATCTGGAGCTGTTCCAGCAGCTTTTTCAGGGGTCCAGGAATTGGACTGATATCAATGGAGTGAGGGAAAAGAATCAGGGAATGAATATTTGCAGGAGTTGTCTGTATTAACTCCTCTGTACTTTCTGGCTATGACAGAAGTGTTGTCATGTGCACTCTTGGCAAGCTAATACGTTTACTGCATTTTCATGCATAGGGGTTAAAAAAATGTCAAGTCTTGCTGTTAAAAGACTGACCATCACATGATATTCCCCATTCTCTGCCTCCGTTGTTTCAATCAAAAGTGCTGCAGAAGAAGCCTACAAATATTGCTGAAAACCTTCTGAATTTAATTTACTACAGTTTAAGCTTGTGAGAAAAAAATGGAAGGAAGATATTTTTATATTGATGAAGCCGTACTGTCCGAAAGCATAAAGTTCTTAGCAGTGACTACCAAGCTATATGTATAAATTCATAATCTGGGATATTTCTAATGAAGACAAATAGGCTCTGAGTTGGTAGACTCAAAGTAGGTAAAGTAGTTAGTAGGCAGACTGCCAGGGATAATCAAAAGTTCTTAGGTCCTTGAAAGATTAGTCAATGGTCTCTCAAAATACTACTTGATTTCTCCAATTGCTTTTATCCTCCAGTTATTCTTGGCTGCAAAGCCTCATATATTCCTGTTTGAATATGTCCAGTTTTGTGGACTGTTGAGTAATTTCTGTTGCATTATATGTGGGATGATCTGACACCAGCTGGGCAAGGTGGTTTTGTCTTGCATTAGCTGGATGTTACCTTTCTTACGTAACAGCATGCAGGGTTTGTCCCTTTTGTCATGTGTGTGTGATGTTCCACAGTTCTGCTGCATGCACAGATGTCCAAAAGGACACACTTCAAAATGCAGTCTAACTAGGTCCCGGATCTGAATGACACAGAGCCATAATTTTGGCTAACTTTACTGACAGATACCTTCGCAGTTCAGCATCTGGAAATATACCTGGTACAGGATTAGCTGCAGGAGGAAGGGAAAATAATTTGATGTGGGGTTCTGGTATGTAAATCAATAATATAATACAGGGGAATAATGGTATTTAAAATAGATTACAAACAATTTAGGTTTTACTAATCTGGTTGTAAGTAGTCATAAGCAAAAAAGCCAATTTCAACTTGCATTTTAAAATGCTTAATTTTCTCCATGTTAAATTTTCTGGCCTATTACTGGTCTGCAGTGGATATCCCTTCAGTGGACACAAAGTCCAGAGGTAAGATTAGCCCTACCAAATGAGGTGGATTGACTAAACTGTGTCTCTTTCTCACTGGACAGTTTATATCATCTGCTTTAAGACTTTTTCTGGACATGCCTGTCTCTCGTCATAAGTTGTATAAGGAGGTAGTTGGCTAGTAGGTGGCTAGCTTTCACCAGAAACCTTATTTGTAGGTAGCAAAAATTAGGTGAAATGAATTCAAGCCTTTGGGCTCTTACTTAGTTGTCTAAATAGGCATGTATGCAGGCATACATATAGACATGTATGTTACTTGGGATGCACTGAGATATCTGAGACACCAGAAGGGGCTGATGGATACAAAGAAGTATCTTGAGGAGGTCTGTGCCGTTCTGGCTTAGCAGCTGGTGACTGGGGTCCTGCTCACTTCATAATAGACACCGATGTCTAGACAGAGGAATCAACCACTAAATGAGTAAGCTGCCTACTTAAGTATTTGGTGTACTCGGAATTTTATCATAAACAGTGGAGGTATGAAAGGTATTTAAACCAGGATTAAAAATCCAGGGGAAGGGATAAAGCAGGCAGAAACTAGTTTTATTTAGTCCATTTTGTTTAGTCTGTTACATTCACCATATCATCACATTTCTCTGCTCAGTCTCAGCATAAACATTTTTACATTAAATTCTCACATCTCAGATTCCTGCTGGGAAGTACCAAAGTAGCAGCAGCTAGCACTGTGGAACATCAGCAGCACAGACATCTGAAAATTAATTCTGAAGAGCAGCACACAGACTATAAGTATTTTGGGACTTCATTTTGTGATACATGCTTATGTGTTTTGTTAATTAAGAAACACTAAAGTATTTTCTAAAGGGAAAACATAGTTTTTTAAAGGTCCAGTCAACCTTTTCTTCAACTTTGATCCCTGTTCTCATATTTCAGGTGGGCTGCAAAGCTATTTTGGTGTTTTTTCAGTATGGTGTTATGGCAAACTTCTACTGGCTTTTAGTTGAAGGACTTTACCTCCACATCCTCCTTGTGCTAATATTCTCCCCCAACAGACACTTCACAGTCTACCTGCTTATTGGATGGGGTAAGAACTTAAATGTCTTCCAGTAATATTTTTTCTTCTCTATGTATGCATGTATTAGGTTCAATATTTCATAACAAGGTAGTCATGCTGTTTCTGTTGGATGACTCCTCTGACTCACTAGTTCCTCAGTTCAGCTCCAGCGTAGGTTCCAGCTGCTGTACCATGGGAGAAAGTGGGCACAAAACTGCTGAGCGTAACTGCTGTCTTGCTCCTTGGCATGGCCCTGACCTGTGCCGATCTGCACAATGCCCAGGGGTTGTTCAGGATATAGGATGGTGCAAGGACTGCCACCACAAAACATATGATTCAGGCTGTCCTGACTTGGGAGGAAAAAGAAAGTTTAGCTGCACAGCCACAGCTATGCTATTTGCCTTTTTGAAAAGCCCAGTAATATTGTCCATCTGGTTTTAAATACATGTATTCCTTTCATTTCCAGAAAGTCCGATTATATTTATACAGAGCACTTCAAAGCTTCCAGTAATAGGTGGTCATAAAACATTTAGGTATTGCTGGGAAGTGTGAATAAACCAGTGTGTGGGAATGGTTCCTTATGAAATGATTTACACTTTGGTTTTATATTGTAGTCCTAGGAGGTGTATTGGGAATGCATAACCTGTATCTGTCTCTCTGTAGCTCACTGACAGCTTGAAAGAAATCTAAGAAAGGCATGTTCTTTGTGTATTAGTCATTATGGCTGCATTTTTTTTTAAAAGAAATAAACCCACTTCCTTGCAGTCTTTGTTTGTAATACATTGCTTACATCACATAGCTCAGTAGATAGGCTTCTCCCTCCATTCACTAAACTGTTTACTATATGTTGTATATTTGGGGAATAATTGGTTACTACCAGGCTGAACTTGTTTTCTTTTTTCTTTTTTTTTTTACTTATATTTTTGCTATCATCCTCTAAATCTCTTCGGGATTTTTCAGGAATTCCTACCATATTCGTTATTACGTGGACAGTGACACGGATCATTTTAGAGGACACTGGGTAAGTGTGTGTGGGAGAGAAAGTTTAAAGCCTCCAACTGTGCCAATGCAGTCCTTGCCTTGGAAATGGTGGTGTTCACACAAAGGTGGTTTGCTGTTCTGAAGGGGACAAGCACAGAACTGAAATTTCAGATATGGCTGATATGGTGTTTAGGAGCTCTTGCTGTTTATGCAGCTGTTTGTTTGAAAAACTCTAAGTGAGGGAGAAGGCAGAGGTAGGTTATGATTAAGGTTACCCCATGAGACCCCCATTGAGAGCTATCTGCCTTGGAATTCAAAATAATACTTCAAATAGCGGTGGAGGTCCTTGGGTTCAGTGCTGCAATACAGTGCAGTAAGATGCTGGGCATTCTAATTTGCTAACTAGCAACTCAAAAGATTGAAATCTAGCCAACTTTTTGTATATCTAAATTACATTTCCAAAAGTGAAGCAATGTGATGTAAACATATGTTAAGATGTACGGAGCCAAATAAAACTATGACTAACTAGAGCTAGGCCTGGCTCCTGCCATGGGAAGGGGAACTGAGGTAAGAATTTTGTAGGAAGATGGACTTGCTGCTCCTGCTGGGTCCAAGGAATGGGAGAGCATTCCAAGCTAGTGGGACAAAGAGTTTTCACACTCCTTTTTTTTCAACCTGACTAACATTTTTCAATTGATTCTGTAATTAAACTGAGAATTCATGTCCTACATAATTTCTAAGTTTTCTTTGCAAGACCTCTAACATGTAAACCGAAGACTAACTCCTTTCCTTTGTCAGAGTTAGAGGAACTCTGAGGGGTATTGCCCTTGTTTAAAATTAATCTTTTAGAGACCTTATTCTCAGAGTATTTGGACCAAAAGTGCTGATCCCACAGTGAAAATTAATTTTTCAGTTTTTCAGGCAAAATTTCAGGTTCAGTCTCACATTTTCCTAAAACAGATCCAGCCGTCTGTAACCTAAATACCCCACAAGGAATTACATAATTTCAATTGTATCTGTCAGTTGCTTTAGGTTTTCCTGCTACCCAGAGGCTGGTGTTAGGTGCTTAATGGAAAAGTGTCCTTACACAAAGTGAAACTAAGTTTGGTTTCCCTAAAGGCCAACATCCTCCATGATGTCTAATGGTACAGTCTAGTGTGCCTGATGATTTAGATGTTTTGAATATGCATAGTAAAACCAGGGAAGTAAAATTAAAAGCAGAAAAAAGATTGAATGCTGAATTCTAGGCTAGAACAGGCATTATTTTAGAGTGCTTTGACTTGTATATAAGAAATACTTCTCCTCATAGGTCTTGCTTGCCAGAAGATATTAATGTCAGCATCATTTTCCCCTCTTTTTTTTTTATAGTTGCTGGGATACAAATGAGCATGGTGGTCCCTGGTGGGTTATACGAATACCAATTTTAATTTCTATTATAGTAAGTAAACTTTGAAGCATGAATTATAGATCAGTTCAGCATTGTGCGGTGCATATAGTCATTATTCTTTACTGCTAGTTACAGATAGGCAAGAATTCTGTTTTAATGAAAAGAAATTGCGCTGTAGGAGAAATGTTAAACAGACCATTAAAATTTGTTGCCATCAAAATTTATCTGCTTCCTATTAAATGAGCAGTTGTTTTTATTTGTATGTTGTTCTTTCTTTAACATCTCTCCTGTTTATGAGCCTGGGGGAAGCAAAAATCTGATTATACTTTTCAATTAATTGCGGATTTGATTTTGCCTGTAAATAGATAGCCCTGCAGTTGAGAATCTGATACTACTGCAGCCATAAAAAACTATGGCTGTGTATATCTTCCTTTAATTGGTAGTCAACTGAAATTTATATTGAACATGAAGTATTTGCGAAAGAATACCATTTGAGAATGTTTCATGGGGCTTCTCCTATGTGGAACTCATTAGAATTAGTGGAGTAGCATAATAAAATTCCTGTTCACTGTGATGATTGTGTAATTAAGTTTGGAGTAATATATTATGGTCGTATGTCCAATTCTGAAAACAGTCACAGTGCAAATTAACACATTTCAGATACACTTGTTAAAAATAACATTTTAGCCAGAAAATATACGGCATTATTAGATTACACAAGATTTCATGAGTCCACATTATGCTTGGGCTTGCCTTTCAATCTGTGCCTGCTGAAAATAATTTTGAGGGAACTTCCTATAATCTTCATCAGAGTGAATTCTACAGTATTTAAAGAGAAAGCGGAGTAGGCATATGTGTGAAATGACATAAGGTAAGGACTCACAGAAAAGGGCATGCAACAGAACTACAGCATGAAGAGAACATGCGTACCTCAAAGGAGCTGGAGAACAGGAGACGGTCCAGAGTGAAGAAAATACGCTGAAACATATAACCAAACCAACCACCTGGTGTTTACAGAAAGATTAAAGTCTATTCTCTGGGTCTTCAATTTAAACAGCTACCTGGTAGACAGCTGAGACTTCATGTGCCAGAAAGCAGTGCTTCTCCAAAGAAGTCCTAGACCTGGAAAGAGAATTTATCCAAGTGCTCACTGGCAGACTTGAATTGCAGCTGAATCTTAGCAAAGACTGGGAAATGAGTTGTGAGTTAAGAAAATGGAGTACTAATCAGTCAGCAGAAGTCCAGTATATCATAAAGTGTGGACCAGAATCACTGTTCGAGGCAAAGGAACAGTTGTTCTCCTTTTATTTTTTTAATGGTTCTATTACTATTTGATAGAAAGGAAATGTAAGACATAGGGAAACAGTTTGCAAATTACCTTTTTTGGCTTGCTGGATGCACATATTTAGGATCTGCTGTCTCCTTCCAGATATGTTTCTTCTCTTAAACAGCATGTTTTAGGGATGAGAGCAACTAATGATGGCCAAGTGATTCTGCAGTGTGTACTGTATAAAGCCACTTACTTCTCTGATTAGATGATTCTTCAGCTGTTTGATCAACTGTGGTTTGCATTTGAGAAGTTAGGCTGTGAAAGGGAGCTATAAAAGCAGTGATGCTCACCCTTTCCTGCTCGATAAGTAACATATCTTGTTGGAGCATTGAACTACAACCAGCACGTTCATTGTGGCAGCTAGGATGCTATGGAAACTTACTGCTGTGTAAAGTAGAGTGTGCATTCATAGAGCAAGAGGAGCTAATGAGATGTCATATAAAATTGGTCACTGATGAATGAAAAACACCACATTCATGAGAACATAATTTTCAGTATACATACACCATGATAAGCTTTAACATTTCCTGTTACCTTCTAGAAAAATAGAAGTTGAAGATTCAGATCTTTGAATAATGAGGTCAGTGCTGCCTGCCATTCAGCAATGAAGACAGATCATTGCAAGTTTTTTGGATAGGTGTTGTGAAAAAGTCATGATGTTTGTCAGTAAAAGTATGATGTACTTACATCATACTCACACATTGCCTTTAGTCTGCTCAAGAATGTAGAGAGACTGGAAGACTCACAGAGAATGGTGACAAGGATGACCAGTAATAACAAATGGCTTCAGCAGTAGGAAGGACGTCTGTGTAAATAGTCAATGAGGTGAACACAGGAAAACTCTGAAAGAAGCTGCGTTTCAGGAAAATAAAGGAGAGCAGAACACCTAAGCTGAGAGCTCTCATCGACATTTAGTAAGCACTGATTCAGATGAGCAGGAATGTCATTTTGAAATACCCAGAAGAACTACCTGTTACTACTGTGTGACAAAAACGGAAAAATGTATATAAGTATGGGCTGCATCAAAAGCAGTATGGCCAACAGATCAAGCGAGGTGATTCTGCCCCTCTGCTCTGGTGAGACCCACCCTGGAGTCCAGCTCGAGTCCTCAGCACAGGAAGTACATGGACCTGGAGCAGGTCCAGAACATGGCCACAGAAATGGTCCAAGGGATGGAACACCTCACCTATGAGGAAGGGCTGAGAGTTGGGGTTCATTGGTTATGCAGCCTGAAGATGAGAAGGCTCTGGGGATTCCTTATTGTGGCCTTTCAGTACTTAAAGGGGGCTTATAAGAAAGATGGGGACAGACTTTATACTAGGGCCTGTTGCAATAGGACAAGGTATAATGGTTTTAAACTAGAAGAGGGTAGATTCAGACTAGATATAAGAAATAAATTTTTTACAATAAGAGTGGTAACACTGGCCCAGGTTGCCCAGAGAGGTGGTGGTTGATGCCCCGTCTCTGGAAACATTCAAGGTCAGGCTGGCTGGGGCTCTGAGCAACCTGATCTAGTTGAAGGTGTCCCTGTTCACTGCAGGGGGGTTGGGCTAGATGACCTCTAAAGGTCCCTCCAACCCAAACCATTCTATGATTTTATATAATGGCATGAAAGAAAGCCGAGAGTATGTCTGATATTGAAAACCTTTAAAAGGCAGATGGAGAGTGTAGAAAAGAAGAGTAGAATAGAGCCTGATTGTGAGGATGATGCCATGAATATACTTTTGAAAGACAGAGTAAATCAAGCAAAGGTTTTAAGGAACAATGGTTTAACTGCATTAGATTTAACAGGAAGTCTGCTCAGTTTTCCTACCATATCCAATCTCTTCCATTGATTTCTGTGTTAACTCCAAACATTCTCACTGCTTAGAAGGTTATACTTTCTATAAGGTTATTATCCAACAATAAACAGTATTGTGAGAGCAGGTTCTGAAGTCATCTCTCGAAGTGGGAATGGCTTCAGTTAATTCAGTGTGTCAGAAGCCTTCCCTGACATCTTCTCCTGACAATTTTGGCTTCAGAAAAATTATTTGGCAGGCTTCCACACTTCATGCTGTACACATTTCAGAGTTATCTAATTGGAGTGGCCATTCCGAGCAGTTAATGTGGTGTTACCCATATTCTCCATTTAGCAAATGCCTCCACAGCTGCCTTCCCCATACTTCCACTTGCGTAAACTGCTCTGATTTGGGAAGGAGTTATGTTTGTGAGGAAACAGGACTTGGTCACATCGAAGTAATTGAGAAATGTTTATCTAGTTATCTCACATTGCAGGTACTGTAAGGGACTAAATAGCAAGACAGAAGTGACATGAAGACAGTTTAAGTGATACATGCTCAAGCAGCGTGTTTAGACTCAAAAACTAATTGTCAGAAGTCAACTGGTAGAAAAGGGTCCCAGCAGCATCTTGCTGTTACTCCACTAAAGAGGTATCGTTTGTCATCACTCTCTTGCAGTTTCGCTGCATTCACATTATTTTCTCATTTTCCTGTTCTTAGATGTTCATTGAACAGTAAACTTATCCTATTTGTTTAAAGACGTTATGTTCAAACAATTTTATGGGACTGAACATCTACAATACTAGAAGTAAAATTCCAGGGCACTAGTTGTTTCATGTTTTATTGAAACATACTATTCTAAATCAGAAATATACTTTAAAGGATTTTAAGAAATGATCAATAATAATCTTAGAGAAATTAATTTGCTCCACTGTAGTAAGTCAGTGGCAGTTGCGACCTTTAGATCTCAACACCCAGTTCCGGCTGGCTGGATTTACAAGCTCAGCAGAGCCAAGGACTCTTACAAACTCCAAACAAGAATGTATGTTTTTCATTAATCCAAGACTCTGCTTACAGACAGAAAGGTATGTGTTTGAAAACAGACTTAAAAGTAATACGTGAATGTCAGTCAAGAATGTGAGTCACCCGAGTATAGTTATGCAGGTGATTTGATGCTTCAGAAACCAAATGGATGACAGTTTATTCTGCTACAGTAGAAACTAGGGAAGCCTGTGGAGAACAGGAATTTATTATGCCAATCCCTTTGCAAAAACAGAATAAAGATTTTTTTCCTTCTCCTATTTTGTGGCTACCAAATACACAATGGAATGTAAGCTCTCTCCTTGTGCACTAATACTGGCTCCAGTGCATCTGGCAAACTAAATGTATATCCCTTGGTCTGTACACTGCTGTGATAAGTCTGTAGATACGATCAGCAATAACAGGCTTCTGCCTGTACTTTTATAGGAGACTTGCATCAAGGAAAACTTCTAAGTCATCATCTGCCTGAAAAATATATGTTAAGTTCAGTAAAGGCCTATATTTTCTAACATTTTTATTCTTCTTTTTTCAAAAATATTAGTTAATTTTCCTAAATTTTTATTTAATCCCTGTCATTTCCTGTCAATTCCCTTCACCTGTCATTTCAAACAAAATATGAAATACAGAGGGACATGCAGTTGCTATGATCATAGTTTATTTATTAATGTCACAAGCTGTACTGGGTGTGTCAGAGACACAGAAATCCATTGACCTTGAAAAGCCTACAGCCAAATTGTTAAGACTGGAAAAAGATGAGCAATGCATCAAGGCAGACTGAAGGTTTATAGCAGTGAGGCAGGCACTGCCTGGTTGAGTAGCCAACCTGCTGCTTTTGGGCTTTGGGATGGGGTTAGTTAAAAGCAATAAAATTCTCATCTTTCACAGTGATAGAAATTTTTCTCTAGGCTGATTTCTTCTAAAATGTGTGCATTTGATGTGGCTGTTTATGTAGCTGTAGTTTTTAGCTCACATTGTTGCTGTGAAGGTATGGATTCCAAGTGTTCTCTCATTTTAATACGGACATGTTATATTTAGTGTGTGGTTTTCTAGACCGCAGCAAACAAACCAGCACCAGAAGGGCTGGTGAACACAAGATGCCAAAAGCCAAGGATGAAGAAATAGTGGGAGTGGGGCTCTAGGATCTACTGAGTTTTATACTTCAATTTTCTAGATTGATCAGGATCTGATCATAACTTTTTTTATGCAAGTGCCTTTCTATGAAATAAAATATGAAATAGAATAATACTACTGCTTTATCTCAGAGGGCTGTCAGGAGAATTAGACTTCAAGGTTTCAGTTCCTCCAGTTATAATGTCTGCATGAATACTCAAGACAGACAGATACTTGTGAGAGACCTTTTTTGAACTTGACTGGAGTGGACAGATCAGCTGTGCAACAATCTTCTTCCCCTAATTCAGACAAAATACTAAAAGTCAAGGCGAGCAGCAAGAGAGGGTCAAAACTGTGTATGGGGCTCAGATTTTCCTTTGGGCTTCCAGTCGTGAATCCACATGACAATTGAGGACAATGCTCGACTGCACCAAATCACAGCCAATGTCCCATCCTGCTAGGAAACCTGCCTTCAGCTGAGACTTTGGAAGGAGGGCATTTCTGGCAACTGGGGCTTTCAAAGGCTTTTGGCCAGCCAGACTAGAAGTCATGGCCATGCAGAGGAACACTGGCCATAACAAACCTAGCAAGGCAGAAAACCAACAGTAGGTTTGATGGTGTAGAGCTCATTGGGTTCTGGCAGGAGGTACACAACACCCACTGCTGAATTGACTTGTCTGACTTGATAAGCATTTCTTTTTGCTGTGTATTGAGTGGAAAAGTCAGAAATCACCATTATATTTGTTTTCTTTACAGGTGAATTTTATACTTTTCATTAGTATTATAAGAATCTTACTGCAAAAGTTAAGATCTGCAGATGTTGGAGGAAATGACCAGTCACAGTACAAGTGAGTCATATTTTTAGATATTATATGCAGAACAAAAATCTCTGTAAGATTTCCTCTGCTGAAACCTGTTACCGAAAATTGCTGTGATACTATAATACTTTTAATTCGGAAGTACTTTTAGATATGGTTTAATGAAGATCTCACTATGCTGAAATAGAGATGAACATAATTTTTTTTGTCAAAAACTAAATTCAATAAAAAACATGCGATTTCAAAAAGACCAATAAGCTATTCTTGAATTTGAGTTTAATCCATGAATGAATATGCTGATACAAAAAATATGGAGAGAATATATTTCTTTTAATGTATATATATTTCATTTCAACATAACAAAAGTTTCAAAATCAAAACACTTTGGTTCAACCTCTTTAATTTTTTTAATTTCTAAAATACTTTTTGTTCTAATATTTACATGCATTTTAAGAGCTGGAAAGAAGTTATGTTGTTCCCAAAAAGTAAAAGATTAAATATAATGTTTTATGTTGATTTAAAATCGCATCTTTGTTTTTCTAGAGGAAAACAAGTGTTTCTGATTTAGATCAACTTCGTTTCTGTTTAGGCTTTATTCTTTTGTGTTTTGGTTTGAACATCAAATCCTAACATCCATGGTTTCCACAGCTTTAGAATCAAGGAATGTTGGGGAGAAATTTAAATACATTGCTCAGATGGGATTTATTCTTTATTATATTGCCATATAAGTTGTTACTATAATAGCTGCTGGATACTGTAATCCAGAATCAAGAGTCTGTTGTAGTAGGTTTTATTTTAAAGACCAGATATAGGCACTGAATTTGACACCTCAGGATGTTGATATGATATTTCAATTACAACATCTAACATGAACACTGAAAATGCAAAATCACGCAAGTGGTCTTTGAAAGAGTGTTCCTGGATAACACCTTCTCTTCACTTAAAAAAATGCTGAATTCCTGTCCTAAAAGCAGATAAAACATGGTGTGCTAAAGTAAAGCGTATCTTTAAAGCCAAAAGAACTAGGACCTTATGTGTTTTGTA
This sequence comes from Phalacrocorax aristotelis, assembly GCF_949628215.1. Taxonomy (NCBI): domain Eukaryota; kingdom Metazoa; phylum Chordata; class Aves; order Suliformes; family Phalacrocoracidae; genus Phalacrocorax; species Phalacrocorax aristotelis. The sequence goes on along the minus strand of NC_134277.1, from coordinate 11,490,629 downwards.
AACATGACACATTTGATGCAAAAAGTGAAGAATTCTGATTCGCCGTGGAAAAGGTGACACGACTAGATTGGCATAAGGCTTTGCTCTTTTGTGTTTGCTGCTTGAATTAACTAAACATGTGGGAGAACCAAATCCACCTAGATTAAATTGTGCAGTTGCCACATTATTGTTTAGCACAATGACCCACCTATGGGCAGGAAATCCCCTCTGGTTTACTTCTTGTGACAGGAACTCTCCGTTGTTTCCATGTGGTATTTATTTATATTATGGAAACGAGGCATTCCCTTCCTTTCACTCCCATCATTTTCCACAGATCACTGTAGCACTTCATAGTATATAATGTTCATTAATCACAACCTTGTCCTTCATTATTCAGCCCTGTGAATTCTTTGCTTTTAGCATTTGATTGCCTGATTACGTTTGGATTGGATGGTCTTTAGCCGATACCCATGGGAACAGTAGATTAGCCCCCGCAAGAAATACTGCATCTACAGAGCAAATTACAGGTCTGGAAGGTTCATTTTTCAAAATGCAAATGCATTTTTTAAAATACAGAGAAGAATAAGGCTATTTTGTCTGTCCCTTCACTAAAATGTAAGTGCAGTATAGAGAAAGTAACATCAGCTGGACAAAAATTATTAAAACAAGAATGGAGTGGAAGTGAAGTGTGAGTCTAAAATGAATACTACTCATGCAAGTCACCATTTTTCTTCCCTTCCTCTGTCCCACTTGCTTGTACCTGGTTCCATCCTTTTTGTTGCTCATTTCACTTTTGCAGTGGATAAGGTTAAGTTCAAATAAAATCAGTTTTCCGTTTCATTTGGGAAACCAGGAAATTTGCTGCCATCATCATCTACTCCCATTGTAAATGAATTTCTTCTGCTAAGGAAATCCTATTTTTCCCACTTGCTGGTATCATCTTTAGATGTGAGGGCTTTACTATTCTTGAGGGATGTTGCTGTCAGAACTTATTATCTCCATGTAAAGGGATGCAGCCTCTGGGACATTATGAACAAAGAAAGGCCATGAAGGCTCACACAGTAAAAATAAAACTGCTTGAAGTACATTGACTTTTCTGTTAAAATAGGGGAATTCACAACAGCATCCTTTCATTGTTGAATCACATTATATTCATCAAGACAGAGATGAATTATGGGTCTCAACATTATAACTTCTTGAATTTTATCTGATATCAGACATCCATAATCGTGCATGACTGGCCCTGTATAGTATACAAAACTGATGATATTAGAGTGAAATAAGTGGCAGATAAGGGGTAACTAGCAACTCATCATTTCAGTGGTTTCACAGGCAGTTTGTCAGAGCTGCTCTGCTTAATAATGTAAAGTTCTCCTTCCTTAACTTCAGTAGTGTTTTGTGCTAAAATATATTATATAATTGACCACATTAAAAATTAGTTAATGGTGTATGCTTAGTACCACTAGTATAGTTATGAGATTTCAGTGTTTTGGGGGTAAATCTGAAATTACTCATGAAAAATCTCACAACTGAGATTATTCTGGATTACATTTCCTAGGTACTGTTTGCATACTGTGTATGTGCAATGTACAGACTAACCATACAGTCACACATTTAAAGGAAATTGACATAAATTAATTTCAAGAGCGAGATGTTACCTTCCGCACGAGAGTCTGTCAGTGTGGCTTTGCAGGAAGGCATTATTCCTTTCCACTCTGAACCCTTTGTGCCAGGGAAAAAATATCTTGAGAGATCTGATGGCAGCTCGTGACACTTTGTCAAATGTGGTCCTGTGGAATAATGCAGTAAAACCCCACCCCCAAAAACTGTGCCATGAAAACAGGCTGGGAACTCAACGTCTGTCAAAGAGACACAGCAGAGGGCAACTGAAAAAGGGTCTTCTGGTTTAGAGAGGCCCTGCAGCCTTCTGCCAGCTTTTGGAAGAGTGCAAGGTCAACAAGATCAAGTCTAACATGGAATTGCACACATCAGTTTATGAGGTTACTATGTGACTAATCTCACAGCAAGCCTGGAAGGAAAACAATTTGCAATAAATGGCTCTTATTAAGACTGTTTATAAATCTGAAGTCATATGAGGTTTATGTAAACGACATTGCATCAGGTTCTTATCTTAGTAAAACAAGAGCTTATCATTAAACTCCAGCTTTTTCTCTTTTATTTACCCAGGAGACTTGCAAAATCCACGTTGTTGCTTATTCCGTTATTTGGAGTTCACTACACAGTCTTTGCTCTATTTCCTGACCGCAGTTCCAGTAATTATAAAATAATCTTTGAGTTGTGTTTGGGATCTTTTCAGGTAAATTTTAAAGCTTTTATTCAAAAGCAGTTTTATTGACCTAGGTTGGTGTTGCCTACTAACTAAGGAATATTGTCTCTTTCCAGGGGTTGATTGTTGCAGTCCTGTACTGTTTTTTGAACAGTGAAGTAAGTCTCACATTTCCTGCTGAGGATGTTAAATAACGTTTTCAGTAAATGTATAAGTGGCCCTATAACTCCACTGTGATAAATGAAGCTGTTTTAGAAAATGCTTGCATTCCTATTGGTAGAATATATATGTGGCAGTTTCTGTGCAACAACAGAAATTAGTGAGTTAAGAGCTGTTTGAAACCTAATTCCTTGCAAACCACGGTGTTAGTGTGTCTTGTGTTGTTTAATGTGATCTAATCCTAGTTCTGTTACAAGCGATGTGGATTGTGCAAGTGAGGTGCAACAAATCCAGAAATTTATCCAAGACTTGAAGCACCATTTAGTAAGTATTTAGGAGTAATCTTCTGACAGAATCGAACCCCCAGAACAGCAGCAGATTTTTCAGAAGTGCTCAGCATGTAGCAGCTTTCCTAATCTCAACTCAGGAAGATGCAAGGAATTCCTTTTGATGTCAGCCACTTTTTAAGGTAGAATGCACTTTAAACAGCATGCAGTTTCTGACAGGAGGAATCTGCCTGAAGACATCTGCTTGCACAGGGAATTGACATGCAGGTCTCCTGAGTGCTATTCTGGTCTTAAATATTCATGAGATACCTGATTTGGGGCTTATAATTTGATTTTATGCTTTAAGTACATGTGATTAATAGCTAGATAGCAAAAGCTAATCTTGCAGCACAAGTGATACAAAACTGATTTTGAAAGTGGCCCTGGGGCGTCTCCTCACAGACAGTGTAGACACAGTCTTCACCTCAGTTTTGTAGTCTTTGTCAAAACTGATTTGATACTCTAGAGGGGAGGAGTACTGTCCAGAGGGACCTTGACAAGCTTGTGCAGTGGGCCCATGCTAACTTCATGAAATTCAACAAGGCCAAGTGCAAGGTCCTGCACCTCGTTCGTGGCAGTCACCAATATCAATACAAACTGGAGGATGAATGGATTGAGAGCAGTCTGGCAGAGAAGGACTTGGGGGTACTGGGGGATGAAAAATGGGATATGGCCAGGTAATGTGCGCTTGCAGCTGAGAAAGGCAATCGTGTCCTGCATCAAAAGAAGCATGGCCAGCAGGTCAAGAGAGGTGATTGTCCTCAGTACGAGAATGGCATGGACCTGTTAGAGTGAGTCCAAATGAGTGCCACAAAAATTATCAGAGAGCTGGAACACCTCTGCTATGAAGAGAGGCTGAGAGAGTTGGGATTGTTCAGCCTAGAGAAGAAAAGGCTTTGGGGAAACCTTACTGTGGCCTTTCAGTGTAAGAAAGGGGTGATTAAAAATGAAGATGAAGAAAGGCGTTTTAGCAGGCCTGTAGTGACAGGACAAGGGGTAACAGTTTTAAACTGAATGAGGGTAGATTTAGACTGCATTTAAGGAAGAAATTTTTCCTGTGAGGGTGGTGAGGCACTGGAACAGGTTGCCCAGAGAAGTCGTGGATGCCCCATCATTAGAAGTGTTCAGGGCCAGGTTGGATGGGGCTTTGAGCAACCTGGTCTAGTGAAAGATGTCCACGCCCATGGCTGGGGGCTTGGACTAGATGATCTTCAGAAGTCCCTACCAACCCAAACCATTCTGTGATTCTATTCCTAGAGGTCCCCATCTGACAGCCAATAAACATGGAAAAGTTCCTCACTTAAAAGTACGTTTTCAGCTCATCTTGTGCATTTTCTTTTCAACACAGGTGCAAGGGGAGCTGAAAAGAAAATGGCGGAGTTTGTGCTGGAAGCAGACAGCACGCAGAGATTATAGACTACACAGCTCTTCGATTTCTCAAAATGGATCAGAAAGCATTTCTCACCTCCACCAGAATTCAAGGGCTCAGTCATTTATGCAGACAGAGACCATCATGATATAAATCAGCTAGGTCCCCCAAAACATGAAAACCTGTGGGATATATCATTCATTATGCAGCTTGATGTGATATTTTATAAAATGTACAGTTCAGTGCTTTGCTTTTCTACATGTTGGTATTTGGGAAATTGGTTTGTGCAGCCAACCAGTTAATAACAGAGACACCTGCTCCATGGATGCTTTCTGTTTTTTTTTAAATGGTATTCATATTAATTCTGATGTTCTCTTGCCATTTACAAGCCATAACTGTTTAAACCCTCATATACTATAATGGTCCTTTACCCTCCAACGTGTCAACGAGATAGATGTATGGTATCCTGTTCAATGCAGAGTGCTTTGGTATATGTTGAAAAGATTAAGATGGGAAGCAAGAAAATTTTTTACACTTTATTTATACTTAAGGAAACATTTCTTTCCTTAAGGATTAGGAAATTCTTTCCTAATTATGGAAAACAAAAATAAAGAAATGTAAGACTATAATTAACCGCACTGAGACCTTAGTGTGCCAGTCCAGGAAATCATTAACATTATTCATACAGAGGGAAGAAGGTAGTACTTCTCAGCTAATTGTATAAATTTCAGAGATTACTTTCTACAGAGTTTCATTCCAATCCTGTTGTTCCTTTCAAAAGTGCCTGGTTTTATGTTTAGGTGCAGAAAGTAGGGCTACCTTTGCAGTCCATACAGAGAAGGCTACTGTAATGGTTTTGATTAAAACATCAGTATTTTCCAATAGTGCTATTGCAATCACCAGTTGTTCTCTTCTGTTTCAAAGCAGGTATTTGTGTTGATCTTTTATTAAACAATTTTCTGAAGAGGTGCTTTATTGCTAGAACAGGCTGATGTACGATAAACACCCTTGGATGGCATATTAGCCATTGAAAATATAATTTTTATATAATATTTTCATTGAAATATGTCTCTAGAACCTACATACTTGGCAGCTAAAACAAGGAAGATTGCAATAAAGTTACAACTCCCATTTAAGGGATAATGTAATTTCTTTTAGCTTAATTGTATTCTGTATCCATCTGAGCTGATTTAAAATTTAGTCCTGGCCCTGACTCAAAAAAATTAGACAGAATCCCTAAAAATCACCATAAAAGGCATAAACTGAAGGAATTCTCAACAGTGCCAAGCCTCTTATGTAGCCGCTTTGTAAAAAAAAAAAAAAAAGACATAGAACCGACAGATTCTTCTAAACATACACAGAATGTTTGCACTCTTCAAAACAAATAAACCCAGTGATGTTTACTTCCCATGTCACGTTTAACCACGTCCACTCTAAATTCCAAATGTGAATAATATCTATTTGCCTAAGTACCTCTGATCCATAAAAGCAATTGCCCCAATATTTCAGATAACAGATTGTATGGAGCTAGCAGAATCCAAAGTCCATAATTTCACCATGTGAATGGAGGAACAGCAGCAAGGGCATGTCTTGGCAGGCATACATGTACGTTCTTGAAAATACTACCAGTGCTGGGAATATTGTTGGCAGCCATCAAAGTGTCCATACACCTCTTGGTCTGATTTAATTTAGCTGTTCATCAGTCAAACACAATTTATTTTACTGGGAGTACCCTGGAGTGGTACAAAGTTACGTCAGACCAAAGATAGAAAAGGCCCCACGGGTCACATGCAAACTGCAGAACAGGTAACTCTGTGATGTTACATGACATGATGCTTTACATAGTAGGTATCATTTGAGTTAAACAGTAATCATTTGATGAATTGTTACTATGTCACCTTTGACTTTAAAGAAGCTACTGATCACCTCCAGTCATTCAGAGTGTTTTCTGCTGTCTCTCGGTAGCTATGAGATTCTGGAGTGAAGTAGGCTGCCCGGTGATAGTCCCATGGGGACTAAAGATACACCCCTACACATGTACTTACACTAAATATATTCCTAAAGGCTTTAGACTCCAAAACCACTGCTAAACTTTGGTATTATTCCTGGATCTCTGAACAACCTTATCAACAAGCTCTTAGCTGCAAATATATGAAGACACTTTGGAGCTTTGGGGCCTGCTTCTATACCTAAATTAAATACAACTGTGCACTTTAGGCTGCTTTGTCTGAAGTAGCATTGGGACTGCTAAGCTCCCTGGGATGTGACATGCAGGATGTACTTTTTTCCCCAAATTTCTAGGGTAGAAAGGCACGCTTGACAAGCACTCAAGCATACTCATCTTTACATTCAAAGGAGGTTCCGTGAGTGTGTTGGCACACTCACAGAATGATGGTATAGAAATAGAGATTTCAAGCAGTCAGTTCCATCAGTCTGTTCTGCATGATGCATCATGAATTATACGTGCTTATAGTTTTTTGTGTCCCAGAGAAAAGTATCTTTGTTCTAATTAGGTAAGCATGGTGAAAATCCGCATTTCAATGATTTCTGGATTATAAGACAGAAAAGCTTAAATAAGAAAATACATTTTAAGTTGCAATGAAACGGCATAGTTTCCTTTAACAGATTTATTTGGACTTGATTCTACTTTCACGTAGGGAGTAATGCCATCTGAGACAATGAAGTTGCACCAGAGTGATAACATAGAAGATATCACAAAGTTTGTGAAGGACTATGTGTGCATGCAAAGAATGGCACAGAAGGGAGAGAGGTGCTGCACATATTTTTATTTCAAACCAGTGAAAAGTGCAGCACCTTGTAGAACCCCATCCCTCTATTAAAAATCATAGAATCTAAATACAGAAAATATGTTTTCTGTGAGACAGTTTAACTTCATAATGCTTTGTGCAAGCATTCTGATGTCAGTAAAAGCCAAGAGGGCATTGTGCTCACTTGTTTTGACTCCCAGAAAATTCTTGTTTTCCAAATAATTTTATGGAAAGTTACAGCATCGACCCCATCATCACCTGGTTGACTTTCAGCTGCCTTTTCACACACAGATACACATCATATTCAAACATATGTGAAAGCTACAGAGCAGTTTGACAAATCTAGTACCTGATCAATGTTTTGCGTCTTTACGAGACCCAGAAACAAGATGGCTTCTGATGGCTTTGTCTTTCATTGCATTTTGCACAGGGGTGTGGAGTTAAATGTTCCTGCTCTGTGCTGTGGTGACTCTAAGAGTCAAAAGGACAGTGCAAGAAAACATCATTTGGCCTTCCATTATCCCTAAGCCTAGTTCTCACTCAGTCCTAGCAGCATCCAGGGAGGAGGCAGAGGCAGCAAGACACGAGTATGCTTTCCCAGCAGGACCTCGTCACATAGTGCTCCTCCCTTTCCTTTTTCCTTTACTGCCTTTCTCCCTTTGGTTGCATCAGGGACCAAACTGAGTTGTAAACTCTTCAGAGCAGGAAACCTGTTCTTTTGTCCCCACTGAAAATCCAGTAGCACATCATGTAAAGTTGCTGAACAAGAATGGTAATACAATTCACTCTCGTACTGCGGTTAATCGTTGTACTTCACTTTCCTTGGAGCTGCAAGGGAGGCACTATTCATTCTGAGTGATTTTTATCAGCATCACCTGCTTCTGAGCCCTGAGGGACACAGTGAGTGACAGATTACTCTCCAACTGCTAACCATGATTGAAATCTAAATATATAGTGAGCATTGACTTAAATTTTCCTCTGCAGCGTTGATTTCAGCTAGGTGCTCGGTAAACTCAGGTGAAATTCATCTGCCCTGGTTTCAGCATCTGAAAGCTCCTTTTAAGTGCCTTCCATAGTCATCATAGCAAAATAGGCCCTAGCTGAAGATGATTCATCCCATGTTCAGCTGGACATCTAAAGTAGGTAAGCTGAATCACCTTTTTCTCTATACTTACTTTCTCTATACTTACTATAAAATGAGCCCAGGGTAGCTGGCTAGTACTTAGACTTCTCACTCTACATCTAAAATGAAGTAAGATCAATCTCTCCAGAAGATGCCATTCAGTTATCTGGCTAATATTACCCAGATACTCCTTTTTAAGCCAAGTAACTTGGGTTGGCCAAAGTTATCCTCCAAAAAATGTGCAGGATGATTCAAAAATTCAGGCAATGGAGGATCCCTCAGTTCATTTGATAGGGCACCCCTGGGGTTGACTGCCTTCCATGATAAGGCCAATAGCCTTACGTCCCATTTTCATTTGCCTGGCTTCAGCTTTCAACACTTGTCTCTTGTTTTGGGTTAGCTTTTTGGCTTTTTGTCTTTCGTAGAGGGGTGAGACACTAAATCAAAGTGCTTTAGGCTACCAGAAACTTTCTTTATGTGAAGTCTCTTGAAAAATCACTCTTTAAATCATCTCTTGACTTCCTCTCTGAGAAACTAAACATGTCAAATATTTCAAATTCTGATAGTGAGGCATTTTGTCAAATATTCTTCCTGATTCTCTTCTGTGCCCCGTTCCATTCATAGCAGCTTTGGCCAAGACAAGCCAAGAAGTTATTTCAGTATCTCCTCCTTCAGGAGTGCACATACCAACGACCATATTTCTCACTCCCACTTGCAGCTCACCTGGCCATACCTTTGAAATCTTTGACTTTACATAGTCATTTTAACTGGCCAGGAACTGGCTAGTGACATGCAACGACATTATTTCTGGCATGTTTTTTGCCATATAAAATAACACCTTCTTAAAATATGTTGGCCTTGGTGTCTGGGTCAGGTGCATTAATACGCTTTGCAAAATAACCTTAGGAATTTGGAGAACACCCTTTCAGCTGTTGAAAGCAGTGCTGGCTTTTATGTAATTTTAAGAATTTGACACGTATTTAAGTAAGTACTCCATGCTGGAGTGCACGAGAGCCCAACAGATTGCACCTGAATGTCATGGTGATGGGCGCTGCAGGTAGCCAGCTGAGGAATTAGCTATTTAAGCATATGTTGGAGCTGTACCGTAGTGGCAATAACTACTTGGTGGCAAAAGGCATTACAAAAAGCTATTTACAGTCAAGTTGGGGGCAGCCTGCCCCACTCTGTAGCATCTTCTTCATGTCCTGATGCACCCCAGGCAGGCTTCCCTCTGCCTTTAACATGATGAAGGGGAAAGTAATATATATCCTGAGCAAACCAGAGAATCTGTCTGGGGCAGCTTTATGAAATAAGGCATTGCCAAGCACACATGCCTCATGCTGCATGTGTAAGGACTAGGCTGAGTCATTTGCATTATTTGTGTACTATTTCTGTTAGTTCTAAAAAACATTTTCTGTTGACTGTGAATTTGTCCATTTCAGCAGTGATTGTGAATAAAGTCCAAATTCACTTGATACAGTATTTTTTCAGAAATCTCAAATTAAAAATCAAGCATTGAATATGTCTGATAAAAAGGAGGAACCGGCAAGTAACCTGCAGAGAAAGCTGCTATGTCTATAAGGGTTATTGTCTGCGCAATTATTGTCTCTGCATAGGGATACAGGAAATACTTTTACTAACAAAAGTACCTTCACGTTACCGTGAGTGCCTATACAAGCTGTGGGCTGTCAGTACTACCCTGACATAACCAAATAGCAGAAGTTAGTACACAGTGCTATTCTGTCGATGAAAAACAATATTAATAATAATGTATCTAACGTGTATGTTATGAGAGTACATCAGGATAACATCTAAAAGGTTTAATCCCTCTGTGCTGAACCCAGTTCTGCCCAATGATAACAGTATGTAGTTAAGTCAGTAACATTTCCATTGTCAGCTAAACCAGTGGCTGAAATGTCCCAACGTCCTTTATTTCCCAAAGCACTGTAATAAGTTTATGGCAACCTGCAGCTCTTTCTTCCCTGGCACATTAGTACGAGTATTGTTTTGAAATTCTCTTTTGTCGTCTTTGTCAATAACTTTTTATCTGTCAAGTATGGCAAAAATTAAAGATTATGTAAATGAATGTGATTATTTTTTACAAACTGTACAGACTATGATGTTGTATAGATTAATGTGTGTAAATAGATTTCCTTTTCCTACTGTAATTCACTATACGTTTCTTCTGGTTTTGCTCTTTTGTTCTTTTCTGTTTACAGTTTTTAATGTCACGTACCTAACAGCCTTCTCTGAGATACGTTATATATAAAGCTGTGAACAAACAAGCGTTTACATCTTTATGCTATTAGAGATAATAGTAGTTAATAACACCATAATGGACTGAAAAGGAATCAGAGAATAAAAGTTTTAAAGGTTTTTGCACAGAACTTCTTTTATTTATGTGATCTGTGTTTTCATGAGATGCACTCACAAACCATATTTTCAAAACTGTAAATGGCCCTCCTGCCTCGGCAGCTCTCCTCGTGGGCAGCATGCCTCCCCTGGCAGCAGCGCCAAGCAGGGACAAAGGGCAGCGTGCCGGTTTCCTGTCTCTCATGGATCAGAGAATCATCCCCTTTTGTATCTACATGTATCACAGAAGCACATCACCAAGAGGGGTCTTCTGACCCTTTGAAAGACCTGAGGTCTTATCCTCTCCCACCTTAGGTGTGTGCCTGTATGAGCTGCGTATCAGCCTGAACCCTTTGCAATCTGTTACGTGACTGCAAAGCACTTCAATGTCCTTGCCCATATGCATGTCCTCTCTTCCCCATTGCTAACTGGGTGGCTCAACAACCGGACCACCTTGATGTCTGCAGGTGAGCTGCTTTGGGCTGATGAGGCTGAACGTGCAGGAGAGCCGGGGTGCAGGTGAGCAGGGGGGCTGGCAGCTGGACTGATCCCCATCAGCGCTGGCAACAGCACCTGCAGGTTTCCATGGCAAAGGCAAAAAGTGGATCCCTTTAAGGAAGTCTGCATAATTTTAACACTATCAATGCTGACAGAATCCTATATCTAGAGACATGGATGTCCCCAGACTAAATGCAAAAGTTAGTGTAATGGAAAGGAGAGAGAGTAAGGGAGCATGCCCTCAGGAAGCAGTGTAAAGAAGCAAACACTTCTATTGCAACTTCTGCATGGTTATGCCAGGCAGTATCTGCTGCAGGAGTCCTCCAGCTCTGTACCTGTAACCACTGGGCCGCAGGCAGGCTTGAATAGAGGACAAAGCTCCCAGTTTTCTCTGACTGTAGCAAGGAGCTTCTAAGTGGGGCATTTGGAAACGTACAGATCATCAGCACCCGGGATAGTGAAACAGAAAGTCTGGCTGTGTTCCCCACCCCTCCTCTCCATAAGAGAGCTGAGCCAAAGAACTACAGCGGACAGCAGAAGAAAAGGTATTGCAACTGCTGTGTTTGTGTAAGTTTGGGTGTGGACTGTAGAACAAGGTTGATTTCATCTTGTTTTCCCTTGGAGGGGCGTCATCCAAATCCCAACCTGGCTCCCAACTCCAGTTCTGTTTGCTTGTACCCGGGCAGAGGTTGGCCCTTAGGTGACAAAGTGACGGTCTAAAAGGATATCCACACAGACCACGAGGAAGAACCGGGCGCTTGGTCAGAGGCCTGAGAGCCTCTGTTCAGGAAAAGCAGGATTCGGCACTGCAAGATGCAGTGTGCTCTATAAAGGCAGAATCTGTGTGTAGCACCCCTGCAATGCTGCGTCGTCAGGGGAGTTTGGGGTGACTTTTACTGCAGCAACCCCATGGCAGGATCGAGGTCATTCCAGTTTGCAAAGGAGATTCCTTGGTCCACACAATGCTGTTGAGGTAATACAAAGTTCCAAATAATCAGACCCTATGCGTCCAGTTGAATAAAATAAAATGCTTTCTATTAAGTTCTGTTGTTTATAATTGACTGTATTTTAATAACCTCATCTTTCCTTAACAACATAGGCTGGGATTTATTGTGATCTAGATGACATGTAATTTAGGTTGAACTGTTGTATCAAACCATTTAATAGGTATATGTTGTATCAAACTAGTTATAGATTTTTCACTTAGGAAAAATAAGTATTTTTTCTAGTAATACCCTACAGAATATAGTCAGTGCCCTAGGATATTGAATTAAATACGAATATTGGATTTGGAAGACAAAAGAAATCAAAATGAAGAGCTGTGCTTCATGTTGAAGCCCTTCTGTGTTTCTGAGCTGGTGCCTTTGTAACTGAGACTGCTTCTCAACACAATCCTGTTAAGCTGTGAAATTCGCTGTTCAGAAAGGCTTTATTTAGCAAGAGCTCTCAGCCACTGCTTATCCCTGCCTGGTTTCCTGCTTACATTCTTCACCTGCTCTTAATTAGTGCCTTGGGCTTTGGCTGCCTCTCTCTGTAGGATACGAAAAAATACTCTGCAAATAATGAGAGAATCTGTAAGCAAGTTTATAACAGTATAATTAATAATGAATCCTGACTACTAAGGGACATCTTGTTATACACAGCTGTATTCATGCGAAGCAATTTGAAAATTAAAATATAATCTGAGTAATACAGAAAATTGTGCTGTAGAGGATGATTGTGTGTCTTAGCCAGGTGACGAATTGGACAATTTAATCATTCCTGCAGATTCTAGCTTCTGTTATTCAGAGAAGCATCCAAACCATACGGCCTCTGTTAAAAAACACTTAACTTGACCTTATTACTCAACAATAAAAATATGAAGAAAAATACTGTTTCCCTCAAATAGACATCATCTTTAAAGAATCATTTTCATTTTGCCTATAAAGACCGTAACATCCTGTTTCTTAGATTAGGACAATAATTTATCAATTTAGACATTTGAAACTACCACTTTGTCTTGTAACTTATGGAATTAATGTTAAAAAGTTTTTTAAAAATCCTTTAAAAGCCCAGCATAGGGCTTAGCTCAGGGTGCTAGCTCTGGTTACTCGCCCTGATGCCCCAGATATGGGCTGACTACAGCTTGGAGGACATAGGCAACACTGGTTTTTAGTCATTTAGGCCCAGTTCATTTCTATCTAACTTTAAACATCTCAGTTAAGTGTTCTATTTATAAATCCCCTTTCTGGCTGAATGCCCAGCCAAAAATCCAGCCCGAGCATTGATCCTGCCTCTGGAATATCTCATGTCCTGCCCCAAGGGAGGGCTGCACGAAGGACCTGCCTGACACCTGCGAGGGGCTGCAGCAGAGAGACCCGCGTCCCCGCAGTGGGTTCAGCAAGCCCTGCTACCCCTCACGCATACATTTCCCTCTCATTGGCAGTCTGGCAGGGTTCTGCTACAGATATGTAGAGGTTCTCCCATTCTTTCAGCTGATTATGAAATCTGAATCATAATTTAAACTGGGTGATCACTAGTTCTATTGTCCCACTCCCATGACATTCAGCAGGAAGATATTTATTTTACAACCTTCTCTAGCTTCACTGCAGTGAAATATTGAATTTATAGCAATACTCTGAAACAGCCAAATGAGGAGGAGGAGGGTTTTATTTAAAAGGTTTAGTAACAACTGTTTGTGGATGCACAAATATTAGCAGAAGGAGTTTTTTTGGTTCTGCTACCTATGCAAATTTACGTATAAAAGTCAAATATTGACTGGCATCACATAAACTGAGGCTGGAAGTCAGAAAGTTTTTGTAATCACCAGAGGAGTGAGGTTTTGAAAGAACCTCATGGCATCTAAGGAAAATTCCACTTTTAGATACCTGTTTGTATGGCTTAGAGGGAGTAATAAGGTATGACTAAAACAGCAGAGGATTAGACCTCTTGACACTTATACTTCCTACACTCCCATAAGACTATGGGATTAATATGTCCAAAGTTTTCGAAAGAAATAGGAGAAGTTAGAAAAAAGTTATAAACTTTTCAGAATATGAGAGTTTAAACACATAAATGAATCACTGAAATCATAAGGTTTTGATCCTTTGTCAACTGCTATCATAAAACTCCCTATTAATGCTATTTCAGTCACTTGTTTCAGCTGTAGATTCAGTCTGACATGGCTCCTTTGTTCCTGGATGAACAGAAACTGCTGTTGACAGAGACACTTTGGAAGAAAATGTGAGAGCTATAAAGAGATTTTTAGTCTAAGCTCATCTTCTCCCTCTGTTGTGCTCTGCATTCAGCCCTGGCCTAGAAAAGTTCTTCCAATTACCTAATCATATACTGATCCATGAATAGTACAACTGTACTTCTATATATGTTCTCCAAATGTCTGGGCTGAATAGTTTATTTCCTCTGAGTTGTAATTATTCATCTCAGCATTTGGTAATGTTTTTGAGTGGTTTTAACTTTCATCATGCAGTGTGTTATCGGGTTTAAAAAAATAGTGGTTTCTTTTGGGGAATCTGGGTACTGAAGTATTTGGTTGGCTCATAGGGTGGAAAGTGGCTGCTGACCTTCACAACCACTTGCAGTCAACTGCTTCGGTACATTTCAAAAATTCAGATTACCTCAAAGTGATATGTTAAAAGAAAACCATACAGAAACAGGATGTGAAGTTGGGGAATAAAATGGGGTCAGAGCTAGGATCTTACTTTGAGGAAATAAATAAGATTGTTCTTTAGGAAGACAGAAGAGTGAAGGGAAGCTTGGTTTGGGGGGGCACATGTAGTACAAGGTGGGTGGAAAAGGGGTTATGATAGGAAGCCAAGAGTTTTGCTGAAGACCCCATTTGAGTCAATCGCTCCATGGGGACCATTTTCATGGGGAACTGTGAATGGTCTTCCAAAAACCTTTCCATTGTATGTTTATGAAGCTAGACTAGAAGCTAAATTTTCAGAAACATGCACAGCGTATAAAACCTGAGCAGTTTTGCTCCAGATTGCAGCTAAGTTATACAGTCTGAAAAGTTGAGGCATTCAGGTACAATCCACCTACTAACTGATGGTCTATATTTTCTCTACTCCTAAAAAGAAATTTTACGTATTTTAGGTGACATGAAGGCCCCATTCCTGTAAACATTCAAGGCCAGACTGGACGGGGCTCTGAGCAACCTGGTTCAGTTTAAGAAGTCCCTGCTCACTGCAGGGGGGTTGGACCAGATGACCTCTAAAGGTCCCCTCCAACCCAAACTATTCCATGATTCTAACGGTGATTTATCTGCTAAGACAGAAAAGGCAAAAGCCTTTCACACCACCAGACCAAGAAAGCATTTTTACACCAATAAGCAAATATGGTAATACATTTGGGAGGCTTTAATATAAATCATGATTCTTGGTCTTACCAACAAACTTAAACACTGTTCTATCAACTATGTCAGCTGCAGGATTACGTTTCCTGTGATTCCCAAAGCCAGAGTCAGTAATGGAAAAATAAAATTCTCTAGGCTTTCATATGGCTTGAAGTATTTCCACTGTATCAGAATTTTTTTTCTAGACCCAGTGAGTATATTCTTATACTCACCCAAACCAAAACACAATATTGGCTTTCACTCTTTCCCTAGTGTCGAGGTTGTACCTGTTTAATTGCAAATGATTCACTAATGGTACAATCCCAGTAGCCAGCAGGCTGCTGACCATCAAAGTATAGCTCAAAACCAGCTAAGCAGAATGCCAGTTTTTTATGATGACTCATTAATTTGCCCTTCAGTTTTCTACTTGTGAATAGTTAATATTTTGTTTCTTTATTCATACAACTTAAAGTTTGCCATCTGCCTTTGTAAAGCCATAAATTTCACAGATGCAGAGTCAAATTTCTGCAAGGTAACCTATTGTCTATCCCAACCTCAACTATGTCTCTGCTATTCCTCGCACACTCATTCAAACTGTTCTTCATGTCCCTCAGCAACAGGGACTAAACAGCCTTCCCAGGGCAGACATCCCATCATGGAAGGTTTCTGTCGCAAGCTATGGCTGGTGAAAGCCCTATGCTTTATGTACAGCCCTTCCTCAAGTGGGATCCACAGATGTCCTGGTATCATAGTAGTTCTTTGCAGGAAAATATTTGCTGCTCTAAAATAAGTCTTCTGTGATACGTTTTAGTTCCGCTTCTGCAATGAACAAAAACCAAAAGCAACAAGAAGCATCTGGATATCTGTTTAACATGAAGTTTTATAGCTTTAAATGTTCAAATTTTCAACTACTGCTCTACTGTATCTGCTGGGGGCATACAGGTGACGGTATGGTCCCAGCTAGGAATATGCACCCGTCTCCTACAAAGGAACATTCTCTCAGGCCCATTCAAATATCTACCTGACTACATTTTGAGTTTTAAACATATATTTAGGTCCTAAAACATCAGCAGATCTTAAGGATCTCTTCTGGGGTTTTGCTGATCATAAACACAGTTTAGAGCAACCATGCTTGTTCTTCCCCTGCTTGTGCTTGACGGTTTCAATTATGTAAATTATATATGATCTTGAGAATCCCTTACCAATACTTACACATCTTATAGCATCTGTTTGTAACTCATCTTTTGCATTTCCCCAAGATGCAGTTTCTTCTTTTGCAATACTGAGAATGTACACATTTCCCTTTAATTCATACAGATGTTACTTGTTTGCTGGCATTGGTCTGCACCTTGTTATTGTCTCTGGATATAGTTGCAGAATCATTATGGCAGGAGGAAAACAAGATCAGCGCTACAGATGAAACAAGACAGTCATGAGACCCCTCAGGGCAGGAAACTGAGACTGGAATGTAAAGCCAAGAGGGTGAGTACCAAGGCATAGAGCTGGAAGATCAGGTCATGTCAACATGATGCAGGCAAAAGCCTTGAGCACCCATGCTGCCATGGGCAGAGCTAAGGAGATACAACCACAGCCTTCCACACAGGGGTCTGAAACCCTTTTCTAGTGATCTTGGTGTTGACATAAATTGCCACCCCACTAGAAGAGCGTAAGGGGAGAGCTTGGATCAGCTGTACCAGTGCTAAGGGAGCTATTTTGAAGGCTTTAGTTGACTTATTTCAGCGGGTGATTTTAAGGGACACAGTCTCATCTGGGGCCATTGCACAGCAGTGCAGACATCTCCAAACTTGCAGTATGACCTCTCAGTTGTGGGTTCCAGCTGGATCTCTGGCTCATACATCAGAAAGTCTCGCTATCATTGCTCAAGATTTCTGTTTATTATTTCAGATATCTTCTTGCAAATGTTTGTTGTAACTCCTGACAGTGTTTCAAGTACTGAGGTGGCTGTTAATTATGGATCTGATGCACGAGCTTGAGAATATAATGGGAGTCACTTAAATCAAGATGGCTTTTATCATAGTTAATTGCTAAGAACTTGAGAGATTTGATGTAGCAGTACTTGGAATAGATTCCACCAGGCCTATAACTATGTTACAGTGGAAGGAGACAGCTTGAGTAAATTAAGAACAGTTTCAGATTTTGAAGATATAGGATACGCTGTGCTGGTTTTGAGACATAAGAATGAATGGCAAAGATGCAGAAGGCCATTGGGCCAGTTTTTGGTTTTTCTTTTTTTAGTGAATAATAACTTGGAGCTGGCTTCTAACTGAATGTAAACTGACATTAAACAAGTAAACACACAAGTCCGTCTAGGTCGCAGTATCACTTACTGTTCTTTAAAAAACAACCATTGTAATGTAGATGAGGAATTTAAGCAAGCAGAGAGATGAGCCCACTAGATTTTCCTTCTAACCTCCAATGCAATCCTATTATTAAAAATGTTGTATGTTCTGGATGGGTAATGAGAATAGTAGTCTTGCAGAGCTGAGTAATTCCAAATGACATTTACAGTAATTCCTGCTTCTTCCTGCAGCCTTGTTTCTCATACATGGTTTCTTTTATCTTTTTCTCCCGCACACAGCAACATTGTTTGTGATTTATCTCATGCTGGTTTAGTACCAACATTAACAAACCACAGAGGTGATGACTGGTCACTGAAAAAAATATTATGTAAATCACTGACACAAGATGCTGAATTAGTGCAGAAATTTCTGTGCAATTAATGATTGCACTTGAGAATAGTACTGTGCATGTAAAGTACATAAAGCTCTCCATAAGTGTCACACCATCCAAATGAGATAATTTTTGCTAAAGTCATGCCTTTGATGGGGAAAAGAAGGCTAAGAAAGTTAGAACTTGTGACTTTTTCCAAGTCAGCAGGAATATCAGTGATGGGAAAACAGAGGTTTACCTACAGATAAAATCAGCAGTCCAGGAACAGACAACTACGTGGACTTAAAAGTGAGGGCTGGCTTTCTATTTGTCTGCATAGTGTCAGATTCTCATAAATTTACTTAAACACCATTTTGTTTGGCAAATCATTCAACTGTATTCTATGAGGTGTCCCTGCAAAGGGAAATAATCCATGTGAAACAGCGATGAAGACTGCAACTATCTGTTATAAACTAAGTGTCGTGTATATGTCTGCTAGTTTTCGAGGGTTTTTTTGTTTGTTTGTCTAACCATTTACAAACATTTCTAAATGCATTACTGTATCATAGATAGTACAGCGTGGCGTACTAGATCAAATCAATGATCTTACAGTCACCTATACCACATGCTGTAGGAAAAACACATCTAAACATTGTTACTGAACAACCTCTGCTTGGTTTCTTTCTAATCAAAACCAAACCCGAACCCAAAGTGTTCATGATCTACACCCGGACACATACAACACTCAGCTCCCTGTGTTGCATTTTAACTATTCCATAACACTCCCCCAGCACTTCTTTTATTCCACTGTCACCCCACTGTAGAGTGACTGAAAGAGTAACTTTCCTTTCAGCTGTGGCTGTTGAGCTGACCAGTGCATTTTTGAAATGCAGTGTTTCCATGCTATGTAATACTTCCAGCAGCCTAAAGTTTCTAACCTAAGGCATTGCATTTCCTTATTAGCTCCTAGCCTCTGGGCTCAAGCATTGCTCTGTGTTTCTCCACACTGCCGTGCTGCACACCAAGAGATTTTCTTGCTATTGCTGATCACTGGAAGATGTTCCTTCCCCTTCCCCAGCCCTTAAGATAGCAATTTCCAGGCTGCTTACGCAGATGAAAACACTGTGCTGTACCAATGCTTTTTTCAGGATTTCTGCTCCCAGAGGAATGCAAAGCTTCATCACACATCAAATTTCTCAGACTCTACTGTTTCATAAACCTTACAGATTTGCAAGAACAGACGAAATTGCAAAATATCAGTAGACTGTGTTTCATAATAAAACCCTTCCAAGGTTGCTTAAAAACCTGTGCTGTCAAGATGAAGCTTTAAGATTGTCCAAAGCAGCAACTTCTTCCTGCCTTCTCTTATTTTTCTTCCTCTTTAAGGACAGGACCCAAAAGCCAGAATTTTCTTGTACTCACACAAGTCAGAAAGCCTTGTTGTGCCCATTTGTCTGTTATAAAATTTTGCCTCTTTGTTTCTTGCTGTTGCAAGGGAACACCTTATGATACCATTTTTTCTAATAAGGAAAATTTTCTCCTTGAACTGTGTAATATTGCCCACTTTACACTTTTATTCATATATTTCTGCTTTCATCTGTCACGTCCTTTTGAAAATGCTTAGTAAAACCTTTTGCATCATCATATGAATAATTTTCAAAGCATATTTTTTGCCAGATTCAAAGCTGTTTGCTCCCTGTGAGGCTGTAAAAAGATCTAAAGATGATATCACAGGTGGTGAAACTGGATCAAAGCTACTTAATTTGACTAATATCCCTTTCCCTGATACATAGTGTTTAGGACCCCATTCCATTCATAGCCTATTCCATTAATGAATAAATCATTGGCTTATTGGCAGTATTTGTGGGTTTCAGCTCGCAGTGTTTATTTCTGAGGGTGACAACCAGAATTTAAATAATGCAGCATACCCTGCGTATTGCCAGCGCTGAGTGATTTTGTCTAAGGAAGTGCAGCTTAATTCTGTATGGAGCTGGAAAGAGCAATTGAACTGGTTTTGTTGGAAAGGAGCAAGACTGTGATGAGGCGGTTAATTAAGCAATCAAAAAGTGTTTCGTTGATGATACTGCAGGGGCTGTCAATTCACATTATTTGTTAGGTTAGTTTCACTGGAGTGGAGTTGAGAGCTAAGGGGTTGGTTTCTGTCTCTCTCCTGGAAACCAGCAGTGATAGCTAGTGCAGAGTAATCTTCAAGTTCCTGGTCCAGCAGGCAAGGCAAGGGAACGCAGTATTTTAGCACAGACATGAGGTGTGCTGCTAAGTGGTGTGACCTTCCCTCTCTGATACTTCGGCACAGGCATAACTCTGTGCCTATCTATCCCCAGAGAAAATCACTCTGCAAAACATGGAATGGGGGTGGGAAAAGGGGGCTTAAATCAGAGGCTGCTTAAACCGGAAAGACAGACTTGTCACAGGGAGCCCGTGTTTGGGGATAGTGTAAGATCCTACCTGTGGCCTTTCAGAGGAGCTACAAGTTAAGTTTTCTTAGAGCAGGAGTAATTGGTAAAGTATGAACGTAGGGAAATTTTAGTAGCTTGAAAAGGGACTGAAGACTGAATTATGAAGAAAGAAATCAAATAAAATTAGTTTGATCAAGTGAAAGATAAGATTATACCAATATTTTATGTTCAAAATCTGCAGTGCATAAGTAATTTAGGCTCCTATCAAGAAACAGAGTAAGTTCCATGTGTAGACATCCTGTAATGCAGTGATGAACTATAAGTTATATTAACCTTTTGCAGTGCTATACTGTCTCAAACAAGGGCGTCAAAGTGCTTGAAAAATATCAGCTAATAAATTCTTCCAGTTTATTTGCTTGATAGAACTTTTCCTAGGAGGAAAACTGAATATTTGATATGCTTATTTCATACAGTAAGTGTGAGGCAGTCCAGGATATAGTCCAGACCTTCTAAATCCCAGCCCTGTTATGTAGCTATGAATTCAGCTTTCCTTAGACTTGACTTGTCTTGAGTCACGTCACGTAGTCTGAAATAGCCTTCTCCCCCACCAAAGTTTTAACTGAAGAAGGATTAAGGGTACAATTTTGGGTTGGATTTAGGAACTTCTGGTGAAAATATGCGTGGAGGCAAGCCTCAGATTTACCAACAGACAGGCTGGCTTGACACCGATAAGGAAGAGACAACACAGAAACTTCAAGAATAGACATTTTTGAAAGTTTTAAATTGACAAGCTGCAGGTTTGCATGTAAAGTGTACTAAGACGAATCACACTGTCGTTAACACCGTCTACGCCTTTTCTGGATGACAAGATCAAATCAGCCATTTGTCTGGCAATTTTCTCCTTTTCAAGAAATATGCACAAAATCATTGTATACTGCCCTGGGCTATTCATTCTAGAGGAGATAGATAGTCTGTGCAATTTGATTTTCTTGAGAGCTGAAAATTCTAACTCTCCGTCCTCTCCTTACCTGCTGTGACAGTAGCAGCATGATGGACTCTCTCAAACTGTACACTATTCAGACCTTTGGGAAAAAGACCATAACATTGCAATGTATCCTGCAGTCCATACTGCAGCCACCCAGAATCCCCTCTATATGAGGTTTCTTGATCCTTTACGTCTATTCTATCTCACTTATTTTTTAAAACGTTAATTGGTCTAGGTTTTCTTCTACTAAAGTTTTACTTTGTCTTTGAACCCCCCCAAATGTTTTGTGTTTTCTGACGCACTTCTTAGAATTAAAAGGTCTAGGCAGATGCATCCCAAATCCTGGCTGACTCATAGTCCTTTCTTGCTCTTTTAGCACCGTTTTAAGTTAAAATTAACCTTTGCTGAGGACAGGTTACTACAGCTGTATAAAGCACCCCACTTGGAAACCCACATTTTCCCAGATAATGTATTATTTTTACAGGAAACACCTTACCAAATAGCTGGCACTGAAAGTTCTTCCTCAGAGTAGCAATGGCAGTTCATAGTTAATGATGTTACTAATATATCAGTCTTCCATTCTCTCATTCACTGTCGTAAAAACATAGAAATGGGGTTGGAAAAGATCTCCAGATCCCTGGTCCCTCCTTTCAGAGAGAACTGCTGCACCCTGGATGATGACAGCTTTGGCTTTGGCTAGCCAAGCCTTGGAATCTCCAGGGATGGCACTTTGGTTCATAGCCAAAGTTTATGGTAGCAGCCCTTTGTGCAATGGCCTTCCATCTCACTTCGTGTTTAATCCCATTTCTAATATTTTGATCCTCAAGCGCCATGTAATTGTAATATCTTTACGTAACAATCCCTGTAAAAGGATGATTTTCCTTGACTTTGTGTCATCAGCATGTTTCATTAGTAAATTCCTACATTTCTGGACCTAGGCCTTATGAATTTAATTGATGTTTACTGTTAAATAAGATTAGTCTCTAGACTGATTCCCAAGGAATTCCTCTGATATCTCCCTCCACCCTAAATAGAATTGCCTGCCATTTCAGCTTTTTTTTCTACGCTGCTTATACTAATCCCCATCTTTTCTGCCTAACTCATATTTTTAGACAGTCATGTGCCAAATGTTTTGCACTAATTCAAGTACATATAGCACTCTCTTTACCTAAGATATCAGCTGTTAATCAAACAAGGATCTTGGATTTTCCAGCACAGTTATCTCTGGCAAACTCATATTTGATTTCCTCCCATTTTCTATTTATTCCTTTCTTTAAGTTACTTTTTCCTTAATAAAAAATAAATAAAAAAAAAGAGGTGTTTTAAAGCTTTGCAGCCCATTCAAGTCACACTACTCTTGTAGTTGTCTGTCTGATGTCCTTTCCTTCCATAGGTATGGTTACTATGCCAACCATTCTCTAGACATGTGATACAAGTTTGGTGCTTTGAACTTTTTGTTAGAGGACTTACAGTTTTGTGTGCCAGTTAGTGACATAAATTTGTAGTTGGCACTTTCTGGCAAGTGACACTCTGACCATGAGCTGACCCCTGTGCTGATGAATTAATTAAATCAATTTAATGCAGTTATTCAAATCTATTTCTAAGGAACCTGTATAGCTACATACATGCTGGTATCTTCTGAAATGGCTAGAAATGCATTTGTATTTCTTTTCTGGCCAGAAAGGGGATATTTTTTGTGCATTTAACCCTAAATTCTTGTTTATAGAAACCAGTGGATATGTCCCTGAAGTGTGTACTATTGTAAATGAGGACAGAATTGGTTTACCCATTCCCATGCAGCTATGGCAATGGGAGCATTTTGCTGGAACACTTGAGGTGTGGCAATGCTTCTGACCCTGTGAGGTGCACACCAGGTATTTCATGTGGTCAAGAGCCATAAGTAACATTCCACAAATGCTAGATAACTACAAGGAAGGGGATCTTAGAAAGTATGAGAATGCGTGAGATCATAACAGCTTCCATGGCTTCCCCCATTTCCATCCAGTTTGAGGTTTTTCAGGGTCCTATGACAACATCATGACTAGTCCCGCTGGCTGTGGCTGGCTCATTTCCACCCAGAAGCCACTCAGTTTATCTACCAGTGCTCCTGACACTCCAGTGAGGCTGTCCTGGCATGCAAGCACACTCAAATGGTTTGCTGGCTGAGCACAGCATGAGAACAGTCATCATAACTTTTGAAAGTTCAGGTTATAATTTTAAAAGTTAATTGAAATAATATTTGAATGTCAACTTATCTTCCTTTTCTGCTTGCTTCAACTGGAAAATATACAGAGCTCTACCTGTCTCCAAAAGGAGCAAAGTCAAAGGCATGTGTAACTGGAAGTACACCTGGAAGTATGTGCCTAGAATGATTCTCCATGACAGCGCAGCTTTGCAAGGCAGAGTGGGAGAAATTGCAGGGCAGCACAACATCAGCTAGTGTCTGAGCTCATCAAAGTAACCTTCGTGCATCTCGCAGAACCCCCTTTGCCTTTTTGGTTTCGGTGCCTTTTCTCCGCTGGTCATAGCTGACCTTCCCAGTGGTGCTGGCCTGAAAGCAAGGTGCAGAGGACTTGGCAAGCTGTCTGTGAAAGGGATGTGTTCCAGCCTGAAGAAAGCAGGAGTTCATCATTAAAGACCTGGTGAATAATGACCTGCTCATAAAGAACAAAAACGGAAGTAGAATAGCTTGGAAACTCATGAGTACCTTGAAATGGCAGGAGCCAAGTTACCCAGCATCTGAAATACACTTAAATTACTATAAATGTTGTGGATCAATGATCACTAAACTGCATACTGGAACGAAACTGATGATATAAAAAGTAATGAGAAAAGCCAGAACTGAACATTAGTAATTTTCTTCATAAAAAGCAAGTTTCCATGACTCACTCATATACTATCAATTACATGTGTTTAGAGGCTGAATTTTGAGATTAAAATAGTCAACTAAATTTAACTGTGCCATTATCTTTATGTTCTTGCAGAAATGTTTTGCCCTGGCAATTGCAGAGAACAGCAAAGTGATTGTGAGCATAGGTTATGATAACATCCACCCATGAACTGCATTTACTGCTTATATAAATGTGTGGATAACGCTGAGGGTTTTTTCCATTATTCTAAATATTTGCTTGCCAAGGTGACACTGTTTAATTCATGTCTCCAAAGAGCTTCATTTTTACAGATGCATTTTTAGTCTTTTCATAAAGATGTTATTTATGTGCAATGTGAACTGAACTTCCTAATGTCCTGGACCGTGATGTTTAGAGATTGCAGAAGCCATACCGGCTCATGTTAGGCATGATGATTTTCATTTCTTCAGTCTTGGTTTGTGTTCACCTGGGAATAACTTCTTTGAGAATAAGAATAAATGCCATACTATATCAATCCAGAGATAAACCCAGATCATTAATCTGTCTCTGGCAGGAATTTGTGGTGGATGCAGGGAGAAAGTGATGGGAAGAAAACTACAAAAAGAATTATTCTTTCCTTTGTGTGTTCTCCCAGTTTGCAGCTTATAGTAGTCTGGGCATATCTTGAGTCAAAGTTGCAGCCAGCAACTGCTTACTACTTAACAGTCACTGTTAGATTTGGTCTCCATAAATCGGACAGAACACAATTATATCTTTGTGACTGCCACAGCATCCTCAAACTCTGAGTACTACAATTTCACCATGTGTTACCTGAAAATGTACTTATTTTTATTTTAACACTTTAACCTAATAATTTAATTGGGTTACCCTTAAGTTTTATATTATAAGAAGTTGTGAATAATGCTTCTCTTGTTGTAGCATTCATGAGTTGACTCTAGGGTACCTCTCTGCCATCATCACTCTTCTAAATCAGGAAGTGCTAGGATATTGTCCTGGTTTTGCCTGGGATAGAGCTAATTTTCTTCATAGCAGCCCCTAGGGGCTATGTTTTGGATTTGTGACCAAAACTGTGTTGATAACACAGGGATGTTTTAGCTATTGCTGAGCAGTGCTTACACAGCATCAAGGCCTTCTCTGCTTCTCACCCCACCCCACCAGTGAGTGGGCTGGGGGTGCACAAGAAGCTGGGAGGGGACAGAGCTGGGACAGCTGACCCCAACTGACCAAAGGGTTATTCCATACCATATGACATCATGCTCAGCAATAAAAGCTGGGGAAGAAGGAGGAAGGATGACATTCAGAGTTATGGCATTTTTCTTCCCAAGTCACTGTTCTGCATGACGGAGCCCTGCTTTCCTGGAGATGGCTGAGTACCTGCCTGCTGATGGGCAGTCATGAATGAATTCCTTGTTTTGCTTTGCTTGTGTATGCAGCTTTGGCTTTACTTGTTAAACTGTCTTTGTCTCAACCCATGAGTTTTTTCACATTTATCCTGTTGCTCTCCCTCTTCCCACTGGGAGAGTGAGCAAGCAGCTGTGTGGGGCTGAGCTGCCTGTCAGGGTTAACTCACAGCAGAGATTTAATCTGTCCCAATATGGTAGATGCTCTGTCCCTCTGATTATCTTCTCTCTTTGTATCATCTCTGGCTTTGCTGCATCCCTTTCCCTATCTTATCCATCCTATCCTTATCCATCTGATAGGAATCAGAGCTGCACACAATGATAAAGAGGTGGGTGCACCATTGATTTCTATGCCATCTTAGTGGTGATTTCAGTTTGTTAAGAAATACATATTAAAGGATCTTAATTAAAGATCCTTATTTAATATTCTCTTTGGTTTTTGACAATGACTGAGCACCAAGACAGCATTTTCACAAAATTGTCTAAGGGCACCTTTCTGAGTGGCTAAAGTTCATGTGTATGGGGCTCTAGTCATATATATATATACAGCTAGGGGTTTTATTCTCCATCTGCATTCTTTTGTCAGGAGTAGCTTCCAGGATAAAAACTGACTTAAAGCAAAATGAACCCCAGAAAAAAAATACATCAGAAATTTCTGAACACCATCTGAAACATATTCAATTTCTTCTTTTCAGAATGCCTTGCTTTGAAAGCCTTACAGCACAGAAGTCCTATGGCTTTATATAAAATATTTAAGTAAAAAAAGAATTGTTGAACATGATTCTGAATCCTTCTATTAGCAGAATATTCTCCTCTGTAACATTTGGTCTCTCTTTTCATTATATGGCATAGCAGGAGTATTTTGAGTTGATTGAAAAATAATTTATAATCAGTGGAAAACAGAACATAAAAAGCTGAATTTAATATCAATTTCTTTTCACATCCATCTCCTGAGGAGCCTCTCACTTTTCTTCTCACATGATTTTTCCATCTTAGGAAATACTGCAATTACAGTCAAGTAAAATCAGTGCAGCCCTTAATTAGAATAATTTTATTCCCAAGGAAATGGGAAAAAGAAGAAACCCAATAACTAAAAACAGTTACTTCAGCTACAGATTTTTAGTATGGCTGTGTTTGGAGAGCTTGTAACAGAATGTCTCTTCCTTCAATGGAAACATGAACAAAATGAAGAATTTAGAATTCTCAATATTAGCTATAAGATCTTTTCACTAACAGTCATGATCAGAAGTGGTTGAGAGATGGTGAGAGGAGTTTCAGTTAAAAGCCTGTCATTCTTATTAGTTTATCATGGATTATCAGAACAGTTTATAGAATGGGAAAATATGAACAGGTGAATAATCTCATGGAATTTAATCAGGTGACTAAAAATAACCTAATGAAGGACTTTTCTAGAGAGACACAGATTAAATAGTTGCTAGGTGTTTTAAACCTAACAGAAATCCTGCTTTTTTTCTCTTTACACATATGTAGTTATTAATGATAGGTAATAAGATAAGGCTATGTCTTGTCTTCAGGAACATCTGAGAGTGTAAAGCAAGACTTATCAAACTCAGTTTAACTGAATGACAGGTTCAGTTTTAACATTATCGTACGTGAGTGTCTGTGGTTGCTTCCCCTCTCTGCCAAGTCCTGATTTGTCTTGAGCAACAGCTACCTTTAAGCCACTGACCTGCAAGAGTCAGCGTTGGTGTGGGTGAGGAGATACCTCTTTGATCACTGTTATTTTGACTAGCCATTATCCATCTTGCAAAGTGCTCCCAAAGTCTGGTGTAATAATTAAAATAGCGTTTTTTCCATTCTGTTTCTATCTTGACTCTTTCCTCTATGTTACAGATTCTTTCCTTGCTTTTTGTTTTTCCCTATATGTAATACTGATTTGATGGTCATTCTGACACACATTTCCTATAGCTATTCTGACTTTGGCTTTTTCATACTTACAGTGCACGAACAATTATGATACTTCAAAATTTCAGAACTTGTGAAAAACAAACCTGCAATGATGGAAAGGTCATTTTTCTGCAGGAGAGTTGAAGGGGAGGAATACAGCCTTTAATTTCACCTTTTTATATAGTTGGCTTAACAGTTCATATAATTTTATTTGGGGACACTTCAGTTATTTGTTGCTTTTATTTAACTGTTTGTTGCTTATTTTGTCATTGCACCTACAACAGTTCAATTTTTAACATGATAAGAAGACTAGATTTTAGTGCTGTACACTCAAGTGACTTTAAATTCTCTGACAGAAAACATTCTATTTCTCCTTCTGTGCTTTTGCAATAAATATTTCTTTCAGAACACACATTTTAAGGTAATTTTTCTCTAGAGCATTTTCCAGCCCAGGGTGCTCAGATCAGCATTTCTCAGAGGCAGTGTGTGTTCCCTGCAGTCCCTGAAGGACCTAGCTTCATACCACACTATTGCCATGGAAGTGTTTTGTCATCCGGCTCATCTCAGACATAAATGATTCGCTGCTCTCGATGAAGCAGGGTTTTCCCTGCAGTAGATGATTTTATACTGCCTTCACAATTGCAATTAATATCTTCAAGGCAACTTTAAACCAGTAGTTTTAATTTATTTTTTAGCCACTTGACTTTCTGAGGTGCTTCTTTTGTTTCTGTGGGGTTTAGCAGCAGTTGAGTTATTTGTGAAACAAATCTGAATGCTATGCTGATGTCTTAAATAAAATACGGTTTTCTGGAATTTCTCTGGTGCTCTTGGTCTTTTTCATGTTTAATTCTTAAATAAAGACTTAAAATTTTGAAAAATATCACCGAAAAACACTGTTTCTTCCTACCTGCCCCTGCAGCTCTGGTCTCCACGCAGAGGGTCCAGGCCCTGCTGGCTGGCAGCTCCCTGTGGTGGAGGGATTTGGGGGCCACAGGGGCCTCCAGGCAGGCAGGGTGGGCAGGGTGGGCAAGGTCGGTAGGCAGGGCCCATCTCCCCCCCAGCCAGGAAAGTTGGGGGGACAGCGGGGGCAGCCCCAGCCCTGGGCATCAGACACCTCCCTGGGGTGAGGGACAGCCAGGAGCCTCTCCCCACAGCCCAGGGACAGGGACACCCACAGCCCAGGGCAGCAGCAGCAAAACCCCTGACATGGGGCCACTCTCAGAGCCATAGTAGCCTGTTTTTTCTGGATTTAGTAAGGATTATGCTTGAACCATGCCAGATAATAAATTTCCCTCTGAATACAATTTATTTGAGCGTTCTTCATTAAGAACCACTCACAGTGTTCAAGGCCCATTCTCACTTGCCCATTAATCATGTTTTATGCACATAGGAAGAGTTCCCAGGCGTGGCTTTGCTTGATGAAGGTTTCATGAAAATGCAATGTGTTTGTGAACATATTCTCCACAGACATTTATCTTTGAATATTAGCACATGGTTACTCCAAAAGAAATCTATGAAATGCCTCACTTGCCAAGTATTTCAGTGAACAGAGTTAAGGCAAAAATTGTCAAAGTAAATAAATCCACTCAGATAAATCCAAATCTTCCTGCTCTGACAGGTTTTAGACAAAGCCTGTATTTGTCCAGTGTCTTGCAGGCTGCAGTTGCACTTGTCGTGTTCTATTTGTAGAGTAGGTAATTAAATTTTTCATGGATAGTCTCAAAATTTGCTCAATGAGCTTAAAACAAAGCTTGGTTTTATGATCATTTCATATCTCGGCATTAATAAGATTGTTGTGAGATCAAACATCCAAGCAAGAAAAATAATGATTACTTTTTTTTGTTATTTTATTAGCTGCTCAAGGAAAACAAGTCCAAATATGGATTGTTAAGCTCACATTCAATGGCTTATACTGAAACCAAGGCATCCTCAGCAATAAAAGTCCCAGTAAAACACATCAGTTTGTATGGATACCAGGGATAACCGATGATGAAGCTCTATGCAACACCAGCTGAGTTGTTGCCAGGTTGCTACAAAGCTATTTAAGTTAATTTAATGGCATAATATCCCTGGTTCAATATATTCAGTGAATTAGTATTGAATTAGTTCAAGTTGCAAGGAAGTGCCTCAGAAGCCAAGCAGTGTTAGATGATTACCATTATGTGCTGACAGGATAAGCTAGTTTTTTTCATAGACCTTGACTAAGCAAATCACTCATGCATCTGCTTCCCTGGCAAAACATTTATATTCGATTAAGAATCCCATACGCATGAAGCATGTGTCTGAGATACAGTCATCACCTGTTTTTCAAGAGATTTAAATAGACTTTGGATCAAGGCCCAGACTACAGTGGTCCAGTTCCTTACAACACTGTCTTAACTGATAAGAACCTGAAAAGGTCCTGAAATTTTATAAGAGCTATGTAACTCAAGAGAGTGAAGAGAGGGCTAATACTTAACTAATAAAGTTAAGTATTAGTGTGCTACTTCCTGGTCCTGAAAAATATTATTACATATTGCTAAAAATATTATGTTCCATTATTTCTGTTTTCCAATTCTTTGTGCTCATGGTTTGGTACTAAAAGCACCACTCAAGAACAGGCCAAAGTGTTTTTCAGGCACAAATGTTCAATGTACATGTCGCTCAAGCTGGGATTTTTTCAAGCAGACTAGAGAAGTCAGCTCATAGTTCTAATACACACTTTTACATGTACTAGTGCACAGTTTACACACGCAAATAGCCACTTGCATAGTTTACACGACTCACAGTTGAAGGTCTTTGAAAATGTCAACTTCACAGAGCCTAAAATGAAAGAAGAATCAGAGAGCTGCAGAATTGCATCAAGAGCTTTTCACTAATAGTAACTGTGGTACTGTATTTCTACCACAGGCAGATAACAAATGCAAGAGTTATTTCCTTTGTTATTCTTCATATGAGATATGTTGCTAACACAGTACTGAGTGTATGTATGAAACAAATCAAGTAATTTCACACAGAGCAGTCATTTAAGTGTCCATTTATTTAATCTCAGTAAGAAGTACAACCCATATCCTTATGCTGCTGGATTCAGCTGATTTCCCTTGTCTCTTCATCTTGCTGCTTTTATGTTTGAGATCTTTTTACATCCACAGAAATGAATGTCTTTAGGCAAGATGTGCTGTTTAGTGATCTGTAACAGCACTGACCTACATGTGTGCCAGCAATAGCATATGGAACACTATACAAAGAATACCAGAAGTTCATTTCCTCCAAATTTTGTTTAATGAGATATTTGAAAATGTTAGTTATATTGTTGGTAAGGGCTTATATGTATGTGAAATGCTTTAGTCAGTTCTGATCTTTTTTATGCACCTTGTGATGCTGTCTTTCAGCTCTTAGTGATACCTATACTAAAGGGTTTGTATGTCTTAGTCTGAAGTTTTGTAATTTACAGGGAAAATGGACTTTTGACATTTGTTTCTGCAGAATGGGCTTTAACTAAACAAGATGGGTAGTATAGTTTAATGCAATATAACTATACCCATTATTAAATGACGTTTAGTTAATATGCTAACAAGCACTCCATGCAGTCTTAGAACAGTGACAGGGATAAGAAACTTATATCCATAGCAGCAATTCACAGTAACCAGTCTCTGTTCCTACTTACTGTCTGTTGTAAGGAAACCACATAAAATGTTCTGCTCTGCAGGGAGGAAAGAAGCTAGTATCCCACTTGCTGCTTTTGCTAATAGGAAAGTGGGGTGATTAATCATTAAGGAGCAAAATGTAATAGAATTTGTGGGGACAGTGATGTGGGAACAGTAAGAGCAGCACCAAGGGCACCTACACAAGTAGCAAGCCCATGTTAAACAATGTGGGCAATTGCAGCATTTCAGTTAAAAATCAAGGCTGAATTCCTAACAGTTTTCAAATCTGTGAATGTTTTTCATTTTTCTAACTTCTGTGTGTCTTGAGGCACAAAGAACATCTTCAACAACCTCTGAAACCAAAGTCTCAAACATTTTTAGTGATATTTATTACGTCTTTAAAAGAGTGGATTTACCCTGCAGAGACAATGTTCGAATGATCTTCTTCAGCTTTCCACTTTATTCAGCTGTTCAGTCCCAGAAGCATATTTCAATATGATACTGTTAATGTTTCTTTTGTAGTTGTCTTTTCATTATTTCTTTCAATTAGCTAGAGAGTTTTATGATTATTTCTACAATGGCAAACTAAACACACCAATACCACAGGAACTTAGAGAAGAAGCAGAAGATATGCCAAGACAGTAACTTTTAGTGCAAGAACCCAGGTTCTTCGGGTCTGAATCAGGATGATAAGCCTATGCTCCCTTATTCTTTAACCCAAAATGGAGACTGGGATATGAATCACCTTCTGAAAAGCTGCGCTCAATAGCCATCAAAGGGAGAGGGAGAGGCTTCTTTTCTCATTTTCTGCAAGGGAATTTTCTCATTTCCTTTTGCAAGGCTCAAAGGCTAGTAGAGAAAATGAGATGGAGACTGATGTTTTAGAAGTTATTGAGGCTCCAGTCCTGATTCTCACTGCTGCTCATGTTTTTTGTACTAAAGACAAATGACTAAAATACATAGGTGACTGGGTATCACCATACCCCAAGCCCCTTCTCCCAGAAAGACTACTCATCAACAAGCAGAGCTTTGGTTCCTGTCTTGTGTCTCTCCATTTCCATTTCAGTCTAATGGCTAAGCTTCACTAGGAGGTTGAAGGGCTGCCACATTTTATGATCTGGTGTTAGTCCTTAAGCAAGAGAATCATAGCACTTACATATGTGACTGAGTTGTCTAAATAACTGTTTAATTAAAACCAAGTCAGTACTGTGCAAAACAGGTTCCCAGTTTTACAGTTACAGCTCCTTCTGTAGTTGGCCAGGGACAGGAATAACAGGAAGACTGTGACTTTAGGACTCTCTCCTTTCTGTTGTCCTCGTGAAAACAGGAACTCCTGGACCCATCCTTTTCTTCATGGGGCAATATAGATCTTCAAAGAAGTTGTGTGTTTATTGATATACATAGGACTGAATTCCATCCTCCAAACTTACTGGGTTCTTTTACACTCAGGACTACCATGTCCTTGAGCAAAGACATCTACAGTTGGATAGAACAAGTCACAAGGCTTAGATCAGGTATTAGCTTGACACATTATCTTTCTTTCCTAGAAACCTTTGGCTTTGGAATCTCCAAAGCATAGGAAGACATCAGGGATACCTATTCACTATACTGCTCTGGTACATGCTTAACAGACAGGTTTAAACTCTAGCAGCCTGGGAACTGGTCATGCTATATATCTGAAAAGATAGAGTAGTTTCAGTAAGTTTACAATGGAACAGACATATCTTAGTTATAATATTCTCTGGAGAAGCACTTCAAAGAGCTAATTTCTGGAAGAAGAGGATGAAGTCACTGATGATAAATCCAGCTAATGTTTATAAAATATGTAGTGTTTTGAAACTTCTGAATAAAATATACACACAGAAAATCAGACAGAAAGAAGACGTTTTGTTCTTGGCCTTATAGTTTGTTGGGCAGTCCAAATGAAATGTGGGGTGAGGGACACTCCCTCTGTACCAAGGGCAGGAGGCAAACATTTCACAGGTGTAGGAGTGGGCTGTGGGGAGTCTGGCCTACTGAGCAAGGAGAAGACGAGGGAGTGAATATTTGCGTTTTTCTGAGGCCCACAGCACTTCTTACTGGTCCTGAGTAGTTCGTTATCTACCAGGTCCTTTCTGAAGGTTTAAATATTCCTAAAAGTTTTCTGTTAATGAAAGTTCAGAGCAACATTTTGCTCATTCAGTGTCCAGCTGAGAACTGAGAGGTCACTCTGCCCATGTGCAGTTGCAGACTGAGAAACGTTAGGTCCAAAATGTGCTGCCTAATGAGCCAAGGCTTACTGTAGACCAGAGGATTGACGAAACAGTTTTTTTCTCAGTTTTGTCTGTTTTGTCTAAAGTAGTCCTAGAGTGGATGTATGGGAGCAAAACACACTGTGGCGGTAACTGTAAGATACTGGACATGGGAATGCTTTTCATTACAGCTTCTCATAAGGATCTTCTTTCTGAAGATCTTTTATCTGTTGCTGATTCTGAGCCTGTCTAGGCAGTAGTGAGCTTTCAAAATCACTCTTTCACTGTGTTGTTTTAGTAGTTTTTTATGGGTTGGTCCTTTTTTTTCTTTCTTAACTGTAAAAATCTGTATCCTTCTTAATAACCTGAAAATAACAACTGAGTTTGGTCACTACCAGGCAAGTCTTGTCACCTGGTGAGAAGCTGCGGCTTCTCGGCAACTTTGTTGATCAAGCCATTTGGCAAGGAGTCTGACACTGTGACCCTGGAGAGACATAAATACTTTATGAGATTCCAATGGATGACTGGTACCCCAGAGAAAAAAACTTAGCCTTCCATCTACATAGGTACCACTGATGACAGGAAGACACCTTAGAGAAGACAGCCACTGAGATGTGTGCTAAATCACAAAAAAGTTCTGATGGAATGTTCAACTTGCAACATATCATCAGTGACTACATTGCAGTGGAATCCAACCTGCATCACTCCAAACTCTGCTGCCACTTCTCCCCAGAACACCCAACAGCCAACTTTGCTTTACCCGAATGAGGACACCCCATGATTAGCAAGGATGTTGTAGCATATACCCTATAGTGACGGAATGGTCTGTTATTCATCAAGACCATGCAAATTTCTGTGCATTGAAACAAAGTATAAATATCTCAAATATAATTTCCATAAACAGCTACAGAAAAACCAACCTTCAAGATTTTGATGCAGAATGCTGTTCTACTTTTATTTATATAGGCGTATATGTTACTGTATATTCATTATACACACACGTACACTCCCTTTAACAACAGGAAAAACACCACCTGCATGCAACAGATGGTTTCTTAAATCCTTTTTGTTTAATAAAATATCTATTCAAATAAATAGTAAAGCCTCTTGAGTCATAATTTCTTCAAGATAAAGAAACAGATTGCGGCATAGTCTCTATTATTTACTGGCAATATTAATAAAATAATGCAGCATCTTTAATAGCAGAAGAAGATTTGAACCTAATAATCCATTGTAATTAAATGAGGGGCCACATAGGAAATTTTGTCTTAAAAACAACTTTTACACAGAAAACAGATCAAGAAATCAAAAGAAATAGAAACTCAGTTCACGGCTCACAATTCAATAATGTTTTCTGCATTAATCAGTGATAAATATTTCTCCAGAGATATCTATCTCTGCAGGAGGGAAAAACATGTAATGAAATACATGGCTCTGTACAGAAAATTAACAAGTGAGTGAATTCACTGAGTACAGAACATGCCATATATAGAAATGAATCAGCATAGAGATACATCAATACCACTGTATAGGCATTAGCATAAATATACAAGGAAAGAAACAGAATTTCTCGGTCATACTCATACTGAACTTTCAAAAAGAATCCCAGAAAGTTGACTAGGAAATCTGTTTTAGTTCCAGAGAGTTCTGCCTGTCATTTTTTAATCTTAATTTGTCCTACTTAATTTGACTGGTTTTGTAACCAGTCAGTTTTGTAACCAGATCATAGAATCATGGAACCCCAAACCTGTAAGAAATCTCAAGAAATCAGCTAACTTGCAACCTCCATCCTCAAGAATCAGTTGAATCTAAACCATTACTTCAGCATCATTGTGGCATGAAGACTGAGGGACCTCTGCTGATAAACCTTGCACACAATTTCTGAAGCATATTGCCTATCTGTACTAAGAGTCTTCCATCACAGAAATTCATAAAGACGCTGGGCAACATGCTTAACAGCCTTTTTCTTTTTATTCTGAAGTGTTCAATATCTCTCAGGCTATTAGTCCCCTGACAAACTATTTCTGCTATAATGGAGATAGACTTTACACTCGGAAATCACTGTTTGCCATTAAATTACATTTGGGGATTCCAGTGTACAGTTCATTTACACTTCATTCCGAATTTTTATAGAAATACTTTGTGGCAACTGCAGTAGAGGAGATGGAAACCATTTCTTAAATCATGCCATATTGTCATTCTATAATATTTCCCAGGACATCATAGGTCTGCTCATTTTTTAAAATCTCAATAGAAAAGGGAAAAAGGGAACAAATGATATCAACTTAAATTTCTCACTGATTAATTACTTTCACTGACACATGCATGGCAATACTTTTCATATATTTCAGTTTCCTAAATACAGGACTGTTTAAGAAAATCACTCCAATCGTTAGATCATTACTGCCATTCAAAGAGAAAATATTTAAAATGTCATCGCACCGCTTAGTCCATAAATAAAGCACTCAAAACCTGAGTACAGTTTTATGACCGCCGAGCAGTAGCTTGCAGTTAGGATGATTTTCTGACAATTAAATATAAAAGGACAGCCCTGTTACAGTCAGCGATATCCTCATGCTTTATAGGAATATGTTCTGTATCACTGCCATAGCTTGATTGTTTAATTTAAACTAAACTAGTCAGTGCCTTTTTAAATGCCTGTTCTCGATTTGTTATACTTTACAGCTCGCTTTTGGATGTAACAAACGTATCATATATCTCCCAGAGCACTTGAAGAAATACTCCACTTCCCATGCAGTCTTCCAGAGTGCACAGGTCTGTAGCCACAAGCTGAGATTTTGCTTGCTTCACTTACTTTTGAGGATTTCCCTTCAGAGTTAGAGCTCAGCTAGTCAGTACCACCAACACACCCACTGGCTTCTCCTCTGCACCAAAGATGCTACATGCACTTTCTGTCTCATGCTCTCATAGAAATTATGTTTGCATTTCACATTGATTATCAAGTCAGCAGATTATGCTGTGAAAAATTGCTCCGTTGGGTAGCATTTACTCTGATTTCAAGTAATATTAAATACTAATTTCTACATTGTGTTCTTCCTCTGTTTTTCTGTCATATACGTATTTAAAGAGGTGACACAAGAAACTCATTTGGGGAGATGACAGCTTCGAACATTTTTCATGGCTACTGGTAAAAAGCAAAGAGAAATTTACATTTGTGTATTTTGCCTAACAGAGAGAGCACAAAGACACATCTGCATTACTGGTGAGAGCACAGTTGATTTCAGCTGGCTCTATCTCCAGCCACTGATGGTTTATGCTGCTCCTTCCTCTGACACAAGGTCCGGGCTGGGGTTACCATGCTCCATGCTCAGGTTCACTCTCTGTGGTTGGGGTAAACTCTGCTGTGAGCATCATTTCTTCCCAGCTCTGAGTGCGAAAGCCCAAGACCAACCTGACAAATTTAGCACATGCAGAAGTACCCTTGTGACTGCCCTTGGTCTCAGACTACGTCTGAACCTGACTGTATTTGCATGATAATGGTGTGAATGGTTAAAGGCGGCTGGGAGACCAGGTCTGGACATACATTCAACCAATGGTGTAAGTATATGGGAGAGGAATGGGAGCAAAGAGTCTGGTCTGAGTAAGTTTGAACATGATGTCAACAAGGTTAGTTCAGTTAGGAATAAGAAAGCATTAAAGAAATCTTTTCCAGATATAGAGTTACCCCCATTTCCCTCAAAAGTTTTAAATTTTGTTCCCCTTCATCTACAGAGGTGATAATCGCTTGCAATGGGCTACCAGAAGCTGAGGTCCAACTTGTTTTAGAATGTGCTCCTTCCTCAGGAACGTGGCTGCATCCATCCCAACAGCACACTCCAGTGTCACTAAGAACAACCAGCCCGGTGTGAAATGACCATTCTGCCTAGCAGCAAATCTTCCATTTCCTTTGTTATCCAGACAGCTTCTTTCCTTTGTGTCCAAGGACTGAGTGTTCAGCCATGGACACACAGTGCAGGCCTGCAGGAAGGGGAAGATGCATAATTTATGCTGCAAGCCAGCACAGTGTCTTGCACACTTTAAAACAAGCACTTCCTATTTCATAACTTTGGCCAATTCCACAGCTGGAGAGGACTTCTGTTCCATTGCACATAGCCTTCTTTGCGTATTTCAAAGTCTTTGTTCTACAGCAGAATTCCTTTACTTAAAGAGAAATGAAAATTTCCTTCATGCTATCGGCTATCTCAAGCTAAATGTCTTTCTTGGCAGGCAGCTGCAAAGAATGAGTGCTAGCCCAGGAAGAGAAGGATATACATCTTGTTCCAGGTACAAATTCGAATAATCAGAGAAATTCAGAAATTCTGCCCTCGTCTTCAACAGCAATTAATCTTTGGGAGGACATAAGCATTTGATTTTCCTCGCTGCTCTGTTACACCAGGTGTCATTTCAGCCCCAGCTGTGGTGCATGTAACCCTTCTTTGCTGCCCAGTGAAGCTAGTACAGATGTGAGCCTGATGACCAGGCGGAAGATATTCAGATATTAAAATGCAGGCACATTGCATTTCAGTCTGTCTTTGCAAGGCTATGATACTGAAAGATACTGACAGTACTTAAAGCAGAAAATAAGTCAGTATAACTGAAAGACTGGTCCTTTTTCCTCAGCAGGAACCAAATAACACCACCCAAAGTGATGCCATGGAAGCTTCTTGCCGGGTGGTAACAGTAAGAAGACAGAGAAAAAAACCAGGATAATTATTTTATAAATCATCTTGTAAATAATAATGTGTTAAATGGTACTGTATTACTGGCAGTGGTCAGTCCATGACAGATTTGCTTTGCTCTGTACTCAGTGAGAACTGTCATAGGAATAGTTAATGGAATTTTGAAATTATTTTAGTTTCAGTGCAAGTCATTGTACATTTTCATCCCTTTTATAGAGCTTGATTTATTTAATGAAGAGTTGTTGCTGTAATAGAGCATTTTGTTCTGGACATTTCACTTAATGATCTAGACAAATGAGAAACTCTTTAGAGGAGAGAAATAAGAATACAAAAACTTTAAAAATGCTTAGCCTCATAGAAGAAGTTAGAAGAATTATCTTTATTCATTCTAGAACAGAGAAGTGTCAGAGAAACATGACAATAGTCTTCAAATACATGCAAGGATTGGTATGCAGTGAGTTAATATATGTTCTTCCATTTCCACCAATGTAAAACAAGATGGAATCAACCTCATTTGCAGTCAGAGGAGTTTGGGTTAGGAAAACGCGTGTGCTACAGGAACTGATATATTGTATAGTAGATCACCAAGGGAGATGAAAGAATCTCCACACATATACATTGAGATTTATATCTTGGATTATACACTATGTGTGCATGTCTCATACATCTGCTAATGATGGGCTGGTCTTACAGATGCAGAATGGCATCATTAAACAGCAGGCCTGTCCCAGTCCTACTTTCCATAATTTATTTGAATTTATAACAGGGAATCTCAGGACAGAATCCAGCCCACTCAGCAGTTAGCAAGGCACACAAATCATAATAAAGCTTCTAGAGACGATTTCTAGCTTTCACTCTGTAACAGTATCAATGTCTACACAGATGCTGAATGACCAAGAAATCAGCTTGCTGGTTATTTTAAGAAACATAAGGGCATGAAAAGGTTGTCTATGCTGCATCTCCCATAACCTTTACTCTAATCTAATTGCTCTAATTAGTGCTGATGGAAAGGTCAAGACAGACAGGTTGCTTTTCCTAAGCTGAAGGGACTAACTCATCCCTTGGTTTCCCAGCTACCAACTGGGACAGCAATGGGCATGTTGTAGGGTAGAAAACTACCCCTTGAGTAACACCTTCTCTCTAAATTGTGCCAGGTTATCTCAGAAAGTTCAAACTGAAATCTTACCACCACTGAACTTGATGGGAATTTTTCCACTAGCTTCAGCAGAACCAAAGTTTTCCTCTCACGTCTGGGCTGGATACCTTCCAGGATGGAGGATGTTTAGCTGTGAACTGTCTACACTAACTTCATCACTTTCAGCTGTGGGAACCTTGCTTTAAACTAAATGAATAATCTGAATTTCTTGAGTCTGTAAAAGCTCATCTGACCAGAGATGATAGCTGTGAAGTACTTTTACTGCCTGAGATAGGGAACACTGGGCCCATACACTGTACCATCAGGTTCTTGGCTTGAATGTAGCCAAGATGCCAACTTTTGTAGGGAGTGGCTGCATTTGGTATAACTGCAGAAAGTCAGTGAGAGCTAAAAAGCCCTGGAGAACCTCCTTAGCCTCCTTAGTGGCCCCTAACACATTAAAATTACATGGCAGTTCCATTAAGGTTTATATACTTCTTGCATCCCCTCTCATTTCCTAGCACCTGCATCTCTCCACTGTGTGATCATCTGTGCCAAATGACCCAGCCTGGGTCTCATCCACCCCTACACACGGCATAGATGCATCCCCTAAAATAGTCGTCTGATATACACACCTACCATCACCACACACTTGTCTTCCTTATATACATGACCTAATGACTCATGCATGAGGCAAAGGTAGTTTCCTTCATCAGGAATAAATTTATTTGACTGATCCTCAGTGCAAAGCATGCTGCCTGACACAAAGTATGCCACTGGCCTTTAATTCTTTACTAGGTGGTCTTTTCAGGATTTCTCCCAGAATTTTCCTTTGTTACCAATTCCAGATGTCCAGAGCTTGGAAGCAAATGTGATTTCCAAAATGTGCAGCTTAATAAAACTGCTTTTGAGACTGGAGAAATACCATGGTACTCACCTCACTGACTTTTTGACTTTCTTAAGCCTTCCTAAGGATCTGGCACCAGATTACATGTATTCCATTCAGATGCATTCAGGCAGTCAGCAATCTCTGTCAGATCCAGTACGTACCTACAAGCTTTTCTTCTACAGTCCTCCCCAGCATGGTATAAAAGTGAATATTTAAAAAGGTTATTCCTTACTCTAAGGCTCCCCAAGATGCTGTGAGGTGCTCAGAAGGCAGACTAATATTGTATTTTGCTTCCAACATTCTCAGGAATATTCTACTGGCTCATTTTCACACTTAGCTTTCTATGGTCTATACCAACCCTCACCATGGTCTCTTGTATGCTGTTTGAGCTCTTGACTTCTGCCTAAACCGGTATGTCTGCATGCAGTGATGTAAACCTTAATCACTCTAACCTTCCTCTTCCATTACTGGCATCAAGTATTAAGATGTTCATAGCCATTGCTTTATTCTTTTGAATAACTCTCCTTAAACTCTACCTCCACTATGATTACTACAGACATTTTAATAAGTTATATAGATGGAGTCACCATATGTTATTTATAAATTGATGTTCTAATAATTTGAAGTACAGACATGAAGATGTATTATATTTAATTATAAAAATAGCAAAGGTCAGCTCAGCAAAATAGTGTCTTGATGATGGAAATCACTAAAAAGAAATATATGAAATCAAGAAAAGCAAGTTAAGATAAAACTGTAAACAGCAGTTTGATGGATAAGAATAACCACCCTGGGCTCTATTAGATATGCCAATGGTAGAACAAAGTAGGATGAGCAGAAACTGAGCCAAGTTAATAGGAAAGTATTGCTGCTGATGCTGGTTAACAACAACAGATGTAAGAAACCTTGATAAAGGTATTTAGAAAATAGCCAGACACAACAGAATGTTATAGAAAATATTTTTCATTTCAAATGTGGTTACTGCACTTCTGAATTATAAAAGAACAGAAAAAAAAAAAAGTCCTAAAGAAATACTTTGCAAGACACATGAGTTATGAGGTCACCTTGTTCTTAACTAAAAACTGAGAAGCCCAGAAAAGATGCAAACCCACAAAACAAAATTTAATCCAGCCTTCCCATCCCTTTGCTGTAACAAAAAAAAAAAAAAAGAATTGAACCACTAAGAGGAAAAGTTATTGAATTTGCACAGCCCACTGTTTCATATTTCTCTGCCTGACCTCACTAAGTTTTCCTCTGGGATGTCCTGTAATCATCAGAAACTGAGCTACTACAGCTTGGTGCTGCTCTATCTCCACAGAGCTGCTGAGCCAGCACTTGCCTTTTGCCTTCCTTGACTGCAAAGTGTTAGCTTAAACCACCTGACTTGTCTCAGCACATTTGGGACAGCCCAAAAGTCAGTGAAGAATCAGCTACAGAAACTGGAATTTTCTTTTCTGCTTGCAGCTGAGGATGTAATGTGATTAGCTCCTCTGATATAAGGACTGTCCACATGCTCAGCATTTCTGACTTCTCAGACTTGTTTGAAAAGAGGCGTATGCTTAGAATATTTTTCACATGTCAGCTCCTTTGGTTTTTACCCTGAGTACTGCCCATCTATGAAAGCGAAGCAGTATTGTTTCTCCTGGGAACAGTCCACACAAACTGCCACCAAGGCTACCGGCAGTAATACAATGAAAGGAAGCTTATCAAAATACTTTAGCATGGGCAAAATTACATATAGTGTTAACTGCATATGTCTATTATCTGATAACATGTCTATCATGCAAAAACACAACCAGTTTTGCACCAAGATCGTGATCTTCTTACTGTCCATGCAATGTATATGCTGGTTCATATTCAGGCTCCTCTCTGGCACAGGTCAGAGAGCTCAAGGCAGGAAAATGCAGCTGGAACTGAAGGT
This sequence comes from Phalacrocorax aristotelis, assembly GCF_949628215.1. Taxonomy (NCBI): domain Eukaryota; kingdom Metazoa; phylum Chordata; class Aves; order Suliformes; family Phalacrocoracidae; genus Phalacrocorax; species Phalacrocorax aristotelis. Next base: position 11,448,704 of record NC_134277.1, on the reverse strand, counting down.
TGGAGCTTTCAACGATTTCTCCTCTATATGTAGGACAGGTATGACCAGTGACCAATACACAGAAGGAGCTCTCTTGAGCAAAAAGATGCATCAAAGCCACTTGGCAGAGAATTGGAGTGCAGTTCTTAAACAGTGGAGAACAAGCAATGTTTCAGCCATGCACTGCAGCACATACTTCCTTTCAAGTGAATGCTTAAATCCACCCTTAGCCAACAAAGTTTAAGTTTACTAAGGGTTTGGTGAATCCTTACCTGAATTAATGTCAAAGAGAGCCAGCTTGCCTCTGAGGTCTTAGAAGGAATTGGAGAATAATGTGTTCTCTCTCCTTCTACCAAAACCAATTTTTGTGCACAATAACACACTCCACTTTAAAAAAGTGATTGAAGTGTTGCACAGAGAAATTCTAGCCAGGCATTGATTGTGACAACCTAATGTGACATTGGGTTTCATTTGTGACAACCTAATGTGCAGACATCCAGGTTTTAGCTATTTTTCAAATTGTAACAATGATCAATAATTGTGACTAACCACAGAAAAACCCCACACCTGAAGTGGTATTTATGCCCAGCTTGGCATTTGCATAACAAACATCATTGTGTATCTGTATGTGTGTGTTGTGTGCAAACTGTACACAGAACTGACAGCCAAAGCAAACAGGGCTTAACTTCACTCCCTGGCTCTGTGACGATTTCATCCTTAATAGCTCGTGTTGAGCTTTTTCAGTTTTTCTCTACCCTATTGTATCACCGTGCTCCAAAGGCAGCTGATGGGATTATGAACTCTGCTTGGGTATTTGGGCTATTTCTGTTCTGCCACAGGAGCACTCAGCATCGCGTGCAGGTTACCCATTCCTGGGAGTCTGTGGGCTGGAAGAAGATGATGGGCAGGGGTTCAGACACCAGCAAGATGCAGGAGCACCATACCGTGCTCTTCATAGCAAGTGTCAAAAGACATTTAAAAGGATACTTCATTCCAGCTTGTACTGCTGGGGGGTGAAAAGCACTGAGCTGAAAAGGAGTGGGCAAATCTAGGCACTGTATTTTGCAGAGGGAAGAATTTCAGCACTCTGCAGCATATCATGCAGCATGATAGGTGGCTGCAGGACAACTTGGCCAAGAGAGATGGTGATGACAAGAGCAAAATAATCTCATTTATGACTTCAAGTCAGCAAGTACTGCTCCCAGGGACAAGCAAACGGCATGCTTGCTGGCAGCAAACCGTGTATGTGCAAGCAGAAGTTACTCATGCCACTTAACCTCACTTCCTCAAAGGAAAAAACGTTTCTGAGTTTTAAAGGACCTGAATTCAGATCCACACATGAGCCACCTCGATGACCAAGATCTGGATGTGAGAAGTGAGATCAGCTGAGTTTAGCCACTGTACTCTAAAAGTGACCTCCTTCCCTGTACTCAGCTCCAGAGTTGCTTCCCCGTGACCAGTCACCAAGTCAGGTCCTGCCTCTTACCATCCTCTGTCCCTTGGGCAGAAGTTTCAGAGAAATAAATCAAATCATTATCTCACTGATGTTGATGGAAATCTCTGGAACTGACTTTGGATTGTACCTGTGGATTTCAGAGGTCTCTGCAACACTACTTACCATCACCTGGTTTCCTGCAGTTGTAGCAAAACTGAAAATAAAACCCACTCTTTTTGGCCATGTCTCAGAAATCTTGGGCCCACATTTGTCTGAACTTGGGGTGGCTGCTACCCTCTGGGAGCTTCGTGAAATAGAGCGATGTTAACCTCAGCGCAGCAACCATACATTAGTCCTAAACTCTAGTTTGTCTTCATATTGATGTTCACTTCGTGAGACTATTATCAGCTCCATTTTCCAGCCTGTTCAAAGCTGTTAAGTAGCATTATGGCAATTCAGGGCCACATCCTCATTCTTATTTGTGTTACCTTGTAATTTTGGCTTCCATGAAGGTATTGAAAAATGAAATAAACATAATTTGTTATTAAAAGGTTGTCCATACTTATTAGAGCTTGACAAATGTAACCTGGCCTCTGGAGGGGGGACTCTGATTTTACTCATCTGAGACAGAAGGTGAGTGAGCTTTTGACAGTCAGCAGGGATACGTGAGAGGACAGTTTGTCCTGTCTTAAAAGAGATGTTGAAGGTCTCTCCTCCCTTCCTCACTCCGCTTAATAAGATCAGTATTTGTCTGCCATAAAGGTTTTTTTGCAATGCTTTGTTCTACCTGACAGTGGAGTTGCTGCAAGTAGCATGGTTACACCCACGGCAAGTGAGAGAAACCAGGGAAATTGTGTTATGTGACTCTAATATTAACAAAAAAGAGGTTACCCGGTGACAGATGAGGTTAGATGACAGCAGTTGCCTTCTCTGTAGCTGTATTTTTCAAAGGGAGAGATTTATAGAACTAATAACACAACACTTTAAATTTTGTTCTCTATATACGAATTTACTTCACTCTTTTGCAAAATGTAGGAAAGCTGTGAGCTGATTTTAGCCTTGCAGGCGTCCAGGGTGAAAGAATAGCAGAATAGCCTTCTCCTGTGTGCACAAAGATGAGCTGCAGCCTCAGCACATTCCCATCCCTTGGGAGCCAGGAGCCTTGGGCTGCTCTCCTGATTGCTCACCCCAAAATGAGCCCTTCACCTCCCAAACCCCACAGAGACACCAGACACTTTGCAAGGATCATAAGCTAGAAAGGACTATTTTAGACAATCCACGTATAACTGCTACTGCCTTTCACCCTCCAGACCCATCTGGAAGTCTACACGTATCTGTAAATAATGCCTTTGCTGGTGGAGGAGTCACCATCACTCAGGCACAATATACAGTAGCCTGGCAGCAGTCCAGAACCCTCATCTGGGACTCACAGCTCATGTGGACTGAGAACAAGGCAGTCCTCCAGCTTATACCTGGCAGCGTTTGCATGAACACATTTATTTTTAGAAACAGCTTTGAAGAGACTGTCTGGTTATTAAATGTAAAATAAATAAATAAAAAATAACTACAGCAGTTCAATTTCAAAATTGTTTGAAATAGCGTTTTTCAAACAGCTAAAATTCTCCTCCTAAGTCCTGACCCCTTCTTGTTCTATCCTCGATGGCAGACAAATGGTACTTAGTTTGCTCTATTTAGTTATTTGGAGGACCAGTGCATTACAAAGTCTATATATTATAAAATGAACAGTAATCTTTCACTTACCAAAATATCAGTAATGTATACTTTAGAATATTACAATTAATTTAAGAATATTACCACTTATGCATGCATTTTCCCCTTATTTATAGAATATCTTCAGACACAGCCTATATAATAGACATTAATCTCTGGGACTGGGTTCACCTCAGCATACAGTCTCTCCCCTCCGGTTATGATGCACAGAAGTAAGTCCTGAACACCTTAGCCTTTGATATAAGTACAAAAGGTTGGTGCAGGTATGATGTGGGTAAAGGAAAGAAGATCTCAAAATTCAGCCCTCCTAGTGATACCATAAATCTATTCTTTCACATTTTAGCACTGCTTGGGATTGCAGGAGGTGAGGGATGTGTGGTGTTCCCCCCAGGCTTTGGACCAAAGTGACTGCAGCCACTGGTGTTGAGCTCATGCCAGTGGACACCACGATCACTGCGATTCATTCTTTTAGGAAACCTACAGCTATAAACTCCTTGTTTCAAACGCCAGACAGCCTTCATCATGAGATCGGTGCAGCCAAGGCATGACACAGCAGCATTTTAGATGCAAAAGTAAGTTTAAGTGTTGGAAGTCCACTTGAAGAGAAACCAGAGGGAGTTAGTTGCATAGGTCCAGTAGAAAATACTTTCAGGTGACTGTTGGTAACTTGACAGGTCTGCACGCTTCTTGTGATCTTCTAAGCACTGGTGATGCTTTTAAAATTGCACAAAACTCACTGAAATGCTTTTGAAATTCCTACCTGCTCCCACCTACGCACATCTTGTGCTTACCCATGCTCAATGGAAAAGCTTTCTCTGCCTCTTTCCAATTTATTACAAATTTTTTTCAGTCCTAAGGTCATTAAGTGAAAGCTAATTGTTCTAAACATTGCATTATAAACCTGTTCTGCTGGCTCTGTTAGCTGCTGCTCCAGGGTGGCAGTCAGTGCTCTTGCTAAAACATAAATAGATGGCAGTAATCCAACCAAAGTCATTGGAGGAGCTGGCACCCATCTGTGCCCAGAGCACAGCTCCTCTGCCAGCAGGCATCATGGTGGCCCCAGTGCCCTCCACCCCTTTGAAACATCTCCGTTTGCAAGCATTTGAAAAACACATAAGAAACATTAATGTGTAAGTACTGTCAACCAGCTTCCTTCCGCCTCAAGATCAGCTTGCATAGTATTGAAAATATTTTGAGGTAGTTTCACCATAACAACATATTTAATTAGCTCAGCCATTTTGGTGTGTTGATTTCAGCAAAATTAATTGATCTCCATTATTCCAGTTATGCATGACAGTGACACAATTTTTGGAGATAAAAGGTTCTCAATCACAGTTTATTAGGTAGGCAAGTGCAATCAAAGAGTGGCTGTCATCAGGAAAAATGGAGCACAAAGGCTGCCTGGCTGGGAATCCAAATGAAGCAAGCCACACGTATGAAATACAGGCACTGTCATATCAGACCATGAAATAGCCCCTCTCCACCTGTGCATGCTGCTTGTCCTGCAGTGCTCAACTGCAGAGGCTGGCGGGAAGACACTGGTGTGAGGGGAGTTTTCCTGCACGTGGCTCTTTCCCTGCGTGCTCGCTAGTGATTGAACAGTTGCTGACCCCCGAAGCTAAGGTCAGGTTTGCTGTGAGCGCAGATAGAGAATAAAAGCATTCTTTAGCAATCTTGAAGTTAAAAGCAGGTAACGAGTACCAGGATAAGCCTGACCTGATGCACTGAACAGATGATGTCTATTTCTTTGCCAAACTCCCCCTCCTGGCACTGCCCAGATGTGTGCAGGGAAGTAGTGCTCTTCAGCTTCCTCTGAGCTGCCTCCTTTTGCCCCGTCTTGCCTCCTTTCCGAGCACTTGCTGGGCACAGACTCTGCCTCTCACACCTTTGTAATAGCTGAGCCTGAGAAACTGCCCTCCACCCATAAGGACACACTTACACACCATGGTGTGCACTTTTCCCACAATTCCAGCTTTCCCCACACTGCATGCTTATAATTCATGTTTCCAGGAACCTTAATAGCTGGGACATACAAGCACAACCTATTTTGATGAAAGATTCTTAATTAGGCTTTATTTACTCTTGATATCACAAGAAATGAATCGGATCCAAGTACACACCCATGTGCCAGTTTTGATTTTAATAACTTTAGTGCATGTCAGGACTCAGGTTTTCCTGTGAAGTGTCATGGTCCCCACCATTGTACTCATTCCTTATGTTTTTTAATGGAATATTTATCTTCCTCAACTCATGTCAGCTTTCTTTGTCTGCTCCTATCATCAATAAGTGTCCATTCCCTTGTAAAGACTATGTGTTTGCTCTTCGGTTATGGCTTTTCCCATCTCTCACAGATAGAAAGCTGAAGTGATGACCTCAGTTTGGCCACTCACTTTGCCCAGATAAACCTGGTCAACGAAAATTAAATAAAAATGCCCGTGACTGTCTCTTGTCCCTGAAAATCCTGCAGGGATACAGAAGAAAGGATGGCAAGGGAGTTGGGGTGTAGTTAATACAAAATATATGCCCACTCCCTCCTCAGAAAGAGCACTACCCTGCAAAGCCTCACATCCTTTCCAGCAGCACAGACACGCAGGCGAAGCTAGCATGGCCCATCACCCAAGGATGCCCAGGGGGTGATATAATACCGGCCGGTACTTCTATGCAGACTGAGTGGAGAAAGGTCAGTAAGATCTGCAGTACTGATAAGCCATTGGATTGTGGCACTTCATTATATTCTTACAGCTATCCCAATGCTTTTGATCTTTTATTAGCATTTTAATGAATGGAAAGGATGCAAACACAGGGAAAGTCACAGGTGTTAGGCGGGACTTTTATATCTGCACCCTTTTATAGAACTAGCCCTTAATCCTGGTGATATCTATGTGATATCCATAATGTGTGTATCTCCTGAGGCTGTAAGACTGAGCTGGCAACAGCCAGTCTTTTGCATGAGGTACCTATTATTTCCATTTGAGCTCAAGGTATCACAGCAGCAGCTTTCCTGTGGTAGAACAGCATCCCATGCCAGCCTTCATTCAGTGCTGCTGGGCATTATTTAGGAGAAAATGAGCAGGACTACATTGTGAACTTCAAACAAAAGTCATGTCCAAGCTTTGTTCAATGGCCCAGATGCAAAAGGCTACTACCATTGCTAGCCCATTGCTGAAGTTTCAGGCATGAGGCACAGCTAGATCATAACAGATCTGAGGTGGAACATAGCTCTCACTCTGGAGCCGGGTGCTTGTGAACTTGTGTGGATGCCTAAAAGTTAGATATCTGTAACCTCAGGGCAAGGCAAAAAGGTACTTAGGGCCCTAAAAGGTCAGCAGAGATTATGTGATATCAAACCCCAGGTGGGATGAAGGTGGGACTCATTCCAAATCTTTTTTCTTCTACCGTTTAGTAGGACTGGGTCTGCCCCTGGTTCCTAACTCATTGCAAAGTAAATCAGTGTCACAACTAAAACTCAGAGAAATAACACATCGTGTGTGTTTTGCACAACAAGAAAGCTCCCGCTTTCTGCTCCAACCCGCCTGCTTTCCACACCAGCCCGTTACACGAGGATTGCACCCCACCATTCATCCTGCTGTTGTCACTGCTTATTTCAAGATAAACAAATGTCACTCTGGTGAACAGCACAATCCTTATCTTCATTATTTTTCTATCCACTGCCAGCTGAACATATCAGACAGGCTGTTACAGTGCTATCATTAATGGTACTATTACTCTTCTCTTAAGTTTTTTTTTCCAGCACTCTCAGCATAAATCTTTGTCGCTAATGCTTTCAGACTGAGCTCTAATAAAATGCTGGAGATCTCAAGGTTTTGAAAACACCATCTATGAGAGAGATTATGTTTTTTTTAGGAACTGATTCTCTTTAAGAATAAAAATGTATTTTACCACCTAGTTTCATGCAGATGTAAGCATCCACCAGCCTCTTCTTACTGGAATAAAGGGTGTTGTATTAAAGTGTGTCTTGTGGTAATAGCTGAAGTCTCTATGGCTGGCATGATTATTAGTTACATTTTACCAGTGCTAAGAAGATTGTGAGATACTGTGGGGATAAGAAAGTGGCAGAAAACTGAAAATTTTGAAGAATTATTGGGTATCAACACTCTAATATTTAGAAAATTCTGGGTTTGCTGGTGATTCATAGTGAGACATGGCTGTGTCATCTTTACAGTTGGGTATTGAAAAATACTGATCACCTATTACGGAATTCAGCAGCAGGCTGAAAGCACCAGCTTTTCATCTGCATGCAAAAACCAGAAATTGTCCATGTGCCACCTGCAAATCAGAATGGCAAGTTCGGAAAGGAATTGCTTTATTTCTCCCTTTTTATATTGTCAGAAAGTATTTACTTCACAAATGTTGCGTCATCCGAATTCTTAGGAACACTTTTGCTCTTTTTGGACAACTTAATTTATTAATGTGTTTATTTTTATTGAGGTCAAAGTAATGGGAATTGAAATAACCAAAATCCAAAAGAGAGAGAGGACAGACGGTCCCTTAGAGGACTGTTGGCCTCATTTAGACAGACCAATCGTGAGCATGCATGGAGGGTGCTGTGGAAAGACAACTGCCAGGTTCGGGGCCAGCCTGACAGGCGGGATGGTGGTACACAACGTGCTGGTGCAAGGAGGTGGCCAAGGGAGTGAAAGTGGGAGGAAGCCAAAAAAGGAGGCAAAACTATGAGTGTGAACAAAGAAAGCTGCTCTCCAGTAGAGAGAATAACAGATACCAGATCATAATGATATGCTGAGGAGTTAGGCAGAAGAGCTGAACCCTGCCAAGCCCAGCACCCAGCCCATCTCAGAGACTGTGTCCTTTCGAGGCCACCAACAGTATAGGTCCTGATCCGCCAGTGCCTCGCACCTCGTCTCATCCCTTACATTCATGCAGAATTAGAGGAAGAGAGACTGGTAGAATTTTATGCTTATTTTCTACTTATCTGTAGGTATTTAATATTTATTTTCCACAGGTGCAATACTTAAATTTCTGGTGTATGTCATTGCAGCAGTATAGCAGCATCACTGTAACACCTGTGTTTAATTAGTTTCACAGGCTCACAAGTGGATGGTCATTGTGGAAAACTGGATTCAATCAACAGGGATGGCTGCGCTGTTCTATATAAAGTCTTTAAAGGCAGCTGTTTGCATGGTGTTTAAGCATTAAATACAGTAAGTGAGGTTCCAGCAGCTCCTTGCAAGGCTGCTGGGTAGTCACTGAAGTTAGGGGTTGAAAACATACAAGCACATTCGAGCACATTCAGATGATGTTCAAAATTTATAAAGCAAATGGAAAGCAAATGCTAGTTAATCCATGATGTTTTTATGCATGATCCAGCACTACAGTCTGTTTAGTCTATGTATATGTCAAGACACATTTCACTATACTCCAAAACTCATTGTGGGCAACTTTTCACGTTTTAATATATCTGCCCGGCCTTTAAGCAACCTACATAAAATATTTCACCTTTCTTTCCTTCCTTCTGTTGACGATTTTATTCTATGTCATGACACTATGTTAGAAGCATTTTTAAACAAAATTTTAAGTGATGTTATTGCTACTATTGCAAAATGATATATGTGCTATAATGCAAACGGCCTGTGGGACAATCACTGTGCTTCTGACTACATTTTAAAGGCATCACAGTGATTGTTAAGTAGGCCATTATGGATGTTCAAGTTTTTAAAACGTATTGATTTAAATTATGCATGTTAATGCACCTATCAACATTACAAATGTAGTTTGCAGCAAACTACTTATAATATATGAATGATAAGCCATAAATAACAACTATGGCTGTAAATTAAATTACTTGATTATGCTGCAAAGATGCACTCTAATTTGGAACAGAAAATTACTTTGAAGTGATTTCAGCAGCTGATAATGCTTTTAGAGTAGCAGAGCTTTATGGGCTGTAGTCTTCTTCAAGCCAAGCATCAAACTTTCTGATGGATTTTGCCCACTAACCTTTGTTTGCTGGGTATTGCTATGCCTTCAATGCAATGGATGTGACAGACTGACAAAATAACAAGTGAAGACATTTCTTAACCAAAATATGGATGCGCTTTAAATGAAAGATATGAATGCTTTTCTGACAGAAAGTGAACGACCTTGGATTGGGTATCAGCAAGAGCTATGCTCTTAGAAGGGCCTTTAATTTTGTGAGACAAGAGACATATTGTCTCTCCCATTGTCTCTAAAGGAGTTACAGATACCTTGGAATTTTTGAATACGCACAAAGAAATAATGGCATTATAAAAAAAACCCAACCCTATAGCAGAATTTAATATGAGACTCTGAAATACAAGCTGAGCAGAAATGCAATGCTTAAGCACAATTCCCATGAAGTCTTACATTGCTGATATAGTAGATTACGTTCTGGATGAATTTCAATAGATAAAATAACCAAAAATAGCTTACCAAACATGGTTTTCTGTACCCAAAAGCTGATTTGATAGTTTGCATGTACCTAAATGGAAAGGGATGTGGTTGTGGGAAAGTACTGGAGAGCTTGTGTTCAAGGAGCAGTGAGCCTTTTCTGTATATCCCAGGTGAACTACTGCACCTGTCATAAAATTAGAGGGTGAAAACCCAAGATTGTTAAGGCTTAAGGCTTACCTGGAGCTCAGGGCAGTGGTAGCACTCCCGTATATCCATAAGGAGACTCCTTCTCAAACCTTTTTGGCGCTAAGGACTCCCTAGATACTTGCTGGGGCATGTAGATCCTTTGGGGATTGTTGCACAGTGTGACAGTGGTTTTTGTAACTTGTGAGCTTCTCCTTTAGAGTCACCATAAATAGGCACTAGGCAAGGGCAAAACAGCAATGATTCATCTGGGCTGGATGAGCAATCAAATAACAGAGAGATACCAACAAACGAAATATAAAAAGAATCCCACCTTAAGTCTAAGAACTGTGGGTACTTCTAGTTGTTTGGTGCATCTGTTTTTTTTCTAATCCAGTATCTCTAAATGTCCCGGCTAGTACAACTGGGGCTTGGGGGCCATTTCTTCCTTCTGAATTCTGCCACTATCTCTGAACTTGTACATTTGTTACCCTGAGGCCAATTACTAGGCACCTTGGGTGTGGGTTGGGTTTTTTTCCCTCTTTACTCTAGTAAATGCAGATGCTGGAAGATGGTATGATCATGCATCACAAGATGTTGAAGCATTCAACAATCTTTCAAGTAAATGGTACTTGTTTGTTTGATCTCTCAGCCTGATATTATAAGTCATTCAACAGCAAGACTTGTTTTTCTAATTATATTTTGATTTCTCCTCTGCAGGATCTGGTCGGGCAACATTGGTTCTACAAAGGAACAAATCAGAAATTTTGAAAGTTTCATCGGTTAATCGTTTGTGGGTTCTAGTTTGGGCAGTTTAGAGCAGATGGGCAAGATGCAGAAACATCTGGTGTGAGAGGTGGGAATGTGCAGCATGAACGTATCCTCTCCGCATAGCACTGGCTTGTCTTCCTGCTCCTTCCTCCTCACCATGTGGGTGAGCTCCCCAGAGCTTCATGCCCTTCCTCCTTCACTGCCAGCTCCTGAGGGTTCTTCTATCCCATCAGGAGGGTAAGAAGAAAGTCCCTATGATCATGATCCCCTTCTACAGCAGCACAGGCACTTTTCCTCTCGCTACGTCCTGCCATGTGATATGGAAGCTTTGGTCTTCACCTTCACCAAGGGGTGAAAGGGATTAAAGAGGCCTAACAGATGCCTTAGGGTACAACCTGTAGGTGCATCCCTGTTATACCACTATATTATCCTCGTCTGCTTTCTCAGCAGCCACTGCAGTTATATCACAGACAGTGATGGCCCCAGCAGCCAACCTGGTGTCCTGAGATTCCCCTCAAAAAAGTAGCGGTATTTCAGGTAGCCCTTTCAGAGGAGAGCTTTGCTGGATGTCTGAATGGCGGTGCTCAGTCTCAAGGTGCAGTCCACAGGTCACTGGCTGAAGTGTTTTCCAGTGTGATTCTAATGCAAACATCCCAAATCTGTGCTCATTTTTTAAATTCTGCTTCTGGGACACAATAGCACCACTTCCCTCCCCTGCCATGCCCTGCAAAATCCATGCTTTTTAATGTAGTCTGTCAGACTAGTGATGGGGGTGAGGAAAATAAAGATTTCAGATTCAAATTCACACAAAGAAAGAAACATAGGTACCCACCAATTTTGCCTCACTGTTTCATTTCATTTGAATCATGTCACTTTTACTAGAAACTTTTCACAACCATTCTTGGAGATCAGATGTTGAGATCCTCTCGGAGACCATGTTCTAAGTCTCACTCAGCTGCTGAAGGATGCAAGTTATAGAAATATTGCAAATGACTCTAATATCAACAGCCAGAGCTGCATAAGCCTGGCACTGCAGATTATCCTTATGTCAGCTGTCAGCCTTTTAGATGCCCTGTGGCCCATTGCTATATATACCTATAGCGCCTGCCCATGGGGATGGTATCGGCTTCAGCACAAGCTGGCAGGAAGGCAGAGCAGTGAGCAGTTGCAGAGCCCTTTCTGAGGCAGTGCCAATTGCTCTACACTGCAATATTACATATTTTATCTCTAAGAAATGTGTTGCAGAGAAACTACTAAAACAATGTTTCACAGACTTTCCATGATGAAATTTTTATTGCAGAACTGATGTCTTGCCTCTGTTATCTGAAATCTGGAAGTAAATTACATTGTTAATAATGAAACCACTAGTCTGTCAGACTGATGATGGGCTCAGGAGAATCAATTTCAGATCTGCACTGACATAGTTGAAGACATTTATGAGATTTACAGTCACTAATATTGCCTCAGTCTCTCTTCATTTCATTTGAATCATGTCAATCGTACTCCGCCACAAAAAGCTTCAAGAAATGTCATGGAGGAACATTTTTCTCCCTCTTTGAAATAAATCACCCTAAACTCTTGGGACATTCCAAGACCCTACAAGAACACTGAATCCTAAATGTGGCTTGTTTTGCTGTTATGCATAAGTGACACCTCTTGCCTGGCAGAGACACCAGTAGTGCCTGTTCCTGGCCCAGGACTGAGATCCCTTGAGTAAGGGCAAGCTTGACTGTGAGAGCAGGGAACAGCCACAGAGCAGGTGATGCCTGTGTTTACAAATCAGCTTTTTAATCTAAATCTAAGCAGTTTTGTAATCTAAATTAGATCTCTAAATTACCTAAATCTAGATATCAGGGGTCTAAGTTTTAGATATGGAGAAAATAATATATATACATTTATATTATTTAATTAGCATTTATATTTAAAACTTCCATTGATTGATATTTCCCATATTCCTTTCTCATCTCAATATTTTACTAGTGTATTTGAGAGTGTGTTTTAAAAACAAGACAACTAGACTTTGTCTTTGGTTCTTTCTTAGGAATTGAACGATATCACTGTTCTTCATGACATTTTTACTTCAGAGATCAATATTGATCAATATTGCTCAACAAATTGTAGGTTTTTTCCCTACAATTTCCTATAATCTGGTTAAAAGCCAGTTTAATCCAATAGCTGTCAGCTGCTAGTGTGTTACACCTTGACTCATTTTGATAATCTGATTTCCACCTGAAAAGATTCAAAGTGGAATAATATGGATCAAACAAATGTCTACATTTAAAAGATGCCTACTGAGGCATGATTAAGAAAAAGGAGCATTACTCATTACTCTCTTCTATAAAGTCAAAGATAATCTGTTCCTTTCTCAGTAGGGAATTCATTCCCCGCACAGGCTCTACCAAGCCTCCTATAACTAGCCCAGCCTTGGATATCCATTTGGTTTTATTTTTGCATTTTGAAATGGAACATCACTCTGGAGACACTGAAAACCACAACACTAAAAGGACACACACACTTGTTGTCAAAACAATAAACCTTTCTGGTGGTCAGTCAAGCAGTTGGCACATAAGATAGACCATGCTTTAATAGATCAGACATATTAGATACGTGTACAGCTACGCCAAAGGACCATCAGGAGTCACAAGAACCTGGAGTTTGTCTGTCCCTGAGGTGCGTGCAGATCCGGATCCTGTAACAAGAGTTCACAAGCCCATAGTTTCTGCTGGTTCACAGAGCATTTGTTCTTGGCTAGGTTCTTTGTCTAAGGATGGTAACCCCTCTGCTCGCTTCAGCAGTCACTTGTCCTGCCCCCGGCTGCAACGCTCCTTCCTTTCTGCTCTGCTTTGGAAATCTTCAATCAATGAAAGCTACCTTTCTCATTTCTCTGTGGGGGATCAAACTGGTTGACCTACCGTATCTCTAGCCTTATTCTGTGCCAAAATATGCATTCCTTATTTTAAAAATGATCACTTTAAGAGTAATGACATATTCCATTACTGACCTTTATTGGAGTCAAACAGGCTACATCTACATTGTGCAAGGGCTGAAGCTCCCAGGCTCTGCTTGAGGCTAATTTCAAAACACATCTGCTTTCCTTATCTAAACAAGTGTTCTTGGAGCAGGGTCTGATGCAATTTACTGGTATTCCCAGGTGCAACTATTCCAGAAAACACCTTTGTAGTTGCAAGTGAGATAACATTTGAGCGTAAATCATGCTCTAAATGCAACTTACCTCAACATAGAGACAAATGCTGAATATTTGGAAGAGTTTCTCTATGAGGAGTCATTAGACAGAGATAGTATGGGAAATAATATTTTCCCTATTTATTTCCCAGCTAAAGTTCCCCTTTTCAGATAATACATGATCTAGGACATAGTTAATAAACTGATCAGCCAGTAGGCTTAAAACAGAAGTATTTATTTACACAGTGTAATTATTCGGTGGAATATATTGCACAAAATTTTTGAAGGCCAAAATAAAAATAGTTTTTAAAAGCTATTGGATGAATTAATGGGAAAAAATGCCTCTTCTTCTCTTAAACACTGTGATCTGCTACCATCTGAGTCAGAAAATTCCTATGCCACAGATTGCCAGAGGCTTGGAAGACATACCATACTTGGAAGAAAAGTACCATTACATGCTTCCTGTGTTATTCTGTGTTTCTTTCTTCAGTATTTGCTGTTGGCCCATGTGGATGGGATAAGGTTGACCTGTTGTCTGAATATGGCTATTTTCAGGTATATATAGGTTTTTTTAGAAAGACCTTAAACTTCAGGGATCAGTAAAGACACTAAGAAGTTTTTTGGTTTTAAAGTCATGGATGCAAGGATATGAAATGCAGTATATTGCGAAATCCTTATCTTTGTAAAATATGAAAAGAATGCAAACTGGAGCTTAAACAAATATAAACTACTCAATGTCTTTGAAGACTGTGGATAGGTAGTTTTCAGATGTATCTGTACAGCATGGACCCCCACAACATAATTAGTAATGTATTTGCTTAATGAACTGACCTTGCTGAACTGCCAAAATGCAAGTATTGAGCAAGTAAACTAAAAGCCTAAGGGAACTTAGGGAAGCTACAGTAATGTACTGTCTTTCTGCAATCTAGGTGCTGCATTCCAACCCCGACAACCCCAGTGAAGGAATTTCATTACACTTAATGTAAATTTCATCATTTTGGATGAATTAATCTTTAAATGAGGCCCTTTGACACTGTCTTTTAATGTGAAAAATAGTTGGATATCTAAAGTAACCTCAGTAATCATTAATTTTCTAAATGAAGGTTAGACAGGAAATTTCAGATCCATTTTTTTCTTTATCTTACTTTTCTGGTATTAATCATCCTGTCCTTCGGCTCAACTGCATGGGCATTAAGAGCACCATGTTACCATTGCAAATAAATGCAGCCATCAAATAAAAAAAAAGTCTTTTCCACCTACATCATATAAGCTCTGTGAGACAAAGATTCTTTTCTTGGTCACTCATTTCAACAGCACAATAGAACTTAACTCCCAAATGGTTCTCAAAACTTATTCTAGATGAGGAAAGTTTATGAAAATTTTCTCTTAATTCTTTGCCCTTAAGATATGGCATTTGAAATCTGCAGTACTGAGTGCAGTCATGGTAATTCACATCTTTAACTCATTATAAGGGTCCACTGCTTGACTCTGCTATTTAAAAATGATAGCAAATACCTGATTATGGACTATCCATTCTCTAAGCCTGTGGAGGAGTGTCTCCATGTCTCTAAACAACTGTTTTACCCAGCTCTCCCTTCTTCTGACTCCAAGAAGAATCAAGTAGATTAAAAATGTGGCTTTTAAAATATGAGTCTAACCAGCTGCTGTGTTATGTCTTTTTTTTATAACAGAGAGAAAACACATTGCAGTTTGAGTTAGAAACAAGTGATGAAATCCCTGATGTGCAACAACTGTGGTCTAGACAAGTTGAATGGTTTTGCCCAGTCACAAGACAGACAACATAAAAGAGGAATAGCAGTGAAATTATCAGCTGGTGAAGTAGAACTTTCGGCTAAGAGGAAAGACCTCTTAAAGAACACTCTAGCCATCTCAAGGCCTGACTAAAAAGACTAATAATATATTCTAACTGCTTTTTATTTTTTGTATTAAACCCATTCGGCAGCAACAGACTGTCTGACCTATGCATGGGATTAGTTTCCCATGAAGTTGTTATATTTCGGACTCCTAAAAGCAAAAACCAATTGACATCTGGGAGAAAAGGGCAACAAATATATTACAAAATTTAATGAATCCAACAGAAGTAAGGGTTCAACTAAAGGTGAAAGATAATGATGTTATAAATGTCAATGGGTAGTATAGACTATTACAATATTACTTTACTCCTGCTTTTACTAGGGTATTGTTGCTGTTTTCAATTGGGTTGCACTAGTGTAAAACTGGAAAACAGACTGCTTAGGCTGCTTTAATTTATAATAGGATATAAATTATTTGGAGCTGAAATTCCATCAGTTTAATGGCACAGTGACAAAAAGTTTAAGCTACCTCCATGAAAAATATAGATTTTTCTGACTACGTACAAGTGTTTGTGCTTTTATTTGAGTCTACATTTGGCACTATGTCAATAACCAAAGGGAAGAAAATAAATCACAGATTTCCTTGCACTCATAATCAAGCCCATCAATGCTACCAAACAATCGGACTCTAGTCTACCTCTGTAAATCTGGCCTGATGCCCTTGTGCCAGTCTAAGGTCAGTTTAACTCAGGACCCTATTGCACTAAGCCACTGAGATAGATAAACCATATTTTGTGAAGAAAATGTGTTTCTGATTACAAATGGAAAATGCGAACACAACACAGCTCCTGGGGCGTCTGAACTAGCATCGTCACAGAGGACAAGAAGGCACAATTACACCTGTATGTCACATGTTCCCTTCTTGTCCCAAAAGCAGATTTGATGGAAAGCAGGACACTCTGAGCTGGCCTTGTCTTGCTGCAAACGCTCCGGCGCACCAAGGTCATGCCGAACAGCTGCCAGACAAGAGCAGTGTGGATAACCTCTTCCCTGCCTGCCCTGGGACAGCCAGTGCTCCCTGTAACATGGGAAATTTTGAGAGGCATGGAAACTGAATCCAGATCTCGCAGACCACTAGACTTCCTCATGCCTCATAGTCGTGTAAGTATGCTAACAACACAGGTATGCAACAGTTTTCAGGATTTAGCATAAACCAGCATTGCGTCCAGAGATCCAGATCTCCAGAGTACAGAGCTGGCACCTCAACAGGGAGGCAGGGTGGCCAGGTCTGGCTGCTGTTACCAGCTGGAAATCAGTCTCACACACACCTGAACTCTCCTCATTTTGTACCATTCAATTCATTCTGAGTGTTTAACTGGATTTAAAAATTACTTTTTTCAACACTTATTCAGAGAATTTTTTCCACCTAAAACAGTTAAACTATCAAAAATAGATTTGAGTGTTTTTACCTCTCTCAAGTGGTACTTGTTGGCATCAAACCAATATTAATGTTGACCATCCAAGAGAAAACAATATTGTTTTGGAAAGCAAACTGAGAGAAGAGAGTGTGTGTTGGGGGTGGCAAGGGCAGCAGGGGGATGATCGGTGCCTATAAATACCTAAATACAGGAAAAATAAAGACCTGCAGTGAGAAATTTACTTTCTGTTACTTTTTAGAGCTTGTATAGGAGAAACATAAGGTATACAGGAAACATTTCCATTTATTTCAGTTGGCTTCAATTCAGTCCACGAGGTATAAAGAAATTATTTCATTAAGGTCTGGTTCACTATTGCGCACTGTCAGACGCAGAGAACGTCTGCTGCCAGTGCAGTATCTGCTGTGGGGGTAAAATCTCCAGGTACCAGTGCCAGCTATCAAAACACTTTAAACCGTTCGAGATCTCAGGTGATCTGATTAAGGGACATCTTTTTATCCGCAGGATAGTGGGCTTGGTACCAGTGGCTGCAGAACATAAAAAGGAAATGAATGAATCACAGCATTTGTCGGGAAAGGCTGTGGAAAATACTACAAGGAGGGAAGGAAGCATCTCCTACCTCCCAGCCATAGTCAACAGCTATTTGCATAATTGCATTTGCTGACTTCTTTAAAAATAGCTAATGCTGGGCATGGCTGACCTAAATAAAAAAATCATTATTTTTACCACTAAGAGTATTTGTAAACACTTCCCCCTTCATGCTAAGCTTTTGCAAAACATAATCAGAAGTGTAATTTCGATAATTGATATGACTGTCTTTTGCTTGGCTGGGTTTGTCACTGTTTCCACCTGTAAAATCCCATGGGATGTAACCATCACTGTGTCAAGTGAACTTTGGTTTTAACAGCTTGAAGAATGGCAAATGCTGTGAACTACACTGCAATTGCTGAAGCATCAGACGCTGACCATTCCGTTCGTAAAGAAGACATGGTTGGTAACTGGAAGGCTTGGGTGAGGGTATCTTCAGCATCTCCCACAGCAGCAAGCAGGTATCCTATTTATTTCGGAACAGTCTGAATAATTTCTGGCTTCCAGGACCGGGCAGCCCACACCTCTTCTCCACCTTTCATGCCAACGATTAGCACATGAGAGGCGAACAGGAAAACTGCAGTGATGATAAGAGGCTCTGAGTAAAAAAAACAGTCTGAAATATAATTCATACTTACATAGCTCCAGTGGGATATTTCATGTAGCATTAAAAAATAAGAAAAGGATAAATTATTTCACATGCTACTTGGTTTTCACAGAGCAGCACTTAAATCTCCACTTCCTACATTGTAACATCAAGGTGAAGGCCCTCCTATAGCCATCTGAATAATGCATGGAAAGGCCCACACCAGGAATTAGGGTAAGAGGATTTCTACTGATATACTTCCTGTAACCTGCAGGACCTGCTAGTAAAAATGTTAGCTGATGCAACCACTGATGACCAAATTCTGGTTACTTCCTAAGTGAATTTTACAGATAGGCCTATTCCAACAGTCTGTGCAGTCCACTGGCACTTCAGCATTTGCTTTAGTCCAGCCAATTTCTACACCTAGAACAAACCTAGATGGACTCCATCAGGAAAAAGACATCTGTCTTTTTAAAGAATAACTATTTTTAAGATTTAATTGTGTTTTGCTAAAAATATTCCAGCGATCAGAATATTCCCTCATTTCTATGGAAGCTACCATGCTCCTGTATCCTTCAACACACCTTAAATAAATGACAGCTATCATTATTAAGGCAAAATTGCATTGGGTAGGATGGTCACCTTCAGTACAATTAAAAAGAACTGTGCTGGTACAAAAGAAAAATCGCGCTATTCCTGTTCTCCCAAGCTCTACTGCAAATTAGGCTGACAGGTTAATAAAAGCATTTCTAAACAGTTGTGAGAAATCAGCCATCTGATTCAAGAATCCTGTTCCTCATTTAACTTATTATTCAGCTACTGAAAACTTCATTTCCCCATCTGTGAGATGACAAAATCCAATGAAAACAGTATTAATATTTATGTTCTAAATAGAAAAGGCTTTCAAAGCACGTTCATAAAGTAGAAAATAAAAGCAGAAGTTTATCCAAAACTTTCTGGCATTTTGCATATTTAGAATTTTTCAACCTTGCTGCCAGGATTTATTGGCTTAAGAACAAGAGGATATTTTTTATAGAAGTTATTAATATGGGTGGGTGGATAGTGATTCAACTTTTATATAATTTCAATGGTAAGTTTCTGTTACATGGGTCAGTCAATTTTAACTACAGATCATTCTGTTAAAAATACTGATTCTGAAATTGCCCACAGGTGGAAAAAGAAAAAGATATATATTATTAGGACTATTTTAAATGTTTCACAATAGTCATGTTTACGTCCTATATAAAGATCATTTAGTAGAATATGCGTGTATATCCACACATATCAGATTTACCAGTAAAAATGATATGGATATTAAAATATTGAACTTTTTTCTTTCATATACAGCGTCATGTTGTTTACTTATGTAACATGAGCAAAACCCAACACCTTATATTAACAACACAAACTTGACAAACATTAGAAGTAGCTAACGAAAATATTTTTTTGTTTGAAACAGTTTTTTAAGTCCTTATGCACGGAATACTTTTCTTTATTGCAGCCTACTGATATGTCCCACTCTTCTGATCAGATATATGCTCAAAAATGGGTACATTGATATGCCCAACTGCTAAGATTACATGGAGTGTCACTCCAGCAGTCTGCGTTTACTCAGTAAGAGAACACGCAAAAGAGCAGCAACTTCTACACATTTTTCCCTCATGTTCCCATAACAGGAACTGTCAGCACAGGATGTATTTATATTATTACATTAGTTTGCAGTTCAAGAAAGAAAACTCATCTTTTAGGCAAGAAACACAGGCCCAGTGTGGGAAACAACTCACACGCAACTCTCCAGGCAGGACAATCATAACTGGCCTAAAATATTTGGATCTTTGAATTCAAGCATACATATCGAGAGCAGCTGAAAAGTGGCAACAGGTACTTCTGCGTAAAGGTTGACACTATTTTTGTCTTTTTGCATACTGGAAAAAAAACCAACCACCACTGTACACTGCGCTAGGCAGAAAAAACCCAACCCTTTGTTTACAGTTTCCATGTGCAGAAGTGGCTGCTGTAAGAAAACTGAGGATGGTAAGTCCTGAAAGTGATGAAACCATAATAAGGACGAGATTTCTTTCAGAAGACTAGTAGAATTTCAAAGCTTCATTTTGATCTTATATTGGGGAGGCAGAGTGTGGTGGTATGCTTGTGTCTCTCTGAGAGGCAGAGAGAGAGAGATTTACATTTGGTTTTTTTTCTATGACTCTCCATAGTGACGCCCTGCTACCTTATTGCAAAAAAGTACCTGCCATTTGTTCTTTATCTGAATTACTAAAGCTATTCTAATTTAACTTGTAGTGTATATTATTACTGTATAAACCCAACAATGAAGAGGAGAGTCATTTCTGTTTATGCCCATAACAAAAACTATGGCTGACCAGTGAACTAGAATAGTGAGAATGGGCTCTGAAATATGCATCCCTCCGATAGCTTATCAGGCTCTCCCGACTGCAGCCGCTGCTTTTGAGGAAAAGGGAACGTGCAATGGACTACCATAATTCATTCCCAAAGTGGTGCATGTTGTTTACTCATTTTTTACTGCTGTGACTTGGCACCATCATGTGGCCATTTTGAGTTTGCTCAATTTACATAGGAAAAAGTTTGCAACAAATTAATTAGAATTTACAAATTGTTCCAGTCTACTTTAGAGGGAGACGGTACATACCTTAAATATATGTTCACTAAATTCTGAACACACTGCTTTCCAGCTGTCCTTTTTTCCCCTGAATCTGTGCTCACTTAATCATGGTTTTCCTCATCATCTTTAAATCAGAAGTTGTTAGGCTACAAAACTTAAAGACATTTTCTGTGGTTGGTCTTGGTCCAAACTTTACCAGTAGTGTACAAAAATTGGAATAATATTATAGACAACTATCCTCTTCCCCACTACAAGAGCTTTGGGAATGATTGGCAGCATTAAACAGGTCAGTCTTTTCTGTTTTACATCAAAATCCCAAAGTATTTAGAATTTCAGTAAATCTCACAAGCACATTGTTTACATAGTTTGATCCAAACAGGTAGTGTACATACCAGGACAATGCAAGTTCGTCAGGTGTTCCTTTTGCAAAGTTTCAGGGTCCAAATCAGAAGTGAAATATCATGCGATGCAAATATGTATTCTGATACGTTTGCATAATGGTTTTAGGTGGATATAAGAAAGCTTTCCAAGTGTTAGTGTGTACAAGTCCCAGAGGTAGAAGTCTCCATACACTCAGGTTGCTTATACAGAGGCACAACTTCATACTCACCAAAGGACTGCTATCTTTTACTTCAGAGCAAAATAATGAGAAAGAGCAGTGTAATTTATAGGACTATATTTTTAGTAAGTTTTAAAAAATATATACAGCTAGAGTACTTTCAATAATGAAATGCAGTTCATCATCTTTTTGAGTACAATGATGCTAAATTTAGTTTTGCCATTTTTGTGATAAAATATATGGTTTCAGCTGAAATACTGTACTGATATTCTTTAAAATATATACAAGTTACATACAAATACAAAATTACATTACAAATCTTTTAATTGGAGTCAAAACCAATCTAAATATTTTGCAATAATTTGTATACCCAGACAGGTGTACTGTTTCTAAAAAGACTGCAATAAAAGCAAATGTAGTTTTTCAGATTCCTCAGGCTGAGGTACTGCCCACTTCTTCTTTACATATTGAATGTCTACCTCTCCAGATTCTTTGGCCAGCGCAATGCCTAACAATCCATGCGTTTTTTCTGGTTCTCCCAGTAGAGCCATAGTTACGATGCTGAAATTAAAAGAACAGGGTGTGTTTTCAATTGAGGCAAAATTACTAGAAATAGGTGTTTTCAATGTGTTTTTAGGAGGTTACTTATAGTTAACCAAAAGGTTCCTTTTTTCTGCTCATTACAGTGTGATATTCCTCACTATTTCAAGTCCCAGCACGTTCTTTAGCTTTTCACCAGTTGCAATCATTGAATGTGAACGTAACAGGGAATTCTTCCCCTGTTCACGGATTCCATCACCAATTTTAATCATGATGTAAAAAGTTATTTCATGCTTGTAAAAATGAACTATTTTTATGGTATTTTCCAGTACAGGGTAGCAACTTTAAAAAGTATATTATTTTCTCCCAAAACTAGCAGCACTTTGCTATAGTTTACAAGGCCACAAAGAAAACTTCAAGTTAGAGGGATATTCACCAAGACTAACTTAAGCCTAGGGAAGACAGAGTCTCCCAGTAGGGCTCCCATCAGGGAGGAAAGACAATCCTCAAGACTATAATTCAGGAATGCTAAGTTAAACTCCTTTTCTGCATCAATCTACAGGATACCCAGATCTCTACACTGACAATAGGAACAGTAGTGTGAGTATTGGTGAGTATATGCTGAACAAAAATATTCTTGTTTACTTTATGACAACAAGTATATTTCTTTATATTGGTAACCATACTATATATAGGCATTTAAAAATTTTGTCCGTCATCTTACCTATTTTAAGGGTGATCCTGATCTAGCAATGCTAACTTTGAACTTAAGCAGTCCAGTGATTATAGTGGGAACAAAATTTTTCTCTTCATATAAACAGCAACTGCTCCACATAGAGACATCTGTCCCAACTGATAACACTATGCCTGATTCTGATTTATGCTAACATTATTTCTGCTTTATCAGACTATATAAAATAAGTAAGGATAAACTAAAATTTAGCTTGCTGTAGTCTCTTTCTACACCTCCAACACTTTAAAAAATACAGTTAGAAAAGCAAATTCTAATGAACATTTGATGTCAAGCAAAAAACCCCAATCTAAGCTCTAATCAAAATGAAAATAATAATAGTTTTAATATTTTGTTAAAAATAATGTGATGTACTTACTTCTCTGATGGAACAGCCTGCTTTGCCACAGGCAACAAATCATTTTCCAGAAGATCCCAAACGTAAATATTGGATGATGCATCCAGGACAAAAAACACAGCGGGTCTTGTTAAAGCCCACTGCAGGGCAATAATTGGCTGGCCATTTGTGCTGTCATTCCACTGCATGAGGGGGTACTCTGATGTCATTTGATGTAATCTAATACTTCCATCTGAACAGCCAACCTATATCATAGTCAAAAAGAAAATACTTCCTGAGGACAAAACAAACTAAGCAGGACGAAAAGTACAATTCAGTTCTTGAGAATATCAAACGTATAAATAAAATTAGTTATCTGACTCATGTGGTACATCTCCCATATCTCACTCTATAGACTATGCAGATTTTAACTTTTAATGTAATTTTGAGTTCAAAAGCAGTAACTCTGTACTGAGATACTAATCTAATGCACTAATCCTAGGATGAAGTCCTAACTTCCTGTTTTTAAAAAACTTGTCAAACTATCAACTTCAATAATACTATGATCCAGCACAACTTGACAGTAGTCTGAATTGGGGCGAGGTCAGAGCCTAGACACCAATACAGATGGCTGCTTAGTGACACTTGTAGTCTGCAAAACCAAGAACAGCTTTCAGTAGGACAGGCTGCGCTTAACAGTATAATGATATTAAACTGCTTCATAATAAGCAACTAAATCCAAAAACAGACAGATATCACTGCTTCCAGATATTTTCTTATCACCTTTGTCTTGCCTAGTGTAACATTTACAAGTTTGCTCTAATCTAGGTACAAAAGAAACTATTCTATGACAACAGAAAATAACTTATTCTTACTACCCTGGGCCACCTCTACGTCAGGAAGACTTCCTAGAATTTTCAGATTGTGATGACTTTTTACACTGAGTCTGCAAATTGTGCTTACATTTAAAAGGACTCTGCAGATACAAACTTGTAGAACTCAGTATCACTCTAAATAAATGCATTTGGGGAAAAGGTAAGAACAAAGACACAAAATACATACACTGTAGCCAAACACATTAATTTATACCTGAGGCAAATCCAATTAAGTCATGTAAATCATGGCAAATTTAGAAAGAAAGCATTTTTAAGAGAGGATCAAGTACAAATATCCGCAAGGACAAGCAAATGGAAAGTCCTACCAATGTTAGATTCACCTTGCTTTGAATAAACTTCCACAAGTGAGACAAATGAAAACAGCAGGTGTGTCAACATGAACTGCTGTGGGCAGACTTGAACACACCTGACCACATGGTACCCTGCCAGGGATACCCCAAGGGTACACCTGACGTGGAGAGGAAAGGAAAGCAGAGAACGCCCAGAGCTGCCCCACAGACCTTTATTTCACAGCAATACACATATTTTGTCTCCAAAATGATTATGTCAGTAAGACATGTATGATAAGAGTGAGAAACAGCTGAGGCTTCACTAACAGTAGAAAACCTGCTTGCATTGCTGAACTTCAGTAAAAACAAAGAATAAATCATATGACTGAAGTGAGATTGCCATTTGTTTCTGTGAGCCAGATGGTCCGCCTCTTACATAGGCAAAGTTTGAACACTAGGACACAAGATTTATTGTCACCCTTCACAGCAGACTGGAACTAGTGAGGTAAATAAACTATCACATCTAGTTAAATATGTCAAATTAGAAATCCTCCTTCAGCAAGTAATTTAAAAAAATGAAACTCTTATTATATTAAAATGCTTTCATACCAAAAATAGTGGCTTTCCAAAAGGGAAGAAATCAATTGTGTTGATGCTCATTGATCTCAGTCTGCTCTCCTTAGGTCTGAATAGCTTTGGAAGAACTTTTAAATCATGTCTCGTACCATGGCCTACCAGCCCCTATGAACAATATAAAGAAAATGAATTAAACAAAGCAAAACAAAATTTGCATTATCAGTATTACAAAAAGAAGTTAAATAATTCACAGAGCTGCTACCTTAAAAGATCCTCAGTAGCTAACAACTTTTACTACCTAACAGTTTTTAATAACGGTCTCAAAATATAAATTTTATATACAGTCTACTGGTAAAATTCCAAGTAAATGGGGCAGCTTCCAAAACAAAAAATAACAAGATGAATTTCAGCACATTACTCACAATGTTTGTTCCAACAATGAAGTGATTAGGATTAGAAGACAGAAATTTCATAGTCACTGTCCGGGGCATTCTCTGGCGCACATCCTTTGGGAAAAGGCTAGGAAAAACATAAAGGTAAAAGATGACATAAATACAGGAACTTGTCTCCTAAAGCTACGCAAGTACGTACAGAAGCTCTTGATCTAAAATGTCTATGACTAGCTCTAGGAAGAAGTGTATATTAAGAAAACCTCCAACAACTAATGAAAGTGTTGTTAAATATACCTTACATAACAGCAGATTAATACAGTATAGGAAAAATTAGCTTTGTGAAATACACCTGTAAAATCTAAATGCCCCTGTTTTCTTACCTGTTATTCAACTCCATAGTAGAGCTATGTACTAACTTCACTTTCCCTCCAGGAATTAAACCTAAAATTATATAAAATAATTATTTAAACTGATTTAAGCACTTTGCATTAAGGAAGTGCTATCATCAAATTAAAACCTAAGCTAATAAGTAAAAGGATACTTCATAATTAAATTGTTTATTGTAGATACAGCTTTTAATATGTAAGAATCCTAACATCATTTAGAATTATTTACTTCAGAATTCAAATCTGAAGAGTTGTAATCTTTGACAGAAATCAAAGAAAGAGGACAGAGAAAGGGCAACATGATTATATGTTTGGTTTAGTTTTACAGTATGCATATAACATCCTGTAATATCATCCTATAAAACCCAATTCTATCAATGGTGAAAATGCACAATTATGTCATTTGGATCTTTGACAATTAATTAATAGTAATGACATACTGTAAAAATGCTTCTATAAAGTTGGTCTATATTACTTGTTAGTAGAGAATAATATAATTCAAATCCTTTGAACGCAACAATTTTTTGAAGAGGAAAAAAATGAATGCTGGTGGCAGTAAAACTGTATCAACACACGACCATAGCTTTAAAATGTACCTCTCCACAGACATAACACCCAGCTTTAGCAGCTTAATATAGCCAGACATTGCACATGAGCTTAAAAATTAGAAAATTAATCAAAAATTCTAGTTTGTTAGCATTACTTTATTGTTTATACACGTATTTTAAAATGTATCAGGATTTTAAGTACAGCCTTTTCCAGTTAGATAAATATGTAAGTCTAAATTTGTTCAATGAACAAAAAATGTCATTTTCTTCATTCACATAACTCAAAAAGGCCTCAGTGGGCTTGGTTCTTTACTTTTTTCAAATAAACTTTTTTCTCACACTAAATTAAGTACCTTACCCAAAAGAGAACTTCCAGGACAATTATCAAAATGGAGACATAGGCACCAACAAAAGCATTATAACAGATTGGTTAAACTAAGGAAAGGAGGACTGAGGAGGACATAAAATCTCATATTCTTTGAAAAAAAGCTGTTGAGGACACAGGAATCTGCTTTGGCATTATGAGATATGTGGTTGCCTGTGGTAGCAATTACCAATACAGAATTAGCAGATGAGATTCAGCTAGCAGTGAAAATAACTCTCACGATGCCTAAAAAATATCCCCAGTTATCAGATATATGTCCTATTCAGAATGAATCTTTTCCTCAGTAATTTTGCCTTCTTATAAACTATTTTTTGTCATCACTAACTCTTCCTCTCCCTTCTAACTTCCAATGTACAGTACTCACCTAAATCAGTTTGTGAACCAGCTAAATCCACTTTTTGTAATTCAACAACTACCTGGAAAGTCAATATTTAACATTAATAAGCAATAAATATTTACCAGACTTTGAAGTTTTTTAGCTAATTGTACTAACACATGACATAACTCTAAAGGAACATTTAGATAGGTAGGTCTAACATTACAATGATTACAGGCAAATTCTCTACCCCCATCAATGTCTGCAATGCTAAGAACAGCTTCACATGCCTGCTGGATGTTCCCTGCTGGAAAGCAGAATATGGAAATTACATTCTACACTTACTTAATTGCTAGTTGGCATCTTGTTGGTTTGGTCAGTCACCAAAAAACGACCTAAACCCCCATATAAGGAATTATAACACATTTCCTGTGCTTTTCATTCTACATGAAATAGAAAGAGTAGATCAGCTGGCCTGAATCTGTTGCTACTGAAGTTATTTAGAGTTTTAAGGGACTTAACTAGTGATACAGAAAGGAAATAATTTTATCCCCTTATTATACAGTGAGCCATTCAGTTCCTCAAGCAAGATCAGTTCAGATGCAAACAGGTTCAGCAGCTGAGGCAAAGCTGCCAGAAAAAGACTGAAAACATCTGATAGACAGAAGACTTCTCAGAACAGTAATTAAGAGCAACAGACATGGTGCTTACCTGCCCGTCATATTTTAGGCAGGGTAATCTCACCCTTTTTTCACTTTTTGCCTCTTGAACATTTATTTTATATAAATGATGAATGTAATTTCCCACATACATTCAGTACAGTCTCTGACACCACTGTGATTCAAATAAAATAAAGTAGGTGGTAAAAGAAGAGTGAGGTTTATTATTCTATTAATAGAAATGTGTGAACATATTCCTATGAAGCAGAACTGATGATTGCCTCTTTTCATGAATTCATGCACCGGTAATGATTTTGCCTAAGGATAACAACATGGGTTTAGGGAGTCAGGGCAAAATTTTTGCGAATTCCAACAGAATAGCAAGTGTTGCTGTACTTTCCAGGGAGGTAATTCACATCAGAAATCCTGGATTTGGGCTGCTATATTTGAAGTATTATTTTATTATTCCAACATGTCATGCTCTCTCTTTTCATACATATATTACTCACCCACATATTGAGGATTCCATCTTCATCCATTGAAGCTATCTGAAATGGAGGGCCTGACATTTCTATGGGCGGAATAATAACAACTTATATTCACACTCTGACCTTCATCCTGAACAATATCAAAGTATTTAAAACATTTCCTAGGTTAATACATTCTCTGAAACTTTTACGATCCCCTCAGCTGCATAAAAATAGGAAGTGCCCTAATTCTACCAAAGAAGAAAAAGGCATGAAACAAGTAATTTCAGTTCATCCTACTACACAGTCAGATGTTCTCTGGCTACATCTTTTAAAATGTCTGGATTCTGCATGGACTTTGGAACAGAACATAAAGTGCAGTAGATAAAATCTTGTAAAACCCGCAAAATGCAGCACATTTCTTTGGACTACTATGGATTTCAAAGTGAACACCTGCAATGGAAGTAACAGAGTTTCCTCTAGCACACTGCTTGAGAATTTGGGGGCTTGAAGATTAAAGGTTCTTTGCGAAGGTGGGTCATATAAAAATTAGGCAAAATGTACAAGAAGAACAAAGTACAGACACATATTTTAATCCTTTCAGATATAAGCAAGTTGCTCCACTTTTTTAGATAGGTGGTTTAGATAGGACATTACAGAAGCACAAAGGCTTCTCTAAAGGCAGTTTTTGAGTGATAACTTGTTTTATCATTGAAAGGTTGGACTAGTTGATCCCTGAGGTCCCTTCCAACCTGTGATTCTGTGATGGAAGAACAAAATATTGTCTTGAAAATAGACGTTATAATGAGCATGCACCCACATTTGATGTGAAACTGCACTGAATGAACATTACATAAAAACGAGAGCAGAAAATAAACATGAATGCTGTACGCAGTTGGTAATATAAACTGGATTTTGGCTATGATATATTTGTTTCACTAGATACCTAAGGAAAAGACTCAGATGTCTTGATGCTTTAAAGAGCAGCTTACATACCCTCCTGATGAGAGAGGCCCGAGAGTCCATAATTTTGATCAGTGTAGAGAGAGGTTGAGACAGGTTCCACTGCTAGAATAGGAGAGGTGTGGTTTACTGAGTTTAGAATGCCATCTGTAATTAAGGACAACGAAAGGTGAACACTATGTTATTTTCACCACCACAACAAAACCCTAATCTCTTTTCAGCTTATGGCAGAATGATGATTACAAAGAAAGAACGGCAAAATGTAAATGTCTCAAATCCAGTACTGCAAACTGTTTCCTAAATTAACAAAATACTACTAGATAAATCAATGTTTCACCATTTGTATTTACTTCTCGTTTTCCAAATGACTGCTGCACCATTTATGCCATTGTACCAGACATTTCATTGAAATCTGCCATTTCAGGATTACAGTGAAAAGAATTATGTTAATTTCAAGCTCCATAAACAACAGAGGTAGAAATAAATCACTGCTTACTATAGAAAAGGCAAAATTGAAGAAAAATTACCCTTACAGAGTATTATTTAAAGAAAAAGTAACTACACTGAAAAAAACAATTCACCACAAGAAAATATGTACTTACCCTTTAATAATATTTTTAAATAAATGTATTTTTAGAGCAATTTCAATATGCAGTCTTTGTCAGATACTCTTGATTACTGGACTTGGTCTGTGCACTGAACATAATCTCATTTCAGACTAAAGGCATAAAGCTTCTTAAGTATACAGCATTAAAAATGCTTGCTTACATAAGCATCTACATGAAAGTGTACACATACATTTGAGTACTAGCCCATTGTGCAACACAAGATGGAGATTTTCGATCTACTACAAAAAAATAAGTCTATCAACAGCCAATTAATTCTTATTTTCACATGGCTACTGAAATTAAATACAGCTGTGAACCAAAAAGGACTTTTTGTGCATGTTTGCGGTGACTTTTTTTGAAAAATAATAATACCTCAGTGCAAGTTAAATGGTAGCACCTGCACACAAAAAAAGGAAAAATACATAAAGGCTTATTTTGCAATAATAAAATTATTTTTAAAATATTGCTATGTGTTATTTTTCACCCTGGGGTACAATACAGTACCCCAAAAATGGCACCAATTTATAATTAAGATTGAGATGAATCAAGGGTCAGACTGCTGGTATGTATACCTCATTCCCAATCTCTCAATGTACAATTACATACATTGAAAACTTCAATGAGGTTAATGACTTGCTCCTCTCTTTAAATTTGCAATGACAAATATCAGTAATAGGCATAAAGATCCATTCATCTCCATCAGATCCATAAAACTGTAAGGATCTCATATGCTGATTCAAATGCAGAATGAAGTACTTTGGATTGAATCTTGTAGCATGTCAGTTACAGGCCCTAAATAAACTTCTGTAACTTTTGAATTTGTCGTCCATGGATTTACAAAAATTTACAAAAGCCTATGTTATTTTGAGCATACACTAAGGGATCAGAAGTGTAGAAAAAAAGAGAAATGCAATGACAAGAAAATGTCAAAGGATGAAAGGTCACCCACAAGCACATTTGAAAAGTAGACTTCCTTCTGGCTTCTCAATACGTATGCAACACTAATTTAGGCCATATCCAAACAATGCAACAGATTAATTCCACATTATTATTTGTAGCTGTGCTTTCCTGCCATTAAGAACCTGGCAAGAGCATGCCATGGCTCCCAACTGGCCCCAGTGCTAGAGATTTTGCCCGTGTGATAAGCTGAATGACAGAA
This sequence comes from Phalacrocorax aristotelis, assembly GCF_949628215.1. Taxonomy (NCBI): domain Eukaryota; kingdom Metazoa; phylum Chordata; class Aves; order Suliformes; family Phalacrocoracidae; genus Phalacrocorax; species Phalacrocorax aristotelis. Next base: position 11,418,177 of record NC_134277.1, on the reverse strand, counting down.
AAACATATGTCCAGGTTTTGCTCCCACATGCAATTGATGCATTTCTAGAGATATCGAACCAGAGAGCTTTTGGGCCTTTTGGGCCCCAAAGTTTAGTCACAGCTTCAGAATCCCATCAACAAAAGACTAAAATGACCGACTGCTGACTATGGAAGTTAGAATTCAACTTACTCCATTATATAGACCACCTCTGACGCTTGACCTTCATACACTACTTGTTTCCAATTACATGATCCCCAAAATTATTCATATATGCTGAACCAACAGTACCACAAAAAGACAGTTGTATATGTAATGAAAAGATGAGAAATTCCTAGATCGTATACTGCTACAGTAACTGATAAATTGGCAACGAAAAACCACAATCCTTACTCAGCTCTTAGTGTATCTAGATAGAATCCAGAAGTGATAAAGTTACATAGGTGGAATTTTAGAAATGCATGAGGGTGAGATTCAGACCAAAAATTAAGACACTTAAAATGGTATCTACACAAAATACAGCTGTAAAATATATGTAAGTGAACTAAAACTAATCAAAACAATCAGTCCAGCTAACCATATCATATATTTACATTAGGATGAGATGAATAGCTCTCTAGATCCCACAGAGTAGCACTGCACTGATTCTAACAGAGGTTATGCATGTATACACTTGGATATGTATCTTGCATGCAACCTTACGGAAACATCAGACTTAGGGGACAATTTGTACAGATTGTGACCTTCAAATGATGTTCAAAAAACTGTTTTATAGTCTTAAACTACTTTGATTTTTTTAAAATACATTTTGTGTGTTTAATGTAGGTTATATTAAGGGAGTAGTTGAGTAGTCCACCTCTTTTCTCTCTTTCTCTTCTTTTCTTCTGTTCTCACTGCTTGATACTTACTGAGCTGGCTTACATTTCTTAACAGCTATTACTGCCTGGCAATTTTTACTAGACTAAATATAATCTCTGAACTGGCTAAACTAGGCTACTGAGAAAGACCATCCTTAGGCAAATTAGTAGAGGAATTGTTTCACTGCCCACAGTATGACTAATCAGAATGCACAGATACTAACCAGTAGAAAATGTTGGAACTCTAAATGTCCAGTCAGTTTCACCGATCGTCATATGAGGGTGCATTCTTGAGTCTTCTCGAAGATCCCACAACAATAACGAACCATCTATTGTTCCAGCAAAAACTAATGTTGTTTTATTGGGACTAAAGCAGCAACATACCACCTGTTAAGCAGTAAAAATATGCATAGTTGATATCTTGATAAAGGCCACTGATTTGATAAGCCTGAAATATGCTTGTTCTTCCTAGGCGCGCAAATCCAGAAAAGACAGATTACAGGTGTTTGTTACAGAAGGACAATTTATTTAAAATTGTTATTTAGGGAAGTGATCGTGCCCCTGTACTCGGCACTGGTGAGGCCGCACCTTGAATACTTACTGTGTTCATGTTTGGGCCCCTCACTACAAGAAGGACATTGAGGTGCTGGAGCGTGTCCAAAGAAGGGCAACGAAGTTGGTGAAGGGTCAAGACAACAAGTCTTATGAGGAGTGGCTGAGGGAGCTGAGGTTATTTAGTCCGGAGAAGAGGAGGCTGAGGGAAGACCTAATCACTGCCTACAACTACCTGAAAGGAGGGTGTAGTGAGGCAGGGGTCGGTCTCTTCTCCCTAGTAACAAGCGATAGGACAAGAGGAAATGGCCTCAAGCTGCGCCAGGGGAAGTTTAGGTTGGATATGAGGAAGAACTTCTTCACTGAAAGGGTTGTCAGGCATTGGAACAGGTTGCCCAGGGAGGTGGTTGCGTCTCCATCCCTGGAGGTATTTAAAAGAAGGGTAGATGTGGTGCTTGAGGATATGGTTTAGTGGTGGACTTGGTAGTGATAGGTTAGTGGTTGGACTCAATGATCTTAAGGGTCTTTTCCAACCTTAACAATTCTATGATTCTATGGTTCTATAAATGGAAGTAGGATACCAGAGTTTCAGTAGGCTTTCCCTTTTCAAGACAATTGTTGTGTAATCTGCATCTACTGCCACAAAGCTGAAGGGGGTGATTCAAGTGTGTGATTGTGATGGGTAGAGAGAAGTTCTGACAACATCTGAACCAGCTGGTTTACTTCCACTCACTCTTCAACCATGAAATGGGGTCAAAATTAAAAAAAAAAAAAAAAAAACACACCAAAAACCAACCAAAACCCCAAACCGCTATGACCATCACAACATTCTAGTACTGGAGCACAAAACAGAATGAGAATAGTGTTCTGCTCAGTAGGCTCAAACGTGTTATCTCAAAAGATAGCATACCTTGCATTGCAGCAGGACAAGAGAACAAAATACATAAAGCCAGTTATTCAATGTGCAACTATAAAATGTTATTAAAACATACCTCTGAGTCACATGTTAAAACTTTCTGAGGACTGGAGGGCTGCCAGATGTTCCAAACGCATATGATGCTCTTTCTGTTCGGTAAAACACCACCTGCTTTTTCAGGTAATCCATGAACAGAAAGTAGCAACTGCCTCTGTACTTGAGAGACATATAGGCAGGATATTTTTCGGCCTAAACCATTAAAAAAATTAAGAAAGAAAAGAAATAAATAAAAAGTAAAATCACTGCAGATGAAAAAGCATATTTAGCTGCTATAGCAACAACCAAAGAAGCTAAGATGTAATTATGAAGACACTTCCATTAACAGTGGGTGGCTTTTGATGCTATACAAGAAGAGGACAAGAGAATGAATGAAAAAAATTAGAAGCAAGTGGAAAGCAAAAAGGAAGAGAGCCAGGAAGTTAATAGAATAATTATTCTGGGCATAAGCAAGCCAATCTGATCTGACGTCAGCATACAGACTGAAAATTAAGCTAAGTCTCAAACAGGAAACAGCACAGGCCAGGCTTTTTCTGCTTCATCTCACATGTTCATGTTAGAATACATACGGTTTCATGTTATAATAGGTCTTCCTAACATAATTACAGATGTTTTATCTTTCATTTTTCTTTACATCTGAACATCTACTGTTTATATATGGAAGATAACTGCAGTTTGAATATATCAGGCTATATTCTCCCTGTTTAATAACTTTGCTTTATTTGCAACTTTGGCTCTACTGTCAGCATAAAGAACCTAAATGAAATGACACCGCTTGGGGTGGCCTTTCAACAGAAACTACATCCAGGGCACCCCTATATCATGCTAATCACTGCCTACATTTCTGGTTTCACAGCACCTAGGATGCTCCGATGTTCCCTATGTGGAACCAATCTGCAAAGAGTCAGAGCATGATTAGCACAATTAAAAGAAAAGTAGGCTTTACATCATCCTGGTATGTGCTGTTTGCACTTCAGTCACAACAAAGAGCATGGTATTTTGCGCAAGGAAGAAGAGTTCACACAGTGTACTAGAAGATGTAAAGTTCCCTTACCACAGAGGAATGGCTGGTTAGTATTTAACTGGAAACAGCTATCACTAATAGACAGACTGGTTTGTCGAGGTCTTAGTTTCCACCTGGGCTGTGTTGCAACTTGATCTTCCTCTAGCAAAACAGCAATCACCTTTCAAACATAATTACATTTATAGAAATAAAAGGGTCATCTTATCATTCAGCTTTGTTATTTGTAGCTTTCTAAAGTATGCAGATTAATTTAATAAACCTTTATCAGCTCTCTTGTTAATCTTATATTTTTGCAAATATGACTTTACAGACGTAAAATTGCACAGCTCTGGTTCCATTCCTTTGCAGAGAGATGAATCTCACTGATAATAAGTATTATTTAAGTAATTTATTTAGGTTAGTCAGGACAAGTACTGTAAGTGATCTATCACACTGTATACCGGTGCACATAACTCATAGGGTCATTAAGTACATAAGTGTACCTGGCAAGCAGACCGGAGGAAATTTGCTAATCTTTGTGAATCAATTTTAGGCGTCAGAGTTCCATTCACTGACATGTCCTGGCTGTTTATGGGACCTAAGAAAAAACAAAACACAAAACCAAACTTGAAGCTTCAAAAGGCAATCAATTAAAAAAACCAAAAGAACAATGTAATTTTTATGCAGGAGAGTGGCATGAACCGGCTTCTCTTCAGCAGAAAGAACGGTACTGAAGAACAAAATCTGCTGGGGAATCGTATCTGCTGCCAACAGAAAGAGTAATCCAGAAGAAGAAACTATTTCTGCCATTTATTCTCCACCCCCTCCAAAAGGGGATTTAGAGTGCCTATAGCAATGCCAGATGCAGCCTGCCACATTACAAATTCTGACAATTAATGGGTTCAAAAGAGAAAGTTTACATGCATACATTCATAAATGAATAAGATTAAAATGTTCTTCACCTCCAGATACAAGGGCACTTTCTCCTGGATGCTGTGTCCATTTCTCCAATGTCTCAATTTTCTCAGTCTGAATGTCTCTCTCAAGATTGTCCTCATTACACTGAACATATGCCTAAAGTAGAAAGATAAAGTGATCAATATAGAGGTGACACAGCTAAGAATGACAGCAGACAGCTGCATAGAACTTAAACAGTCATTTTAAAACTGATGTGCTCAACCTCTTCTGTTTGTAAATTCAGACCTAAGCATACTGCAGACAGTGTCACTATTTTGCGCATGCATATTTCACCACATTTCACACAACAGTGGTAGACCTACTGCAAAAATACAGGATATCCTACATTATGTGTGAACACTAAGCCCAGCATACCTGGGACAGCGTGCCACAAACATACAGGAAGTGTGTTAGAATATGGGGAAGGAACACAAAAGTGTCCTCTTCTAACTCAGAAAGGAAATGGCCTGTCTGGCCAAAAAGCTTTTATATCGCTTTATAGTACTTAAGGCTTAGAGGTGAAAAATAGTAATGTATTACTTTACCGTTCTATTAGCTTTAGAAACTTTCTTTTGTAAGGAAAATTATTTTCCACAACAGCAGTCAGCACTTTCAGAATTTACACATTACTACATATTTGCTACCCACCTGCTTAGTGTTCATTTTACCAAAATTCCTGATATACATGTCGTACTCATTTACAGGAGGCAAATCCAGTAAAGAAAAACTAACTGAGAAGTCCAGATCAATTAGTGGGAGAAGTTCTGAACTCCGTTTTCTTTAGAATGAATTACAGAAAAGAAACAAAAAATGGTTAAGACCAAGTGTTTGGTATTCCAAAATAAAAACAACCTGATTTTGTACAGTATCAGAGATCTAACAAACCACTGATCTATGAAATTGAAGCTGTACCAAAAGTAATTAATAGATAAAAATATATCAATACAAGTACATATAATACTGTTAGGAATTCTCATTCAACATTACACTGAGATAATTATTAGATTTGAAAATGCAATACTGGTTGCAAGTGGCAAACTTATGCGGTTTATCATAAAACAATCCCAAACTTTCAAAGCCTAGCACCACCATCTTGCTTAAGTAGTCAAAAGCTGTTCTGTGAGGTAACAGATGAATGTGATTTTCTTCCTACAGTTAGGATGGTGGCTAATTCTCCTAAACCCATTTTATTACCTTCCATCACCTATATGTGCACCTGCTTTATAAAGATCATCTATAATACCCTGGTTTGTTAGTCTTACTGAAATATATTTTGAATGACCTCCATTGGTAACAGACTGCCTGAATTTGTACCTCTTTATGTCATCAGAGAAACAGATAAAAATAGCAATAGTCCTAAAATCTATTTCAAATATATATGAAATTAATTTGTTGCTGATTCCTGACTTGTGGGCATGAATACTGACCTCTTCCCCAAAAAGTAGGCCTCCAAAGAACATTAGTTACTGAACTATTGCACTTGATGTAAATTGTATGAAAATGAGTACTCCGGACTGAGGTAGACTATGTGGTTTTCCACTTGTATTTTTTGTTTAGAATAAGATTAGCACATTGTACAGTATTTGAGATACCTGAATCTCTTTGTCCTATGAAATGGCAAATCCTTAAATTCCCTTTCTGGAACAACAAAAAAATAACCTAAGTGCCTCATCCAGCTTCCCTCAATCCTTTTACTTTCTGCCTACCTCAAGTCTTACTTTTTCCATCTTTGCTCCCAAATAAAACTTTATTTCAATTCTTAATTGGAAAACAAGTCTATCTTGATATACTGTATCTTATTTAACAAGATGCTAAAAACATTTATGTGATGTTACTTATTATCATCAACTACAAAGAGATTCCTACCGCTCCACTTGTATGGATGTACGGATAATGAAAACCCCGTTAATCTTTCTCACAATTTACACATGACATAAAACTGTTAAGATATTATTTTATTTTACAAGTTAACTGCCACATGTCAGTTTACAAGTTAATTCCATGCTCTTGCTATCATACCGATTTCTTGGCAACTAAAAAATCTGAAAAGGAAATAGACTAGAGGAACAGGAGCTGGAATTGCTCCTCAAATATATTAGGCTGGATTTTTCTTCATGCATAGGGAAAATTTTCAGATCTCCTTTTTGCTACTTAATGACATCGATTGCATTTTCTTACCTACATTTTTATTTTTACTTCTACTTCCTAATACACCACCTCTTCACAAACACTGAGGCACAAATTGAAGACATCTAATTCAAATGCATGAAAGTTGCTTCCTAGTTACAAATCTTAATGATACGTGCAGACAAATCATTAAAATAAACTCATAAGCCTCATTACTAATACTTCCAACTCCAAGGTGCCACAGCTCATTTATGGGACACTTTCAGTCTATTTACTGGTAGCAGCGTATTATCAGTGCATTAAATTCCACGAACCCTTTCTCCTTCCATGACAACGCTACTCATCTTCACCAGGCTATGTATGTTGTTAGCATGGACACAAAGTTATATACATAGTCATAATCAGTCTTAGTATATAATCAGTAGAGGCTGACAAACATTTCAGAAGCCAGTTCTTCAGAGAGCTGCCTTCCTGAATTTCCTAATCTCTCTCCACTGTCTAGATAGGAGATCTAGACAATGAACTCATGTAAAATTTGGGCGTATAAATTTAAACAAGGTGAATTAGACAGCCTAGACAATAAAATCTCCCTTATGTGAAGATTAGCCACTGATGTGCAGCCACGAAGCAGTGGAATCTAGTATTACCAATAAAATTTAATATTCTTGCTTTATGCATCCAATTGATGTAACAGAAAATTGGAGTTATATACAGTGCTTCAGATAAATATGGAGCTCCTGGCAAGTTCCACAGGAAACAGGCATCAATTTGTTTCTTTAGTACAGAGCTGTCTTCGATGTCTCAAATCTAGATCAATTTTAGATCAGTAATAACATGTTTTTACACCAACTGGTGTAATCCCCGAAAGGGAACATGCTATTTTGGCAACAGTATGTACCATATAGAGTCTTGATTATTTCAAGAAATTACCATTCTGCAGAGCCCTGAAAGCAGCTAAAGGGCTTGCTCTTTAGTACTCTAAGTCAATATCTAATTAAGTGACTGAAGAATCATACAAAGAAATTACAAACCTGGCAACTCATTCTGTAATAAAATGATACATGTAAACTGAGATATAAATTTCTGTTATAAAATGACATGTACCAAAGCCTGTAAATTATATTCACTTAAGAACTAATTAATATTTGACTCTAAAATCCTCAAGTTTAGAAACTTCACATATTTGAAATATAATGAAGAAAATTACATCTCACATAGTGAGTTGCCATTTTGTGTGGATTATTTAAAATATACTTACTTCTGCTTACTAGCCATACTTCGGCTACTTTGTCGTTGGTTTGCCATTTGAAAATCCATGAATATTCCACAAAAAGCGTTTCTGACAGAAGGGTATTGCCTTTCTGTGACATTGTAAAACATTGTTAGTGTTATAATTCACACTTTACAGTGCATTAAAATGTAAAGCAGTAAGTCTCTAAAGCAACAGATTTATTACGACACAGCTACTAAAAGTTACTAGTTTGCACACTACACAGCGTGCTCTAGCACAGTTATTAGTACAATAGGCTTCTTAGCTTCAGTAGTCAGACAGCATTTTTCCCTTAATATGGTCCCTTATCAATCAATTCAAAATGACTGACCATTGTAATTTTTATTTTAGACTACTATGATGCAGAAAGTGCCTCTTTCTTTCTCCTGCCATTCACAAGTCCCTTGCTCCCCTGTGTACAGTAAAATGCTCTACGACCAATTCTAAAAATCATACCAACTTCATGCAGACTACACCATGCACATGCTACACCTCTAAATAAGATTACATCACAACAGCTTGTGAACCTCATCAACACAAACTTAACTGATGCCCTTGGATGAATAAGCAGAACACTGAAAACTGTTGCTTAAAAAGCCACAGTTAATGGAGCAACTACAGTATCCAATGTCATGTTGATTTTACTCCCTTTCCTGGCTAGGTGGTAGCTAATTGACCTCAATATCCAACTTTCAGTCAGGACCAATGGTGCTCCGCTTCCTCAGAGGAAGACTGCCTTTTTAGATAATACATGTAAAATGCTTTAAACTTCTAAAAATTATTACCAGAATGGTAACAACCATTTTAACCAAATGAAATCAAAACTTCATCAAAAAAGTGTGTTTGTAATCCTCAATAAAGCACTAAGTGCTACAATTCAGAATTTAAAAATCTGATTCTGTATTAGAATTCCATCCTGTTCATTACATCTATAGCATTAATGCAATTCTTTTCTTGATTCCATATTATTTATTAGAAAAATAATAATAATTGCATAAAACTTCTGCAAGAAGAAATTCATATTACAGTATACTGATTCTGACTTGCAGTGGCTACTTAACCAAAAATATATTGATACTTTAAAGACTTACAGAAACTCCATGCTATTCTTCCATGACCGTACTAACTTTGTATGAACTAGAGTAAAAAGCTATTTAAGATTCTTTTACACAATGATTCAATACTTCTGTTCACGAGTGGAGAGTGCAAAGGGGAACCACAGCTGTAGCTGGTGAACTAAGTAGATCTGGCACCCACAGGTAACAGAAAACTGAGTATAAGACAACAATTCCATAGTTACACTGCAGAAAAAACCTGCATTTAAAAAGTAATATAGAACTATATATTTAAGTAGTATCTGTATTTCTCTTGCCTTTCCATCTAGAGCAGCAGCTTCAACTTTGCTTAAAAAGAAAAAGGCGAATTAATGTCACCGGAAGCCCCGAACTGTTCTAGCACTCCTCCAGTTTTCAAAATCCAGACTCTCATATCCTCCTCTTACCCAAAATAAGACATATTAAATGTCAGTCTGCACATTTTTATACTTCACATTTTAAATGATTAGTAATGCCTCTGAATCATTCTTAAGCAATGTGAATGTTACAGTCCTTACCCACAAACCTAAGTGACTCATGCAGAGGACCAGATTTCTGCCTTTAGGCAGACTTTTTCTAGACAAGGTGGCCTGTTTACTCGTAAGTTGTATGTGCTACTCATACATTTAATAAAAAACAGACATATCTAGTCACACACCCATGATTGGTTCCTTTTTTTCATTTTCGATTTTCTTTGGCAGTGAAGTACAAATTCTATCATTTTCTGCACTAATAGCTCTTTGAATTTCTTCAATTTCTGATGTTCTGGAAAATGGAATCTCTCTCAGGTTTTCTTCTGCATCTCTTTCTTCACCACTTTTGTCTTCATCATCATCAAAATCATCTTCATAATCCTTTAAAAGTAACAGGACTTTCAATAACTAATAAACATGGATTACAGATGTATTTTTCAAGATCTTTGAAAGAAATTATAAATTGCTGTCAAAGTAAAAACAGAATTCCCATACAGATGGTTATAAATCATTTGACTGGAAGGCATTTTAAAATAACTATTTGATAGAAAGAAAATGGCATGTCTTGATTGTGCAGTAATTTTAATCACGAGAAGACAGTCCCTCAGTGGTGTTGTTCTGTGCCCACAAAAGATTTCGGGTTTTTTTTAATATATAGTCAAAAGTAGGAACTATATGTCTAGGCGAATTATGTGTTCTTTAAAGACATAAAATGATGGTGTTCAGCAGCATAAATGCTTCATAGATGTATAAAGTTGTGCCCTTCAATGGCAGGTTCAAGTTTCCTACACTACTACATTATCTGTTCTCGAGTCCATCCATAAGACTCATACTTTAATAATTCTCCTAAGACAATTCATCTCATGCTAAAATAATCAGCTAACACAAATGATATGATCAAGCCTTAAACACATTCATTTCTCCACTGAATGGCAAAGGGCTACTGTAGGGAAAGCTCAACAGTGGACATCACTCCTTAAGTAAGTGGAGATTAATTCTAGCTTTGTTGAATAAAGGGGTTCCGCTAGCAATGAAAGCACATTCGACACACCCTTCTATCTTAACTTTACAGTAAACAAAAGACAGCTGAAAGAAAGAGTTCAATTAAACAAATTAGTGAAGGGACGGCTGTGTGTCAATACTTTTTTCTCTGATTTTTTTTGTAATGAAAAAGAATGAAGCTTTTTTTTTTGTCCTGAAGTCAATTGTTTGCTCCCATTATTCAAAAAATTCAGCATTTCTCACAGAAAATAATTTAAATAATTGAAATCCAGGAAGACAGAAAAAGCATCTTGTGAAGACTGCAACTCAAAAGTTGGTTCCCATCCCCTGATGAAAACTAAATAAATACATAGCAGACAGTTTCTGCCCAACATTTATGTACTCATTACCTACCATTAGCCAAGGTAAGGTCACTGTCACCAAAAAAGAATAAGTATAAACCATGTAACATCCTATAATTTTATTTCTGTGAATAAAGGTAATCACTATTTTGATACTTAAGAATTACTTCAGAAGGACAGTTGCATGCTTTTACTTACTTCAAAATCATCTTCATAATTTGCTGAAAAGTTATCAAATCCCATGTCTGAATTATAGATGTGTGCATCTCGCATTTCCTAAATGAGAAAAATTAATGAAACTGTTAAATAATCTTACAAAAAATTTGTTTTTATCTGCCAAATCTTAGCATAAAGACAGGCGAATAGCTGTTCTTCACATATTTCTACATTTTCAAGCAAACATACAAAAATTCAGTTTAGAAATATAAATAAAAGTGTATTAACAAATGATAATTACTGACTTAATAATACGGGAAGAAAAAAAGAAAACAATCCTATCTTGGGAAGACCAACTGTTTTCTCATCAGTATTTTTACCCGTAAAGACATAAAAACTGCAGTGTAGCCTATAATTTCAATAGTATACAGTAGCTGTTATGATGGTGTAAAAACAAAATAAAGTCTGTTCTACTTTTTTGAGGATTAGACAAAATTATTCCTATATTGAAGTTATACTGGGGGACTCCACCTGTTAATAAAATAGTGCAGATGTTGGAACCAGGAAAAGAGAGGCATGGATACAACCAGAAAATAAGGTATTTTTATACCTTAATTTTGTTAACATTGAATCCCCTACTGTATTGACATGGAATAATATTTACGGCATCCCTGAAATAACTTCAAAGAAATTGCCTTTCTCTAGCTTATTGAACGTGATTAAAATAATGCCATTTAATTACCACAACATGTACCCCAGACAAACAAAAAGCTTAAAACAACACACACCGATGTATCCAATCTGTAGTCAGCCTCTTCCTTCAATAGCCTCTTCAAACTCATAGACTAAATTATACACATATGAGGGATTTCAACAGATTCCAAAATGGAAAGAAATGCGAGGTTTTATGAAAAGTATCCAGCATAACAGCACATCTATTACCTCTTTCCTGAGAAGGAAAGAATAACAGAGGTCTTAGAACGTCCTTGAAAGGTAAGTATTTCTGGCATGAAAACAGCCAGGTTTTAATACAAGTTAGTATGGTTTTGAAAGATACGTGGCTGAAAGATATATGAAAGATATATGACTGCCCATAACGTGAGAGTATGGAAAAGGATGTCTTCATTAGGTATTGCTACTTTTTCCTAGATCAGGACAATAATCCTACGACATTCCAAAACAGAATTTGGATTCTGGGGGATGGTTACAAATAGTTGAAAATATGACAAAATATTTTAAAACATTTTATGGTAAAGTTAGGCTGTATCTGCACAGACTGGTCCAAATAAACCCAAGTCTACACAGCTTGCACTTCAGGCTTGCTGAAATCTTGGTTCTGTCTGCGTCTGTCCATTTAAAGACATAAAAATAATTTCCTCTTTCTTATGTCAACTGTTTTAAGAGACATATATGAATTACATTCCTAGCTGCATTTCCCTTGCTTACATCACATATTATTTGCCTACATCAGCTGTTTATAGAAAGAAATAATATACGTTAGGTATGTGTAGATGAATTGTAAATTATTTGTATTACACATCTAAACACTTCCCACTTCCTGTGAATCATTTTTTCAAGCACAGAAGATACTAAAATACAGCTGATAGACGGTTACCTTCAATGCTTAGCAAATTTACACAGAATAAATACATTTTCTAATGCTGTATCCAGACAGAGAGGTTAGGATACCTGAAGACCAAGACACATAAATCTTATCTTAGAATGACATTATATTGAAATATATATTGTAATTGTTACTAATCCCAAGAAAAACACATTCTAAGTTCCAAACCCAAATATTTTTACCTCTTGTCTTGTGTCCCTTTTCTCTTTTTCAATGAGCTTTCCTTTATCTTTTACAGTCCTATTGAAAAGAAAACATCAATTGTATTGGTTAACTCAGAAGAAAGCACTAGTTTTGTTTTGATTTTGTTTTCTGGTTGTTTTTGTTTGTTTGTTTTAGGAAAAAATAGGTCTTTTTTTCCTGAAAAGGAAAAAATAGCTGAAATTTTCCAATAAACTGAAATATTTCTACAAATACTTTTATAGATCTCTATTTATGATACAAAATTATGACAGAGCCATGTGATTAATCAGCTAAGAACTACAAAAACCTTGTCCAAATTTAATGCCTATAATTGCATCGAAACAGAAGAAAAATTAGGAAAAAAACCATTAAACTTACACATCTATTAGTTGTATTAATATCTGCAGCAAACTGGAGATCAAGATCACGATGCTGTAATGTGTTCTAAAGCTATAAATCATAGACTGACATTCAAACATGGTCTTTCATTCAGGCGTTTTATTTATGAGGACAAAACAATCCGGGTCAGAGAGCAGTAAAAAAATCAACAACCAGCTCTGCTCCTAAGCAAACTATTTATTTTATAAGTAGACTATCGGACTTCGTGAAGAGAATGTTCTGTCTTTGTAAGTAAAAGGGTGTTCATATATACTGCTGTTGGAATGACCAGCATAAGAAAAGGCAACATCAAAAATTAAAATTTGCCTGGATCCTCTCTTAACAAATCAGAATGATTCCACATTGACAGTGCTTGAGGCTGAACCATGGTTTTGGGACATCCCAATAAACCATACTGACTTCCTTGCCATTCAGAAACGGCTAACACCTTTTTCCCAGCTATGCACAAGCAGTGACTCCCCCCAGCAACACCCCACCAGCAACAGCTTCAAAATATAACCTGTATATTTGGCACTGCTTGACACAGTTGAGTGCTGCTGCTAGGAAGCATCCCAACATATGTATTCTGAAAGATTCCATTTTTTTCTTTTGTACAGGAATATACTTCCACAATGACAAATTCACTACAACTAAAGTGATCTGCCCCGTGCTTAATAAACAGTAGTAATACTTAGCCAAGAGTGGTAATGACTTCACTATCTCTGTTAGTGTCCCCCAAGCACCCAGAGAATTATACTTCACGAAGTTGTATACAAATTTCACATGGCTGAAGCATTAAAAAATGCAAAGAGCACTAGAATATTTAGAGAACTTCAGTAAGATTTTATATTTGCTAGTAGTAAAACTCAGAAATATCATCCTGAAATTTTACTGATCCTACTGACCTGGGCCTTTCCCTTTCACCTACAACAGTAGACTTGCTCTCTATATATAACGTTTTAGGTACCATCCAAGAGTAGGAATTAAGTAGAGATATTAAAATTAAAATAAACAATATAAGAGACTCCTATGTAGTTCATCATGAACCTTTCATGTGTCCACGTGACAGCGCAGTGAATTTCCACATGCTACAATACAACATTTCTGTCTCCCAAACTAATTGCCCAGATTATTATATATGCAGTTTGCAAGGACTGCAACGTATCTCTTGCCATCCTGGGGCAGAAAAAAAAAGGAATACAAATACATACATTTTTATATGAATCCTCTTAGATGCAAAAGACAGAGGTTTGGTTTTTTAATTGCTATAGTATTGTACAAAGGGCCTATGAAAAAAAATATATTCACCCTAGATATCTGAGATCAAGAATTCATGCTTATTGTTTTGGTGGCAACTGAATCTTAGCAGATACCATGCAGTATATACTTATTTTAAATCTCCGTATTTACCTTACATGCTGATGGCTCATTTCTTCTTGAATCCTCTCCTCTTTTTTGTATTCTCTGTTCTGTGAGAGAAGTCACAATATTCATGTGTCAGAAATGCTGAGAGAAAATATGTATATGAACCTGTACTAGTAGTAGTGGTATTAAACTGCAAGAAAGATTCCTAATGAATTATTTCAATGGCACATACTTCTTTTTTATCCGCCATTGCTTGTAAGAAGTTCTGTGTATGAACTAACATCAGAATAACCTCCTCCTTACAGATATGGTAAGCAAAGAAAAGAAACATCCAGAAAAGATATGCTATACGCATAATATGAGCTTCTCCTGAAAACATTAAACACTAGGGAGTGAAGTTTGGCTATATCCCCTTCTGCAACACATTTCAGAAAGGAAACAAGAAATGATCCTGAACCTTCTCCTTTGCTTAACAAAACCTTATAACACTTTAACAATAAATTCTGGCTTTTTTATAGCATACCTTCACATCAGTATGTTAGTAACAATGGTTAAAAAATGCTCTGAGCCCAGTGGCTAAACTATGAGCCCAGAGCACTTTCCCAAATAACCCCCAGGCATGGCTGAAAAACTGATAGAGACTAAGAGCTGACCTCAGTAGGCTGTGGCCAGCCTGTTCCAAAGAAGGAGATTTCAACAGTATGGATGGCAAGAATTCACACCAGTTTGACCCAGGGACAGAGGACAGTCTCAGGCACGTTTACTCCCCAGTATAGGGACTTGAGTCTTTAAATTCTGTATTATGAAGGTTTTCTAAGTTTGGGAAAGTATTCAATAGTCTATTTAAGATAAAGGTGCTTTTCTCTATCCATGAACATCAGAAAAAGAAACAAAACTCTGAGACAGAAGCACGGGCATCAATACATATATTCTATAACAGCTACTTGAGTAAATTTCCAAGGAAGTCAAACCTTGAATAAGCTCCTGATAGACTTTGATTTCTGCAGCAGAAGGCTAGTTACAGGATCACTTGTAGTGGGCCCCTACACTGAAGATGCCTAGTATTTTCACTAGAAAATATATTTCTGAATGTTTCTTTGAGAACTCGTACATCTTCACTCTTTAGGCAGCAGAAGAAACTACCTTAGACCATCTGAATGGCTCTATGTTCCACAAGACTTACCTGATTTTAGGTTACAAACTCATATATATTTCTTCATTAATTCTTGTAGAATTAGTATTTGTATTATAAAAACGAGTAAAACATATCAAAGTTTTGATTAAGTCTCTAGGATATAACATCATGCTCTGTATTAGAAACATAAAAGATGGCTAACTAAAAGGTGGCTTCAGAAGTAGAGGCAAAAACCATAAATATAAGGGATCTATACTCAAGTGCCTCCTTGTGAGTCAGGTATCCATGCTCTCTTTATAGGCAACACTGAAAACAGCTTCTATTATAATATTTTTCTTTCTATAAAGGCAGCCAATACATTTTAATGGACCTCTAGCCTAATCTCATCTCCACCTCAGAGTGTTAGTAAAAATTTCAAAAGTCAGTGCAATAAAGAATTTTATGAATAAAAGACATTTCTAACA
Source organism: Phalacrocorax aristotelis (assembly GCF_949628215.1). Taxonomy (NCBI): domain Eukaryota; kingdom Metazoa; phylum Chordata; class Aves; order Suliformes; family Phalacrocoracidae; genus Phalacrocorax; species Phalacrocorax aristotelis. The sequence continues at coordinate 11,402,244 of NC_134277.1, read as the reverse complement.
CATAAACAAGGTTCTAGTTTAAATCTCACAGAAGGAATCTGCTTTAGGTTAGGATATTTAAATGCAGTTGTAGTATTTTAATCCACCATTTAAGCCTTGAATTTCAGAAAATGTTGACTTACAATCCAAGTATTTTTATTATTCACCTTATCAATGATGATATATCAACACTTAAAGTAAGTCATAATGTAACATTTTAAAGTCTTAACAAAACTAACCCTTAGATCATGCTGCTTTCTCTCATTTTCTCTACTTTTTACTCTCTCATTAGATTCTGATGGTTGCCCTTCTCTGTTTCCATGGGAAGATCCCTCTTTAGATCTTTTTAATTTATATTCTTCTTCCTTTTCATAATGTTTATGACTTCTCTCTTCTGAAAGCCTCTCTTTTCCTGGCCTAACATAATATTCTTTTTTTCCTCTGCGTCTTCTTTCTCCCTCTTTACCCAACTCTTGATCATTCTGTAACTTGTATACACGTTCACCTTCTTCAACGTTGTAGGCTAAAAATTTGTCAATGATCTTTTTGGTATCATTAGCCTGTAAAGAGAAAAATAACATTAAAGAGTTAGAAAGTTCTCCAAGACTGTTTTATCTTCACAAATCTATTTTTGACTATTAGAACAATGGAGTTGTAAGCCCCTTATGTCTTTCTGCCACATGGCTCTTCCACAGCCAATTCTTTTAGATCTCTTATGACGGCAAGTTTCAAATTATCATATCACTTGAGATTCTGATATTTCTTCCGGGACATCCCATACTTTGCTACAGAAAATTCTTTAGATTATGTTTTCTTCACGTAACAATTTAATTCTTTGTTTACTAGGTGGTCTAATATAAAATAGGATGTATACTTTACGATATCCTTGTAATAAAGGCATAAATAGCAAATGGAAAATTTTGACGTAGCTGTACAAAAATAAAGCACTGTTATACAAATTTTATTTTACTTTTACTTCAAAAAAAAAGGATGAAGTATGTCCTTAAAATAGAATGGCTCAGATATATTTTGTTTTGTTGGTGTATGTTTTGTACGCTTGTGAGGACCTTACTAACTATACATCTCTTGGATTTCTTGGGAACTGGAGTCTGATCCAGTTTCTTCATTATTCTACAATTTTATCTTATCTCATTATGAAAAACTTAATTCCTTTCCCTTCCTTTACCTTCTTTTCTGTATGTCTTCTTTCTCGCTCTTCTCTTTTTGTTTTCTCCTCCTCTAAAAAAATACATGTATAAATTAATGAACAAATTTTATTATACTCAAACTCTGTAAAAAATAATGACTCAGTGACATGGGTTTTCTAAAACAGAAGAGCTTCCTAAAAATAACTTAGCATTCTTCTGAAATTCTCTCTCCAAAGCTGGTAACTCCTTTTTCTTTCCTACTGAATCCCTCTGTTCTCAATTGTCTTGTGTAATGGTAAGAGTAATGACACACGCTACTAACTTCAGCAAGCACCCCACAACTTGGGGATTCAAATGGATCGTTCAGTAGAGAACGTCTAGGCAGGAAGGTACTTACTCTTTTCAAGTCAACTGACTCACAAAAACAATGGCATTCATCCTCTCTTCGGAGAAAGGGAAATGAGCATCAAAAGTTTTCAAAGCACCAGAATAAAACTAGGTTAGCACTACATTCTGTAAAGATATACATTTCAGCAGGTACTCCCACCTGCCTGTCTTTATCCTGTCAGTACAGATGGGGTATGGTTTCAAGAGTATTTCTATCTAAATATAAAATATTTCACAGTACAACAGCAACCTAAAGCAACTTACCCAAATGATGCCTGCTTTCTCTTCTTCTGTGATGTCCTTTATCTTTTCCTTCAACAGATTTCAGATTATTTTCTGTATCTATCTGTTTTATCTCATGTCTTTTATGCTTTTTGTCTCGTTCTCTGTCGCTTTCCCTGTCTTTATGTTTTGGTACACTGTATCTCTCTTTCTCCAAACTTGACTCTCGAAGCTTATCTTTGTATCTCGCTTGGTCTCCTTCTCTCCGGTGCTCTTTTCCCCTTTCTCTCTCTCTCATTTTATCTCTGTCTCTTTCACCAGATTTAAATCTCTCTCTCTCTCTCATTCTTTCCTTGCTCTTCCCTCTGTCTTTGCGTTCATGTTTATCAGTGTCTGTGTCACTAACAGACCTCTCTTTCTGCACTTTCTTTTCTCTGTGCTTTTGGTCTGCATTTTGACTATCTGGTTGTGATGCCTGAAATAAAAAAAAAAAATTAAAAAAATCTATTATAATATTCATGTGAAAAAAAAAAAAGTGGATCGCTAACTATGAATTTAATTTCCCAAACTGTATTAAAATGCTGATCTATTCCTAGGTTTACTCTGTAAAATTGCTAATGTTATGTCTGTATTTATTGTAAAAAAAAAATTTAATAAATGAATAAATGAAATAAATAATAAGCTGCATTTTCAAGGTATTTGAAAGGAATCTGGTTAAAAAAATTACTGTGGAACTGTGCATTCAGTTTAGAGCTAAGCTGAAAAATTAACTAAGCATCTTAGAGCTATTAGCTCATGTAAACAGAAACTGCCACCTTGTAAAATATGTTACCCATATAACTATAAGGATAGATAACTGGGCATCCTGCAGCTGCCTTTAGAATAGATTAGCTTTCACTTGAGCAGAAAGCAGCATATAAAAACTGGGAAAGAAAATTTTTGGCCCAGACCCCTTGAGGATGCAACTATTCTTGTATTTTTCTAAAGTCATAAGAGATTACATATTCCTCAAGCAAGCACCACTACTCCCACTGATCTCACTACATCCACGATTCCAGCTTTTTACACAATGCAGAACAAACAGAACTTGCTTTGATTCTAGTCAATGAGTAAAGTGAATTAAACTTTATCCATCTGTTTCAGAGAAACAAAAGTCAAACCAACCATTTATGTTGGAACTAAAGCATTTCAACTCAAATTTGTTTCCTTTAGCTCACATGGAAGTAGTGGAAATGTTACTGAATGTCTAAAAAAAACAAAGTACTTTTACTGTAGCACTGGTACTGAAATAATAGGGAGCTGTGAAATGTAATTGATAGAAAACTAGGTAATAGATTAACAAGCAGGATGCTTTAGTTTATTGAAGGGCTAGTGAAGATCTGTGCAAGACTTAGAAAAGATGATACATATTGGAAAACAGCTTTTAAAAAAATATAGCACAAAACTATATATGAATATCAATGCTGTAACTGACTGCAGCCTGAATGCCTATTTGACCACCAGATAAAGTAATTAACCAGTTCAAAAGCATATGATAAACATGACAGATTATGACAATAAATACAATACATAATATAAACGTAGGAGAGTGAATAAGTGTATATAAAGGAGAGCTGTAACTTGGATTTAGGTCACTAGCAAATCAGACCGCATTGTGTGCTGTGTGATTACCATATCGATGGTACTTTTTCCATTTACCTAATTAAGAAATCCGTAATCTCATATGACTTGTGTAGCTAGAAACAGTTGAGTGGGCCAGCCCCTGGACACACTTGGACTAGAGAGATTCCAGAAGAGTTGTGGCAGGGAAGTCAGCAGCTACACATTAAAGATCTGTACTGTTGCTATTCAGTGATGCAGGTCTAAAGTGTCTGGTGCACCAAAAAGCCTTAAAGGCCTATTATAGATCCCCACAAGGCACAGTGGCTTAGTAGAACAAGCAGTCAATCCTCTATGTTTAGACTATCAATTAATTACACTGTTGTAAAGTAACAACATCAAAACTAGTAGAAATAAAATAAAATCACCCTAAGATGTTTCCTAAGTTCTTCTGATTTCCAGGTATCTTCTTTGGTTCTTTTCTAGAACAGAAAAGACAGCAAAAGGCTGAGTAAATCATTTAACAATTAGTTTTTCAAAGGAAAGGATCAAGGTATATATGGCAAGTACCATTGCATTTTGCAGTGTAAACATTAATTTGATTCAGCCCTAATGTGTATACTTACTGCGTACCTGATCGGACTGCACCTGGAAGAGGACTGAAGCTCAGACTTCTACTGGGTTGTGCAGCTCTGTGCACATGTCATAACCAATTCTGAGGTCAGTGCCTATGGTGGATAACAGTGCGGCCCTTCAACTGGTCTTCCAATGATAGACCAAATGGGTACAAACAGGCCGCTTTTGGAAAGTAATCAATGCATCAGTGTCATTAGGTTCAGCCTCCTGGTCTATCAGATATAACTTCAAAGTCCTGGTCAGGGACTTACTTAGGTGAGGTTTTAATACGTCTGAAGTTGGAGTTTTTCTGGGCAACCTGGTTCCTGGGTTTGACCACTCTCAATTAGATTTTTTTTTCCTTATACCAAGTCGTAATTTCCTTTGCTGATAGTTAGGGCCATTACCTTCTGTTCTCTCACAGTACATCTCAGAAAAGAATTTGGCTCCATCTTTGCTGATAGTTAGGGCCATTACCTTCTGTTCTCTCACAGTACATCTCAGAAAAGAATTTGGCTCCATCTTTTCCACAGATCCTCTTTAGATACTTGAAGACAGCAGCTAGATCCCCTCCCAGAGTTAATTTTCTCTAGCCTGAACAGCTCCTTAACCTCCTTCCCACACACATCAGGGCTCTGGCCCCATTGCCATCTCAGTCCCTCGCTACAGAATCTCTTTAGTACCGGGGACCTTAAAAACAGACACAGTACTGCAGACAAGGCCTCATAAATGCTGAGAATAGCCTTCCCTACATCTGCTAGCTATGGTGTTCAAGATACACATAGCCAGTATGCGGTTCACCATAACCACCTGAAGAGCACCCTGATGACTTACGTTCAAGCGTCTGTCCACCAGGTCCCCCAGATCCTTCTTCTGCAGAACCACTCACAGAATCCACTCACATGGCAAACAGTAAATACAGTATTTTCCCCTCAGATGTATCATTTGAGCTGACCCAAACTCAGCTGTAAGAACATTTCTGGGGACAACTAACATGGGCAAGCAATGAATCTAAAAATACCATGACAAAGGTAATCTTTTTCTTTTCATCAGCAGGGATCTGACACAGCCACAACACATTTTAATTAGATTTTTAAACACTAAAAGTTAAACACATATTACTGTGCATTTCAAGTGAACAAAGGAAGCTTCTGGTTTAGTAACTACATGCATCTCAAAAAATGCTGGCACTATTTTTCAGTCAACTGTCACTTAGTATTTTAAAATGGTTCAGACTACACGTGTAAGTTGACCGCCATATGAAATACTTGTATGTAGCATTGAAGAAAAAAGTATAAAGGTAATGGAAATAATCAAAGTATACATGGAGATAGTTTCACTAGACTTTTCCCTAGTTAAATAGGTTCTATTTCTTCAATCTTCATTTGCAGAGCTACTGCTTTTAACTGCTTGGCTGCTCCTAAGTAGATTAAACTAGAAAAAAAAATCATATTGCTTGAGGTCACTAAAGCAAATGAGGAATTTTAATCTATTGAATATTTTTAACAAGTTCATTGTAGCATGATGACTATATTCAGTGACATGACCAGGCTACACTTATTCTCAAATGTAGACCTGGTAAGTTACTAAAATAATCGCTGATAAATATTTGAATGATGAGCTGCACTGGTGGAAGAAAATAAACATATGGTGCCCATTTTTTGCTAATTGATTATATAGGAGCACCATTTTAGCAGTCCATTTTATTTATTACACACAAAAAAATTCTTCTCTTTTCAAACTTAGATTTTATAGAAGACTGTAGTGGACTGGCAAACTTCCTCTAAATTTGATCAGAAGTACCAAGAAGGCAGCCTTTGTAACAAAGTGCCCTTTATTTTCTTCCAATCCTTAAAAAAGGCAAAAAAGTACAACTATTTACTACTGCAGAAAGTCAGACAAGAAAGTAAAACCAAAAGTGATCATTTTCTTGAGTGGAGTTTTAACAAAGCCTAAGAAACTCAACAGAACTTGTGTGAGGGTAAACTGGAAGGAAGGATATGGATGGGAAGAAAACAGAGTCTCAAATAGTAACCTATTTAAAATCCTGAATATATATAACTATGTTTTGGTTTTAGACAGTATTTAGGTACTATTAGCAAAGAAAGAATGTGAATGATGTTAATAGCCTAAAACCAGTAGAAGTGATAGACAATATCAGATAAGGTAGTTTGAGATTTATTTCAAAGCCGAGACAAAAAGCATGCTGCAAACATTTCAAGATGATTCTCTGGTGCCCAAAAAGGTGCATCTGCCACTTTTCTGGGGTCTACAGTTTTCATCTCCCCAACATCACTAGAATCTGTTGCTTTTATATATGATTTTCCACTTAATTCTCTGCTTTTGCAGCAGACTACCAAACACATAGAAAAAGAGGGATCTTCTATAAAGCTTAAAAAAACTTAATACCTTTGAGACCACTGTCCCTCTGTGAGTAGAGGAATCATTGTACACACAAAAAGCAATGTTTAAAACAAATTGCAAAAGGATTTTTGATGTTTCTTATGTGTCTGCTAATTTAGAAGTCCTTATACAATAACTTAAATCCAGATTAAGATTAGTTATTTAAATCACACTGGGGTTTAATTAAATTCATCCCCCGAGAGCATGGGGAGCTCATCAGCTGACATAAAATGCCACAGATTTACTGAACTCAAAAAGTACTATGAAAATTTTTAAGAATCTGTTCTTTAAACTAAACAATAAGTATCTTGCCTTATGAAGTTAGAATAAGAGACCTTGCTACTTTAGATAAACTCTTCAAGTGTTATCAAAAAGGATTTCTTCACTCACAACCTAGGACTGGAGGTTTTCAGAACTTAATATTAAGTTTTTAACTAAGTTAAGAACTCAGTTAACTATGATTCTAAAGAAACAGAAAAACAGTAGTGTCTGTAGTTTTTAAGCCAGAGAAAAGTACTTTATTTTTACATACAAATATTTATATTTCTTATTTCCAGTATGAGTTGTATATTTGAGAGCCGTCAAACAGGTAAACATCAAAAGTCATGGGCTTGATTTGGTAGAATAGAAACGGCAAAAGGCAGCTTCCTCATACAGTATGACTGTTAGTATAACTGAAATGATATATTAATGGAAGTTTTTAGAGCAGTCCTAACATACTAATTCACATATCCTGACCAGCCTTTCTGTTACCTACTCCATTTTATATTCAGCTCAACCACAAATGAATTAGCTGTAAAATCCAGATTCACACTACAGTAATAGAAATGATTTGATACATATTCACTTGAAAAAGCAGAAGTAACACAGTAATTGATGTCAGTATGCCCATGTGGTTTTGTGTTGCTCATTCTGGGGCTCTACAAACTTTGCCATCTCAGACCACCATGCAGAACTTACAAGCATTCCTAAAGAACTAAAACCCAAGGATTAGCAGTTACAGAAGTATCAATTATTAAACATCCTTTATCTACAATCTGAAACGTTATCAGCTTCGGGTATTTCCACAAACCACCTATCCTCTTCTGCAGAAAGATCTGTGGCTGATACAGTCTCACCCTTCTGCCAGAGGAATAAGGGCTTTCTTACTACTGCTACTTGGGTGAGGGTTTCATCGGCGTGCTGACCGAACACGGGGACTGTAATTACCCACGGAGTGCCACGGGGGTACTCAGGGCCAGCAGAAGAAACACGAGAGCTGCCTCCTGCCCTTGCCCCCACAGATGCCCTGGGGACACGAGTGGCGGCAGAGGGAGGCGGCCGGTGAGGGGACGGCTCTGGCAGCCGCCAAGGCACCAAAGCGCACGGGGCTGGGAGCAGGCGGAGGCCGCGCAGAACCGGACGGGCCGGGCGGCGGTCGTGCCCCGCCGCCACCGGCCCCGGCGCCCCTCGGGGCCCCGCCGGAGGGGAGGGAAGGGGGCGAGGCGGGACGGCCCCTCGCGCGGTGCCCACGACAGCCGGGCCTGGGCGGCGCCGCGAGCTGGCCAGTTCCCCGGAGCCCCGGCCTCTCCCCGGCGGCCCCTCACCTTGTCACCCTCCATGCCGGGAGCGGGCGGGGCGCCGCGTCCCGCCGCCACCGGCCACCTCCGAGCGGGCAGGACGGGGCGGCAGCTGCCTCCGGGCCAGCCTAGCAACGGGCGGTGAGAGGGAGGCGGCCGAGCGCCAGGGCCGCTGCCGGAGCCGGAAGGTGCCGCTGCCGCACAGGACTGTGGGGAAGGGAGAGGCGGCGGGAGGTGAGGGGCAGGGCGCGGCTCGGCGGGGTGGCGGTTGGCCCTCCCCAGCGAGGAGCGGCAACGTGGGGTGCTCGGTTCGGCGCCCAGCTGGGCCGCCTGAGGCGGAGCGGCCCCGGGAGGGCTCGGGGCCGCCGAGCACTGTCCTGGGAGGCGGGACGGGGCGCGCACCCAGACAGCTGGATTTGAACCGGCCTCAAAGCACTGTTGTTCTGCGTGCTGCTGACCTGTTACAGGCCAAGTATACCGTAAGACCATCCCTAAGTGAGCTGGTTCGCTTTTAGTACAGTCATGCACGATTACTGTGGGAAAAGAAAAAAATGTTAATGATAAGGGCGACATGATTAACTTAATCTGCCGTTTACCGAGATGTTGGGTAGAGGCAGGCATGAAGAATACCTGTAGAAAAGAAAATGCTAATAATGTTCCCACAGTACCAAATACCGGAGCTGTTTCCTGCAACAAAGAGCAAGCGGCAGCTCACCAGGCACACGTGAAAGGAGCTTGAGGTACCGGGTGGTTGCCTGCGGGAAAGGTGTGTGCTGCTGTCGCAGCGAGTATTTACAACCTATTTACGTGCGATTTAAAAGACCGGCTGAAAATTCCTCTAGGCGCTTCTAACTTTCTTGTCTATTTTTCCTTCTTACGAGTAAAATATACCGCAAAAAGTTAATACGTATCTGTTACTGCTAATATTAATAAAGTTTGTAGAAAACTGACTACGGGGAGCGGCGGGGGGAAAGCAAAGGAAGAGGCATATTTGCACTTGAGAAACATTCCTCCCTTAGTTCAACAGGAGTTTGTCACCCTGGCTTCAAAGAGAGAAAATTCAACCCTTTATACTTGGCCTTGAACAGTCAGTTGACAAATACGTACAAAGTCTCAATGCAGTTGCCTCTTAATCGTGTTTCCAGAATAAAAAAAGTTGCCTCACTGTCCAGACTATGAAATATTTTCCTTTATCATGTAGCAGAAAAGCAAAGGCAAATTAAGCAAGCAATTAGGATATGGGGGGGGGGGGGGGGGGAATCACCCTCAATATTTTATTAAAAAGCCAAAAACCAACAAACCACCATTAACTGTAAATATGACCTTTAAGGGCTAAATTACATCCACTAAATATAAGCATCTATGGATACTAAACTATTAATAAACATTCTTATGAATTACTTACCTGTCTTTGGCAGAACAGTAATAATCAGCATTTTATATCCTCTTCCCTTCTCTTGTATCTTCTATACAAATAAAAATGCACTTGTAAGCCATCTTGGATTAACTCAAAAACCTGTTTAGCCAAAATGGTGACACTGTTATAAACACATGGAAGTCGGCAGCTGCTTCGTAAAGGATACTCTGTAGAAATGCTGTCCTACATCTATGGAGGCTGAAGGACAAAAACTACCTTCAAGTACTCTGATAGAATTTTGTTTTTAACAACAATATAGCAAATACATATAACTAAAACTAGCAAATGTGACAGTGATACCAAAGACTGGACAGAAGACAAAGGGTTTTTTTGAGTCTGGTCCTTCCATCTACTCTTTAGAATATGCATATGTATTTGTTACCCAAAAAAACCTATCAGTTTTGACTGCCAATAGCTTTTTCCTACGCCTGTTAGAGTATACTAGTGAGGCAGCTTTATGGCAAGACACAAATTACGGATGTGGGAAGGCACCGCTAGAGGGTTTAGAAAGAACTTCTCAAACCTTAAAGCCAGGGATCAAAGTGAAGTTTAACTGCTCTGTGAGAACACAAGACAGAATAACACCTTTGGAATAACACACCTAAAATCTGTGCATGTTTAAGTGTTTCCACCATGTATTAAAATAAACTACAGTTTCTTACCAATGTAGTGGAAAAAGTGGATACATTGGTAGTTTTACTGTTTATAAAAACAGTAAAAAAAACCAGTTAAAAAAATAGGTGTTAGAATTGTGCGAATACAGGCCATAAAATGTAACATTTCTGTTGTATTACTGGACAGCATAAAAGGATGCCCTAGCTTTTCTTGGAAAGAAAGGTGGTGTAAACAAGGCTTTTGGCAGCCCTGGGAATTTTAATACAGTTTTAGCTTCTACATGCTTTTCTCATATCTGGCTTGGTCAACTTTTCTTCTTCACCTGCACTGTTATCTGAAAAACAGGAATATAAAATAAATCAGCTTTTTACATTCTGTAATAATAAGGTAATTTTTGTCTTTGGATGTTCTTCTAATCCTGTGAAGCAATATTGCATTTTTCTTCACCTTTCTATGGAGTGATACACCACTGCATTAAACCAAAAGATTACTGGAAGTATCAACCCTCATAGGTACAACATGGCAACCCTCCACTATGCTTAAAAATTATCATTCTTTTATGATTACAAAAAAATGCTTTTTTGTATGAGGGAAGATACTTTTTAGCCTCTAGGCTTTGTAGCTACGTTTTTTTCCCTTATTTTAACCAATTTCTGCTGAGGCCTTATGAAGATGAGAAGAAAACTCAAATATTACTATCAACAGAGGTGTATAAATGACCTCTTGCAAAACGTTCAAAATGCTTATGTTAGTCAGCCCTCCAGGTTCATAAATAGAAACAGCAAAAATGTGGATCTTGGAAGTAAACTGTGCCGTGAGTTTTGAACTAGAACTTGTAAGAACCCCATTAGGGAAGAAAAAGGAGACGATGATTATTGGGAAAACTTACTAAGCAGCACATTTTAGTAGAAAGTATTTCTGTCTTCAGGAACAATATTTCAGGATCTTATCATGAGAGTACAACTTATGCATTCAGTGAAACTGAAGACAGATGGGGTGATACCAGGGATCAGACATGTATGGTTTTGTTCCACACAACAGAAGGTCTGTATACTGAACAGGTATGCTAGAGTCTTCTGACTCTTCTTTGTGCTATACATGAGATAATTTGAAGCAGGCAGAAAATATCTGTGCTATATACTAGATAATCTAAAGCAGGTTGGATAAAATCAAACACAGAAGCAGTGAGTATCCCATCATGAGAATTTACTAGGATGAAACTTCATGTAAACTATATTTCCATTAATAATCAAAATTTTTAAGAAAAAAGTCTTGAGTAAACATGCTCAGATTTCTATCCAATAGTGTTTTCTATTAAATAGTTAAAAACCTGTAGAGAGAAGCATCAGACTGAAATAGTGCTGTTGGATAAAATAAGGGATAATATCAAATAGTATTCTTCAGGAAGATTAACTGCTACAGAAAATAGCCAAGAAGCAACAATTAAAATTGCTTCCAAAACATGTTTTCTTGTTTGAAATCCAAAGAAGTCAGGGAAACTTAGATCGTCATTTTCACTTTAAAACATCACTTACATATAAATTCACTTTTACACTTCACACACACATAAACTGAATTTTGCCAAATTTTCTAATCCTCAAAAACCCAGATGTATAAACAAGGTCTTTTGGGAAGTTATTCCAAAGAATAGTGTTGGTACTTACTGGGAAAAAAGCCTCATGGCAAACCGATGTGATGCAAGGTAAAGATAAACACAGGATGACACTACTTTGACTCCAGTAGAAGCTACTGCGTTTGAAAAAGCAAAAAAAAAAAAAAAAAAAAAAGGAGGAAACCAACACATATGGCTAAGAACGGGTATAAAGGAATACTGCAGGCAAAAAGTATTAATTAAAATTCTAAGAAGGCAACAGACTACAAAGCAGGATATGAATTCACTATAGGATACTTAAGGAAAAGCCAGAGTAATCTCTATGCCATAAGTGAATATCTTCAAGAGTTCCTGATGGATTGGAGACTGCTAGCATAAGTATTAAATAATAGGAACAGGAAATAACATGAATTAACAATGCCAGGATTCTCAAGCAAATTATTAAACAATTTATAAGCACCAAAGAAGATTAGAATAAACAAATAACTTGTGCTTATTCAGAAAATTTTATGAAAAACTTTATAATAGACTAACTGACCCTGATCTATCCCCTAGCAACAGAGCTTGTATCTTGATTTTAACAAGACTGTCTTGTCCCTATTATAATAGTGGCATGCTAATTTCATACCACCCAGGTTGTTCGTCAAAATACAGTATGGGACCAAATCAGTTATCTACAAGTTCTAAGAAGTCAGTGCTAACCTCTTTATTAGAACTTTTTATTGATGTTATAGATAAATGCTTTCAAAGTAATGGTACAAGATCTTGCCTCTGTTTTCCTAATTGATTGGCACAGTATTACCCACCTTTAGTTCTCATTAATCAAGCTTCTGTATCAGCTAATGAAATACTCTGCCCAGGACCAATGCTGGGCTGTCAGGCCTACAATGACATGTTTGTCATCTGTCATGGTTTAGCCGCAGCCTGGAACCAAGTCCCACACAGCCACTGGCTCACTCCCCCCCCCCCAGTGGGATGGGGGAGAGAATCAGAAAAGTGAGAAAAATCATGGGTTGAGATAAAGACAGTTTATAGAATCATTAAGGTTGGAAAAGACCTCTAAGATCATCAAGTCCAACTGTCACCCTTTAATAAGTAAACCAAAAGCCATGAACACAAGCGAAGCAAAACAAGGAATTCATTCACTGCTTCCCATGGCCAGGGAGGTGCTCAGCCATCTCCAGGAAAGCAGGGCTCCATCACATGTAAGAGTTACTGGGGAAGACAACCACATCACTCTGAACAACCCACCACCCTTTCCTTCTTCTTCCCCCAGCTTTATAAGCTGAGCATGACATCATATGGTGTGGGACATCCCGGGGGTCAGTTGGGGTCACTTTCCCAGCTGTGTTCCCTCCCAGCTCCTTGTGCACCCAGCAGAGCATGGGAAACTGAAAAAGTCCTTGACTAGTGTAAGCACAACTTAGTAACTAAAACATCTCCACCTTATCAACACTATTTCTAGCACAAATCCAAAACATAGCCCCATACTAGCTACTGGGAGGAAAATTAACTCTAGCCCAGCTGAAACCAGGACATCATCCTAAATGCTTCTACAAGGTTAATTTTTCTCTGATGTGCTTCTCCAGTGTATTAATACTGACTGTACAGGGTAGTCCTCTACAAATTCTGTATCCAGCTGTTTTGCAGAATAGGCACAGAGATGTAAAGGAGACCAGAATAAGATACAGCATATGGTAAAGAGTTGGCAAATGTCATGTTAATTCAATCACTTTTTTCTTCTCGTTCTGAATTTTCATTTTGGTTTGTGGTACAGTTGTATTCTGCTTCAGATACTGTGAAGCCAGATAGGGAAGTAAAATGGAGCAATGGAGTCCAAGACTGAGAACAAAGGGCTTGAAAAAATGAGAAAATATTATCAGTATTGGTTGTAATGGAGGGAGCCAGCATACAATATGGCCATTTGTACCAGGTGTTCCTGGAACTCAGGAGTGAGGAGTTCACAAGAAAGTCTATATAAGCGAACTAAGCAATTAGAAGAGGAATACAATGCAAAAAATCGCCGACATTTACTGTAGTTTGATGCTATGGGTATCCAAAGGGGACACACAGTCATACCTGATATCCATAGTTTAAGGTAACAAGCTTTTATAGGGTCCTACATGCTACTCCTTTTTGTATCATTCAGTTGTTCTGAATTTTCAGCCTGACTAACCTATTTATACAGGTGGAGAACACACACCATCCATGGTAAAGAGGGAGTAAAGAAGGAGTAAAGAAGAGCAACATGAGCCTACAGCCAGAAATTGGTTTTACTTAGAGTGTGTCTAGTTGCAGGCACGGAGGGAATTTGGACAGATGATGCAACAGAACTGCACATTCAGTTGTCAAGATATGGATTATTTTTCCTATTCTGCTGTGCAGCACTGAGCAAACAACTTTTCCTTTTGTGTCATTGCCTTTCTGACTTTCCATTTCTCTGTATAATTGAGATAAGGTTGCTTTCACTTCTTAAGGAAATAAACCTTATACAGCTTTCCTATTTGTCCATTTTTATGTGTTTTTGTAACTTTTCAGCCTATTGGCTAAATCTGTTCTCCCCCCTTCCCTGCCTGCAAATACTAGCCTCATAAAATCCTACGATTTTGTGAAAATCGGCAGCTGAAGACAGGAGAAAGGGCCCTCATTCCCAGGAAGTGCAAGGTTGGCTATTTAAAGCCAAAAGGAGAAAACCCCCTGGTAAATGCTGAATTTAATCAGCAAGTGCATACCAACAAACTGATTAGCACACAGCTAAGGACAAGCAACAGCTGCCTTTTCCAAAACTGGTAGTTACATAAAAAAATTATTGAAAAGATAAAGGAATGTAGGAGGAATGATGTGGGAACTGGGTCTTACTATGAGAAAGGGATACAGGACACAGCCTGTAGAAAATCAGCTTAGTTCCACAGATCAGGGCTTGCATAACCCCAAGGGCCTGGATCGCGGGTGCCTCTGTATTAACAAGATGCAGAGGAATCGGCTTTAGCCGAGGATATGTGAGCAAAGCTTGGGGAACACCTGTTATAACTGAGGAGCGGAATGCCTGGCCTCTGGTTCCTCTGAGCCACTGATCACTCGGTCCTTTAATAATATCCGTCAATAGAGAAGAAGGAAAAATACGAAGCTTATCACTGAAGGGTGTAGCAGGTAGAACCGATGCAACCGCACGCGTGAGCGGCGACAAGGTGCGGTTCGCTAGTGAAGAAGCACACACCAGCCGTCCCCAGCGCCGTGGCGAGCCGGTTCCGCTTCGCGCCACCCGGCCAGAGCCCGCTTCCTCGTTACGGCCCCGCTTCCCGCCGCACGGTGCCCGCTCCTTCCTGCGCGGCCAAGCAGCGATGGCCGGTGGCCGTGACGAGCGGCCGATCCGGGCCGGGCTGGCTGCCCCCCAGGCGGGGGTCCCGGCGGCTGTGAGGGGAGCTCGGCGAGGGGCGATGATCTCCTCCTGGCGCGGATCCCGCCGCGTACGGCGAATCCGCCCTTCTCAGGCAGGCCTGGAAGGGAAGGAGGAGCGGGAGTGACGCCGCCTCGGCCCGGGGGAGGGAGGGGACGGGAGGCGACCGAGCGGGGAGGGCCCAGAAGCTGCGGCCGTGGCCGGGTCCGAGGCGCCTCCCCGAGCCGGCACCGCCCTCCCTCCCCCGGCTGCACCGCCCTCCCCGCGGCGGCGGTGGCCTGGGCCAGGCCGCCCCGAACCCGGAAGCGGGCGGCGGTTGGTGTCGGTGCGCGGCGAGCGGGGCCGAGCGCAGGATGCGAGGCGCCGCCGCCGCCCTGCCCCCCTGCCCGCTCGCAGCCAGCGCCCGAGGAGGAGGAGGAGGAGCAGCGCAGCAGTAGCAGCAGCAGCTCTAGGAACCGCCGCTGCGACAGCATGAGCGGGGCTGCGGCGAAGCAGTCTCCCGGCGCGGGCTCCGCCACGGATCCCGCCGCCGCGGAGAAGGCGGCGGCTGGGGACTCGGTGCCGGAGCCGCCGCCACTGCTGAGCGTGGACGTGACGGGTTTGGTGTCGCAGTTTGCGAGGAGCTTCGTGCTGATCTTCCCTGTGTACGTGCTGGGCTACCTGGGGCTGAGCTTCAGCTGGGTCCTCATCGCCCTGTGCGGGCTCTTCTGGATCCGCAGGCACCGCGGCGGCAAGACCTCCCGCCTGGGCCGGGCGCTCGCCTTCCTGGAGGACGAGGAGGAGGCGGTGCGGCTCAGCGTCTCCTCCGCGGATCTGCCTGCGTGGGTGAGTGGCCAACACCCTTAGGCGCTTCCGAGGGAGCTCCGTGCCCGGCAGGCAGCGCGGCCGCCGGGCGGGCTGGGGCCGGTCACCTCCCCGGGAGCTGCCTGACCCCCACCCCCGGGGCGGCCCCGTCTCCCCGGGCTGCGGGGGAAGACGCTCGCCGCAGGCCGGAGCTCCGCAGCCGGCCCGGCGGGAGGGGGACGATGAGGAGGTGGCATCTCCCGAGCCCCTGGTCTACTCGTCCCGCTCTGCCGGCTTCTTTCGAGACTCGGCGTCCGGCGGGGACCCTCCCTCCGCCGGGGTGGCCTGTCCCCGCCGCCCGCCCGGTCCGTTAGCGCCGCGGGCGCGCCTACCCGGAGGTGACGGCCCCGCGGCGCTGCCGCGCTGCACCGAGTCTGGCGTGGCCGGGGTTTCCCTCCCAGAAATAAACTGCCTCAGGGTTTGGGCTTTATCCCCCTCAGACGGCAGGGACGCACACGCCTTGGATGCAGCGAGGGCTCTACGGGGCACGGATCTCGCGACGTGGGCAGGAGGCTTTTCTTCAAAAGTTGAGGTCCGAGGCAGGCAAAACCGCTATCGTAACGGTTTTCAGTAAAGCGTTACTTAATAAAGAGTGACCGAAAAATGAGGTGGGGTTTCTGGCTGGTGTCAGGGTTGTGATGTGAGGACTAAGGTAAAGGGGCTTTGGTGGTCTTATTTGTGCATTGCTGGGGTTGGTTTTAAAAGGCTTTCTTCGAAAGTGGAGCCTTCCTTCACAAGTTTTAGGCTTTCTATTAAGACTTTGGAACTACCGTTTGTTTTTTTTTTAACTGAAACTCAGCTTCAAAGTTGAATACTTCTTTGTAATTTTTACTTTGGAGAATTAACAGTTCCCTAAATACAGCTGACAGCCTGCCACCCGGCAGTGTCAGTGCTCATCCAGGCCTCTGTATGTCCTGCTCTGCCCCGGCAATCTGCTGCGCCGAGCTTGCTGCTCCCTTAGCCCACATACCTGAAGTCTTGAAGGTTTCTGCCGAATACTTTCCGTGTGGTTTCTCTGTTGACTGCTTTCCTCTCCTCAGTAATAGCCATCCACATCTCTGCTACGTACTCTTTGCAGTGACTGTGCATCAAGCGGTGTTGCAATGATAAATATCCAAGTAGCTGTTTTCATGTGATCAGATTTCTGTGCCTGATGTGACCTGTCCCAGCTCTACTAAGGAAGTTATAGGAGTTCCAGATATCTGGAGATAATATAGTGGGTAGATGTGAAATGGGAGGCTTATTTTACTCCCGTTTCTTCCTATCTTTTACCCAAGTTCTAGTGGAAGATCATGGTAAAATGGGAACAGTGTTTATAAGAGTAGAGGTGGTTTTACTGCTTGAAGCTGAGATGTGAGTCTTAAATAATGTGGTTAACAGCTTGTGTGTTAGCTCTGTGTTGTGTTTTGGGTTTTTTTTCCGCTGTAATCATGTAGCCATATCATAGAAGTGTTCTGATTTGATGCATTCAAAATGAATTAATTGAAGCTAGACTTGTGGAGGGTTGTATATAGTAACTATCTGCTGGTAACTAAGCAGTAGATATTTGAGCTTAGTGCTGCATGTAAATGTATTTTAAATCAAAATTTTTTACCTTTGATAAAATGGCAATTAATTCCTGTGTAATAGTTGTCCAAATAACTAAAGAGTTAGAAAAGAACCTTTTGACTGAAGTCAAAGGCAAAAAAAAAATGACAGGGATGTGTACAGGCTGCAAACACCTGCATGTCCTATGGTATTATGAGAAAGCAACTGATTAATATGCAGGGTTTCCCCAAAAGTGTCACCTTCTGATACAGTAGTTGGCAGACACACTGTAAATCACTGCTGGTTTTTTTTTGGTGGTGGTGGTTTTTTCCCCCCTCTTTAATCATGTTCTTAAATTCTAAGTCTTGGTTCTTTTCTTTCTGCTGACATATATGCCATGTTCTGGAAATACCGTGCTTCCAAATAGATGTAGCTTCCGGATGAAATGCAGTCTGAAAAACAGAGATCATCTGAGAACTGAAGGCCTCCTTAAATCAAAAGTGGTCTTCAACGTCTGCTGTCATAGTCATTAAGCTTTATATGAGTCTTTTTGCTGCCTCTGTAATGTGTCTTGGAAAACTGCTGTTCTCCTTCATTCTGCTTTATGTGTGTTGTCTTGGAGATTCATAGATTTCAATCATATTTCAAGTAAGAGCTTCTGGGTGGTTTATGGAGCCTGACATCTCTTTATTAGGTATCAATTTTATCCACCTCAGTGTGAACTCTGAACTGGAGGGTATTCCTTTGGTTTCTGGTCACGAAAATAAACTTTAAATTACTTGAGTAGGACAGTGCTGTGTTTTAGATACAGGAAAATTTTCAACTAAAATTATGAAACATCCCAAACATTTACTTGACATTTGGTATCTGGGCTCTTGATTGGAAGAGGACTTTAGCTGAGCAGTAGTGTATGTAAGGTGTGATTTCCTTCCACCCCGCTACCTTGGGACTGATTGCTGCTTTAGCGATTCCAGTTAAATATTCAGTTTTACTGCACTGAGTTATATTTTTTTTTAAAAGTGGTTATTGCAGGAGTAATGATTTAAGGTTTTTCTGGTGGCAGTATGCTCAATTATGACTTGAAAGTGATACTCTTGTGCTGTCACACTAGAGCTTATAATGTTAATTATTAGTTTCCTAAGTTAGATTTAGTTCTTCCATAAGCAGGTGGTTATACAATAGGAATATTCTGTACTGTGCATGTAAAATGAATTAATTCAGCATGAATACAAGCTATGTTATTTAAAATGTCAACACTGAATTATTTAAAAGAAATATGTATGTGCTAAAAAATATTTCATTTACTGTCTTAAAAGAATAAGATCTGTACTCGTAGACTTCCTAACATGTAGTTAAGCTCTGCTGTGTGTTTGGAAGATGTCACTGATTATATGGGGTGGGAGGGAGCAGAGGTGGGTGCTTTTCCAAGTCGTTTAAAACTAGGCAGCAGAATTTATGATGAGAAAGGATTGGAGATCAAAATGGTCTTTAAATAAGTCGACATTTCCCCTTTCTTAGCAACATTTTTTGTACACTAGATGTGTTTTGTACTAGAATGAATGTCATTAAGATGAAAACATATATAAGGAGAGTGGCAATTTAAGTGTCGCTACTTAAATAGACGGTAGAAGGTAGCAAACCAGGACCCTGCTTTCTTAAAGGTCAGGTATCATGTTGCCTTTTATTTTTAAAACATTAATGGAATCTCATAATCTCAGTGGTATAACAAATTTACTTTGTTCTTTCTCCGAACAACCAAAAAAGTTAATCTAATTTTGCTGTTGTGGGAGTTTTTGGTTACTTAATGTGACTTTTATAACATGCCAATATACCATGTTCGACATCTTTTTGGATAAGTGAAACTTTGACTCCTGTTTTCTTCAATGTACCAATAAAAAGCCATGCTGAGTTTTTTTCCCCAGATTAATTGTAAATTTGGCCTGGTACCAGGAGCTGTATCTGTGTGCAGTCTGTCAGCAATCAGCAGGAGACCGAAATAGGAAAAAATCTTAGTGTTTTTAAATAATTGATTATGAAAACAGATTTAGACAATTTTCTTTGTATCCCTAACAATGTATTATACAGGAACTGAAACACTGTACATCACTGTAGTGAAATAATGTCATATTAAAACATTAATTACAAGTTTCCTGTAGCATTTTGGGTCCTATAGGCTCGCTTGAGTTTCTGCTCTAGTTTGGAATGATTTTTAGGGTTTTGTTTTTGTTGTTTTGTTTTCTCATCTAGTGAAGGTAAAAGGAAAAAAATGCCTAACATGAAAAGATGTCTAGTCACCTTTTTAACTCAACAGATTTACAGTCCTGTTGTAAAGAAATCTGGTAGATCTTCTTTCTCTCGGGAAGCTTGTATGAAATTCTTGCATACTGCAAGTATTGTGAATTACCACTGAACTGCTATATGACCACTACACCTACAGGGGAGAGATAATGTCAGCATGTACTGTTTTTACTAGATGCTGAGGTATAGCTACAGTAATCAATGAAATAGTTATCAACCCATGTTTAGCTGAGCATTTTTGCAATGTGATGTTCAGTAAAGCATAACTTCAATAGCAGTTACATATTTCTTAGTTGAAAGTTTTACTGAATGTTGAACAAACTGCTAGTGTTTAAGGGATGAGGAACCATTCTGGGTAAAAGCAGACTTAAGAACACGTGTCTGAATATGGAAATTGCGATTTATAACTCTGAAATTATTTGTATTTAGTCTTGTGTTAGAATAAAATACGCGTACCTACTTCCCCCTCCCCACCCCAAGCCCTTCCATGACCTTATTGTCAAACATGCTGATAATTTGGTTAGAGCAACAAAGACATTGGTATTTACTGATATTAGGAAGGCAGACCTGGTATGTATGTGGAAGAAAAATAGGTAGCTCTAGCAGCAGAGTCATATCCTGTACTGAGTGACATCTGCAGGGAAGGTTGAGGTGGTTATGCTCTTACATGTATTTGGTACAAAGACTTCTTAATGATGTAGAATCAAACTTGCTAACTAGATCTTAGGTTGATAGTTCAGGACAGGAATCTTCTAAGAATCCCTGCTGATGAGTGTTAAGTATGTACTCAGTAAACCTGATAAACAAGTGGACTT
The DNA here is from genome assembly GCF_949628215.1 of Phalacrocorax aristotelis. Classification (NCBI taxonomy): domain Eukaryota; kingdom Metazoa; phylum Chordata; class Aves; order Suliformes; family Phalacrocoracidae; genus Phalacrocorax; species Phalacrocorax aristotelis. The sequence continues at coordinate 11,381,808 of NC_134277.1, read as the reverse complement.
CTGGAATGCGATGTTTGTTTTTAATTGCCATAGAACAAAAAGATCTTCGTCTTTACTTCTAATTATACCTTCAGTTAATGCTGTTATTATTGTAGCTGTAGGAATTGTATGTGGGTTTTTATACAGCATACCAAAACATGAAAAGGAAGGCTGTGAGGCATTGTGACACAAGTCTTCTGATCCTTTCTCCAAATGTTAGTTGAGCATGTTACATTGAATTTACCGAGGAGTGATTTATAAGGAAAGTTACTTACATGTATGGCTACTTAATGCTAAGCTGGATCTAATCAGTTTATATGGTTAGTACTGCAGATGGCCATATACTCTACACTGGCAGCCTGCATCTGGAAAGGATGGAGGGGTGTGAGTAAGAATAGAATAATAACTTACAAGTACTTAGCAACTGAAGTCCACGTCCTTCCGCCTGCTCATTTTTTTTCAAAACTGCCTTCTGTTCTAGGTGCCTCATAGGGTATGTATAGATACATATGTGTACTGTGGGTTGTGTGATTTTTTTTGTTTGTTTGTTTTTTTTTTAACATAGAAGTTTAATTTGGTTCAGTATTACTTCTTGTAGTTCAGAGGTGATTTGGGTGACTTTCTAAGAGTATTCCATGGTTAAGAGACATGTGAATGGTGGTTTTAGGAATGGAGAAGCAGAGGTAAAAAAGGCATTTATGTTGGATAATTGATCATATACCTTCCTGTTTCTCAAATAAAGTTTTCAAATATAGTGTGTTAAAACTATGCCGAGATGATGTCTGTCAGATAACACATTCTCTCACTTAGTAATGTGGTAAGCATCACTATGTGATTCATATGTAAAGATCCTTTTCCAGAACATTTATGGTAGAAGGCCACACGATGAACTGATGTTTATGAACATGATATCAAAATACTAAAGAAAAATATTAACGTGAAAGTATTAGTATGCTCTTGAACTGTTTTTAGGTGCCACAGGCCTTCTAAATATATACGTGTATAATACATTCTTTTTTCATGTAACAAATTGATATTGCATAACACTTATTACTGACTTCTGGGACTACTGCAAATGTGTTTTTTAAATGTGCTGTTTGCCTGAACAGCTAAGGAACATGTGTACAAGTCTTTTTAATTTAGCGGTTTTTTTCTTTAGTTTTAATTTTAGTCTGCTAGTGTTGTTTCCATGCCTAAGTAGTTTTGTGTATAAGGGCTGGCCCAGCTTTAGCCATATTGAAAAACGTGGGAATCCTAAATATCTTGTCAGTAAAGACCGAGGTTTTATGGAAGAAAAAGTCTAGAGTATCAGTCGACCTTTTATTTTTTACTTTTTGAGATTGTTGGCACATCACAGTGTGGTTGGATATGCATTCTAATTTATTTTTTTGTTTGGTTGGGTTTTTTTGTGCATGAGAGCCTGCTGAGAAATAGGAAGATGAATCAGGGTTATTGTCAATCAATTTTCACTGTAGTCTTAAGTAATAAAAGCCTGTTCCAGAAATTGTAAGTATTCAAAACAATTCTTTGGTGTCCTGTTCATGGTTTTTAAAATCAAAGAAGAGGTGACACTTTGTTTCTGGTAAGATAAGTCTTTGACTTAAACTGCGATATAAATCAAATTATTTATCTCCCATTTATCAAACCATCACTGATTATAGCACTGAAAAAGTTCTCTAATTGCTGAAATTGCCTTTAGCATAACTTCTTTAGCATTCAAGATGGCATTCATCTTGAATGCCATTATGCAGCACATGCGGGACAACGAGGGGATCGGGCTCAGCCAGCATGGGTTTATGAAAGGGAGGTCCTGCCTCACTAACCTGGTCTTCTTCTATGATAAGGTGACCTGCTTAGTGGATGAGGGGAAGGCTGTGGACGTTGTCTATTTGGACTTTAGTGAGGCCTTGGACACTGTCTCCCACAGCATTCTCCAAGCCGTGAGTGCCAGCTTCTCCAGGACAAGTGCACTCTGCGCTGGGTTAAAAATTGGCTGGATGGTCGAGCCCAGAGAGTGGTAGTGAATGGAGTCAAATACAGCTGGCAGCTGGTCCCGAGTGGTGTTGCCCAGGGCTCAGTATTGGGGCCGGTCCTGTTCAATATCTTCATTAATTATCTGGATGAGGGGATTGAGTGTACCCTCAGTAAGTTTGCAGGTGACACCAAGCTGGGTGGAAGTGTTGATCTGCTGGAGGGCAGGAAGGCCCTACAGAGGGACCTGGACAGGCTGGATCGTTGGGCCGGACCCAACGGTATGAGATTCAACAAGGCCAAGTGCCGGGTCCTGCACTTGGGTCACAACAACCCCATGCAGTGCTACAGGCTTGGGGAGGAGTGGCTGGAGAGCTGCCTGGAGGAAAAGGACCTGGGGGTGTTGGCTGACAGCTGGCTGAACATGAGCCAGCAGTGTGCTCAGGCGGCCAAGAAGGCCAACGGCATCCGGGCTTGTATCAGGAATAGTGTGGCCAGCAGGAGCAGGGGGGTGATCGGGCCCCTGTACTCAGCACTGGTGAGGCCACACCTTGGGTGCTGTGTTCAGTTTTGGGCCCCTCAGGACAAGAAGGACATTGAGGTGCTGGAGTGTCCAAAGAAGGGCAACAAAGTTGGTGAAGGGTCAAGACAACAAGTCTTATGAGGAGCGGCTGAGGGAGCTGGGGTTGTTTAGTGTGGAGAAGAGGAGGCTGAGGGGAGACCTTATTGCTCTCTACAACTCCCTGAAAGGAGGGTGTAGTGAGGCAGGGGTCGGTCTCTTCTCCCTAGTAACAAGCGATAGGATGAGACGAAATGGCCTCAAGCTGCGCCAGGGGAAGTTTAGGTTGGATATGAGGAAGAACTTCTTCACTGAAAGGGTTGTCAGGCATTGGAACAGGCTGCCCAGGGAAGTGGTTGCGTCTCCATCCCTGGAGGTATTTAAAAGAAGGGTAGATGTGGTGCTTGAGGATATGGTTTGGTGGTGGACTTGGCAGTGATAGGTTAGCGGTTGGACTCAATGATCTTAAGGGTCTTTTCCAACCTTAACGATTCTATGATTCTTTCAAGCTTTGCAACAATTTTGTGCTGACCATGTGCCTGTATTGAGTCTGAGGTGTGGGTTTGTGGAAGCTGTTTTTAAACTTATGTTAAAATGTGAAGGTTTAAAAGAATGCTAATTTTTAAATATCCCCTGTAGTCTCTGAAACCAGTTTGTCAGAACCATATAGTAGCATATCAGGTTCTGAAAGCAGCAATTAAATATTATAAATTGACCTATGCCATTGATTTGGTATGTTTTAACATGTAGATACAAGGGTATCTGAAATAAGAGTATGATTCTGCTGAAAGGATTGCAGAAATAAGAGATTTTTGTATGAGACACTGGTAGTTTAGATACAGAGCTTTTTTTGACCTGTGAAGTCTCTTCTCTTTCTCTGTGTTTTTCCTTATTGTTGGACAATATAAATTAGATCCAATACTACTCTTTCCTAAGGAAGTTTAGAATGGACACCCCACCAGCAGCTCTGAAGCTTTTCTGTAGTCTAGCAAGGGCCAGCTTCTAAGTTTTATGGCACAAGCTTGACAGGCCAGTAGAATTTCAAATGTAGTGTATGCAGAGCTGCTTTTGCATATTTGGGGGAAATACTGCACTACTTCAAAGACGACAATTAAATCCTTATCTTTAGGTGGTGTTTGTGAATACTTAATGAAAGTAAGGGAGTGTTCAACATAGAATCAAACGTGAATAAGAACAGTGGGGAAACAGTATTTTGATAAGAAGAGGGGAGACTTTATTTTAAACAACTGTTTGAATTAAGTAAACTATGAAACTGAACATTTGGGGGGGTCTGGCATTTTATCATTTGTATAACTTTTAGCTCATATGTCACTTTGATATTTCTGGGTAAGATTTGTTTCAGTCGAATGAGGAGAAAGTTCTGTAAATTTTAGGAAGACTTGTTGGGTGAGGAATGAGGGGAAGGAATCAAATCCAGAATTTGCTGAAAGTGGCCATGTGAGAAATGGTGGAAGCCAGCTGCCAGCTTGATGTGTTTGACAGAGTTTGTGGCTGTCCAAGACGGCACGAACTGACCCAGGACCCATGACTTCAGTTCCATTTGCCATAAACTAGATGCTTTTCTCATATTGCAGCAAAAGGAGGAGAGGATCTGGGCAGCACTTGCATTTCTGAGACAATCTTAATACCTTTTTTGGGGTAGCCTTGGCTTCTCACTGGATGAGACTAAAGTTCTGTTGCAGCAATCAGGAAAATATGACAGTGTAATTAAAAATGTGTGTATATTTTTTTGAAAATGAAGAGCCAACCTAAGTTTATTTTCTTTCTGGCACTTGCAGCCAGATTTCACAGATGTTGTTCTTTTTATTATGTGTTTAATGTAAGGTTTGTGTCTTTTCTTAGCTGACAATCAAAGAATAAGTCACAGAATGGATTGTTGTCAGGCCTGGAAGGTGAGGTTATCCAAACTTGCCACATCAGCTAATGGGGTAACTGACAGCAATAGTAGGTTTCTTCTCCATTGACTAGAATTAGTCCAGATTAAACTTGCTTTATGAGGAAATTTCATTACAAAAGTGAGGTTTGAGAATCCTGAATCCTTTCCTGACTTTGGCAGCATGTGTTCAACAGGTACACGGCATTGCTAAGTCCATTCCATTTACCTGTGCTCCTCACGATACTTTGTTTTGATACCTTGTTCCTTAACATTGTTCTGCATAGTCTCCATTTTTATGTCAGGGTTCAAGTGAGGAGCTGTGTCCCGACTCATCTTGAATCCCATTGCTATCGTTCCTTAGAGAGGGAGGAGGAGGGGTGTTCCTCAGCCTTCGTGCAGTCAGTTGATCCTCTTCCCCAATCTACTTCTAGTTTTTTGTTCCCAATAGCTTCTACCAACTTCACGTGCTGGTCTTCATTAGACTGGTGGAGTTCTTGTTTTCTTTATAGTTTAAATGGTGCAGCCTTTTTTGTTTTGTTCTATGTGCTTCCTGTGATACTGTTAAAAGTTAAAGGAGCAATGAGAATTTAAAAGCTTCTTCCTACCAACAGTTCCTTATTCATGAGAACGTGTGTAATTAGCATCCCTGAATTTTACTTGTAGGCTTTGTAGGCTTTTCTCTGCATTCAAATATGCTTACTGCAGAGAGAATCAGGGGGGTTGGTAGTTAAAGAGAATGATTCTGCAGTTTCAGAACAAAGCAAATGTGCACTCCTGGCAAAAAGGATGCTCTGCGTCCAGATGCGTTTTCCCACTGCTTTCTTGTGCCAGCATTATAATTTACTTGGCCACCTAATTGTAAGGTTTTTGCCAGGTTTTGTGTTGAGCTGGATCAGTTCCATGAGTTAGTTTACTGTGCAACTAGCACACAAGTGCTAGTGCCTATAAAAAGGAGGTTATGGAAGCCTGTGGTCAGGTTTAAAGTGAAATGCAGCAATAGCCTGCATGAAGAGGACCGTCTTAGAAAGAAGTGGCATATAACGCTGCTGAGGTGTCTTTGTGGGGAAGCAAAGTTTGAAGTTGAACAGATTATAATGTCAAGTTGCATACCCAAGTTGTTTTATGACATTTCATCAGACTTGTTAACGTACTAAATCATCAAATGTATAAATTCTCAGTACTTGGATCCAACTTAAAAGTTGACCCTGTTTTTAGTGCGTGGTTGGATCAGATGAGCTCCAGAGGTCCCTTCCAACCTAAATTATTCTATGATTTTTGTTTTTGTTTTAAGCTGTCATTTAAATTAGCTTTCAGTCTCCAGTTACAGCTTGCAAACGGTAAGAAACCTTTTCTGCATAAAATACCAGTATTTGCTTAATACTGGTATTAACTATTAAGTGTACTAGCAAAAAAAAAAGATGGCTATCTTTAGAGAGGTGTTTTGTGGGAGGTGGTGAGACACTTTAAGTCATTCAGATGCCTGTCAGGTAAATAGCTAGTATTAAAATTCTGTGCAGCAAATTGTTGAAACATACAATTTTTCCAGTGGAACTCCTGTTATATAAATAGCCTTTGGAAGAGGAGTGTTCCCGAATAATGAGTCATTGCACAAAGTTTTGTCTGCTACACCCTGATGTGACTACAAAATTCTCCTTAGGAGTTGAAAATCTGAAGCAGGGCTGATGTTTTTCAGCGGAGGCAGTCTAGAATTATGTACCATGAAGTTGTTGCTAGAAATACGAAGCTAGTTTTAGTTGGCTGAAAATAACCGTCATGTGACAGACAAGCATTACATTGTCATTTGGCTGTCCTTATCATATAGCATTGTGGGTCAAGTTTACATTAGTTCAGTTGCAAGCATTTTTACCTAAGGGATTTATACTTGTGATGTAAATTGCATACCTTTTGCATCTGTTTTAATTAAGACGTTAATTGAGGGAGTCTAGTACAGATTCTACCACTGTTGTTTTCATAACCGTTGCATTCCTTCAGTTAGATCCTGGCTCACATGTATTATCCAAACCAATTGAAATAGTTTCTTTGGGAAGATTTTGAAATATGTAACACTGAATGCAAAAGTAAATGTATTGACCAGCCATTGTCTTGTGTTCCATCACTGTCTACCTTAAAAGGAAGGTGGGAAGAAAGCGGGTGAACCTCTAAAAATGCAGTATTTTCCTGTTCTATTTTTTAAAAGTAACCACAAGATATGTTGAAGCATTGAGGTAGCTATAAAACCTTAAGTGTTCTGATTTGAATTAATTGTACGGTATTATGATCCACACTTCTGCTCCTAAAGTTTGTGAGTGTTCATTTTTAAAATAGCTTACTAAAAAAAATGGATTGTGCAGAAGAGAACATTTTGGGGGGGGGAACTCAAATGGAAATTATCAGCTCAGGAAGCTCATGGTTTGCTTTGTATTACTGCATCTTTGTAATGCATGGTTCTTTTTGCCTTATTTCAGATCTGCATAGCTTGGTATAAAAAAAAAAAGTACCTGTGCTTTCTCAGATGCCCTTCTTCACATAGCATATCATGTAGACTGTTAACTTGATTAGCTTTGAAAAACAATAGTGAATAAGTTTACAACTTTATGTCCAAAAATTCAGCGAGAACTCTTGTGGCATTCTTCTGCAGGGAAGAGTATTACAAGACATACTCAGAGCTGTTAGTTTTTGGGCAGGCTTATAGAGCAAATGCTCAGGACTTGGTAGTTAGCAAGTTTGATCTGTCTGCATGTTTCAAGCAGGCTGTTAATGTAATGAATGTATGATGCTTCAAATGAGGAAATGTTTTTTCTTAGTTTGTTAATATTTTCTAGTACAGTAAACTTGCTGGTCCAGAATTTTGAAAAATTGTAATTTGTGTTGTGGCAAGTCTCTTCCTTCCTCCCCCAGTCTACTGATCCATATTGTTAACTGTTGAACTAGAATACTAAACTCTCCTGTATGTGTGGCTAGGAAGTTGTCTTAGTCAAGTAATCAATTTTATGATGCAGACTAAATTTATATTTTAAAATGCTGTGTTCCTCACCCAATGACTTTCTCCTAAAATACTTGAACTAGAAAAAGAATGCTTTTCTACCCGCCCACCCTCTGCCAGTTAAATGTCAAATAGCAGCCAGGAAATGATAAGAGTGTGTTTCACAGGGAGAACAGAAAACCCTGTGTTCAGTCATTTGACTTGTATGTGTTATAAGAACATTTAATAGTGATCGATTAAATTAGTTTAAATTTAGTAATTGCTTGTTCTCTATTTCTCATGATAGTCTTTATTTTGGTTTGTGTTTTAGGGAAAGCATTTGGGCTGTTGAAAGTGGTTTGGTTTTGGTTTGTTTTCTTTTTTTCTTTCTTGGGTGTGTTAGGTATGAATACTCTGTTGATGTGAATGTACCTAAACTGTCCTATGTCCCTCTGATAAAATCAGTTTTATTTTTTTTCCTGTCCTGCTCAAATAAGTCTTCTATGATAATTAATTTTTACTACATTTGATTATGTATAAAGCTTTTTTAAAAGTTGATATAATATGTGCTTGTGTTGTTTTCAGGTCTTGACATAGATGTATGATAACAGAAGACATTTGCCAACAATTGGGGTTTTTTAGTTCCTTTGTGTTTTGAAATTGTTGCAATGATAGTATGAGTTTTCATTCCTGTATGTTTCTTATCTTTCATGAGCTCTCTACTGTGAATAACAAAAATGTTGCCAATCTGTTCTTTTTGTTACTTTAATTTGCTAAAAACACCCCGATGAAGTTTCGGGCTTTTTTCCCCCCCCCTTTTTAGTTCATTAAAGTAATCCATTACACACAGAGCCATAGCAACAGCCTGAAAATAGATTTGATTAAGAAAAACAACAACAAAACAAACCAAAACCCACCTTTTTTTACAAAGCAGTTTCTCCTATAATAATACAAACTTTACTATACGAGAGATGAGGAACTACAAATGTGTTCTTTTAAAACAGTAATTCAGGGGTATGTGATTTGTTCCAGCACACACGTTATTATTGGTGAACCTGCTTCCTTTATATTTTTCGGTTTTCTGGCACAGCTAGGAAGGAGGTCTGTTGTGCTAGTAACACCATAACAATACTTCTGACAAAGCTGTCAATGGAAGTGCAAGTGTCTATAACTGAAATTAGGTATTTTTCCTCTTTTTTTAAACTTTTGTGCTAGTGCTTATACCTCTGTTAGGTTTGGGGAGAGGGTCTGCACAGTGTTGTTCTGGATATTATGCAGGACTGGGAGGGAGTTGCAGAGGGCATTCACTTGTTTGGGAAAAAGTGAAGATAGGACCCTTAAGGCCTAATGGACAATTTTTGAAGATGTTAAAACATTTACCTGAGAAATGGGTAATAGGAAAACTCTGTGGGATACCAGGGGACAGTCTGTGCTGGTTCTGGCTGGAGATATCCAAACTTTAGTCTTCACTTCAAATGAGTTTGGTCTTTGGGTTGTAGAATATTTGGCAGATATTTTCTAAAACTTTTTTTAGAGTGAGAAGTTGAGGCGTTTGTGCTTGAAATGTAGCTTTTCTAAAGGGATGGAAGTGATTGTAGCTTTTACCTACAGTTACATTAAAGCATTTATCCTTGACTTGATTCACGTTTGTGTCCTCAGGGTGCAAGCTGAAAAACTATAGAATATCTTTTAAGCTTCAGTTGACTGAAAAGCAATGGAAATGTATCCACTTGCCAGATAGAGGAGGTTAGTTCGTCAGTGTTCCTCAAATTGACAAGTTTTAAGCTCTGACAAATCACTTTGGAATTTCCTCTACTGTAAAGATCTGATTTTTGATTCCCATGTAGCACATAAGTTTCTAGTTTAGATGTAACCTGTAAGAATTTATGAGGTCATTTGCTTTCTTTCTTGAGACATGCAGTGCTTTGGGGAAATGGTTTTTCTTTTTGCCAACCCCAGCGGTCTTGTGCATTCTCATTTGTTCTAGTTTCTTCCTCCAGCAATGAAAGTGATAAACTCTAGCTCCGCTTTCTGCTGCTGTGATTGTTTGCATTGCCAGGCACATGGAAATAACATTCCTGTCTGTCATACTCTAGTGAACGCAGTGTATATGTAAAGCTGGTACATTGTGATCTCCCACTAAGTGAAATGGAAAAAATCTCTGATTTGGAGCAGCTCAGATTAGTCAATGATGTGGGATTTGAGATGTCACTATTTTAACAGAAAGTGACTATATGAGCTCCTGAGGATAAAAGAGAACATTGAGAATGAGACATTGAAATACATATCTCAAAGACTGTTTTTAATTTTTTCCAACATAGTTTACAAGTTACTTTTGATTGCAGACATTACCATAGGCAAATAGATCTTCAACTTTTTAGTTAAAGCAAGTGTCTTCAATTTATTTAGTTTAACATAAAAATGTGTCTTAGGTGAATAGTAAGCTTGGTGACTGATGTCCTAACAATTTTTCAAATACATTGAGCAGACTCAGGACTGTATCAGGTGCAGCAAATCATATATGGCAAAAAGAATGGTGGATTGCATTTTGACATCCCTTTGATATTGAAAAGAAATAAAAACCTTGCTTTTTTTCCCCAGAGGCTAGTTGTACATGGAATTAATCTTCCAATTCTTGAAAATACTTTTTTCAGCTGGAATGATATAGTTGCGAATTAACTGCTATTTTTTCCAGATCTCTGAAAATAACTAGCATTTTACTCAGGGGGTTTGATTTCATTTTAACTGTCATCACTGCATTCTTCTAAACTCAGTGTGATGTCTTTTGCAAGAAAGCTGTTACATATGATCAGAGCTGCATACAGATATTAGACTGCTGAAAATATCTGTAAGTTGTACTGGGCTGAGATTAAGGCCTAAAACAACACAGTCAATAGTAAAAGCCATAAAAAAGAATCTATTGCCAATTAGTGCACACTATGAAGTTTGCTGTAGCAAACTCTAATGTAGATTCATCTACAGGACCTGGGCATCTCATTTCAGAGATGTAAGCCTCTTTCTGCCACCTGTCTTTAGTCAGTGGGAGGGATGAGCTGCATTTTTTGCAGGAGGTCCCTTTTCTCTGTATAATAAGAACCTAGATTAATGAGGTTATAACTTCACTGCTACTTTTTACATGCCTAAATTTAGCAAGGAGTAATGTGGGCCACAGCTGTTAGATTTTAATTAATACATGTAGTAAATACTATGTTGTAGAACTTCTCAAAAAACTACGAGCAGTGTGCAGCAGCATCTGTTGTAAAATCTGCTGAGAGTTTAGGAGCTAACAGTGACTTGGCTGCATATAATTACTCCCCGTGTGTGCACAAACATTAACCTCTCCTGCTTTTGAGCGAAGTGGCATAGTTTTTCTGGCATTGCCATGGGCAAAACTTCTTGAAGCTACATTTCAGGGAACTGGTTGACTGGGTTGTTGATTATTTGCAGTTCAGGCAGTTGTCTTTAATTGACAGAGATTTCTTTCCACTTGTAGAATTAATATTCAGTTTGGTTTTGGGGACAAGGTGTTTGGTTTCCACTCAGAACTAGAATATACTGAACCTAAATTTAGACATATAAGTCTGAATTATTTTTCAGTCAGTACAGGCACCTCGAGAGGACCTTATCTGGCCACAGGAGAAATGTTTGAAGATGTCAGACATATCCCTCCAGAGGCCCTTACTTTTCTCTGTTAATGGTTAAGCAAATGTAGAGTGGCTAGATTATTCTTGGACATGTAACAGATAGAATTCTGAACACCAGAGAAGAATAATTCAGCAATTGCAGTTGCCTACTCATCACCAGTATTGGAATCTTTAAAATGGAAACCTTTGAAATTGCTGTGGAGCCATATATAGGTAAAAAAATGTTGCTGAGATGTAAAAAGAATCATCTTGTTGTAAACTGCAACCAAGATCTAGTGGGTACGATCTGATTATCTCCATTCAGCTATACACTATGGAAATATCCAAAGTGGGACAGTGGGTGTGGATTAATATGCAGAAATTGTGAACTCAGTTATAAGCAAGCAGGTCTTTAAAGACTCTATTGTGTGCTTGATGTTATGATTCAGTTGTAGGCAGTATGTTTATAGAGTGGCTTACTACTGCTGTCATTAACTAAAGTAGTATTGATTTATGATGGCTGTTTCTACTGCTGGATTTGGAAGTAGAAGAATATAGACTGGAATGGTTGAGTTTGGAGTAAAGAATATTCAAGAGATTCCTGAATGCTTGAGTTATCTTCAATGTTGATGATAATCAGAAATATGAGAGGTGGCAGCTCTGTGCTGCATTTATAAAAGGAAAAATGTATCCAGCTCTTCTTTCTTCACTCTTGCTACCTCTCTGTCCTGTCTATCTATCACCCAACAATTCCAGCAGTTTAATGCTGGAATGTTCCTCCTCTGCATCCAAGAAAATTCTGAATTGTAATCACTCAGCTGCTTGCTACCCATCATTTGTTTGAAGGGCAGTAACTGCCTTTACCCACAGCTGAAACTAGCTCTGTATAATCATCTTCATGCAAGCACTTGCTGAGCATAAGGGATGGCTGACTGTATAGGAACAGGTTTTTGTGGTTCAGGCCAGTAGCGGTGCACACTTGATTGGGCATGCTACCTGGAAGTACGCTGATGGTATTAGTGGAAATCTTTGCTATATACTCAAGATGGTAATTTTTTCACAGTTTACTTTCCACTTAAGGGCTGGCTTTGTAACTGCTTGTGTAAAAACTACAGTATATTTTTTCAAAAAATATAGGAACATATATCTCTAAACATATGCAAATAAAATAAGTGGATTTACGTTAAAGGCAGAGAAATTAAAATAGAGTATAATTTAAGACACATATGGCCAAACGTAAAACTTCCCAAACAACAGGGGAAGGCAGATTATTAGTTTCCCAATATTGTTTTAAAAAATGGCTTGTTTAGAAAGGGGATTTATGTTTTTTAGAGTTTACTATCACTTTCTTTCCCTGTTTTTTAAATGGAAAAACTCTTCAATAGAGGCTGGAGAGTGTTTTGATGCAGAGCATTGTAAGACAACTATTTTGAAAGATGGTATCGGTGATGGTTCGCAGTCACAACATGAGAGAAGCCGTCTGTGTCTGCGGCAAGCTGGAATCTCAGGGGATATTTCCTGGAACCAGGGCCTGCAGGAATTTTGGTAGAGTGGAGGGGAGCACTGCAAGCTGGCAACTGGGCTTTTTATTTCAATGTAGTAATTTGTATTTTTGTATTTACTACTGAACTCTTAAAAGATGTCACCTTCTTGAAACCTGGTCACTAATTTAGAAAAGGTAAAATGCTGGTTTAAAACTCCAGATTTCCTACTTAGAGCGGTATTTTTTTTCCCTTGGCTTTGTTGATTTGTAAAGAGTTGCATAGATGGACAAGTGACTGAATAAATGTTGCTGTGTACACAAGTCAAAGTCAACAGGACTGTCAAGTATCTAGGCGTGTTTTAACTAAAATATTGCAACGTGTAGTAGTGTGTTGGAGAAAATGTACTGCATGCCCGTTGGTACTCATTTACTCATTTACCTCAATTTCAGTTGAGGGGCTTAATTTTCCTTGTTGCTAAGTGGGGACTTTATTATGTTGCAAACTCAGAGGTGCCTGCAGGCAGTATTCATCTGTTTGTGGATGATCATAAATCCTGCAGTGCTGTGGATGGTATGTTTTGGTATTGAATTCACTTTCTGATGAAAACTATTGTACTGTTCTAGAGAGACACTCCAAGCACACTTTGTCCTCCTACTTGTTCTGGGTGTAGCCTAGAACAGCAACTTCTGTAAGTGTGAAAGTCTGTTTATTTCAATTTTTTACTGCTGTTAATGGAAATTGATTTCATCACTGTCAATTTTAACTCTCGGTGCTGGGCTGTCAGTCTGTTCTTAATGTTGTATTTGTCTTAGGCACTGTATCCACGTGCCAGGACAAAATTGTGTATGTTATGTCTACCTGCTGAAGGATTCTTCCTCTGAGCCTACCGAATTCCTAGGAGTTTGGCAGCTGACTCTGCTTCAACCAGGTTTTTACACAGTTTTCTAATTCCAGGGAAAAAAAGTAAAACCTTTGCATTTATATATGAAAGCCTAGTGCTTCTGACCTTCCCACAATATTTTTTCTGTTGGTGACTGTGTGGCTGACAGAAAGCATCGGTCTTGTGGGAGATTTGCAACTTGCTGGATGTTATACTGTACAGGTGCCATATGTGTTGATCTGGTAGTGTAAGTATGCATATTTTCCTCAGAGGATGTGGTTTCAGTAGCATCCTTTCCTTCTGCAGGTTTGACTGAAGTACACTTACTCTGCTTTTTCTAAAATAGCTTCTTAGATAAGAGGTGCTAAGCTCAGTCATGGGACAGATACTCCAGCTGAAAGTCAGGCTATTGAAACAGATCCATGATTTGGACGTATACATGAATTGCAAGATGTGGGTACAGATTGAAAACATTCTGGTAAAACCTTTTTTTTTTTAAAAAAATATATAATGAAAATACCTTTTCTACTTCAAAACCAAGTGATACTACTGGGTGGGGATTTGATGGGGATTTTTATGTGTTGAACATTGTCTTCTGTCATTTGATGAAAATCTTTTTTCCTCTAAAGCAACTTTCATTGGTAACACATAGAGTCAAAATAGTAAGACTGATATTTTAAGGATGAGGAAAATAGTTAATTTAGTTGGGAGGCAGTCTGGGTTTTGGTTCCACCTTGTAACTCAAACATATGATGTAGCATACCTAAGTTTAGAAACTTGGTTTAGCAGGGAGTGCTTCAATGTCTTTCCTTAGCAACCCAGGCTACCAAAAACATGCTAGAGCTGCCCTTCCTGGTCTGTACTGAAGAATGGTAGTGAACTACATGTTTTTAAGGTGGAGTTTATAAACAGAAATAGGATAATGATGCTTGCAATTGCAGGGGATCGGAATTCAGTGGTCAGAGTGTTTTCTAGTTATGTATTCATTGGTATTGTATTTTCAGCATGATCTTACATGAGGATAAGGGCCACCCTAAAAATCTAGAGCATCAGTTTTACCTTAGAGTAAACTTACCTGATACAAGGGAATTTCTAAAATGGAATGAATATTTTTTTCTTGCTTGTTTTTTTTTTTCTATTTTGGTCTTTTTTTCTGCAAGGGGCTTAGCATTTTTGGGGTAGAAGGGGTGAAGGAGGGTGACAACAGCTGCTAAGGATTATAGCCAGCCTTTGCAGAAGCTGAGAGGATATTCAGAGAAGGATAACTCCATAGTACTACTTTGTTTTCTCTTTCCTTTAGACTCTTCTTCAGACACTTTTGGTTGCTGTGTTAGCTGGATCTTTGATCTCTAGTGCAGAAGTTGCTATGTTATGTGTTGCCAGTGAAATGTGTGATATATTTTGAATATCTTTTTCTAACAAATAACACCATACTGTATTCTGTGCTGAAATACAGTTCATTAGGGGGCACAAAATTGTTTTAGAGAGGATAGAGAACAAATGTAATGAATCTTAGAAATTCTACTGTGTACCTGATTATTAGAAATATTGAGCTTTGTATAAGAACCTCATATAAGAATCTGGTTAAATGCTTGAATGGAAGAACCAGAAAGAGTTACACGTGTAAGCTGTTTGTCATCTGATACCAGATGCTATCAGGTTAACTAGGGCTTTCCTCCCTGCCATTTGTTATCACTATGTTAACTGAGACCCAAATTAAACATGGCCACTTGTTTTGATTTCACATTATTAGGATGTTCTGCTTTCTGTTACTTTCTCAGCAGAGTTTTATAGTTTCTGAGAGAGTTTATCACTGAAGATTTATGGGTTCAACAAAACTGCCAGACAGTCTGTCTATACTCTTTATACTTTCTGGATTTTATATAATAAGTTTCTAGTGTTTCAGCTAGAAATGGTACAGGGGCATTTTAAAATACCTGTAATACCTTGAATGATTTCTGATTATGTTTAAAAAGGGTTTTAATACTAAGAATAAACTCTGGATAGTACTGGATGCAGTGCAGTATGTAGAAGTTACACACTTCTGCTGGTGTTAGAGTCAGATTCAGTGAAAACATGAGCATGTGTATATTTCAGTGTAAGAACAAAATAATAAGCACATAAGAGCTAAATAATGAGCATATTCTACAGACTTGTTTGACTTCTCAGGATGCAGGTTAACCCAGCTTGAATTTACATGCTCTGATACTGTATTTTAGCTTGAATATCACCAAAAAAATCAAGTTTTCCCTTTTGCTCTTTTCTAATTTCAAACACAAATTTGCAGTTTGCTCACCCCCAAACCAATAAAGAAGTGAATTCCATTTGTCTATGGGAGTTCATATAGATTTGTTTCAAATGTATTGTGAGTTCTTGGTTACATTAAAAAAAGAAGAAAAAGGTTAACCTGTGAAATTTGGGGTTCAGTAGATGGAGATGTTTAGTCTTAGTGAATCCGAGCTCCTGAATACAGGGCTTGGTAAAGCGGGTAGTGGGTCAGTGGAGTGAAAGGAGAAGAAATCTTCAGTGTTTTAGTCTAGACAGCAACAACAAGGATGGCTGACGATTTGGTGCAGAGCCCAGCACTTCTTTTCTTAGCTGTAGACAATTCAAAGGGTAGTAAGTTGTGCTGCGGCACTGGGTTGTATAAGCTATTTTGAAAGCTAATGTTTAGCAATCCAGAGAGGAAAATTTTTCCTCTGGTGACAATCAAGAGAGCAAGACACTGGCATGCAGTAGAGTGGGAACATGTCTGGACTCTCAAGGGAACTGAAAAGGAATTTGTTATACAGGCTTAAAAATACAAAATATGTCACGTTTTTGAAATGTGACAAATTGAAAATAAGGTGCTAATGATTTATAAAATTTTTAAAACCTGAAACTCAAATTTCAAGGTATTAAGACTTTATTTGGGGAAAGGAGGAGAAGGAATGAAATTACTTTTGAGAATAAATGGGTAAAGTTGATAACATGCCAAAAAGTAGTACTGAGCAAGATTTTTCAAGAGGTAAGATCCAGTGAGCCCTTATAGCTATGGTTCAAGCTATGCATTTCAGCAGTTTAAACATTTAAAATCTGGGTCTCTGCTTTCAGTGATGATTGCAATGCTTATGGGAATTCGGAGATGTGCTAATGTGGGCTGTCGTGAAATGTTGTATTTTGTAAACATTGGTTGCACTAGGTGTCTATAACCTGGTGTGACAGCAAGACTTCAATCAGTATAAATTCTGTTATTGATATTTTGCTTGTGTAGAGTGTTATGCTATTGAGTCTTTGGTTTTTTAACTCTGCTCGTCCTGGCCTTCCATTGGACATCAGCATTTAAAATATAATTGTTATTGCTTTGAATGCCCACAGAAGGCGAGACTGGAAAAGGGCATCCTGCTGTCATAACAGTTGGTAATAAATTCTGGCCTTCTGAACAAAGAATCACAGAATGGTGGGGTTTGAAGGGACCTCTGGAGATCATCTTGTCCAACCCTCCCTGCTTGAGCAGGCACACCCAGAGCAGGGGGCACAGCATTGTGTCCAGGCAGGTTTTGAATGTCTCCAGGGAAGGAAGTCTCCCTGGGCAGCCTGTGCCGCTGCTCTGGCACCCGCACAGGAAAGAAGTTTCTTCTCATACTGAAGTGGAACTTCCTGTGTTCCAACTTGTGCCCATTGCCCCTTGGCCTGCCATTGGGCACCACTGAAATGCATCTGGCCCCATCCTCTTGACACCTACCCTTTAGATATTTATAAGCATTGATAAGATCCCCCCAGTCTTCTCTTGTCCAGGCTGAACAAACCCAGGTCTCTCAGCCCTTCCTCATAAGGGAGATGCTCCAGTCCCCTGATCATCTTGGTAGCTCTCTGCTGGACTCTCTCCAGTAGTTCCCTGTCTGTCTTAAAATGGGGAGGCCAGACCTGGACGCAGCACTGCAAATGTGGTCTCACTAGGGCAGAGTAGAGGGGGAGGGTAACCTCTCTCAATCTGCTGGCCACGCTCCTTTTAATGCACCCCAGGACACCGTTGGCCTTCTTGGCCACAAGGGCACAGCTTGTTGTCCACCAGTGCTCCCAGGTCCTTCTCAACAGAGCCGCTTTCCAGTAGTTCAGCCCCCAGCCTGTGCTGGTGCATGGGGTTGTTCCTCCCCAGGTCCAGAACCTTGCACTTGCTCTTGTTGAATTTCATGAGGTTCGCCTCGGCCCAGCTCTCCAGCCTGTCCAGGTCTCGCTGGGTGGCAGCACAGCCTTGTGGTGTATCAGCCACTCCTCCCAGCTTGGTGCCATCAGTGAACTTGCTGAGGGTACACTCTGTCCCATTGTCCAGGTCATTGAAGGATATGTTGAACAGGACTGGACCCAGCACAGACCCCTGGAGAACACCACTGGTGACAGGCCTCCATCCAGACTCTGCTCCATTGATCACGACCCTCTGAGTTCTGTTGTTGAGCCAGTTTTCTGTCCACCTCACTCACCAAACATCCAACCCATACCCCCTTCGCTTGCCTGTGAGGATGCTATGGGAGACAGTGTCAAGTGCCTTCCTGAAGTCAAGATAGGCAACATCCACTGATCTCCCTTCATCGACCCAGCCAGTCACAACATCGTAGAAGGTTATAAGGTTGGTCAAGCATGATCTTCCCTTGGTGAATCCATGTTGGCTGTTTCTGATAACCTTCTTTTCCTCTACATGCCTGGAGATGACTTCCAAGATGAACTGATCCGTCACCTTTCCAGGGATGGAGGTGAGGCTGACAGGTCTATAGTTTTCCTGGGTCCTCTTTCTTGCCCTTTTTGAAGACTGGAGTAACATTTGCTTTCCTCCAGCCCTTGGGCACCTCCCCTGTCCTCCATGACGTTTCAAAGATGATGGAGAGTGGCTTAGCATGTGCCAGCTCCCTCAGCATCAGGGCCCATGGATTTGTGAGGATCCACTCTGCCTAAATGATCTCTAACCCAATCCTCCTCAACCAAGGGGAAGTCTCCTTTTCTCCAGATTGCCTCTCTCATCTACGGGGGCTGAGATTCCTGAGGAACCAGCCTTAGCAGTAAAGACCGAGGCAAAGAAGGCATTCAGTAACTCTGCCTTCTCTGTATCCTGTGTCACCAGGGCACCCACCTTGTTCAGGAGTGGGCCCACTGTATCCCCAGTCTTCCTTTTACTGATGATGTATTTAAAGAAGCCCTTCTTGTTATCCTTCACATGCCTTGCTCAATTTAGTTCCAAGTGGGCCTTGGCCTTGTGCCATCTCTGCACACCCTGACAACATTCCTATATTCCTCCCAAGTGGCCAGTCCCTTTTTCCACATACTGTGAACCTCCCTCTTCCATTTGAGTTTCTCTGGAAGCTCTTTGCTCATCCATGCAGGTCTCCTGGATCCTCTGCCTGACTTCTTCCTCCTGGGGATGCATGGGTCTTAAGCTTGGAGGAAGTGGTCCTTGAATACTGTCCAGCTCTCTTGGACCCTCTTGCCTTCTAGAGCTCTAGCCCATGGGATTCCATGGGAATTAGTGTAGATAACAGCACTGTTGTAACTGTGGGTAGTGAGTGATCAAAATGTTAAACCTTAGCTCTTATGTTGCTTCACTTTAAGAGGTGCTCAATATCACTTCTGTTTCAGCTGACAATTTAGAAGGATGGTAAATGGTTAGATGAAGAAGGCTTTGAAATACTTCTGATAGGAGTCTTCTACTCCCTGTAAACTTAGAGACTCACTAAAAGATAGCAGTCTCCATTCTTGATGGATTCTGAATGATGGGTATGAGCTTTAGCAGTGTAATTGAAGGGTTTTCTTTTGGCAGGTCTGCCAGGCAGCTGATACCAGTCAGGTGTCAGGAATATGTATACACAGGTGACCTGTGAGGTCTCAGTGGACCTGCATGCTGAACATAATGACGGTGTTAGTCCCTGTCTTGCTATTATATCCAGTGATTTTGTGAATGCTTTTAAATACAAATTCCTTTAGATGGTATGATATGAAATATCAAGGATTTTTTTATTATTATATGGAAGATATTAAAAAAATTAAATTAAAAAGCCTAGCCACGAAACTGTGAGAAGTGTAACTTCATTTCCCTAGCCTGTGTATTTATTGTGCTTTTTTTTCTTGTAGAGAAAGTTTTAGGGCAAGATTAATCTTTTTATTTAGTTACATTTACTTCTAAAGGCTCTAATTCTTATTCATAATAACGTGTTTTGAGTCTTAGGAACGCTTCCTGTCAAATTTGATAAATTGTGCCACATTGCTGAAGTCACTTGTTGGAGAACTCCTGCTGTGGGAAGCAGAGATCTTGTTTTAGGCATGGTCCAATAACCTTCATTAAACTATAGAGAAAAATACTCGCTAGGTATGAAAAATATGTCTCTTTCTGTGTCAGAGGATCAGTCTTATGTCAGAGGTTCTGCATGTGAATCCTTCAGAAATTGAAAACCTTTTACGGTTCCTGCAACTTAATGCCCCCCCATACCTTTTTTTTTTTTTTTTCAACTGTCCTCCCAGTCCAAACTGATCACTGAAAAATTAACATCCTTTTTCAGCTGGAAAGTAGAAAAGAAGTGTGAACACAGTGAGTCAGGAAAAATGACAAGATCTTCTTCAGTGAGAATAAAGCAGCTTAGTTACAAAGGTGGCTTGATCTCTGTACTGAAGCCTGAGTTATGATATATAGTACTAGTGTACTAGCACCTGAAGGTAGTTCTGAACTTACAGTTGAAGACTGAAGGCTTAAAGGTTTCCATTTAGAAAGAGGTAATGGAGGAGCAAAGGAAAGCTACATGGTTCCCTCTAGCAGACATAGTTTGCCGTGTTTAGGAGAGATTCTGCATCCAGGTACGACAGAAACTCATGCCAGTGTATTTCCAGGTGTTCGGAAGGAAATTGTGTAACCACTAGTGGTAAAGCAAGGGATTTCTGTTCGAGGTGGTGTTCTTCAGGTGATTAAGCCAGGGTGCTTCTGGAAGTTAATGATGCTCAGTTTTTAATTTCTAGGCTGCACAGCTTTTCTTGAGTTGGTGTTGCAAAGGCTGAGTGTCAGGCTAGAAGTAGGATTTCCCAGTTCCCTTACTAGCAAACTACTGTTCTGTCATTCTTCCAGAGCAGCTGTTTGTAATGCCTTTCCTGGAGGACTTCGTTATGGCAAGCTGCTGCTAAGTAGGAGGTTTCTGGCTAACTTTGTATTGCAGCATGCTTGCTCCATCTCTGCAAAAATAGCAGCACTCAGGCAAATTTTATTTTGTACTCTGGAGTCAAACTGTTGAAAAGTAATGCAATTCTTGACAAGCCTCACTGTCAGTATGAGTGAAGCATATTTAATAGATGTTCAGGTGAAAGATTTGCGTGGAGAAAATGAAACTGTGCTTTGTAATGTCTCAGCATCCTTCAGTTCTGAATTCTGGCTTCTGGGCTGCTGTTTCAGTAGTATCAGAGCTCTGGAGCCTCGTTTAGTCAGGGCCCTTTTTTTTGCAAATACAGCATTATTTTGCATTGCCAAAGCCATTGTTTGCCATAAAAGTTGGGGGGAATGTCCAGGTGAGAATGTTCTTGTGGTATTGCAGGGCTGCAGAAGGATGGACTCTGAATCCACAGCTGCTACAATTTTAAGCTGATCAGAGTTTTGCTAGGCTGCTAGCAAAAATTGGAGTATTGTTAATTTTCTAAATGCTGTTCCATTGAATTCTGCAATGAGAAGGAAAACAGAGGAACAACTTTCCCAATTACAGTCTTACATATATATTTTTTTATATATATATTTTATAAAAAATCGAAGCAAAGTAGCATCTTTGTATTATTCAAATGAGAAACATAAGTACATTTATGGTCATTGGTAAAATTTTAAAATCATTAAGCATTTTGAATTTAATTTTATGTTTTAATTCTAGCACAGCAGTGTGGGTGGATGTGAGATCCCTCTGTGCAGTTTGGGCTTTAGTTAAGTTCAACAGTGTGTGTATGGGTAGGAGTGGCTCTTCTTACCAGTGCTGCTACCATTTGCAGCATTTTACGAAGACCTGTTTTATGCTGGTTTAGCCTGACATTACAAAAAACTGCCTCTGTGCTGCTAGTCATTTTCCTTGTCTCCCAGGTATGATATCTACAAACATATGTTAGGAAATACACCCTTCAGGACGTACCAGGATGCTGAAGTATCCTGAGTATGTGAGCTACTGTTTACCGCAGGTTTGAACTGGTCAGTAAATTAGGCCTTTCTTTAGACTTTAAGAAGAAGGGGGAGAGGAACAGAGGTAACAGAAGGCTGCAGTGAAATAAAACTTTCTATACCATATAAAGAATCTCAGGTTTATTACTTGAAGTATATTGATTTTATTATAGTAGCTTTCCTGTGTTAGTATTGAAACCTGGAGGTGTTGAAAAGCTGTTTGTTTCAGACTTTGTACAAGTGCCAGCTTGTTTTGTGTTTAATTGCTGTGTTGTTGAAATAATTATTTTTCACTTTGATGCTGACTCTGAAGCAGTTTGTGAGTCAGTGGAGAATATGGTAGAGATCACACTGGACAGTTTGTGCTGAATAGCCATCTATAATTTGTTGTGGTAGCTCTTAGGACTTGGTGAAGTGATAGCGGCAGTTCACTTGGGGTGGCAATGTTTGTGCTGGTAGAATGTTTTAGGAACATTTGGTGGGATACCAAGTATGTCTTTCTAATACCACTCTCATCTCATAGGTGCAAATCTGGCTCAAAGGGCGTGTAATTCCTTGGTGGTTTTATTTTTTTTCTTTAAGGTTTGTTTTGTTTTCCAGTCTGTTGTCCAAGCACTTCAGTGGCTTATGTTCCAGTTTATAAATAAAGACAATGCTTAACCCTGCTTGGCATTAAAACTGTTTCTTCCATGTAGATATGTTTCCACTTTTCCCAATGTTTCCATTTTACTTTCAGGTTTTACAGTGCTCAGGGAGCCATGGCAACAACTCTAGGGCCCTTCCCCACCTCTTTATCTCTGTATCTTACTTTCTGTGTGTGTGTATGTGGGTTTTTGTTTTGGGTTTTTTCCCTCCCCTTAATTTTCAGATTTGTTTTGTTTAGTTTATGGGCAATTACTATCAAAACCTGTACTGCTTATTTATCTAGCTTTTAATTTTAGGTTAGTCATACTGATTTACACAGGTCCTTCTAACTACTGTTTTGCAAAGTACCCTGTGGGCTTTGAGAGTCTATTCGACAAAACTGATTTTCTATATTCAGCCTGCTTCTGGATCTTCCAGATCTTTCTGTTGAAAGACATTACATATGCAGCACACCCCTAATGATTCTCAATAAAACTGTTTCGAGGGTCCTTGTTTAATGCCCATGCTGAAATCCTACAACATTTGTAATACTGAATATGAATTTTGCTGTGCAAAGGCTAATCATTTGAATATATTTAAGACTGCAAACACAAAATCCATGCCAAAGCATGCTAAACAGATGAAATAGAATCAGATTACCAAAAAATAATGAAAATAGGTTATTTGTTAATTTAGTACCAAGTGCCTGTGGTTAATTGCAGCATTTTTGAGGAACCCTAATTATTAACAATTTAACCTCCTCTTTCAGGAATACTGAATCCTGCAGTTCTGCAACAATAAATAATTAGTGTGTTTTCCCTTGTATTTCAGAAGATATGGGAACTACAGTATTTCTGGGCTTGAAGAAGTTAGGAAAATTGCTAGGGTAACCCTAGAGGTGGATTATTGGAGTAACAGGAGACAGCCTGGCTGCTCTGCTTTCCCTTCCAGCCCCACCTTCTTTACCCCCTATTAGAAAGGAGTGGTTGTTCCCCCAGTCTGTGTTTGGGGACAAGCCTGTTCCGGTTGTGTTGAGTAGCAGAAGGCTCTGCATTGATTCCTCTGTGGCAAGGAAAAAATACTTTACCTACTGCTGCTCCTTGTTTTCTCCAGAGAGAGAGAGAGGGGACTGCAGCCAGTAGCCCTGCTCAGCTCTATTTTACCTAAATTGTCTTTAGGCCAATCTGCGTTACTGACTGGAAGACACTGGAGTGAATAGCTGTTAAATTGAGCTTGAATACTGCTGTATGACACTATTCCTGCTGGGGTTCTTCTCAATTCTTTTACTAAATCTCTCTGGCCTTTTTGAGTTACAAGTGTGGTGAGTTTAGATAAATTAATCTGACAGTTGTACTTCAAAGGATAATTTAATTTTAGTGTGGTTTTTGCCACATCACCTAGTTTTAGGCTTAGTAGTTAAGTAACTATTTATGCTGTGTGTTCAGAGGGTGATTTAGAGCCCCTAAGCTGGGCTTCTGTTCTGCACTGCCTTCTGTGGGGTGCTCTCCCTCTCCCCTGATGATGATGCATTAGAGATTATGAAGGCTAATTGCGATACCCTTTTATATATTTACATTTACACTAGACGCGTGTGCTTTTGATAGGGAGGAGGGTTTCTGATGTAATTTTAGCTTTCCGAAGTAAGCAGAAGGGATGGATACCTAATATAAGAGATATATGTGAAATAACTGGAAAACTGTTCACAAATACTTAGTTACATTGTAACTATGTCAAGAAACTTGGTTATATTGTGTGACCTTATAAGTAAACAGAAAGTTACTGTATAGTTTCTGCGAGATTTTCATCTGGAGCAACTAGTAATTAAACAGTGCAAATGCAAGGAACTAGACATAAGCTAAGTAACACTGGCTCAGACAAGTATCTGTTAAACATAACTATTGTAACACAAAATTTTTAATGTACTCTAAAGTGGAATTCTTAGCTTTAATCCTTGGGGGCAATAGAAGGGAAAAAAGATATACAGGGGTATGAGGTTTTGTTTGGTTTGGTTTTTTTTGTCAGTTTTAAAAATCTAAACTGCTTTTATTGCTTCCTTTTCTTACTTGGCTATAATACACAATGCATGAGAAAGTGATTGGTTTGTAGCAAAAAAAGTTCTCACTTTATGGAATACTCTGGTCAATAGCAGTAGTTTTGTGTTTTCAATGTAGGTGCCATTTTTGTTGCTTCAGCTAATATAAATAGTACTTAGGACCTACATACTGTATTAATCATGAAGTAGAGGCTAAATGTAATGGGTTGGCTGATAAATAGCTTTAAGGATGGAGAAGGCTGCAAAGATAATTTTAAAAAGAAAAGTATTTTACAGTGAGGGAATCAGTGAATAATAACAACTACTGTGCAATTTATATTTTAAAGTAGATTATTAATTCCTATAACTTGTGCAGAGAGCAATTCACCATTATTTCCAGAATGGTGTAACTTCATTCTTTCTGATTGTTCTTGTCAATGCTTGCTTTTAGAGACATTTATGTAGATATGTGAAACCTCCCGTATGTGCATAAGGAATTATATTTAAGGCAGCAACATTATTTGCGCTTTGAAACTCATTTGATAACATTTGCTGTTTACTGTTGGCCTTCAAAATTTTCTACCAGCCCTTAGTCCGTGGGGTTTGAGTTTAATGGTTATTGTTCTTTGTCTAGCCTTGTTTCCCTTAGAAAGAAGCAGATGATCATCTGGGCAGAAAACTGAGTTAATTTAGCCAATATGAAGAGCGTATATAGAGAGTTGGAATAATGAAATAATTGTGGGTAAAAAAAAAAAGTTTCTGCTGTTATTTTGGAAATAGGAGCTTGTTAGTGGTTTTCTTTTGTCCCTGTTTTGTTTTATTATCTTCCAGGACAGAACAAGGAACTGCATTCCTTTGGGCTCTTTCTCATATTTTATTGATCATTACAACAAATAATGTGTTCTGAATTGAGTTTTTGACAGCGCAGGATATTAACACATCAGAAATAGGAAGTAAACATGAGAGTTGTTTAGAGCTGAGCACAAACAGTTGTGTGAGAAAGCTAAATCATATATTTTTAATGTGCAGAAATGCATCTTCTGAGCACTTCCAAGTATCTTGCAATATAACTTTAATATTAGAACATTCCTGGAACATGTAATATTATAACATTTTTAGTGTTGAACATGGTCTTTAGGGTGTTTCTTGCAACAGTTCTCTCTAGTTATACTTTCTTTTGGATAATAAATAACTACGCCGAGTGGTGGAAATGAGACAGTACTTACCAAACCTGCGTGGGCAATTTAGTAACAGAAACCAAGCGGAAAATGCTTTTAGTCTTTGACTGTCTTTGCTGAAAACTTGGCTTCTGTCTCTTTCTGTCATGCTTGCCTAATAAATTTTTTACAGGAGTTAATAGATTTTGCATATCAATTAGTCTGATTCCTGCTTCTGTTTCTGACTGTAAAATGTCTGGGCGGTTGCCTCGATGCTCTTGTGTCAGTCCTGACTGACCAGAGTACCAATTTCCATCCCTCAGGCTTTCCCCAGTGTCTTTGTGTAAGACTGTATTTGGTATCAAAAACTCTTAAAGCAAAATATAATGTTGCCATTAATATTGCAGTGTCATATAGCAGGCTAAAAATGTATGGAATTAGTAGATTGATAAATATTTATGCCTTGTTTTCAGCCTGCCTGGTTGTGGACTATCTAAGGACTAAATAAAGCTCAACTTTTGATTTAGGGTTGGCTGGATTAAAAATTTCAGTGTCTTGAGGATGGAAGATTGTATTCCCTCTGGTTTTGATGTAAGAATAGACAATACAACTGAATTATGTTAAAAGTGGAGTGAGCAGAAAAGCAAGGATGGAAAAGGGATGAGAAACAGGAATAGAAGATGTAATTCCTTGTATTATTTGTTGCCTATTAACATGTGTAACTGTAGAAGTAAATGAGGCTTCTATAATTAAGGAGTTGACCTAGTACTACCTCAAATAATGGTAGGTGCATAATAGGTGTGGCACACGAAAGGACAAATATTATTAAACCTGTGGAAAAATGAAGAACCGTGTCCTGTTAAACGAGGTCTTAATAAAGACTGTACAGCAGATAAAATTCAAAAATAATAAATTAGCATGTATGGCTAGGTATTAGTGTATGTGGCCTCTTGCTTGTTTCCCAGCCTATCTCAAGTAGTTCTTCATAACTGGGGACTGAATGTGAAGGATGGTTGATGGGTGCAAGAGGGAGATGCTACCTGTTTTATTCCAGTCAGGTGTATTGAATGTCAGCCATGTGCATAGTGCAGGGAACGTGGCCTATGCCCTGGGGAGTTTAGACCGTGAATCTGGGAAGTTGGATCACTCTGTGGAGGAAGATGGATTTCATCTGGGCTGAGACTATATTTAGGACAGGAGGTCTTTCTCAGTCTAGTGTGGCTTTTCTGTTGATGTCAGCTGGGTACTTCTAGAAAAGACTAAAAATGAATTGTGAACATGGTAACTCTGTTGTGTTGCATTGCTTGTTGCAGGCAGCTACAAGTTCCTATGTAGCTTTTGGTATTTCCATGAATTTTCTTTTCTTTTCCTCATCTCTGTGTTTAATCTGTTGTTTGGTGGTTTGGTTTTGTTTTGTGTGTGTGTGTTTGTTTTGAACTTATTCTGTTGCAGTTAATTCCAATGGCTGTTGTTTGTGTTCTTCCCTGTGTGGAACAGCTCTTGAGTTTCCAGCCTGCGAACGCCACTGATCGCTCTCCTAAGTAAATCAGAATGAAATTTCCATGTTTATCCAACATCATGCTTAAGGGCTAAGTAATTATTGAGAATTGGCACATTTTCTGTCTGCAGATTCAGAAGGCAAATATTTAGGAGAAAGATCAAAATGTTACTTATTATCATTAGGGTTAACGTAGTGTTCATTCTCTTTGTTCCTTTAACTTTTTTGACCAATGGAAGCCAACTTGAGAAGTGTAAGCTCTGATCAGCTATAAATTCATGTGCATACAGTAACTGCTCATGTTGTTGCAAATGCAGAAAAAAAGTATTTTTTGTTTTTAAGCAAAAAACCCCCACCCAATCTTCTAAATACAGACTTCTTACATTCTACCCACCATAATTTTCTTGCAAATTAATTCTAAATAAATAAAATATAGTAATATGGTTCCAGAATGGCTCCTACCACTATTAATAATTCTATTCTTTGAACTCACAAAGTAAAATAAATCCAATTGATCTGCTTGACTGTAACAAAACTATTCATCGGCCATTCTTGTGCCACTTGTAATGGTTTTGACAGATATGTGATATACTTGAAAAAAGCCATTTGAAAAAGATGCTAAAAAGCCTGTCTTTTGACAGTGGAAGACAGGAGTATTTGTAATTCTTCAAGAATGTGTAAAAATGTACAGCTTACCTTAGTTACGGACCTGGAGATCTTGAGAGAGAAACAGACTGGAGAAATAACAGACAATATTGACTATGCTGTAGGGGCCAATCCTCCAGCATAGTTAAAACATGGATTGTTAGATGAAATTAAGGACTGCTCTGAAGGTAACTTGAGTATATTCAAGGCTATGATAGTGCTAATTGTTAATGCAAGAATTTAATAAAAACTAGACAAATAATTAACTGGGCTTGCTTTCAAATCCAACTTGTTGAAAATACAGTTTAAAAAGTATGTATTTAACTGACCGTTCACATCTGGGATACATATGTGTAATAGAAATAACCAGTGGGCACTGCTGTTAAAACCAGTGGTACAGTCTGTTGCGCTATGAAGGATTAAGACTTTGCAATTATGTAGAGACGTTGCTTCACAAAAGTCAGTATATGTAGGTCACAGTTTTTTAGTGTGTTCAAAGGCTCTTTGTGTTTCAGAAGTGTGATCTGCATCTCATTGTAGAAGCTCTTTGTTCCTAAAGAAATGTTTGTAACTCTGCTTCTACTGAAGTGCTTCAGGTTTTTCTCTCTTTTTTGGGGTTGGTGGGGTTTTTTTTTTTGAGGGGGTGGGGCGGTGGTGCATGTACACCAGATGTAAAGCTACTAACCGTGCTCTGCTTCTATGTCTGGGAAAACTGCATCTGTTCTTCCATTGTTTAATTGGTGTTTTCCTGTTGTGATGGGTACTTTCCATCCTGCATATGTACCATCATCCTTCTGTCTCTTTCTGATTTCTGCAGTTGTTTAATAAAAGAAATCACTAAAAATGTCTTTTGAAGGGCTTTTGGCAGAACTTAAATCCATATTACTGAGCTTCGGCTCCACTGATTAAATATTTCTAGCCATGATTTATTGATATTGCAAAAGATCTGGCATGAAAGAAAGGAAGTAGAAGTACAGTCAGAACTCTGGCAGTCGTGTGTCGTTAAAAACTCTTGAAACAGAAGAGGTAAATTTGGTTGACGCTAGCTGTGTATTCCAGACACCACTATTAAACATATGCTTGGACTTGTATCTCTGTAATTCAGAAATTAGTTAATATTTTATCTGTCAATATATTCTTGTCAAGAATGTTAACTGTTTAATATGTTGTTCACTGCATACATTGCTCATAGGCAGATCCCTAAGCTTTCCTGTATTATAAATGACTGGACATGATTAACTAAAAAGTGTGTTGTATTTGTATTAATACAAATTTTGTTTGGTGTTTGTTTTTTCTAGGTCCATTTTCCAGACACAGAGAGGGCAGAATGGCTCAACAAGGTAAGGGTAGTAACTAGCATCGCTTCTGAATGGGAAGGGGAAGAAGGGAAATCTGAGATTAAAAAAAACAGTGAGGCAAGAATCTGTGAATAGATTAGTCTTAACTTTTTGTGCTTTTTATACAGTTGAAGCTTCTGGTCATTGATCTAGTTAGTCACGAGAAAGATTAAATCTGTTTCCGTGGTCTTGAAATCATGAGTTTTGGAGAATGATTTTAAGTGGCATTAAAATAATGACAGCTATAATTGTGTGGAAGTCATAGCACCTCTAAAGACAGTCTCTTATATTCTACCTGTCTGGTGTACTTCCCAGTTACTGTAGGTTCCTGACCTACAATCTAAACACAACGAAATTTTTCAGTTTGATTTGTGTGTGTGATAATCTAATATACAGAACTATGTAGCTTGGTTTTTCAAAAAATATCTTCCATTCAAGGAGCATAGAAGGAACATGAGTTAGTTAGAAAATAGTGAGGAAAAAAACCCTATATAGAATTTTCAGATATAACAGTAAAATACTCTGTTTTTACATTTATAAACCTTATGCATTTATTTAAGTAATGCATTTGACCCATTTTTTCTTATTCCTCCCTTTACATGCAAATAAACATAACCCTCTTCACACTTTGCCCCAGCATTCAGTGTCGGTGCTGAATGCACATGCATTTGTGGCATAAAAGAAGAAAAATCTTCATATTATTTTTCTCTTCCTCCAGTGCTTCAGACTTGTGCAAATGTATAAAACGCACAAATTGAGAATTCCAGAAAGCTTTCCTGTACGTAGAAAGGAACCAGTTCTTATGTCTGGAACAAAGTGGATAGAGAACTTGTATGTTTCAAAGTTTGTACAAAATTTCTTACATATGCCTTAAAGAATATTTTTAGTTATGTGTGAGGTTGTGTTCCACGGAGGTTTTGGTTTGTTTTTTTCCCCCCCCCCCCTTTCTCCTAGACTGTAAAACAGATGTGGCCTTTTATTTGCCAATTTATTGAGAAACTCTTCCGGGAGACCATAGAACCAGCAGTAAGAGGAGCAAACAACCACCTCAGTACCTTCAGTTTTACAAAGATTGATATCGGTCATCAGGTCAGTGTCTGGTGAAGTTCTTCTAAGAGGCTCTGCCTTACATACTGTTTTCATGTAGCCTGTTTAAATCTACACAGAAGTACTTCTGGATTACACTTGGTGGTAAGCCTGATTCTGGTTTCTGTTGTGACATTAAAATAAAAATGCATGTGGCTTTTTTAGCAGAGGCTTCTTTTTTGGTGTTTTTTTTTTTTTTTCTTCTTTTTCTTTTTTCCTCTGGGGGTCTCTGCTTTAGAAATTTGCCTGAGAATTAGGAGAATACTCAAAGTATAGTAACTCCTAGTCATGTGAAGAGCTCATAGCAACATGATTTGAATACTGTTCATGTAACGCTTTACATTAAGTGAGCAGGGACCGTTATCCTTTTCTTGCCAGATGATCCAAGGGCAATTACTGTTCCTGTAACAGATGAACTTTTAATCATGTTATATATGGAGTCTGTTGACACAAGGCTGCTGGCTCAGCTTTCCAAAGGACTGCACATAACAAGGAGCAGATAGGTGTTTACCTTCTGTTCGGTCCCATGAAAGAAGGGGTCATAATATATAGATGTGAGATGCCTGCAGAAGAGCCTGTTTGACCAGTCCAAGCTAAGAATAAGTTAGCTCTGCTTGCAAAGCTCGGCACTGCTTATTCTTACCTACTTCAACCAGAGCTTTACTTCTGTTGAGATGTAGTTTTAACAGCTTTTTTGTGAAGTTGTCTTTTGTGTTCCTCCTGTTTGTTATAAATGGGATTTTAAGTAAGGATTTAAAAATCCCATCCACCCTTCTCTTCCCTCCCCTGCCCCCCCCCCCGATGTTACAAAAACTGAAGTTAAGTTTCAGGTGTGATGAAGGAGAACTATTTTTCTGTCTTTGTGACTCTCTTTCATGTATATTACAGTTCATTATACTTCACCTTTTGTATGGTGGGCTTTTCTTTTAAGTTGTAAATGCTTTCACACAGGGGCTCTGTCCTGCCCTAGATGCACCTGTATTAGAGGCTGTGGAATAGCATTCCTTTAAAGCCATACTAATTTTAAGTAGGGTTTAAATTAGCTTCCACAGTTCTGTATGCTTCTGCAGCTGGACTGAGTTATCTCAGACATGAGAAACAGCTGTTCTTACTTTCTATTGCAACCTCAATGGAATTGTGTCCTGTGAGCTGCACAGCCCCAAACACAGCGGGAATCTGACAGCAGTGAGATTTCCATTTTACGTAAATTACTAAAAAGGTGTAAATAAGAATATGGCAATTTTTCCAGAAAGGAAAAAATCAAGATGTGGTAGGAGCTGGTGCTAACAAGGTCATTGGTCATCCACTCCCACCTAGTATTTGATGAATGAGTCTTGGGGATGTTTGATTGGTATGTGTTGCTTCTGTGTGAGAGGGAGAGAGCGAACGCAGCAGTTTAGAGAGAGAGCACAGAGTGGTTGGCACAACTTCTTGTGGGGGTTATGGATTATTTTCCATCCGTTCCGACTAAATTTTGCTTAAGACAACTACATTTTTGTGAATTAATTTTAGCTTGTTTTAGTTGCACAGAAAAGGATGCTTAATCTGGGAGTGTTAGACATATACTAGTACAGAGAAATGAGGTGTTTGTTGCAGGGAGAGGGAAAGCTTGATATTAAATCTTTGGTTAATCTTGAAATCTAGTTGTCTAAACCCAGGGTAATTGCCAGAAGGGTTGTGTTTGGGTGGATCCTAGCAAGGTAATTTTTACCCATGAAATAACGTTTTGAGCTAAATTGATAGCTTTGCTTCGCACCTTTTAATAACACTTACAGTAAATTCTTAACTTAAGGCTTGAATGTGCATATATCCACCTTTATTTTGAAGTTAAGAGTTTAATATCGTATAGTTCAGTAAAAGGATCCAACTTCTACTTGCTTCATTGTTTCATTATTTCAGCCTCTGCGGATAAATGGTGTAAAAGTGTACACTGAAAATGTGGACAAACGGCAGATCATTTTGGATCTTCAAATCAGGTAAACTTTATCATATTACAATGGAGCCTATGCTTTATAATATGTGCTTTGTTTGATCTGGCAGTTGTGTTGGCCTGAAAGGAGAAGAATTGCTTCATTACACAAATGCAGTTAGTCCTAACTGTATATGAAAGGAGGAAGCAACTACATGCTGTAAATAGAATTTATCTGAGGGAAGTAGTATATCAACTTAGTGTGACTCCATTGTTAAAGCAATTTTGGTTAATAATAAAAAAAAACTTTTTAAAGCTAAAGCACTATCTTTTGAATTTTTTTTTTCTAAGGTATTAAAACTCTGCTGTGAAGTTTAGTCCAGTCTGAAATTCAGGATATAGGATGTTTGGGAATTTTTACTTTTCTCAGTTATTTAGATTTTTTTTAATAAACACCATATTAGAAAAAGAGAATGATAGTTACAGAATAGCTTGTGCTCATACCACTAACTGAAGTAAATCTATGTATTATATAATGCCAGAGTGACTGTGCTCCACTGCTTCAGGTTTCTTTGCCCTTTCATCATGACCCCATGTATATTGGTTTAAAAATAGATCTACCCACCATTTGCCAAAGTCTTTCTCAACACAGTTACAGAGTTTTTGAAAATTCAGTCAGTGAACCCAGCCATGTTTTTATGCTTGACCATCACAGGTGTGTGTTACAGTGACTGCTTTTGCCTGTTTGTAGCTTGTGGAAAGGCTGGATTTGTCAGTCGCTGATGCCCCAGCAAAGAGCAACCTTCTGGGTTTCATGCTGCTTCTCTGGCAGTAGCCAGAAGGTTAATGAGGCCTCTCAGCTTTTCTATTTCAGAGTCACTCCCAAAGTTTGAACTTGGTTATTCTTAATTTTGAATTATTTATCTAAATCTCAGCTCTGTTGAAGCCTGTGCTGCTTTGTCAAAGCTGGGCCCCAGAGTGATAAGAGAAGATGCTGCTGCATCCTTTCCTGGGTTTCAGAGGAGGGTGAGAGCTATGTCTGTGAGTAGGGCCCAGTCTTTATTGAATTGAACCACTTTATTTCTGTAGGAAAAAGACAGCTATCCAAACCAAGGATTGGTGTTGCTGGACAAAATAGAGCAGGATTGTCTCTTGAGAGCTTGTTTCACTGGATGGCTGCTGTTAGCCCCAGTGGAGGAATTTCCTTCAGTTTTCTCTTTGTTGTCATTTTGATAGCAGCTGTGAGAACAGCCTCACCTCTTCAGATTTAAGCCCTCAGGAAAACAGACTTGTTTGACCACTATGGACACAGTGAAGAGAAATTTTTTTTGAGAACTTATTTTTGAGACACTTGAGAGGCCATGTCTCTCAAGACTACTTCTTCCCTTTAAAGCATAAAGCAGGAGGAGAGGGTAAACCCAGTGTTCCTTTTTTATTTTTTATTTTTTTCCCCTCCTGCTCATTGTAGTGAAGTAGGCTGGGACAGATAAATGTAAAAAGGACAATAGCTTTGTACAAAAATTTCAGGAATAATGTCCTATTACCTAGACCTGAAGGAAATCTTTACCCATATGTCTCATTGCATTACATTGTAACCTACTTAGAGAAGTGATAACAGCTGGAGTAGAATCCAGTCTAAAAGGCTGAAATAAATTCCTTGAAGTGGTTTAAATAACAATAATAGTGCAGAGTCAGCTAGGTGCCCGTTTACCCCAACAGCCTGTCCCTACTGCCAGTGGCATAGGCCTCCAGGAAGAAAACAGAAACAAGAGAGCTATGGGGGCTTAGACAAAACCCCCATCAAAGTCAGTCCCATTTCATATTTAAGACTTGTCCTTGACACCTTCTCATTGGGAAAGGGCTCTTTTCCAAAGGCTTTTACTTATGCACGTTTAAGACAGATGGCACCCCAGTATCAATTATTACTGTTTGCTTTTTTCTTTTTTTTTTTTTTTCTTTAAAATGTCCTCTAAGAGTCTATCACTGGTATTGTTTCA
Organism: Phalacrocorax aristotelis; assembly: GCF_949628215.1. Taxonomy (NCBI): domain Eukaryota; kingdom Metazoa; phylum Chordata; class Aves; order Suliformes; family Phalacrocoracidae; genus Phalacrocorax; species Phalacrocorax aristotelis. The sequence goes on along the minus strand of NC_134277.1, from coordinate 11,348,025 downwards.
GTAGTAACAGGAAGAAAGAATAAGAGTCTCTAATGTTCCTGGCATGTTTAGATATAGAGTTATGTACAGACACCAACTCTGAACTGTTCCTTAGGGAATGAACTTTAGTTCAGTTTTGCAAGATTATAAAGAACAGTCTTACTGCTGGGGAAGTCTGTCCTTTGGAGTATTTATCCCTGTAGATTTTAATCTCCAGATAAATCAGTTTCTTCTAATTTTAGTTTATTTTTAAGTTTAAAGTTAGGGGCTTTGTATAAACCCTTCATTCTCTAAATACAATTGAGAAGGAAAACAATCTCTCTAAACATACATAAGCGTAGCTGTACGAAGCCAAGCCCCGTGGGGGGTGTGGCAGGGGAGGGGGGAGGAAGAAGAAAGATTTTACTTTATTTACATTTTTAATTTTTTTAAAGTACATTAATTCTTTTAATAATCTCCTTTTATCCTGCTGTTCCACTGTCGTGGCCTCCTTTAGCCCTTTCTACTGTCAGTTGTTTGTGACGGAGTATATGCATTTGCTTTGGACCTTCCATACAGTACATTTAAGTAGTTTCTATGTGATTCCAAAACACTTCAGTAGTTTTTGCATCCTCCTTGAGTTTTTTTGGTTTTTACTTTTAAGTTTAATTGCAAAAGGAGTGTGTTTTATTTTAGTTTTTATTGTTTCTGCAAGGAAATCAAGTGCAGTATGATCATCGCTTCAGTGTTTTTCAGAACCTTTTGAAACAGGTCCTATGCATGGCTCAGGATCCAGTTAAGAACTTTACTCTAGTAAGCAGCTTGACTACCTAATCCACAAAGCAATCATTGGAAATTGTATTTACAGGTTCAATTTCAGGACCACATTTGCAAAGGGAGCACTTTACCTTTCTCTTACTGTAGCTTTATGTTAAAAAAATTGTCAAAACTCACGTTACAATTTAAAAGTCTTGTTTCTGGTGACAAAGATGCACAAGGGAAAAATTTTAACTCTTGAGCAAATGAAGATAAAGTCTAAATAAATTGTTAATAAATAGAAATCTTAGATTTACTAAAGTGCATGAATGTAGTAAACACTTGGGGAAAATTAAAGGTTATGGATCAACAGAAGACAAGATAAACTCTGTCAAATTAAATGTGAACTGTAGTAAAGAAAGCCAAAAAGGACTGAGAGATTGAGGAAATACTTGTTAATAGCGTACAGCTGAGGTTTTTCACCTTCTCATGACACAAAAAGTAAAGGCACTAAAAGAAAGTTTTAGGCTGCAGATTTAAACACACAGAAATACATTTTTTTTCACGTGTCTGCTTGAATGGAAGTCACTACCGTTGTACTGGCGGAAGATTGATGTAAAAATGGGGTCAAAAGACCTTCTAAAGACCTTCCAGAAAACAATGAAGGTAGTCCATAGTGCAGAATCACCCATCATTGTTATCCGGGAAATACTTTTGTCCTGTTCTTCATTTGTTTGTTTTCCTTCTGGCTTTTATGGGCTACCATGACCACATACAGTATACTGTGCTTCTCGTCTGATTCAGTACAGCTGCTGTTATATTCCTACAAGACTGTCCTCATTAAACTGTAATCTATCTCAGTGATCTGTACATTACAGGGGTCATAAATACTTCTGGGATATTATGATCCGAATGTATAGAATTTGCTTGCTAAATGAGCCTTGAAGTTGTATGTTATGTTACAGTGGAATTCTGTATTGCATCGACTGTTAATGGACCCGGCCAAGTATCTTAGGGAATAAAACCATGTTTAACTTTATAATAAGGCTAAAAGGTTATAAGGTTATTACCCTCCAATGCAGTTTGTTAGTATTTTTACTTCAATTTGTCATGTTATTACGGATTTTCAACTGAGCATATTGCTTCCCAGTCTTCATAACACAAATAGTTCTGAGGCTACAAAGTGCCAAGATTGAGGTTTCAGCTGCAGGTTTTAATTGACCTTGCTCCTCTGTGTCATGTTGTTATGCAATTACTTACATGTGTGTGTGTATTTATATATATCTCTACTATCTCTATATATAGTTAGATAGGTAAAAATAGCAATTACATCGTTTTAAATAGTGTGTTAAAAATTATATACCTATTTTTAAACTGTACGGTCACACTACATTCTTTCCAGGGAAAGCAGCGGTCACCTTCCTTTCGCATAGACCCCTGTCATGTTGTCTTCAAGTTCCCCTAACTGGTCATTGTACCAAAGTGATTCTGCATAGTGTTACCTTTTGAACAGTCCAAAATAAATTCCCATGTTGGATGTTTATAAGAATGTCTCGGTACTATTGTTTATTTCTGCATAAAGGATTGATAAGATTTGCTTTTGCTTGAAATCCCGTAGGCAGCAACATCACACACAGAGCACAGGAGGATACAGATGAGTTGAATAATGGATATCCTGAATGCAGCAACTCTCACCTTCATTTTCTTTTAATAGTACCTTGTAGCAATCGATTGTTGGGGGGAGAGGGCAGGAGTCCTGCTGTTATGCTCTTGCTGTGAGAGTAATTTATTTTAACTTGACTTGATCCTAAAATGGCCCCATGAAGACAGCAAATCCATTTTTCTTCATAACTTCCCAGACATTTCTGTAATAAGATTCCATCAGAGTCCTAAACACAGCTGAACAGTTTTTCATTGTGCAGGCTAGGTCTGAGGAACCTAATGTGAGGAAGCCTTGGCTCTACTGCAGAATCTGGAACAGGATGCCTTAAGAGGAAATAAATTCCCTCCCACTCCCAGCAGTGTCCGGCTTTAAGCTACCTTATCTCCTCCCCACTTTGTTCCTTCTTCCATTTTCTTTAACTGGGTGGTCTGTTCAGAAGGCTTTTCAGATTTCGTTTGTCCTTTTGTCATAACCTAGATCTTCTTAGCCAGTCTCCTTGTCCAGCCAGTCTCTCCTTAGCTGTAGCTTGGTATTCAATCTGTTGGGTTTTGGTTTTAGCTCTCATTCTGTAGGATCATTGACCAATTCCCTTGCTAAATCAGAGTTTCAAGCTTTCTTCCTAAATTCCTTGTTGAGTCTCAGAATTAGTTTGTTTTCTGACCCAGTGTGGCTCCTAACAGCAGCAGCAGTTCTTGGAAAAGATCCGCCCAATTCTGCGGGTACATGCTTGATCTGCATGGAGCTTTAGGAAAAGCAACTGCAAAATCTGAGTCAGAGTTGTGTGTGAATAATCTTTTAGCCTTGTAGTATGGGCAAAATAGATAGAGGTTTTTTTACCATCTCTACAGATTATCTCTGAGATATAGGGCAGCATGAGCAAAATTTCAAGCACTTGACCTTGCATCCCCCAAAATGGGATGCAAGAGCTGTTCAGGGAAAAATGTGCATAATTTTTAATATATAATTTTCTACTTTGCTTCCTGCCTCCTTTTTTCCATTGAGAAAGCGCTGAACCGTTTTTGGCTTAAACCTTGCGTAATGGATCATCCAGCTCAGCATGGCCAGTTTACCGAACTTCTAAATATGACTGTTTTTGCAAGTCTGAACATTTTGGACATCTTTGAGCTTTAGCAAAATAACCGTCTCTGTCTAGCGCATCTCATGATTATACTAGATGAGAGTGGATTTGGGTACATGTACTATCAATGAGACCTATGTAGAGCTTTCCTGAAATGGAGTATGAATTCTGTGTCTGTTTCTTCCCAAAAGTAAGGCTGCTTGCGTGTTTTCTTTTATGCATGCTTCTGGAGATGACAACATACCTCTGTATTAGTTTGAGTGATTTTGATGACAGTGATGATATTTTGAAGGGGATGTAATTTTTTTAATATCTTGACTTTGTTATATGTTGTAATGTTTTAACACACATTTTTTATGTGTAGACTGAGATAGAAAATATATTGTCATGACAGTGCAAAACAGAACTGTGTATTGCAGTTTAGTCCATAAAAATGAAGTGCATACTTTCTTTTTTGTTTTTAGTTTTGTTGGAAACTGTGAAATTGATTTGGAGATCAAGAGATACTTCTGCAGAGCTGGTGTGAAAAGTATACAGGTGAAATTCTGGGTGGTTTGGTTTTTTTTTTGCACTTTGGTATCGAGTCACCACTGAATCATTGTTTTCTGATGAAATGGTTTGTAAGAAAGAACCAGTAATTGTGTAGTTTTGTTGCTTACTATTTTTTTTCTCAGTTGCATAATACTGAGGTTGCATAATAATTTCAGTAACAGACCGTAGCTGAAAGGGTAAATTCCTTTCAGATGTAGAACTGTGTTAAATATATTACATTTTCTACTGGAAGAGATGGAGATAATTTCACATCGAGCCACTGTTCATGTGATATGTAGGTTTGTAAAGGGAACATGGAGCTTAAAGTTCTGTTTTATTTAATATTTCAATGTTAGATGCAATTAGTAGTAGCCTTGCCGTCTGATATAATTCCTCAAATTTCCTTAACTTTCTGATAACAGACCTCTCTAATGAGGAAAAACAGTATGCTTTTTTGGGGGTGTGGGTGTGTGTGTGTGTGTGTCTTGACATACCTATAAGCATTTACATACTTATGTTCTAGTACCTGTGGTTGTCATTATATTGGCTTGTGCCACATTTGTTTACACTGAGCTGTATGTATAAATAATCTGCTTCGTATTTTTAGCAAAATAACCACTAACGTGACACAGCATCATGTAGATGAATGTAATGAATTTGTAAGCCCAACTATTTTAGTGCCTGTGTTAAATTTTTTGGGTTTGTGTGACATGGAAAGCTATACATATAAAATTCTTCCGTAACAAACAATTTAATGAACTAGAAGCGTGAGCATTGCCAGTGAATAAACTTTATTTAAAACTTGAACTGAAATAAATTCCATTGCCTTTTTTTCCCTCCCCTTCCACAGATCCATGGCACTATGAGGGTTATCCTGGAACCACTAATTGGAGACATGCCCCTAATTGGAGCACTATCCCTCTTTTTCCTCAGGAAACCTGTAAGTACTTTTATCTCTGCTTCTACTCTTTTTAGAGTGCTGATGACAGTAGTCAGAAAATGATGGAGCAAGAACTAAGCAGCAAAAGGGAAGAATTTGGGAAATTGCTACCATTTGGTTGAACTTTACCAGAAAAATAATGGGCAAATTTTATGAATACTAGAAGAAACCAAGATAAATGATAATTACCTTGGAATTATGAAGTGTATTTTGTCAAAGCTGTCAAATTTTTCTTACAAGTCTTCTGGATAGGGGAAGATCAATAGATACCTTCTAGGTTGTTTGTAAAAAATTTTTTGTTGCTGTTTTTCATGACGCTCTGCAGGTGACTGTGATCTAAATTAAAATTCCACAAGGTCTGTGCAAGGTTGTTTTGAAAACCATACCACAAATTAAAATCAGAATGGATGTATTAATTACCCACTATGATGATAGAAGTTTTTATCCTAGACAGCAGGTGGGCAATTTCCATTACATTTACCAATGACCCATAGTGAGATGGAATTTGAATTCAAAATGATTATGCCAGCAGGAGAAGTTGGAGGGGGAGAGGGTGTCACGTCATTCAACTGGAATACGTGCTAAGCCAAAGTACACATTTGGGCAGGAATAACAGTGAAACAAAGGTAAGCCAACAAGGTCTTGCTGGTATGAGAATGATACAGCTAGACTAGCATGTGTAAACAAGAGGATAATCCACACGATGTGTTCGATTTTAGGCACAGCACTTAACAAAGATACCAACCAGTTGGAGAGTGTCCAGAGTAGGGAGATGAGAATAAACTTGACCCTCAAGGACAGACCAAAAGAATGGGAGTTGTTCTCCTCAGTCTTCTCTAAATTAAACATGTTCTTCAAAAATGTTGAAGGCTCTTACAGAAAAGAAACATGCAATCTATTTTGTTTATCTGTAGCAGATAGGTTAACAAATAATTGCAGTGAGAAGATTCAGGCTGGTCAAGGAGGATGAGGGAAGGCCTGAATGGCAGTGGTAGTGAAGTGCTCTAATAGCTGCCTGGAGACACTGTGGATCTCTGCCACCGATGTTTCTTAAGAAGAGATTGGACCTGCATGTATTAGGATTGATCTAGGTGTAGCTCTTCCAGAACCATTCACACAGACAGGCTCTTAAGGTTGTATCCAACCTAGTGAGTTTTGTAGAAGGTGGGTGGGTTACCGTGACCCAGTAAGAGTCAAAATACTTCTTAGTAATTGAAAAAGGTTTTAATTTTAAATAATATAATTATGTACAAACTGAAATTGCTTTCAAGGTCTTCTAGCATCTGTATAGGATTCTACTGTGTTTTACCACCTTTTTTTGTAGAAGTAACTGTTTTCTTTATCTAAATGAAACTGTAATATACTTTAGAAATCTTTCCTAGGGTTCCCAGTTCTTTACTACCCAAGCAGCAATGAAAGTAGCTGGGGATTTTTTGGCTCAGCCAATATCAATTTGTATCATGGAGTCTGGCACCAAAATGATGTGCATTCTTGCAGGATTCAGTAACACTGTGGTCATTCCAGACATATTTAAGTTCTCTTGAGTTAAGAGAATTAAAGAGAATAATTCTTAGCTCACTGAAGAGAAAGAAAACTGCATCTGAGTAATTCGAAGAAAATGAGTCAAGGAAAGTTTTCTGAGGCTACAAACTTTTCTGAGTTCTGGCCTATCACAAGTGACCTGATAGTTACTTTTCATGAGAAGCCATGTTTTATATGGCTGTCTTGCCTTTTCATGCTGAGCTTCAATATGATTTTAAAAAAATACACTAAGTGTCAAGCTTGAAACTAATACTGTTTTTGAAAGCAGGGAACCTGGGTGGTGTATACAACTTCAGTTCAACACTTTCCTCTACATTAAAATGATAGATGTATGTCAGTGAAATTTGCGCTGTGATAAGGCGCTATAGATAGTGGATTGTTCCGCCTTGGAGTGATTGTTTCACTTCAAGAGCAGTAGTCTGAATCTCACAGGTAAGATTGGCTGACAAGCACCAGCATGTCTGTTGGTAAATTGGTGTAGCATTGGTAGAAGAGCAGAGGATAGATAGCACATGTGATTTTCAGTGGCTGAAAGTGAGTAACAAATACTCTACAGTTTTAATTTAATTAAATCTTATATGACAGTAATTCTAGTCTAGGTTTTACTACTTACAGGAAATTTCTTTTTTAATCTAGAAATGCATTGAGAAGTGTTCACAGATGATGCAAAGCCCATACAACAGTCTTACTTCAGAAAAATATGGAGAACATAATACACATTGCACGCTTGCTGACAGAAAATTCTTTGATGTATATGTGTTTAAGGCAGTTTCTGTGATTTGAAGTTTGATACTGCTTTTGATAAGTATCAGTAGGAGAGCTTAATAGAAAATGTGAACATCATGAAAATTCATACGCTACACAGGCTTCTTTAAAGAAATTAACTGTTTCAGCTTCGTACTTGGAAGTATGTTTTCCATTGGAAGCTTTTGTTTCTTGGATATGTTCTAATTAAACAGTAAAAGTTGTGATGTCAAGATTTAATTGTTTCAGACTATGCTAGGTCGTAAATTAGAAGTGTATGGGTTTAGGCACTTTGAAACCATCTCAGATTGATCATCTTGGTTTCCTCAGCAGTCTGCAGATCTAAAAAGTTGATCTAATTTTCAAGGTTTGGGGGTGGGTGGGAGTGAATTCTTTACTTCAACAGCTTTTGTTATTTTCTTCAATGAAATCACACTCTTGTAACACAATTCTTTTGAACAAATGTCCTATGATAAATTTTTGCTAACTCGTTGAAAAAGTAGGTTTGTATGGGTGTTCACGTATGTCCTAGGATGGTGTCACTTGCGTCATTTATGTGGCTTTTTTCATGTGTCTAGAGAAACCATGTGTGCTTGGGTAGAGGGAATGTAGACTTAAATCTTAGTAAAACATGCAAGAAATTGGAAATGTTTTCTGGATAATTTAGTGATTTTTTTTTTTTTTTTTTTGTAAAAGTGAAATAGTTCATGCAAAAGTGATAAAACAACATTGCTCTTATTTGGTAAGGTTTGGGGAGCTACATTGGGATGAACCAAATTCGGATTTCCACACACTTCTGTGAAGTGAGTCTAAACATTAGGAGATGGCTGCTTAAGTTTTGTCTCATTTTTACCCTCTGGCTGAGCAGTATGAATGTGGGGCATCTGTTAATGTTCATGTTTATACTAACAAAGCAAGCAGGGCCATGACAAAGGTTGAACACTGCCCTACCATTTAAACACCACTGTATGGTAGGCTGCACTGTGTCATTGTTAGCATACTCTGTGATATTATTTTGCTATTTAGTGCTCTCCCAATTTCCAGACTCAGTACAGTGCCCAGCTCATTACAGGGACCATCCAATAAACAATTTAAATGCAAAAACACTCTATTTTAGAGGAGCAGGGAGAGGAGTTTAGCTTTGTGGATGGAGGCTTTACATTTTTTCTCCAGGGATAATATTTCTTCATGTTGTAGATGTGGTTTGTGTTGCCTCTCAGTTTTGTTTTGATTTCACTGAGAAAGAAACTAGTGTATAGTCCTTCTGCAGAAGCTGTAATGACACACTCAGTGCCGGAGCCATGACCTGATGCAGTATGTCTGCACTCCCTTCCTGGGGTACCTCCTGCAGCTGCTGTTTCTTTCTTGCTTTCTAGGGAAGGGGTTGGAAAGCTAGCAGAAGATAGGGAGGGAGAGATTAGCAGCAGGTGTGCTCGTAAGCAGTTCCTGACACTTGCTGTTTCCCAGTCCCAGCATTGTGCTCTGGTAGCATTTGTCTGAACCTCTCATTTCTGGTAGTCCCAGATACCCTTCCAGTCCGCCTTTAGCTCCAGTACCTGTGCCCAGGCCTTTCTGTCCCTGATCCATACTAAGTACCCTGCATTTGCTAAGTACTTAACCCGGACAACTTGGATCTGAGATAGTAAACTGAAAATATATCATATGAAACACCCCTCACTTGTGGTTAGTACCTTTCTAAGCATGTCACTTTGTGAAAGACTTTGTCCAGGGTAATCTTATTCTACTCCCATGCCGCTTTATTAGGGGTCTGGTTGACTCAGTGCACAAAAAAGGATGGGAAGTAGACTGCAGTATGAAAATTAATGAGTCAATCCCTCCCCAAAAGTATTCAGTTACAAATATAATAAAAGTATTTTCCACCCTGCTTTCACTTAAAAACTAAGCTAGTGGTCAAGGTCCAAGCAAACTTAAGGGGTGGATTGTTCAAAAAATATACTTTTGAATTAAGCTATTCCGCAACTTTGACGGTTATACATGGATGTTTATTTTTTCCAAAGCAGGCTTCTCTCCCCACTGCAGTGTGTCGTCTTGGCATTTATTTTTCTAACTTCTGTAGAAAAATGTAAAATAATGCTTATTATAGCAATAACCAAATTCTGCCCTTTTACTACAGAGCAAGTGGCTGCAGCCAAGGAAAGCTTTTCTTCAATATTTTTGTTAGAAGAGAAATTAGTTGGCAGCTAGCATTAGATTTTGTTCTCATATTTTCCAGTCTAAAGTAACTGGCAACAGTTCCTCTTGCTCTGTATCATCTGTTTGCTGGCCTTAATGACTATATAAGGCAACACTGCCTAAATTAATAATTCCTAACATACTTGTTTAATGAGTTTACCAGTCTTGTATTTGTGAGTAATGCATGAAGGTTTTGATGCTGTGAGAGTTTTTACTTTGTATGAAACTTCTAAAATACTATATTTTGTTGTTGTTATTGTGAAGAAGGTACTAAATGTTTCAGCAGCTTATAAAATATGTCCAAATATATACGAGATTTCAGGAGAGAGAAATACGTGCATTCTAATGTTTTGAAGTAGTCTTTTAAATCTCTGAGCTTCAATGCTAGAGAGAAGTTAGTACTGTGTAAAGAGTCAGGATTTGCATTACTTCTCATTATGTTAACGTATGTATATTTACCATATATTCTGCTTCTTTAAGTGTAGTTTTACTGTTAGAACAAAATATCACAGTTAATTATTTTGATTTTTGGTTCACTTATAGAAATGTATGTGGCTTATAGCTGTACTGCAAATTGGTAATTTTCAAATGCTTGTTTAGTGGCATACTTGAAGGTGTGTCCTAACACAACCCTTTTCTCTTTTAAAAAAAAAAACCTACAACAGACACATGAAAATACCAATATTATTCCTCTAAAAAAACAACAGCTATGTCTTCCACAACAGGATGCCTTCCAGGAAAAGTGGGCAACTCTTCCAAAGCTCTCATTTTTACATTCACACTTTAGCCCTCCACTTGCTGACTTGAGCACTGCTTTCCCTCTACTCACTTTATAGATTGGGTCTGTCCTGTAGTTTTGATTTATTTAATATTTGTTAAGTTTCATTTCATATTGGCCACCTTTGGAAGGTTTAGTGCTGGATGTCATTTTCAAAATTGCCAGTACTGATGAAAATTAGACTCAAAAGGAGTGCTTGCACCAAGAATGTGCCCTAGTGAAATGGCTGGAAAAAGCCATAAAGTGGTTATGTAGAATGCAGCAGAATGTTGTTTCGGTTTGCATTTAGTTGATCAAAAATGCTGTATGAGACTGTCAGTATCTTTGCTTCAAAACTTTTTAACCTGTTTTAAAGGGGTTTGTGGAACACATGGATAAATTCTGAAGTGTAGGTACTGCTATAATATTTGTCTCATTGCTTATAAAGTCAGTGATTTGCACTGTTACTTTTTATACTTATAATTTGCTATAATTTAAATTTTGTTAATTTTTGATAGCTTAAGGAATGTTTTAAGTGCCATCACAGTTGGTCTTACAAAAACCCAGTGCACCTTGCTATATTCTCCATAGAGTCAACTACTCAAAGCTACAGTTCAAACCGATTTTCTCTACTTTCTACTGCTTGCTGCTGACTCCCTGACTCCCTAGTGAGCCAATTCAAGATGCTAAAATACATCTGAAGGACAGGAAACTAGTCACTTCTTGTTGTGTTTAATATTCTGCCAGCTTATGTCCCTTAACCAGCTTCCTTCAGGAGCAGAAGTTTCAACACTGGTATAAGAGACAATAACACTGAGTGGGAGACTTGCCTGCTCTGTCTCTTACCCCATAACTAATATATTTTATCTCTGTAGCAATTGTCTCACTTAAATCCTTAGACAGGTATCGCTGAAAAACTTACTAGTGTTAAACACAGTTCCTGTGCAGAGTTATGCTGTGTCTCCTATAGCAGGGATGGCAAACGGTGTGATTTTTACTTCCTGTGGTACTGTATAGTCAAGCCTTGTTTGAGAGGCTGAGTATATTATATGTTTTCTGGGGAAATACACTGGATACTGTTACTTACTAAATTATTTCAACAATGTTAGCACTTTAGCACTGTAGAGCACTCTACTAGCAGACAAAGTGGACTATATTTCTGCATGACCATTTGCAGCTTAACAGATGAGAGCATGTTAGTTAGTATAAAAAATTTCTGAGAAGAAACAGAACTTATGCCATGGAATTGTATCATCGTGCCCTTTAGCAGACCTTAAATCTGTCCTGCAGAAACCTTATGCTTCCATAACTTGATTAGCAGGAAGTTGTTCATCAGCATTTTAAAATACTTTGTGGCTTCTCTTCTGAGAACTAGCAGTGTTTATGGCAGCCAAATCAAGCCACAAGGTTGGCAGTGTTGAGAGGCTGCATTTTGTGCTGTTATGAACCTCAGTAATGGCCCTGTATATTCTGCATTCCAGTACATTCTTTTCCCTTTGTAAAGGCACCAAATACGTAAAAACGCTCATCAGTTTTTAGTCCACCTTTTCTTATAGGCTGCAGGGATACGTATGGCTTTTTAAACTCTTACAGTGTAACACAGAAGAAATCACAAAAGCATAAATTGTGAATATCATAAGAGAAATTACAAGGCCTCGGCATTGCCAGAGCAACCACAACCACCCCCACACCTGTAAAAAGCAGCCTGGGGAGCGCTGGCGACCAGGAGCGCTGCCAACAGAGCGGGCAAAGAGCGTGGTGTGTCAGCCAGGGCCTGGCGCCTCAGGTCAGGCGGGAGCGTGCCTCTTCAAAGGCGGGCGTTCCACTGGCCGAGTCGGGGACCTGAAGTACACATAACCCAGCAAGCGGGCACCGTTCTGTGACCACCTGCACAGGGCAAGGGTGCTCATCCCGTCTGACCCTCAAGGCAGAACGGTGGGCGCTCGTCTGAGAGCAAAGGCTGCAGCTCTGGCTGGGGGGTTGCACCATCGACCCCAGCAGTGGCTGGTGCCTCCGCACAGGTGGAGCTGCTGAAGGGAGAGGCTGCAGTGCAGGCCTCAGACGGCAGGGAGTGCCCAGACCTTTCTCCTGGGGCAGGGGCAGGCAGCAGACCTGCCTGCGAAAGGTGTGCCAAGGTGGAGGACCTTCTGCAGCAGTTGGCTGAGCTGCAGGAGGTTGTGAGAAGGCTGTGTAACATTAGGGAAGCTGAGAAGGAATTATATAGCTGGTTCCAAGTGCAGTCTGCAGTGGACCCACAGCCCAGAGTCACTGTGTAAAGTCCCATCTTTACAATATTCTATTTCTTTCATTCTAACAAAAGGTGAGTAATTCCATGCTATCAATTCTGTCCAATTTGTATTCCTCATTTTTGCTCTTAGTTAAAATCCCAACTTCACAGGCTGTTAATCTTCACAGAGTTTTAGGAAGATTGTTCTATTACTGTTTGTTTAAACATATATGAACATCAGAATTATTCCTGAATCTACTAATCCATCCTGACACCTGTTCTGTGTTGCATCTCGCTTATTCAGGGATTTATCAAACTCATTAATGTAGTAACAGATTGAAGTAGAGCTTTATGTGTTTTCTGTGACATCTGCATGGCTATTTCCCCAAGAGTGAATTTGAATAATGTGTGTTTATTCATTTGCATTATTTTTCTTTATCAACACTAAAATACACAACTTGCATATTATATGATCTTGACCTTTTTCATAGTCTCTTGAAGTAGAAAAAGCAGCATAGTAAATAGCAAATTCTTTTGTTTAGTTTTCCAGTTCTCTTTACCATCACTTTTCCAGATGATTAATAAGCATTACACGCAACCAACTTTCTCCATCTCTTACATGTGAAAAATGTATGAGAACTTTCCATTTCTGTTTTCCACAAGCTCTCTCTAGAATAAGCTTTGGAAACTTCGTACTTTTCATGATGCTTCAGCCACTGTGTTATGTAGGTGAATTCCCATGTTAGTGGGTTTGAGGGCTTTTTTTTTAAGCATACTCAACAGTCTCAAATACTGTGAATAGAAGATGTTAAGGAAGGAAGGAAATAGCAAGCACAGGAAAAACTCAGTAAATATTTAGAAGTCCTAGTTTATGCTGGGATTTCCACCATATAAGGTGATTCTACATGATATAAAATATGATTCTGCATGATATCTGGTCTTGGTTGAATGTTTGATAAATTCCAAAATTACATTACCCTGTGATGAGACCTTAAGTCAGCCAGGGTTTTGAGGTACCCCAAAACACTTAATCACTGGGTTTTCTTAAAATGCAAAATAGGTAAGGTAGGTTTTGAAACATAGCTCTAATATTTGGATCAAAGTCAGCTAGTAAAGTTTGAAAACCAGTTTTGAATATTTTTTCCATGTGGGGGTCCTTTCCCCTTTGCAAGAAAGGCTAGGAGAAGGTGTTTCATCAGTGCCCTTGCTGCATCGCTGCTCGCGCATCTCCCCTGATGCTAAACACTTCTCTGCTCAGTAGGTTCAGCTGCTCTTGGGAGAGGTGTAATTTCTGGCTCTGGTGGTGCCCCAATCAGACATCCAGCAGCCCAGTATGGAGCAACCGGCAGCCTTTCTTACCTTCATCTTCCCTGCTTACTGTGGACAGCTTCACTTTGAACTCAGAATATAAGTAGTCCTTTGTGTGTGCTAGTAGTTCCAGACTTCAGCTGTGTGTCCAGACTCCTGTGTCTGCCTCATCAGATCACAGCTGTCTGGCTGCCTTTACTGCTAGCTCAGGGCCTAAACCGGTAAGCCTAGGACAGCCTATGAGCCCAAGCTTTGGACTAAGTCCATGTTTAAATGTAGATGTGTTTTGCTAGCAGGTGCAATAACAGAGTCACCATACCTTATGAGTACAAAGACGTCTAATCAGTTTTTAGCTGTTAACAATGTTGGACAATCACTGGTTTCCCACATAAAGATTTTATGTTCCTTTCCCTTTCCTTCAACTTACATAAAATGTCTACAGGAGTAAGAAAGATTTGTGCATCGGAACGTGTACACTTTTTAGCATGTGTTGTGTTAGTTCTCAGTACAGAGCCTTGATAAGACACAAATTTCTTGGTTTTCAGGGAGGAAACGTAATTTGTTTTCACTGCTCTGAGCAGAGGAAGAACTGAAGAGAGCTTTGAGTAACACAGTACACATACTGCTTCATCGGAAAGTATAAGTGGTGTCTGAAATCTCACTCTAAGCCGGTGAGCTGGTTGTTAACAGTCTCTGCAAGGCATATCACCTCCCTTAGTTGTGTTGTGGAAAGACACCACATCATTTTTGGCTCCTGGTAGAGTTTCCGTTGGTGACAAATCCTGAATGCAGTCTTTCCAGTGCCCTGTTAGTTCTGCCACAGAGAACCAGCTGGCATTCCCTGAATTTAGCTAAACTAAGAGAATTATGCATTGCTCAAAGTGGTGGCAGAGAAGGAAATGATATTGTTGAGCTATTTTGGAGATTTATAGGCCAAAACTTTTTTTAAAGTATGGAATGTTTTATATTCAGTGCTTCAAAAAATGATTCATCAACTGGGAGTATTTTGCTTGCTGCCTTTTTCTCCATAGGGCTCTTAAAGCAATGCCACCACCCTATCAAACTTAACTTACTGTCAGAACAACAAGTTAGGGGGTCTTTTTCCTCTCCAGCAAGTGGTGGTATGATAATGCCCAAAATATAGAATGAAAATCCGTGTTATTTGACTGGACTGTGACTGGATGGTCTCCCTCTTGTGTACCAAGCAATGAATAGATTTGACTACTTTCTTCTCTCTCTACTGTGAGTTTGTTAGCTGTCAGTGCTATTTCCATGCTACTGCAAGTACAAGCTTTTTTGTCTGAACTTGGTGTTGCTTTTTGGAAAGCTCTTTTTTTCTTATGTTAGAAAAGGTGGATCTTATACTGAAGTCTGATGAAGTTTGGAAGCCAAAAGTGCAGACTGGAAACAACCTTATTGACAGGAATGTGGGAGGTGGGAGGGAAGAACACCAAAACTATAAAAAAAAAAAAAAAACAAACATGAAAAGGAAAAAGCATCTGTCACAAATATATGTAGATTAAGATTAGAGAGTGTGTGTTACTGCAGTGATATCAATGTGCTTCATTACTGCTGGGCTTTTCTGGTAGAACTGGAAAGGAAGCACGGTGGTGGGCAAATGTAGCAAATCTTGCCTGCAAGGAGAAATTACTTTCAAAGCTCAAGTAGGTAAAGCTTCATTTATGCCAGGAGCTTGAAGGTTCATATTCCTTCCAAAACATATCATGGCTTAAGATTTATTAGCAAAGCTCTTCTAATAATCCTGTAAAGTGCTTAGCCTTAGTAATGTTTTTTAATTTCTTAGCTCCCACTTTGAATGGGAAAGGATTTGTCTTTAACATTACTGAAATTGACCTCTGACTTTGTAATTATTCCTGTACAATAAGTGGATGAATAGGGCTTTCTGATATTATATGTACTAATTGCATTTCTTGTCTAAATGGACACTCTTAGTAGCACTATTTTTTTCAGGATTTTTTATAATTATTTTTTACATGCTTCATGGTCTAAGGACTGAGGACAGAATAATTGGTAGCATGGTTTTTGAAAAGAGGGGTGTAATAATCAAAGTATTGTTAGTGAGGTGGTACCATGGGCACTATATTTGTTTCATATGCTGTGTTGCAACCTTTGGAAATGCATTTGGTCACATAAATTGAAAACCTTTCAGTTCAGTGGTATCTCACAGGTTCTTTATTTTGCTTTGGGTTGTGGCAGTTAATACAGAAACCACGATGATATCTGTTTCAGTCTAGAGTAGGAGATGTTTCTCAATGCTGAATTTCAACATGCATTACATTGCTCAATTAACTAATTTGGTTAAGTCTGTTTAGGAGAACACACAGGATGTTGCCGTGTTAACTGCTGTATGCAATATACTAAACAAAGCCTGAAAAAATCAGAAGGAAATGCAAATATTTTCTTATTTTCTACTTATTCTGAAAACATCAGGTAAAACTGTTAAATGTGGGATGCAGGTATGAACATCTTAGGACCACTTTTTTGAGATATTTTTGATATGTGTTTGCCTTCTAATTTGCCTACGAATAGTGAAAAAGGGAATAAATCATGTAATAAATTGGGTTCTTTGTTCTAAAACAGTATAAAATCACTTCTTCCAGAGCCTTGGTAGCCTATGTAGATTTTTTAAAGTGTGACAAAACATTATGTCAAAACTTGAAATTAGAACATGAGAACCAGTCTGAAAGCACAAATTGTGGTTAGTCCTATCAGCTGCTGCAAGATACTTGTATGTTATATTGCTTAAACACCTGGGGGTATGCAGGATTGAGGATGTAGCACAAAACTGTAGTTATTCATGCTAAGTTGGACTTTCCATCCTGGTTTAATTACTTAATTATTCATTAATTAATTATTTGTTATTTAATTATCTTACCTTTTTTCACAGTTAAGGTAAGCATGAGACCTGAGAACACATACACTGAAATTACCTTCAATTTTCTTAAATACAAATGTTCTGTGTGTTCTAGCTCATAGTTTGTTATTGTAGAACTGGCCAAGTAAAACTTACGTACGAATTAAAATAACCTGTTTTACAACAAATTCTTTCTAACAGTTTTTCTTTGCGTTTGGAAATTAAAAACCTTTTAGCTTTTAAATTTATATTAATGTAGAAAAGAAATCATAGCACCTTAAAAAAAAACCAAACAAGCAGACTGTTCAGTGTACTGTATGAGTTTTAGGTAAGATCTCATCCACTTCTGCAAGGTGTTAGTACCACTTAGCCGTGCTAGTATTCTGTAAATAGATAAGCCTTGGCAAACTAAGCGTCTCACCTACCTGAAGAGGACCTTTTCCAATCCAGCTGTTAACTGTGTGTACCCTTGCTGAAAATGTTAATTGCAAAACTGTTTTCCTACTGTGTTCATCTCTTGTGTGTAACTTACTGTGAGTGCTTGGCTGACAGCCTGATCTATAAGTGATAGAGGCATTGTATGCTAGTGGAAGATAAACTTGGAGGAAGAAAGGCAGAGGTTTAGTGTATAAACATTGGCTCTTGAGCAAACTGGATGAGTGGTTTTAACCTTCTTTTTGTCTGTTTGAAAATGAACCTGATAACCTAAGTCCCTCAAAAGCTTTTTCTAAAAATCAGTGTTTTCAGAGGTAGAGGAAACTTTCACATGTACTAGTTGAACTTTCAGTATGTATTAGAATGTGGATGCATAGCCAGATAAATGTGGTAAGTGATGATGTGAATTCCACAGCCCATGAGTTCCTCCATGTTATGTGCTCAGGTACACACTTTTCCTTGTATAAGGTAGATTAGCCTTTTCTCATTAAAATAATCCTGCTAGTACTCTAATGGAAAGTGGGCAAAACTAGTTTTAAATGAGATGTCTTTAAAAAAGGCATTGAATACAAAATAGAACTGGAGCCAATGATACTTTCACGCTTTCACCTGAAGAATGATGAAAGTCACCAGTCTCTGTATTGGGCTCTGTACAGTCTCTGTACAACTACTAACAATAGTATTTTTCACTTTAGATTCTAACAGTTTCAGATATGACAAACGTATGTGAACAAGTAGATGGTTTAGGCTGAGTTTAGTTACCCTCACACGTGCATCTAGTGTGATTCTCTGTAGAGGGGGGACACCTGAAATAGGACCTTTGACCTTCTGAGACACTACTGGATGGGATTCTCCTGTGATAGGGAAAACTGGAAGTTTTCTGGCACAACGAAGATAATTCCTACCCCACCTGCAGATTTGCAACTATGGAACAGATTGTGTGGACCAGCGTAGCAGAGGAAGGCCTGGGAGCATCTGAGCCAGCAAAGCCTGAGCAGCCTGAAGCACGAGGAGGAAGTGGCAAGTGATAGTGCTGAGTGGCTCCCTGCTGAAGGGGAGAGAGGCCTCCGTCTGCCATCCTGACCTGTTGTCTCGGGAGGTTTGCTGCTTGGCTGGATCTCAGATTCAGGATGTTGTCAACTGTTAAAGCTTGTCTGGCCCTCAGACTACTGCCCACTGCTGCTCTTTCGTGTGGGCACCAACACTGCTTCCGGGGGAGATATGGAAAACACCAAGTGTGACTGCATGGCTCTGGGGGCGATTCAAGGCACAGGGGCCCAAGCAGTAATCTCAGCCCTGCTGGTAAGGGGGAAGGGACAAGAAAGTGATTGGGAGTAGTCAGGACAGATTTATGAGCAGGAATCACGGGTAACCAAGCTGATAGCCCTCTGTGATAAGAAGGCTGGCTTGGTAGATGAGGGGAGAGTGATGGATGCTGCTTACATTGACTTCAGTAAAGCTTTTGATGCTATCTTCTGCAGCATCCTCATAGGTAAATTGATGAAGTACAAACTAGATAAGTGGACAGTGAGCTTGACTGAAGAGTGGCTGAACTCTTAGGGCTCAATATGTTGTGGTCAGTGACATGAAGTCTAAGTAGAGGACAGTCAGTAGTGGTATGCCTAGGTGTAAATATGTGAGCCAAGACATCATCGTGGCTGGCCTGGATGGTGGGGCAGAGCACACCCTCAGCAAGTTTGTTTGCTTAAAACTGGAAGAACTGGCCGATACACCAGGTAGTTGTGCTGCTGTTCAGAGGGACCCTGGCAAGCTGGGGCAATGTGCCAAAAAGAATCTCATGAAGTTCAACACAGGGAAATGCAAAGTCCTATGCCTGGGAAGCAATAACTCCATGTCCCAGCACAGGCTGGAAACTGACTGGCTGGAAAGCAGCTTTGCAGAAGAAAATCTGGGGTGTCCTGGTGGGCAAAAAGGTGAACAGAATTCAGCAGTGTGCCCCTGTAGCAAAGGCGGCCAACAGCGCCCTGGGGTGCATTATGAAGCGCATTGCCAGCTGGTCGAGGGAGGTGATCTTTCCTCTCTGCTCAGCACTGGTGAGGCACAGCTGGAGTGCTGAGTCCAGTGCTGGGCCCCCCAGTACAAGAGACATGGACATGCTGGAGCAAGTCCAGTGAAGAGCCACCAAGATGACTGAGGCACTGGAGTGCCTGTCATATAAGGAGAGGCTGCAAGAGCTGGGCTTGTTCAGCCTGGAGAAGAGAGGGTTTGGGTGGCTCTTATCAATGCATATAAAGACCATGGAGACAAGACTCTTCTCAGGGCTTTCTAGTGACAGGACAAGAGACAACGGGCACAAATTGAAATCCAATAAATTCCTTTTAAGCATAATTTTTTTTAACTGTAAGGGTGATTGAACACTGGAGCAGGTTGCCCAGAGAGGTTGTAGAGTCTCCATTCTTGGAAACATTCAAAACCCAACTGGACACAACCCTGAGCAACCTGTAGCTGATTCTGCTTTGAGGAGGGGTGTTGGACTGGATGATCTCCAGAGATGTTTTCTAACCCCAGCTATTCTGTTTCTGTATCATAATGGATCTCAAATGGAACTAGATACCTGTGGATGGTCAGTTAAACCGCTGTTTTTACTCTGAGATTTTAATTTTTACTCCTGGAATTCATCCCAATTGTTCTGGCTTCAGAACTTCCTATGAATTAACAAAACTTAAAAAAAAAAAGATGTTATTGAAATACCACTAAGTTTTGAAAGAAGACTTTTGGACTGATACTGTATTACGATTTGCCTCCCTTCAGACTGCAAAGACAGTTCTTTGCATGTGTCTTCTGAAAGAAAGGTTTATATTCCTATCTCAGAATCAAAATCATCTATTTCTTGGATAGAGGGTAAAAATGGTTTGTGGCAGTTTGTGTAATGGAAACCAAAGCTTTCAGTTTCCCAGTCAAGGGAAATTTCCACTTATGTAGAGATGAAGTGGTGCTGTACATGACATTAAGGGAAAAGTAAACTCACTTGGAGAATTTTTCTGAAGAAGCTTATATCTATAGCATTGTCTCTCATTTTACCATTGCATTTGTCATTTAGTTGGTGTTGCGTGCCAATTACACAGTTAATTTATTTCACATTCATCCAGGGTTTGTATCACTTCATAAGTGGAAAACTAAAACCAAGCTTGTTAATATTGCATATTTTAAAATGACTGTTGTTGCAAGTGGCAAGAATAAGATCTGCTTCATTATTATGAAATTTGCTTTAATTGTTAATTTCTACCATGTTGTTCAATTAATGCTTGTGTTTGTGTATGTTAGGATTTGAGAGGTATTCCAGCTGTTGGGTAAGGACAGTTTTCATTAAAATTTCTAGAGTCCAAAAATCAATTATGTTATCACAGAACTTTCTTTTGAAAGCTGTCTATTTCCACCTCTTTATGCAATTTGATCACTAGAGGTACTACTGCATTTGGAGAATATCTTTCCTAATAACGTTATGTCATTTATGTCCAATGTTGTGTGCATCTGGAAACACGAACTTGGAAATTCAGTTTATATTAAATAATATCTGATGCTGTGTTTCATTTTATCCTGCAAGATAATTTGTTTCACTTTGTTCTGCAAGATAATTTAAATATACAGACTCAAGTAAATAAATGACTAACTGAGAGGATGTCTTTGGAACATACTAGTTATAAAGACAAAATATCTTAATTTTGAAATGTAATTATCAGCAGACAAATAAAATTTTTCATTTTCAATTCATCCAGTGCTGCATTTCACCAACGATGAGAAGGCTAACACAGAAGTAATACCAGCAACTAATGCAAGAAGTATTTTATCTTTGTTTCTTTATGCCCTAAACAACAAAAAGAAATTATTGCTATTTAGTAAAAAGTTCAAATTCGCTTACTTTTTTTTCCTCCTCCGACTTGCTATTTTCAGTGTCTGCTTGAGATATTGTGCTGAAAAAATAAATCAAAAGGAAATATTAACTTTCTGATGAAACTTGCAAAATACAGCTTTAGAAATGTCTTAAAAATAAACAAGTTTTCACAGTAGCATCAATTCTTCAATATCTTTTTACAAAGCTCCTGTTATTTCTGAAGCCACAGAGTTAAGCTTATAGGAAGCATGTTACTCATAGTTCAGCCAAGTGTCCGAAGCTTTACATTTCAGTTCTCTGTACTGCTGCTACTTTACTGTGGATATTTTGGGAAAATGTTTTTTAAGGATCGGAGCAGAATAATTGAAATATTTACTTTTTTTTCGTGGTATCACAGTTTTATTATTGTATCTGAGATATTTAATATAATTCCTGGGCAAAAATCAGTATATGAAATTGATGGATAAAGGGAATACTCTGTAATTGTCACAGGGAGAAGGGAGCACGATACGTAAAACCAGCAGAAATGTATTGTTTATTGCATTTTTAACTCACACAACATAAAACTATGTAAGAAAGAAACTGAATTGAATAGAGCTAAACCATGAAGTTTAGCTGTCATTCTGAGGACTCTTCTGTCTGATGCTCTAATGACAGAATGAAAAATTGTTTTGACTTTCATTCATTCTTTCAGAGTCTGGGAAACATGAATGTCCTGAGGGGTTTAGAAAATGGCATTTAGAAGAAGCACACACATAAACTGTAACAATCTATATAAATTTATAATTATTTTGTTCTAACTGTGTTGGTTTCTAAATATTGAAATATGGCAGGTCTCTGTTGGATTCCTTTTGCTTGACGGAGGTAGAGAGAAAGCTGCTTTGAATCATCCACCGGAGTTTAAGTGTCCAGAGAAGGGCAACGAAGCCCTATGATTCTATGATTCTATAAATGTATTATGTGTTATCTTTAGTCAAACTATTCACAAAGGAAATCACTAATTAAGCTATTAATAGATCCTTTATAAAGAATGGTATGTGCTGGGTTTTTTGATAGAAAATGAATGTAGGGTGATTCTTCTTTCCTGTTTGTGGAAAGATGCGGTATAGGTTCTTGTAGAGATTTGTTGTTTTGTTTCAGCATTTAACCATGAACCAACACAATTAGTTTCCTTTCCAAAGAGTCTCAAAATTCTTTTGTCTTTTTTTCATGCAGTTATCCTTAGATTGGGTTAGTTGGATTTGGAAGCATGGTGGTAGTTCAGTGGGTTTGTTTGTTGCTTATGTTCAGGTAACTTCTATGCAGTTAAGAGAAAGTTTTTACAGAGAAGGCGGGGGATAAGGAAATTCGGTTCTATTAGTTCTGTTATGTAGTCCCAATCCGTTGGTCATGTCTTATAGATCTCTTATTTTCCTGGTCTCAGATGGGATTCTTCATCAGTTTATTACACTTTGTAAATTCCTGTTGGTGACTCTTCATCTATAACAGCTCTATGGTGAATATTAAAATACTTCTCCAGAAAGTAGGACCACATTTCATTATATGATGTTGGTTGTGTGTGTAGGTATTATGTACATGTGTATGTTGAGGTGTGCATGTGTGTATTTATATGTATGTGTGGAAGGCTGGGTAAGAGGATGGTGAGATGTTTTTATAACTCTGTTTTAAAAACCATGGCTAAAAATTATGGAAGAGGTTTGGTTTTCTGTTGTAAGAAGATCCTGGAAACCAGTTAACCCTCCACTGATCAGAATCTATAGTGATCAGGTTTATTTATTCAGTGTTGTGAATTCTAAATTGCTTTTCTTTTTTTCTGTCTTTCTTCTCTGTAATTCACAGCTTTTGGAAATTAACTGGACTGGACTGACCAATCTTCTGGATGTACCAGGACTGAAGTGAGTACATGTAAAGCAGTGTTTGGTATTCCTTCATCCCAATAAACCCCAGAAAGTCTGAAGACCATCCACTAAATAATTTTAGGTTAAATTACTCTGAAATTGCTCAATATGCAGAAGGCAGTGATTTCACTACAAATAAAAATACATCAAAAGTGTATCTAGTAGGTCATGTTAAAACATTTTGAAAAGATAAATTTTAATCTGCTTTTTTAGTGTTCTCAGCCTTTCCAGAATCTTGTAAATTTCCTGTCTGCCATCTGCTAGGAAAGCAGAAGGACAAAGAGTCTGTATTTTTTACGCCAGTGGGTTCACAACATCTTGGGTTATGTTTTTGTATGCTGATACATCTCTAGTTGTTTGTGTAAAGCAGCTAGTTTATGTTAGTTGGGTATGCTAGTTAGTTAGAAATACCTTAAGAGAGTAATCAAATTAAATAAACTTTCTAATCTTGTCAAGTACTTATTTTTAAAGCTTTCAGTTTATTATGTGAAGGTCAAATGGAGTAGCAAAAAATATTGACCATATATAGCTAGAAAAAAATAACTTGGCTTATTCAGAGCTTTTCAAAATAGTACATGATAAAACCCCAGAGAAAAAAGCTGTTTTGAAGAATTGCAATCCCAATAAGGTTAAATCCATGAATATATTAATAATTATCAAGTTTTAGTAGTTACCCAGGGGCTTTTTAATATTGAGACAATGGCTAAGGGGATAATGGTGGATCTGATACACACTTGGATTTTGTGACTAGTCCTTTTATTGGATCCCATACTCTCAAGAGTTGGCTGACTCCAGAATTATTTTCTATTGTTTAAAAGCAAGAGTTTGAATTTAGGTATTAAATTAATCCTTTAGTGCTTGATTGCATGACTGAAATGGTTTTTGCTTTACTTAGACATGTGAAGCCATTGCATGGAATCCCAGTTGAACAGTTTGAAATTAGAACTTGCATTAAGTAGGTTAATGGCTTCAAGAATTGCTTATGTTTCAAGTCTGCTTAAGGCTGCCTCTGAGGAGAGAGGTTTTCTTGATGAGTGAGAAAATGGCTTCCGAAGTACAGCTCCTGAGTAATAATTTGCTATTTTGATATTACACTAATAAATTTCCATTTAGTACTTAAGCTTACTAGGCTCCTGGGATTGACATCATGCTACATATTTGCCTGACTGCAAACAAAACCTCAAATGTAAACAAAGTCTCGCTAAGTATCTCAAGTTTATCGTTTCCAGAGCAACCACACTTGGCCACATATCCATATAATGGTGCCATCTAGATGTGGTATAGTTTCTATAGTAACTGTAACTGAGGTGACTCATGCACTCCCTTGCCAAGAGATTTCTTCAGTGCTGTATTTGTTTTTCTTATCTGTATAGATAGATTGTATATTTTGGTAGGACAGCTTGACGTATTGTAGTTGTTATGAACAATGATGAACAAGAGATTGCTGCCACCACAGGTACCTTTTTCATCCTACTAAGGCTGTTGGCTGCACACTAAACTACTTACGTGTACTCTGTTTGCAAATGTCTTCTGTTAAATGAATTTGTGCTTTTGCTGCTGGAAGCTCCCATCAGCTGTTAACTTCCATTGCTCTTCGCGTATGATTCCGCAAGGAGAAGCACACAAAAGTAATTCATATTCCACCATTAGTATAGCTTACGGAGGAGTGGAATTAAAATCTCTGTGTGAGAAGGAGCCAGGCTGTGGCAATACTCACATGCTGTCAGGAGGGGATGTGGATGATGGGAAGATGAATTCTGTTATTGTTGCTTGAGATATAGTAAAAATAATCTATGCAGTCAGAGGTATGCTGTCTCTGCAGTATGAATAAAGGTGATGGAGAAAAAACCCCAGCTGTTTATTCTCTCACTAAAAATTAAGTAGAGCTAAATAGAGAGCAATACAGCAGAGTAGGTAACTGCCAGTTGTTTTTCTGCAATGGAATTGAGCTTTTGTAGACGTTTAGTACAATAAGCTATCTGAAGCATTTCACACTTCTCTTTTTGTGAACTGAAAAAAATAACTGGACTTAGAATCAACAACTTAGTTTTATGCTCTTAAGCAGCTGTTTATCGATGATGCATCAACACAAGGGTTTAAATAGATACATCTTTCCCTGTTGCTTGATCAGTGATTTGTCTCTGTTTTCCATAGATCAGACCTCTTAGTTTAAATAATAAAGTAATAAAAAAGACTGTCATTTTTGCCTTGTTTTCATGAAGAATACTTTCCAGCTGGGAGCATGCCACTTGGCTAATATTAGGTTAGATAAGTTTTAAACAGCTTGAAAGTGTCATGCTGTTTTAGAATTCATTTAATTCATAACTTAGTTACGATCTTAGGTATTCTTTTTCAGCTCCCTGTTTTTAAAGACATGGTGTCTGCTACCTCCTCTGAGTGCAGTTTCTCTGTGTAAAATTCTGTGACGTTCCATTAATGGTGGTTCATTTTTCATATTCATTTCTCAGATATTTTAGTGAAATTCAAGCATTTATGTTGGGGTAAAATTGTGAGACTGACCTTTGGAATCACAGAGTTGGGATTTGGTCCTAGCATAAAGGATTGTGAATCCTCCAAGTGACTGGGCTCTGTTGTGCTTCAGGCTGGTACTTTCTTTTATTTAAGGAGATTTCCTATAGCTCCATTTGAACATTAATCAATCTCTGAACCTCTTGCTTGTCTAGGATAGGTTTATTTATGCCTGTAGCTTATTTTATAATGTATGTGATTTTAACTAAATACTAGAGAAGAGCATGATAACCTTTCTTTCAAAGCAGCTCTGGTACCATTGCCTCTCTTGCACTACTCGTTTGCTTTCTGTGACCTAGGTCAGTTAGTTTTCTCCATTAATCATCTGTTCTTAAGGCATGCACTTTACTGAGCATAAAGGTAGAGCTTCTCTTTTTGCCAGGTAGGGACACTAACAAAACCATGAACAAAACAAATTTATCTGAACTGGATACTGGAGATTGGTCATCAGACTTGTATTTTGAAAAGTGTGATTGTTGCTTATGTAGTTACGATCACCTCAGCTTTTTTTTTTTTTCCTTCCATTTTAATGGTAAGACTGTTTGAGATGTTTATCTTAAATTTTTAGGTCAAGTCTAACAAAATAACAGGCTGTATTTTTTTTGGATCATTTTAGAGAAAGTTTAGCATACAGAAGTTGAAAACTTGATGTTCAGCAAAACGGAACTGAAAAAGTTTGAAAAGCAACATGTGTTACAATGATGACTAAAGGAAGCTACTTATTTTCAAATAACATAATTATCTTCCTGTAGTAGTTGTCTTAAGAATTACAGAAACTACAAACTTGTAGGCTTCAGTGTTCGTGTAGAATGAAAATCTTTGTAAATATGATTGGATAAGCTCTGCAAGAAAGGAAGGGCAATGAAGACTCCTCTAGGACAGCTGGGAATTAACTCACAGAAGCTGAGAGGAAGCTTTTCCTAGGAGCATTTCCTCTTAACCTTGTCCAGTGTTGCTTCTTTCAGAGAATAAAAAGAGGTCTGCACAGACCTTTCCATTGATCTTGATGCAGCTTTGAGTTTCTTCTGTTCCTATTGTACTGGATGCCATTAAAAAGTCAGCCATGTCCTATTATGCATCATAGTTCGTCTGGATTTACAGTGGAGGGGGGCAGACATGGGGGTGCAGGCTAGGCAGGTTGCAATTCCCTGGCAGGAAAGATCAATGTGATTTTGGAATGGACCAGATTGTATTTAGCGAGTTAATGTTACCCATCTTTACCATAGTATGTTTATTGCTCACCACAAAATTTTCTTTCCATGAATGAAGATGTAATGTATATTACATTTCACTGCAACTTTTGTGTTTTTATAAAGATGCTAGCTGTTGAGTCAGAGGTACTCCCAGCTGCAGATTCAGTCTTAGAAAAACTTCACAAGGTGATTACACACAAGTGTTTAATCTGAAAATGTTCTAAGTAATCAAACACCTGCATCTTACTTTCATAAAGACTGTAAAAGGGGAATCATAAAGCGTACTTAGGAGGAGAAATGGTTCATCCCTGAAGAAGCTCCACCAGCTTTAGCAAGAGTGCACATGCAGTTCAGAATATCTCAAGCATTTTTATGATTTTTCTCTCTGAACCTTTGTACATGCCCCTAAAATCTTGTCTAAAATACTTGTCTTCCGTGGTGAATTCTGCTACTCCAGTTCTGCCTTTTTGCCTTGTAGGTAATGTATGTAACCAGTGGTGTTGGTCTGACAACGTACTTATTTGTTGTCAGTTCAGAGCCAAACTGGGCCAACTCACAGCTTAGGAAATATTTTTTTTTTTTCCTGTGTTGTAGTGGGGCATGGGGTTGGGTTTTTTAAATGATTCATTACTGATATGATTGTACTGCCACTCCCTCGTTGCCAGAACAAAACCTGTTTTGCCTCTCCAGGCTATATTTTACTCGGCCAGGAACATGTTTTCTTTGTGTTTCTCTTTCAAATGATGGTCCTCCCAGCTCAAGAGGACAACTTGTTTCGTAACAATACAGGAATGGTTAGCAGAACTTTCAGGGACAGTTAAATCATCATTGAAATACAAAAGTAGATTAACAGTTAACATCTGTTTGTTTATGTGCAATGCAGGCAAGAAAACTTATGCAACAGCCCTTTACCCTGGGTGGTTTTAAAAGGCGTGGGGGTGAGGGGGGAATTTGGTGGTGGCAGGGAAAGGAGAACTTTATATTCATCTTTGTGGTTTCTGCTATTCAGTGTCAGCTGGTTCCACCTGGTGGCCATTTTTGGCAAGAATCCTTTTAAAATAAAGTGTTTTAAAAACCAGATGTGTCTTCTACCCTCCACTCCCAAAGGCAAATGTTTTTTCCATTTAGGTTGTTAAACAGCAAAAGGAGTATATTCGTGTGACATAACATGCATTTAATTCTCATGAAGTAACTGAGGAATATTTTCTCCAACAGTGGCTTATCAGATACAATAATATTGGATATAATATCCAACTACCTGGTCCTTCCAAATAGAATTACAGTCCCCCTTGTCAGTGAAGTGCAGATTGCTCAGTTGCGATTTCCTATACCAAAGGTAAGCATGTTTCTGTTCATACTAATGATTTGGCATTTAGTTTTTACTATAGTAGTAACTATTAAAGGTATGCACATCTGTGTGGATTTCTAAATATAGTTATCGCAGTAGCACAAGTTATTGTGAATCCAGTCACTGGAAATAATTGATTTAGTTTAGAAATAATTTCTGTGGAGTTAATATTTCGTAATAAGGCTAAGAAGGATATTTTTGTTTTGCTAGAATCTTAAACATACCACTTGTTAAAATATAGTTCAACAGTATAGGCTAAAACTTAAGTAGCACGTGCTTTATATTATCATTCCAAATTGTTGTTAATGCTCATCACTTGAAAGTTGTTACTACTTATTGCTACTCATTTCCAGTAGCATGGCATTTCTTGATATAACTGGCATGTTTCTGATTGTTGATGACAGTTTTTCTTTTCAGGAATCTCTTGAGTGCTAGGTCTGTCGTGTGTGTGAATCATCATTGATATCCCTCCATTTACAGTGTGTTGAAACTAAGTTTCATGTGAAGGAAGTGGCAATGGAAATTATATAACATATATTGCATAAACTGTGATGACATGGAGGCTTTCAGATTACTACATAAACTCATCTTTCCTTTTTCAGGGTGTTCTAAGGATACATTTTATTGAAGCTCAGGACCTGGAAGGGAAAGATACTTACCTAAAAGGGATTGTCAAAGGAAAGTCGGATCCTTATGGAATCATCCGTGTGGGCAACCAGATTTTCCAAAGCAAGGTCATCAAAGAAAATCTCAATCCAAAATGGAATGAAGTTTATGAGGTATAATCAATAAAAATAACTCATTGTGTGTTCTGTGAAGTTGTCTTCTAAAGTTTCTTTTGTTAAAGAAGATAACCTGGGGACTTCCTTGAGGAGCTTCTTGATGTCTCCCTTAAAAGCCCAAAGCTCTGTAACAAAAGCAGAAATTCTTCACTGATGTCTATAATTCTTTTGTTTAGACTAAGCATCATTAATTCTGAAATGCAGTCTAGTCTCTTAGAACCAACATTAGTCGATCGCTCCTGCAAAGCTCTTACACTTCTTCTACTCATTAAATTGCATCTTTATGTAAAGCATTTGCTTATTGATATGTTTTAATAGGCAAAGGCACTTCAATGTTTTACTGTTACTATGCCATTTAACAAAGCTAGTTAGTTTTACCACTGACAGTGCCATCTTACTGTACTTCCAGGCCTTAGTATATGAACATCCAGGACAGGAGTTAGAGATTGAGCTCTTTGATGAAGATCCAGATAAAGATGACTTCCTGGGAAGGTAAATGTTATGGAGAATATGTTTGTAGGTATTGAAAAGAGGTTTTGGTGTAATCTTTTTTTTCCTTTTGCTTTTTGCATTTTATTGCAGTTGTAGTTTTGCTATATTACTATATTGATAAATTCATTATCATTTTGAAATGGTGGTAGTAAGTAGTTCCCTAATTACTTCATACATGTCTATAAAAACGTGCTTGTGTCTGTATATACACATCTATATGTTTGTATATTTTTTTTTAAAAAATAAGGTAAGTATTGTGGGTACCCAGAAGGAAAAAGGTTGGGGTTGGTTTGGGGTTTTTTTTTGGTGCTGGGGTTTTTTTTGTTTGTTTGCTTTTTAAAAAAAAAATTTAGGAGTTGTACCCTATCTGCTTTAATGTTCGTAAGCTAGCACTAAGTCTTAATTATTTCTTCAGGCAAAGTTAATATAGCTTTATAGCTGTGTTATCTTCTTCATCTTCTTGTTTTTTAAATGGCTAGTTCACAGTTTATTTTTCTCTAAGAGCTGATCTTAACTATTTGGTTAAAGAAAAAAGTTTGCTGTAATGCCTTCGCAAACATTACTCACTCTTAGATTCCATAGGCCTACCTTTAGTGTTTACCCATAAACATTTCAGGGTTTTAGTCAGCTTCTTTCTCCAGTAATTTGTCACCTTTATTTCTTGCAGAGTTTTGGAGCTTCCCATTGTTGCTTTCCATACAGAGTAGAACTCCCTTATCTTTCGAGCTCCTTCTCTCTTACAGGAGCAACAGTACCTACTTCTCTTCTCATTAAAATAAAGAAGTAGGTAGTACAAAGGCTTCTTTTCTTTGCACTTCCCTAATCTTACACTGAAGTGGTGGGGGGGAAAAGTGGCATAATGTGTACATCAGTACTAATAAAATATAAAGTCATGGCAAGTTTTCATGCACTGGCATGCAGTTGTCTGCCCTGTTTAATTTTTAGCAGATTCCTGGTAAGTTTTTAGCTTGTGTGAACTAGCACTCTCCCACACAATGCTAAAGCATGGATTCGGTCATAGCATATGTCCAGGGGCTGCTTCCAGGGGGTAGTTTGGATGTGGTCACTGTTTTGAGTTTGGTCATATGTACATGAGCCATATTGTGCCAGTTGCCCTCATAGCTACAAAATGGGCTCTAGTATAGGCAGATTTTCTGTTATCCTGCATTCATCTTCATTCAGCCATTTCATTTCCTACTTTTTCTTCTCTTAGGGGCTAAAAGAATAGTATTCTGCTCTTTTGATCTCAGTGGAATCCTGGATACTCAGCAAACACAGGGTGGGGTTTGAGTTCTGTATTAGATTTTTTTTCTTCTTGGCTGAAATACTGATGGTTTTTTTCTTTTCTTTTTTCTAGTTTGATGATAGATTTAATTGAAGTTGAAAAGGAGCGTCTTCTAGATGAGGTAAGATTTCAGTAAATTTTGGTCTAAAAAAGCCCATCTGTTGTATTTGTAATTGTTCTTGTATTATTTTTTTCATGGGGTTAGTTCCTGTATATACCAACACAGTGTCCCATATATATCTCTGTGTGTGTGTATATATATATATGCATGAATAATTTTAATGCTATAGAAATAGATTCCCTGATGATCAGCACAGTGGTTTAAATGATATCTTAATTGGTGAAATCTGAAGAATAATGCCTGTCTTCTGTTTTAAGGTTACTAGTATGTAAATGCAAAAAATAGTAACTTAAATATAAGTTACTTAAGCTTTGGTGAGAGGATTTTCTTGCACAAGAACAGTTAATTGCCCTGTTTAACTATCATTAGACTTAGCAGGCTAATTTTTGTCCTCTACACAAGAGAGATTTCACAATAATGTTACGCAGGGTTTGTATTTCTAGAGCATCTTTACAGAACTTAAAGAATTCTCTTAATATTTGAAAAACTCGTTTGCTGTATAGCATAGAGGTTTGTGTGGCTGGTTTTGTTATTGTGTGTTGTAATATTTAGTGTGAAATAGGACATTTTAAACAACAGATCAGATCTTTTCAGCTTATGCAGACTTCAGCTCCATGAGATTTCTAGTAGAGCGTAGTATTTCCTAAATATCTGGAAGAGCCAATTGCAGTCATGTATTTGTTTGGTATCAGGTTATTTCACGTTATTTTGCTTAACTTTTAGTGGTTTACTTTGGATGAGGTGTCCAAAGGAAAATTGCACTTAAAACTGGAGTGGCTCACATTGATGCCAAGTGCTGAAAATCTAGACAAGGTATTAAAGGAACACATTACTTTTGTCCTAATCTTAATTGTTGTGGGGTGTTTTTTGTTACGTGGGTTTTTTTTTTTTTTCAATTATGTAAGTAATTTAATTTTCCAGCTGTTGTGAATTTGGATAAACCTGTAACTTTATTCCAAGCTGTTTGTCTTTAGAAATCTCAAACCAGTCATAACTGTCAATGTATTCTTGTGGCATGGGATTTTAAAACGCTTTTGTTGTCCTTTTCTCTTAATGCTATGGTTTGAGAATATCAGCTAACATTTAATTAGCCTGGGAGATAAAGCTGGATAAGAAACTATAATCTGTCCAGTCTAAAAAAAAAAATATTAGCAAGTGGGGTGGAAATTTCCATAAAAATGGGTTTGAAATACCTATGAGAATCTTGAAAACTTATTCTTATGCTTCATAATGTGCCTTTGTGAATGTTTGCTTTTTGGGAGATGTTTTTAAAATATTTTTTCAGGAATGGGACAGAAATAATAATAATTGATTTTCAGAAAGGCTTACAGTGTGTTTTTGGTATAGGTGCTAACAAGCATTAGAGCTGATAAAGACCAAGCCAATGATGGGCTTTCTTCTGCATTGCTTATTCTCTATTTGGACTCAGCAAGAAACCTGCCCGTAAGTTATATTCTGATGGATACCCTTTTGTCGTGGGTATCTCTTGTGTACTTCCAGCATGGCTTGCTCGGTAGTATGGCACACTGCTTTACTAACACACATTATGCCATGTTTTCTATACTTCCTCTCGTTTCAAAACATGTAATGTAAGGTCCACCTTTCTAGTTATACAGCATTATAGATGTACATTTAATAAAACATTACTCTTTAATCAGTGTGATTTTTCTTTAAAGAATGCTCCTTTCCTGGACTTGAAAGGCTGCATGTTTTTATTACACAGTGTTTTCCATAAATAGTATGGGATTAGCATGAGGAATTTTAAGGAACTAACTGGGAAAAGGCCCACTTCCTTCAGTTCAGGTGAACTTGCTTGCTTTGGTTTAGGGTATCTGTGGTAGACTTGGAGGTACTGAAGTCCTCATTATGAAATTAATACTGTGCAGTTGATGTTACAGTGGCAGAGGACTTGTATAAGAATTCTGTGGGGTTGTCATTTGAAGTGCTGTTTATTTGCTTATGCAAAACATAACAAAAAAATTAATGGTTCTATCATTATATGGATTTTACTGTGGGACTGTGAAATAGCTTGTTTATGACAGCACAGACTGTTTTATAGTTTATTTCAGGTTAGTAAAGTACTGTTCCTGGTTGTAAATGATAGCGGTAATAAAGTAAACCCTACCATAAATAGATATGTGAAGCATAACACTGAGTTTTGCTGTTTTTCAGCATTGCTATTAGATGAGAAATTCTGGAAGTGATGACTAAAATACTAATCAGAGAATAAGTTTTCAAGCCTCAGATTTTTTTGCATGCATTTTGCAAATTTGTCCACTCATCTCCAATTTAAGTTAAAATGTTGCACCAAAGAGAGTGGTAACAAATGAAAGTTTAGTAGCCTAAACAATTTACATCACTGACTAGTGATTTCAGATCTGTTCCAGGGTGTACAGAGCAGTGTTTGGAAGCAGTATTTATAGGTTATAGTAAAAGCTAAAAAGACGTAGCTCATTCGGAACAGGGCCCTACATTGTCTTTTCAGCCTCACTGTATTGAATCCAGGGGAACTCTGTAGCTTAGCAGAAGAGTAGAATTACTCTAGTACAGGGTAAGTGGAAATAGAATAGAATTTTATGGTGTGTTTAACATCAGTTTCAGAATACTGCAACACACAGAAAAAGCCATCTGCCGTCTGTTTTGTGCACTAGATTAAATTGAACCCTTTCTGTATTTCCTTGTTTGCTACTGGATTTTACTCAAACTGCTACAAGTTTAATAGATTTGTTAAAATACACTAAAGCCTCTTAATTAAAATGAATAGTTTCAAGTTCTCTCATCCACAATTTTCAGGTTTTTTTCCATACAACTCTGCTTCTCTGTATTAGATTAGCTTCTCCAGCAAATACTCAGAGGCTTTGTCGTAAGTTTAGTTTTTTCCCTTCCTGTTTTAAACAAGCATTTTGTAACATTGTCTCCCTCCTTCAGAAAAGTTAGGCTGTAAGTCTTGAGTTCTGCCTACTGCTGGGGATAGTATTTTAATTTGTGTCTTAATCAGTACTTCTAATCAGTAGCTCTCTGGAGTGCAGAGAAGAGAAAGGGGAAGTTCTTTGTACAAAGCTGACCAGTTAGGAAATTTGGGAACAGGATCCCAAATGTCTTATTGCTGTGTCTGATGTTCTGTCTACAGTACAAGATTGCCTGTGTGGGTTGAGAATAAGGATGGTTATAGTGTGGGACCTGTTTAACCCTCTTATTTTTTCTTGCTTTAACAGCCCAGAAAAACAGTTGCTACAAATGACTCAGTGTTTAACTTCAAGTCATTTTCTTTCCAGAAATGTGCTATAAAGCATATGATAAAGAGTAACATTGAACACTTGAAAATTCCATTTACAAGTTTACAACAATAAAATAATAGAATACTGTGTAAAATTCAAGTTACCCAGAACCAGATGCAAAAAGGCTTCACAGTTAAGTGGGAGGAAAATATCTTGGGAAGACTTCTTCATGTGGCAGGACTGAAAAGATTCCTCTAGATTCTATAAAGACAATGCTTAGATAATTTCATGGAGCTGCTAGACAAACTGCAGTGAATTGTAGCAAATACAGCTTTTTTTATGGCCATTTGATTCTAATATGGAACAACATTTGCAAGACTAAACATGAAAGCCTGCTGGCTTCTCATGTTGTGTTCACGTTCACTGGTAGGGGTTGTTAGTGTAATAACAAATTTAATCACTCTTTTGGATTGCTTGTATTCATGGTGAACAAAAAGTTCAAAGCCAATGAAGTGTTAAAATTACACTGACCCTTATTAATAGTTTTGAAGACTTTTGTCCACAATTTTAATGTTAGAGCCAAAACATTTTCTAGATGAATAAGTATTTTTTTATTGCCTCCCAAATGGATTTCTTAAGCTAATGCTTATCACAGGTATATTTTTAGGTCTTGTCATCAGTATTGTTTTGTTTGAGCTGTAGTGGATAATTCCCAGCACAGGCATTTCTTTTGCACAGATGCATCACAGTTGCGGGTTTCTGAGACACTGGGGTGATTTATCTGAAATATGTTTAAACTGAAATAGAAATGGTGTAGAAGGTTGGTGACCAAATTTACGTAGTTGGATCTGCTGTATCGATCCAAGAGTAAACTTGGGAAGCGGGTTAATATATTTGAAAAATTAATAAAAAAAACTTGTCACCTTGCTGTGCTGCAGAAAGTCTTTTAATAGATGAAACTATTTGTAATGACAAATATTTACTTACTCTTTGTTTTCTGCTGTTTTCTCTGGAATCCTTTGACTGTTCTCCTTAACTTTTTTGTGTAGTAAAGCTGCTTATGCATTCATTCTGCCACAATCCCATCACTCTGCTTTCTCCTTCCATTTCCATCTTCCTAAGAGTATCTACGAGGGAAACTTTGGGTGTGGATACTTAAAAGAGAGGAGAGCATCGGGACTAGTCTTTTGTGAAAACACTACCTCACTCTATAGAGCACTATTTGTGAGTTCTCTGGTATTATTTGTATTGTACCTTTTATCTGCCAGAGTGTGGATTAGTGCTACTAAAGCCACTCACTCTAGTGGAATGAGAGCATGCAATTTGTTCTGCTGCATGGTTTCAACAAGTGTGCATTGTTTTTGTGCTATTTTTATTGCATTTTAAAGGCTACTTAAATTTCATGATCAGCATATCATTGGGTAAGTAATTAACTTTTTATGATATAAACCCAAGATAAGTTTGTTGTAACAGCTCTTACATTTAAGTTAAATTGCTGATTCACTGAGAAATAAACTGCATACTATACTAGCACCCTGCGTGCTGGTGAATTGTTGGCTTTTATTGCAAAGAAATTAAACTAATAAATATTGCAACCAACATCCCTGTAGTTTCTTTGAAAGGTGATGCACTCAATGTTTGTAAGAACTTGCAACCTCTCCACACTGGCTCAAGTATTGCTTTAAAAATTAGTGTGGTTCTTTGTGCTCCCCAAACTATAAATTCCCTTGTAAATTCTATTTCACTCCATGATGCTCCTTGTTTTGCGAATTCCCAAGCTCCTTTTCTTTTTTTCAAATTAGTCTGTAGCCAGGAAAATCCAGGCTAGGGAGAACTATCAATTAATATTTTTTGCTTGAATTTAATGTTACGAGATTAATGAGCCTCTGAATATCTTACACTTAAATATGTAAACACAACTTTGGTATCTTCAAAAAGAATGAGAATCTGTTCAAAATTGTTGTGGTTTACCCCCAGCCAGCAACTAAGCCCCACACAGCTGCTCACTCACTCTCCCTTGGTGGGATGGGAGAGAGGATTGGAAGAGTAAAAGTGAGGAACCTCATGGGTTGAGATAAGAAGAGTTTAATAATTGAAATAAATAAAGTAAAATAATAGTAGTAGTAATAATAATATACAAAGCAAGTGATGCATGATATAATTGCTCACCACCTGCCCAGCCCAGCCCAGCCCCAAGCAGTGATCACTGCCCCCAAGCCATCTCCCCCCAGTTAACATACTGAGCATGACATCATATGGCATGGAATATCCCTTTGGCCAGTTGGGATCAGCTGTCTTGGCTGTGCCCCATCCTGGCTTCTTGTGCACCTGGCAGAGCATGGGAAGCTGGAAAATCCTTGACTAGTGTAAGCACTACTTAGCAGCAACTAAACCATCAGTGTGTTATCAAGGTTATTCTCATACTAAATCCAAAGCACAGCACTATACTAGCTACTAGGAGGAAAATTAACTCTATCCCAGCAAAAACCAGGACAGGAATAAGAACTCTTGCTAGAGAGAGGTGGGTATGCCATTGTTGATTGTGCAGATAAATTTGATGCTGGCTGGCTACTTTTGGCTCATATCATAAATCTTGATTTAAAAACACCTTCTGCCCTGCCCCCCCCCCCCCCCCCCAGATCCCAGCAAGACCCTTTTCTGTGGTCCTTTCAGTTAGTTTTTTTTGTAGAAGTTCATTCTGAAGTATCAGAAAAGTTACATCCATTATGAAATCTTATTAAAATCTAATGATTAAGAAATGCAGTTCATAAGCTATCGTTCAGTTATTTTGGTATTATAACTGAGAAGTAGTTGCTGTTTCTTTTAGTTATAAAAATAATAGATGCATCCTAAAAAGAATAATAATTAAAAAAAAAAGATCAAAAAGCTTGATAAAGACTGTAGCCCTGATGTTTTTGTTGATCTTAGGGTCTTTGCATTAGGACATGTCATCTACGTATAACAGCATCTGTTTAGACATAGGACAAAATTTTTCAAAACCCCGAAGCGATTTATGAGCCAGAGTTGAAGAGCAACCATTTTAGGATAGCCAGGTCTGGATTTCTTCCACACTGGTGTTAACTACCTTGCTCTGCAGTTGCCAGTCTTGCAGCAAACAAGAAGACAAGATTTGTGGCTGGAGTCCAGGAGAGAGGAGAGGACTGGAGTAGCCCAGAGATAACAACAGCTTCAGCAGTCATAAAACTGCATCTTGTTTTCAGGGCATCTTTAAACATGTGTTATGCAAACATTCACACCTGCAAGTTCAGATATCGAATTGACATGTAACATGAGTTACTGGCGGGGGGGAGTGTTAAAAAGGGGACTTCCTTTATAAAGGGAGATGTCATGGTTCAGCCCCACTCAGCAACTAAACGCCAGCATCTGATGCTGCTGGTCCCCGAGCCACGATTGCTGCCTCCCTCCCCCGGCCAGTTTCAATGCACTCTCTGGGCTGTGCCCCCTCCCCTCCCGGCTTCTTGTGCACCCGGCAGAGCATGGGAAGCCAGAAAAGTCCTTGACTAGTACAAGCACTACCCAGCAACAACCAAAACATATGTGTGTTATCTCAACATTGTTTTCATGCTAAGTCCAAAGCACAGCACTATGGCAGCTGCAGTGCAGAAAATTAACTCTATCCCAGCTAAACCCATGACAGGAGAGTAAAATCCAATACTGTGAGTGCTCTCTGTTCCTTGCTAGACGGTTTTATTGACTGCGGGGAACCTAGATTCATGACACCTAATTCAGACGTCTACTTATCTAAATTTGATTTATCTGAAGTTAAGGAGTATGAATAGTGTTCTTAGTATAATTTCCAAAAGTGAGTAATGCTAGTTTTATGATATATTATCATTAGTTCATAACAATTTTTCTTTTGGTGTCTGTATAACATAAATTATCCATATTTTAAATCAGCTCTTACAAATCAGTGATTGTTTTCTGGTTATCAGCTGAGGATGCACTCACAGATTTAGACACTTTAAAGCCCCAAGCAAGACTTAGTCCAAAGCGTACCTGAATTAGGATCTGCAGCTTATTGCGGTGTGATTTATGGGTTTGCCATTAGGATTTACTGCAAATGTCACTGGCTGTTACAGAATGCTAGCCTGAAGTCTGATTTATTCCACTGTGTCAGTTACCAGTGTAGCTCCTGGGTACCCGTCCCCTTTTTCTGTAACTGCAGAGACACTCAGAAGCACAGCAAGACAATTCTGTCGCCTAAGGCAAAACCTTTTCTTGGCTTTTTATATTGAATGCTCCTTTTTCTTCTCTTAGTTTCCTCCCACCCGGCCTTTCAGCCACCATCCTCATGGACGTGCAGCTCCTTCCCTTGAAACCTGAAGTCTGGCTTAAACATATATTTGCCCCAGCTGATGTCCCTTTTGGTCTGTCCTTGCTATGATTCCAGAGGAATTGAGACATGTTCAATATCCAGGAATCATTGGTTGCCTGCCTTTATAATTGATCACATGGGTTTGTTTTTGACTTTCAGAATTCTTTGAAACAATAGTATAGGGGGGAAAAAAGATGTGTACTGAATATGCAGGTGCAAATGTGAAGGAAAGATGGCCAGTAAGTTGAGGGGCAGTTTAGGATTCAAAATGATCTTGATGAATTGCAGATATGATCTGGAAAAATAAGGTACTTTTCCATAGAGGATGGTTATTGCACCCATATAAATATGGGGTGGAAATAGTTATCTGATGGATAGCTCTGCAGAAATTGATATGTAGTCGTGCTGTATCATGCTGTTATGAAAGACAAATGCCATACTATATATAGAAAGAGGAGTGTAGCCTGTGAGATGTATGGACTAATCCTTCCATTCTATTTAGCAATTACTAAGGCCCTGATTTTGACCAAGCAATTTAAGATCTGAAGTACACCAGTGACGATAATGAGAAAGCCAGTAAGCATGACTAGGAGAGGAAGAGTAAGTAGGATGAGTTTAGCCTTAGGAAGTAAAGATGGGGATGAAAATGATAAGAGGCTGTTGCAAACAAAGTGACTTTTTCATGATTGTCAGAAAAGAAGATACAGTGCTTAAACTCCAGCAAGGCACAACCTGTTGGGCGTTAAAAAATTTTCTAATGAAAAGGATAGTTAAACGTTAGGATTGCTATGTTTAGGGGTATCGTGCAGTGTCCCATCTTTGAAGGTCTTTAAGTACAATAGTAAGTCCCTAGTGTATCATAAATAGCTGTGGAAGATTCCTTAATTTTATTTTAAGAAAAATAATGATTAACAAAAAATCCCACAAAGCCAATTTCATCATATTCTATATTCATTCTGAAATTGAAATTTTAAAGCTCAGCGCCAGGAATCTCGCCGTATGTATTGACCAACTTCAGGATATGACATTCCAAAAGAAAATGTAAAAGAGTATATCTGCACAAAGGTTAACTTTCTCTTCACATTTTAGTCACTTTTGGATTTGAATTTCAGGAAGGCATTTATTTTGTCAGAGCATTAATAATATTAGTTCCTGTTCAGAAACCAGCATGTTTAAAAAGGCCATTATGCAATTTTTTTGATGCCACATGCTACAGCTTTTAAAGCAGAATTGTCCCTTGAAACAAAAATCTGTGCTTAAAGAAGCAGCCAGCCGTAAGTATACTAACTTGAACTCTATTCTTTCAAAATCGTATTTCGTGAAATTATTTCTTAAGAGTTGAATGCAAATTTTCTGTAACATTTTGGTACTTTACACATGTCCCTTCAAGAACAGTATTCTTAAAATAAAATTTAAAAATTTGCTAAATTAATGGAAAGTAGTCAGAGGTTTTGTCCTGCTAAATCAGTTCAAATTCCTATTGTTAGTGTATTTACATGTCTTCATTCAAATTAGTGAAGTAGTAGACCTTCATTCTAGTTAGCATGCGGTGTTTGTATCATTCATCTGCTGAAGAGGCTCAAGTGACTTAGATTTTTATAATCTGAGTCCTATCAATACTTTTAGCATAGTAATTTCTCCCATAAGAGGACTCCTTCACATAATTACTTGACTTGCTGTCAGAGAAGCATCTATGTTGTGAAAATCTACTTAACCAAATTTAAAAAAGGATCATTCAGAAGGCAGTCCATAAGAGTTCAGGCATTCAATAACACCTGTTTTGTGAAGTTTCTTTATTACAGTAAAAAAAACCTGGTAAGGCTAATATAAGTGGACTGAAAGTGAGTATATTAGTTCTAAAGCAGAATACAAACATTCAGGGAGGACAAGAGATAAAAAACCAAAGTTTTGTCAGACCTGATGGCGGTTGTTGTGGTTCCTTCATTGTTTTGTTTCAAAGATTTTTAGGGGATTTTTTTAGGTTGATTTTTTCCCCCGCTTTGTCCTATGTTGTCATGTCATAATTAATTAACCTAGTGAAATTGCTTCATTGCATGACTTATTAACCCTTCCTATGTTCATTCTCTCCTGACATAAAAGCATAATCCATTAGAATTTAACCCTGATGGCTTGAAGAAGGCTGCTGTTCAGAAAGCCCTAAAGGTAAAACTAATATAGTTGTCCATTTAAGGTCACAAAAGTAATTGGAAATGCACAAATGCCTGCAACACTTCTTTTCCAACAGTGGATAGAATTTCTGTTGCCAGATACATATTTAGTGCAATTCCATTTTACTTAAATTTGGTTTCACGAAGGGGTCAAGATATTGGTAAAATACTGTGGTCTGTGGTAAGTTGAATTTTAGATCAGCTCAGTGGAGTATAGACTGCTTTAGAAGACTGGGGGAAAAAACAGCCCTGAGAACTAATTTGAAGTAGTAACTAAGGACCAAAGCTGACATGAAAGCTAAAACATCTTTTACACAGCGAGTGATACTTTATTGCTTTATTGGTCAACTCTGAATGAATAACCAGTAAAATCAATCTCTGACATGTTTTGAAATAATCTTGTTTCTGCTAGACGTTTTTAGATGACATTATATCTTTTATATAAATGCTAAATAAATTTAGCCCAGCTTTTCGATATGGAAGAGACAGAATTGAGAGGCAACCTTGGAAGGCATAAGCCATGTTCTCAGCTGAAGGAACTTGAACAAGAGGCAGTTTCTAGTAGACTGTCAACAGCAAATCTGTCAGTGGCAGGTGTTAGAGGTGCGTTCTATGTGTGTGTACATATTGCGGCCTATTTAACATAAATTAATATCATTTATATTTACACATCAGCATAAGCGACAGGGTCTTTCTGTCAACTTCTGTAGTTTCATCGTTTTATGAAGAAAAGGGAGTTTCAGGCACCTTTTATGGACAAAGAAAACATGAAATGAATTTCACCTACCACTTTTAAACACCATAAGTTGGAGTGTAATCTAGCTTACTTTCTGTTACTTAAACCTTTGTATTCTGTTGTCTTTGATGAGAGCTAAATATTTTTGATTAGAAATCATGAAAAAAAGAAATGCGGCATTCATCCAAGAAAGGAGTGCTTTCTTAACAGCTTTTTTTCTGAAGGAAAGTATGGTTATATGCAGTGTGTCACGTGGAAGTCAAGTAATATTAGTGGAAGTATCATGTCCAAATGTAAGTCCAGATCCAGAAATACCTACAATATGCACACTCTTAAGAATATAAAATATTTCAATCACTTGGTTGTAATTGTGACCTTACATGCATTAAGTAGATTTTAACTAACTTTCTGTTTACATACCTGATCTGTACAATTTCCTACATGGTAGAATTCAAAGTATATTATTAACCAAAATATACCATATTTTCTAGGCCTTTTAAACTGCATTAACACCTGCTTGAGATGATTAACTTTCATGTCTAACTTTTCTTTCTGACTTAAATTTTTATTAGGTTAATTTAAAATTTGTGAAAGAAACATGTAGTTGGGAATGTTCCTTTGTGTGTATAATTTTTTTCTAAACTGATGTTTATTTTCACAGTTTGATGTAATGCTATACAGCTGGTGAGCAAGGCTCAGATATGGCAGATGGTTGATTCTCTAATAATGAGTATTTGGTAAACTGTAGAAATATACATCAGGTACATTATAGTGCATCTTCTTTCTCCCAAAACTGAAAAAGGGGGAATATCAATGTTCTGACATTACATCCAATTTAATAATACTACTGCGATGTAAATAAAGTAAGCTTCCTGAGTTCGTGCTTTCTCCATATCTCCCATCTGCATGCAATATTCATTTTGCAGTTTTAACTATGCTTCATTAGCTTTGGGGGTTGCAATGCTCATTAAAGGATAAGAATTTGCACCTTACCACTTTTATTTGAAGAAAATGGAAGGGAGTGTAAAACTCCTGCTTATTTGTAGTGCTTTGCTTCAGCATATTTAGGGTAGCTGGATGCCTTCGTGTTAATGTGTTCATGGGTTACTAGCCAGCCTGCCATTCAAGCTTATTGAATAAAATACTGAGAATAATCGATAAGCATATAGTAGAATGCATACGATTTGTATTTTTAAGATGCAAACATTTAAGTTTCAGAGGAGAGAGGTTTTGCTTTATTCTGAAGGCAAAGTTTTTGCTTTTTCTTTACCAGTCAGGAAAGAAAATAAACAGCAATCCCAACCCACTTGTTTTGCTGTCAGTTGGACACAAGGCACAGGAAAGTAAGGTAAGTTCCTACCCTTTTTACTTGGCTCTGTCTACAAACATTTGGTGGCTCTGTGTGCTTGGCATTGGCTATCAAGCCACTGAGTATATCCACTGCACTAAAAGTTACCACCAGAACTGAAATTGCCAACAAGAAGCCAAGGTTTGAATGGGTGTGTACTCAGTTTAACCACTGTGAGTAGAGACCAGATTTTTAACTATTTGTAGATGTCCTTCCGCAGTAGATTCTGATCTGCAGCTGGGATTTCTACAGTAGTGATTATATAAATAACAGTGTAGGCAAACAGCAGGCTTCAAAATACTGATCGAGATTTGAAAATTTTCAGAATCCCAGAAATGGGACCACTGAAGATCATCTGCTTTAACTTTCTGTTTAAAGAATGTCCTGAGTTGGAAGAGACCCACAAGGATCATCAAGTCCAACTCCTTTCCCTGCACAGGACAACCCCAAAATTCACACCATATCTCAAAAAGTAGGGACTTAGATTAGCCAAAGCGCTGTGTAGTTCTCAGGAGCTTGTTGTCTAGCCAGGCTACTTTGTTATGTCTGCTGCTTTTTCTGCTTTGAGGTATGGACCACTTCTGTGCTTTGAGAAGGCTGTCCTCTAGCACTCCTGAGCTCCTTTGCCTTCCAAGGTAGACACTCATGGAATCCCTTCTGACAGTTCCTAGAGCAAGTTGAAATCTGCTTTTCTGAAGTCCAAGGCTTTTATTCTGCTATTTGTTTTCCTCATGCCCCTTAGGATCTTAAGCTCTGTGATCTGACAGTCACTGTAGCCAAAGGCTGCTGTTGAAAATCACATCAGCCAATCAATATTCCTCATTTGTAAGCAGTGGATCAAAAGAACACCACTCCTAGTCAATACATCCAATGATCGAGACAACCGTAACACAACAGTGTGCATTTTCCTAGCACAAACTCTTAAACTGCTTGTGCACCACTGTGCTGTTTTCCTAGAAAACATCAGAGTAGTTGAAGCTCTTGGTGAGAACCTGGTTCTGCAGACCTGAGACAGTTTTGAGTCATCTGAAGGAGGTGTCATCCATCTCTTTTTCTTAATTGGGTGGTCTGTAACAGATGCCTGTCGTGACGTCGATCTTGATGGTGATCCCTCTGATTTTGACCCAAGGCATTCAACATACCTGTTGTCTTGTCCATAACTAACCTGTGTGCATTCAAACAGCTCTTTAAAATAAAATAGCAACAGTGAAGGGATAGGTAGATATATGCAATATGGGTGTGGTTTGGGTTTGGGTTTTTTTCTTTCTTTTTTAAAGGAAAAATGTCAGGGAGCCAAAAGGAAGAGGCTCCCTCTCCTTCATATCCTGTCAAATTGGATTCTTCATATCCTTTCAAAAATTGTCACAAAGCCTAAACTAGATCTTATATACAGTCTTAATTTTGATACCTATTAGAGAATGTAGATAGAAATTAAAGTTCTTTGTTCCTGGAGATAGCTTTTTTTAATGAATGCTTTTTTCCTCTCTCTCCCTCCCACAATTAATGGGTTGCTGAAAGTAGTGAGATTTGGCAGTGAATCTTCCACATGGCTACTTGGCAATTAGAGGGAAAAATACTAGTTTCAAGGAATTTCATTGAGTTAGTTCAGCCCTTATAGAGAAGTATGAGGAGAGAGAGAATGTGCCAGTCTGAAGACCTTGCTTTTGTTCATAGACTGGTGTGAAGTAAAGGTTCTTTAGCAGGAGTTTTACTTTACGTACAGCAACTTTAATGCAAAACAATCTATTACATGTCCTGTGTATAATTTTATGTGTGATATTACATATGCCTTGCGTAGGTCCCACCTGGCCTTTGTTTAAATGTCATGCTTCAGGCATTAATTTTGCAAAGCCAGAATGAAAAATGTGCTTAACTCTTGCCACGGCTTTATTAGACAAAAATGTTTCACAGTTTGTATGCTTCCTGTTCTCTAACTTTAGATTCGATACAAGACCAACGAACCCGTGTGGGAGGAAAACTTTACTTTCTTTGTACACAATCCCAAAAGACAAGATCTTGAAGTTGAGGTATGTTGTCTCACTTCCTTTAGATACCTTTCTTTTCTAAGACATTTTAGTAGTAACATTCAGACATTACACGCTGTTATGAAATGAGACTGAATATATTGTGAACACCATTAAAATTATACTTAAAGTGGATTTTAAGACCAGGCTGTGAAATGTTTATTTGCATTTACTACTAAGAGGAAGAAAAATTATAACCAGTCTCTCACTAGAAGAACATAGTTGATGGATGTCTTACTTCAGAAAAAAAAAAATAAAAAGGAAAAAAAATGAAATTTTGATACCTGTTTTGAACCTTAACAGTCTTAACTACTAGCAGAAATTGCTGTTATGTATGGCTGATTTGTTTCCTCTCTCATGCCAAGGGAGCCTTTGCATTATCCAAGTACTGTATCCCTTTACTCTGCTGACATGTCATTTTCTTAGTTCAAAGAGACTAAACTGTAAGTGACTACTGTCCTAGTTACTATTCCTCTAACAGTTGTGGGAATTCATTTGCACACAGACCGTTTGGAAACCACATAGTTGTTTTGATCAAGGGTCAAGCAGACGTAGATATGGTTAATTTTCTGCCTTGCTTCTGCCATAGAAGATAGGAATGAAGAAAGTAGGCATCAAGT
The DNA here is from genome assembly GCF_949628215.1 of Phalacrocorax aristotelis. NCBI lineage: Eukaryota > Metazoa > Chordata > Aves > Suliformes > Phalacrocoracidae > Phalacrocorax > Phalacrocorax aristotelis. The sequence goes on along the minus strand of NC_134277.1, from coordinate 11,303,067 downwards.
ATGTTTGCTATTTCCTTCTTCAAGATCTTATGATCAGGTTTAAGAACAAACTACCTTTCATATTGTTTGGATTTTTTGTTTTTAAATAAAATTGTAATTTCCTTTCCTTTCTCTGAATTCTACCAAAGCAGATGATACAAAATGTCTTAGTTTCTGTGTTTCTTCAGGTGAGGGATGAACAGCACCAGTGTTCTTTGGGGAACTTCAAACTGCCTCTAAGCCAGTTGCTGGAGAGTGAAGATTTAACTATGCATCAGCGGTTCCACCTGAGCAACTCTGGTCCAAACAGCACTATAAACATGAAGATTGCACTCAGGGTACTCTAAAACTTTTCCCTTTGTAAATATCTGAAAGTATATTTAAGACTGGTCTTAAATATACTTAAATATTCTGGTCTTCTAGCTTTATGAAGAAAACAGTACATTTCCTGGGGTGTCACGATGCCAGGCGTTCTTAGTTGTGGCAGTGCTATCAACTACACAAAGATAACCTCTAATTTAAATACATGCAATTTAAAAACCAGAAAATTATCTGAACAAAACAATAATCAGCTGCATTGATTAAGACTGAGGTTCCCCGTGGCTTTAGGTTCATAAGTCATGTTTGCAATCTGAATTCCTTCAAGTCTCTTATGACTCAGTAGGCTACAGATCAGTGAAATCACATTTGTCTTACAGAAATGGAACTGAGGTTGTGATGGTTTAAAAAGAATAAAGTTTATAGGGAAAGGAAGTACCTTCATAGCACTAGAAAAATTCAGACCAACTTTCAAGCACATTGGAGTTTTGAAGATGAAACTTGCGTACCTGAAAGCTGATTTTTCTTTTTCCACAGCAAAATTACCTGGTTTAATAAGGTAGTGAGCTTCTGTTCACTTCCATTGTTTGTTCATTCCCAAAGCACTTTCTTGCTTGCTCGTCATTAAAAATGAAAATAACCTTTAAAGTAAGGACAATGAGAAGAACTTGTGATGTAGGATTGAATTTCAAAAGATTAGAAGAAAAAAAAATTATAGAATATCTTTCCCAGTGCCTGGAGCTGCAAAGTAATAGCACTTGCACCAGAAGTGTGTAGAGTATGAGAGGGAAACAATGAGGAGAATAATTCTAAATGAATGGAGAATTTCACATTGGTTTATAGCTACTGCAGTTGCTGCAAAGAAGATGGAGCTGTTTTGCTGTGCAAAAGGATTCCTGTTGTACAGTGAATGAGTATAAGTGTGAATATTTTTGGTCCTGCATTAGTGTCTGAACTTAACAACTTGTCACCAACCAGTACTCTTGTAGAACAAATTTGTCAGTCTTTTTTATACTGGAAAATAGTAATGTTATATGTATTTTTGCTATATCTAGGTCCTTTCTCTTGAAAAGCAAGCAAGATCTCCAGATCATCAACACTCAGCCCAAGTAAAAAGGCCATCTGTTTCCAAAGATGCAAGAAAATCATCTTTTAAGCCTCAGGTTCCTGTCTCGCCGCCACCTGATTCAAACAAACCTGTTCCAGCTTCCCCAGTGACTGACAGTGATAAAAAGACTGATACAGCTGAAAAAAGTCAGCCTCCCAATGCCAGCCCTCAGTGGCCAACAGATCTCAGCCGAAGTTCCTCCAGTCTTCATGCCTCTAACTTCTCTTATTCTCCCAGCCACCTCTCAGTCAAAGAACCCACTCCTAGCATAGCCTCAGACATATCTCTGCCTATTGCCACACAGGAGCTACGGCAAAGACTACGACAGCTTGAAAAGTACGGTGTTAATTACTTCTTTTTGCAATACACCTAAGTTGATTTATATAAAATGTCCTCAGTGCAACCACAGAAAGAGTGCTTAGTTTGCATTTCTGGAATATTTTTCCTGTTGCAGTTTGAGCCTGGCGTTTGAAAATCAGTCATTGTGATTTTCTGCTTCTTCCCTGTACCTCAGTTAGACAGATTCTGCAATTAGAAGTTACCTTAACATTGCGATGATCTGCAAGATGAAGTCCACCTTGTTCTCATAGCTACAGTGTGCAGTACTAAAAAGAGCAGGATGGCAAGAGGGAAGACTAGTTTTCAATACAGGTTTAATCACTTTTCATGGCAATAGTTGCCTGTTTTGCCACTGAATCCTATTGGCAATAGTATTAAGCCAGTTAAGCTGAATATAGCTAGTCTTTTAAATTACTCAGAGGGATAGTTGACTATAAAGAATGTTAAATGAATAGTCAGTTACTGTTCAGTTAATGAGGATTGCTGCAGCTATGCTTTCTTTAATTCTCTAGGTTTTTTTACCTGCCTCAATGGGCAGCTATACTTACCAGTAAAAATAGCTGAGCAGCCGTTCTGCTCTGAATAGGAGAATGGAAACCATTAATCCCTATTCATGTAGCTCCTCTGTGAAGCTAAGTAGAAAGGTTTTAATTTTTTATTTGTAAGGGATTGAACTGATTCATCTTTTTCTCTAACAGAGCTCATAGAATCAAGAGAGTAATACAGGTTGGAAGGAACCTCTGGAGGTCATTGGTCCCTCTGCTCAAAGCTAATCCCCCTTCAAAGTGAGATCAGGTTTCTTGGGCTTTTCCAAACAAGTTTTTAATATCCCCAAGGATGGAGGTTCTATAAACTTTCTCAACAATTCCAGTGCTTAACCACTCCGCTGTTGTTGCTGTACGCTTCTATGGGAGAACTTATCTTGGGCCGCATATCTCCGGGACACTACCCACCCTGGGGACAGTGATGCACAGACATCAATATGATGGATACAAAATGTCCGTTTATTTAGCTGCGTCACACGCTTATATAGCTCTTGCGCTTCCTGTTCCTGCCACTCCTATGGGGAGGAGTCTACCTTTCCGTCACATCCCGTGATCTTCCGGTCGCCGATCCCTGTCTATTCCCCTACACACTGTGAAAACATTTTTTCCTGGTTTCCAAATGGAATTTATCTTGCTGCAACTTGACAGTGGCCTCTTGTTCTTCTACTGTGTGCAGCCATGAAGAGTCTGACTCAGTCTTCTTCATAATGTGTGTTTTAAGCAGTGAAAGTCTGTAGTTGAATATGCTGTTGGTCTTCTCTTCAATTTGTACAGACTCATCTCCTCCACCATCTGCTTATGTGCTCCAGTCCCCCATTTATCTTTATGGTCCTCTGCTGTCTTGTCTTCAGTCAGTCTCTCTTCTGGCCCACAACTGTGTTAGGCTTTGTTAATTATGATAGACGTTGAAATACTACTCCTTATTTAATACACAAATTTCATACTTTCTCATTTGATGAGAAAGTATTTGATGAGTGGTAAAGCTACGGGGTTTTTTTTTTTTTTCCTTCTAAATAGAAAACAACTGAAATGCTTCACTCAAGTTTTTGAAGTGAATGACTTGGGAACTTTAATGGAGCAATCACTTTGTAGGGGCTGTTCACAAAAGAGGCAGGCCTCTCCTTTGAAGTTAAGATACCGTTCAGGCGGTTGAGAAATGCCAAGCATGCCATATACTGTCCTGTGTGAAACAGAAAATGCTCATAGTCAGTTTACACAAACTAAAACAAGCATTTCATAGAGATGAGGAAACTCTGCAAATATTGCCCATTCTTTAAAGCAGAAATTCTGAAACATGGTGTTTGCTTTTTATTTAAGCATGACCTGTATTTGTAAGTGTAAATTGATTCTAATCTTATATTCAGTGTGGCATGAGCTACAGAAAAGTAAAATGGCAGTGTTTATCCTGTGATTTGAGCTTTTAAGACAATAAGTGGGTTTAAGTATCCCTTAATCTCAAAACTATCTATATTTCTACATTAGAGAATTTAGGAAACAATGAGCTGGGCTTCTGGTTGATTCGTGGCTGTAGGTAAGAGTGACTCATCACTGAGGTTTTCATTGCAGTTGGCACCATTATTCTTCCCAATTTCCTATACACTGTTTTAATGTTTATTTTAGGGTAAACAAGTTCTTTACTGATAATGGCTTTCAAAGTAAAAAAGCAGTAAAAGCATTCAGAGCAGAAAAACTGAAGAGCAGCTGACCTCTAAACTGACAGTAATACCTAGCTTATTTTGGAGAGTAGAGCTGTTGGACAAGGAACTGAGGTAAAAGAAACTGATGAAGATACGCTCATGTACTAACTTGTGTGTGCTCTCTTCCTTCACATTGGACTAGTGAAAAGTTAAATGGATAATACATGATTTCTGGTAAAACTACTGAGCATGTATTTCAGTCAGGTCTTACTTTAGATATGCGTTTTAAAACTAAGCATAATGTTCTACTTTTTCCTGCAGTGGAACAACTCTGGGGCAATCTCCCTTAGGACAGATTCAGCTAACGATTCGTCACAGCTCACAAAGAAACAAACTGATTGTGGTAGTGCATTCCTGCAGGTGAGCTCAAAATAGCAAATTTCATTTCTGTGCATATTTCTTTGTAAACTTTGCCATATCTTGACTTAAGCTCTTAAATTTGTTGTCTGGCTGATCTTTGCTATTTTTAAAATAACATACTGATTGCAATTATGTGTCAATACAAAAACACACAGAGCTGTACGCAGAATCAGTAAAAACTTTGAAGATTTTGCTTTGATTTTGTATTTGTCTATTATGCCTCTGAGATTTGAAATAAAAATGGCACTTAGATTTTTATCAGCAGTGTCTGAAAGCTATGTCTGAGACTGATTTTTTTCATGGAGTGACAAAACCGCATGGTTTTTGGAAACCCATATCTAAACTTTGAATTGGAATTTAAGAAACATTGTCTTCCCACCTCTGCTGTCTGCTGCTTGGCTTTTTATTTTTTTATTTTTTTTTTTTAGTTTTTCTTTTCCACTGCTGCCATCTACATGCTGTATCCTGTGCATCATACTTTGTGCAGGATATCCCACAATGGATTCATGTTCTAAATTAAGTGATAGTAGACACTTCTGTTCAGCAATGTCTCATTTATTTTCTAAGTGTTTTTCCTTGTTTTTCCCTGGTCACAGAAATCTAATAGCTTTTTCAGAAGAAGGATCCGACCCATACGTGAGAATGTATTTATTGCCTGATAAGAGACGATCAGGAAGAAGAAAAACACATGTATCAAAGAAGACGTTAAACCCAGTATTTGATCAAATGTATGTTCTAAACTGTGTAGTAGTTTATGTCATGTAATAACAAAGCTGTCAAATGAAGGTTTCTCAGCTTACCTGGACGGGTGAGCTGATGAAACTCAATAGTTGTTACCACCAGACTTGATCATACCTTTCTCTTCTGCTATAACAGCTCTTCCTATCCTTCTGTTCCCTGTTACCCTATGGCCCTGGTAGCTACGAAGCAATGTGCACTCTTCTGGCTGGTGGTCAGAACAAGAGTGCCTTTTAGCTGGGCAATGCTGTTGGAATTCCTTCCTGCCAGGAAGTGTGTCGATTCTAACCGGCCCATTGCCTGGCCGATAGGTGCTGCCTCCTCAATAGGACTGGCCAGCCAGTGTCTGTGCATGGTCAAATTGCTCAGTCAGTCTACTTGGTGGCACTCCTCAGCATCCATGGAGTCAGGAAATTTCCTCATAGGCTACATCCTGGCCCATAGGTTGGAAGTTGTGCAAGTTTGTGCAACATTATACTGCATAAAAACCCTTATCTTTGCATTCAGCTTTTTGATGGGAGTTTCCCTCACATGGCTACCCCTTCCTCCCCCACCCGTCACTTATCAATAAAGCAAACCTCTCTCTAGAGACAGAAAGTTAATTTGGGGAAAGCAGTGCTTCAGTGCATTCTGTCCAAGGGAAATCTGTAAATCATTAGTTAGAGGCTCTGGTAGGTTTTCCTGGTACTGCAGCTCTCTCCTGTTTATTCCAGGTAATAGATTTGTTTACTGTGCCTTTCCAAGTAAAACATATTGCAAAGCAATAAAGCTGTTTAAGAACTGTAGTGACAATTAGATGTAGATTGTGGTGTAATCTTGCCCTCACTTTCTGTAAGTTTCAGATCCTAGTGAACAAAATGTGTTCTCCCTTAAAAGTTGATAGGTGTCCTTGGTGTGCCAGGAAAGAAAAGGGGCTCTGGTTCTAGAAGACTGAGGATCAGTAAGAGTGACCAGACTTTCCCTTTTGGAGAATAGTGTTATTGAGCTGTCAGGATAGTAGGATTCCTCATTCTCTTTGCTGTGGAGTCAGCGGCTGACCCTTTCCTTGGTTTTTTTGTTTGTTTTGTTTTACCAATGGCTTCTAGAAACCAGACACAGAAGTCTCAAACATTTGACATTGATATTGATCATAGTATTGAAGAAAAATTTTCGGCAAAACATTGGGATTCTTCATTTATCTCAGACCTCACCTTTTTGTTTGGGGAGGGGGGATGGTTTGGTTATAATTTGAATTGTTTAGCTGTAGGAATCTAACTTGCACTTCAGATACAAAATTCTCTCTAAAACATCACTTTGCCTGTCAGATTTGATTTCAGTGTTTCCCTGCCTGAAGTACAAAGAAGAACACTAGATGTAGCAGTGAAGAACAGTGGTGGTTTCTTGTCCAAAGATAAAGGGCTGCTTGGCAAGGTAAGTTGACAACAAGCAAATTCTGTTAACAGAGCTTGTTATTATATATAAAATCCTCTTGTGATATGAGCTTCTTAGTGTTGACTGAAGCACCTGATTCAGGTATGAAGCTCTGAAAAATCAGAGATGGCTTAAATGTCAAGCTTCAGTTAGGGAAGGAACAAACTGCAGACACAGACATTAATATCTTCTAGAGAATGGTAAATTCTGAGGCTTACAGTAACAAAAGAAATCTGCATGTCAGACTTACTAATCATACAGTTAGAGAAAGAAAGTAACCAGTAGAAAACAGGTGATACCTCAGAAAATGTTCAGACAAACTGGAAAGACAAGCAGGAGTACTTAGAGAAGCACACAGAACAAACACACGTTCAGTAATTAAAATTCCAAATTGTAAAATCTGTGAGAAAGAACTGCTACTGGAGACATTCCCAGTGCCAAAACCAGCTATTGTGTTTACAGCTTCACTGTTCTGTAGGTTCTTATTAAATCACTCTATTTCCTGCACATGTGATTTGGAGCATGCAAAAAAGAAAAGTAAATTCCTACACCCTTGCAAATTGCCATGTTCAGCCTTCAGGAAGAGGATCAGAGATATCAGAATCACAGTCAGTTCATGGTGATCAGTATTCTTAATTTTCCTGTTTACCAGGAAGGCTGTTAGCGTAAACACATCAGCTGATTGTCATTGCCAAGATGTGCATCGTTCAGAATTTAAGCCTGTGCGGTGCTCTGGGACTGCATCACTAAAGGGTATAGATTTTTAGGTCAAAAACAGCAACTTGAAACTTTACTACAAGTCGAGGAGGTAGCAGGTAGCTGTGATGACAAGGATGTAAAATATATTGTTTATTAATGGCATTACTTATACAGTAGCTTACAGGATTGTCAGATTTGATCTTTAAAAGATACAGAATGAAAGGTGGACATAATGCATTGATTGCTAATTTAACTTTCCACAGTTACTAATACCTCTGGCATCTGAAGAACTCGCTAAAGGCTGGACCCAGTGGTAAGTATAGTATTTCCTTTATTAATAATAATACTACATACTAATAACTGGTGTGTTAATAATAGTTTTAATAATACATGCTAAATGTGGGGAAAAAAAAACCAACAGAAAAACCAACCCTTTGGGTTTTTTTTTTATTATTTTCAGGTATGATTTAACAGAAGATGGTACAAGGCCACAGGGTGCAAGTTAGGCCCATGGATACCGGGAATTCCCCACACATACTTTTGCCAACCTTTATATATTTTTAAAGCGTTGTTCTCACAGATGTACCAATATTATTTTTATAGCTTTACTGATTTAGTTCTTACAGACATCCCCAATAATTTTATAACACTTGGTCATTTTATGTAGACATAGCTTTTCTCATTGTTAAACTTGGTATTTTAATTTGCTGAACAGTTTTATGTGTTACTGTAATGTGCAATAGTACAGTAAAGTAACCTTTTGTGTTTAAATTGATCGTTATGACAGCTGTACCTATTAGAAAGTGAGAAGATGGTGTTCTGTTTTCCTGCCTTGTTTTATATCTCACCAAGATATACCATACCATGTAAATATATACTATTTTTTTATAATTCTTTCATGCTGGTTTGAATTCAGAAGATTAGATAAAGGATATAGATATTTTCTTCTAAATGCATGTTAATTTCTTCAGATGAATCTCTTTTGTCTTTGCAGCACAATGGTCTTAATCATTTTGTGATATTCTTCAAAAACAAACTGCAGAAAAGCATTTTTACTTTATTGTGTTTCTGGCCCAGTGTGGCTAGCTTAAAATGTACAAAACATTAACATTTTAATATTTATATATAAATGTATTATTGGAAAAACATACTATAGAATATTATAAACAAAAATGAAAGTTCTATAAGTATTGTATAAATAGAGGATGAGGTCCATGAATCACAGTTTCTAAATCTGAGTTTTCATTTTCATTTAATGGAGTAAACATGACAAACAGTACAGTTTTACTATACAGGTTTGCTCAGATTTTGTTATTTATTCCTGTACTTCATAGTACCAGATGTGACCTTTCTGAAGGTATAAGGAAATGGGTTTTTTCTGTATTATAAACAAGACAATCTCCAACTACTTAGAACTGTCCTTACTACCTTGTTTCACTGATTTAAAAGGTATACAAATCAGCTTGCAATGTAATTTCATATAGTAGGCATACGTACAAGACATGTTATTTTTATTATACAATACTCTGCTAAATAGTATATTATGCTATACCTTCTGTAATACTAAAATGGAAAACCCAGTAGAAAGTAAGTGTGAAACTGAGTTGAAACTGACTGTCTTTACAGTTGCTTCATTGCTACTTAGTGTGTTTGGTGCATGAAGAAAATGCACTTCAGTGGTCCACACAGGTTTCTTGAGAAATAATGGCACTCTACTGAAGCATCGCCACAGTCTGCTGCAAGACTACAGCAGCAATACACTTAGCACAAACTGATAAAAGTACACTGTTGAGAGCTGAAGGGAGAGTATCAGCCTGAACAGCTGAGCTCTTAACTCTAATCTTACGAATTACAGGAAATTTTTTTTGTATTCAGAATTGATTTTTCTTTTTCTGGTAAGTTCTCTCAGACTGTTATAAAAATGTGCATTAAGAATCCAAGAGAACAGTTCTGCTCTTTCAGAGCCAACGCCCTCATTCTTGGGTAAGTATGCAATTAGACAGACAAAATATATTATTTAGTTAGGATTCTAGAATGGTCTCTCAGCCAAGAAAGAATTTTAAAGAATATTTTAAAAATAATAAACTCCTGAAATTAGCTTTATTGTAAGATTACTGACAGAACCTTAATTCTAGATGTAGAATATGCCTACATTACTAGATGTACCAAAGTGCCTACCATAGATGTAGCTTTTTGTCTTTTTCAAGTTTAAGAATTGCCTCGTTTCAGTTCGTCTACATTCGGTTTAACATGACCATTTGTCACAGATGTGTGTGACACACACACACATACACCTCTATACAGTGCTGGCCTTCTTATTGCTACATTTCATACCACGCAATTTTAGCAAACTAACTTACAATGTAAATTCTGCTGCTGTTACTTTCTGATGGACTGGGCAATAGAGGGAGGTTCCTTGGAAAAAATCATTTCCATTTGAAGGCTTCACTCTATATTGGAATGTATGAGTATCTATATATGTACACTCACGCTCATCTGTTCATATAAAATGTAATATATTACAAAAGAGATTTTCTTTGCTAGTTCTCCATTAAAATGTTAAGAATGGGAAGGCAGAGAATTATTGTTAATGCAATGAAAATGCAGAAAGGGAAAGCTGATCTAAATAAAGGAGCTCCAAGTGCAGCAGCTCAGCATAATCGGCTTTTGCCTTGGTTCAGCCAAGTAAAAGGACTTCTGCTGTACTCCTTGGCCAGTGACTCCCCCGAGTTTGACCCATAGCCAGGAAATGGGCTGTTAGACTGATTAGGTGCTTCAAGTCTTAAGTGGAGCCTGGGGATGGATGTTAGAAGACTGCACCTAAGCAAAAAAGTGCACATTTTGTCTTCTGAAGTCTCGAGGAGGAAAAGAATGCTGTGTTTGGGTAAATGTGAGATGAGCGCGCAAAGTGAGTAACTGAATAAAATATATAGGACAGGTTTCCAAAATAGCTTACAACCTAAAAATAAGGCTAGGTTCTTAAGAGAGCCCAGTTCCCATTTACGAATCTAAAATTAAGAGATAGAGTTGTCATTGTAATTCAGTAATTCCTATTGACTGTAATCAGTCCTGGATGCCAGATTCTTCAGAAATATTCTCTTGAGTGAATTTGGATCAGAATATGACTGCCTAGGTGAGATTGATTCTTTCAGTAGTGGAAACAAACCTCTGTATCATAGTTATTAAATTATAAATGGAACAATCAGATGGAATTAGGAAGGACAAACATAATTTTTCTTCCGGGCAAAAATTGCACCTCATTATCAAGTCAATGTATTCAGTATCAACTGATAGTTTTTCATGTAGTTCTTGTTTATCCTGTGCCTTAAAATATGGACATATGAAGATGTTTAAGAAATGGCTAAAAATAAGCTTTGTTACCTGTATGCGCCAACACGTTCTCTACTGTTGAAACTGTTTTTAGAATTACTCTGCTTCACTGACAAGAAAACCAGCTTTCTTTATTATAGCAGTGGTATAACCTGAACTCAAATCAGCATGCATATCACTTGGATTTGGATTAAAGGAATTTTCAGTTTCTGTCTTGAATCCTTTATCAGAGCTGCAGCAAATGGTGAGAGTTGAAATGAGAACAAAGGGTAATCAATTTTGTACAGATTGCCTTTTCTGCTCATGTAATTCTACATTATGATGCATGTATTTATTCAATAAATGGTTCATATGGAAATCGGCGTCTTGCTTCCCTCTACACACACACATTCCCTTTTCCCATCTTTTGCATATCCCTGTCCTAATTAGTAATATGATGGGTGAATTTTTAAAATGGCCCTGTATGCTGACTACTTTAACCCAGGTAGCCTTGCTGTAAGGCGTGTGGGCAGATTTTGGGGTTTTACATGAGAGAAAGTGGAGGGAGAAGTACAGGACGGGACTTCACGGGTGAGCTCCTTGCTTGTTGGTCTGGAACCGATTCAACCATAAGAATTAGTAGGTCCTTTGTTCAACTTAAGTATCTAAAACATTTTTCTCTTAAAATGATCAGTTGAACAAATTGCCACGATTCTAGCACTTACTCATCAATTGTCATGAATTACGTTTCAAAAGGACCTAGAACTGCACGTAATTGCTTTGGATTTAGAACCAGCAGGTTTCGGTGTATCCTTCCACCTGCTTGTTTAGGCAGATACTGATAGAAAGTACAGCTGCGTACTACATAAATAAGAAAAGGGATATTGGATCCTCTAATACAGAAAAAAAAACCTCAGAAATTATGCTGTTTGCATTAATTTTTAATTAATTATAATACCATAATTAATTATGATACCTTTTTTCTTAAACAGCTACAACTTGTCTGAATTCCTGATAGTCAGTCAGTTTTCATCAGCCATAAACAAAAGCTGCAGAAGTTCGTCACCCAGTCACTATCACATTTAGAAGGGCCCCACTGGATAATCTTTATTGATAGTAAACACAAATCTATGGCCAGGGTTGTTTTGTTGTTTTTCTTTTTTCCTAGAGGAGATATCTTCCTTTTTTAGCAGAATAAAGGGCTTCTCCTAATCCATGGGAAGGTGGCTAAAGCCAAGTAAAAGCATGCCCATCTTCATCACCCCCTCGTGGCACGGTGTTTCTGGACGGCACACTTCCTGGCAGTGCCAGTACTGCTCAGGTGTCTGTGTTTTCCAGTCTTGGATCAAAATCAAGCCTTCGTTCAGTCCCACAAGACAGGTGGTAACTGGATCAGCACTTGCCAAAAATGCTGCCTGTGTATTCACAAGATCTTGTTGGAGAGCAGAAATAATTGTGCAAGATGCCTCTGGATGGATTTGGTATTAATTTGATGGGCTCAGCCAAGCCTAGACCTTTTGTTAATATTTGCTGTAATTTTTAAACTCTTTTGGGCCATCGTTTAGTTCATCCAGTCTCCACCTAAGAGCAGTGTTTGTCAATACAGTTACCAATATGGTTAATTTAGGTATTTTCTCAGCTAAAAGCTGAATACAAAATTGGTTTCCCATGAGGTTTCTGTTTCAATCAGTTTATTTATATTCTCCCCCAATCAAACTCTGAATATTGGGTGCTACCTTTGATATTTGGTAGAAAAAAACAAAACTTGAGACAGTCCCAGGCATGTTCCTGGCTGTAGCTGGGTGCTGAAGGAGTAGGGCTATTTAATCACAACTGGTGTTTTTATACATCTTAACAAAGTGTCTGATTGTATCACTGTATGCTCTCCTACTGAGTTCTCAGGCTAATTGTCAGGCTCCCAACAATATTCTCAGCCACCTTCTGAAATTCATTATTTGAAAAACGCAAAGCAGCTGAAGTGAAAAATACACTTGTATTTCTTTCAGTGTAATGCAGTGAATTTCGGTGCCAGATTAGATGGCAGCTCCGTGAGGAATGTTCTCTAATCTGTGTTCATGTGATAGAGGTGATGCTCTCTGTTCTTACTGTCTGCAGGAAATGTTTCTTGCCAGTCACCTACAGTGGAGTCCAATTTGAGCAGGCTGCCACATACCAGTCCCTTCCAACCTGTGATTCTGTGATCTATTTCCTCAGATGCCATTGAAGTGAAGCCAACCTGTCTTCCCCTGTTGTTTGAGTCCTAAGTAGCCATAAACTTTACTGCAAAGGATTACGGGCCAATAGTGATCATTCTTCCCTCTAAGATCCGTATAGAAACAGGTTCAAGGACGGACAAAGCAAGGCAAGATTCCAACCTTTCACACTCCAGCTGTAGCAGGGGTGGGTCTTGGCTTGGGAACAGCGGGGTCTGTTCCTGCCAGGACTTGATAATCCACCTGCCCTCAGAGCTGGGCGTGCAGCACCTCAGCCTCAGTGCGAGAAATGACAGAAGAAAGCTGTGATGTCCCAGTGCCCCAGCTGTCCTGGGGTTTCATTCATCAGGTGCGTGGTAACAATGTGTTGTGTAACTGATGATCAATTTGATTTATTTATTATCTAAGCAAAGTAGACCTTTCAGCAGGAGGTTGAACTAGGTGAACTGCTGAGAGCCCTCCCAACCTGAATTATTCTATGACTCTCAAGTATGTTTTTTTAAGTGTTAAAGTAACTGTACAGGAGCTCTTGGGCCCTCTTGGGCCTGTGAGTAGGTGTTTCTGGGCATTTTGCTGCCTGACCCCTAGCTCTCGGAGATGGGATTGTAGCACCTCTGGCTGAGCAAATAAAGGAGGCACGTAGCAGGAAGTTGCAAGCTTTGTTAAGTCAGGATGCAAAAATTGTGTAGGCATTAAAAATACGTTAATCTCTGCATAGAACTTGAGTTGCAATGTAGATAATGCTAGCAAAGCGACAATCATCTGTAGGTACTGAATGAAGGTCGTTATTTCACTGGATAACGGATGAGATCTCTAAAACAAAAAAATGGTGCACTGGTTTAATGGTGGTTGTTTCCAGCATGGAATTTCCAGTGAGGTTTTTTTTTTATTCTTCAGTTGGATTTGCAAGCTAATGTGTTATTCTACAAGCTCTCAGAGACTGACAGCTGGAGTTTACCAAGCATGTCACAAAGATTAATAATTTAATAAAGAATATTCTGCAAGACGGTCCCATGCCAGACTTCAACATGGGAGAAATACTTCAACTGACAGGCTGAAATCCCTGATGTATTTTGCATGGTTTTTCATTGATATCTGGAAGTTTAGTTGGAATTACCATGTTGCAGTGTTTTCAACCTCGAATTGATAAGACCCTTTACCTGTTTTTGCATGAATCGTGAAATGTTCTCTGAGCGAAGGTAAATTCGATAACCACTGAACGGGTGCTGTGTTGTAACTTCCAGCTCAGAGCCCAGCTGGATAAATTTGATGAACTGTGACAACAGCATCCAAACGAAGAACTGAGATTTTGTCTCTAGACCCGTCCTTCTCACATACAGGTGGTGAAAATGAAATGAAGGTAATGAAAATGAGTTAATGGAAATGGCTGGTCGTGACTCAGAATGGTAGTTGTAGCAACACTGGTTGTGTTTTAACAGGTAAATTATTAATTACTGTGCATGTAAAATAAGTTGGAATTGAAGGTTTAAAATACTAAGATGAGCTTTCTGAAAAGGGGTAAATCTTAGAGTAGTTGGCAACTTTGTTCTAGGTCTTTTTTTTCTTTTAATGTGATTTTTCAAGTTCAGATTATTAGAAATGTAAAAAAAATACTTAATTTTTAACATTTTTATAAAGCATTTTAGTTTGATTATCTTGTCTTTCACAATGAGACTTTAGAGTTTTTGGATTTATACTTATTACTGCACGAATTCTGTTTTCTGAAGACACCGTTATATACCACTAGGTGGTAGTCTAGTCCCTGTTCTGCAAAGCCTGTTTTGCTGCCCGTGCACTTTGTTTCTTGTACAGGAATGAAGCGGGCTGCAGTCTAGGCGTCTTTGGGAGTGCAGCCTGAAGCCATTCTAGCTTAAAAGCAATGAAAAGCAGGCATGGCCCCCACTGTGCTCTGCCCCTTTGCTCCAAGGCGCAGGTGACACTAAAAGAATTGAGTTTCATACAGAGGTTAATAACATCTGGATTCAATTTGCCAAAATATTTTTGTAAAACCATTTAGTCATGAGGCACTGGGAAATAAAACAGCTGGTCCATGATTTGAGGAAACATGAAATTTCTCCTGGAAGATTAAGGCTCTACGTTCACCATAATTGCCTCTGTCAGCAATTCGCCATAGGTGTTTCGTGCCTTAGATACCTAGCCTAGGCAATTAGAGTTGATTATAGAACTCCCTCGAGGAGCTGACACGACTTTAATAAGATTAAGTGGAAAAACTTGAAACTAATCAGAGGCAGGGAGAAGTGAAATTACAGTTTAAGACATGGAGAAGGGCCTGGACCAACACATTTGAAACATCATTGTGCTTTAAGTATTTATTTCTGCTGTTGGTTCAAGCATGAGGCTCGAAACTCAGGGTATCTAACAACAGTGAAAGCCATCATGGAGCAGTATGATAAACACAGGGGAAAACAGGGCAAAAACCAGAGTCTACTAGAAAAAATATCTAGAAAACAATGTTCCTTTGTTTAAAGATACAATTGGAAAATATTTGCCAAATCACATTGTCACAAGGTCTTGTGATACTGTTTGCTGCACAGAACGGGAGTAATTGACAGGTATGGCCGAACCAGTGACCTTGTGAGCACTTTCAAGTGCCCAACTCCAAACGTATCCCCCAGCCTGAAACCGCGCAGAGCTGGTACCACACTCACTCAGTTCCCTGTTTGTCAGTTTTGCATGAAGGAAGCTGGACGTGCAGCCTGTAAAGCACGGCAGGCTTTGGTTAGGTTACTGGTCTGGATCAGGAGCACAGGCAGCACCCATGTCCCTCCCAGCCTGATGTGAGAGGCAAGTAAATGCTTGTATATTCTCCAGCCCTTGTAAAGGAGTTTGTCATGTGTGTGTATGCATGTATGTACACATATGCATGTAAACTAATATGGACAAGCAAATCATGTCCACCCTGGTATTTGTATCGTATTTTCAATGTTTAGTACTAGACAGATGGAACAGAGATGGTGCCATATCTAGATGACGCCTCTCTAGCACAATGAAACCTATAAGAGCACTTGTAAAATTAATAACAGTATTTTTGTACTTCAGAAACAATTCCTTTTATCCATAAAGACTGAAATAGAATGAGAGCTGAAAGGAGACAGAACACTTACAAGACCTGTAAAACTCTAATAATTCAGAATGTTAAATGTAATAGGGTTAAAATAATCTAGACATGGCAGATGTAACTGGAGTGTTTTACATCTGAAATTAACTGACAAACTAGTATTACACATTTACTTATTGATACATGATATTCTGAAAGATGTTAATGACTTTATACTAGAAAATGTTTGCTGTAGTTATCACAAAAATGATACTCTATATTTACAGTGGGGTGGATTTAGCTGTGCAAATATTATTATTGTAATTTCTTTTTGTGAGCATTTTATAGCATTTTGGAAATCTTTCAATTTTCACAGTACTAATAGTTAGCAGAGTAAATGACTGTGATTTAGAACGCTGCCTGTAAGGAAAGAGGGATGACAGTAAGAACATAATAATAAAAAAAAAATCAACTATTCTATAATAAAGCAAATAAATAATAATAAAGCATAATAATAAAGCAAAATAAATGAATTTGCACTGTTTTCACACCTTAAATTCATCTTGGTGTGACTAACCTGCGAGACACCCAGCAGTACCAGCGCACTCCCACAGGGCGGCAGTTCAGGGCTTCAGTAGCATCTACGGCCGCTCCAGGGAGTGGCTCTTCGGAAAAGCTTTTCCTTCCCCTTGTGCATTTTATTTCCTTATTTTTGATCGAGTTAACAAGGATAATTTTTTTTCTTCTGAAGTAAATGGGTTTTTTTCTACTTAATCTCTTAAACTCTAAAATTGTTTCATATTAATAATTTAAGGGAAATAAGCAGTTTCATGGTCTAATCACACCACCATTGAAAACTGACAGTTGCCTCTGAATAAAGGATGGTGTGATTGGCAGTATTACCTTCAGGCAAGGGGAGATCTGGAGAAGTGGAACAGTGTGAAACGTCATTTCTCTCCCATGCTGTTCGGCTTATTTATCAAAGTGTATGAAGATAAAAAAAAATCAAGGGAAATGAATGCATATAAATTATTAACAGCCTGCCTCAGAGGATGAGCAGATTTCGTGGATGCTGTATTAGCCATAACAAATTTTATTATATATTCAAATGAAAAGAAATAGGAGTAACATTTCTAACATGTTAGGAGATAATGTGTACAATAATCTCATCAGAAACTATTATCTAGAAAATAACATTGAACTATGAGAAAAATAAAATGTCAAGAAAGCACCTGACATTCAGGGAATTACTTGTTTATTTTTTACAAGTACTTGTAATGTTGAATCATATAGGTTAAAACAGAATACTTGCTATAGTCCAAACTATGATATTCTTGTGAGAGACATTTGTAATTGAGATCTCTTATACAGGCCACCAACAAGAATAAAGTCTAGTTTATGAAGCGGCAGCACAAAAGCAAATCTTTATTTGCTGTTGCTCAGCAACCATGTGTGGAGGGCCCATTTTTCATTTTTGCCTTAACTTGACTTGACAGGAAAATGATAATAAATATGAGATTATTATCACAGGGTATAGATCATTTTGAGCAGATGAACAGATATGTCAAAAAGAGGCATGTAATTTGGTCCTCCTGAAAGGGGGAACATTAGAGAAACTGAAGATAGAGTTGTAGCTTCATTACTAGCTTGCGGTTCATGCACAATTCGTGAAAAAACCTACAAAACACTATTCTGCCTCCCTGGTTTCTCTATGCGGTCCTTCAAAATGAATCATTTGGTGTTACTCAGTCTGTTGTTATCTGTGTCAACTCTGAGTTTCAATACTATGAAAAAATCATTCTGTGGTTGCTATGCAACACAGATTATAAGCTAAAATATGTTTTAGTTCGTTTGCTAAATGGGTATGTGCCCGACTAAATAAACAGTAACCAGGTGACTAATGTAGCGTCTAATTAAAAGACTAATCAAGGTATTAATGAAATATTCAGTCCACACAAGAGATGATAAAGAAATCCATCAATCTGGATCTAAAATGGCAAAGATTTTTAATATATGCAGAAAGAGTAGACATTAGTGCCATGTATAAATGTCAGTTTTCATACTTTTTTGTTTGCTTTTACCATTCTACAAGTATGATAATTGCTCGTACAACTTATTTCAAGCAAACTGTTTCACAGGCTTCTTGCACTTAGCTGAACCCCTAACTTAAGAAATAAAGTCAAGTCCACAGGATCTGAAACCACCCTAATTCTTGATCCTTCTTCACTGTAGAGCAGCAAAATGCTCCCCTTTTGGTAGTCCTCTTCCGGCAGCCGATGCCTCCCGCTGTCACAGCATGGGGACCGGGGCTGGAGGACAGATGCTGTTCCCAGTGACTGCTCATGGCCCAGTCTCTCCCGGGACCTCTCTCTCTGGCTGCCGGTAGGTGGATGTTGGGAGTTGCTGGATTGCCTTTTTCACGCTTCAGAGGAGACTTGGCTAGATGGGAACACAATGTGAAGAGGTATGTGTGCGTTTGGCTCCAGGCGGAGACCATGAGTGGCACCGAACTGCAGGTGTGCGGGTGTGCTGCTCGAGAGGTGAGGTTTTGGCTACTGACTCCTCCTGCCTTGGGTGCGCGACCATCTCACTTACAACCTGTAAGTAAGGTAACCCATCCTCCCACACTGCCTACAGCGCCTGCTGCCTGGCACATATTTGTTTTAAAATCCAGGTATTTCAGAATTTTCACACGCATTCAGTTATTGATTCAGGAATTGAAACAGTTCTTATCTTTGTTTTCAGTAACATTAGTCATCTGTTACGTACAGTTTTTAAGCAATACAGAATAGTATTACTTATATGGGATAAGTATATAATAAACAATTTTTCATCCTATAGTCTTCAAACTGTATAAAAACCAGGTGAACAGTTTACTCAAAAACTTTAAAAAATAAACCAGGAAACGTCTGGAAGTCAAATATATATGGCAGAAAATGTGACCAGTCTTAATTTTGAATGTAAACCGATACTGTGAGAGGTAGGGTGATTAAAGACGGTTTTATGTTAAAAATGAGAATATTAGCGGAAGACGTAAATACAACTTTAAAAAGTAGTGAATTTTTATATAGAATATTAAATCTTAATTACATTCCGGTTTTAAAAATTACAACCCGGAAAAGTCCAGTCAGATGCGGGATCTTTGACGGGAACGAGTGCCGGTTTTCTGTTCGTCCGCCCGGTAGCGCGGCGGCTGCTGCCACCGCCTCAAAGCGGCGGCTTTCAGCCAGGCGCTGCGGCCGCCGAGCAGCTAGCAACGCCGAGGGGTACTCCGCCCCTGCAAACCCCAAACCAAGTTAGATAAATTAAGCCCTTAGCAAGGCGTATTGACGGAGTTTGGTCTGCAGAAGGGCTCACACCAGTGGAGCTGGGAATATTAGAGAATTCTAAAGCTGATTCTTAATTTAAGGAACTGAGTCCAACTATTTCCGAACGCTGTGAAGTAAGTTTGAGAAGAAACAGAAAGCGGCTAGTTCCTGATTACATTTTAGAAATCCGTAGTTATCACAGGGTGAATAACGCTGATTTCGGACACGGTCCCGGCGCGGGGGCGCGGCTACTGGGAGCCACCGGGACCTGCCGCTGCCAACGGAGCCCCGCCCCCACCCTCCGCCCGCCTAGCCCTGTCCGGGGCCCCGCCCTGCGCCTCCCGATCTGGGCTCAGGGGGCGCGAGCCCGGCTCTCGCGAGAGCCGGGAGCTCCGCGGCGCGCGCGCGCTCAACGGCCGCCGCGGGAGAATTCGAAAGCGGCGGCAGCGCCGGGCCGCGCCTCAGGGGCGCGCTGAGGGGGGATTGGTCCCCCTGCGCAGGCAGCTCCGCGCCATCGCAAACGCGGCCCGTGCATCCGTGAGGATTCCTTTCCGAGGGAGCGCTGGGTAAGCGGCCCGCACATCTTCCTCCTGCGGTGCCCTGCGGGGCCGCGCCGTGGGCCTGGTGGTGGCCCGGCGAGCGACCGGGCCAGGGACGGTGCCCCGCGCCGACGCCCGCCCTGGGTCGTACTGCGGCTTCGGACGCAGCGACGGGTGGGGAAGGTGGTGTGCTAAGGGCGGGGATGGGAGAAGCGCGTCCGGAATCACCCGGCGCGGAAGGAATGCTTCCGGGCGTAAATAAAGCTGGTGTCAAAAAGTGGCCTTGCCCGTTTCCCATAGTCCTCGCTGGACAGGAGAGACAAGGAGGGAGCATTACGCTGTCCATCAGTACTTTTCGTACATGTACATGCTCTAGTCGGGAGTGATGGCTACTAAATAGGGGGTATGTGCTGGATACACTGTTCTTTTTAAAAATAAAAGTATCTGTTAAAAAGTTTGTCTGTTTTAAGAGCTCGTTAGTAAAAGGACTGAGGAGAATGCATGCAAATGCTGCAGCCTAGAGCTGTTAGGAATCTGAACACTGATTGGGATAATGGTAAAGTATTTTGGAGAGGGAAATACTTTTTTACTTATAACTATGTAGATGAAGAATGTAACTTCATATTTTCTTCACCAAGACCAAAAACGTTCTTATTTCGAGACACAGTGTGTCCTCTAACATTTGTTTTGCTTTGGTTATAAAACAAGGGAGAACAAGGCCACAATGAAACGCAAAGCATTTTTACAAGTTGTGTCTAAAGAGTCAATTGAAGACTTCCTGCGTTATACTCAGAAACCTGTAAGTAAGCCATGATACACGGGCATTACTAATATAGTCTTCTCTGTTACTAGCACAGAAATTTTGTGTCATAGGGACAGAAACTATTTCTTTGGTACCTGCAGACGTGCTAGAATTATTGCTGTAGAAAATAAATTCAAATGGCACATAGCTGAACCAATTATAGAATCTGAAATTTTGCTATTTATAAACCAAGTTTTTAATATTTGCTTGTTGCACATACAGTTTACACTTTTTAAAAATAAACGATTAGCACTGTGGTAATAGTAAAAAAAAAAAAACAAAACAAAACCAAGTACTCATTTGATCTTGAGGAAGCATTTTTTAAAAAATTTCAGCCCATGAAAGAGTTTATTGCTGTGTAATGAATATGAGATAATATACAAACATAGCAGAGGCATGTTTCAATAGTGTTTTTTCATTCATTTGATAGTTTAGGCTGTCCACTTATTCTTTAGTCTGTGTGTAATTGTCCTTGATAGTTCTTATCACTGAATGTTTTAGAGATGTGATGGATTGCTGTCTCTAAATGCAGCGTGGAGAGAAGCAGGAGGAACAAAACAAATCCACTGAAATCTACTAATTAAAAGTTCATTCTCTCGTTGTTTATATGTGATATTTCATAGTAATCAGAAATAATAATTTGCATTGAGGTGTTTTCCACTAAGCTTCAATCTGTCTGGTATAAAGATGTACACAATTTCTCCGAAACCTCTTTTGCTAGCCTTAACGAATGGTATTGTCAGGTTAGTTGTTTAAGCTTTCTAATCAGTATTTTGCCAATATAACCTGTATCAGGTTAAAGTAAGTGGATCAGTTGACCTCTGTGTCCACAGGGGCACGAACTAACTTACTGATGTAGCAGATGTATTAATATTAAACCTATGATTTCTATGACAGGGATCATGTTCTATGTAATAAACTTAGGAGTGTTTGTCTATCAAACATCATCGAATATCTTTTTCCAATAATTTTGCTAGTTTTCTCATTTGCACTCCTGTACTTAATGACAACTTTATTAACAGGGTGCCATTGCTTCAAGTGTCCTTCCCGTTTTCCTCAGATCTAAACACCTTAACAAGAAACTCTTCGGTTTGGGATAACGTACGGTGATTGCAGTGTTTTCTTGTTAATTAACTTGGTCACGCTGTTTCTGCCATCTTCATCCAGTAATCTATTTTAACGTATCTTGGTCTGTTTGGATTTAAAATATTTTTTTCATCCTTTTGTTTTTCATCACCACTTCACAAGAGTTGTCTAGCAGCAGTTTTCAGCTGTTGCCAATATTTCTGGAAACTGTACATCACCGGCTATAATGAGTATATTGATTAAAACTGTCTTCGTGCTTTCCCAGCATAAGGGAACATGAATATCCAGATTACTTTTTGCTTGTCTAAGAGACCTGAGTTATTTTATACATGTCCTTTTGAAACCTTCAGTGATGAAGGGTGTTTGACCATGTCTTATCTTGGGATGAAGATTCTCTTTTTAAGATCTTCCTTGAATAATTCTTGACTGCTTTTCTCGAGGAGGCTGTAGTAGTGTATTCTGTCCTTTAGAACTGGATGTATAAATGAAGAAAGAAGATGAAAGGGTGGTTAGAGCCTCACTGCTTTCCTTAGTTTTCATATTCTATTTATGCCCTGATTTTTCAACCTATTTTGTGCTCTAGCATCATAATTTTCCTTTTTAACTTTTTTTTTTAAATTCTGTTCTTAGCATCACTGTTTCAATGTCTCTCATTTATACACCCCACCACCACCCTTTAATTTTCGTTTTCCTCCTCTCAGTGTTTTGTTTCATTCACATCTAAAATTCCAGGTGTTTGCTAATTTTTCTTCAAGGTTTGCCTTGGGCTTTTCGCTTTTCTTTCTTAATAACCTTTTTAAAATATTACCACATTGCAATGCTGTTCATTGAAGTCTTTATCAGGTGCTGTTAAATTTTTCCACTAAATCCTGTTCCAATTCAAGATAATACATTATATCTTAGACAGAAAAATAGGAATCTTAGATATGACTGTTATTCAATGACATCCTTTTCCCTCATAGGCTTTGGAATAATTCTTATATCATCCCAAAGAAAGACCGGAAAGCTCTGGTCGTCTTATGAATTCATTCTTTTTGTTCAAAACAGTATGATCTTAATATCTTGTCTTTTGGGTTTGTTTGAAGTAGAGGGCTGCAGAACTCCCTGTGTGGCCTTTGGTTTATTGTATTTGTTTCCAGCTGTAGAATAGGATAGAAATTCAGCTATAAATATGTAACAGGATCTATTTACTCGTACCCTTCTGGGAACCTTCTAATACTTACTGCCGCTTCTTTCATTATTTTCTATTTTTCTTCTTCCCTTCAACTTTTTTTCCTTTTTGATTACTGTTTTTTTAGTATATCTGCAAACTAAAGATATTTTTATTTTAAGATCATCAACGTTCTCCCTCTTTCCTCCAAAGTTTTTAATCTGGTAGACCTTCACTTTAGTATTGCAAATTACATCTCAAAAATTACCTGTACTTCCTCTTGGCTGTGTCTGATTTTACTTCTCATCTTTTCTTTGCACATTCCCTTTCCTAGCAGGTTGCCTACCCTCCTTTGATGCTAAACAGGCTCTTTGCATCTCTGAGGTAAACTCTTCTAGCAAGGTTATTCTGAGGAAATAGTTCTGATCAGTCTCTTAGTGAAGTTTTTTATAGAGACCAATAGTGGCTTACCATTCAGCAGAGCTTAAGAGGAAGGTATAGGGTTAATGTGCTCAGGAGTTCAGTAAGATAGGGGGAGCTTTCAAAGAGTGCGGTATACAGAGCGTGGTTCTATGCAGATTATACACCAAAACCTGTAGTGCTGTCCCGGTGGCTGTACTGGCTGTTACATTTCTAGTCCTTGTGTAAGGATTTTCTTTCAACACCCATCATAAATCTATATTTAAGATAGCAAAGATATAGTCACAGACTTCAGTTTCGTGTGAGCTTCCTCCTCTGTATGGAATTGTCTCCATTGGGAACAAAGTATTAAGAACACATGAGAGACGGAGGTTGATGTTACAGGGGTGTGATTTCTGTTCAGTAGTGTTGCTATCAAGGGCTAAAGACTTTTAGTCTTAAAAGAAGCACTCTTGTTTCACGATAATGAGTTAAGCAGCAGGAATTTCTCATGCTATTTTTTGAAGAAATACAACTTCTAGAAGGTTCCATAACTGCGGAGGAATTGATATTAATCCTTAATGTAAAAAAAGTGGTAATTTTAGGAAGATGAAATATGAGTCATTTCACCGATGTGGAATTGTGTGATATCTTCTGACTATTCACAGAAAAATACATTTGATCCTTTTGACTTGAATGAGCTACTTCAAGAATTGCCAAGAAAGCAAAAAGAAGTACTATGGGAGAGACTGACACAGCTATTGACAGACACTTTGATGGAGAACCCTGTGGAAACATGGCAGAGGATAGAAGATGACGAAAGTAATGATGGCATGGAAGTTGAGATACTTCCAGAAATGGTAAAAATCTTGTAAAAATAAAAAAATATCATGCGTATTTCATATTTTCTGAGAAATAAAATGAAATATTTTCATACCATCTGAAAACATGCAAGGCTTATCAAACAGGGTCTGTTCCAAACATCATCTCCCTCCCCCATTCTTTACTGACTTCTTAACCCTCGTGCTTGGGTTAAGCTGAACTTATGATTGGACTATACTATTAAAGATTAGATCTGCTCATAACTTCAATTATGAAAGATGGGACTTAGTTTTTTCGCTAGAGTTGAGTGGGCTTTTTGTATGTCTTATTTCAGTAAACAAATGTTGATCTCTCAGATGTTCCTTAAGTATCCGGCATATACTATAATAAATAGTTTTATTATATCCTTTCATTGAATGAAGATCATGAAATCTAGTTTTGAATGCCCCTCCCACAAATTTAGAATTTCTCAGACCCTCTCATATTGCCTTCTGCACTGTATTCCACATAGTCTTGAATATATCAGGGATAAAGGTGATTTAATTTTGGAAGAAAAAAAGGAGTGCAGTGGGGAAGTCATTAGGGAGAGCTCGAGGCTTGTAGGAAATCCAGCATACATACCGAGGCCTATAGGATCATTTACCTGGATCTAAAGTCACCAGTTCTACACATTTTTGAATTGCACAAGACCCTGCTACGTAGGGTCTTTTTAGTTCTGGAATGGATGTGTGCTTGAGTGGTTTTCTTGCAGGTAAAGTTTTTAATGGCAGAATGGATGCATGTTTACAGTCTCCAAATTACCTACTCACTGGAGCTGAAAGGCATTCTCAAACTTTTTGAAATGGTTGTACTTTAAAATCTATGCTTTTTCCTCTTCTTATTTGATAGATTTTGGATGCCAGTATACTTTTTTTGTTCAAAATGGAAGCTAAATAACAATTCAGCTTTGCTCTCTGTTGCTCAGGTTTATTTCTTGTCATAATTATCTTCTGAAGTATAAAATACACTGCGGAATTCTTTCCTCAACATTGCTTTCTTGCAGAAACAAACTGTAGCTGTAATCCAAGGAGTGACAGCTGTAGTTACTGCTTCCATACCTGCAGTGGATGAAACTGTAAACTACAAAGCTCTTATGGAATGTGTTTTTATATTGAATGGTACGTACTTACTTGTAACAGAATGCATTGTTTGACCTGACTGGAACAGAATTTAAAGCAGAAAAGTTGGTACTGATGCGAGTTCTTATGTGACAAAATTAAGGGAGCATTTACTTAAAAATCAGTTACGCAGTCTAAAAGTTGGAACTTAGTTTTCTTTCTCCCAACTGTTCCCCAATGGTAGATAATTTCCGTTATTCTGTGGCTTATAGCATTTTTAAAGCAAAACTTAAGATCATTGTGAACTTTGGATCATTGTTACTGATCCAAAGATTTGGCCAAACCCTTAGGGTTAACAAAGGTGCCTAAATACCCACCGTGAGAATAAGCCATTAAGATCTGTAAATGTGGCAAGAGCTGGTTGACATTGCGAGGTATAGTTAGTGTGCTAACAGACTAATGTCTACGAGAATAACTTGGTTCATTGCGGTAAATAATTACTTTATTACTGTTGTAGGTATTCTTCCTGCATTACCTGAATCTGAAAAGATCCTACGGGATGCTCTCCAGTGTGTATGTCAGTTGTGGTGGGAGAAAGGACTGGAAGGGAAGGAGCAGCTAGGGAAGACTCTATTTATTATTCTGCTAAGAAAAAGCCTAAATAAAGCTGCTACGGTATGCTGAAGCTATAATGACTTTTAGATTACTACTGAATATTCCAAGAAAGATTTTCCCTCCAAAATACCTTTTATTTCAGATTAACTCTTGTTCCATGTCCTACTGCTTCCCAGTTAATGAAACACAGGGTACAAAGTGCCTTTTTGGTGTTGCTTGCATAAGCAGCATACTAAAACGTTGCCTTCTCTAGAACAAACTTTAAAGATTTTTGCATCAATTTCACAAGTGAACTGGTTTTTCACATTCTTGGTTTTTTTACATGCTCTTTTTCCCTTTTTTTAACACGCCCTTTTTTTTCTCTTATTTCTTTCTTTTATTTTTCTCCACTACTTTCTTTGTATAAAGTTTCAAAAGTGGAATAATACAGTTTTTATCTATTTTGCATGAGATACCAGCTTTCTTTCTGTGCTTGAGCAAGTCTTCAGTTGTTTGAAGTTGGTATTTCTGCAGTTACACATATTTTTGTAATTTTTCCCAATGATGTGAAAGTCAATTAATGTTCCTAATTTTACAGTCTGAAAATCTTCTATCTGTAACTAACAATACATTTCAAATTAATTATTTAAAATCCTTTAAATGCTTCTTCACATGAAAGCTGTACCTACCTCACGATACTATGGGTTTTTTTTTCCTGTCAGGGTGCAGATGTAGTCCGTCTATGGAGTCTACATCAGGCATTACTTTGTTTTGATTATGATTCAGAGGAGAGTAATGAAGTCAAGGACTTGTTGCTTCAGTGTTTTATGAGTGTAAAACACATAAAAAAAGAAGAGGTAAGCAAATTTTTATCTTACTGTGATTTTTGTGAGTGCACTTTGGTTACTTTTAATGGTTTTGCTTTAAGCCTTTTTTTACAGTACAGTAGGTAGCAGTACAAGACGAATCAGTTCTGACTCCAGGCTAAAACAGTTGATACTTCTGTTTCATTTGGAAAAAGCTTTACTCCTGTTTTGGACTTAAATATAGAAGTATATGTCTAAATCATCACTCAAGTTCTCGTATCCTGAGTTAATAAGAACCAAGTGCTTTGCTTCCAGTGCACATCACTCAATACTTAAAACCATTCCCTGTATAATTATCTTCTTTTGTAGCAGTTGTTATTTTATTGGAGCGGATAACTGTAGCAAAATAATTTCCCTTCTAAATTGTTCTATCTAGAAGATTGCATTGCCAGTCTGTTTTAAAAGTAGCACACGAAGAACCCAACTTTACAGCAAAATGAGAATTATTCTGAATAGCTGTATTTCTCTCAGTGAAGAATTGCTGTATTGTAGTTCTTGGTGTGCACCACGGCAGTAGTATCCAAGCCTTTTTTCTGGTTAGGTGACAAGACAACCTGACATTGGCTTCTAAGTTCTAACTCCTCCTTGCCTGTTTAAAATGCATATATTCCCTTTCATGGAATGTACGAACTTCTGCCATAAAAATGAGCTGTGAGGTTGCTGCGTGATTGTGGCACTACAGGCATATAGGGTTTTAAAAGTGGTGGCAGGGAACAAATTATGTGAAAAGTTTGATAGGCCAGGTCTTTTGGATACCTGCCAGTAAGATTTTTTTGTTGTTGTTACATACACACTGTATTTTAAGATGTTTTAGTTTTGACTAGAATTGGAATTTACTAAGGCAATGTGAGAGGTGGGAAAGGAAGGAGAGAAAACGAGGGTGGAAAGAGAGAAGACAGATCCAACTTGATTGACTAATTTTATATTTGGTTTTATGTCCTTGCTATATTTCATTTTAGGTCATTTTTTGTCCTCTTGAAAAAGTGTGTACCGGTATATGTTCTTTGTCACAGTACTTCAAATGCCTTGTTTGTCTGTGTTTGATTCTGTATTAATAATTTTTTAATGTTTTATTTGAATCCACTGCATCACTTTTATATTTCATATTCATATAGGCACAGTAAATAATTGGGAATTATATATGTAAAATGAAACTGCTATGTAGGCTTCAAAAGCAACTTCTTGTAGTTAGTTTTTTCTTCCACATCTTGTGAGATTTTTAATATAACACGTTAATTACTACACATAAGCTTTTTCTAAAGAAAGTTTGTACCTTGACTCTTTGGGTGAAACACACCCTTAAGTATGAAACTTCTTTTTTTAAAATTTGTTGGGGAAAAAAGTGGTAATAATCAGACTTGGTACTGAATGTTTCTCTTGGCATATCAAAACACATCCTCTTTGTTCCAAGAGAATATGCAAATTTGGTCACACTTTGCACATTTACTTTTATGCCCAAGCTTTTGCTCTTCCCTCCTCCTCCTGATTTCTGGTCTCTTAACATTTTGTCACGTTTTCTTTTTCATATGCCTGTCTCTTTCTAGGTAGATATAGAGAGCGCCTTACTGCACTCTTTGCTCTGGTATATGATCATTAGTGGTTTAAATCCTTAATCCTGAATCCTTAGCTTTATGGCTAGAAGGATTGACTAGAAAATAGCAGCTCCTAGCTGGGAGTTGAATTTGCGTTCTGTTAGACCATCCATTCCTTTCTGATGAATATGAAAGGTCTGAACCACTGTTAACAAATACGGACTTATTGATTATATCCAATCTTCTAATCAGTTCTTTCCATTGAATTACTAGTATTGCCTGCCAGGCATCAATTTTAAGTGCTGAAAACTTTGAGTGGGCTTGGGGAGCTTTCTTCATTTCAGGTAATACCTTTTTAATATTATTGAGGTCTGTTTATTAGACTAAACCTCTTTACAGAAAGCTTCAAAGGCTGTCGGTGCAGCTGACGGTTCTATAGTCACTGTTGCCAGATTCAGTTCTGGACCTGACCTGTTTATTAGATTATATGACAGTGGGTAGAGTAGCTCCATTTTCAGGGCTTCCAGGACCTGAAAGAGCTTCAGGCTTTTCATCTTCAAGCCTGATAAACTCTCACTTGTAATCAAGGATGCTTCGGCCATTCTCAGAGTTTCTGTTAATTTTAATCTGTACCTATTTTGGAATGCTCTGTGTTTGGTTTTTGGCTTTTTTTTCCCCTGAAAAAGTTTAACTTGACAGGGAGAGGAGTAATAGTTGCTCCTAATTCTTGTGATTATTCCTAAGAAATGTTGCTGGGCATTAATGTTAGAATTACAGACATTGATGTTGGAAGGGACCTGTGGATATCATCTAGTCCAACACCCTCACACAAAGCAAAGTCAGCTAGAGCAGGTTGCTCAGGGTTGTGTCCAGTTGGGTTTTGAATGTTTCCAAGAATGGAGACTCTACAACCTCTCTGGGCAACCTGCTCCAGTGTTCAATCACCCTTACAGTTAAAAAAAAATAATTCTTTATGCTGTCGTGGTTCAGCCTCAGCTGGCAACTGAACACCATGCAGCCGCTCGCTCACATCCCTCCCCCACCCCTGTGGGATGGGGAAGAGAATCGGACGAGCAAAAGAACTTGTGGGTTGAGATAAGCACAGTTTAATGATTACAATAAAGTGATGATGATAAATGATTATGATAATAATGACAATAATGTTAATATAATAAAAGGGAAAAGGAAGGAAAGGGAAAACAGGGAAAAAACCGCAGCAACACGAACGATACAGCCGCTCACCACCCGCCGACCGACACTGCCCATCCCTGAGCTGCGATTGCTCCCCCCCTCCCCCGGCCAGCCCCTCCCAGGTAGCGTACTGGGCATGACGTTACATGATATGGAATATCCCTTTGGTCAGTTTAAATCCGCTCTCTTAGCTGTGCCCCCTCCCCTCCCAGCTTCTTGTGCACCCAGCAGAGCATGGGAGGCTGGACATGTCCTTGACTAGTATAAGCGCTACCCAGCAACAGCCTAAACATCTGTGTGTTATCTCAACAGGGTTTTTTTTTCCCTGCTAATTTCAAAACACAGCACTATACCAGCTAGAGTGAAGAAAATTAACTCTATCCCAGCTGAAACCATGACATATGCTTAAAAGGAATTTATTGGATTTCAATTTGTGCCCATTGTCTCTTGTCCTGTCACTAGAAAGCCCTGAGAAGAGTCTTGTCTCCATGGTCTTTATCAGGTATTTATATGCATTGATAAGAGCCACCCAAACCCTCTCTTCTCCAGGCTGAACAAGCCCAGCTCTTGCAGCCTCTCCTTATATGACAGGCACTCCAGTGCCTCAGTCATCTTGGTGGCTCTTCACTGGACTTGCTCCAGCATGTCCATGTCTCTTGTACTGGGGGGCCCAGCACTGGACTCAGCACTCCAGCTGTGCCTCACCAGTGCTGAGCAGAGAGGAAAGATCACCTCCCTCGACCAGCTGGCAATGCGCTTCATAATGCACCCCAGGGCGCTGTTGGCCGCCTTTGCTACAGGGGCACACTGCTGAATTCTGTTCACCTTTTTGCCCACCAGGACACCCCAGATTTTCTTCTGCAAAGCTGCTTTCCAGCCAGTCAGTTTCCAGCCTGTGCTGGGACATGGAGTTATTGCTTCCCAGGCATAGGACTTTGCATTTCCCTGTGTTGAACTTCATGAGATTCCTTTTGGCACATTGCCCCAGCTTGCCAGGGTCCCTCTGAACAGCAGCACACCCAAGGTGGTGTATCAACCTCCTGATATGGCTGCAAAATTGCATTACTCCTGACTCATCATCTGGGTCATTAATGAAGATGTTAAGTAGTGTTGGCTCCAGTATTTACCTCTGGGGTACGCTGCTAATAAATTTCTGCCTTCTGGGCTTCGTATTCTAAGCTAATGCTCAGACATTTGCAGAAGAATCATTGTGTCGACTTCTGAAAATGCTGCTGCATGGTTGTCCTAATTTTCAAGAATGGTAAAAAGGAAGGCCCTTGTAACTACCAGCCTGTCAGTCTCATGTCAGTGCCTGCTAAAATTATGGAGGGGGTTATTCTGGGACTTACTGAAAAACACTTGAGAGACAATGTAGTCGTTGGTCATAATCAATGTGGATTCATGAGGGGAGAGTACTGCTTACCTAATTTAATTGCCTTTTATGACAAGGTCACCCATCTAGTTGACCAAGGAAAGCCAGAAGATGTGTTTTGTTTTGCGGGGTTTTTTAATAAATTTTAGTAGACCTTTTGAATATTCTCTCACAATATTCTTCTGTACAAAATGTCCAGCATGCAGCTAGACAAGTCCATAATACATTGGATAAGTAATTGCCTGATGGGTGGGGCTCAAAAGGTTACAGTAAATGGGGCTACATCAGGCTGGCAGCCAGTCACTAGTGGGGTTCCCCAGGGCTTAATTTTAGGGCCAGTGCTCTCTAATGTTTTTATAAATGTTCTGGATGCAGGAATCAAATAAATAAGCTTGCTGATGATATTGAACTAGGAGCTGTGGTTTCCATTGAGGGTATAGAGGCCTTACAGAGAGATCTGGATAGAGCAGAGAGCTGGGAAATCACCAAGCATATGAAATCTAGCAAGAGCAAGTGCTATATTCTGTACCTGGGATGGGGTAATGTTATGGTTTAG
The DNA here is from genome assembly GCF_949628215.1 of Phalacrocorax aristotelis. Lineage (NCBI taxonomy): Eukaryota > Metazoa > Chordata > Aves > Suliformes > Phalacrocoracidae > Phalacrocorax > Phalacrocorax aristotelis. The sequence continues at coordinate 11,271,980 of NC_134277.1, read as the reverse complement.
CCCCAGTCAGCAACTAAGCCCCACACAGCACTCACTCCACCCCGATGGGATGGGGGACAGTATCAGAAGGGTGAAAGTGAGAAAACTTGTGGGTTGAGATAAAGACAGTTTAATATGAAAAGCAAAGTGGTAATAATAACAATAATATAATGAAAGGGAAAAGCAAAAGCTGCCTGCACATGCAAAGCAAAACACGGAATTCATTCCCTACCTCCCAGGCAGGTGCTCGGCCATCTCCAGGAAAGCAGGGCTCCATCATCATAATGGTTACTTGGGAAGACAAATGCCATCACTCCGAACATCACCCTGCTTCCTCCTTCTTCCCCCAGCTTTATATGCTGAGCCTGATGTCATATGGTATGGAATATCCCCTTGGTCAGTTGGATCGGCTGTCCTGGCTGTGCCCCTTCCCTTCCTGGCTTCTTGTGTCCCTGGCAGAGCATGGGAAGCTGGAGAAGTCCTTTACTGTAGGCACTACTTTGCAACATGAGGCTGCTACTTAACAACTAAAACATCAGTGTGTCATCAGTATTATTCTCATACCAAATCCAAACCACACTATACCAGTTACAGTGAAGAAAATTAACTCTATCCCAGCCAAAACCAGCACAGGTAATCCTGCATATATGTACAAACTGGGTGACAAGAGGCTGGAGAGCAGCCCAGAAGAAAGAGATCTGGGGCTTTGGGTTGAATATGAGTCAGCAGTGTACCTTGCCAGCCAGAAGGGCCAACCATGTCCTGGGGTGCATCAAGCACAGCATAGCTAGCCAGTCAAGGGAGGGGATTGTCCCACTCTACACTGCTCTGGTGTGGCCCCACCTTGAGTAATGTGGGCAGCTTTGGCCACCTCAATATAAGAAGGACATCAAACTATTAGAGCATATCCAGAGGACGGTGACCAAAATGGTCAAAGGTCTCAAGGGCAAGACTTAGGAGGAGTGTCTGAGGTCACTTGGTTTGTTCAGCTTGGAGAGGAGCAGGCTTAGGGGTGACCTCATCTCAGCCTACAGCTTCCTCAAAGCGGGAGGCAGTAGAGGGGGGAGGTGCTGATCATCCTTATCGGACCATTCCGAGATACTCTTTGATTCTAAGTCATAGTGTTTTCTTCTGTCCTCTTCTTTCATTTGGAAAATGTCTTGCTAACCTTAGTGCTATATTTGAGTATTGCTACAGTCAAGGAAGCTTTTTGTATCATCTGATGAGGTGTTTTTTTTAGTCAGTGTGGTATTCGGCTATCACTTATTTCATCCTTGCTATTTCTTCAGTGATCTGTCTAATGGGAGTCTATTTTGGTAGGAAGTGAAGTCTCTTATGCCACTGTTTACTTAGCAAGTTGTTGTGGGTTGACCTTGGCTAGCTGCCAGCTGCCCACCAAGCTATTCTATTACTCCCTGTCCTCAAGTGGAAAGGGGACAGAAAATATGGTGAGAGGCTCAGGGGTCAAGATAAGGACAGGGAGAGAATAAAGTATCTCGTGTTGGAAGGAACCTGTAAGGATCATCAAGTCCAAACCCCTGCTCCTTGTATGACTACCTAAAACTAAACCACATGGTGCTGCTTGAACTCTGACAGGCTTGGGGCCGTGACCACTTCCCTGGGGAGCCTCTCCAAGTGACCAACCACCCTCTCAGTGAAGAACATTTTCCTAATGTTAGGTCTGAACTTCCCCTGATGCAGCTTCATTCCATTTCCTGTGTCCTGTTGCTGGTCACCAGAGAGAGGAGATCAACACCTCCCCCTCCCCTGCCCCGCTTGAGGAGGTTGTAGACTGTGATGAGGTCACTCCTCAGCCAGCTCTTCGCGAAGCTGTACAAACCAAGATCACTTAGCAATTACTGTCATGGCCAAAACAGACTTGACTTGGGGAAATTAATTTATTGCCAGTTAACAACAGAGTAGGGCAATAAGAACAATCTTAAACTACCTTCCCTCCACCCCTTTCTTCTTCCTGGGCTCAACTGCATTCTGGAATTCTCTACCTCTTCCTCTGGAGCAGCCCAGGAGGATGGGGAATGAGGTTTGAGCTCAGCTCATTACACATCTCTGCCCCTCCTTCTTTGTCATGTTCTTCCCTGGCTCCAGTGTGGGGTCCTGCCCTTGGGAGACAGTCCTTCACAAACTCCTCCAGCATGGGTCCTTCCCATGGGCTGCAGTTCTTCAGGAATGGACTGCTCCAGCCTGGATCCCCTGTGGGCTGCAGGTCCTGTGAGAACACCTGCTCCAGTGTGGGCTCTCCAGGGGGTAACAGCTTCCTTTAGGGCACATCCTCTTCCTCTAGTGTGGCGTCCTCTGTGGGCTGCAGGGTGGGTATCTGCTCTAATGTGGACCTCTGTAGGCTGCTGGAGGACAACCTGTGTCACCGTGGTCTTTACCATAGGCTGCAGGGGAATAGCTGCTCCTGTGCCTGGAGCACCTCCTCCCCCTCCTTCACTGACCTTGGTTTCTGCAGGGTTGTTTTTCTCAATAGTCTTACTCCTCTCTTCCTGCTGCTGTTGCACTGCAGTTTTCTCCCCTTCTTAAATACGTTAAGGAGCACCTCACAGACGTGCTACAAACCCTTGCTGATGAGTTTGGCCTTGGCCAGTGGTGGGTCTGTCTTGGAGGCGGCTGGCATTGACTGTCGGACATGGGGGAAGCTTCTAGCAGCTTCTCACAGAAGCCACCCCTGTAGCCCCCTGCTACCAAAACCTTGCCATGCAGACCCCACAAGTCACTTTACATCCTTGAGGAAACTCATTCAAAATAAGAGGGAAATCACAACCCATTTTGGACAGACCCAAGTTAGGGTTTAGTTAAGTTAGGTGTCTGAAACCAGTTTGGACATTTACACTGGAGCCTAATAATTGTAGGTTCTGGGAAGGATTTAATTGCTTTAGTGTAAGTGAATGACCTGTGCTACATTAAATGGCGTCAGTTGCTTCAGACATTCCCATAGGGCTGGCACATAAAATACAGGATCTGTCATAGATCTCTGCCTTCGGGAAAACCACCTGAGTGTGTAAAATTGCTCTGTGCTTGGGCAGTGGCATACTGCCCCTAGTCAATGGAGTCAGCAGAACAATTCAGCTTCATAAAGCAGTTACTAAACAGCTGATCACCTGAATCACTCTCCAGGCAATTAACATTCTAGGGACTTAAATATTCAAATTGATATGTCTCTGTTTGTGAGGTGACACACAACTTCAGTGTGTGAACTGCCAGTACAGATGCAGAATGATAACTCTGGGATTTTTCTTGCTCTGCAGACAGGACATTAAGTGTCTTGAAATTCATAGAGTTCACAATGTTCAAACCATTTTCCTGTTGCTGTAAAACTATTGCGCTTCTGTTGCAAGTCCTTCTGTTTTGGGATTTTGCACCCTGACAGAGTTTAGTTTTAGTGATAACCCACCTCCTGTGTGCTCTCTAGTTTCCCTGCCTGGCTCATTTTGTTCATGGTAGGTTTCTTGTAGCAATGTGTCCAACATACCCCCAGTATTTCTGGTGAACCTTTTTCTTACATTCTGTGTGTATTTCTAAAACGTTAATAGTCATTCCACATATCAACATGATGTATGAATTGCCTTGAGACAAAACTGAACTCCTATATATCAGGACTAATATTCCCTTTATTGCCTGCAGACTTGTCAGAGTATATCCCAGAGTGTAGCTCCACAGCAGCAGCAGCTGATGCAACTCCAGGTTGCAATGATCCTGTGTTGCCATGGGCTAGCATGCCTGTTTTCCTTTCTGCAATGTGTGAATGCTGAAGCAGCTATGTCATGGGTTGATTCAAGGAGGTAGTGGATCAGACTTTTTCCTAGTAATATTATTTTTCAGCCAGATTAACTGCCTGGATTGATCCTATGGATCATAAGGATGAAAGGAAGGGGAGGGTCAGGAATGCACAATCCTGGTTCTAGATCAGATTAAATTGATAGGGAATTGCACATTTGTGCCTTACTGTAAGATCAGGGAGTTCAGTTTTAGTGCCTTCCCAAGCTGTGCTTTTCAACACAGAGTAATATTTTTCAGACGCTTATTTTCAGTCTGCATTAGTGGAGTGATCCTCTGAATTTATATCTCTGTGTGATTAATGAAACCATTCTTGTTCAGGTGGGGTTTCCAGTTAAACGACTGGAGAGCCCTGCAGAGCATATATTATTGTTTTGGAAGTAGGCTTGCTCTACTCTCTTCCTCCTTGCTAACCCTCTGTGTGTGTATACAGCTGACAAAGTCACATGTACTATGTCCACAAGCACAACAGTACAATACGCTCAGCATTCTTTTAATGCATTAATCCCGAAGATGACAAGTTCGCAATCATATTCACTTATCACCAGTTTACCTCTCACGATACTGAGAATGTTGGTAACAGTAATTGTTTCTGATCAGTCTATCGCAAGCAGCAGATTAAATTAGAGGCACTTACTATCATTTTCAGTATCGGGGTCAATCTGTTGAAATCTAAGGCAAAAAAGAATTGGTTGAACTGCTGAAAGCTACTTTGTGACATTTCTTCATCCATCTTCCTGCCGTGATTGTTGAAGATGAGATGAGTTTGAGTTTTTGCTTCATTTTTGCCTTGTTGAGGCAGGAGCTCTGTAGGTCAAGACTCCCTTGACTATTTGGTTTGTCAGGGATGTTGATGGAAGAGTGCACCACTGGGGCTGCAATATATGTGTTGTACCACCAAAGCTGGAGATAAGTGACTTATTTTTATTCAATTTTTTTTTTCTTGGTAAAAGCAGCTCCCATTGACATCAAGAAGGATTCCATCAGACCTGCGGCAAGGATCTTGACATTGTATTTAGCCTTTAGGTCTTGATTTTTATGATCTTCTGAATTACTTCTTGACCTGAAGGCATTTAAGCTATCAGTTCCACTGAAGGGCAGTTTCTGCCTATATGCTTCCTTCTGTCTACACCTACTCTATGATATTCTACCTCAAATTGTGCATGGCATTATCAGCTTTAGTTTTTCTGTTTCGTCAAAGGTCTGGACATAACTGTTGGTCCAGCTCTTGATGGAAGTGCCTTTGAACATCTGCTAATTGTTCAGGACACCTTTTGAACTTCTGCCAATGTGCTTTTTACTATTGCACTTCCTTATTAATTTTCTTGATGTAATTTTGGCTAGAAAGGTGACAGATACAAAGGGCCCTTACAACTGGCTGACTCACCCTGATGTATGATTGAACTTCTCAAAGTCTCAGAAGCTGGATGCCTTCACTTTACCTGTAAGATGAGCCAGTGTGAGGCTCTCTGTACAGATACTCTGTAAGGCTCTGATTCCATGGGCAGATCTTGCTGATTCCAGAAGAGCAAGCATTTATTTCCTCCATCCACAGCCTTCCACTGCCTTTTCTTGCAGAAATTCTGTTGCTCATCAGATTTGTTATCCCCATTTCTTACTTGCTAAAATGGAAGAAAACTAATTCAGGAAAAAAACCTGAATAGTGGGTTTTTTCTGTTTTCATGAATTAAAGCAGCCCCAGGAGGTTTGGAGTATTACTTTTCATGAGGCAATAAAAAAGGAATTGTCCTTGCTAATCAGAACATTTATTTTCCCTCAGTGGCTTAGCTGTTTATTGTGGCTTTGTTAAAAGATGTTTCTGTATCCAATGCTGACAGAGTTGTCATGCTATTTTATTTGTACCTTCACCGTCATTACAGTGCCATCCTGGAATGACATTGCACTTGACAGAGTTCTGATGATGTGGCCTTGATGAGGGTACTGAGTTGCACAGTCCCTTATCATTATGGAAGGCTACTTGAAGTCACACAAAACAGAATGGACATTGAAAGAAATACAGGCAGATATATAATCCTTATGTTCTTTTTTTTTTTTGCGTTTTCAGTATAAATAACAGTAATGCTTGAATTCTCTTTAAAAATTAAGAATCTTTTTTTTTCCTGCAACAGTCTCATCCATGCTTTTTAAAATTAAAGGTGTTCTTTCTTTTGATATTTAAGCTCTGTATTTACTGATTTTTGAGGTGGCTCTTACACTGGGTATTCCTCTAGGGTTTGACTTCCCTTTTTCTTCTCTTTTCCTCTTCCAATAGGGAAGAAGATTCCTGAGCTTTTTGTTCAGCTGGAATGTAAACTTCATTAAAATGATACATGGAACTGTTAAAAACCAATTACAATTTTTTCCAAGGTATGCATGGCAGTTAGAGTTCTTAATGATCATTAAGGACTTGGCTAAAATCCTGTTTGTGTCACACTCTAAAATACCTAGTATATTGATAAAATGCATCAGAATCTAGACATCTTCAAATCTGTTGAATATTTTTTCAGCAACTTCATTTAATAGTTGCACTGCACATGCTTATGTATGCAATGATGGGTATAGTAAAATGCTTATTTAGCATTAGCTAAAGCAAATGACTTTCATGTAAACCGTGCTGCTTTACTTGCAGTGTTTGTGTGAGAATTGTGGGTCCATTTCTGCTTCTGTAAGGTGTTTTTCTTTTTTTCTGTGAGCAGCCTCTAATTTAATTTGGTAAGATTCTGTATAGAGGCATTCTAATAAGAAGTGACTTGCAGGATCATAGCCTGAGACCTTGACTGATGCATGAAAAATGTGTATTTTTTTTCTTTGATCACTTAGTGAAATATTACAGAGGCAGTTCTTCATATATAAATCAGAGGCTTTCTAATGCCTTCAGTTAGAATAATGTATACCTGTACATCATTATAAAGAATTTAAGGCATTCATTGTGAGACAAATGATAAAATATATGTGCTAATGTTTTAACTTTCCCACCATAAGAGATATTTCCTGTGTTTTTCAATAGTGCTTGGGTTCATTAATTAACAGTTAATTTTGTTTTTCTGTAATTGTGAGTGTAGACTTTCCAGATACTTGTTTCTTCTAAAACTAATGTTGATGCACAGAATTAGGGATAAAATTGGTGCTTATCAAAGACTTGATGTTGTTACCTTTATGAATTGTACATAGACACGATTAGGATGCTTGCGTGAAAGTGTTTCCCGTATGTTAATACAGATCCTTGATGGAATACGTTTCAGAAGTTTACTTCAGGGCCTGGAAGAAGGTGTCAGGAGAGTTCTTAGAGGTAATACTATGGTTGAAATTTCACTTGGATCATTTTGAATTTCAAGATGGAGAAGACACATGGCTTTTCAGCCTCAGAAAGGTTCCTAAGCAAGCCTTAAGGAATTATTTCCCTAAGGAAAGGGCCCCTTCAGCATTGTCAAGGAATAAGAGCAGGTCATGCTTTGAATTTCCCAATGTGATCAGCTTCGTTGCATTTAAACACCTTTAATTCTACTGCTGGAATACTGGTTCATGCAACAATGCAACTACATGATGTTTTTTGTAAACACACTAGTTATCTGAATTGTTGAGCTTTTGTTCAGTACGTGCAAGTCTATGTATCTGATAGCTTAAATACTTAACTAGCTTTTTTGGTTTTCCATGGAGATGATCAAAAGCATAATTACAGCATCGCAACAATGCTTTACAGCCAAATTTCAGATACCAAATAGTTTTTATTTACCATGTGGAGGTGCTTTAGAATTCCCAATTTGGTTCTGAGAATCAGATTAATTATATATTCTGAAATTTTGAAAATCAGTTTAAGCAGACAGAGGGTCCCTAGCATGGAATAATTTGGGCCTAGCAGAAGCCAAATAAGAAATAATATCAAAGACTATTTTCAGTTGTTTGTTTTAGAGAAAAACATAAGTTGCTGCACAGCGTACAGTTCTTATTATTGTTTTATTGTGTGTTAACAGTAGCATGTATGTGTTTTTACTGTAGATACTTGAACATAACTGCATTCAGGATTTCATGCATCATGGAATTCATCTTCCCAGAAGTTCTTCTGTTCATTCTAAAGTTAGAGAGGTAAGTTCCTGTAACGCATGACATGAACTAGTAGCATCAAAATCAGTTCAGTTACTATAAATTGCAAAATTTCCATTTTGTAGTGAAATACTATATATACTGGGTCTGGCTGGAATGGAATTACTTTTCTTCATAGCAGCCCGTATGGTGCTGTGTTTTGGATTTATTCACTAAAACATTGTTGATAAGACACTGATGCTTTGGCTGTTGCTGAGCAGTACTTGGGTGGTGTCAAGGCTTTCTTTTCCCCTCTCTGTTTCCCTAGCGAGCAGGCTGGGGATGAGCAGGAAGTCAGGAGGGGGTACAACCGGGACAGCTGACCCAAACTGGCCAAAGGGAGATTGCATGCCATATAACATCATGCTGAGCAATAAAAAATGGGGGAAGGTGGATTTTGGGGAAGTAGCCATTACTTGGTGACTGTCTGGGCATTGGTCTGCTTGTGGGAGGTGGTGAGTGATAGCATTTGCATCACTTGTTTTGGGTTTTTTTGTCCTCTTTCCTTAACTTATTAAACTGTCTTTACCTTGACCCGTGACTTTTCTTCCTTTTCTCTTCCAATTCTCTCCCCTGCCCCACTGGTAGGGGAGTGAGTGGCTATTTGGTGCTTAGCTCATGACTGGGGCTAACCCACCACAAATACTTAAAAATTGGCGTGTTCTGAGAAATTATATTGGAACAAATTTTAGGGGGAGCCTGCTTATAGTTTTGCACCAGATTTGTCTTCGGTCCTCAAAAGTAAAAGTATAAGGGGATTTTCCAGAGTGCCAGAAATCGTTTTTGCCATCTGTTGTCTAAGTTTTAACTTACGTAGAGAATCGACCTTTACATAGCTGATCACAGGGATGAAAAGTCATGTGCTTCTTGAGGCAAATTTAGTAGATGGATTTGGAAGTAACCTTGTCTTTTAATTATATATGGGGGTTGTGTAAATATGTTTATAGGGACAAGTCTTGATTTAGTTACAGAGTCTAGTTTTCTATCTGTGGCTTTTATTCATGAGCAAAACATTTGAAGCAGAATGAGAAGTGCACAAAGCTTTCTAAGACAAGGCATTTGTATTTGATCTATGCCCCTTCACCTCCCATGCTTTTCCCCAAATACATAGGCACTGGAGTATTATAGCATGTGCAATATGTAGCTTGATATACCAGTATACAATCATATATTGGGTTCTTTGGTTAGGTTTGGTATTTTGGGTTTGTTTGTTTGTTTTTTTAATCCAACGTAAATAGATTCTCATATCTGTAGCAATTCCCTTGTCCTCTGATTCCTGATTGATGGAGTAGGCTTTTGACAGGGCATTTCATCTTTTTTGGACTCAGAAGTTCGTGAATGTGAAAGAGGACAGAGGTGTAAATAAATCTGTCTTTGAGTTGTGAGGAGAGTGGGTCTCAGAATACATTTGAATGGTGCATTCTTTTTCAGTAGGCGAGAATTTGATTTAAAATGGTCCTTCAGAATCCAGAAGTTCCTGTCATAATTAGGAGAGTAACCAACCACAGACAATCACTTGAGCAAAGTTTGGGCCATTTCATTGAAAGAGTGAGGGGGGAAGGGAAAGCAACACGTACAACTCTCCCTTCTGAATTCAAAGTTCTGATTAGAAAACCTATGTCCATTTTGCAGATATCTGATACTCAGTGTTCTAATGAAATCTATGACAAACCAGTACTGATTTGCCATAATCTCAGATTAGATCCATTGTTCTCTTGTTTCTAAATAAAAGCTACATAGTCTCTTATAAAATATATCATGTCTTTACTTCAGTGTATTTCAAAACCAGAGAAAAGTGTTTCTTTCACTATCGCATTGTTTCTGTAAATGCTATTCACAGGCTTCCCTGTCTGGCTGTAGCTTTGAATACCTGAAGTATTCAAAATTGCCACTAGAGGGTCAACTTCTTTTCAAACTTTGCAGTGTTTTGAGTGGTAAAATTACTCGATATAATGTTACATGATGTCGTTTCTCATATTCTGCTTTGGTCTTTTACCTTCCTTCTTCGCATAATTCAGATACAAAAATAAAAAGGGCTACAAGTCAAACCGAGTGCTGATACTTGCTTTTCCTCAATGCATACAAAATGTATTACATTTGTAGATTTGTATTTGGATAACTCGTTACCAAATAGTGTTCCTTTGTTCTTAACAGAGAAATGGGTTATTTATCTGTAATTGATAATTACATGGTTTCAAAGTATTTCTGCTCATTACTTTAGAGTTTTTTACTGTAACAAAAAATGAGTGGTTGCTGTGAAACTGACTCTCCAGCCGTGATTTTATTTCTCAGTTGTAGATCTTTATATAGATTTATTGCATCTATAAAGTTATAAAATGTGATATTTATTAGATCTATTTATTTTTTATTATTTTTGAGACTTTTTAATAAAATATAGGGTCAATTAATATGTCTAGTTTTATAATTTTCCATAGTATGGAAAACTCTTTGATCTTATATCGATTATGAAATGAGACAACTCCTGCACACTTCCTGAATGTAGAAAATACTGTTAAAAATTTGGGGGGGGGATTGTTTATTTGTTTTTCTCAGATGCTGAGTTATTTTCATAAACAAAGTAAAGTACGTCAAGGAATTGAAGAAATGCTCTATAGATTGTATCAACCTATCCTTTGGAGAGCACTGAAGGTAATTATCTTTTCATAATATAGGACTACCTTTCTCCAACTACTGAATTTTGGATGCCTCCCACATAATTCTGTTTTTAATAATTGCTTCTAAAATAAAATGGCTATGGAAAAAAAAACCAGTGTGCTTAACATCTCAGCCGTAGCATGGTAACTTTGCAAGGTGTGACTAGGCATAGTTTGCACAACAATAATTTGTTAGTATCATTTACTTCTGTATTTCAGTTTTGTTTATGTGTACAGAGTGTGCTTTCCAGGATTACAGTAGAGAGTGGGACTATTCTCATCATCTTCCCAATTTGGGAATTTTGAGTAATCTTGTATTCTGTTTTCCAAGTTCTTATGGAGTGATAAGTGCTTTATTGATCAAAGCCAGAAACATTCAGAGGATGATTTAGTCTTACCTTCTGATTAATTACCAGCCTTAGAATACAGCTCACTTGATTTATTAGAGTATTATTTTAGAAAACCTAGTAGTCTAGTTTGATAGTATGTACAGACATTCATGGTATGGGTGTGATTATAATCAAGCATTTGGAATGAAATTTCTGATTTCTAGTACTTTTAAGGTAAGTGTGTATGTCTTCCTGTGGATTGCATGCACAGACTAAAGGCTCCTACTGCAGTTACAAAAACTGCATAGCAAAATTCCTGACTAGTGTCTCAGAAACAATTTCAGAGTGCTTAGTCAAACATGGTATTCCATTCTTAATGGAGCTGCTATGCGTAAATGGAGGCTAGTAATTCACTTTCCAAAGCCCAGGACCCAACTTAAGTATAAGATTAGAGTACTTTGGAAGAACATGTTGTCAAACCTTATTACATCTTCATAGATTTGTTTGGAGAAATGTAACAGAAAGCTTTTGCTTGAGGAAAAAAGGTTAATTATTGATTTGCAGCAAGACAGTGGGAGAAATTCCTGATTTCAGAAGCAGTTCAGATTTTTAACAGCTGCTCTTCATAATTTTCACATATGCTAGAACAAATCTGAATTTTAGGAAACATTTTGGGGTGGTTTTTTGGCTGGTTTGGGGTTTTCTGTTTTGTTTCATTTTTACCTTGACAGCCTCTACATACCTGAGCTTAGACATTAGCAGGCATATCAAATAGCCCATTGAGAATTTGTTTTAATACAGCAAAATAGTCCAACTGTTGTGAACATAGATTTCAGAATGGTAAAGGGAGGATTGTAAAAAATTGAATGCAGCAATTAAATTAATCATGTAATGATTCAGTGCAAAGAAAGATTCTGAATTCCAAATTATTCAGTACCGTATTTGTGATTGGTGAAAGTAAATAGGTGACTGAACATCAAAATTTGGCGATTTATTTTTGGCTAGGCCACTGTCTTGCTGTGTGACTTTTTGTATAGTTAATTTTTCCTTTTAATATAGTACTGCAGAAGTATTTGGCATTTTTAATTAGCTGCTGCTGTGACTCAGAACCACCAGTAGTTTAAGACAGATAACTAAGAAGGGAAGCTTATAATTGTCCTTACTGGTATGGATTCTGCTCCAAAGCTTGAAATGTCAGTTTAATTTTAGATAACCATTTTGATGCTCCTATTTTAGCCAGTGTACAAATACCTAATTTAATATAGTGAAGAACAAATCTTGTTCTAGAACACTGGTTACAAAACAAAGAGGCAACTCATAGAAGGACCCCTTTAGCTTTCCTTCTTGCAGAACAGAAAAATACTTTAGTTGTAAGAATATGAAGAATTCCAGAACTGTTCATGTGGAAACTACATCATATCATCTCTGAAATCTTTAAACTGAGAACCCATGTTTATAATGCATAGTTCTCTGTTTCTTCTGAAATTGCTTGTTTTGCAAATACTTAGATCGCACAAGTTCCTTTGTGGCTTTTACTTATGCATATTTTATAAGCCTTTATGCAACTTTAAGTTTTTATAATATACACCCTTATGTAACTTCTTCATCTTTTTTCATGTCTTCATTATGAAAAGGAAGTCTTGTGCAAATATAGCAGAGACAGTTGTGCAGTGAGTGGTTATTAGTATAAGAAGCTATATAAATATAAAAATATGGATATTTATAGTAGTGATTAAGCTTTTTCTTATCAAGCTCAAAAAGTCAAGAACCACTCCTCCAGGAATTCAAGCTGTTGAAGGAAGTGATTCCTTTAAAATACTGTGTTGTTGTTTTTATTATCATCCCACACTTTTAAACTAACTTTTACTGGGGAAAACCAGTGTTTAAATAATTGGAAGTGAATTTCAGGACCTGTAAGACCATCTGAAACTTATAAGACAGCTCTGAAAATTAACTAAACAAAAAATTAAAATATTGTTTAAAAAGATTCTGAAAATTCCTCAGAATTGTACAAGCATAACATTAGTCATTTAAATAACTGCAGGCTCCTCTTGCATGGAATAAAATAGGATATGAATTTAAAGTCCTAGGTTCTACCTCTGTGAAGACATTTGCCCTATTATGAGCTTGAATATGCAAATAAATTTGGCATAAATTCCAATTAATTAAAGGCAGGAATTTAAACTGTGGGTACTCAGTTCAGAATTAAAGTGAGCTTAATGGAATTCAGTGTAATGCACTTAGAAAGGTTATGAAAATTAGCTTTCTGGAATGGCCGTGGTAGACAAGGTCTACGTTATTGCACAAAAACATACTTGAATTAATTTTCACATGAAATATTAGTGCAGAAGAGCTATTTCACCCTGAATTCACATATTAGCTTGTTCGGCATTAATTCTTGAATATAGACAAGCTCAAAGTTGAAGGATTTTCTACAGCTTTATAGGATTGAATTTAGAATTATAATGTTTTCACTTTTAGACTGTTTGTATTATCCATGATAAATAAAGTAAAAACACCAGTCCATAACTAAATAATGTATATGTGGGCTTTATTTGCCTTCAAAGTATTAAATTTAGAATTGCTTTTAATTTTGTTGGCTTGAAGAATTTGGAATTTTTGGTTCTACCCAGAGATATGACCCACCATATGATGATCGGTCCAGAAGGGAAATAGAAAATAAAGTGTAAATTAGGTAATTGTTGCTCATTTCTTTCACGTTTTTCTGTTTTTATTTGCCATTGATTTATTTAGTTATAAATATTACATGGTTATCCTCATTCTTTTTCTTGCCTTTGATCTGAATGTCTCTTATGACAAGGGAAGAAGAAAATTGGATGTTTAGAATGGTCAGGAGGTTCCCTGAACTGCCTCTTATCTTGCTGTTAAAAATTAGCCAACTTTGCTTGTTGTATATACATAATCTCATACGCACACACACATATATATTTGTTTTACCTTGGACTCTGAACAAATTTATGCCTTCCCTCTTCCTTCCAAGAGAGGAGAGCTCAGGCTCTTACCATTGCACTGCTATCTGAGAAATAAAGTGTAGTCTGATGGTTAGATTTCAGGTTTCTCCCTGACATACCTTGAATTTCATTTTCATTTCATTGCCCGCTCTCTTTTTCTCTCCTTTAAGAGTCCATGGGGCCAATTATTTTTCACTGAGTGTCTAAATATATACTTTTCCCATTTTTTTTTTTTACATTTGCGGTTGTACAACCAGCAAAATGTGTAGTGTAATGCACTGAAAGCTATCACAAATGGTAAAATGTCCAAGGGTTATGAGGCTTGCCTGAGATTTTTGATGAGCTGCCTGGAGCTCAGAACGTGGTCCTATTACTTATGTGCATGGATACAGAACTGAATATGTTTATGTTGGATAAGTTACTCTCCAGGCTTGCTGGTACTTGGTTTCTAAATACTGTTTTCTTGAAGAAATAGGCTTAAGCTTTTCAATTCAGTCGGCTGTCTCTTTCAGGCAATTTAATTACTTAAATCTGCTTGAATTCAAGATTTTTGTATTCTGAAGAGGAGCTTTAGGATGACCAAGAGAAGTTCCAACTGCTTTTAATTTATTCAGCATTGCAGAGAACAGAAGGGCTCTGACTGTGACTCTTCAAGGCCATTGAAGTTGATATGCCTTGAAAGCTGATTGTAATAATAACTAAGGTTTTACTGAACAGGCAGAAATGTAAGGTAAAAACAAAAAATTGTATGTTACCATAAGTACTTCCATACATTTAAAACTTCATCACTTCCATCTACTGAATTAAAGATACTAACTTGCTAGAAGTGTTTGGAGAACAGTATTTGACAGGATATTCCTTTTGACATTAAAAGTCCAAACTTCGTGAAAAAATATTTTTTTCCTTCATTGTAACAGGCCAGAAACTCAGAAGTTCGAGCAAACGCAGCGTTTTTGTTTGTTGATGCTTTTCCTGTTCATGATCCCAGTTTTAACACTGAAGAGATGGACAGTGAAGTTCAGAAACAGTTTGAAGAACTTTTCGTAAGTTTTATTGAAATTAAAATGTTAAAAATGAAACTGCCATCAAAACCAACTCAAAAATAAGCTGTGGATGCAATTAAAATTTATGAAATTTCGGGATAGTATTCATAGGGTGCAGAAAGAACAAAAATTAACTAATATTTTAAATTCCTGTAGGATGTTGACAACAGGTGACATGCACCATTTTCAGCTCTGAAAATGAAATATTTGGGAATGTTTTTCATTAATCTGAATGAAAGATGTTTTTGAAAGACTAGGTGCATGAGTAATGGGTCTTGATCCTTACTTAACCCAGGATTGGTGAAGACAGCTTTACATTTAATATGTAAGCATTCAATGGAAGTCTGGTGCTGTATTACTAAATAATTCTGAAATGAAATATAATGGAGATAAGAACCTAAAAAACTCTTTACTAGTCTAGATGGTTGAGAACAGGCGTAGTATTTTCATTAAAAAAATGTTAGGGAAATCCTGAGTATGGTCTCAAAAAATGTAAATGTCAGATAACTGATTGCATTTCAAAGTTTCTCTATTGTTGCATAGGAACAGTGGCCTGTGTAAACTCATATGTAAATAGAAGGCTAAATATTCTTAATTAAGTCACGGGTGCAAGACTTAATGTGACCTATTTTTTTAAAAAAAAATATTTCAAAAGTCCAATTGAAAAAAAGTTGCCCAGTATCTGTCATAATTTTGCTTCTGATTTAAATTTCCTAGTTTGCTTCATAATAAAATGCCTTAAGGGAATATTAATATTACATTTCTTTCCTAGCAGAACAATTTGAATAATGATCTTAAGGGTCTTTTCCAACCTTAACGATTCTATGATTCTATGATTGATAGGTAATGGAATGCTCTTTGTTTATGATGGGTTAATGTCAAACAGCAGTAGAGTCACAGTAATGCATATACTCATATTATTATTCTTCTGTTTCTTTTAGAGTCTCTTAGAAGATCCTCATCCAGTTGTCCGCTCTACAGGAGTCCTCGGAGTTACTCAGATAACATCCAAATACTGGGAGATGATTCCTCCAAATATTCTTGCTGACCTTTTAAAAAAACTAACTGGAGAGCTGGCATGTGATATAACATCTGCTGATGTCCGATGCTCTGTTTTCAAAGTAAATAAAATTTTTTAAATTGAAAATCATGATTGTAGTTTTTACGTTTTACTTGATGCACAGGTTTCTAGTATAGGTCACTTTAAGTCAAGGAAATTACTTATTCTGCAAAATTACTTATACAATAAAGTTCCTATACACGGAAGTTTTGTGCACGTTTTATAAAAGCCACACATTTGGAATTAACAAATGCCTTTTAAAATAGTGACTGTTTAGCTTTGTGACTCTCGATCACTTTTTATTTCTAGTCCTATATACATTGTTTGGACCTAATAATTTAGTTATTTTAGCTATTAGAAGTTATACTTAGACTTGGAAAAGTATGCAGGCAGGTTCTGGTAGGTTTCCATGTCAGTGGTTTTAACCACGTGCACAATTATGTTATGATTTTGTACCCCACTTTGCATTTCTGAGATTTGAATTAATATAATTACATACTGTTTCTCTGGAAATGCTGGCCTCCCATGCATTGCTCAGCATGTTAGGATTAGTTCGTCTACATCTTTCTGGCATCTGGTAAATAACCGATAGCTCAGACATCAAAATGAACTCCTTAAGTAATATTTTCACTTAATGTGTCAATTCAGCCTTATTTTGGACCTGTCTTCATGTTAATACTCGTTTGCTCTGCTATACCTGCATGGGGGTCTATGCTGGATAAGCAGAAAGTGCTACTTTAAAAATAACTTGGCAAAAAAAGGTGTATTTTTAATCTGAAATTACCAGAGTTTAGGGATCTCGTATTGCTACCACAAAAAGTACTTGACACAGTACCCTCAAGTAGAAGGCAAGATCATGGCCTCAGCATAGATCTGAAGCTGCTTCACCTGAAATTATTTCACTGTTCACTGGAGATTTGAAATAATCACAGCAATTTTTACTAAGCAATAATACAGGGAAAATATGCATGCACAATGTCTGTCCCTACTTAATTTAACCTTTCAGTTCAACAATCTTTAGCTACATCTTTTTGCAAATCTACTCTTTAAATTCTTTTTTTTTTTTTTTCTTTCTTAGCATAATCTTTTTGTCTTGCAGTGCCTACCGATACTTTTGGACAACAAACTAAGTCATCCGTTACTGGAACAGCTCCTGCCAACAGTCAGACACAGTCTTCATGACAATTCAGAGAAAGTGCGAGTGGCTTTTGTTGATATGCTGCTGAAAATTAAGGCTACCAAGGCTGCTAAGGTAGGATAAGCGATGCTTGAGAAGTAGCAAGAATGAGATAAAATCAAGGCATTTATTTAAAAAAAAAGAACGAACCTTTTAGGACTACTAAGGACAAAAATTTCATGCTAAATGTAGTAATATTCTTAATTTCAGTTTTTCCCCTCTTCATATATTTAAGCATATAACTGACTATTTCTGAGACTTGTGGATTCTGTTGCTGTTAGTCACTTCTGTCTATTTTAAAGGTTTTGATCCAAATGTAGGTAGTAGTATAGAAGTACTTCTTTCCAGTGATTTTGCGTATTCTACTGAAATCATGTTGTCCATGAAAAGTCTTTTAAAATCAATAAAGAAATTGTAACTAGTCATGGTGAGCTTTCAGCTTTTCCATAGCTGTTCTTCACAGAAATACTAACTCTGTGAGATATTACTGTTTGGATATTACTGTGGCAAAGATTTTTATAGATGTGCTGGAAAGTTTGCTTTTCTTTTGAGCCAAGTACACTCTTCTCCTTTCCCTCTCCCCCAGATTTTTGACTAGTTTGGGATGATGAGTAAGTCCAGTGGTGTGTCTGTGCTTGCCTGCTTTTTTCCAGCGGCTGCTGGCGTCGCAGGTGCTCTGCAGAGCTTTTCCTCAGCGTGTTTCTGTCTTCCCTGCCCTCTCGTGGCCGTACTGGGCAGAGCATCGGTACCGCCACACTTCCTGCCTGGCTAGCTCCAGTCAGGACACTCTCACCTTCTAAGTGCTTAATGCCTTTATTGAATTGCTTTTTTATTTTTATTTACCGATTTTTATAATTTCCCTTTGTCTTTTGTGGGCATGTCCTTCTGGATTTTGTTATCTTTTTATAGTGTTTTCAAACAAACTTTGTGTTCTGCTGTTGACTTGTATTTAGGGTGTTACTGTTCAGCCTTAGACATTATAGCAGTTTTGAGTGCTTCCCCCACTCTCTGCTGTTAATGGTTTCCTAATTTCAATTTCATATTTTATTGTAATCATGTTTTTGTATCTGGCTAAGCCTAATTATTAGGATGTGCTTATCCTGTGCTAGGCACATAAGCTATATGAAATCAAAGGTATGTATCTCTGTTGTTCAGGACAGAATTAAATAAATACCTGGTTTGTCAGATTTTTAAGGATTCAGTGCTCAAGGAATACATCTATCCCTAACAGGAGAATTGTCTACTTGCTAAATGTGAGCATTCCACCTTTGATGACAGGACCTCAAAGGCATATATTGAGATTAGACCACCTCAATACCTTCCAAATTCCCCAAAATATGCTCAGAAGACAAGATAAATGGGAGGCGATTTCAGAATTGAGAGCTTTGAGCTTCTTGCACACAGGTTCAGGATAAAGTTTACAATAATGCAACAGCAAGTTTGTTACTTTCATAATATGTACCTCAGTGCATTGATTAGGCAAGACCACAGAAACATGAAATGGAGAAAAACTCTGCAAGTACAAGGTGTTATCATTCAGACTGTCAGCACGAGAAGTTTCCAGCAGGGTCCCAGTAATGTTTGCAGATGATCTGAAATTAACCATGTGCAGCTGTACCTTTACTTAGACAATTGGTTCTGGTTTTTAAAATTAATGGAGATAACTGGAGGAGGCAATTCAGTGTTATAAGCAGTAGTACTCTAAAAGATAGGTTTTTTCTCAAGTTTCTGCTTCAGCAGGTTCTAAAGCCAGGCTTTAGCAGGTAAAACTGAAGTAGAATGGCAGACGTATCACTGTGACACTGGACTTCACACTGATGATGCCTGTGTGTTAGGGGTGTATCACCCGGTTCACAGAATCAGCAGAAGCAACAGACCATAGAACCGTTGCTTGTAACTGTTGGACTCTAAAATCTTAACCATGATTTCTATCATAGTCTTGTGTTATTTATTATTCTAAAAATACTCAGCAAGCATAATCCTCTATTAATCTATTATGTGTCATTTTTATTTGTTTCTACATCACTCTGTAACCTCACAGGCACTCAGCACTTCTTGAGCTGAGTTTTAGCTCTTCATAAGATATGATATGCAAGTATGATTTAAAGTACTGGCACCTACGGTCATGATTTGATCCAATAATATCAGTTATCTGTATAGTAAAATACAACCAAGCTTTTTTAACTTGTATGCAATATCAACAATGCTTTTAATCAGTTTTTAATGTTGTTACTCTGTCTACAGTCTTTGAAAACAAAGTATTCATGCTGCTGTTAAATGTAAAAAAAATTCTTGTTTGAAAGTTATTTGTCATGCAGTATCAAAATTCAAGCAAACAATCTTTTTGGCTTTCCTGAATTATTCTGAATCTGGTGCCATTAAAGACAGAGGAAAAAGATATTTCTCAACTTCAGGGATATTTTTTCAGGTATTAATTCATTCTTTAGGCATAATGGTTATTTTCCACCCACTCTGTGCTTTATTTTTATGTAGTGAAAGATTCAGATCTTCTAAAGGAAGGATCGGGTTTACATAAAAGAAAAAAAATCCTAGTAAATGTTGGATGTTTTGTCAGTAATTTCCTATTTATTTAAAAACTAATATGTATCTCTGGTAAATCCTGGGATTACTTTAATGCTTACTCCAAGGACCTGCTTTTTATTCTAATTCTAGTAGGGATGCCTGTAGTTTGAAATCACAAGGGAATTAGCTGCTGCAAATATTTCTACGCAAGAATAAAATAATAATTTTCGATGCCAAGAAACCCTGGGTGGGGGCCAGCTGGATTTTTTAAATCTGGAGAGCGCACAGCATAATTAATTCAAGATCTTCTCAGAAAAGTTACAAACATGAGTAGTGTTATTGCTTGCATAACAAGCTATTTATTCTTTCTGAATTTCATAGCCTTCAGTTACTGTGTTACAAATAAGCTGGAGCTCTGCTAATGATGGGATGTGCTTATGGTTCGGGATGGTTTTGGAAAGGGCCTTGTTCTATACAGGTTTTCAGGCTGTATGCTGTACTTGTAGGTAGTTTGGTCCTACTTTGTCCCATGATGAGAATATGAAACCTGGCATATAATGACAAATAATTATATTTTGCAGTGAATCCATGTAGAGTAAATAATTCTTCCCTATACCTATGGAATTGCATTAATATTGCCAGTATATTGAGCTGGAATTGCTTGAGCCAGAATTTTACTGGTCTGTCAGAGATACCAGGAGATTTAGAAGTGCATCAGAACAGTAAAGTAACATTGTTGCAGGAATATGTAACCTCAAGTAAATGCTGGTATTTTGGTAAAAATTAAAAATGCGCATGCTTTTCAGGTAAATGCTATTTATATTTGTTGAGACTTTTGATGTGGACAACACTTAATAAAGGTGATTGCGTTTTCCTCTTTACTTTTTTAACTCCTCTAATATCTTTTTCTCACTTTAAAAAGTTCTGGAAAATCTGTCCCATGGAGCATCTTCTGACTCGTCTTGAAGTTGATTCACAGCCTGTGTCACGACGCATAGTGAATCTCTTATTCAACTCTTTCTTTCCCATTAACCAACCTGAGGATGTGTGGTGTGAGCGCTGTGTGACTCTAATCCAGATGAATTCAGCAGCAGCTAGAAAGTTCTATCAATATGCTTATGAATATACTGCCCCCACCAACATAGGTAAAGTACAAAACCTTATGAGTCTTTGGAAATGCTAATTTCACACCATGTAATTGCTTTTTAAATTTTTTCTCTAAAAGTGGTACATTGTTGCTTGGTCTTTTGTTTTTAGTATAATACTAGTTTGTAGTTGTTGAAATTCTTGACACCAGCAATGAACCCTGGTGACAACAGTCGTAAGCTTTGTCAACAATGAAAAGAAGCTTTTTGTTCCTGCTCTTAGGTGCTGTACTCTACTCTCTAGCCAGTGTTGTTACCTAGTCTCTCTTTTCCCCTTTCTCTTCGCATGTACCTTAAAACTATCTAAGCTGATATTTATTTATCACACAGAAATTGTGAAATAAAATACCCTGGTGTCTCAAGTGATCCGAGATCTTTATGTGGAAGATTCTATAGAAGGTGAAAAATATTTTTGCCTGATAATCTGATTAACTGGGATTTGTGGA
Organism: Phalacrocorax aristotelis; assembly: GCF_949628215.1. Lineage (NCBI taxonomy): Eukaryota > Metazoa > Chordata > Aves > Suliformes > Phalacrocoracidae > Phalacrocorax > Phalacrocorax aristotelis. The sequence goes on along the minus strand of NC_134277.1, from coordinate 11,250,774 downwards.
TCAGTAGTATTTTCAAGTTGCTCACAGAAAATCTAAAAAGCCCTCCTTCCTATTAAAAGCTTCAGAAACCTTCAATAAAGAGGGTGTGAACTGCACAGAGTACAGCTGCTTTTTATAAAAGTCCTATTGAACCCTGTGAAATTGGGAAAATTTTGTTTCAGAGGAGTTCTGATACTATAAAAACAAAGTAGTTGGCACAGAGTGACTTGTGTAAAATGCCCAAGCTGTTGCCCCTCGACCGATTACCTTGGTAAGGTAGTTTTGAAATAACATGTGCTAGTGTATTTCAGCTAGCCATACTTTCACCAGAGTGGGCACAACCCTGTCACTTTTACCTAGAGGTGAGCTCCTCACTAAGGAGTGCAATGGTTAGGCTACTACACCTTTTATAAATAATTGGAATTGACATTGGAGGGGTGTATTACTGAACATAGGTCATTAAATTAATAGCTATACCAGATGAATATAGGAGTTGTGGGAGCTTCCTCTGGTCCTGATTGATAAGGTTGGTGGCTGGGGTTTTTTTGAGTAGACATTTTAACAATAAAATTATAGAACCTGGTGATAATGTTGCTATTTCTTCTTCATATGTGAGGATATAAAACATTTTCACATTTTTTCCCATTCCCTTTTACCAGGAAGCTATCTTTTTTTCCTAAATATTTCTGGTTTTGTTGCCTGCTTTTCAGACTGGCTTTCCAGCGTTGCACTTAGAAGCATTTACTAGCAACATTCTTAATAGTAAATGTCTAATTTATTCTTATCATATTTAAATGTAGCTAAATTGATGCTTACTATACGGCGCTGCTTGAATGCCTGCATCCAGAAAGCAATGAAAGAGAGTCTTCATGAGAGTGATGGTGATGAAGATGAAAGTGAAAATGAAAGTGAAAAGGAGAATACAAGTGTAAGAAAGTCCACTTTATGATAAGTTCTGTTAACATTTTTTCTGTTGTGCTTAATTTGAGACGTAGGCAGTTAATGGTACAACAGAAATCTAAAGGAAAGCACTTGGGCATCAGTGGAATTAGAGGGGGAGAACTGCCGATATGGTGTTTTCATGCCCAGCAATAGCAGAAATTTGGTGAAGTAGCTAGAATAAGGTAGAAGAAATATGAAGCATATTTTAAATTAATACTTCTGTAATTCCAGTACAAATTATAAATTGGTTTGATTCTGCAATTAAATTATTCAAAAACTTAATGTTATAGGATGACATAAGTTATATACAGAGAGTAAGAATGAATTGTGGAGTTCATGTTCTACAACAAACACAATGCCTTTATGAAATTAATAGAAGAGTTTTCAGGGGTTTTTTAAACCTTATTTTAACCTAAATTTGTATTTGAGAATATAATAGGTAATATCATCTACGTGTTTGTATTGCAGATGTTGAAAAAAGTGTTGTCAATAAATGATGTGGCCAGCATGGCAAGTTTACTGGAGATCACGGTTATTCTCTGGAGAAGTATTCACAAAGCACTAGATCACAATGAAGATGCCAAAGCGTATGCTGTCAGAAAATTTGCTGCTGTACTTCCTGAATATTTTAAAGTATTTAAGGTAAAGAAAGCCTAGATTTTCCTGTAAGTGCGTAGTATTTTCTTCAGATGCTTTCTCATCTGTTATGTCTTTTGTCTATTTTCATGGCATTAACTATTCTTTTTCATTGTTGCTATAAACCATAAACAACAGCAAGTTTCTTAGAAGCTGTTCTCCAGTTGCAATATCTGACTGATGAACCATTATCTAAATAGTCAACACAGAAATACTTAGGCAATAAATCGCTCTCCTTGTAATGTTTTTATAGGATTCCATTCTTTTGAATGTTTTTGGAACTTTTGGCAATCAGTAACTGAAAATATGCCATTGGAGAAAAAATACTCGGTGTAGATGAAAGTCCACATGTTTTTCTACCTACCCCTCCCAAACCTTTTACCCACCACCACTTCTTATTATGATCCAGCTGCTGGAACAAACAGCTGAAGCAGCTGCGGCTCCTTTTTCACTCTCTTGTGTTTGGTTTCTGCTAATTTGATTCTACTTTCTGATGATCTTTTGATGCACTTATTTATTTTGGGGGTTTGATATAAGCAATTAACTAAAATCAGTCATTTTTGTATTTTCAGTCTCCTTGATCTCTTTAATTGTTCTAGTGTTATTCTTCAGGATGCTGTCTTTTGATAGTATGTAATAGTATCCGCTGCACCCTGTAGTTCATTTGGAGGGATTATCTACTGGATGTCTTTTTTGTTTATGGCTTTTGTACTGAAGTATACTGAGTTATGCTGGCTGTTGCACCTAACAACATCCAAGTGTGCTTTAGATAATCAGGGAGTGGAAAGCAATTCATAGCTACAGAATATTCTGCAGCACAGATACACCAACAGCTCTCCCTACCCTGAAAGCATTTGGAAGTTGTCAAAGACACGCCAAATCTTTTTTTTGGTAGAGGATGTACCCTCCCTCCTGAAAGGTTCTGGTGAGCAGACAAGATACCCAGCTTTAGCAAGCAACCGCTTTGACTTTGATATTCTTACAGTGAGTATAAGCAGCTTGGATCTAAAAAGACCTGTATCAGAGGCTTAGTTTCTAAAAGACTACAGAATGAAGCAGCATGTCTCTTTCCTGAAAAGCCACAAATATATTTTTAAATGTTCTTTTAAAAATCATCTTTAAAAGGCTTTCGCTCTTCAAATGTCTAAGTGGGTAATAATTTCATGTGATTGTATTCATGAAGCTTGGACACACAGTCTGTTTTTGAAGAGTCTTTCATATAGATTGGTTTCTCTATAATCCAAGTGAGACTGTGTCATGGTCTAGACCATCTATTATGGTGTTCTGTAACGACTTGTAGTGTGTTTTACATTACCATTGTTACATAAGCACCCTTCCCTTTAGAGTCTTCTTTATACGTTTCGGATATGAATGAATATTCATGTAAGGCACTAGTTACTTGAGAGGAGTTAGACCGTATCGTGATTGTGCAATTAAATATTAGCCTCTACTAGAAAAACTGTTAGCTAGAGCTGTGATTTCTTTTGCAATGGTTATTAATCTAATAGAGCCATAATTATTCATGGTACTTGTTCTGACAGCTTGTCAGAAAGCTGAATGATAAGATAATTGATAATTGACCTCTGAGAATGGGTATCAGAAGTTTCAGGTTGCAAGCCACAAGTTGTTATGAGCTTCTTCCAGTTCCATTTCGGGTGAAAGAAGGGAAACACTTAAATTGAGATAATATAATCCTACTTTTTCAGTACTTTTTAGTTTTGTGTGCATCTGTACATGTTCATCATATAGTGTACTTTTTTTATCCTAGGATGAGCGTTGCGTAACTCCATTGATTATTCTGGCATCCTTTATGCCCCCTGCTGCTATTCCTACATTCAGGTACTATTTTTAAATCCAAATATGAATGACAAGAAATCTCTTGTTGACTGTATTTGTTAATTTTTCACAACCTGACATACTAAATGCCCATTTGGATAAATTAATCCACTAAACAAATTTGGTAAATTAATAAAATCTGTGAGGTGCAAATACACCTTTGAGCCATTGGTGGATCTTTTTTGGTATCATACTGGGTGATTTTCTTTGAATTATTTCTGCACTGGATATAAAGCTAATGCATCTCTTATTTTTTGTTTGTTTTCTTTTAAGCTGTAGTGTGATCTCCAAACTCAGGAATATTGACAATGGAGTTGACCAAAGCAAATATTCTACCCTGATAGACTGTGTGTGTCGCTGGGGTCAAGTGGGACATATTATGGAATTAGCCTGTGATTGGTTGTCTGACACGCTAACCCAAAGAAAGGTGTGCATACGTCAAAGAATTAAGGAACTGCTAGATTACATCAAGGCATCGTGCTTTTCTCTTTTTTAATAGAAGCAGCCTATTTAATGACATATTAGTCTGCTTTAGAATTAGTTGAAAAGTAAGATGCTAACAGTGTTGTACTGGTTTTGTGCTTTCTTCTCGTTTAGAATATTAAAAAGTCTGGACAACGAGTACGTGTCCAAGTACCACATGAATCGAAGGCAGAATTAGCAATTGATTACATTGAATATTTATTGACTCATCCTGTTAATCGTAGTTGCCTACTCTCTGTTCCTGAAAAGAAACTGAAGAACCTTTTGAAAATTCTCAGTGCTGCAAAGGTAGTATTGTCCTTACCAAAAACCGTGCTTAAAAAAGAGTGCTTAACGTCATATATTGTCTGAATTAAATTAAAGGCCTGCAAGAATAATACATAAGATTCACGATCTGTTCTTCCCCTCTATATAAAGGTTTTCCTTTTGATTTGTACTTTAAACGAATATTCTGAACTAGAAGTATATTACTTCAGAATTGTTTATAAATGGCAGATTTTAAGCAGCTGGTCATTTTTAGGTGTCTTAAAATTTTTGTGATCTTATGTTAAGCATTTTAAAGGAACCTGACTTTTGGAATGTACATGTAAGGAATAGTCTGAAAATCGCATATAGCATTGCAAAATGAAAGCAATTGAGAGTATGTCTTTTGGTTTTTTGTGGGGTGGTTTTTTAAAATCCTTTGTTTAAAGCTGTTGAGAAAAGAAACATTAGAAAATATTTTTCTGGAAAATATAACTGTAAACCTTGATATTTCAGGAGGTTCTTGGCTCGATTATGAAAGCAAATTATGCAGATTCTGCTAGCTGCAATCAAGCAACAGGCCTAAGAGCCTTCAGCCTCTTTTGCAGGTTGAGTATTCATCTTCAGAACCAGGTATGGCTACACCTTTTCAGTATAAGCTGGAGTTACAGCCGGCAGTATAAGGAAATTCCAAAAGAATTGGAAGGACAATTGGTAAACTTTTGGTTTGGGTTTTTTTTTTCAGTTTTCTGAAGAAGGAAAAGATTACCTCTCACTTCTGAAGGAGACAGGTGCTTGGATAGAACGTCAAGTTGTACCTTTTTTACTAGGAAGTGATCAAGAGGATGGCACTTCAAAATACAGTAATGTTTCTGAATTAATTATCCAGGTTAGAGGTCTCTTATAAATCAAACTGCGACCGATCTGAAAAGCCATATATGTAACAATTGTACACTGACAAACAGTGCGCTGGAGTTTTTGGAGCCCAGCAAGTGAATGAGCTAATGAAGGGTGGCCCTGATTGTTCTGAGGTTACAGTTTTGTGCTTTTGCTATTCCTTTGATTGCTTAAAGCATGCACATTTTTTAAAAATTGCTTTGAGTTTAGTTATAACCTTTATATTTTATAAATATAAATATAATCACGCATACCATAGCAATTAAATCAAGTAGAGTCAACAGTACTTTGTTCTTATCTAGACTTTTTTCACTAACAAGTGCAGAATATATATTCTCATCATATCTGTTGGAAGTGAAGATGGAACATGTTTTATGTTCCACACTTGTGAAAATGCCCACTCAAGAAATTTCTAGCACAGCAGGTGATGTAACCTGGGTGTCCCAAATTTTAGGTGTCTAACTAGTAGTTCTTGCCCTCAGTCTCTCATCCCCCCAGTATTAAATAAAGGTAATGTTTATGCTGTTTTATGAAAAGTGCGTTAAGATTGCCCCTGCATCTCTGTTCTGAAAAGGAGAAGAAAACTAGTTGCTGAAAACAAGGGTGTAGTTATGTGGTATGGTGGCGCTTAATAGCCTCTTCTCCTGTAGCTTAGAAGGTCCTGGAAGCTGCATAGAATCACTGCAGCTGCCATGTTGTGTTGAGTAGCGCAACAGAGGATGACTTTCGAGGATCAGGAAGGTGGTGTAATTATGAGAGAGGATTTAGATCTAATCATGTTTGCTTGCTTGCTTGCTTGCTTGCTTTCTTCCTTCCTTCCTTCCTTCCTTTCTTCCTTTCTTTCCTTCCTGACTTCCCAAAAGAAATAGGTAAAATTATACCCTGAAGCATTCAGTGTGCTTCATTCTAGCCCTGAGTCCCATAGAAGTCCCATATCTTTTACAGTCAGCAGAGAGGTAGGATGTGAGTTACCTGGGAATCGAATAATGAGGTCAGTCTTGTACTAAACCCTGATGCTGCAGCCAAATGACTTTTTGAAATGTATAAAGAGATGGGAAACTCAAACAAGGGTTGTAGTTGTTCATTGTGCAGTTTTCTTGTGTGTTTTATATGCTGTTGTCTTCTCTCTGTATGAAAAATTGGGTATGCATAGCATAACTCTTCCGTGGCTATTTTTCAAAAGTTTGGAGGCACAGAACTCAAGCTTGTAGAAAGACAAGACACAAAATAGGGAATCTTTACCAGCATTACCAGAATAGTTACAATCAAGTACCTAGGTCTGAATGAAAAAAGAAAATGAAGCTTCATTGATAAGCAATAAGATAAGCAGTTGTCACCTGTAAACCCATCTGACATGTTACTTGACTAGCCAATAAAGAAACACAATGATCTTTACTAGTAGATCTGAAAGTCCATTTGCATCATTATTTCCAGAGAAGAAACTGAGGTGTAAAGACTGATGTGACTTGTCTGGAAGTCAAGAAGAGAATCCGGGCATCTTGCATCTCCTGTAATAAGCCACATGCTTGTTAAGCAGCTCCTATTTGCTTCTCACCTTGTATACTGTTTTTTATTGGAATGAGGTATTGATTGTGCTTTTTAATTGTTTAGAATGTGTATTTCATGACTTCTGGCATTAAAAGCGGACCTAGTTTGTCTCAGAATTTCCATATAATATACAATAATTACAGTTGCTTCTTTAATACTATTTTATATGCAAGGGGACCAGGGTGTCTCTTCTTTTTCCACTTATATTTCTCTATAACTTTGCCTACAACATACCCCATTCTTTCCCATTTCACCCTTCCATCTCTGCTTGGTCTGTTACTTAATTCTGCACTTGCTGTTATGGGCAGGGATTCACTGAGGGGCCGCTCTCTTTAGGCCACTGATGTGTTGAGCGGGGCTGGCAGGCCCTCTGACACAAACCCATGTCGTCACGGACACTGTCCCTTACCACTTATCTTCATTTGCCCTTCACAGAAAGCATTTGATTATATAATGTGAGGGCTTTTTATAGCTCGTTTTGCATTGTCTTCTGTTACAGTCCCCTGACGTATCACTGAACTAAGGTGGATTTTAGCATTGAACTACAGGTCCTTTCAGATTTTGGTCAAAGGAAAGACTTGGACTTCAGTTACAGTCAGTGTCCTTGAACAACCCAGCTCATGTATATATATCGACTGGTTAAAAATTCTGTATCTATACATGAGTATTATAACCTGTTTAGGATGTAACATGTGTGTCTAGGAAAAAGCTCTTCTTGTATGCTGCTTTTTATTTTGCTGTTCAAGATAGGTAGAGATGCCATATTCTGCCTTGGTCAGTGTTAGGTGCCAGTCCCTCTGCGCTCAGCCTGAGTGAAAAAGATAGAGGATTTACTGCCCTTTGAGAAACTGTATTTACTGGAAGAAAGGGCAGTGGAAGCATTTGGAGAACTCTTTGCAACTCCTCCTTTTCAAAGGTTGCAAACCGAGTAACTGCAAGTAGATGCACCCAATTTTCAAGGCAATTTGTTTAAGACTTCATTGGTTTATTATTTTTAGATTTTACTGAATGGTTACTTTATATAAATTTTGTTTCTCATATACTTTTGCATCTCTTTTTTAGGCCTACCTGACAGTATGTAAAGATGTCATAATGATTGGCCTTGGAAATCTTGCGTTTCAAGCACAATTTCTAGATATGGCTCTTTCAGTTATACAAACAGGTACAATATTTTGTACTAACATCAACATCTCCATATATACTTAGCTGACTTTTCTTATATTAGCAGAACTGTTCCTTTTAGCATTTTGGAGTCTGTTTCTCAAAAAACGGTGTTTACTGCTAACACTAGCTAGTACCAATAATATGGTCAAAAGTCACAGCAGCTTTTCAGAAAATTGAAAACAAGCAGCGAACCAACACAAAACCTTGTCACTCTTGATAACTAATGTTTCTTCTTTGCTTTTAGGTTCCAGTTATTACTGTATAATTCAGGGGGTTTTATATATATGTAAAGTGTTATATATAGAGATATGTATCTCTATATATATCAGGATGCTTTAGGAGGCAACGTGGTAGCAATGTTTAAATTTGGCTCCCATTTGGAAAGTCATGGCTACAGTACAGATAGAATTAGAGTTCAGTTCCTGAGGAAATCTACAGTTTTAATCCCTGTACTTTGAGGATTAGAAGGAACACTGGATTTATATTTAAAATATTGAAGTGTATGAAAATTTCAGCTAGGGATACTCAGAAACTAAATACATAATCTACACTTGTAAACTGTAGCTGTTTGTGTTATATAACTGAGTTTCATTCTAAGCTTGCACCTGAAGGATATCTCATTACATTTTTTATACCGTGGTATTTATCTCGTTCTCTAGAGAGAGGTGGCTTTTGTGCTCCAGTGTTACTGTGTGCTCTGAAAGAAGTTATTGAAGCTTCTTTAACTCAGAGTACTGAGACAGATGAAGTGGCAAATCTTTTCCATGCTGTACAGACCATCTTCCAGAAAGTTTTAGAATGTGTGGCACGTAGACTCAAGAAACAGCAGGAAGAAGGGATTCAGGTATCATATAACGCTTGAAATTGCTACCTAATATGTAGATGAATCCATGCTTTTTACACAAACGTGTTATACTTAGCTACTTCGAGGTTGTTACTTGAGTCAACATCTGATTAAATTTTCTAAGTTTCCTTGTTACTATTGGGGTTTTTTTATCCATTATTGATCTCATCATGACAGAAAAACTGGTAAATTGGAGAGCAATGCATTCTGTTACCGATGATCCTGAACTACCCTAGTACTCAGGTTATTAATCTGCAGTTAAATGAACTTTCTCAGTCCAGAGCAAAGTATTTGATTATGTATATTATGATCTTGAGAGGGAGGAGAAATCGTCGTTAATTTATTTACTTACTTCAGCTTGAATTATATCAGCTTCAAAATATGTATGATGTCCTAAAGTTCTTCAAAAGCTTCTATCTTCACAGAAAAGTTAGCTGCTTGTATGTTATAGCAGAGACTAGAGAGTAGTGAGATGGGTGGGCATTCTGGAAAATTTGATGATCTGCTTTTCAGGACTTCTGGAAAACATTCAGTTATGTTTGTTACAACCAATGTTTTATTTGTCTCTCTCAAATTTATGAGTAGATTTCCCAAGCGTGTTGTTGATTCCGACTCTGATCCAGGTGACTAGAATACCTCAGTAGCTTTCAAGGTGTGATCTGCACTTCCTCACAGAGAATCCTGCTGAAATATTTCCATTATACTCAAGCAATCTGAAAAAACTGATCTGTTTTTCTTTGGTTTTAGTTGATTCACTCTATTCAAATGCCGCTTGGAGAATTCATACATGCAGCCCAGTGCTGGCATTCGTCTTGCCCAGCAGTTCACCACGGTGTTCTTTCTACTCTCCTGGCTGCAATAATAGCAGAGACAAATCATGTGCTACAGGAGGTAAAGTTAATGCTGACTTTTCTTTTTTTTTACACTTACTGCTTTTTAAACATTATGTTGGAACAACAGAGCTATGTTCAGAAAGTGTGATCTTAGTACTGCAGATAAAGATTTTGTGTGTTGGCATGGAACAAATGGGGAGTTTTATTTGCCAAAATTTCATATTACGGTACATCGCTCAGATTTTTGAATACAGCCATGTAAGAACAGAGTTGTCCTGATACCTAGTTCACTCTCTGCCTCTGACAGAAGAATTTAGAAATTAGTCAGTGTTTTTGAGATGTTGTCTCTCAGAAAAAACAGCATGGTTTTTGAGATGTTTTCTCCATGTGTATTTGTGCTGGCTCTGGTTGGGAAGGAGTTAGCTTTCTTCACAGTGGTCCCTATGATGCTGTGGTTTGTGTCTGTAGCTAAAACAGCGTCGAGGGCACAGCAGTTAGTTTTGGCTGCTGCTGAACTGTGCTTGCAGTGTGTCAAGGCTTTCTGTCTTTCCTTCACCCCGTGCCCTAAAAAGCAGTAAGCATACTGTGGGTGGTCAAGAGGCTGGGAGGGGGCACAGCCGAGACAGTTGACCCAAAAGGACCAAAGGCATATTCCATACCATACGGTGCTGTGCTCGGCAGTAAAAGCTATGGGGAAGGAAGAGGAAGGGAGGTTGCTCTAAAACTACCTCATTTTGTCTCACTAGCATTAGGGAACTTAAGAAGCAACCCACTGATTTCTGGAAGACTCCAGTGCCCTATTCTTGGAACTGTCCCATAAGGTTCTGCAACCCTGTTCCAGAGCAGGCTGATGTCTTGCTTGGCACTGATCACTTAGGCCTTCTCTGCTTCAGTACAGATCCATTTTCATACCATGCCTGTTTTTTTTTCGTTGTTCTGGTTTTTGTTTAGAGGTGTTCCAAATAGCTGATCTCAGTTTCTTTGGAAAGTAGTAGTAGGCTGTACCTTTATAAATAGTGACCAACAATGTAGTTAAATGAAACTTCTATTCAGAACAAATGTGGAGAATATTTGCCTTGGTACAAATACTGTTTATTTGTTTTAGGTTTAGCCTTTCTAATTTAAATTTGTTTTGTATATCTGGACACAACACAGTTGGATTAAGGCTGTTCAAAGAACACATGTGAATGTTTCGTCTAATTATTTAAGAATAGGTCTTGGTTAGTGTAATTAATGAAATACGATTTGCTTCGACGTTTTCTGCATACATGTATTTTGTGATCTACAACAGTTGTTGACATTTTTGTTTTTTAGGCTTCCAGTGAAAAAGACTTGACTATACCAACAACTATTTCAGACCTTCCGCCTCTTTCAAGCAGTCTAATGGCCATAATTGTGAAGTCAATTAATGTTGTCAGGTACATGTTTCAACATTAATTTCTCCAAGGCTATGGGTAATGTAAGACAGCTTATACGTTGTCAATAATGTTTTAATTTCTAAATTCAAATAAATTGTGAGGAACTAGATTCTTACTAAATTTACCTGCACTACCCACATATATTTCCCCTGAGATATTCCTTCTAGGTATTGACTGGGGAGGTTGGCTCCATTTCTTTACTGCTTCTAAGAGTGTTTCTTATTTACAAGACTGTTCATCTAAATCAGTTTGTTAATCACACATCTGGGCTTGCTGCTTTCATAAGATACTTACAAACATTAGTCCCCCCAATATAGAGGTATTTGGATGAGGTAAAATATTTCTGTGATTTACCAGAAATAGCATTAATCCTTTAATTGGACATGTGCAGTGAGGTGGCAAATGTACTATAGCTGTATTAAAATCACAAAATTCAAAATAGATTTAAAGTATCAGAGTCCTAAAAGCCCCCAAAGTAGGGTTGCGTCCTTTTTGGGGTTTTTTTGTTTGTTTTTTGTTTTTTTTTTAAAGACTTAAACTGGGCATTTTTCTTTGCTATATTTGGTGGGTACCCTGAATATCTTCTAAAATTGTCACAAGTGGATTTCATTATCTTCCTTTGCTTAGTTTGTTCATATTCAAGTTTTATTGACATGACTATACACACTAGAGCTATTCGGAATGATCAAGGGGCTAACGTGTATTCCTCAGAAGTCCTGTCATTCTCCATGGCTTATCACAGCTAACTCCTCCTCTGACAGGCACTGAATATCCCTGTCTCTGCTGTCATGAGGCTTTTTTTTTTTCCTTCTCAGTCCTTCTCTAGTTCTAGTTGAACTTGCAAAACAAGGGACTCCAGGGAGTCCTTTTTTGGTTTCCTAACGCAAATCATCATCTTCTGTGAGGCAGCGGCTGTCCACCAAAGTGTTCTCTTTTAGTGAAACACAATTATTTTACACACCTCTTTTGAAAAGAGATGCAGAAATTAAATTAATTCCTCTGAAGCCTTTTCTTGTAGTGGTCAAGGAGAATCTTGTCTGTTCTTGACAGAGAAAACTGCTAGTTTGGGCCAGGTCGTTTCTATGAGTACTTTGATAAGCATGTGTCTATCTTCTAGTATTTACCTTTTTGGTGCAAAGATGATCTAAGTCAGGAGATAAAATACATCTAGTTCCACTGGTGTCTCAGGACTGAGACTACTTTTAAGGCTGTTTTCTTTTACTCATCTGTATTGACAGGCCGCAATCAGAGCCCAGTAGTAAATCATTCAATACCTCATCTTTCTCAGCTCTTTGAAGCAATATTTGAGCCTCTACAAAGCTTATTTACTGAATCACTAGTGGAGATTTGTTCTTTTCTTAACTGCATACTTCATTTTGATATCTTAGCACAATAAAAGCCCGAAGAACAATTAAAGTCAGAACTGGGTATTTATGATGTTCAGTTTTGGTAACAGATAATAATGTTACCAAAGGTATTTTGAAATATTTTAGGGAAATTTATTGCATCTACTGCTCTCAGCTTCCCCTTCAGTTCTTCACAGAGCATTTAGCTTTGCCTTCTGAGGAGTGTGAGGGTTACAGATCTTGTCCATCTCCTGCTTTAACCCTCTTGTTCTTTTAATTTTCTCTGTTTCTGAGAATTGTTTCTGAGTTTAATTTGTTACCGTGAACACTGATGACTAATTAGTGGTTTCATTCTGTAGTATTGCCTTATTCCATACTGCAGTTTAGTTTGGTTGCTAGGCCTCTTCCTTGACTTCCTTGTTGCATTTTTCTTAACTTAATATATGTCCCAAAACACCTCTAAAGTTTGCTGGTAATAGCACCATCTCTTGATAAAATTGGGTCTCTTAAGATATACATAGAGTTAGTATGTATCTCACACTTTACAATAAAGAGTTTTTTTTATTCTGTTAGTCCGTCCATACTTTCAGTATCTAAAATGTAGTTTGGAAGTGTTTTGGGGCTGTATTTAGTTATAAGCATTCTTCACTGTTTTCTAATTGGAAACCCATAATTTTTATGATATGCATTTTAGACCAAAGTGCTAACTAAAATCCAGTTTCTAATCAGGCTACAAGTCGTAATAGTTTTAAGCACATGAGTAGTTACTAACAAACCATTGGGGTCATATAACGTATTTTTTTAAACTTCAGTAGACATTGAAGTTAGAAATTTCAGTACAAATTATGTGAGTTAGATTCCAGTAGAACCAGTATTTTTTTTAATGGATTGACTTTCCCAAAGTAGTCCACGAGCTCTTCATTTCCCTTAACAGCTACTTATTCTGTGTGCAAGCTTCTTATTTTCTTCCCAAGCAATTTACCATTTTGCTGACTCAGATACTCTTCGTTCCAGAAGCAGCATAGACCCTTCAGTTACCCAACAACCACTGTTCTGTCCTGTGTGGTATCTTCGAAGTGATGGTGGCAGGGTAGCATAATCACAAACTTGTTGTGTTCAGTTCTATTTTGAAAGAAACGTGATTTCTAATGTCTTTTTGCTTTATTTTTTCCGTAGGTCCTTTTTAAATAAACTAATGGAATGCATTATCTCTAAAGAAATTGAAGGGATTTTTAGTCTAACAGCTACTGTCTGCATTGTGAGTATAATTAAAGGTCAGTCAAACAGCTTTTATCCTTTTTTTTTTCTTTCCTTTTTTTACGTGCTATATTTTGAAAGCTGAGTTCTTATACAATTCAGCAGGCACTTTTCCTCATTCTCTTAAGTTACCATTTTTCTACAGGATTCAAGGTTATATCACTTGTAAGTTATGTTGTTAAGCTTTGGGCTTTCAATCTTTTGAGTAGTGAGTTTAAAAATACCACTGTCTGCTAACTCCTGGGATCCACCTCTATATTATGATTTGCTGAGATACACAGTAATTAATCCAGGACAGTGAAAATCTAATTTAATATCTAGTTTTTCATTAAACAGTCTTTTGTGTTAAAAAGTTTTGATGAAAATATGCAGGGTTTTTTTGATAAGTCATTATTTGTGTCCAACTTTTCAACACAATTTGTTTCAAATAGGTAAGCACAAAACTTCACTTCTAAAGGATATTGCACCTGCCATTCAAAGGAAGCTGATAACATGCAAGGATGCTGCCACAGAAGAATCTAGCAGCACTGAAAGGTAAATGTGCCGTGGGAGATGAGCACTAACCTCTCCCATACCCTCTCTGCAATAATTGGCTGTGGTTTGTACTTAAATTACACAGTTAGAGCATTCTGAATGATTGCAAGGTTTGAAATAGTGGGTAGAAAAAATTGTGAGGTATTGACCCCGGCACATTATTAAATTTCCTGCCCATACATTTGCCGTGATTGCAATCTTTACATATTTCGTTTGGCTTTTTGCATTTAATTTGAATGTGTTATGACCTGATCCTGTATATTGCAGGATTCAGTTCTGAAATTCAGTTCTGTTAGCAGCAGGTGTAGAACAAAGCAAGTAGTGTATTTACTGTTTCTTATTACTAGAAGATTTTTCTCCCACGTTTCGGTATTAGGCATATGAACCCATACCTATGCAGATGGTAAAAAATTTAACTGAATATAGCAATGACTTTAAGACCTTTCCAGGTGATTTTCCAGGTGATTTTATTTTGCTCTTTTTTGGGGATTTCAGTGTCATATCTGGTTGACCTTTAGATTTTTGGGGATAAGTTTCTTAAGAGTGATTGGCTACATTGCATTTGCAATCCTTTATTTCAGACCTGCCTAAGATAGACAGTCATGATGAATGCTTTAGCCATAAGTGTCTCAAACTTGCTTAAATCTAAAAATTTGCTAATGCTTGATTTCTGCCTAGTTACTGAACTGCCAGTGGAATTATAAAACATGCAAAGCAGACATTAAAAAGCACAGACTCTGGTTATGGACATTTGTCAAAAAGTACTGAGGAAGTTGTTAATGCACCACAGAGCCCTGATCATGCAGAGGCCCTTGCAATCTTTAATTCTTCAAATTGATGATCCTTACTATTCAGTTAAACAATGGATGTAGAGTAGAAAGACTTCAAATTAAAAAGCAAGAGAAAACAAAAAGACCCCTACATTGTTTTACTCAGCAGTTTCCTGCATGGCCCTTCAGACTTAAGCTCGCTTCCACAGCCCGCTGCTCTGGTGGATCAGTGGCCAGAGGCGTGGTGTGCTCTAGCACTGTAATGACTTAGACACAGACCTTTGCAGCCTTGCTGTGAGTGAATTGGTGTCACTGGTTTAAAGCCAATACTAACGTCATGAGATGCCACTGCATGAAAATAAGATTGTTTATTGAGGAGGCCACATGGGCTATATCCCTTTCCTGTGATGGTACTTGAAATCCTTAGAGTTTGCACTTGAGTTGTATCAAGAAGCTCAACAGCAACACTAATTGTTCTGGCAGTGGTAGAACCTTGTGAGGGCTGTACAGTCAATACCCATTTGGAATTGGTTTAGAAGCGCAGAAGGTCAATTGAATTTTTCCAGGAAAAAAAAAAAGCCTGATATTCAGGGCAGTACAAGAGAGTAGCTGTGTTGTTGCTAACAAAATATGCATTCATTCTTTTAAATCTACTATTATATCAGAGCAAAAAGGTATTATGTAACTCTCTCTAAAGAGATATATCATCTTAAGAGCTAGACCAGAAAGTTTTATGATACATACAAGCTGCTTCAGTTATGTACCATCAAAAATTAGATGATTTTTTTAAAAACAAAAAGGGAAACAAAGTCAAAACCAGTGCACCCTTCACTTCCATTTCCTGTCTGACACAAGTAAATATAAAACAGAAATGTTGCTGTCAGGACTTTGAGTGGTTTTCACAGAGGACACTGTGCTCATGTGACATAAAATTGGTAAACAAAAAAAATCTTATTAAAAAACAAAAAAGCACTACATGATTGGACTTCTAAAACTCAACATGACTCTGCTTCCTGGGTAGATTGTTTTAATTAGTTGCTTGGCTGTGAACAAATGTCTTCTGGTTGGGAGCCAGCTTAGAAACAAAATCAAACAAAAATAAACAAAACCCAGTTTTTTTCCCCCTGCAATCATTTAATGTTGGGTTGCCAAGTGTTCTGCTAGAATGTTTTTAAAAACAATAGTGAACATCTGGAAAAGAAAGGTGAGCAGCAGAGTATTGTGATTCAGATTGCACTTCTTTTGATCAAGACAGTAGAAAAGGCTGAGAAATTAAAGCAAATCTTAACATGATTAAATAAATAGGCACATTAAAATGAATAATTGCTGCCCCTTGAGTGCACTACTGACTATAAATTTCAGTAAGAACACAGATAATTGCTTTATGAATCTATATGATAATCTCTGCCCAGTGAGCAGGGCAAATCAACCTAGAAGTCAGGGCAGATGAAGAACATAAGATGCTACACAGTGTTTTAATTTCATGATATATGAATGGCTACTCTTGTATAATACAAAACCAAGAGGCAGTCACAGATAAAAACTAAAAGATTAGGAAGATGAACATGATGACGGGAAGTATTTTTAACAAAAAACAGAATTGCAATATGATAACCAAATGCAGAAGCTATCACAGAGCTTTGCAGAATTTGGGAGGATTTGTATTTGTACAGGTATGTTGGGGATTTTTTCTGTCCAGAAGGGTAAAAGAGTTCATGCTGAAAAAAGGTTAGGAGGAAGTTCTTCCTTGATTAAGTTTTCCTTGACTAATTTAAAGCGTGTTTGCACTTCCGCAGATAGACATAATGTTGGAGCAGGGTGGGCCTCTAGTGGCTTCTGACACACCATTTGTAGTGCTCTGGTGCCAGTGAGCTAATGCATAGCTAAAATGTGCTTATAGCCACTGAAATGTGCCCCGTTGTTTGTCAACTGCTTTATCATCCTACTTTGCTTACCAAACCCCCAAATTTTAGTTATGGTATGCTACAAGCACAATCTCTGATCATTAATTCGAGCACAATCTTATAACACAGAGTGCTGCGCTGATGCGTGCTAAAATATATTACTGGGTTTTTAACTCATATTTAATAGTAGTATTACTTTTTGCTTCTGAATGCATCATCTCGTAATAAGTCCTTGAAGGATTATTTTATTTAATACCCAGGTATACCAGGAGATAGTGACATTCTTTAATTTCCCAAGAGACTTGGCATTCTGTGCCAGCATCTTAAATTTAGACTTAGAAGTCATCTGTTACATATTAGCAAAGAAGAAAAGAGTAAAAATGCTGTCTGGTGTAGTAATTAAAGCGCTGCCCTTAAACAAGGAATCGTTGCACTAATTCAGAAGCAAAACTTTTCACTGTAATTTAGTTTTTCCTCTTCAGCTGAGTTAGCAGTTTAAGATGGCCCTGTGGGTCTATTATTTTTAAAATGCTGTTCAGTGCACTTAAAAATTCTGGCCAACATATTGTATATTGAGAGGATTTCCTCAAGAGTAATAGCACACGCACTAGTTTAGTTTATAAAATGCAAATATTTATGCCTAGCAAAAAAAAAAGAAAACATGCGAATAAAGCTGTCAAGGCAGTGATTTGGAGGCTAGAGAAAAATGTTCCATGCTCTATAAAAACAAATGTGCTGTAGAATATTACCTTTGACTTAATATTTTGTATTTACTTTAATTAGCATTTTAATATATGGGTATTAGAATTTAAATTTAGCTAGTGGCTGTGCTGAAAGATATTTCTTTAGGATTATCATTTAGCTAGCTTCCCAAACTCTTCATTGCCCTCTCCTTGCATCTGTAAATAATGATTCTTGAACTGTTTGGTGATATAAATTTGTGCATGATTTGTCTGCCACCTATCTGAGAGCTCACCAGAAAGGTACCTGGTAAAACGGGCTGGCGTTTATTTGCCTGGCTGGGGAGGCGCACAGTTGTTTGAATGACGGCTTGTTGTCCCACGTGCTGCTGGTACATGGCCCAATGGTACAGAGCTACTGTTTTATTAGTCTTAAACTGCAACAAGATAAAATTTATACAAAGTAGCGTTGTGTCTAAAACCACAGTGCTTAACTAATTATACTAATTTTACGTTATAATACTAGCTTATTTTGATGAGTTCCATCCAGGCTTAGCAGATAGAGCTCTACAAAGAGGGGCAGGTGACACACCCGTGGTGGTCTGAGTCTAGGGAGCCCTAACACCCAATACACTGGTGTGAAAATGCAGAGCTGCTGCCTCTTGTATTTCAGGTCTTGGTGTCTCCTGACGAATGCCCTAACTCATCGTGATTCATGACTGACTAACCTTGCCTACGTGGGGGATCAGTCTAGACTAATAATAATAAAAATATGGAGAAAAAAATGCTTGAGAAATACAGGTGGTGGAACCTTTTACAAAAGTAACCAGAAGGATAGAGTTTAGAGTGGTTAAGAGTGAAATAATGTTTTGACAGAAGAGCAAAGTGCCCATTTTTCTTTTGAGGATATTTTAGAGCAACGTTAGAAGTAGTTGCGTGAGAATGCAGCTACGAAGGCTAGGTGAGTGACCTTGTCAGGGAATGCAAGAAAAGAAAAGGGGCCTGCCAAATGGAAATTTCAGAGCTGACCTTTGATTGTTTAGGGAGTAGCGTGAGACAAAAGGGAGTCAGAGAGGGACCATGGTGGGTGTGCATGCCGCTGAAGGCGGCAGCTGCTAATAAGGATAAATCCTTGGAAAAATATTGCCACAGGCGAGGAGAAAAATTATGAAGAGTGAAGAATGAGGGAGAGAGGAAGAAAGTAAGATAATGACAAGTGGCCTTAGTATGAACTATTGGTAAAGGATTTGACTATTGACGTTTGAAAAGAGAGTAAAAATGCTGTGAAGAAAATGAGTGGGTTGTTTAAATAGATGATGAAATATTAAAAAATATGCTTGAATTGACATAGTAATTTAAGCTGGTTTGCTGTAGATTACACTATGGCTAGAGATGATCAGCAGAAAAATGGAAAAGTTGAAAGAAAAAAAACCCAGTTATTTCAAAAGTAATTTGTAGAGGCATATTTAATACTTAAACTAATATGCAATAACTGGTCAGAGAAATTGTGCGGTAGCTGTACTCAGATAGTCGAGGACTGATTTAGCATTTAACATATCTAACCCTGTTACGCACTGTTTTATGCCGTTTCAGAATCCTGTGTGAATTATCTCTGAAATCTTTGGGTGAATTTTTGAATCCTTAACCATGCGGAAGCGTTTGTCGTGGAAATGAAAGGAAGGAAGATGTATTGGTTTTTTAAAAATATTATCTTGTAAACTTATTAATACTTAAAGCTCGTTTTCTGTTATTCTGTACATTTAAAGCAGGAAAAATGTATAAAAGTGTGTATAGTAATCATGTAATAGTAAAGATTTTTCAAACAGCTGTAAAGAGGTTATTCTGTACAAAAACATCTTATTTGGCTGGGATGTAAAATCAGTATCTTTGTTTTTATAAAACAAATAATAATTGTATCTTATATACTTTGCCACTGAGGTAGCACATAATCTCCATCCCAGGGAAGGCTATCGAGCATATTCCTAGAGGTTACAAAATGAATTTCATTAAGACACGTGAAGGACAGAATGGGGATCAAGAATAGCCATCAGGAATCCACCACGGGCAAACTCTGCCTAACCAGCCTGATTTCCCTCCTTCTGTGAGAGAAGAGCGAGCAAAGAATGTTGCCTTTCCTATCCTTAGCAAAGACTTTTACACAGGCTTATCCAGTATCCTTATAGCCACACTGGAGAGAGGTGGCCTGGGTGCGTGGGCTCGGCAGGTGGGTGGGAAACTGGCCGGACCATCAGGCTTGAAGAATAATGATGCTGCAACGTTGGATTGAAAGCCGGTCACTAGTGACATTCCTCAGGGCAGCCGCTGTTGCCAATACCATTTAATATTTTTATTAAAAGCTTGGGTGATGGGATGAAATTCACCTTTAGTCTGTTGGCAGGTGACACCGACTTGGGGGCAACAGCTGATACACCGAGGGGTGGGGTTGTCCCATTCAATGGCATCCTGACAAGCTGGACTTAAGGATCAACAAGTCTCATGATGTTCAACAAAGACACATGCCCTTCTACCCATAATGGACTAATCCTGTGCACCAGCACAGGCGAGCGCGGAAGGGCAATCTTGCTGCTGTCTTCACCTGTCTGGACGAGGATCTAAGAAAAGGCCTTTCTGAGAGGTACACCTGAGGCAAGAGATGACTGGCAACAAGAGAAGTTCTTGTTGGACAGAAGGAAAAAAATTTTCATTGTGAGAGTGAATTGAAACTGGAAATGGACTGGGAAGAGGTTGCTCAGAAAGGCTGTGGAACATCCATCCGTGGAGATGTGCAGAGCTTGACTGGCAGGCCCCTGACCGTCATGTCGTAATCTTGAAGTCAGCCCTGCCTGAGCCGGGGCTGGGGCCAGATTATCTCCTGAGCTTCCTCCCAGCTTGAATATTTGCATGATTCCGTAACAAGTGTACTGGAGGGGAACTGCCCTAGCTATTAAACATATACTTAACTAATACATAAGTTAAATTGTTTTATATTTAGCTTTTTTATAAGTTCACACTAATGATGCAGATAATGCAGACATGTAAGCCACTTATTTCATTTTCTTAATGCAACCGGATGCTCTCCTAAGACGAGTAATAGAATGCTGATTGCAGAATGTTATTTTGCCTTAACTGCGATATCTCTAAGTTAGGTGTCTAAGCTCACGGTGGGGTTTAACTCCTGCTGGCATCCCACAGTGGGATGGGGGAGACAATCAGAAGGGTAAAAGTGAGAAGCTTGTGGGTTGAGATAAAAACAGTTTAATAATTTAAACAAAATAAAATTCAAAATTGTAAGGAAAACAAAAATAATTGGGAGAGGAAAATAAAACCCAAGACAGACAAGTGGTGCAAATGAAAACAACTGCCTACTACCAACATACCAATGCCCTGCCAGTCCCCGAGCAGCGGCCCCCCACCAACCTTTCGCCCAGCTTCATATGCTGAGCATGACGTCACATGGTGTGGGACATCCCTTGGGTCAGCTGGGGCCAGCTGTCCCGGCTGTGTGCCCTCCCAGCTCCTTGTGCACCCCCAGCCCACTCACTGGTGGGGTGGGGTGAGGGACAGGAAAGGCCTTGATGCTGTGTAAGACCTGCTCAGCAGGAAAAAAACCACCCCTGTGTTATCAACACTGTTTCCAGCACAAATCTAAAACAAAGTCCCATATGAGCTACTGTGAAGAAAATTAACTACCCCAGCCAAAACCAGCACAGCTCATAATGCCATACTTTTGTCTGTTTTAGAAGGGGATGTAACAGGAATTCCCAGAAAAGGATTCAGCCACAGGCTAAAAGTAGCACACGGTGACCAGCTTAGACCTGGACATCGGACACTTGGTTATCTACAGTTGAGTGAAGTTATTCTCACCATGTGTCCAGGCAAATGGCGTACTGAGGTCTCTGATGTTACTGGGCGGCACTGGAAAGGAAATTAGCACATTTAGCCAGATTAAGAGAGATTCCACAGTCTCGATTAAGGTGTGTGCACAGCGCTGTACCCCCGTCTATCTAAACAGGTATGTGCTGTGCTGGTTTTCTTTTGGTGGCAAGAGATTGTGAGATTTTTTCCTAGCATCTGCTCTGTCAAGTGCAATGGGCTACCTTCACCCTGCTTTACATCAAATTCATACTTGACCTTAGTGCATAAAATTTCCCTACTGTATAAAAGCTTATTTAGCCAGAATATTGATATTTAATAGCAATCAAATTCTTAATGAACAACTGTCAGGCTTTGCAACAGGGAAGTCAGTATGTGTATGGATTCATGAATTCCAGAAGATTTACCTTTTCCACAACAGCAGCCTGAGCCAAAAAGGCTACTGCTGCTGCAGCAGGTACCTGCAGATCTGCCAACTGCTTATCTATCAACATCTCTACAAAAACTGTGTTCTTTGGCCTTCGTTCTTCTACATCTGTTAACAGGCAGGTGTTCCAGTAATGACCTTTTAAATCTTTTGATTATACAAATTACTTAATAAATATGTAAATCACAGTATCTTTTTCTGCTCTCAGTCTTTCAGTATTTGCCTATGTTATTAGATTAGAAGAGACTCCAGATTTACTGCCTTGTTTTTCCTCAGCGTATGCTATCGCTTTTCCAGTTTTCACTTTTCATGGAATAGTCATTACAGATGTAACATCCCTGAGCCTGGAAGAAATAAAGGTAATACCAACATCAGAAATATGCAGGTTTCTTGTGAAGAGCCCAGAGGTGATATTGCTGGGAAGGGTAAGTAAATATAAAGAGAAACCTTTGTCCTCCTGTGGCCGGTACTGAAGTGGTTCTCAAGAGCGTTGAAATCGTTTTGTGTTAG
The DNA here is from genome assembly GCF_949628215.1 of Phalacrocorax aristotelis. Classification (NCBI taxonomy): domain Eukaryota; kingdom Metazoa; phylum Chordata; class Aves; order Suliformes; family Phalacrocoracidae; genus Phalacrocorax; species Phalacrocorax aristotelis. The sequence continues at coordinate 11,228,650 of NC_134277.1, read as the reverse complement.
TCGTGCAGCTGGTGTATAGATTTCAGCTCAATTTCTAGTCCAGCTCTACTATAAGTGCTCTGACAGATGAAAAAACATTGGCTTTCTGCAACACAAATAACGACGTTCTCGGGATTCCTTGAGCCAAGGTCTGGCAGCTCTTTCTCCTTGGGGCTTTGTGGCAAATTTCACAGAACTGTCACAAGAGGTCTAGGTTTTACTTGCTCCTCTCGTTGCAAAGTAGGTCTTGCCAAAACGTTAAATCCTTATGTTTTCTTTCTGTTTCGAAGATATAAATAGTATGTTCCTTAAGGAGAGTTATCTTTTGGAAACCTGTAAAACAAACTTGTTTCAGCTTATTAATCGAAAATGCTGTTGAAGCGCTGCTGGGGGAAAGGGGTTGGTCTGTGGCTTTTCTTATGGAATAATCTTGGTATTCAGCCAGCTGCACTGGCCTGGCTGTGGGTCTGAGAACTTCCCAATATTTTAAGACAGACCCTTTGAGATCTGTTCGGCTTTTTCAGGAAGTTGAATTTGACTTTGATTAATAAAATTGCTTGAAATATGAGGAAGATAACACCATGCTAAGATACCCCTTTAAGCAGCTTGCACTGACAGTCACTGTTGACGTACAGCTGCCTGAAGAATGAATTTTCTAGTCCCAGTTGTACCTCAGAGCGGCATGCCTGTAGCTCTCCCCTTCATGCATATATATTCGGTATAAATATTACTGAAGAAAGCAATAGCTTTAAACTATTTGCAGTAATCTTCTGTTTTAACTTAATTTGTAGGGACTTGGTCCCTTCTTTGATGACAATGTTCATTTGCTCTATTGTCTGGCTGGGAATCAAAGTCCAGCAATCTTCCATCTATCACAGCTTCAAGATATGGGCTAAAGAAAAACCAGCAGAAGCTCTCAAGCTTCTTCCTTAGCAAATAAATGTCTGCAGGTATGGATCCAAGCACGCAAACTTTCAGACTTGCCAAAGAAAATTAAAAATCCGCCTTGCACCTGCTGTTTACTCCCATGATAGCTGCAACTCACTTCGCATTTAAACTCACGTGTGCTGCTGCTGTCAAGTGCTTTGAGGTCTTCTGACTTACAGAGGGAAATCAGAGACACTCATTTTGATAAAATCTTTCACCTCACTTGATAAATGCTTAGTGAAGAATCCTTACGATAATGACCGCAATGCGAAATCGCGAGACACACCAGCACCTTGTAGTATTATTTGCCGATCTGCTCCCGAGTCTTGTGAAGCAAGACCATTGCCCAGTGCCGTGCCGTGTCTGTGCCGGCAGTACCTACAGCGGCAGCCGCCCGCCTCAGAGAGAAGGGCGTGGCTTTGTGCGTACGTCTTGACAATCAGCTGCTCAAGGGCAGCTCTCAGGAACGGCTGCAAAACTTTCCGCAGGCAGCCAGCAGTTCTTCATTATGCCAAGGCAAACAGGCACAAATCTTGCCTAAGCTACTTCAGATAAGACTTCTTAGTCCTGGGCTCTGTGTAGCTGTATTGCCGCTCGTCTGAGCGTGACCCTCAGCCTCAAAAAGCTAGGTAATTTTAGCTTTCATTTACTCAGAAACCATTGGGATTTTTTCACTGTGTTAGGTTGTTCGGCACAGGTGTGTCCTTAGCCTTCTCCAATAACAGTGGGTCATTTCTCTCTGTCCAGTTGCACATCGTGGTTCTAAAAAAGCTGCAGAAATTATATGCGTTGGTACTGGGGAAACCTGCGCGGTGGAAATTCACTTTCTGTTATATCTGTGAGCATTTTTTGAAAGCAGTATTGCAGTAGGAGTGCTGCCACTACTATTCTCTTACTGCTTATGACTCTAGGAAGTAGAAGCTGGTACTAACCTTTTCCTCCTGTGCTTTTTTTTTTAACCAGAGGACCACCTTGTTTTCAGCAAAATAACTTGGTTCTCAAACACATGACTTTACACTTATTGATTTCCTGGTGCTTTTATTACTTCAGACTTCACATCATTAAATTCTTCCTATGTAAATTTCTAGTCCTCTGTTTGATATTGCAGTCAACTTTGTCCCGGTTTCAAATATATGTTCAAATTCCATTAGTTTATGCTTTTTTTTTGTACTGTCATTAATGAAAATATTAAATAAGGTGCCATTCCAAAACGTCATTAGTAATTCCTTTTCAGCCTAATCTATTTCCCTCTTCCGTTCAATTAGTTCCTTGCCCATCTTACTATTCCTAGAACAACCCTTGTCTCGGGTTAATAATTTTTTTGCATGCTGCAGTAGCAGATGCTTTGCTGTAAAGCCTTACATTTTAAGTAGGTACATTTCAGCAGTTCTTGCTGGAAAGGTATGTGAATCCTGCACAGCCATATGCCGACATCAGAGGACGCACAGGATAGAGCCAACCCAGCCTCCTTTTGGGTTCTTTGCAATTTGTAAGGACACATGCCTCCTGCCTTTTGGGGTAGTTATTAAACACTTAAACCGTTTGCGCTAGCTCAGCTTGCACGTGAATAAAGAATATTGATTTGGCATTTTTTTTTCTTCTGCTTCTGAATGTAACAGCCCTTACTTACCAACCGCCGAAAATGGTACCTGAGTACCAGCTTAACAGCAAGAAACGCAGGCTTTGTGCACTGCCCTTTCTGAAACTTGCCATGAATATTAAAAAAAGGCAGGTCTTCACAACCTTATCTTCTCAGAATAACATCTAAAGGAAAAATACAGCCTCCGTAAGAGGCTGTGAATCCGATTACACCAATCTAAAAGACTACTTTAAAAAAACCAAAACCAAACAAACAAGAAGGTGAAGTTGGTTCCTGCTCCAGGCTATTTCATGACAGCGTGACTGAAGCTCTCCCACTGCTCCATTGAAGGTAAAGGTCCTTTTACTGATCGCAATGGCAAAAGCTGTGTGCTTTCTTACACCGTTCCCTACGGTGGGACACTAAGAATACACAGTATAAAGGAAAAGGTTTTACTCCTGGTATTTCCTGAGACCCACACAAAGGGAAGTTCTAAGGCTTGTCCTTGTTTTAAAAGCAGTCCTTTATTAAAAGTGACCGTCCTTCGTGACAAAAACAGAGCTACCTTTCTCTCATCCTCTGTCCCCAGATGCCCTCTCACAGACCACTGCTCTCGATCTGCAGGGTGGCCGTTTCCACGTGGCTGTCCGCCCACTCTGTGAGAAATACCTGTTTTACAGTGAAAGCTGTTAGTACCACGTGCCGTAGCCAGTCAGTGGGCTGAGCGGATGAATTTGTACAAGAGCTGCTAGGGGAATGCGCAGCTTGATGACCACAACAGCCCATCTTCTTCAGATGTTTCAGTCCGCACTGGCTTCCTGAACAGTAGCAAAAATGCCTGAGACCTAGACTGCATGGGGGACTGCACATCTATGGCCAAGACTCTGATTCTTAAATGAAAAAAGTTAAAGGTGGGGTTACTGACTTTCAGTGTTTATCTTTTTTTCTTTTTTTTCACTTTTTCAGAAGTCTGCTATTGTCAGGGATTAAAAAGTTAAGGTTATGTTAAGACTGAAAAAGAGAAAACATAAGACTAATCCATCTGCAATGACATTGAGAACTGTTTGATGCAAGAAAATGGGAGAACTTATCAAGGGGTCTGATTACAGCCTCCCAATTCCCTGACTTGATCTACACTGGAACTGATAACAATATTTGGCTCCCTAGCCACCCACCACAGGTCAGCCAGCCTCCAGGAATTCTTATCTTCCCAGTTAAGATCAGAGCCTTAAACCGCCTGAGCAGCACACAGAGATCAGGGAATCTAGCTTGCAGTTTTAATTTATCTGTGTATCGTGATCCATTGATTGAATACTTAAAAGCAGACTTGTTTCAATGTGATCTAATATTGGCAAGCACTCGGTGCTCGCTGATGAATTAGCATATCTGAACAGGTGTGATGCTTTGGGCTCTGGAAATATGTTGACTTTGTGGAATATATATATATAGAAACAGTTTCATTTTTTGAAGTTATGGTGGGGGGAAAGAGGAGAATTCCTTCTTCACAAACCTGTTGTGAAGACCATCTTTGTCCCTGTCGCTCTCAGCCTTCCTGTTGCAGTTCCAGTTTAGGACAGCTCTTTTACCTCAATTTTTATTCAACTGCAAATGAAAGAAAATGCCAGTTACAAGTTTATTTTTGTCTTAGTATTCTTTCTAACTGTGAGCGATATAATTCTTGCTAGCAGAATTTTGTACCTTTGCCACTTTTTCACTGTGATATTCCTTTTTTCATCGATAATATAGGAGGTTTAATGATAGAAATCTAAATACCCACCATAAACCGCAAAGCAGGAACCCTGTTCATCTGTCTTAGGAATCAGCTGGAGAAGTTCCCCTTTCACAAGGGGGAACTTCCACTCCTGTCAGTGCATTTCTTTCGAGCACAGCAGGGCCCAGGCCAGGCCCGGGCTCTGTAGTTCCTAGTGAAGCACGCAGCGGGCCTGTGAGGGAAGGCACTCACCTCGGCAATCCCGGGTCTGACCGCCCTCCCCAGTCCTCGCTAGGCTACTCCTGCGTGGCGGCTGCTGCTCGGCCACCCTCACCCCTTCATTCCGTGCGTGGGACCCTGGCACCGTATCTTTGCTTTCCTCCAATCCCTTTTTTTTTTACTTTTTACAGGCTAGGGGCTGCCAACCTCATCGTAATTTTCTCACAGTAAAGAGGCTAACTGTAGGCTAGGGTGGCATAAGGAGATAAGAATTTTTCAATAGTAAGATTTTTGCAATAGTGGCCTGCATTTTCAAAGTTGGTAGTCACTCCTTGGCTTTACCAAGAGCGGTGCAACCACATTGATTAACACTATTGCATAAGAAAGTAATTCTGTGTGACTCAATCCACTCAGTCGTACAGTGGAAGCTCTATTACACAGAGCAGAGGAGTTCATGGAGAACGCTCAGCCTAGGAAGATTCCCTTGAGAGGTCAAGTAAGTGTTTTTGTTTGGCCTTTGGTGCTCTGTTGGAACACTCCGAACTACGACAGCCAGCAAAGGGAAGGCTTTTTAAAGTAGTGATTCAGAACAGAAAAAGAGCATCCTGTCTCTTCTGTTATTCAACTTTGAATAGTTTCACCAAAACCTATGACTGTTCTTAAAGTAATCTTGCACTTGCAAAGACACATAATGTAATTTCGGTGCAGTCCAAACAACGTTCCTCTCCCCAGCTGCCATTACCGTGAACTTTCCCTAGGTTTTTTTTTCTGGTCACAGCATACCCTCAGTAACCTTCCTTTAAAAGAAACACACTGTAGGCAATGGCCCAAGGAATCTCGTTCTCTGAGATATCAGAATGCCCCGAGCAAGATTTTCTCATTTTTTTACACTAGAAACTATGTACTTAATTTATTTTTTATTTTTATTACTATTCAAAATAACTGGTGTCAAAAAGCATTGAGCTATAAAACTGAAGCGAAAATGACCTGAGCTCAGTTGTTCTTGCTCCATTCTGAGTTGCTATCAAACATACTGTTCAATTCTAAAACATACTGTTCAATTCTAGATTTCCTCCCAGTATATTACTCAATGACACGTCAAGTTTACAGTCATACAACAGCTACAGTAAATATTCTTGCCACCAGGTCACCACCACTGTCTATTACAGTAAGCAGGACAATGATGTTTCCCAGACAGAACATAGAGAGAGGACGAGCTTAACCCAAAAGCATATTGTGTCTTCAGCAATCAGAGGCCAAAGCAAGAGAGATGTGCTGGAGAAAAAAATGGAGAGGAGCGCAAGTGGTTCCTTGACTATTTGCTGTCCTGCGCTTCCTCTCGGCACCACAGCAAAGGGCTGGAAAACGCAAACATCCGCACTTTGCGCTTTGTGACACCAGATCCTCCCTTGAATGTAAGACGTGAAAGCGTGGTTTAAGAATACTACTAGAGCTGAAAAGTCAGGCATGCAAAGTCAGGAGCTTTCAAAATGAAGATGTGCACAGCTTTAACCTCACCCTTGATTATGTGTCAAATGACATGACATCTTTAATTACATTACAAGTTACTTATTCCACAGAAACTGTTCCCTACTCAGTGCTCAGTCCGTATGTGCTCTAAAGATGATTCAAAACCCTTGCTGTTGACGACAGCAAATATTCAGTGCTTTTTTCCCACTCATTGTTCAACATATAGCTCTACACTTAACCTGCTGCATGCTATTCACACCCAGCTCTGAGGACAAAACTGTTACCTTCCACAATGGCGTTACTATGGTACTATTCACTGCAGGCCCAGAATTTCACAGTGATTCATGTACATTTCCAGCTCCCTGTAGCTTTTCTTACTGCCATTTTACAAAAGCACAGTGTGACTAAGTTAAAAAATTTCTATGAATTTTGGGAACTTGATACCCAAGTACTCAATGTGTCACATTGTAGAGCACCCGTCACCTCAAAGCACCTGTCTCCAGCTGCAGCTGTGGGTGCTCAGCACTTGAATCAGACTTTGGGTTCCCAAGTCAGACACAGAAAGTGAGGGACATGTAACCAGCGCTCCCCAGTAGCTTCAATAACTATCTTTCAAAATGACAGAATGACAGAATTCCAGTGTGGTAGGGGTTGGAAGGGACCTCTGGAGATCATCTTGTCCAACCCCCCTGCTTGAGCAGGGACACCCAGAGCAGGGAGCACAGGAACACGTCCAGGAGCAGTTTGAATGTCTCCAGGGAAGGGACCCCACAGCCAACCTGGGCAGCCTGTGCCGCTGCTCTGGCACCCGCACAGGAAAGGAGTGTTTTCTCATATTGAGGTGGAACTTCCTGTGTTCCAGCTTGTGCCTATTGCCCCTTGGCCTGTCGTTGGGCACCACTGAAAAGAGTCTGGCCCCATACTCTTGACACCTACCCTTTAGATATTTATAGGTATTGATGAAATCCCCCCTCAGTCTTCTCTTGTCCAGGCTGAACAAACCCAGGTCTCTCAGCCTCATGAGGAAAGCCTCATAAGGGAGAGGCTCCAGTCCCCTGATCATCTTGGTAGCTCTCTGCTGGACTTGCTCGAGCAGTTCCCTGACCTTAAACTGGGGGGGGCCCAAAACTGGACACAGGACTCCAAATGTGGTCTCACTAGGGCAGAGTAGAGGGGGAGGATAACCTCCCTTGACCTGCTGGCCACACTGCTTTTAATGCACCTCAAGACAATGTTGGCCTTGGCCACAAGGGCATGGTGCTAGCTCATGGTCACCTTGCTGCCCACCAGCTCTCTCCCAGGTCCTTCTCAACAGAGCCACTTTCCAGTAGTTCAGCCCCCAGCCTGTGCTGGTGCATGGGGTTGTTCCTCCCCAGGGGCAGGACCTTGCACTTGCTCTTATTGAATTTCATGAGGTTCCCATCGGCCCAGCTCTCCAGCCTGTCCAGGTCTCATTGGGTGGCAGCACAGCCTTGTGGTGTATCAGCCACTCCTCCCAGCTTGGTGTCATCAGCGAACTTGCTGAAGGCACACTCTATCCCATTGTCCAGGTCATTGAAGGATATGTTGAACAGGACTGGACCCAGCACAGACCCCTGGAGAACACCACTAGTGACAGGCCTCCATCCAGACTCTGCTCCATTGATCACAACCCTCTGAGTTCTGTTGTTGAGCCAGTTTTCTGTCCACCTCACTCACCAAACATCCAACCCATACCCCCTTCGCTTGCCTGTGAGGATGCTATGGGAGACAGTGTCAAATGCCTTCCTGAAGTCAAGATAGGCAACATCCACTGATCTCCCTTCATCGACCCAGCCAGTCACGACATCGTAGAAGGTTATCAGGTTGGTCAAGCATGATCTTCCCTTGGTGAATCCATGTTGACTACTTCTGATAACCTTTTTGTCCTCTACATGCCTGGAGGTGACCTCCAGGATGAACTGATCCATCACCTTTCCAGGGATGGAGGTGAGGCTGACTTGCCTATAGTTTCCCAGGTCCTCCTTCTTGCTCTTTTTGAAGATTGGAGTCACATTTGCTTTCCTGCAGTCCTCAACCACCTCTCCTGTCCTCCATGACCTGATGAGGTGCAGTAATCTCATTCAGCCTTTAATTTAGCACAAGAGGAGTGGATATCTCAGGGCATTAGTTATCGGTTGTAAAACCCATTCACCAAGTATCAAATCTTACAGATTAGCAAAGATGGATGAAAATATAATTTCTTAACTCTGAATTCCCTCCCACTAAAAGTACCTAATTAATTTAAAAATTTGTCTCCCTATTGACATTTCAAATCAATTTTGATCAATGGCAACCAAATCTAAATATTTATTGCACAGCTAGGGGTTTCAACCTGGTTTATGAAGAACAAGAACTTGTTTGCAAAAAAAAAAATTTACTAATGTCTAATCATTTAATTTGGATATACCACCTTGGTATGCTCAGATCGTAAGGTTTTCAGCTGTGCTGAAAGCTCTAAACATCCATAAAAATCAGTAGGAATTCAGGTGGTTTTGACTTGGAAATTTGTCTCCAGTGACTTCAAGATAGGCAAGTCACAGTTTAGCCTCTGTTGATCTCAGGTGATGGGCATTAGCAGGGAATTAAGCCTTTCTCAGTTAAAAGGGGCCAGCTCTAGTGCATGTCATGACCCGTGCTTGCTCTCATAGAGGCCATCCCTCTCCCAGTGAAGCCCAAATTCCCTTCCATAGCCTGACGCTAGATGTAAAGATGTCAGAAGTGGCCTCAGAGTTTGGATTCATCAGGTACTGTATCCCTGCCTTGAGACATGGGAGGTTTGCTCCTCGCAGATTCTGAACATCCATACATTGTTAGTTGCAGATTGCTTCATGCCACCTTTTCCTTCTCTTCAACCAGTTTCATGTCGAACACTGCTTCAGCACCCTGTTTAATGTAGGTATCACCGTAAGTGGTATTTGAACAAGTCAGCTAGAATTTTAAATTAATCTCAAATGAATCTGGGTTCGATCCAGACCTGCAAATGCCTACATTTACCGAAGCTGCTCTCTCCTGCACCCCTAGCAAACCAGCAGAAGAGATTATGGAAATTTTCCTCACAAGCCCAAGCTACCACGCACACTGAAGTGGCTGGTCTGGTACCAAGGGCTCCTACAGTCCTAGGAGTCAGCTCAAAACATGCTGCCCTAAGCACTTATATACAGAGGTGTTTAGGTCTTTATATAAATGTGAGTCACATTTATATCTTTGGGTTAATGTAAGTCACATCTCCTGCTATTCTCACAGGTTATTTTCTCTAGCTGCATTTCATCTCTTAGGCTCTGAGCTCCCCCTTTTAGGCTCCTTTCCAGCTGTTCTTTCCAGCAACACATAAAACCCATTATCATTCAGTTACAGCATAGGGAATAAAAGGCCAGCTCGCAGCTTACTAGACATAACTAAAATCAACCTACTTTTTTTCCTCTTCCTTTTCCAAACTATCAATCAGTCATACAGTTCCACAGTTCTCAAGGATTTTTTCTTCTGGCCCCATGCTGAATTCCTGTTCCTCAGTGATGCAGAAATATCTAGAGTCAAACTTTTAGCATGCTCCAGAGTAAAGATATTTTCTAATACAATTTTGGAAACAAGAAGAAAAGCTTTAAAATACTGGAAATCAACAGTACGTTAAAACACTATTCCTACGCACAACTGAATTGCTGTGGTAGTCATAAAATAAACCCTACCAGAGTCTTCCATCAAGCAATCTGACGTCTTCTAGACTCTGCAAATATTTATTTTCATGCTAAACTGAATTCAGTATTAATTAATTTAAAAATCTCATAGGCGTTAGTTCTATAGATATGAAATAACTAATACTGAAAATCAGGAGCTTCTGTCTTGGATCCTAAAATCCTTTCAAGTACTTTTACTTATACTATGAAATGCTCAATAATTGAGAAAGAAAGACCACAACCACTGCTGATACAACCTTGGGCTACACCTTTTTACACCAGTTAAAGATTTCTCCCTTTAGGAACTCTCTATTCCTTTAATAAACTTAGCCCATGAATGTGGAATACAACCACCAAATCGAAATTTAAGTGAGTATTTATACCACTATGGAGCAAGGTATATGACTCTAGCCCTCAGTAATCCAGGCTTCTGTGTAGCTTCTCATCCTCGAAACACTTTTAGTGTCTCAGGCACTGGATGGCTTTTTAGACATATTGCAGGATAAAATCCTTCATTCTTAACTGCTTTAAAATATTAAGTATTTTAATTCTGTATTTTAAATAAATGTGTACATGAAATAAGTGATGTTTTCTCTTAATGAAAGGGTCAAATATACAGAGCTATATAACCATTAATGTACTTTTTCAACATGAGTGCACAGTGCAAAATTTCTTTTAGCTTTTTTGATAGTTTTTAAATCCCAAGAGCTATTACAGCCTCTACAATACGCCCCATAATTTAAAAAGAAATCTTGTCACTTTACACTTTCCATCAACAGTAGTGAATAGCATAATAAAAACATTCTGGGATATGCATGTGTGAACAGTTCTGCAGTCACTGTTCAAAGGGTGTCTTTGCCAGATCATCCTGAAGAGGGTCCAGTGCTGGTCAGCCTCCTAAAACAGAGTTTATGGCTGCTCCCACCAGCCGTATGCAAAGCGGCAATCGGTACTCTTCTCTTGTAACTGTGGTGCTCCAAGATGTGGCTCTAGAGATGGTTTTTCTGGCCTTATTTTTCACAGCCTTCTGAAAGAAGTCCTCAAATCACGAGCAAGGTGCAAGAGGGTGACTGCTCCTCAACCAGCTCTTTCTACCCTCAAAAAAGCATGGTGAAGGTTCCACGTGCAGCACTGAGCCTCCAAAAGACCCCCTTTGTGTCTGTATATATATCTGCAGGCTTTGAATATTTTACCCATGTCCTTTAGAGCCAGAAAATGTACATAATAAAATAGTCTAAATTCTGTCCTGTCTGGGCGTGGATATAACACAAACCTCTTTATCTCTTTCTCTCCTCTTTCACCCCTACCCCCACCCCCACCCCCAATACATCTTAAAGCTCTGTGAGGATATCTAGGTTACTGAATCTTAGATAAACTGCCTGATAGATAGTTCCCTGTGGATTTTGGACCCATTAACAGGACAAATGATCTGCAATTAACATGCTCAAGAAGCCTTGATTTGGGGAGGGGGGAAGGGAGGACAGAGGGATGAGAGGAAGAGAGAAAATGAAGAAGGCAATTTTCATGCTTGTATTTTTAAGGGTGTGTTTGCCTGTGCAGGTAGGCGGTATTTAGCATAGCTGGAACTGACCTTTTGTTCAGGCTCTTCTTTATACTTGCATAAACTGACAAATAGCTCTGTGATCCTGAGATGAAACATGCAGTTCCATCCTGTACAAATATACATACATAATTTCTACAATCGTGCAGGTGTACCTGTGCTTGCATATATAATTCCCATTTGTAATTAAAAAACAGACCTGCAAAGGCTTACAAACATGACCTTGGTAACTAAGTACACAGTAAAACTCAGATGCTACCTTTGCTTTATAGTTCTTATACTTAGCCTTTAACTATCACATATTATTTTAATCCTGTTTACAACATATTACTCATATCACTTAATTACTTGTGAGTATATAACTATTATTTTTCCCCTTTGTGTATTTTTGTCCCTAAATTATTCTCTGGCATTGTTCTACTTTAACTGAATCCTGTGTTTATCTTCTGTTTTACCCCCACCCAATATTTGGTTCATGTAATTTTGGCAGCTTTTCTTCTTCTTCTTCTTCTAAAAATTCTATCATTAACACAGTTCCCAGCTTATTAATTCATTACTCCTACTATTTCATTCTAAACAGTATTAAATCAATAAAATAAATCCTATACTCATCTTCTTGCCTCCTCGACGCTGAACTACTTCTGTCTACCGATGTCTTTTCTAGCAGGGCTGTTTGCTTTTAATATAATCTTAAATGGCTTAGTGAAATTGAGAGAAAGGGAGAGGCTGACCTTATCATCCGATGGTTAGGTCGTCTCTTTGAATCAACCAGAGCAAAAATTTGAACCTTCAAAATGTCAGCCCACGCAGGTGTCCTGGCTACCAGGCAATTAGTCATTCTGGGATCATTTCTGGCCCTTTCTGGGTCTTTTTCTGGCACTTGCTAATTGATTTTTGATTAAAACATGTATGTTTCTTATGAAAAACCTTAGGCAGACAACACAGCATTTTCAGACAGAAAAGTGTTTCCTTGAAGAACTCCTGTTCAGCTCTGGTTACCATGGATAAGAATGTACATCTTTCATATGTATAAAACAATATAGATCATCTAGCACTTCTTTCACTTTGCCTACCATGTTTGTCACACCTATATGAGTATCATATAAAGACTCAGCTCCAGCAATTAAGGACATGCTTAACTTCAATATGTTTTCGCTGTGCTGAAATTTTCAGATCTATAATTTCCAATGTCATTCTTCTGTATAGCCTCACATTCACCTCCAGACACAGTAGCAATGGCGAGCTGTATTCTATCCTCTTAGCGTCCATTCAGTATCTTTACTGGTTTAGAAACCCTTACCAAAAAGATTTAAAAATGCCCTTACAGAAATAACTTACTGATAGCCTCTTCTATTCCTTTTGCAAAACTGCCAAGTCCTACAGTTTTGTAACAGCCCCACAACATCCCTGACTTCAGGAATGGACTATCATTTTTCTAGACTTTCTAGTAGTTTTCACAAATAACTTACACTCTTCAAGATTTCTTTTTCCACAGTTCAGAAACTTATTGAAAACGTGATAATAAAAAAAAACAATCAGCACAAGCAAGTTTGGTAGACCTAAAGTTTGATGCTTAATTTATTATACAAACTACTAAAAACCCTGGCCCTGAGAAATTTCTTGAGAAAATGACTGTGAACCAGCAAGAAGCCTGCATGTGTCACAACATGTTATTTACACTGTGATTCTGTTATTCATCTAATTTATGCACAGACTCAAGTCTCGCAGTTTTTACTTGTCATTAACAATTAACATTATACCTAATACCACTGGCTTTGATCTCCTCCTTCCTGGGGCTTTAAGACAGATCTGTGTATCTTTGCTAGGTGCAGCCTACTATAAAATTGTAAAGCACAACCAGGTAGGGAACGCCTTACACTTTCCAGTCCTGACAACTGCTGCTTGAGTTATTTCCAAATGCCCACTTCACCTACCAGTTGACTCTTTACCCTTTCCTTGACACCTTACTCCTGTCTTGACTAACCTTGTGTACTGAAGGATTTCTTACCATCTTCAATGAATGCCCTTTCTCTCTCGATTTTTCACATTGCTTCAAATGTATTTAAACAAATGTCACTATTCTCATAATCATCTGCATGGAGTGGCTACAAGAATTTTAATTTTGTTTTAAAATCTGCATAGTATTTGATCATAAATTCACAGGAGCTATGCAAATCATTCGTTGCAGAGCTGCCATGACTTCCAGTAATACTGCTGCTATTTTGTATTTTGACGAACAACTTGTTCTCTTGCTGTGCCTGCCATTTGCTCCTTTCTTACCTTCAGTTGCTTTGCAGTTCTTTGCTAATTCAGATGACCTTTTCCCTTGTTCCTGCTACTAGCTTTTAAAGCCAGATGGTTTGCATAACCCATGAGAATATACTAATTTATGTTTCAGCACTTTCATTTCTCATCTTGTCCTTTCCATAGAATGCTTTTCCCTCCTTTTTTGTTTCTCCCCTTTCAGTACTCAGATTTCTTTCAGAGTTGTCAAAATTGATTTTCCTGACGTAAAGGGACCTTTTGGGTTAGTGAAACCACTCCTCTGCCAGATGTAAGCAACCATGTAATAGACCTCAAGGACAGAAATGCTTGAAAAGACCATCCAATCCATTTTCAAACTCTGGGCCAGTGAACACCACCCCGTATTGATATATTTTTTTGAATTTTCTCTTTTCTGAATCAAATATTGCCCTTTTTTGCATCTGAGTTGCCAGCCTTAACCACACAGGAAAGAAGGTGATTTTGCACCATCTCTGGAAACCATAACTCCTTTTTCCTGGGTGCAGAGGCTCATGCTTTTCCCCCAGAGCAAAACTGAGAGAACAAGAGAAGTCTGCAACTGTCTGTCAGTGCACCAGGAGCCGTAAGTGCCCTGTGTGTCACCCACGAGCTCCCACCCAGAGCCTGGGGCAAAGCTCCAACCTGGGCCCCCAGGCTTGGCTGACCACCCCATGGCACATCCCAGCTGGTCCCAACGTGGTGTCAGGAGTCCTGGTGTCCACCTGGGTCTGGACATGTTGGCTCACCTTTGAGGTGAGCAAGCAGCGGCTGTGCTCTTCCAGGGTTAGCTTGTTCTGTGGGCTTCCATTATTTAATTTCATAGTCTATGGCAAGGCCATTTCATGTCTTACAACTTTTACCTATCTAAAGCCAGGGACGAAGCATGTCAGGGAGTATAGTTAGAGCTGTTTACCTCAGGTATAAAGAAGATTAGCAGAATGTGAAACACCAGGGAGGAATAAAGCAGATGTTAGGGTGATGGATGGGGCTGGGACCGGCCGTCACTTGCCATGTCACGGCACTGGCTGTCCCATTCAAATATCCATCCCCTGCCAGGAGGCATGGCAGCTGCGCTGTTTCACCTCAGTGACTGTGACTGCTGTGTTAAAGGATTAAATTGAAGGAAATTTAAGTTAAAGGATTAAGTTAAAGGAAATATTATTACACTGAGTATGTGGGAAAATGAGAGCCTGCGGATGAGGAGGGAGTCAAGGGTTCGTGTCTGAGACTCCTGCTCCCTCTGGCAGCCCAGACCGAGTGCTCCCACTCAGGTGGAGTGAATCGGGGACAGGAGATGGAGGTCAAACATGTCACCGGCGCAGACATCTCCTGGGAAAACACGCGCACCTCAGCTGCAGGAGGTGTTTACCTGAGGGCTCATAAAATCCTTCAGGGCAGCAAGAAATTTTATGTGGAAAACCCGGTGTTAAATAACCACCACTGAGAAGGCCACAGGGAGAGCCCACCTCCTGGCTGGAGAGTGAGCATGTTTTTCATGACAAAACTTTGACAGGGGCTGGATTGGTTTTACGCACAGGTGTGTGGAACAAGCATATTTAATGACTCCCTTCCCATTCTCAGCCATCTTTATGGGGGATTGGAGGGATCAGCCCTTCTGGCGGGAACGATCCCTCTCGCCCGGCGGCGCAGGGACCGTGCAGCGTCCAGGGACTTGCCGCCCGCCCCAGGCGGAGCCTCGCCAGGGCCCGGGGCGGTTTCGGGGCCGGGGCACCTCCCCTGCCCTCACCCCGCCGGCGGGGGGGGCCGCTACCCCGCGGTCCCGGCAGGGAGGGCAGGGCCCTGCCCCGCGGCCGGCCGAGCGGGGAGCGCGCGGCGGGGAGCGGGAGGCGGCGCCGTGGAGCGGGAGCCAGCTGCCCCCCCTCGCCGAGCCTGCCGGGCGGGCGGGCCGGGGCGGGGCGGGGCCGGCTCGGGGGCGGGCAGGCGGCGTCGGTCGCTGTCCCGGGTGTTGAATCTGCTGCGGCTGCTTCTCGCCGGAGCCGGGGAGCGGCTGCGGGAGCAAAGAGCGGGCGGGCGGGCGGCATGGAGTGAGGGCTGGCGGCGGCGCGCAGGGGAGCGGGACAGCCGCCTGCGATGGACCAGGCATGATGGGGGCGCTCGGCTCCGTCCTCCCGCTGCTGCTGCCGCCGCTGCTGCAGGTCCTCGCCGCCGCCCCGCGCAGCCAGCCGCCCTCCGCCGGAGCCGCCGCCGAGGCGCGGATCGGTGAGTGGGGAGAGGGGCGGGAGGCGTGGGGCTGGCGGGGAGCGGGGCCGCGCCGTCCCCCCAATCCCTCCGCTGCTGCCCAAGAGCTTCCTCAGCGGCAGCTCGGCAGGGCCCCGGCGGCCGCGCCCGCACGGCTGCCGGTGAGGGGCCCGTCCTCCCGTCCTTCACGACCGGCTCCCGCTAAGGGGCCCCGTCCTCTGGCTCCTCATGGCGAGCCGCCCGCTGAGGGTGCCCGTCCTCGCGGCCGGCCGCCGGCCCCTCACACCTGCCGGGTCTCGCCTCTCCCCGCCGGCACCTGGTCACCCCGAGGCCGGCCCAGGGCCCCGGCCGCCCCAGCTGCGTGTCCCGGCGGGATCCCGGGGGACGGCCCCGGTCTCACCAAGTCTCCCCACACGCTGAAAACTTCCGCCGCGACAATCACGAGGCCCCTAAAGTCGAGGTCCGCCGGTGGGGAGTCACCAAAAATGCATCCAGCCTCCACGTATTGAACCCTCCGCCCAGTTCACTGGATTCAGCCCACTCAGCTGCCCTCATATTCGGAAACCACAGGAAATGCCCCGGCCACAGACCCCCAGGTGCAGCCCAGCCCTCGCCGGTGTCCACCCCTAACCCATCCTACTGGAGGTGGAAGTCAGGACGGGCTCCCGGTTAAGGCTGCTTTAGAGGTGTCTAAAAATGCCCATTGCTGCCCAGTGAAGACCATTAAACAGCCTCCTTCCATTGAGACGTTCTCCGACCAAACCCTGCCTCTTTTAGAAGATACTGTCTGCCATAAACACCCTCACCTGCTAAAATGACCCACACTAACACAAAGGGATCCTGAAAACAAACTCTGATGTGTATAAGATCAGTGCTGTTCTCCTGTGCCACTCTCCCTGGCAGCCTTCTCCTTGCACTGAGGCACTCATGACTGTATGCTCACCAGAATTTTCTCCAATGATATCTACTAATACAGTCAGTCTCGTTTCACTTACAGTATCTCTCTGAAACTCACTTTAAGTCAAGAAGGTCATAACTTGCAGAATTTTGTATTTTTTCCCAGCTGATTACCTACCTAGAGTGGATATGGAGATCAGAGAGTGAAAGCTAAACTAGCTGTTCCTAAGAAATCTTTTTCTAAGAGAAAAAAATAAAATTACTTTAAGTAACAAAGGAAGCCTCCCACAGAAGTATCAGTGCAGTCTTCTTCATGTACATTCTCTTTATTAAGAAGGAATTAAAACCAGCTGACCATGTTTTTAATGAGGCTTCGGTCAAGTGGCAATAAAAATGAGCTATTACATGCTTGCAGTAGTGAAGGTAGTGATGCAAGGTTTTAAGGAGAAACGGTTTGGACTGGATATATCCCTCCCTCGTCTCTCCTGGTTGCTATAGATATAGACAGTTTCTCCTAATCTGCTGAGGAGAAAGCTTGCATAAAAATATTGAAAGTAATAGCTGTGATTGTTACCTTTAATAATGCAATAGGCTATACATTGTGCTTTCAAACTAGGCAGATTTTGATTCTCTCTCCCTAAACATGAACTGCAAATCAGTCTGGGTCACAAAATATTTTTCAGTGTTTTGTAGCTACAAAACAATGCTTGTGTGTTTGTCACTTCCCTGTAGCTTTCCTGTGCTTCTGCCTCAGCAAGGATGTCTGCCTGACAGTCAAGGCTGGCATTGCGTGGAAGAGAGTGGGGGAAGAGCAGGCTTGATTTTTACACAGGGAATCCAGTGGTCTGGGAGGTATAATTCAGAAATATTTCAATAGCAGTAAAACTTCTTTTGGGATAGGGAACCGACTGATATCTCACGGATCTCTGTGAAAGATGGGAAAGGATTTATTGTGTTTGACAAGATGCAGAAAAATGTTTGCATTGCTGGAAATGAAACCGTTTGAGCTGTCTCTTCCCTTAGAGTTCCTTTATTTCTTTTATTGACCAGTGTTTCAGATTCCATTAACCTTCAGTTCAAACTATTTATTACAAGAGATTCTGTTCAATTTTAGACTACAATTTTTAGATGCAATCAGGAGATGCAACTCTAATTTTACAAGGTATCTGAGTTTTGGGATTTTTTTGTGGTTATAGGTGGAAGATACTAGTTTGGTTTCTTCTTGTGCACAGTCCCATCTCTTCAACTGAGGATTGAACACAGATGCATTATGAAACCTCTATAATATGTGCTGAAAACTGCCTTAAAACCCATGTAATTATAGAAACAGTTTTTTATTAATTTCTTGCTATTACTAAGTGTGTCAGAAAGTCTTCCTAAAAGTTGGTTCAGAAGTAGAAGTTCATGACCTTTACCATTTCATAGGATGTTTTCATCCAGTTTCATTCTTTTCCTCTTTATTTTGGTTAACTTTTGTCTATGCTTTCCAATATAGCAATCATCTCCAAATGGTGACCTGTTTATCTTGTAACATACTTATAAACCTGTGTAAGAAATTGGAAGTTTTAAAGTTAAAGTTAAATAAGATGAAAGATTTGGATTTGTGCTGCTTTTGCCTATATAATTAATGAGGCTTTGTAGATTGCTCTGGTGGGAGGGTGTATTTATAAGATTCTGTCAACAAAAGCACATATTCTTCCATTGCTTGGCATTTATAGTATCATTTTAAATGTGAATAAATGAGGAAAATTATAGCCCTTCCTCTCTCTCTGCCTCTTGCCCAGGTTTAGCCCAGGAGAGAGATTCTTATCTTTTACACAGAAAAAGAAAATCAGACGAGTTCATTAGTCTTTGATGAAACACTTGGGCTGGGAGTTTAGTATTCTAAATAAATCTTTATTTGTTCATAAGACACAGTCCGTCTAAGGTTATGGAACATATTTTTAAGTGTTCTACAAAGTAATAATCTGTGAACAGTATATCCTGATCAAGTTTGCCAAATTCCACAGATTTGGGTTATTCTGCTCCTGTAGCAATGGTTGTATGGATTTTTTTTTTAAATGAGGCATTTTCTTATTAGCAAATAATTATGCTGAGGAAGTGGTTGAACTTAAAATGCCTTCTAAGTAAACACTAAGCAGTTACTTCAGTAAAAATTGCAACTCCAACAGTTAAAGTATTTTCACGCAGTTGTACAGCTTTTTAAGTAGACTAACCGATTCGGAAGGTTGCAGTGTTTTTTATTTTCATATTAGATAGGCTGGGTGAGGTAGAGAACTTGGGAACAAAGTAAACTGTGAACATTCTTTATTACATTATTTCATTAGTCCTAAAATACCAATACTTTACAGCAGAAGTCATCCTCATATGTATTGGAAAAGAGAGTACTGTGCCTTCACATTGACCTCTAATGTGTAAAATGATGCTTACAACCTTCAGTATAATTTGCACTATAATTTGATCTTTTGTGCTGCGTGCTGTCCCATTTTTTGGTCTGCATTTTCTTCTTAAAAGAGTACACTAATATGCTGTGGAAATTTCTGGAAACAGGTGTTCCATACACCATGTAAAAGTTCCTTCAAAGTTGTATTCAAATCATCATATGCAAAATTTTTGGAAGTCAAATGCCTGTGGATTTAGTTTTTAACTCACTAACAAAAAGACAAGTTGGTCACATTTCAGCTTATAAACATGAAAGATTCTTCTAAACCTGTAGCTGTGATTACCTGTCACATACAGTGAGAAAAGTCAGTGATGTACATTTCACTACTCTTTAAATGTAATTGAGGTTAGAAACTTTACTCAAAGACTTTTTAAAAACGTTGCATGTTAATTGCAGGACTTTCACAAAGTATGGTGCGTGTGTTTAACAGCTGAAAAAAATATTTCAGACATGGGGTGGGAAGTTGATCACAGGTAAGAAATTACAAAAGCAGGGACTTCATTTACCATTGGTGGAAAGCATTTCTCCAGTGTTGGTTCTTAAATTACAAGAGAATGAAATAGAGAGGGCGAGATGAAAATATACAATTTTTTTTTGCTTTTCAGTCCAGTACTTCAAGTACAATCCAAAGCAAGTAGTAGCAAAGAGCTTTTGTCTATGGGTGTTTCATAGGGAAAAGCAAGAAAGTAAATGTTGGTTTATTTCTTCTTGGATAGATGCTGCCATAACAAAATTAACATAACTGTTGTTCTCAGCCATCATCGTCAACTGTCTTGGAGATCCATGAGAATGGAAATTTTGCTTCCTGCAGCAATTCTGAGCTGAGCTGAACCGCACCAAAGTCCATGTCAGCCTTCCCATTGACTTCAGAAGCATTTGGATCAAAACGCTGGTTGAGGCTTGTAGCAGACTGGCTGAGAAAGTAGGAGAATTACAGTGTTGCCATCTGTTCAGTGGATAAAATTGCCTGACTTTCCAGTTACATTAATTTGGAACTTCTCATAGGCACTCAGGTATTTTGATATGTGTTGATCAGATGTAATTATTGACGATGGAGTGTAATTTATGATATAATGCTAGCAAATAAAAATATCAACAAAATAATGTAATTAAGACCATGCTGTGTGCTTAGACCGTGAAGGATTCAGCGTAGGAAGATGTATGCTTCCCTCCGTCAAAAGTATTTTTGTATATTCTAGAAATTTTTCTTAAGTAATCAATCAGCTTGAAAGTAGCTTGGTATCAAGGCATAGCTATCTGCTAGTTCCACTGAATTAAAAGTAAGAATATGCATTAATGCTTTTGGCATCATGCCATAACTGTTCTGCAATATCTTTTTACTATCTAACTTGTTTTTGTTGGAAGTTTCAGATGGACAGGAAGTCAATTATTTCTCGACCAGTAAAAGGAAGTCATTGCAGGGTCCTCTAAAGGCTGTTCATAGGATAGGATTTCTAGGGAGATTTTTTTTCTTTTTGATTGAGAGAAAACAGGCAAGTTTTTGCAAATACAAGCTTGTTTCTGCTTCCTACCTAAGTGTATTCCAACATTTCTCTGTATTTGGTGAAATAAAACAGAATATTCCTACTGTCTTCCTTCATTTCTTGCTACAAAGAAATAGTACCAGTCCCAAAAACTTCATCATACCACACCATCCTCATACCATGCCATCGGTCAGCCTACTGAGAGGAAATTAGGTTACTCCTGCTTGTCAGATCCTGGAATATTTGGGCAGTTCTGCTAAAATACCAAAGGGTAGTTAATGTTGACACACTGATGACAAATAGGCAGTTGCCCGTGTCCTTTGTTACAGTGAACAGCAACGCTTGTAAACGCCAATGTGGAGAGGCTGCCGTTAGCGAGAAAAAGGCAACTGCAGTCCCTGAAGGTAGTGCAGCCCCCTGATGAGCAGGGAGTTGAGGTCTCCTGCCTTGGACAGGTTTCCATTGGCTGGAAAGAGAGCCTACAGACAGGAGGTCGGGTGTAGGTGATTACTGGCTGTCATACATATCCAAATCCACGAGAAGACCTGCAGAAGCCAAAAGGCAGTGTATATTGCAACTTCCTGAAAACGATACATATTTTGGCCTCATCCCACTTACACTGTAGCCTAAAGTTTAGGTGAACTCTCTGAAGTTATTCTTACAAAATCAGTATATGTAGTGTTTTGCTAAAATCTGTGTTGGTGTTTACAGGCAGATTTAGGATGGCATTCAGTAAAGATTGGAGGAAAGATCAGTTTGGTTTTGGCGATAAAATTGGCAAAGGAGAGAAAGTATCAAAGAGGCAAAGTCCACTGCTAGTCTCCGTCAAAGACAGGATGGTGAGCTGGATGTATATTTGGTTAGGCTCAGCATAGTAATTATTAATAAATCTAGGGAGGCAGTAAGTGATGTTGTTGCTGGTCACACAGTTTTGTTTGCAAATGAAGAATAAGCAGGTGAAGATGCAGATGAAGAGCATGTTTTCAGGGAAACAATCAGAAGAGATGCCAAGGAATAGAGGCATGTTGGGAATGTGGAAGTTTAGAAGAGGGAATGAGAAATGAAATGTTTAGTAGAAGTAAAATTATTGGAATTGGAGATCAGGAATGGAGACTAGCGAGTTGTATATGATCTGTAAAGATGTAAACTTAATATTGGGTGGAGTTACTTTTTCTCATGGAAAAGACAGACGAATGCAGCAGCAAAACTGAGATTTTCAGTGGGCCAGTTTGAGGCATGAGAAAACAAGGCAAGGTGACAAGAAGGCAAAGGGATTCACAAAATAGAAATATAAATTCATTCATTTAGGCCAAAGCTGTGGCAAAAATGGGGTCAGAAAATGCATGTAGACTACGAGAAACTGCTCTGGGAATAGAAAGGATTTATTTCTCTTAATGTAAGGGGTGGGGTGCATCTAACTGAATGTGATTACTTGAGCTAATCACTCGAGGCTCCTTTTAACCTGTACCTAGTTTATAAATTTCAATTAATTTTACCCAACTGTACATATCTAACATAGGTCAGATAAATGTGTAAATATCTTCATGGTAGAGACTGAACCGTAGCTATTAAAAATCAGATGCTCAGGTTAAACCTGGGGAGAGGTAAGCATATTTGGAAAGTGATTCACTTGTCTCTCATCACTGAGGTGATACTAACAGTGTAGCTTCAACTGAAGTTAAGTTGGTTGAGGATCACCTACTACGTTACCTTAAAACCACAGACAGGACATTGAGATATAAAGGTCTTGCAAGTAAGCTGTTTAGGAAGGTCCTGTGAACAGTCAGGCAGGTTTGTCACATAAGGGAATGAAACAAGTGAGAAAATCTGTCTGAGAAAATCACCCTCTGGTAATTGCAAACAAATGAAGGTGTCCTCTGAATGAGGCAGAGGAGAAACAGGCACAATGACATGAGCAAGCGAAGGGAAAAAAGCAGGTGAATGAACAGGAGGTCTGCAGGTAGGTAAGACAGAGAAATGGTAGGGGAGTCTGGTATGGGAGAGCTGGAGGAAGGGGACCATGAAGACTTGCTAGTTTTGGACAGTCAAGAGAAAGCATGAAGAGCATGGAGGTTAATGTGCACATACGATTACTGAGTTTTCTTACGTGAGTTTTAGGGGCTTACGTGTGAGGGGGGTGGAAGGGCTCAATTTTTACATCAGCCATTTCATAGCGTCAATACAGTGCAGCATTCCCAATGACAGTATGCCATTCAGAACAGCTGTGCTCATCAGAGAATAAGGGACCTTTTTTTCTGAAAAGATTAGAGGGCTTTAACTTTATACTATTTATTCCTCTTGTGAAGGAATTTTTGAGAAGTAAAGTAGCTTAGTAAATTGCTGCATCTTACTGCATTATTCCTGTAGTTTCTTTCAGTGAAGCATGCTTAAATACTAAACATAGTTTGTTGATGTACAGTCTCTCTGAACGAAGAGTTAGCACTTAACATTGCATACCTACTTTGCTTCAAACACTGATAAAACAAGCTATTTTAATGTGTAAAAATCAGTAACTAGAAGTTTTATGGGAAGTACAGCTGGTTGTAGTGGGTGTAAGGTCTTTTCTTTCAGTCATAGCTTAACAGCATGCAATGATTGTTACATAAGCTTGAAATCAAGGTGATGCACAGAGATATATGTGCCTCCCAAAATGTAATATACCTCCAGATGTCCTCATAGAAAACAGTGCAACTGAGACCAAACAGATACTACATATTATAATAAACTTAAAAAGTTCAACAAAAGTCAGGAAATATCGAGATACATGTAAAAATACCAATTTTACTCCCTCCCCCCAAATTAATCATTGATCTTTCAAGTTTGAACCTCAGCAAATTCTACAAAATAGCTTACAAAAATCAACCTTGGATGCTGAAAAGCTGAAAGATATTTTGGATTTCTAGCACACAGAAATCTCCTGCTGTCATTATTATGCAGGAGCTAATTACCTGTCTGTCTGTTGCTGTCCTAAAAGGGCTAAAGATGTTGTAACCTCTCCTCTTGTTAATATTCTGCTCTGCACCAGGAGGGCTATCTTTCCTCTACACCTTTTTTAGTTGGTTAATACAGTTCAGTTAAACTCAGGGCAGTTGGTTCAGACGACGGCTTTACTTCACCTGGTAGGTCATGCCTCATCTTCAGGCCTGAAGAAGAGTTTCTGTGTTAAAAAAGTGTGGTTTTTTCAACTATTATCAGGCTGAAGCTTTGCAGTACAGAATGTTTGGCAATAATAAAAGTTTATTACATTCCTGCCAGTGACTGCTTGATCTTGCCTTTGTAAAGGGTGTTGGTTTGGGTGAAAAAAGAGAAAAGAAAACAAAAAATGGATCTGAATCACAGCCTTGCTCACAAGCAGTGAAAACAGTGCTGGTATTAGTGCTGGTATCTGTGAAATGGCAACAGGGAGGTGGGTTTGGGAATAGGATTTGGTCATGCCACTATTGCCCCTGAGTTTTCCATGGCATGAAACTGTGACTTAGAATCACAGAGTCATAGGATCGTAGAATATCTTGAGTTGGAAGGGACTTGTGTCTTTATAAAAGATAGTCTCCTATTAACCTGACCTTTCTTACAGAATTGATTTGTAAGTCAGGTATTAAATTCTATTTACTCTTCAGTGCTGAATTAAAAATGTGGAATCGAAGGTCATAACCCTTGATAAATGCAGATAAATCACCACCAAAGAATGTGAATGTCTATTCTAGTTTTTAAAGGATGTATACATCATAGTGTATTTCTCTTGGCAAAATGATTTGTTATAATTTTAGTTTAGCTTGTGGAGTACTTTATATACTTGCTGATTATATTTCAGCTTTATTTGATATCTGATATGATAGATCTTAGGCTATCAAATATCTTCAGTGAGCTATTACTCATAAAATCTTCTTTCCTTTTCTAGATATTAGCACAGCTCAGTATTCTCAGTATGTAGTCAGTGCAGTGCCTTAATCAGACTAGCAAAATATTATACCCAACTGCTTCTGTGACCTGGCCTCACCTTTCATCCCAGCTTCTTGGCTAAACACTGTTTCTTGTTTTCGTGGTATGACCCTGTGGATTATAGCAACCCCTTCCATTTGCTGGAGAAGGCTGTAGCCACTGGTGACTATCCCACTTCTTACTTATGTCCTAAAGGAAGAAAAAAAGGGGGAAAAGGAAAATTTGGGAAATATTATACATCTGTCATGACTTTCTGGAAATAGCTGGATATTAATGAAGCCAAGATACCAAGGTAAATATCATCAAGCATTTAGGTAGGTGAACACATCTTGGAGTTAGTGACACAGCTGGCAGAGACAACCCCCCCGCCTGCCGCCCCAAATTCTTCAGCACAAGGTATTCCTTTTAGAATTTTGATTATCATTTGATCTACATTTCAGAAATGTCTCTTTTTTGGGGTGTTTTTGGGGTTGGTTTTTTTTTAACCCTTGAAATCTGGAGTCAGATTCTGCAATTTTCCCTTTCCTCAGTTATGAAGTGAAATTTCAAAGTTGTTAAAATATTCTTGTTAGTACTACCTACCTGGAGGTTTATTTTAGTTAACTAGGTCAGCTCATAATTACAGTTTACCAACATATATTAAATACAGGGGATGATTGCCAAGGACAAAGGGAAGCTCTAAAAATTGAGTATTCAAAATAAATGCAATAACAGTGAAAACAGAAATTTTGAAGAAAAAAAAAGTTGACTGATGCTGTCTGGTGAAATTCCATCTTAAGAGCTGCAGAAAAATAAAACGATCATGTTCTTTGGGAGCAATCGCTCACACTTGTAGACAGTATAAAATTTATAATGCTATAATCAAATAGCATTTAAAAAAGCAGAATGGGAAGGTTGTTTCAGTCCTATATCTGGTTGGCTTTATGCTGCCCAACAAGACAAAGTTCTACAGTTGAGGGCTTTTTTTTCTGTCCATTTGCTTTTGTTTCTCTGAGCAACACCTGCTCTAACGAGTTTATAATCGGAAAGTAAATAACTGAGAAAGGAGGCGGAAATGGACACAGCACAGAGGCTTGAGAATAAACAGCTGTCAAACGACTGACATTTTATAAAGTAGAACACACAGCTTTTATGAAGGATCTGATTCAGCTTGAATGAAGGAGCTGATCACACCCGGTTGTCAAACTTCCCTAATTAAAGAATTACTTGAGAGAATTTTAGAACAATACTTTATCACCTTCAGATTATGGAACTGTTTTCATAGTTTAGCTGTGACATGATCAGCTACCCAATGATGGGGTGGATATGCAGGTTGTTCAAAGGAGCATGGTTGTGCTTCCTTCTTTTACCTTGCAGTTTAGGGAGGTTCATTCCAGAGAGACTAAATTAAATAAATAGTGGTGCATGTAAAGGGGAATGAACCTCCCCTAAGCCTCTGCATGAAGCTGCCAGAATCTGAATTTGGCCACCTAATGCTCCTGTAACAAGGTGGGCTTCTTGTCATTTGTTATCTTTATTTTTAGTATTTTAGTATTATTACAATAAAACTAACTTGCTCTCAGATGAAAGTCGATCGTTGCACAAGGAAACTCTGTTATCAACAGAAGTATATAAAATATAACCTTTTATGAATAGCTTCACCAGTTTTCCTGAAGTTGTTTTTGTGTTTGGTGTAAATGAGAACGGTTGCAAGTTCAGTTCCTCCTGATGTCACTGATATTAGTCCGGGGTTCCTGGATTTAAGGTGGTTTAAAGCATCAAATATTTGAACAGGACCTGCCTAGAGCTGGTTTTATAGAATATGTTTAGCTTTATTTAAGAGGGAGTATTAACAAATAAATATTTGAACGTTTTCATTGTAGTCATTTTTCCATTGCCTCTGTTGCAGTCTGGAAGAAAGCCTTCACTCAGGAACGTCCGTGGCTTTCTGCTACTTGACAAAGATACTCTCTGCTTAACTCTTCTCAGTTGAGAGAATTCTTCTTGCAGAAGGATGGGCTTTGGTGGTTTGGTGGTGTGTTATCTTGCAGCCCCGATCCTGATCCTGTAGAACGGGGTGTGAACGTTACTTTGTTTGGGATTGTCACTCCCTGGAAAAGAGAGGGTGTAGTGTTCTGTAGCTTGCCAGCCACACCTGAGTCACTTCTCAGTGTTAGACAACGTTCACGTGCAAATGAAAAGAAAGCAAGTATTCTACTCCATGCAGAGCTCAGTATAGAAAGATTATATAAAGAAATAGGCGCAGAGAAAGATCATGTAACATTTTGAAACCTGTAATCCTGGTTTGGCTTCACCAGATTGTCAGATTAATCTAATTATCAGAATGCTTAATGAAATTTCTCAGAGACAGATTATTTTTGGTGAGCTTTTATCCTCCAAAATGGGTATTGACTTGAGTTGAAGAATCTACCTTTCTACTGTGGTTTCTGTTGAGTGGAGACTCATTCATACCTGGAATGTTTTTCCCACCTTCCAGTCCCTTCAGCTCTTGTCAGCTGTGCTAACAAAACTCTGTTTGACCAGCTTCACCATTGCCACGTAACCTTTCGAAAGTCCTTCCCAGTGTGCAAGTGCCAGTTTGTAAAAATACCCAAACCATTTACACACTGCAGACACGGCACTTCCTGAATACACTTTAGATAAGATACATAGCTTTCTTATAAAGTAAAGCTTCAGAAATTAATTCTACAAATGTGTCTAAATGAAAGCAATGAATGCTGATAGAGACCAGATATGATGGCAAATACAAAAACAGGAAAAAGGGAGAGAGAGTGTGTTAGGGATAAATAGCCTTTAAATGTGGCAAGCTGGAGGTTAGAATACTATAATATTCTGTTATGTTGGAGTCAGAATACAACAGCTCTTTTTCCTAGTCTTTTTAAGTAAAAAACCAGCAAACTGGCAGCTTTGTTGGAAATAGATTAATTTCATTATGTTTTCTCTTAACACTAGTTCATTCCACAGTATTTTATATTTATTCGTAATCTATTTTTAGTCACATTTCATTTGTGAATAATGTATGTTTGGTATCATGATAGTTTTTTCATGTTGTAAATCACAGGAGAGCTGTTTCTATAACAGTTTATTACCTGAAAGCTATGATTAACTCTGTCTGTTTAATTTTTGGTTCTGATTACCAATGCAAATACTTAGGCATGTGCCTGACTATAGGTAGAGTGCTACTCTCACTTAGTAAATGGGACCGTTCACCCCTTTCGCTTTCAGCATGGGCAAAAATTGGTCACAGCAGTTTTGATTTTACTTTTATTTTTTTCTAGCCTCAGAACTTACATTTCACTCATTTCTTTGGTAGCTGAGCACTTCAACAACATCAAAATTTCACACACTAGAAAAGTCTGTAATAACAAACTTTATAGTACTGTCACCTGTGTACGTTTTCAGGGTTACTTAAAGAATTTATGTAATTTCCAAAGAAGATAATGAAAACAGTTTATGTAAAGTGAAACTAGATAGGAATTCCTCAGATTACTTTGACTCTGCTATTTGAAATGCCTTCTGCAATAATAATACTTTGTGGTGTTTTATTTACTTTTTGAAAATTGATATGGCGCACCACTTTAGGATGAGTTAGAAGCTTTGGTTTTCATTCCCCTCCGATGAGTAGGTATCTGGTGACATCTGGGAAGGACTGTAAAAACCTACATTTGAGAAGATGCAAATTAACTGAACATTTCTGTGAAACCAGATTGGTGCCAAAAATCCACTAACTGATGCTGTACAACTGCATGAAAACTGAAAGAGGTTGTTCCTCATTTCCCGAGATGATCCCCAGTATGCATATTGCCAACTCTCCCCCAGAAGAATGACCTCAACTCTAGACCTTAAAGATCAGTGAGAGCACACCAGATATCATGTAGTTATAAAGCAAATAAATATAAATTCCTGTTATAATCCCCAGGTGCCTCATGAATGATTTTTGTATGCGCTCTGCAATTTCTCAGTTCATGTATTATCTATGTGTAGTTATTCTCCATATGTGAGAAACTGGAAATAGCTTTTTATTCTTGGTCTCATCTCAGGAGGTGAAAACTTACATCTGCAAATATATCTTTTTGCAAATCTAAGCTTTTTTTTTTTTTAATGAAGGTCATATGTTGCTATAGGATAAAAAATTATTAGGATTTTTCCCTTAGAGGCAATTGAGAATTCTTTCCTCAGAAGAGAGACTACTGGGTGGCTAAGGGGAAAGAAAGTAGGACAGTCCACAGAAAGTGAGAAGTAATTATGGAAATAGCTAAAAACTTCAGTTCACCTTTTCTGTGGCATTCTTACCCATGCTGAATATAAACTTGATTCCTCTGAAGAGCTTGTCTGTGATTTTTAACTTGACCTAGAACTCTCTTAAGACAGTGTTTAAATTTAAAGGGCTTATTAGGAAGATGTTACTGTAGCAACGGTAAAGTAATATTTTTCAGATTTGATAAAAAGCTTTAGTGTCCTTCCTGACTGAATAGTTTCCAGATTTCACAGTAAGATTTTTTTTCAATTTCATGTGTGGTATCTTTGGAATTAATTATCAAAAAATAGTCAAGTGGTGCAAAGAGGGAAAGTATGATTTCAGATAGTGACTTTTAAGAATCTTATGTACAGTAATATTTTGCCATTACATTTTATGAGGCTTTAAAATATTAGTAGAATCATGATTCCCTTTTTCTGTGCATCTGCTGAGGGACACATCTCTGTTGGTGGACCAGCACTCCAGGCTGGGATGAGGCCTGGTAGATCTGAGGGTTGTTTGACAGTGGTGGATGGTTCGCAAGGTCACACCAATGTGAGTGTCATGGTGTATTGTCCCATTCTTGCCTTCCTTATCTCAGCAACTACTACTGATCACTGTCAGAGACAGATTTTGGTCTAATCTGAAATGGCACTTTGCATGGTTTACTCCTAAGAAACTTTCAACTAGACCAAACTCAGTAAG
This sequence comes from Phalacrocorax aristotelis, assembly GCF_949628215.1. NCBI lineage: Eukaryota > Metazoa > Chordata > Aves > Suliformes > Phalacrocoracidae > Phalacrocorax > Phalacrocorax aristotelis. The sequence goes on along the minus strand of NC_134277.1, from coordinate 11,199,325 downwards.
CGCACAGAGCATCCCCTTGAATAATGCCCATGTTCCCCTATAGACCGGTGGGGACAAGACACTCGCAGTCCTGAGGATATTCTGACTAATGACAGAACAATTCTGAAGTGGACAAATATTATAGATGCAGATGTACACAAACTTTTGTCAAAAGAAAAAACTGGTGCATTCACAGTAACTGTGAATCAAAAATTATGCTAGTATTTGCTCGTTAGGCCCTGGAACTCTAATATTTTACTAGAAACAAAAAGAAGTGGATTTTTGCTAGTAAACTGCTAATACAGTGCTAAGTATTTCTTGCCACTGTGGGCAGAAAATACACTAGGTGAAATGGTTTTTTTTTGGACTTTTGTTCCAGCCAGAAGTCTGCAGTCTACAGTAAAGTGCTCCCACCGGGTTCCCATAACCATGGAAAATACATAACTAACTTTGGTAGCAGAAAAAAGCCGTGACTTTGCATTATACTTTGGATTTCAGTACAGATGAGAAAGTGCGAATGGAAAGATTATATCAAGACAGAAAGCACATTTCAAGTATTATGGGCTTTTGAGCTGGATCATTCTACCCACCAAAGCAATACCATCACTTCAGCCTTCTGCCTGTTGCAGAAAGCAGCAATTTAAGACTGCGTAGTAGTTCTGCATGGTAGCATGTGAAAGCTGTTGAAGTCAAGTTACATGGGCTTCTGAGTAAGCAAATGTAAGTGAGATTTGGGTATGCCCATCAGCTAATTTATTTGCTCTTGGCATTGGAAAGGAACAGGACAACGGTTTGGTTTTTTTCTTGTTTTAAAGATTGGTTCATCAATACTCCCGTCTGTCTCATTTTGGAACTATGGTCCAGGACCCTAGAAGGATGTGTGCCATTTGTAGAATCATGGTTTCTGCAACACTTGTGTAATGCGGAGGTTTTATGTGAGCGCTGGTGAGATCCACTGCTATTCAGTTTATGAAAGTTTGTGAGCTACTGGGGTAGTGTTTTGCACATAGAGAAATAGATATATAATTAACAGAAGAAAATTGGTTTTTTTTCCTCAAATGGGTGTGAAATAATAAAAGTCCACCATGGTGCATGACATATATGTCAGAGGGAAGATTAAATTGCAAGCAAGCTGAATTTATTGGGAAATAGCTCTATAGTGCACTCAGAAGATATGTAATTGAATAAAGTAGAAAGACGAGCAGTAGGCATGTATTTTACTGGCTTATCATGACCTTATACCAGATTGGTGGATATTGTAATGTCAGCTGAACATGTTTTTTCATTGCCTTGGTTTGCATTCACAAGTGAACAAAGTCTTTAAAAATAGTCAGGTGTGGAGGCAAGCAAACACAAGATGATAATATTGATGAGAAAGGCTATGCACCTTCAGGAAGATCCATTGATATTTTGTAACCTTGAAGTCACTCAGTTTAAAGAAGTGTAACTTTTGAATGATTCTGTAAAGGAAGAAGGTGAGAGATTTTAATTAAAGTGAAACGTCTTTGTTCCTTGGAATAGTACCTCTAGTTCTCTGAATATGCAGCTCAAAACAGAAGTTCCTTGAATCTTCTAGCTATCAGAACAGGTTTGTTCTTCTAATATAAGCCTAAGAATATATATTTATCACTTTCTTTAAAATAAAGATAATGCAGGAGAATAAATACATTTAACTTCACCAAAAATTACTACAGTGGCAGAAAGTGGCTGTTGTTTTTTCTCAACTTTGGCTGTTGTATATCGGTTATTTCAGCAATGATTGTGAGTTTTTGCTTGAAGAGCAAGAGATCTCAAATTGCTCCCAAGTGCAATATGGCTATTACATACCATACAGCTGCTATTTTTAACTTCTTGAGCCATTAGTTTAGTGTGATTATTAAATTAAAACTCTAAGTGAAGTACAGATACTAAAGTTAGGTTTTACAGGAGACAACAAAACAAGGAAATAAAGTATATTTTGGGATGGTTCTGCCCTTATTATTTGTTTTTCTTTCATTCCTTAATTGTTCCTTGAAGAGGTTTTAATTCTATCTGTTCGACATTTGGAATTCTTTTCTTATGGGAGCTTCCCATATTTCAACATTTGTTTTCGCTCCATATCAAGACAAAAATGAAATATGAGAATGTTTTAATGTAATAAAACATTTTAAAAATATTATTTTTGGAGAAGGCAAAATACTGAAACATCAAAAAAAAAATTAAGGTACCACTGAACTTTTTCAGCCTAAACTGCTGTGTTTGTCAGCCTGAGGGCAGAGAGAGCGTTTTGCTACTCCTGATGCCCAAATTTGTATCTTCAGATCCTTGTGTGCCTATGATGGGTGGGAGGGAAATTGCTGAGCTACTGCTGTGCATCAGAGGCCCCAGTCTTGTCACTGGGTCAGGCTTCCTTGTTCAACTCACCCATGAGGCATTGCCACACTTCAGAAGGGGAATTTGAAACACCCAAAATCAAAATCCCACCATTTGTCTCTGGCTCAGATGCACTGCAGTGTTAAATTGACCAAAATTAATTATTTTTGAGTCAATTAACTGGAATACTTTTTTACAGTTTATCCAGTGAAGTGTTTCATTAAAAGTATCCTGTAGAACCTTGATTTTCTGAAAACTACATTTTTGATTGAAAGACCTGTTGACAGTCTCCAAACATCTTTAGTTTATATAAGGATCAGAATGTTCAGAGAAGTTAGTTGGTTTTGTTTAAAAAAAAAAACCAAAACGAAAGCAATCTTTTAATTTTTCTTACGTAAGAGCAGAGTGTGAGTGGAATTACCATGGAAGTGATATTTCTAAGCTTTTACTTCTCGTTCTTGAGGTACCAGCTGCCTCATCTGCTTTTTCATAGCAGGAAAAAAGGCCTGGTTTCCAACTGTCTTCAAAGAACAAGCTGGTTTCAATAAAATTGGTGTGTTTTTATGTGTTTTCAAAAGATCCATCTTTTTTCATAAGATCACAAAATGTGTAGATATCTGTCCTCTAGAGGGATTCACAGCAAAAATGGGTTCTGCTCTTTTTTTCAATTATTTCCTAATCACACACAGACTGGAAATTATACCTATTGACAAACACTGTGAGCAATAACCACATGCAACAAATTCTTTTTCAGCTCTAGCAATTTAGTACTTTCTCAGAAATTAGACTGTATTAGATTAGATATTTAACATTCTGTCTTTATTTTCTTTTGTTTAAATATACTTTTGGTAAGAAACATTTCAGTTCTATTTTACTGAGAAAACTTTTGCAGGACAGTTAGTTGTGGGGTGTGGGATTCATCTCACTTCAGATGTCTGTAGTTGAGTCAGTCTGTGGTGCGTTTGTAGTCACTGAAGAGAAAGGGGCACTTATGGGACACAATTGATCTGACCTATTTTATGTGTCTGCTTCAGGATGAGATGAACGGTACTCCAGGAACATTTGGCTAAACTGACTAGATTTCCGTCAACTGCAGAAGCAACACAGTGTGAACAGAGGCTGCGTTACAGACAGACAACTGTAGAGGAGTGTAAATGCCCATCCGAACTTTCTAATATATCTCCATGAACTTTTTAAACTTGAGATCTGCATCTTATCTTCAGATGGGATAGTTTCCAAATTCTCTCTCAAGAGTACTTTTTAATGCTAAAGTTTATAATCTCTAGCTGTGCCTTTGTTGTACCTAAAAACCATATTGCTTAAAAGGCAAATACATTCTCTTGCAAAGTTTGTAAAACTTGAGAACCACAGTAACAGGAGCTCTGCAGAATGATAGCATGATCTTCCCTCTCTTGAAGTACATTTTAGCTCTACAGCAAGGGAGTATATTGTAGTTTGGGATTAAATGATATTTTTGAAAAATCAATTCTTTCAAATTTTTAAGTAATCTTGATTTGGTTATAGATTTTTTAAAATAAGCAATTAAAATATAAGAATTTCCTAAGTAAGTTCTAAGTAATCATTACCTCTAAACTGAAAAGATGCAGTTAAATTCCAGTTTGTTTCTAATTTCAAAAAATTGTTTGCCATGAAAAATAATCATGCAAATGTACCAGCACAGACACACTTGCTTGAAAATACATTCCTTCTTGTTCTACAGTATAACAGACTTCATGATTTTTTATTATGATTTGCTTCATGATGCTTTGCTCATATTAATCATATTCTTTTATTTTCTTGGACGACTAACTTGTCTTGGTACTGTGAAAAGCGCAGAGATACTTTTTAGGGACTTTTCTTTCATCTGTGTTCATTAGAAAACATACCTTGTCTTTACATCTGATGTAGACTACTTTATATATAGAAATACTGCTGGTTTTTCAATTTTCTATAATGAACTATATAGTGCTTATTTATTTTATGTTGCCACCATGTGTGTTGGGATTTTTAAAGACTTTTGAAAAGATGCACTTCCAGCCTGAAGGGGTTGATGAATTAGGTAGGCAACATAATAAACGCAAGGATTTAGGAGTTGCATAAATGAATAGTAATATAAAGATGGTTAACGATATGCTGTTTACATTAACTGATTTTGAAGTTCTGACAGTGAATGCTTTTCTGTAGGATGAAGAAAGATTTTTTAGCTCATTGGAGTAAGAGTGATATGTAGTTATTGTGTGCTGGCACTAGGCTAGAGGGGCTGAAATGGTGTCTGTAGATATGGATGAGGGCTGAGAATTGGTTACACACAGGGACATCTTCTGTGATGGTCCATGAAGGACTGCATTTTAATCTAAGCATTAATAAATAAAGGAGAAGCTGTATGTCAGTTCAGAAAGGGAACTCCAAATGTATTAGCAGCATGAAAGGAAACAGTGAATAAGAATACAAGAAGTTGGAGGACTTGAGTTGTTTGAGTGTTCAAAGAGGAGGGGATGACAGGAGAGGAGAGGAATATTAGGAAGCAGATTATGAAGGGCTGTGAATGTCAAGTGGTCATAGAACAGGATTTGATTTCTGCTTCCTGCTATGTGACATTAGGCAAATCATGACATTTCTCTATGTTTTATGAGCAGAAAATGTGGATGATGCTTGCATACCAAGTAGAGAACTGTGGTGACAGCTCTGGTCTTCCTGCAATGTAAATAAGATATTTATACTAATTTTAAAAATTTTTGAATGAACATGGTGATATGAAAGCATTAGTTTTACAATTTCCTTGACCTTACACTATATTTTTTAGCAGTAGCCATTAACATATTTTGCTGCAATCAAGATTTCTGCACAGCTTGATTTCTGTATACAAAGCTTTTTATTTATGGAAAGCAAGTTTCTGCGAGGTGATTTTCTTTCTAATCTGTAACAGTATTGAACAGTTAATGAGGAAGAGTGCTTCCTTTTGGACTTCATGATCTTAAGCTTTTTCTTAAAATACATAGAAGATTATACTGTATCACTAACTGTTAAATTTAGCGTCCTATTCATTACGTCAGACAAACGTGAAATAATAGTCAGCTGCAGGAGCAATCCTTGCATCAACTGATGTATTGATTTTATTTTCCAAATAAGACCTTGCCATGTAAGATATACTTACAGTGGTACATTTTGTAAAAGTCAAATACAGTACAGCAGAGAAACTACATCATTCTGGAGGGAACATTTGGTTTTACGTAGACCATTTTTATGTCAAATGAGGAATTCGTAATGATTCAGGTTTGCCAAAGGCAGGAGAAAATCAACTGCTTTCTTGATAGATTGCATAAAACCAATAGTTTACATATGGTTGGTCAACTTCCAGAACAGAGCACTGAAAGAGGATAATATTCAAACACTATAGGCAAACAGTGAATTGTACCAATGCCCTTCTTACCTGTTTCTCGTGTGCCATTTTGCCGTGCTCTTAGGTACACTTTTTGAATTTATTTGGAAGATACAGTCATAGTTACATAAAATTCTAATTTGTACCATAGATAGAGCATATATATTGAAGGTACATGGAGGAGTTTCAACAAGAGGTTCTGTTCCTTTTGTTGAAGGTGAAAAATAGCAAAGAATTAAATCCATTCCAAGTTCGAGAATGGTTGTGAGGTCCCTGATGATTTCATACAGTACTGTCTCTAAGGATTCCCGTTTACCATGTCCAGCTGGCTAAAGTACTATGTCTCACACCAGTACTATGTCTCACGACCAGACCTGGATTTTACACACTTTTGCTGCCTGTCATCTGGATTTCAGTGGGGTAATACACTGTGGTTTAAAGTTATTGTTTCTTGACAAAGAGTGGGTTATACAGAACATAGCACTGTATGTATTCAGCAACACCGTCAGAGGTAAGTACATCTGAGTTGTTTTCAGCTTGACCACTAGTTTCCTACAGATCAAGCTTAAAGCCTATATCCTTGTTTACAAGACACTCACTAGCCAGATTGCTGATCCTCTAATAGTCCAAGATACCTGATGGTTCCACCAGAGATGTAGGACTGCTGATAAAAAATCACATTCTCGAAGACAAATCTTGTCTGCACAGTAGAGAGGGGCTTTGGAGTAGTTTGAGACTTACACAAAAAATCTAAGCAAGACTGAGAACCATCTGAGACCTGTGTCACATATACTTATTATGTAGGATGAACTCTTTTATATTCTGTCTGTTAATACAGATACACAGTATGTATGCTCATAATTTGTAAAAAAAACAACCAACCCTCCAACAAAGTGAATACCATTGGAAGTGAGACCATGAGAAGTTCACACAGACAGAGAGAAAACTATTTCCAAAATCACATCTTAGTCATGTCACTTGACATTCACTGGAAAACAGTTAGACATGACAGCAGTCCAAAAGCACAGAGTGGTACAAGGTTCTTCTTAAAAATAGGATGGAGCTCATGTGTGAAGATGGTAATAACTTCATTGACATATGAAAACAACTTACTTTGTCTTATCTAAATATAACAATTCATGCAAAATAAGTCAGAGATCTGGGGAAATCCTATATCTGAATAGGTTAATTTGTGGGAGTGTTTGTGGCTTAGGTAAATTAAAATGAAAATAAGTTTTCTTTCTGTTCTTATTTTGTTGTTTCTCTAGTAAAGTAAACTACTTGATGTTAATATTCCTGGCATTTTTATTAAAATTATACTTACTGTTGATTATGACCCAAAGCTTATTTATAAGATCTAATGCAATAAAAATCCTTTCTATAATAGTGCAAAAAGTAGATTCTGAAACATGGAGGTTTGGACTGAGGAGAATTTGGCGAGTTTCCTTGATGGCAGCTTTGGAGTTCTGGTAAAAGAAGGAAGTTGTTAAATTTGTCAAGAAAAAGCCATAATGAGCCATGGAAAATGAAAGCTAAAGCTGAATAAATTCTTGCTAAAATATGAGTATTTTTTAATCACTGGGATGGTAAACCATTGAGCTGATTCAAATGGAGCATATGATGCAATACTTTTACTCAAACAGAAATTGTGGACTGATTGCAGTGACCTCCTGATGATACTTGATGACATTCTCTGACGTTTTTAATGTAGAATGTGCTCACCGTGGTCTTTTCTGACCTTGAAATCTGTCAATCACACTTCTCTTTATCTCATATGTTAGGGTGCATTACATTACTGTGAAGTGTATTCTGTATAGAGTTTTGCTTCTTCACTGTTCCTCTACTGTTCATGCAGTGTGAATGGTGGTACCTATTAATTCTATAGTAAAATAATTTTATGGTGGTTTTGTGATTAAAACAAAGCAATTTTTACTTATTCTAAATAACGGTGCTAAGAAAATCTGGCCAGTCCTACCAGAACACAAAGACAAAACTCCTTATGAGCTCCAGTTAAAGTCTATTTGACTGAGAAGTGTTGTCATCTTTTAATGCATTTTGTAATGGGTTGACCTGTAGGAAGTTGGTATGGATGACTATTTTGTATTCACAATTTTTACACTGATTACTTGTAGTCATATAAGTAAGCATGTCTGAATGTTACTTACTATTTCTATACAAATTGCAGAAGGGAAGGACGGAGGTTCTCATTCTATAATGAGCGCTAAACAGAAAATATTTTTTCTTTTTTTCACCTTTGTATTATTTTTAAATTGATGTTTGAGGACTTGCTCCTAAAACACTCAAGTCAATAGGAACAAGATCAAAACCTGAATTAGTAAACCAGAGCAATAATTTCTTAAGTGAACTGTCATCAGACTTTTTCCTAGTTCTTGCTTTTCAACTGGGCAAGTCTTGGATAAGAGTGGATTCTTCCAAGGACAGATTTTCCCTTGAGGAGAGTGGTTTTCATCTCCACCAGAACTTTATACACTTTGCTAAAATCTTTCATTGTTGTTCTGTCCTAGTAACATAGCAGCATTTCAAGTGGAGTTTCAACAAAGCAAAACCAGTATGACTTAGTTATTATCAAGACAGTACTAAGATGAGAGCATCTAGGTTTTTTATATTGAAAAACAGAAAGAATGAACATTACCTTGCAGCACTCTCTTACATGTCACTTCCAGTGCTCAGTCTAAGTTGCTACGTTTTGGGATGGACAGTGAAATCCTCAACAGGTAATAATTTTCCATGTGTGTGTGTGTATATATATATGTATGTTATTAATACTGAAATACAGTCCAGGGTTCTCATGCATTCATATACCAGTTCAGTAGCACTCACAGCCACTCAATGTTTTCTTAAATACTTGCTGCATTACATCACATGCACACTGAAGTCTTCTTCAGAGTTCTCGGCTGTGATTCACCACTAGTATTACAAAGCATTAGAGCCACCACTGGATTGTTTTGCACCTCTCTGTTTAGTTCCCTCTGCAGTGTTTGTGGTCGGATAATCCAAATACGGCTGGCTGATTTTATGGTAACTGGGAATGAAGTTACACATAGAAAAATCTGACTAATCTGAATTTAAAATATAGCAATAATAGCTTTTGACCCTGAAGCACTGAATGAATTTTTATTCTTTTGATGGAAAAGAGTTCATTATTCTCTTTGGCCTGATATTTTGCTGCAGTGCAGCTTTCTCTGCCTTCTTCTGCAGCTTTTACTGGTGTGTTTCTCACTGAAGGAATAGAATGACTCCTGTGACTTCCGGTCAGTACAGGATCATGCCCCGGTGGGCACTTTGTCACTGGATCGTATGGACTCTTTAGTCTTCTTATTTATTGCCAAAATCTACATCAAAGAAAAGGAAGCCAGCAGGTGTTCCACATATAGCGCGGAGAGAAATGTATTTGAGCTTCTGTCTTTTAGCATTCTGCAACTGCTGCAGAGATTTTTGGGAACAAGCAGAGGCTGAAATATGGTCACCTTTCAAAAATGAACAGAATGTTTATTCAGACACTACTTTCTCCATTACCCCTCTAATATTTTTTATGATCAGACAATAGAATTTTCTTATTTTTAGAAATGGCTGCTAATGGCTCCACCCCACTGTGTGTTTACTTTTCGTACAGTTGACAGGAAAAATAACAGGTAGACAATACAGTAATGGTAAAAAATATAGCTATGACCATAGAAACATGAAAGGATCCCACCTCCCCTTAGTTTGTTTGAATTAGAATCTTACATGTTACAACAAAACTATACCTTGGGGAAAAAAAAAGAGTGTGTTTTTAAGCGATTTTCCTTGAAAATATCTGTGCTGTCAAGACAAATGGGACATGAGTCGTTAGGAGGCGTGGTCTAATTTACATGCAGCTCATGTCATGTTTTGCAAGAATAGATTAAGTGCTTTTCAGTAGCACTAAACTTTTCTTGTTGACAGCCGAAGCAATTGTGGTTTGCATAATAAAACTGGTAATATAAAATAAAAAGTATTTTGCTTCCATTTTACAATGCAGGAATTTGTGTAACTGAAAATGTCAATAAGGAGATAAATTGCTGGCTTTCACAGTGAGTAAATAATAGTATGATTTTCTCGTGGCAAAAGATACTGCAGGTATCTGTGAAAAAGTAAGACAGGAACAGCTATTTTTGAAGCAGCAGAGGTTGTTTTTATTCCATGTTCTTGCACATATTTTTTCTAGCTATTGAAATGTTACACTTTTTTTTTTTTTTCTAGCTATTGAAGTAATAAAGCTACTGGAATATTTCTGGCCTTTCAAAATTATTAAGAGATAGCTGTGATAGTTAGGGGGTACTTCAAAACAGTGTGCTGTTCTAGCATTTTGTCCTAAAGAAAGGCGTGTCCTTATAGACTGAGAGTCTTAATGTATGGCCAGCTTCAGCTTGTTTGAGGTAATGGTGCGTAAGTGTCACAGCTGTTTTGCTAAACGACAAGAAATGTTGAAAATGAGCCAGGAAATGTTTAGACAGTGAAAGCAGCCAAAAAAGAATATATTCTGTGATCACTGAAGAAGGCTGCTAGGTGATATCTGTAAGTGCATGACTGAAGCTATAGAGAAAGCTATTACATATCTGGTGACATAAACTATAGCTGTTGGTGATGACCCACTTTGTAACTGTCATCCAAATACTGACCTACCTCTGTTACTCTTGGTCAGACAACTTGCTTGTTGTTTTTGGGAAGGATCTTTTCTATCAGCTAGTAAGACTGATTTTTTTTCTTTTTTCTTTTTTTTTTTTTTAATATTTCTTTTATTAAATCTTACCAGCAACAGAAATGTCAACATTTAGAAATGACTGCATGCCTTTTAGGTCTTGTGTTTTAGAAACCTGATGGATACACCTCAGCGTGTCACACATCTCAGAGTGCTTTGTGCAATACAGAATTATGAAGCTGGCTTCACTAGCAACTGTGTGTTGATTCTGGATCTGAGAATTACTGAAATAGTGAGGGAATTGTCTTACTAGCAGTGAGGTGATTGAAGAGTTGGGAGATTTCCCCTCAGAATCATGGGGTGGTTTTAATGAATTTTTATCTGACATAGCGTACCGTCACAATTCAACAAATGAAAGCTAGAAACATGACGTAAAAAAGAAAACGGCAAGGAAAAAGAAAACGAGAATGTTTTTTAAATCTGAACTATGGGAAACATAAATTATGGAGCATATGTGTATCCTTCTATCTATATAATTATGGACATTTGAAGACTTTCCCTATCTAGTGGCTCAATAACACCAGTGAATTAAATCCAAATTCTTACAAAGATGTGCTTACCTATATCCAGAACGGACCTACCCTGGTGATGCATCTCCCTGTGATGGAGAGCCCACGTTCTTGACAGGGGTACCACTCCTTTCTAGAGGAGATGTTTCTCGTTCTAGTAGTCAAGAATTTGAGTAACTTAACATCACTCAAGATTATATCATTTTATGTAGAATGCAAGATTATTGGAGATGCAAAACTAAGATTTAAATGTGGGACGTTGTTAGTCTACAATCTTCTACATACATTTGACATAGAAAATGGCTCTAACTGAAGCATAATGAAAAGAAGTGGGGCTTGAACAATGTAAATTATCGGTGACTGAATTGTGACAAATTTATGTTGACCTGAAATTAAATAGTTTGATTTTTAAAAATCTTGTGTTAGATTCATCTTTAGGAGCATATGCAAACATTTCATAAGAAAGAACAAAAGAAAGGTTGAAATGAATGGCTGGACTACAAAGGGGATTTAGACATAATTTCTGAAATGGTAGAGATGATGCCTTCTGCCTTTCTCATCAGGCTACTCGGCTGGTCCATTTTATTCTGAGCTCTAAAGAGTTGGTGCTGTTGAAGCTGTCCCATTCTGTATAAAAGTAATTAGGTATTAAGCAGGCCATAGGAACAGTTGGTGGTTTGGGTTGTCCATGAAAACGAGGTGCAGGGTTTCTGCCTCAATGAGGCTGCAAGGGCATTGTAGCTCAAATTGCTCACATTGTCTTTGATAGCCCTAACTGCTAAGGTGCAGCATAGCCACATTGTGCTTTCTCTGTCAGGACTATTAGCAAAATTGAACTCAAATTAGTGAACTAGAGTTGGACTTATGAAGCTGAGATTGCCTTGAAGTTATATCTTTGGTGATTTAATCTTCAGTGAAACAATTCACTAGATCTAGTACTTAATGACAAGTTTGTTTTGGTTTGTGGGTTGGGGTTTTTTTTTCACTTTTAAATCAGGTAAGAAATCCTTGCTTTTCATGCAGAAAATATTTCTGCCATACAGCACTAGGATGAGATTCTAGGAGTACAGCCTAGGAGTACTGCTCAGATAAGACAGTAACAGTTCATTTTGTCCAGGAGGGAGAATTACAAGCAGCTATCATTACTAGAGGCAGGTATTTCCATTTGTCACAGTAGTAGTGACTATTTTTAATTGCTGACAGTTAACAGTTACCTGGAAAATGGATACATCTATAGCCCATAATTACAGCCTCTTCTCACCCTTTAGCCCTGGAGGATTCTAGTCCCTGCCAACAATTATGAAATCTGGCACTCCTGGACCATGCTGGATATTAGGTTAAACCTTAGTAGCTGTCAGGAAGGGGAGATATCATGCCCAAGGCAGACAACCAAAGTAGGCTTACATTACCAAAAAGTTTGAGAATTGCTGCTTTACACCATCCTAGAGGCATAGATTGGAATGAGCTGTCAAATCCAATTTTTCACAGACTATTGTTGAGTTTATATAATGGGGTGGAACCTACCTGCAGAACAGGATGAAGAAAGAGAATATTAAAAGAGACATTGAGCTCCACTGGCTGAACTCAAGAAAAAAGCTGAATCTAATTTTTTATGCACTTAGCCGAAGTTTCTGTATCTAGTTACTACACAGGCTGGAATATTAAATGTCTGAGGATTTTTCTTTTTCTCTCTTTTTTTTTTTTTAATTTTTGCAAAGCTTTATATGATAAAGTCAAAAACCCAACAGAGGATTATTTGAGGTGGCCCTTACAGAACAAATTGCATCTTCTGCAGATACACACAGTTCGCTGATGAGCTGGTAGCATGGACATATCGATTTGAGTGTGATGGCCAAGCTTGATGTTTAAGTAGATTTACTCTATATTAAAGAGGAGGAATTTAATTGTATGAAAGTAGCATGCACAGTTTTGTCCAGTAAGTATGGCTCTTTAAGCTTCCAAGCAAGATTTGCTACTGTTACAGATCTACACTCATGCTTAGTTGCAAGGCTAATAGTGCTTTACCATCCCTGGGAAACAGATGTCAGTTTTCCAAGTGTAAACAGTGCAGAAGGAGATACAAATGAAGGAGGCAAATAGATGTACAGTGCCTAGCTGGAGGAGTTATATCAGGTTGAATGATCCAGGAACATATATTGAAATAATTGAATACGTGGCAGCCTGATTCAGTGATTTGTAAGAGGTGACAGATGTAGCCAGAAACACCTTGCTAGCTGAGGACTGAACATAGTGCTTCTGACCATCTGAAAGTGCTGTTATAAATGTCAGCTACAGGCTGTGTTTTCCTTCTGCTGCATATCTTTGTTCAGACAGTATATACTTGTCAATAATTCTGTTGTGGGTAAAATTGCAAGTATCTGTGTGCAATGTGGTTTCCTCTGCCTTCCTACAGGAAACATGCTTTTCATTCAAATATTTCCTGTCTTCTTGGAGTGAGGGACAGTGATAAGATGTCGAAAGCCAGAATTAGCAGTTCAGACTATCCGTTCTCTTTGTTTTTTCTCAAGGAAGGACTTTATTAGATGGATTTTGATATAGGTTTATGCTGATTTTGGGTTTGTTGGTTTGGGTTTTTTTTTTTTTGAGACTAGAAAAAATGCAAAATACAGTCTGTTGAGGTGTGAGAGCTAATACAAAAGCAATGTGAGACAGATTGTTTTGCATAGATTTTAGATTCTTACTTGACTGGCTAAAATCCCAAAAAATTCTCCTGTGGTTTAGTTTTAACTAGTTGGCAGATGTTGAATGATCTCAGCAAGTGTCTTTGTGGCTGTTCCATAGTAAATATGTAACAGACTGACTGTTTATAATCTCTGTAATAGGGGATTTGTCAGTCTGTCTTTATTACCTGTAAAATGGATTAGGAGAATAGTAAGATTGCACTGGTTCTCTTAGGAACCTAAGAGAGTTAGATGCTCATCCTTATTGGGGATTTTAATGAAGAATATGTCTTCAGTGATTATTTTAAAAATATCAAGTCTACTGGCTCTGCTTCAGCCTTCTCTATTTCTCCTCATCCAACTAGATCATAGTACTCTCACAATTTCCACATTTCTGAAATTACTGGGAAATTACATTCATCTTTGGACAGAAAGTGCCGAGCATCTTACTAGAGCCAATTTACGATTTAAAGTCTGTTGTCAGTGATGCAGTAGTAATGAAGATGCAGATCTGGCTGGGCAGATAGAAGAGGTTTATTTTGCCACAGATGTGTGTTTTTCCATCTCTTATCTTTACATGTTTTTTCTTTTCAGGCTTTATTAGATATGAGTTGAAAAGATCAATGTTGACACATGTGATGTGTGTGATTCCAAACTGAAAACCATTTCTAGGTTCCTTGCTGTGGAAGCACAATACTGTTGAGTTGAAAAAAGCTTTCAAATAAGTCCATTCAAATATAAAGCAGTTGCATGAGAAAACGTACATTTTAATGAATCGATTTTAAAACATCACATCGCAACTGGGAAAAAACACACAATTTAAAATGAAAAACTAAACAACAAAGAGCCATTAGGCATATCTGATCAGTTAAAATGTACACGTTGTGTTGGACCTGAAGTGTATACATGCAAAAAAAGTGTGTACTGTAAAAATAAAGAACCTGATAGACCAGTCTGGATAAATCACATAGTTAATGGTAAAAGAGACGCTCAAGATTCAGGTTTTTATTTCATCAATGTGGTTCTCCTTTGGAATCCAAAATAGTTTGTCTCTTTTACCTACTGCTGCTAATAGGAAACATTTGTGTGTTAGTTCATTTATATGGTAGAGTAAGAGAACAGAAGACAGTAAAAATAATTTATTAGAATTAATCTAGTCTATTTTTCTCAGGAAATAGATAGCTCACAGAGTAAAAACAGTCCTAAGATTGTCACACGAGTAAGGACACCCTGATTAACTGTTTATCTGGAAAGACATTCACAGTTTCAGCTCTCCCAAAGTAGCAGCTAAATATTATTGCTGATGCATCGGTTCAGTGTTGTCTGGGAACACAGAAGATGGCTGACAGCCAATGTGAAGTAGAAAGTAAAACTGTTTTATATACTGAGGTATTAAACAAACTTCAGCAATCATTGTTAATGCTTTGGATGATATCCAAGGCAGAAGACAGGAGTCCTGTTGGCCCAGGAGTATAAGGAAGCTTACTGGAAAATAGGAAGGTTAATGAAAACACTACTTACATATCAGGACTTCAGCAAAAGGCTCAAGAGCATCAGATGATAGAAGTTCAACAGATTTTTTTCTGAAAGGTTCTTTTTTTCTGAGAGTTTCCAACTTTTTTTGGAATAAGACAGCATAGGACTGGGCCCATACCTATATATTTAAAAATAGATGGGAACTTTTCAGTGTGTTTGAATGGTTGTATAAATATCAGTTCAAAATATACCTAAAAGACAAATATATCACAGGCATATCCCAGCTTGGTCAACATTTTTGTTGTGGTTCAAGGTAAATATGACTTGGGGAAAGGTAGGTGAAGGTTGTATCTGTAATAAAATGTGAGTGGCTGGTGGGTTTTATCAGCAATTTCCCACTTAAAGAAATAACCAACCACATAAGTAATCAAGTTAATGACCAAAACTCATGTGAAAATCTTGGGAATCCTATTTGTTTTCCAGGCGTCCTGGAATGCTTAGAGACTTTGAGGGAAAAGGTAAGATTTATAGCTAAGTTGCACAGGTCATTTAAATGATTTGTGCAAAATATTTATATGTGAACGCTGGATGGAAGGCAGTTGATGAAAATAATTTTGTTGCTAGTTCTCTTGATGAATACTTCTCTGAAGTTCTTCTGTACCACAGGGAGGTCATATACCACTAATTTAACTTATAGATGGTTTGAGGTGGATGAAATAAGCCCCATCCCTCCAGTAAAACTGGACTGCTTTAAAGTTTCATTTGATTTTACCCAGCTGCCACAGAAATCTCTGGAATAGACTTATGCTTCATTTAAATTAGTTCCCATCCACTTCAGCAAACAGAGGTCTGCTAAATTGCTGTAGCTTACAGAGGTTCAAAACCAATAAATGCTACATGGTAAATTCTGAGATCTTTACAAAATAAATGTGTGTGAGGATTATGCTAGTAAGAACAGAGTAATACCTACATTACAATTCCCAAAGGAACTTTCATCATTCTCCTTTATTAATTTTAAGAGCATTTTTGCATGCTTTCCAGATGCTGTCATTCTGTTGCTTCTATTATATTGCATTTGTTTTTCTGTTCAGGATTTCGGCAATGCTACCAGATACAGATTTACTTGAAGGCGCCTGTACCATCTATTAAATCTAGCCACTTCCATGTGATACCCATGTTATGGTGACTTGACCTTGACTGGATGCCAGGTGCCCACCAAAGCTGCTCTATCGCTCGCCCTCCTCAAATTGACAGGGGAGAGAAAAATATAACAAAAGGCTTGTGAATCAAGATAAGGACAAGGAGAGATCACTCACCAGTTACCGTCATGGGCCAGACAGACATGTCTTGGGGAAATTAGTTTAATTTATTACCAATCAAGTCAGAGTAGGGTAATGAGAAATAAAAACTAAATCTTAAAGCACCTTCTTCTCGCCCCTCCCTTCTTCCCAGGCTCAACTTTACTCCTGATTTTCTCCACCTCCTCCCCACAGCAGGGCAGGGGGACAGGGAATGGGGGTTGTGCTCAGTTCATCACACGTTGTCTCTGCTGCTCCTTCCTCCTCACTCTCTTCCTCTGCTCCAGTGTGGGGTCTCTCCAACAGGAGACAGTCTTCCATGGACTTCTCCAATGTGAGTCCTTCCCATGGGCTGCAATTCTTCACTAACTGCTGCAGCGTGGGCCCCTGCCATGGGCTGCAGTCCTTCAGGAACAGGCTGCTCCAGCGTGGGTCCCCCACGGGGTCACAAGCCCTGCCAGCAAACCTGCTCCAGTGTGGGCTTCTCTCTCCATGGGGCCACAGGTCCTGCCTGGAGCCTGCTCCAGCGCGGGCTTCCCATGGGCTCACAGCCTCCTTTGGGCATCCACCTGCTCTGGTGTGGGGTCCCCCCACGGGCTGCAGGGGGACAGCCTGCTCCACTCCAGGAGGGGGACTGCTCTGCTCCACTGCTAACCCCCATGGGCTGCAGGGGGACAGCCTACCTCACCATGGTCTCCACCATGGGCTGCAGGGGAATCTCTGCTCCAGCACCTGGAGCATCCTCCCCTCCTTCTTCACTGACCTTGGGGTCTGCAGGGTTGTTTCTTTCACATATTCTCACTCCTCCCCTCTCCAGCTACGGTTGCTGTTACACAGGATTTTTTCCCCTTCTTAAATATATTCTTAAATATATTATCCCAAAGGTGCCACCACTGTCACTGATGGGCTTGGCCTTGGCCAGCAGTGGGTCCATCTTGGAGGCGGCTGGCATTGGCTCTATCGGACATGGGGGAAGCTTCTAGCAGCTTCTCACAGAAGCCACACGTGTAGCCCCCTTGCTACCAAAAAAACAGTACAGATGTGCAGGGATGCAGTTTCCTTATTGAGATAGGCTACATTTGTTCCTGAAGCTGAAAGCGAAATTGTTCTCATATGTTGCTCTATTTCCTTTAAAAGTTTAATTTACACTGAAGGCAAAGAGAAGGTTTTACTTGCAGTTTTTAATGTGGATATTAGCTGTGATTTAGAGTATTCTCCATATTCAGAGGTATTAGAAGGTTAACTGGCAACTTTCTTCTAAGTTGCATGATATAGTTGCATACTATTGGCAGTTGGACTAGATGATAATTGTGGGTCCCTTCCAACTGAAATTCTTCTCCTCTCCTCTCCTCTCCTCTCCTCTCCTCTCCTCTCCTCTCCTCTCCTCTCCTCTCCTCTCCTCTCCTCTCCTCTCCTCTCCTCTCCTCTCCTCTCCTCTCCTCTCCTCTCCCTCTCCTCTCCTCTCCTCTCCCTCTCCCGCTCCCTCTCCCGCTCCCTCTCCCTCTCCCTCCCCTCCTATTATTGACTACTTAAGGTCTATTTCCAGAACACTACAATCAACAATGCGAGTTTCGGAAGGGCGGGTCCCAAAACGAAGAGAGAGGGTGAGCTCAGAACAGCAACAGTACAATACAGAGTGTGATGGTAGAGGGAGAATACTAGGATTGGAAAGAATCTAGTAAAGAAAAAAAAAAGATTTTAATGATATTGGAAAACAAATAGAGAAATGTACAAGTGTTTAAGGAAAGAAGAGAAATGTGTATTACCACATCTCATTAAAATTGATATGGAATATTTTTGCCTATATGTATTATTTCCTTCAGCTACATGAGATGCCATTTATTCTTAGCTGGAGGGCATAGTCATTTATTTTCTTTGACCATACTGCTCCAATGCAAGCTATTTCCTGAACAAAATAGGCTATTCTCAATCCACTAAAAATTAGCAAGGTATTTAATATTAAAACAGTTGTGGAAGTGAAGTAGGTGTCAAAAGAAGTGCCTTTCTCTGACTGCAGTGAGAACAGAGGAGCAATACAGCAGAAATAAAGGTTAGCAGTAATTATCTGCTAATGATGAAATCCTGTGCAAAACCTGCAAGCAAATGGAGCTACAGAACCATATGAACATATGAAAGGTCTTCTGCAGCTCATTAAATAAAACACTAAAAGGGAACTGAGAAGCTGGTTCTTGAATATGCGGCAAAACATACTGATTACAGTCTGCACTAATAAACCAAATGTCTGACCCATTGTCTGACCTACAGTGACAGACTATAGACAATTAAAACAGAATTTATTAACTTCGGTAACTCACAAACTGCCATTCTCATTTTTGAAAGTTGCACAGATTGATCACTGCGTTGTGGAACAAATCCAATATAAAATCAGACTCTGAATAATTTATGATGGTGCTTGTAAGCCTATATTAAAAAACTCCTCAAATATATAACTCATCCAAGGGCCAGAGAAAAGTAATGAGTTTATATTTGTCTTATTTCTGCAGCGTAGACAGGTTCTTCCGTGTATAGTGAGAGACTATTCATGACTTGAAATCACAGGAATGACTATTTAAATACAAAATTGCTGAATCTCTATCCTTTTTCCAACCTTCTTATGAAATTTTCCTGATTTTATCACAATGCTTGACTAAGACCAATGGTATTGCAGGTGGTTTCCTGTTGTTATCGACATACGCAGACTGAAAGACTGTTTAAATGAAAACTACCAAATCTTCAAAAAACTCCCAACATAAGCAGAAGTATCTCCTCCTCCCACTAAATCTATGGTGTCTAGATCTCAGTCTAGAATGGAGAGTCTAGCTATATGCTAAGTTTCTAGTTATCTTACTGCCCAAATACAAACAGCATAATGAAAAAAGGACGTAATACTAATTGTACTGGTCAGATTAGCAGTACAGTTCTGATTCAGAAAATATTTCACCAGTCATGTTGCCAGAAAAGCACATCTGTCATTATGCTAATGAAATAAAACTATGTGAAGACAGCAGCATTAGCCATGATTCTCTTAATAATTGTCATCATGTGGTTTGCAGGTGATAGCCATGGCTCTTTATTTAAGACTTATTGAAAATACGAATATTTTAACAATAGGTTTTGTATTTTTCTCCACCCTTGGAAAAAAATTACTTATTGTTCTGTCTTCTATTCTCTCCCTCACGCCCCACCCAAAGGTAGTACAATTCTCCCATATTAAAAAGTTTGAGAAGCTAATTCATCATAGTGATAAGGCCACTAATTCTAATGATGGACTTGGCTCTGTGCTTTTCTGTGAATTATTGAGAAAATTAGGGGAATTTAGGAATGCTGCCCAGTTCGGCCCTGCCAAATTCTGAAGAAAAAAAGCATTAAGAACATTAACAGTAACCCTGTTCCACTCCCCCAGGCCTGCTCCTGGTAATGAGACCCTCAAAATTTCATTGCTGGTCTATTAGAATTTCTCTCAGTTCCTTCTCCGCTTATTGTATTTGGAAAACAATATATAATTTCTGCTTGGAACTGAGAAAGATGAGGAAACCCCTTGGGAGGGTTGCCCTCCCTTGCCTTTCTTTGGTCTGTATTTAATATGCAGAACATGGTAGAAAGTTGGAATATCAGAAGAAGGAGGAAGAAGTATAGAAGATGAAAATAAGATATTGCATCCTCTGTTACTTTTGCTCCCCAAGAAAACCTCTAATATATCACCAGATTTATTCATTGCTCTGAAAAATAGATTAAGGCTTTTACTTAACATCCCCTTTGAATGTAATAATAATTCTGGTGTTAAAGATTAGATTTCTGTGACCATAAGACTAACTTTTTCTAAACTGGATCCCAGCCGGCTTCAGAAACTCCAGAAAACCTTAAAATTTTGCATGTCATGTGTCACCCTATGGTTGAGTTCTGGAAGTTTGCTGCACTGCACACATATAGTTAATGTCTATTTTATGGTAATACATCTTACAAACCAAAATATAATATAGGGTCCTTAAATCCATTATTCAAAACTTATATTTCTGTCACTGCAGTAGATTTGTGATGAGTAATTCCAGTATATTGGAAAGTAGCCATCAGCTGAATGACTCAGAGCAAAGGGTTTTACAGAAATGCAGATCGTAACAGTATAAATTCTTTCATAAAAAGATTGAATCATTGGCAGTAAATGTTCTCAATAAAGACATATTCCAAGGGCCCAATTTTTTTTATGCAACCTTTGTGTTGTGAAACAAAGAAATTGAATTAAAAGTTACATGTACTTTCTAATTTAATGTCATTTTTGCACAAGTATTCTGCTTTCTCCATAATAAACTTATGGAGAAGAATAATGTATTACTGTACATGAAAGTCCAGGATGGGCTTTAGAGAACCATTGAAGCTTTCAGGTGAAGAAACAATGAGATACTTACATTTCCATTTGTGTTGTGTTTCCATTTTTATTTGTAATGCCTGATAAAAATTAGATAAGAGCAACAGAAGGGTAGGGCAGTGAAATAGCTTTTGCAATAAAACAAGTAGGTGACTGTTCAGACAGGAAATAAGAGATGTTAAAATAGAACTGAAATGGTGAAAATGTGGAAAAATGTAGAAGGTAGGAGACAAAACAGTATTTCTAAAAGTATTAAGAGACTGAACAGTTCTTACCAAGTCCAGATCTCATAGTACGTCATCACATTTTAATTATAAGAGGAGTGCAGGATAGAAAATAACTTTTAAGTAGTAGTAAAAAAAGGTGACAACTGAGGCAGATTAGGATTTTGCTAGTCTATATTTGTGTTTAGTTATTTGTCTCCATGGAGTCAATAGAACTAAACCAAAAAGTAGTAAAGAAACTGGAGAAAAACTGGAAAGGCATGTTTTCAATTTAAGAATAGAGACTGTAGCTTTGAAGAAGAAAGCTTTTTTAGAAAAGGCATGTGAAAGAAGGAAAGCACTGGAATGCTAAAAAGGAAATTGCTAGACTCTTGGGAGATGCCTATTAATAAAGGAAAGCAATTTTAATCCCCATATTTCCTTAAAGATTGCTAAGAGAGAAAAGAGAAATAAAATTATATGATTACAAAACCAAAACCTACTTCTATCATAAAAGGTGAGATTGATACACAGCATCTAAATGAAGTAGTTAAGAACAATAATGAAAGAAGCAAGAGCTGTTTGAATGTATTTGTCTCTCAGATGATAAAGCCAAGTGCTATTTCTGCAGCAGTAAAAGTCTGAATAAAAAACGGCTCAGAAAGAATCCGCCAGGAACAGTAAAGGCAGTCTGCTCCCAAAAGGAAAGTGAGCCAGAAGCTGAGGATGGTGACAAGGCTGGCAGAGGCAGTAGCCTCACCAACAAGGACCCAGTCCCACTGCACCTGAGCAAGGCAAGCAGGGCAGATCTGGAGACCTTAATCAGGCTTAGCTGAGTGCAGGCCACTGAGCAAGCCAATAGTGATGAGAAAGGCCTAAGATCAGGCTGGGATATTAAGTCTGAAGGTCTGGGTCAGGGTCTGGATCAATAGGGTGCATGCTCAGGCATCGATACGGTGGAAACACAGCTGCAGTACAGTTCAGGCCACGGCCCAGGGGTTCAGCTTAACAGCAGCTCCCAAGAGACAGAGTGGGGAGCCACCACTTCCAGCTCTTTTTTTTCGTAACCGCTCCCATCAGTGAGCTGGCCTTGTGCTGCCTTGCTTCTAGGAGGAGAGAACTCGGGGCCCTGAGAGCATCACAGTAAAATGGCGGTTTGCTTAAGGAAGAACTCACATATAAAACACGTTATTTGGGTGTCCAGAAGAGGATTGGGTAAAGAGTAAAATCAGAATATAATAAGGCAACAGCCAATATTTTTAATGTGTAGCAGAAGCAACAGGTAACAGACCAGAGACAAGGAAAACCTTTCCCCCAGAAAAGTTACAGAAGAAAGAAAAGAGATAAATGGGAGGACATGAGATAAAGCAGGATGTTGTTTAAGGAACAATTGATGTTTTCAAAATGAGACAACTGAAACCAGAAAAATATGAAGAGACTGAGAATGAGAATAGCATAGGAAAAGTGGAAATGATATCTGAATTAGTCAAGAAAAGGCAGCAAAAATGTTGAGGACCAGATCCAGAGAAGAACTTGGTCACTGTTAGGACCACCTGTGCCAGCAATGCATATAAATAAAGTGTTTGGCTAAGCAGTTTTGGTTTAGGCAACAGAGTTTTCTGAACAAGGACAGGAAGAGTTAGGCACCTGAGGGAAATGGGGCTCTGAAGAACACACAAGGCAGCAAGACTGGAAATACACAGCAAGAGTGGAGAGGAAGCAACAGACTAAATTCTCTCTCTTGTCTGGATTTGGGCACCTGTCTCAAAGTTGTAGTTAAACTTCCATGTAGTTGAGACTGTAGGTCTTCACCTTTTTACTTTGACACTTACACTGTGAAGATGAATTAAATAGACATCTCTCAATATTTTTCTTAAGGGATTTGTTAAGATTGCCTGCTGTAACTCACTCTGCTAACCCTTAGCAGAGAGAGCCTGCCACACTGAAGAGATGAGTAAGTGATTTTTAAGCAATTTCTCCATTTTCAGAGTGTCATTATGTCTTCAGGCTAAGAAAGGACAGAGAAAGCTACATCCCCAGGGAAGAATATAATTGCTTTGGGGAAAAAAAATCTTGAGTGAAATGTACCCGTCAAGAGGTCTACTTCTCCTTACAGATCCAGGCTAGAAAATCCAGCTGTTACCCGAACTGCATCATACTCTGGGAGCATGAGGTTATGTCTTTGTTAGTACGCTAATCATGGACAGAATTTGGGCCTGACCATGGATATATGACCATCCATGCTGCTGAACTGCTAGCATGGTCATGTCCATGGCAGAGTTTGGAGTGTTATATAAGTGCTTTTCCAGACAGTACCGGGGCAAGGACTGGGGATATATTATGGGCAAAACACCACTGCAAAGAGGCAGGTAGGGTACAGCTGTTCTGTTTTGGAGGTCAAGCAGGTAGAAGTTAGAATGGGAGAAGTCAGCCAAATGGATATGAGCCATGCTGTGCTAATCAATACCGGGGTCAGAGAACTGTTGCTGGCCCATTTAATTTATTTTTAGAAGCAGCCTGAAAGAACAAGTACCAGTATCCTAGAATTATCTTGACATTTGAAGTTATGTGTTAAGGAATCATAAGGCTGTCTAGCAAGCTTGTAATGGTACAGGCATCAGCTTTGGTTGTGGTCAGGTAAGTAGCTCCTGAATTTAAAACCCATCCTTTAGACCATGCTTCGCATCAGTGATTACCTGCTGCCTGTATTGAGTCAGAGTTGCAGAATGTGAAAGCTGATGGGAGGAGTAAGATAAGGAGTTTCAATGAGTTAAAAGCCAGTTCCTAGTGGCTGCTGATGAGAGCTGAGACATGTAATCCTTTAGGTCTCTTTGAAAATCCTATCTGAAAATAAAAATTGGATGAAGTGTGGGATTTATTGGTCCTGACTAAAAAGATGAATAGTAGCAGCAAGTTTTCAGACAAGCTGCATACTGGAATAACAGAAGGGAAGTGATACGAGTTTTCCCACACAACTTGTCAGTTTTCCTATCCTTATTAAGAAGAATAGAACATCTGCAAATGGGGCAGATATGATCTTGAAAATAGGTCCTGAATCAATCAATTCAGCAAAGAACAATCTGTACACATGATTTTGGTTTTGGCAAGTCACCAAATAGCTATTAACTGCAAAGCTAAATGGGATCAGCAATCAAAGCCTGGCTGGAAGAAATAAAATCATGAAAGCATTATAATATGCATTACTTAAATATGAATAGTCAAGGCGCATTTGAATTGTGTGGCAGGATTCAGCTCCAGATTAAGATGCCTACGTTCAGATGTCTCCATGTAGGTGTTTATACATGAATTAGTTATCTAAGCTCCCAATATAGTCAGTATAATCTGTCAAGTCTAGAGAGCTTTTCGGCTGATCAAATGTGGGTAGGTAAGCTAGAGACAACTGAATAGCTATTGGCTTTTTTGTCTACTGGTTACCTATCACCACTACTACTTTCTTTGTGAAGAATATGCCTTTAGTCAAATTTGTTACAGGAAACTTCTGCAATGTTTGCATTATAAACAGAGTTTAGGATTATTTCCAAAATACCTTGGTCACCTTATTGACTATTTCTTCAAATTAAAATATATATCCCTTCACTGCAACATCTGCGTCCAGCTGAACATCCATAACCATGTGCCACAGAGAAATAATATCTGTAACTGAATCTCATGTGGAACTTCTGTATCTATTTGTGGCTTCTATTTACTTCTGTATAACCTTGGTCCTATTTTTAACTGTAGAATATCGCTACCTGCCAGCAAACCTGGTAAGAGCTCTTCTAGGCCACGGTCAGCATCCATACAGCCCCATACACACTCTTTGCCCATTGCCTATAGCATTTACGTAAAAGAGTACAAAAGAACAGGGCAAGCATATAGCCACATTTCAATGGTATACTTTGCCAGCCTTCAGAAATTCTCAGCTCAGGGAGTTCTAAATTAAAAATTATATCACATTCTTGGGCACTAATCTCTAGAGCTATAGAAGTAATTTTTTTTAAAAGTGTGCTTATTGCGGTTGAAGGGATGGTGAACTCAGTTCTTCTATTTACTTCTTCCATGCTGCTTGTGAGTTTTTAAGCCTTTTGTCTTACCCCTTCCCTCAGCTGGGGAACAAGCTGGTCCTTCTGCTGTTTTTTTCTGGATATATTTATTTGACCGTAACTAAGGACACAGATGAAATTTTCATGGAACCTTGTATCATAAGTCTAAGATCTTGTTCCCAAGTCATAACAGTTAATTAGAGAGAGAAATTTGTTCTTTTTCATCTAACCTGTACGTTGGCAAACACCATTTACACCCTAAGTGGTGTTAATTTAATCTTAGTTTGCACTAACGTCAAATAAACTTCGTAGGAAACAGGTTAATAAAAGAAATTTTAAACAATAATTGTTCTACCTTTTGGGCTTTGCTAAAATTGAGAAACCATACCTTTTCGAGGGGGAAGAAAACTAAGGGTAACAAAGGTTTTCTAAATCAATAGGAAACAGTTGTAGTTCCCTAGAAAACTCTTGCATTCAAGCTTCTTTACTAGTTTGTTCATAATATTAATCAGCTCTAAAATAAATACTACTGTGAGGGAGAGGGTATCAAAGAACTACCTGAGTTTGGAGGGCAGTTCTCCCCATGTACAACTTTATACGCACCAAGAGGAGTGGAAAATTTCAACTTGTTTCAATAACAGCAAGAAACCTGCAGCTTATTTGTCCTATAGCAATATATACTCCTGTGTGTATTTTCCTTTTTAAGACTATTTATACAAATTGAGAATGTTACTCTATGGTTTAGTTTCAGGTTTTGCTTAATTTCTGTATTAGAGTAATAACAGAAGAGTGGTTATTCATGAGATTACACACAGATACTAATCCAAACTAAAAAGTGATGAATAGGATATACTTTGAAAAATTAAATTACAAATTAATGAAGTGAGAAGATGCTGGTGCCTGATCTAGTGTGGTTTTATATCTCCAAATCATGCTGATAATTGGAAAAATTAGGAAACAGCGTGTGCTATTTTAGTAGAATTATATTAATTGCTGTAGCTTGGAAAAGCCTGATACAGACAGAATGGTTGACGTAAAAAAGCTCATATAACTTGTGAGGCTTTTGGATGGAAGTGAATGGGAATATAGCTCTGGCAAAATTTTCATGATAAGTAAGCTAGCTTTTTAAGTGTAAAGAAACAGTACCAGCATGAAAGTTAAATTTTGCCTTGGAGATGCTAATGTTCATTGTTCAATTATGCTTATGATTATAGTTATTAATATGAATAATAAATTGTTAATGACATTAATTGAAACTCTAGTATAATTTTGTTTATATTTTTAAAAAGTGACAAAATCTAGAAAAGTTTTAGACTGAAAATGTCAATCCTTTCCTTTTTTGATTGATTTGCCAGAATTTTTTTACTTCTCTTTCCACTGTACGTTACGGTTAATTAATCATATTTTTCATTCTTTTTACCTACATAGCTAATTTTGCGCATCGCCTGGAGCAAGGCTGGCAACTTTGAAAATAAAATTTATATCTATAATAACATATACCAGTTGCTTCTGAAGTGAGGTCATCTGGGATATTTTACCTCTTATTTTGAGCTCTGGATGAAGTTTGATCACCCCAGAGAGCATTGCTGTGGCAGGATGCTCTCTTTCCTCCTTACCTGTCCCATCCAAAAGGATTCAGCTTTCTGCCTCTGCACTGTTACCTTCATCATCACAGGGCCTGAGTGACTATTTTGATTTTCATTCCACATAAAGTATGTTGTGATAGAATTTGGCCAATAATACGTGTTTCCACTAAGCTACGATACTAACCCTGCATTAGAGCTTAAGGTAAAAACTGCATTAATTACAAAGTAGTACAAATTTTATATTTAAAGACGTTTTTTCGAAGTGGAGATATATCACAGTGACAAGGAAGAGCAGCTGAGATGCAGTAGTGTGGACTAACTGATTGCTTATTGGCAGACAGAGCATTGATTTATTGGTGAGAAAAATTCCTCCTCATTCCTCTGACAGTCATCAATAAATTTCTGTGTTTTTTTCTCTAACTTTAAATATTTACAAGCAGCCCAGGAGAAAAATGCCTTCTTCATTCTCTGTCCATATTTTCTGTGTCTTGTATTATCATTTACTAAAGGTATGATGACAGTGCTATTTAGTACCTCTCAGAATCCACAGCTTTAAGACATCTCTGTCTTCTAAGCTCATCTATATCACAAATAAGGTGACATATTTCTGTTTCCTTTTAAATATATCATGTGGATGTGTTAAATTTGGTTGTTGAATTTAATGGAAACTATGTAACCATTTTGAAATTTAATTTAGCACTTTAGTAAAATTTGATGCCTAGGTTGTAATTCATTCTGTTGCTGCATTTCATACAATGCTTGTTCCTCTAATCTTGAATTCTTTTTCTGGTGCTGTAGTTTTTCCATGTCTGGTTACTTTTCCCGTTGCTCATACATATTGTAGTCTTTACATTTCAGACTGCCATTCAAATACAGTTTTTAAAACATTATCTGTTTTTCTGTGAAAAAAACTTTAAATAAATTTTTCCAGATAGAAACATGCCATAATATGTTAGGAATTTAGAAATTCCATTCTAATAAATACAAAAATTGAAATGACGTAACATCTTAAAATACTTGAATAGTCAGAGCAACTCAGTATTGCAAAAATTATGAGACACTTCCTAAAATCAGGATCCATTTTTTATCTATGCTAGATAATGTTTTATAGCTTTCTTCTGTAATCTTGATTGGTGGAAGTTTATTGTCAAAAACTTATTTTATTTTATTATATTTTATTTTATTGCTGGCAATGAAATTTGATGGATTGGCTGCACTAGTAATAATTTTTTTTTGTCCTAATTCAACCTAGACTCCCTTGGATAGCTGTGATTTTTGCCTGATTTCTATGATGTCTGTAGGTGTTTCCAGAAACTGAAAGAAGGCATAGTTCACATTCTACAACATAAGAAAAAAAAAATTAGAAAGAAAGCTTTTAATATTTTGGAACAAATGTCTGATTTACATCAAATTTGTGCATTCACATAGGAGGATGAATTTAGTGTAACTTAGAAGATTTCTATTTCTCAAAAAGTTTTTAGTTGTGCAACTTGTGACAATTTATTGTTTGAGCCAGGAGTGTGCAGGGAGTGCTAGAGAATCTTCTTAAGAAACTGGAAGCCAGATTTGTCCTCAATTATTTGAAACAGCAAAGTTAATATTACTTTACAGAGTGTATGTATATTTGCTTTAACGTGGATGCCTATGTGCTTTATATATAGTAGCAGACTTGACAAAACGACAGAGAGTAATGAAGATGCACGGGATTAGGGTCGTTTGATCATCCTTTGGACTGTCAATGCCTTGAAAGAGTAACGATGGCAGCTAAACTAAACTTATTCTAGACAAATATATCTGGATTTGGAAATGATAGTTCATTTGGCATTTCTTGCTAGCAATAATTAAGCAAAAGAACTGCTCTGGAATAAGGGATCTTTCCATGGGAGCTACGATCAGCCTGTGGTAAGCAGCAGGAAGGCACAAGGCTTTCAGTAGAGATAAAGTAATTTGGAAGGAATACAGGTGCTGAGTTGGGCTTCAGTTTAGGTTTGGCCACAACCTCCAGTCAAGGACTTGGAATAGTATATCTGAACACTATTCCCGCAAAATTCCAAGGTTTTTATAAGAAGTAGCCTACAGAACAAAATAGTACTTTTCAGCTCTGGCAACAATATAGTAAGTATTAACAGTGTAATTCCATGCACATTTTAAGCTAGCACAAAATTACTCTGCTGCCAAACAAGCTGTCCTGCTCATCTGCCTTCTACTCAGCTGGCAATCCTTTCCTTCTCCCACTATGCTGCCCTCGTACTGCCCCTTTCCTCCACAGGCTGGGAGAACTAATCCCAGCTAGAACTAGCTGGAGGTGAAAGAGACAGGAATGAATAGTCAGAGCTGTGATCGTGCCACTCTGTGCCAGTATTATGTGCTCATGGAATTGTTATTTTCCAGAGTTCCTTTCTTTCTCTCAGCAGATAATATGTTCTCTTCTTCCTGAGACAGAGCCATGGTAAAATCTCCTCAAGGCTACTCGTCATCAACCAACTACTATATTCTAGTGCCATAGAAAGATTTGCTTCAGGACAGGTATTTTTTTCTTAGAAAATGAAAGTAGCTGGAGCCAGTGATGGGTTGCAAATGGCTCAATTAACTTGTCAGGTGTCAGAAGTTCAAGATGGTTGTCAGAACTAGTCACAGTGAAATTTCTACCAGCTATGAGGATTTTCTGGCAATAGTGTGTCTTAAAAATCTTTAATTACATATTGTTATTGTCTAAAAATATCAGGACTATTTTTATTTTGCCCTCTGTCCTTTTATCTCTTTTTACTGCTTCATCCTGGTTAGGTCCCTGTGGTTTCTCACATCATTAAGGCTGTTTTTAGATATGACAGATCAACAAATTGTCAGGATTTGTTAAAATTAACTCATAAAATTCATAAAACTAATTCAAATACTGTTTTTGACTACAAGAAGGCAGAATGAAAAGAGCAATCAAGCAAGCAGCACTAAGACTTTAGTAGAGGCTTATTTTGCTTCAGCCCAGTGATAACATCCAAGGGGCTTTAACAACATGCTGCTTGACTTCAGAAGCAGGGATGCAGGGAAAATGGCAGCGCTACTCTGGCATGAGAAAACTAAGAAAACCAGTGTTAAAACAGCCTCCTAGTGAGAAACCTCGAGTCAATAAACTTGGATATCTTCTAAAAGCATTTTTTGTGTTGAAAGTGGAGCCATATATTCCTGGTGAATCATGCTGCATCTGTAGTGTATCCACGTCCCAGTGTGTCACATCAATATGGGATTCAAAGAGAATGACAAGTAAAAGCAAGGAGTAACAGTGTGATGGAATGTAAGTAACATTAGAGCACCTCTTTTTTTTTTTTTCCAACATGCTATTTAAGAGGTCTGCGCTTTGATGTATAATACAAAAGGGCACTCGTGGAGTGAAATGTGACGGATGGGTAGGTGTTAGTGACGTGCAAAATAGCAAGCATGCTTTTAAATGGTTTGGCAAAGACCTAGCTGTGAAAAATAAGGCACTGTTGACAACTTGGAATCCCCCTAAGTGTGATGTCCGTCTCCTTGAGTAGTCATAAAATTGAAATAGTAATACGTTTTTAGTTATGTGCATTTGCCTTCTCGTTATTGAAAATAAGTTAGGAAAATTTTTATTGACTTATATAAGGAGAAGCAGAAGGAATGCTTTCAACGTGAAACTTATGTTTCAATTTTTAAAATATGAAGGTATTTTATTTACATATGTACCCATTTTAAATAAAAGAGAATAGCAAATAAGGAATATTTACTGTGGTTTTGTTTTATTCTTGTTGCAACATTTTGTGACAAAACAGGTTAATGATGATCTCTTGCACTTCCTGGCATGTGCCTTTCATGTTGCTTTAGCTGAAATTCTTGTATGTAGTTTATAACTTCAGGTAGAAATTTTTTTTAAGAAATACATACCATCAAGTGCTCTTCAGTGTTTTTAAAATGAAAGTACTAAACTGCTCTGCTACACCATTTTGTGGAATAAATATTCTGATGTAGTTAGAAATCTGATTAAACTTTTAGATAGAAGGAAATGTTTTGTTATGTTTTGATCTGAAAATGTTCTTCACTTTTATCTCCAAAATGTAATGACACAATGAATGACCCAAGTGTAACTGCACACCACCTTTGCAGAAATAACAGTCCTTGCAGAAGGAAAGCCTGCAATCTGTTAAAGTAGTATGAGGGGAAAGAATGGACTCCTGTAAATGAATTCCCTGCTCAAGGTCAGCTTGATGCAGTGTCTGTCTCGCAGTCTTGTACTGCTTTTAGCAAAGGGTATAGCCCTATAGGTTAAGTGGTAAAAGCCTCTTCCACAGAGCAGCTGATGCACAGGATTTACTACAGTTGCAGGTAATTAGATTTTTTTTCCTTTAAAAGAAAAGAGTAAAGAAAACACATCCCCAAAATATGAAAGTATGACTTCTTAGAGTTTTTCTGCATGTGCATACATAAACAAGGTAACCTGAATTATTAAAAGTGCGAATTTAATGGGAATTTGTTGTGCCACATTTGTTACATGCCCACTCTGTGTAGGCACTCAGAAGTAAAGTGATTTTATTTGAGCTAAGCTTAACTGGTGAGATAGATTTTTTCACAGAATCACAGAGTGGCTGAGGTTGGCAGGGACCTCTGGAGGTCATCATGTCCAACGCACCTGCTCAAGCAGGGCTACCTAGAGCCCAGGACCATGTCCAGGTGGCTTTTGAGTACCTCTAAGAGAGGGAGATGCCAGAACATCTCTGGGCAACCTGTGCCAGTGCTGTTACCTTCACAGGAATAAATTGTTTCCTGTGTTTCAGTTTGTGCCCATTGTCTCCTGTCCTGCCACTGGGCACCACTGAGAAGAGCCTGTCTCTGCCTTCTTTGCACCCTCCCTTCAGATGTTTGTACACACTGATGAGATCCCCCCAAGCTCTCTCTTCTCCAGGTTGAACAGCCCCACTTCTTAGAGTTTCCTCATAGAAGAGATGCTCTAGTCCCTTAATCATCTTAGTGGCCCTTTGTTGGACTCTCTCCAGTATGTCCCTGTGCTGAGGAAGCCTGTACTGGACCCAGTACTCCAGGTGTGGCCTCACCAGTGCTGAGTAGAGGGAAAGGAGCACCCCTTCAACCTACTGGCAACACTTCTCAAATGTAGCCGAGGATACAAGTAGCCTTCTTTGTGGCAAGGTTATTATATGTGGCCAAGTCTTTGGCTGTAACATTTGGCACTTTAAGCTGGAAAATACCTGTTCTAAATTGCTCCCTTTGCACACATACACTGTGGTAGTTTTTCAGTTATGTACTCAGAGATCATTTCCCCCAGATCTCTCTCTCAATCAATCTCTGTTCAGCAAGTAAGTCTTTATTTAAGATTACATTGTCACATCTACCACTCTTTAGCTTTCGGAACTTTGATTTATGAATACCTGGAACTTAAACTTACAGAAATGCTAATGTATAATTAAGGTGTATATTCTCTGAGCCATGCTTGGAAGTGGCTCACTTACTGGGTTTTTCTCCTTATTGGAACTCCTACATGTTACTTTAATGGAAATAATGACATGTTCTTCAAAAGGCCTCCTTTGTTCAAGTCCAAGAACGCATTCTTTTCTGGCTGAGATTAGCCATCTGGTCTTCAGTCAAGTGCTGACTTCAGCCAGGCTGTGAGAACAGTAGAAGAATATACCATTCACATCTGAACTGAAACAATTGTGGTTACCTGCATTGCTGATAATTCAGTGCAATTTACCTCTCTGGCTTTCCCAGATTGGTGTTCAGTAATATAACGTGGAGGGCTGAGATGTGTGTGCTCTGTAGGGCCTATGATGATCCTTTGGGTTCATCCTGAGAGGAAGCACCATTTCAGGTACTTCTTTTTATCCCTGTAATCATGAACATCTGAGAAGACTACCCTTTCCTGTACTGCAGAGTAGCCCAATGGGATGAGCCTGGATGCATTTTCTTTGTTAGTGGAGCAGAGGAGGTTGTTAGAGCAGTGGATGCTGTCTCAAAACTGGCCTGGCCTGAAGGCCCGTGATTACACAGTTGTGGCAGCTGACTAGCAGACAGCTTTTTTATTAGTGTCTTAATTACTTTTCTTGTGTAAAAGAATCACTAAAAACTGAGCTATTGTTCATGAGGTCTTTATTACTGAAGAAAATTGTCCTTACTGCTGACTTTTACATATTTCTACAAATGTAGATGCTTCCTCTCCTAAAAGGAGGAGTCTTTGCAGAGGATAGTTTTTGCAGAAGACATTGGTACACAGTCTACCATCATGTTATTGTCCAAGAAATGCAAGTGTAGGAGTCACAGGTGATTGTTCTGGCTATTTTGAATGGTGCCATGGCAACTCTGAGGCTTGCTGCTAGACAAAATTTCTTTCCTAATCCAGCCAGACTGACTGTAATGTATTCAGCCCATATATACTCCATTTCCTCTGTGCCCCATCTTTTTGGGTGTTTACCATCTGTGGTAATTTAAATATTTTTAGTATTGTTCTCCACTTACTAGGGTGGCTGGTAAAGGCTTATTTAGGGTGTAAATATTTTAAATAGCCTTGGATTCATTAAGCATTTCTTTCTTTAGCAGTAGCAGAGAACTTATCTATTTATTTATTTATAGACTAATTTTTGCTCGTCATGGAAAAGTAATTGAATCTATGGTATTTAACTTCTTTCACACTAGAAAACTATACAGATTAATTAAATCAAGGTGAACTTTAAGTATTTCATTTACAAAGAATCCAACACGAGGAACTTTTTTTCTTTCTAAACAGTCTCCTTTCATGCCGAGACAACTAAAAAATGTATTTTGCAAATTCAGTTTAAACATAGAAGCCTATGATAGGAAAATTTCTGACTTGTCCTCAAAGTATGTGTATTATTTATCATCCTCAATGTTTTGTTTCTGCTAGTCTTAGCATGTGGGTTTATTTCATTCAAGAGGTATATTGTCTGGGAGGACTAGTTAGAAACAAATTGTACAAGGTTATGAAAATACCTTTTAATTTTTATTTTAGAAATCAAACGTTGCAAGAGAAAAATTATAAGGTGCAGGTAATGCCCAGTACAAAATTACTTGCATTTTTGTTATGTATTTACAAAGAAATTAATTACTAGTAGGGTGAGTTCAGGTAAAATCTTCCATTTTTCTGTTGTGTATTTACCTCCGTTTGAATAGAAGTATGCCATGAAATGCAACCAATGTGCCAGAAAGTCTGAAGGCAATAGAGCTCTATGATGGAGACAAGACCTTCAATACAGGTTTTTAACTGATAGTAAATTGATTTTTGTCCATTATTTTTCATTCACTAAGATTTAAAATCAAAATAATTTTGTTGCACTTGAGCTTCTTACATGCTGAAAGTTTGATTCTTGTTTTCAAATTTCTGGGTGCTTACACTTCTTCCAAAGCACCAAATAATACACTTGTTTTAATTTAGCACTCCCCCAGACTCCATTTTTTCATTTGCTAATTTTGACTTCAGTACAATCTTTTCTACTTTGATTTCTGATCACTTGGACACAGTTATTACAGGGAAGTTAAACGTCAAATGTTTGTGTTCTGCTCTTTCTGTAAAGCAAGGTTCTCTCAAGGTCTGTTTTGTTTTCTGTATTATGGCTGTCACCTTTAGTTTGGTCACACCGTATTTTCTGTTCCATTTCTTGTTTGTCGAGTGTCAGGAACATAGTCTTGTTATCCTAGTGTGGATTTGTGCTGCTGATTAATAGCACAAGTGGCTAAAAATAAGTGAAGTAAGTTGCATTTGTTGATAGTAAATTTTTATGCATTTTATCCAGTGTTCTCAAACGTAACTCCAATCAGGTGACAAGATGACCACTAATGCTCACAAAATGAATGAGCTGTTATATTATTTTCTTAAAATCATCCCCTGCAGAATGAGAATGTCTTGTGTGTATAATGGGGAAGGCACAAACATGTTAATGAGTTTAAATATTATCCACTGTTATTTTTTTGCCATCAACGAGAGGTGCATGCTGAGGGAGGCTGTTGTGAGTATTGTGAAGAGCACCAGTTGCAAACATCTTTTATTCCTTTTCCAAAGTGGAAGACTTGCTTGCTGTAATAAAATATAATGATTATTGGTTTCATTTGCAATTCTGAATTCTATTGAGCAAATCTATGGTTAATGAAGACATGCTATTTTATTGCTTAGCTGGAAATATATCATTCTGATAATTATGTGTCTTTTTTCTAAATCCATATGTAAATTGCATTGAAGGTTACAGTTATAGTTGTAATTTACTATCATGTGGAAAGCTGAACACAAGCAACATGAGCAACTGCAGGCAACTATCATACCCCTTGGCATTTTTCTTCAGTACTACTACGGTTAGGTGCACTGTGCTGTTTTCTACGAAAAATTGTCTTTTCAAAAAGTGTTAGACCTCTGGAGCACAATTATAAATACTACATGTTATGTTTTATATATAAACTGCCAGTATTAATTAATCCTCAGATGTATTAAAAAGATCCTACTCACATAAAACTTGTGAAGCAATGCAGAAGCAAACTGAGAACTTTTATAGGAGAGCAGGTGGCACAGGTTATGTACTGAATATAAAAAGTTTTGGTTCTTGCCCCCTTTTATCACATGCTAATACATTTCCAAAAGTTTCATCTCTAGGGCTTAAACTCTGCAAATTTTGTTCTTCCCAGAAGATTCATGTTCTTGGGAAAACTGTGTCAAGTCCTTTCAAATGTTTTAATTAGATGTATACATTCATGTATTTGCCCACTGGAAAGGAAAAGTCAGAAACTTTACAGTAGCTCAAAGAACAGTAAAACTCTAATATATGAACCATAGCATTTGTGTTTTCCTTCGGATACACATTACTGCTTGGATAAATGAAATAATAAAAATATTTTTTTTAAAACACTCGAGTTTAAAATATTGTTTGGTGCATAAAGGAAGAAAATTTCATTAGCATGAAAAATGCTGTTAGTTGGATAAAATCTGTGCATGTTTGCATAACTTTCCATATATGAACACAAAATATCCTACACTACCTAAATGTCCACGGTGTTTAGATCCCAGAAGTCTATCTCTGGCTTTACTGAAAGTAAAAATTGCTATTCAAAGGTAGAAAGAGTAAATGCACTGAAACCTGATTTGCAGCCTAGCCTAAATCCCAGTGTTTGAATCTTTTACACTTATTTTATGACTGAAGATTAGGAAAATAATATCATCTTCACTTTCCTGATGATCTAGTTGGACTGTAATGAAGATGGTAATGCTTTCTGGCCTGTAAAGTAGTTTGTCTTTTGCTGATGACTAAAAAAAAAAAATTGTTTTACTATTATATGCAGGAAAGGTAATGTACTGAGAAAGAGAAAAACAGGGAAGCATTTGGTCTAACAGGGTTGTATTAGATATTAGGAACCGTAAGGCCAAATGCATTAAAATAGAAGAAGAAAAGAGAGTCACCACTCCTGTATATAAAAAAAAAAAACCGAAAAAAAAAAAACGCTTTACCAGTTGTCAGGCTAGACACTTTTTCTGTTCTGCTGGAGTACTCTATGCCATCTGTCTAGACTGTAAGATCTTTAAGACAAAAAGTTACACACAAGTAGCATGCAGACCACTGCTAGGACTGTTAATTGCTTACTTTTCCTGACATCTGGCACACATCATATAACACATTTTCCTCTGTCCTCTGCCCCTTAAAGGTAGATAATATTTATTTACCTGCCTGTCACAAGGGCTTTGAGAAGTGTCATGGAAGCCAAAAGAATGAATTAGCTCTGAAGGGGAATTGATACTTCTCAGACTTCACAGTCCAGATACAGCCTAAGTTTTTAAAGAGTGTGTTGCCTCACACTGGGAAAGTTTTCTGATGCGTTCTCCCTGCACATCTGCTGATGACCACTTTCAGAGCCAGAATCCAGGGCCAGGCAGAGCTCCCCTGATGCAAATGGCCAGCCTGATGTTCTTAAAATTTGCATGCTGTTGTGGGATGCATTAAGTTTCATGCTGGTGATTTTATTGTGCTATTGGTGCCACCTCAGTTGGCCAAATGGCAGCTGTCATAAAAGGGGAAGAAAAACATTCCATCTTCTGCTGCCTGTGTTTCCTTCTGCTGAGCTGAGGAGACATAAAAGAGCCCTTGGAGTATGGAAATTGAAAAGGTCTCAGCTGGATATGGTTGACAGTGCTGCCTTCTGCAGAGCAGAACAGGAAACAAAATGGGAGCAGAGAGTTCACTGTGCAGGAATAGCATTAGAGAGTTAAGCTTGAACTGGGTCACATAACAGCAATTTATTCTTTGTGCCTTTCTCATTATTTCTCCTGGCTTTGAATAATTTCCATTAAAAATGAAACTTCTTCAGTTAGTCATCATAAATCAGTCATCCACCAATATTTGAGGTATTGGCCCCAAGTGAACTAGCCTACTACAGTAAAGTACAACTCAGATCCTGTGTAGCTTTTCTTTGTGAACCGGGCAAATGAGCTTGGATGTGGTCTCTGTTTCTTTGTGCTTGGATTCCAGCTGCTATAACTAGTTACAGAGGGCTCATACGTTGCTGTTCTCTATAAGGACCTTACTGCAGAAAGTAACCTGCTGGTGCTGTTCCTTCCATCTTTCTGTCTGCATGAAACATCCAGATCCTATCTAGCCATATTTATCTGCATGAAGCTGCAGAAGCTATAAAGTCATCCCACGGTATTTTAGCATATGTTGAAAATGAAATACTGTCAAACTCCTACAATACTTGAGATAGACTTGAAATAGTCTTACATTTTTGCTCCTTCACACTTTTTCTGCAGAGATCATTCAGGGATTCAGATGCAGTGGGGCACAGAAATAGAGAATGAATCTCTCACTTGTCTAACTAAAAATTAACCTTCTGAACTAAGATAGTTTTAGATAACTAGAATCTCCAGTTTCATGCCTACTTTCTGTGTTACACAGTATTAGAGCTTCTTAATGTTCTGTGCAGAATGCATAATTCAGTAAGTGATATGGAAGTTTATGTTTTGAAAAGAAAAACGTCTAGAAATTTTGTATGAATGACATCTCATAATTTTGTAAGCTTGATTACTACCAGCCTAGATATGGTCTGAAAGTATGCTATTTGTTATTCTATCATACCTATTCAGCATATCTGGCAATGAAATTTTAGGTTCTGATCAGTAGTATAAATCTGTAGAATAACATTCTCGGAGCCAGTTGCAACAAGTGTGAGCCTGCCATTGATTTTAAGGTGGCAAAATTTCACCGCTATGTGTACAGTTAAATCAACTTTAGAGATGGGAGAAATACTGAATATCAGTGCCTTATCATAAACAATTACGAAGCCATCCATCCTGTTTTGAGGGTTGTAGGTGCTGCCCAGAAGGTTGTAGTTTAATTATTTTATCTTTTGTGAGTGTGTGTGTGTGTGTGTGTGTGTGTGTTTGATGACAGTCTTCTCTGCAGACTAGTTTATTAACCCATGATTTTACAGTGATTAAATAGTAATGCAAGGAAGATTGAAGTGTTAATTTCCTTTACCCTACTGTTCTTTAAGCAGCCCGCATAAAGTAGGGTAAATTATGTTAAAACAATTTCAGCTGTAACATTGGCCACAGAAGCACAGGATGAGATTCTACCTTCCCACTGAGATGAAAGTAGAAAAAAAAAACAAGCTGAAGTTTCAAAACCATTGCCTTACTTCCACAGATGAACATTTTTAAGTTGGCAGATGAATATTTCTAGACTCAAAAATCCTAGTGCTTCCAGAGGGGCTGTTTTGTTAGTTTTCTGAACTTCCTTTTAAATACTGTTATACATAACACACGCAACAAAAAAATATAATCCCAAATATATAGGATAGAGGGAGACCTATGAGGAATGTTCTGGATTTTTTAATGTATGCAATGATTATTTGAAACCATTCCTGGCTATGCTCAGTGAACAACTTTTGTGCTGCAGCTGTCTTGCTGAATATTCATTATGAAATGCTTGTATTTAAAAATAAACCCATTAGGTTTGTTTTCATCACACAAACTTGTCTTTCACTATGTGGCAGTGACCCAGCATGGTGACTGCATCTCCGAGCCTTAGGTCTCCATGGAAAATCTTAATGTTTTAGACTTCTTTTTTCTAAGAATATTTACCAATATTTAGATAATTTCAAGAATTCTTAGGAATGTATCCTAAAAATATAATGCAAAGTTATTTAGCTGTTTCTTACCTTCTTTAAAAGCCAAGGTGGGCCTACTTTCTCTTGTGCTAGGCCTCTATGTCTACTGTAATATTTCCAGGCAAAATTGTGTGCTTTTCAGTGTGTTGTTAATTCTGATTCACAGAGTTGCTTATAAATAACAGAAGGCATTCTGTGCAACTAAAGCAAAATATAGGGAAGGGAAAGCATATTTTTCCTTCTTTTTCAAGTAGAGAGAAAGGTTGATTCACTTTTCTATTCCTTGTTTAGTTGAGGAACAGTATCTCTTCTGTAATGCAGCCAGAGCACTTTTCCAGTCTGCTTTAACCCCTATTCCTGTCCTGAACATTTAGAATCCAGACTTTTTATTTCAAAAAGCAGTGAAGTTTTGTCGGTGCCTATACCAGGAACAAGGTTATACCCTTGGCAATAGTTGTGTTCTATATTGTGGAAGTATGACCACCTGCAACACTGGAAAAAGAGGCACATAAGAGCAGGCAAGCCAAGGATACAATGCCAACAGAACTAGTATCAAGTAGAGACATGCCCTTTCCAAACTGCTTGCTCCTATGCATGGTTATTAGGATGTTTCGGAGCTCTTTTCAGGGAAGACATTTCAGATTGAATTACTGTCTCTGCCCTGTCCTCTCTGGCTGCAAGCAGTTGTAGAGGAGGGTTGGCAGCCCTAGGGCGGTGGGAGGTGGGTCCTGATGCCCAGGGGTGACTCCTTCACCATGATTCCGGCTTTGGGAAGAGCCCTGTGACAAAGGGAAGAGGGTCTGTGACAAAGGGTGTCCCCAGAGAGGTCACCACTGATGGGAAAGCCTGCAGCCTCTTCCCCACAGGGTTATTTGATATGACAAACTGTTTGGGCCTCTCCATGGGGGCTTAGCACAAGGTTTCCTGGTTTGCTGTAAACTAATACTGGCATCTAAGAGAGCAGGCAGCATCGAGAGGGTTTGGTGACGCCCCTCCACAAAGAATGAGCACTGGTGGTTTGGGGAAAATGTAAAATGATGGGGACAGACTCTTTATTAGGGTCTGTTATGATAGGACAAGGGGTAATGGTTTTAAACTGAAAGAAGGTAAATTCAGACCAGATATAAGGAACAAGTTTTTTACAATGAGGACGGTGAAACACTGGCCCAGGTTGCCCAGAGAGGCGGCAGATGCCCCATCCCTGGAAACTTTCAAGGTCAGGCTGGCTGGGGCTCTGAGCAATCTGATCTAGTTGAAGGTGTCCCTGCTCACTGTGGGGGGGTTGGGCTAGATGACCTCTAAAGGTCCCTCCAACCCAAACCATTCTATGATTCTATGATTTAACAAAGCTTAAAACCTCACGGAGAAGTTAAATACAGTGTGGAGAAGTTAAATACAGTGTGGAGAAGTTAAATACAGTGTACAGTGTCTCCCTTTTAGTTCTTCCTTCCTTTTGAGTCCTTGCATCCTCTGAATCGGTATATTTCAAAGGTATTCAGATGGTTGAGTCTCAACAAAATTAGCAGTTGTGAAGAACTAGACTTTTGGTTTTTTATATCTCAAAGACAGTAAAGAGGTTTCATCTCAAGTAGTTGCAGTGCTTGGACAGTTGACATTTACCACTACAGAGAAACCTGAAAGACCCGTTGGCAGGAATAGGACTTTTATGGCATGGCTTACCTAAATTGTTTTAGAAAACAAGGCTGGATTCAGTTGTGTAAAGAAGGGGAAGGGCACCTTGTGTTGTTTCAGGTGCTGTGGGTATTCTGCCTAACCTCCCTAACACTACAGAAAGGACTGAGTCTCCCATGAGTTCTGTACCATATCTCTCAGTGCTGTGTCGGTATCTTAGTCTGTGACATCTCAAATGGGACTAGATGCCAATGTTTTGGCAACAAATTTCACCCCTCTTTTACAATAATAATAATAATAATAATAATAATAATAATAATCTCTACATATATAATAAATGTATAATATATACATGTTTAATATATGTATAGTCATGCATGTGTAACACAGATATATACCTGTAGTTTTCAAAGACAAACATTGATTCTGTTATGCAAAGTGGATGGCACTGATTGAAAGAGGGAGAGCTAACGTATAGCAGTTAGTAAGATTAGCAGTCATCTTTGATATGTAATTGCAACCGTGTGGTTGTGCTTTTTGTCTGCCATGCCTCCTGCTGATACAGGTGGTGTGCATTCAGGAGCTTCTCAAGGAAAAACAATGTATGTTATTATTCTTACAAAAAGTGAAACTAAGCAGAAAACAACAAACAAAAGCAAAGTACTTTTAGCTTCCCTTCATCATAAAGGAAAAAACACACAGGAGAAAAATAGCTTCCGTATTTTTAGGCATTTGTGAGTCACCTTAAATCTCTTCGGATATTTTAGTAAAAATTCTATTAAAAAAGCTTCTATGAAGTAATGAACTAGTAAGTTTTTCCTTCTGATATATTTCACTTTTGTTTTTTTAAACTTCTTCAGGGTATAGAATCAGTTATCCATCTGGGAATGTAAATGCTGTGTGGATTGTAAAAGGAAGGAAGACTGGGTAATCTTTTCTGTGGCTGGCTGTTAGCATTCTGTAGTTATACGCTAGACTAATAGTAGCAATAAAGGTGTTCACACATCCGGAAAGGTAGTGGCTGGTATAGCGTTGTCAAAGAACAATGACAAGGGAATCGCTTCTCTAGAGGTTTTATTGACAGTGCAGGTAAAGGCTTGGGAGTTGTGGAGTGATAAAAGGCTCTATTACCCAGTTGCTCTTTTGAAAGTGTGCAGACACTGCTATATCTTTGTAAATAAAGCATTACAACTAAAAGCAAGAGTAAATGTGTAGAAATTATGTATGTGTGTTCTACCTTTAACGCTGTGTTACATAAATTGCATGGTATTATATCATCAGATGTCAATGGACAGAGCTGCTGAGTATAAGGAAGGTAAGGAATTTCTGGGAGATAGGGAGGATGCAGGTACGGTCACACACTGTCAGCCACGAGCAGCCCTTTCCCATTCCATCACAGCTGTGCCCTGTCCTCACGCTCTGTTTAAATTGGGAGGATGAAGAGCTGGGTTACTCTGATGTAATACTCCAGCAGACTTGGGCCACTTGGAGGATCATTTTTTCATTGGACGTACACGTCAACTTCATGTTTTTAGCTATGTAAAACTGTTAAAGCTGTTTGTGGTGATTAAACAGGAAGTGGTGCAAAGCAGATTTTTTTTTTAAGTTGTTCTGACATTATGTTAATAGCTAAAGGGAAGTTGAATTGATAGACAAAACCTCTTAGCTGTAAAAATCCTGAGGCTATCCTGAACCAAGTTCCAGCCAAGAGGCTGCCTGTGCATGTTTTCAACAGCAGAATAACAATACAGCTCATAATCTGTGAACGCCGTTTTTGTCCTGTTTTCGCATGTGCCCTTCAGTGAAAACATTGCAACAAATTATACAAAAGGAAGAGAACTGTAGATGCAGTGATTGGTGTTCTGGTCTTTGACCTGATGCTCTTCAACTGTCTACAGGAAACTGAAGCCACCTTCTCAAACAGGCTGGTACTTGATGTGAATTGATAGTTAAGCTTTATTCTCAGCAAAGCTAAATGAAGAAAAGTAGCTGCATATTGTTTCCTTGTATAGACTAGTGTGTAATAGCACATCACTCTTCCACATTTTGCATTTTTTGACATACCTTTTCTGAAACAATTTCAGAGCTTTCAGACATTCTTGTTGCAATCCCACGTTGGTTTGAAAGAACAGTTCAAATGAGGTTGCACTGTAAAAAAAAAAGAAGATCATTTACTCATTTGGGCATAATTTTAATGTTCTTGTTCTTGTACTTCTGCTGCATGATGTATTAGTTTGTAGAACAGAGGATAAAGGTCACAAGATTTGTTTTGTTTGGGTGATTTACTTGTTGAGTTTTTCTGCCTTTTTTTAAAACAGTCTTATAATTAGGATTTTTTGTAAACACTATATTGATGTAGAAAACGTTGCATACACATTGTTTTTTGCTGTCTGCAGAGTATTACATTCAGAAACAACGCAAAATTAGATTTGTAAGGTATTCATCAAATAGAAAGTCTCCAAGAATACTTTTAAAGATTATGGCTTAGTGATTTGGCTGAAGTTCAAATCCTGAAGGAAAAAAATATTTTTTTGAATAATACTGGTTCATTAAAATAATTTAAGAATTCTTAAGAAGGCTCCCATATGAGGTGCCAGACTGATTCTAAACCTCATTGAATATCATGTCTCACAGAATTATGCAAATGCCAGTCAACCTACAGTCAACTGTAGATTGAAGACTCATGTCTGGAACTTCATGAAATATTATCACCAAGCATTTTTGGAGGAAAAAAATAAAATCCAGTCTTGAATTAATGAAACTTTGGAATAGGCTTGCAAACTGTCAATGGAATTATTGTAAAACAACTTCTGTTCTCAGGATGCCTCCAAGAAATGAAAGCCCCCTTCTGCTAAACTCTCTGAAATCCCAAGGCAGCACTCCTGTAAAGTCAGTGTAACATGCTATCAGGAAAACTCAGGTCTGTTCTTATCTCTGCCACTGGCTTATCTCTGTACATTGGACTTCTTATCACTTTTAATTCGTCGTGCATTACAGACATTTTTGTGAAGGTTATTCTCCTTCACTTCGCTTCTCAGACTCTCTTATTTCCTCCCATTTCCTCTTTTCTTGTACATTCTTTTTCTTCACTTATTGCATAGTGAAGTGTTTACTATTTCCTCTCTTAAACCGTGGCGCTCTCTCCAGTGTTTTCTTCTAAGTTGCTACCTCTTACTGTTTCCAAGTTTTTAAGCTTCTCCATCCGTCTTCATTCTCTATATCTGTATAACAAGCCAAGAAAGAATGACAGACAGTGCTCCTGAAGCCATACAGAAATTTGTATAACCTGTCATCTAAGGCTTGGAGGTCTCCTTCCCTGTCTGACACTTGGCCACTGCAGGGCCCTAACTAGAATTCTTGTCCCCTGCCACCACCCCACCCTGCTTCTCAGGGAATATAAACTCAAAAGCTCATCTACTGTAGAGTTCAGTGGCTTTTTTTTTTGAGAAGAGGTAGAGGGCACTGGCTTTACTTAAATCACCATTAAAAACCACACTCCTCAGGAAACGCTTGTCTGCATTGTACTGCATGCTCCCTCCCCAGTACCTTTATGCAGCTACTTCCTTTTCTTTAAGGTTCAAAACAGTTCTGTGAGATGTGGAGAAGTTAAAGGCAGGCATACAAAGATTATTATTTTTACTGCAAAGATCATTAAAACTCCAAACTTGACCGGATCTCTGTTTTGCAAACCACTTACAAACACATGACGACAATCATACATTTTAGCACTTAACTAAACAAGACACACAAAATAGCAGAGGGAAAGTCGTGGTGAAATGATTTGCCAGCAGCAAAAATCAGGACCAAGACTAGAATTCCAGTCTGCTGGATTGTAGTCTGGTAACCTTGCTAGTAGGTCTGGCTTATAAATAGCTTGGTATCTTCTCTTTATCATATTCAGATATTCAGGGTCATGCAACGTCAACTGCTTGTTGACATCTTTTTCTTATCTGTTCAACAAAAGTTCTAAAACTTTTCCTCCTACTGTGCAAGTTTTGCACAGACACTTTGGAGCTTATCATTTAGAGAGGAAAAATAACAAAGTTAATAAACATGAACAAAAAAAAGTAGGCATTTGGGCCCTAATTCACAAAGCTGCTCAGACACTTCAATGCCATCAAAATCAATAGGTGTTAGATGGTAAGTTAATGAGAGCTGGTGACTATATGGCTATAATATAGTAATGACTTTTGGCTACTCTTAATATAAACTCCTGAAGGCATCCAGGCTTCAGATTTTTTTTCCTAAACAAGTGAATTTTCTCAAAGGCAGTTTTTCCTTGTTGTTTAAAGGAACTTTATATTTACTTGAACTTCTAGAATCTGGGAAGTTTAGTCTTCTAATGATCTTTTTCTTCTAGAGAGTGAAAAGTTGTCTTTTGTGTACTTTTTAGGAAGGAACCAGAACATGAATTCTGGTGCTACTCTGCATGCATCATATTTGTCATGTTTCAGAATTATCTCTAATTTTCTTGGCTTCCTCCCCAAATTGCTTTAATCATTAGTCTTTTTCCTAACTACTTCTCTGATATGTGTCGTTACGTGCCTGCCTCTTAACAGCCAGCCTGGGGAAAAAACCATC
Source organism: Phalacrocorax aristotelis (assembly GCF_949628215.1). NCBI lineage: Eukaryota > Metazoa > Chordata > Aves > Suliformes > Phalacrocoracidae > Phalacrocorax > Phalacrocorax aristotelis. Next base: position 11,154,379 of record NC_134277.1, on the reverse strand, counting down.
TCACTGGTATCACAAGGCAGGCGAAGCTACTTCACGGAGACAACGGCATAATGTATTCTGGGACAGCTGGCTCTAATGCCAGCCTCAGATACATCAGGGTGAGTCAGGAGTAATTAGAGCACAATTACTGGTCAAAATTAGGACCATTCACTCTCAGTTCCAGATTTTCTTTGAAATTGGTGTGATTTCACAAAAGTAAGAGAAGCAGATCATTTTACTCTGTAATGAATTTAAACTACCATCTGGAATGAGTTTTGAATCAATACAGGATAGACTTGATTCTTTATCAGCATAACAAAGTATTGTCCTAAGTCTGCTCCTCAACATCAATCCCAGACAAGGAAGGGGAGTGATGCCCACGTACGTGGTTACATATACTACAAGTCCAACAGGACTTGAACAAAGTCACGTGGTGCTGCACATTGATTATACGTCAAGAGATAATTTGTATTGATTGGAACATCTGAGTTCTTGGTAGCTTTAAAAAAACTTCTAGTACATAAATATTTGTAAGATTCTTTTACTTTTCTGTGGAAAGGGAAGAGTTTTAGGCATCTTCGCTAAGTACCGTTAACTTTGATGTACTACCAATATCCTTGTATGACCTACTTCTCATAGCTCTGTCCCATGCTAGAGGATGCTGCAGCTTCATTTGCAATTCAAATTCCCAGGGTAAATTAGATGGATAAATCTTGGTGCCACAGTCCATTGAATTTTACCTAATATTATTCTTTTTTCCTTCAAGAACTTGAAGAGACTATGGTTTTCTGCATTGACTTTCATTATTTTCCTCCAACACATGAATAATTAATGTGGACAACTCTGGACTGTTTAAACTCTTTATTAAAGAAATTACAATGCGTATATAGTAGTGTCTCTTTCATGAGATGAACTTAGGTGATTTTGGCACTTTAAGTAAACATTATCATGTGATTCAAAATTGCACCATAAATGTATGAAGCTGTTTTTCCAGACTCCGAATAATAACAATTTTAAGTGTTTTCAATGTCTAGCAGGCCTCAATGTGAATATGCAGAAATAAACAGATTTAGAGTACTAGTTGGGTCCTGTCTCCATATTTGGAGCTCATCTGTTAAGTGTAGCTCCCAAACCCATGTGTTGTTGTCTAGATTAGAATTACTTTCCTGCGGTAAATGACTGTGGACTATCCCCTTGCACTTCAGACTCCAATGAGTTATACGATTCTCTTTTTTTTTCTTCTTTCCCAAGTTGTTTTTGCCAAGTCCACATGATAATTTACCCAGCTCAAATAGGATCATATGCAACAGGTACTGGCCATACTGCAGTTGTGAACACAAGCATCATCGGTTAAAAGATGTTGTACTCTTTTCTGAATAAAACAGAACAGCAAAGCCAATCATTCCGAAGAGGTCTTCTGCAAAAAATTGTTTCTGCTTTTGAAGTCCTTCCGGGGCAGTGTTGGGAGAGGCACATTACCCCTGAATATTGGGCAATTACTTACTTTTGGAGGCAATATAACTGGATAAGAATTGCTGTGAATTCCAGTTATGTTTTTTCAAGCACCAAGCAGATACTCATAAGATTTTCTGACAAATAATGAAGACAAAATTTTGGTGCTCATTAGAGGAAAATGATAAACATCTCTTTTCCTTTCTTTGATTATGTGAATAATGGGAGTTTTCCCAAAACATGAGGCGTGACTTTAAAGAATTATTTTTTTAAAATGTCACTGAATGTGCATCTGAATGTGCATTCACTGTCACTGAATGGGCATCTCAGAGACTGATTAGCTTCAGATGATGGGACATAAGCTTCTTTATCATGTAAGTGTTTTGGAAAATTTTATCTGAAAGAACTATCTTCCAAAGCACATAACACCCAGACAGGTAGTTCTTATTTACTCTGGCTAATGGTTCATTTCTTCTTTGACCCAGCTTGTCTTAACCCTGACTGAGGAAGAAGGCTAGAATTATGTTACAGTTAGGACTTAGAATTCACTCCATTCTGCAGTTTTGCAAAACAAGTATACAGGAATAGACTGGCAGTTACTGATGGGTAAAACGAGGTTGACAGATATAATGATGACAGTAGTTCTTTCACAGCATAGATATGACAGAGGCCGCTGAACTGCAACGTTTGCTGGTCTATGTGCAAGAATACTGAGGAAGGCTTTGCTGGTAAGATCATACTCTGCTCTATATAAGCCCCATTTTTTAATATCTTTCTTCTACGAGAAATATGAGAAGGACTTGCTGCCGATAGGTTTTGTGGGGAAGCATTTTATACAGGCAACAGCAGGGGAATAATTTCAGGCTGCTTGTTGATATATTTAAACAGCAAAGTGGAATTATTAATTTAGAATAAACGGTGTTCAGCCCTCAAATTCTCTGCTAGGTGCAAAAAAATTTTTGCTTAGGTCACAGTTGCGATTTGAGTGGGTGTTGGGTGATTTCAGTTTACTGCCCATTAAGGAAATTAATTTTAGCAACTGGGGACCAGTAGAAGGTATTGAAATGAAGTTATTAAAGGCCTGGTCTGGATCTTTATATTTTTTATGCCGGTTGTGAGCACTTCAATTCACACTTTCTAATTTTGAAGAAACTGATCATACATTTTGTATTGTAGAGATCTTAATTTTGTCCAAATATGGGCTACCAACACAGCAAAGGTCTTTTGTTTGGGGCTGAGTTCCTTGAGCAAAATCAGATTTGACCCCTCCTGCCACAGTTAATGGTATGATCTCAGTTTTGATCCTAAGAAGTAATAATTTTAATCTTAGTTTTTAAATGCTATTCTTTTTGTACTCCAATAATGGGTTTATCTGCAAATTTTTTCATTTAAATGGGGAGCACGTTAGTGTTCAATGTAACTAAGTACTAGTGGAGGTACTTGTTTGCCAGGAGTATTATACGATGCAAGTTCTTTTAATATTCACTGTGAAGAAATGACAAAAAGGGACACCAAAATACACATTGCCTGTATCAGCCCATGAAATGCCATGTTCTTTCTGAGTCCTTGGGAAACGGAAGTGCTGTTCTGGAGCTTTTCCAGTGATGACCTTTCCCTGTCTCTTCGCCTCATGAACTATTATTATGGCTCGCATCTTCCATTATTCTTAGTAGTGACCTTTCCTCAGTGCTCCTCAGAAGAAAAGCCCTACATCACCACAATCATGGCATTAGTAATCAGATAAGTTAATAGTATTTTCACCAAAAGCAATTCCTTTCTTTAGTGGAGGACAGGCTCAGGACTAATTACATGCAAAAAAAAAAATCTAATCATTTTTTTTCTAAATGCAGAAAGGACAAAGTACCTCCCATACATGGTAAGAAACAGTATCATACATCACGTCATTTTTGTACTATTTTGCCTATGTAGCGCGTCAATCCATACATGTTGAAGGGCAAGTGATATAAAGAAGGTAATTGAAGCATTAATATAGACTGTCATCGAGGCTTCAGGGGCAAATCTTAGCTATAAGTTTAGTAGTGCCATTTTCCCTTTTTGAATGACAACACTATTCTATGGTGAATCATTCTGGCTAGGGTCATATTTCAATATACAAAATTAGTGTGTATGAAAAATGATTGAAACAAGGAGTAATTCCGAGATGAGGAAGTGTTAACACCATACGGTAACACTTATGGGAAATCTTTCCTTACTTTTCTGTGGAAAATTTTCATGTAAGAGATTGCACAGCCGTCCAGTTAAACACTGCAGGGATTTCTTTTGTCATCTTTATGGCTGTTAATTTGGATTACAGTAAGGTCTGCATTCCCCATCAGGGATCAGTGCTTCATTGTACTAGGCTTTGTACAGGCACACAATTGAAAAGAAAAAAACCTGCTCTTGAGAGATTACAGTATTGCAAAAACATCAGGCACCTATTATATTCAAAAAAACATAAGAGGTGGAGCAAAGGAAGAAAGTCAAAGGTCAGTATTTATTGTGCTGTCATATTTTTCTCACTTTCTCTCTTGGGAGAAAGAGCTTCTTTAGGATTATGTGTTCTAATATTGTTTTTGACCAAATTATTTAATTTTCATTCATAGTGAAACTACTGTTTTAAGGAGTTGAAAAACCATCCAAAAGTTCTGAAGTCTTGACAAAATGCCTTTCTCAATGAAGAATATTCTGGATATCCTGAGAACCTATTGAGAAAAAGGGAACCTACTCCACTCCTGTAAAGCTCTGAATAGAGAAAGCAAGACAGAACAAATTCTGCCCCTCTCTTACCTCCTGTCTCTTTAGCTCTTTCCTAGTCAACACACCAGAAGGGAGGAAGATGAGGAATGGTTAAGTGTGCTAAAAGAAGGGAAGTGGAGGGTACCTGTGGAAGTGAGTGAGATGAGAGATCCAGAAATTGCCAGCAATCAATAGCGATAAAAAGGCAACAGACCTGCCATTTACCTGCATGAGTGAAAGGAGAGGGCATGGCTAGGAAGGGTAGTGCCTGAGTACGGCATGCCTACACTTGGGAGAGACAGAAAGGGGCAACTGCATTCTGGTGGTGGAAGAATGGTTTCTTGGAGAGTAGAAGAGAATGGGTGGGAGTTAGAAAAAATACTTCTCAGAAACAGAATGGAAAAGTTTGGAACAAAAAGTAAGAAAGAAAAAAAGGATAAAAATGAAAATTTAAGAACTAGGGCCAGGGAATATCCAAATTTATTAACAAAGTGAATGCCAAAATAAAACTAAAGAAATAGTAGTTGATTTTTCACATACAACTGATAGGATTTGAGTAATATCCACATTACACGTGTACATACACCTAAGGCACCTATAGAACCACAGAGCAGGAAACCAAAAGGAACTCAGTTTAAAATCCATGGTCAGCTTAAAGTACATTTTACCCAGCTGTACCTGCAATTTTATGTAATTCTACACTTGTTATGTATATATGCATGACAGGCAGACAAGGATACGTTGGATAGATCACAGCTTTAGCAGAATGAACAAAGTTTTCTTTTACCTCTATTAGTGAGAAGAATGTGTCTCTCAATCAGAGGACTTCTCCATTCAGTCTTCTGCATAAAAACAGTTTGATCTTTCCTACCAATCAGTTAATTTTATCATTCCTTATTGCTGTTATGCACGCTCTTGATTTTTTTCCAGTTAGTTAGAACTAGCCCAGTTGTGTGAGCTGAGCACTTTTAAAATATCATCCTTGAACCATATTTCTTAATTTTACTATAGGAAAATAAACAGATGCTCTCTATTTAGAGTCATTCACAGGTGGTGTTGAAGGCCCAACAAGACCCATCAGGCATGCCCAGTGTTGGCACACCCAGGTGTTTCCTTTTGTTGTTTCTCTCAGTGTGTTCAGCAGTACTTACCCTTCAAGGTCTCCATACCAGGTAACAACTAAATCTGAAAGAAGCAGTTAAATGTGGAGTGAGCTTTTATTCTAGACTATTAAAAATGCTAATGGTTGTTGGTATACTCTTATTAAAGAAAGCCACATTGGCTAAAACTGTGTGATGTGGTGAGGTTGCTATGGTCTGCAAATGTGAAGAGGCACCACTTGGTTACTTGGCAATTAAATGAAAAGCATGAAAGAAAGAGGTAGAGAACTCCCAAGAGCAGAAGGGATTTAGGAGGTTTGTATTTTCTCAATTTCTGATTGATAAGTATAGGAAGCACTTAGCTGTTCTTGTCTATTGTTTGTTTTCTTGTTTTGATGATTGTAAGCTAATTTTGACAGAGAGGGACTACAGCCTGTTTTTCATCTTGGTTAGTAAAAATGCTTAAAGATTTTGGGTATTCTTAGAAGGAATGTTTAATGTAAGGTTATCATGGGTTGGTTAACTGGGGAAGGAACGGAGGAATCAACACAATACAATCTGACCGATTGGTGGATTGGTAAAAATTATTTTCCTGATAAGTGAATTACTATGGCTTTTTCTAGATGAAGTTCAGGTGACTTCGTCTGGTGCCTTGACTGTCATAACCTTCAGAGGCACCCCTTATAAATCCAAACAGTATATTCCAGTGTGGTTTAAGCTTTCCTATTTTGTTTTTGGGAAAGCAGAACAGTTGTATACCTGATGAAAGGAGGAAGTGAAAAATTTTGTGATTATGTTGTGCTAATTGTCTGAGAGACAGTACTGGAGATGTAGGGTACTGGGAGAAGAAAAGGAGGTAGAAGATTTTGAGAAGCCCTATGGAATCTACTCTCCTGGCTAGTAAAGAATATACTTGTAAATGAATTGTAATATGTAGCATAGATACCTGCCTCTATTCTAAGCAGTCATAGTTCTTCAAAAAAAAAAAAAACCTGAAGAAATTTTGTGTATATAAAAGTTTGTTCAATACAAACAGTCCTTGTACCTGACACAACTTAATAGAACTGCAGGCTACTGAAGTCTGTGTTTGGAAGAAGGGATAAAGTTAGGTATTTATTTATTATTCTTGGCTTCTCTCTAAGGGACGTGCTTACCTTGGTGTATGGAAGTTCACTGTATTGGTTTATATTACACAGCCTGGACTTTTTTGACCTGTAGTGAACTTTACTTGTGTATATTCTTCTGGAATTCACTGTGGTAATTTATCAAGAAGATAGTTTACAAGCACATGATTTACATGAGTAGGAGTTAATGGGCATATACCACACCTTTGCAAACCCTTACACCTAAGAATGTGACAAAAGCACAAAGCTATCCAAGTATACGGGGCAATCCTTACTGCAGTGCTAACTGGATTTTAAATAGCCCCAATATGTGTCAGGGAACTGTTCTTCCTGTACTATGAGATGCACAGCATAGACCTGTGTGCTATGGTTATGTGGGTCAGCTGAACTTCTTGTGGGTGCTGGTGCACCTGTGCACAAGTCATTGCTCCAGCTGCCTTTGTTACTACTGAGATGCGGGGACCGTACAAGTGTTAGTGAAGAGGCAAATCTTTGATGCAAGTAAGAAACCTGTGTTTAAATCTAGATTAAGCAAAGCAATGTATGTGTACCTGTTCAGTTTTAGTCTCCGTCAGCTGCTTGAATAGTTATATGGAGAATTAGTTATTTCAGGGATGGTATATGAAGTAAGATCGGGGATGTGGGGTTTGAAGGTGGTGCATCAACAGTTTATGTTTTGGGAGATGATGTCTGGTAAGGGGTTTGTTTGATAGAAAATGAAATGTAATTTTGATCCTATAAGGCATGAACTGAATGAAGTGTGTTTTGGAGACAGTACCACTTTGCTATTCAGTGGTGACTTATTACCACCATTACTATTAGTAGGTAGATGATATTTAAAATGAAATATGATGCTCCTTAATGTCACAGCAAATAACAACAAAAGATAAATGAGTAGTTAAATTAACATATTGACTGGTTTGGTGAAATAAGCATAATGATCAGCCCTAGCAATAAATAACTTGAAACAAAATATTTTTCAAGGAGTTTCAGAGGTCATTGCCTAGTTTAGAGTAAACAGAAATGGATCTAGTCTGCCATGCATTGACTTTATTAATTTGCTCTCCAAGATAAATTTCCAAGGCTAACTGCATCAGATGCCTTGCTGCAGTGAGCATCAAATAACCAACTACTGAAAGAGATACTAAGCATGATAAAATCAGTTTTCTTTTGTGCTTTTAATGGAAAATATATTGGGGGATAAAGCAAAATGTACCAAGAAAATCAGAGCGCATTTCAATCAGAGTTCTGTACAGAGGTAGTCTGGCTGTTTATTTCTTTGTACCTGAACTTACTCATCTTCTGTCTGGATTTTTCTGCTTCTGAGACTATCAGTATGTTATAGAATGACCTACCTCTAGCAGGTGGCTGTAATCCCAGCTCTGATGTGTTTCAAAATCAGTAGGGTCTGGGTGAACCAGTCATTATTTTCATGTGTAACTCCACTAGAAACATTCCTGGTTGAAACTTCTCATCTGATGCCTTTTGGATCTATAGCACAGCTGCTGCAGGATGGGAAATCAACTGCAAACCTGCCTGTTTTCCCTCTATCACCGGGCACCTTCTACAGCCCTTCATTGGCCATGGCCATTTCAGGCTTCTGGTTTTAGCCCTTTTTGCTCTCTCAGGAAAACAAGGCAGAGAGTTTTAACCAGGGATTTTTCCTAACCATAAAAACTTTTCTTTTAGAAGAGAGAACTTCAAATTTCTGAAAACAGGAATGTTAAAGTATATCTTTCATTTGTCTTGTTTATACTAGCACTTGAAGTCTTTTACCTTCTTTTTTTTTTTTTCTGCAAGCATTCCTTTTTTGAAGTGATCATTACTATGCTTTTAATTAGTGCTCCTCTTGCGCTGTATGCCCTGTGCTGATGTGTTTTGGCTACTGCCTATCATTGTTCTTGCCTTATATTCTTTATGAGTCAATATATAGTTAAGGCATCCTTCTGCTTTGCTGGGTTGGCACCAAGGATGCAAGTGGATATCCTTAGTGAGTTCTCAGATAGTGTTTTAGGTCAAACAGCTGTCCCAGTAACTTGTCTGGAGCAAAATTATACCTATCGCAACAAAAAAGTCACAAACTAGAGTTTGTGGATTGTGTAGATGCCTGCTGTTCTGCCATACTCAGCTTGAAGAAGCCTTTCCTGGCCTAAAACTTCCTTTACCTTTCAAAAACTACTAAATGTGTATCCACAGTTTATTGGTGCATAGGTTACAGGATGAGAGAACACTTTTATTGGTGTGCATATTATAGGCTTTCATTATCTGCTTAAAGTTACTTGTATGTGGCTGTTGCAGGCAGGTGTGGGATAATAAAAGGGCTCTGCTGGTGTTCCATGAGACTTGGTTCATGTAGAAGTGCTTGCTTAGCTCAGACCTACCGCTGTGCTAATAAATCCTGCTGAGAGACGCAGTGTATTAGTTCAGGCTTAATGATGTGCTAATACAGTTACCTGCTGAAAGGCTATGCAGGCATATGTAACTCGCTGTATCCCCCATAACTTTTCTTTTAGTAGGATTAGGACTCAGGTAATTCATAGACAGAGAGTCTTAAGCATTTCAGATTTTGGGTGGTTGTTTTGTTTTGTAATAAGAATAGCCTTCTTAATCCATTTGACTCTGAATACAGATGCTTGTACTCTGTACTTCTGTGGAGATAGACATGGCTGGGGAGAGAGAATTTGCTCCTGTGTTAAGAAGTGTTGAAGTTCCTGGCTGGTTTTTTTGATGTGTAGTGTGAAACTGCTCAAGTCTGCTTAACTTCTGTAACTCCCCGTGTCCATTTATAAACTTAGGGTACTTTCCAGAGAGGCTTAATTGTGACAATATGGCAGTTTCTGTATTCAAAATACAGCCTCATTCCTTGGAGCTTATTTTGTCCTGGCTTTTTATCTTTTTTAGAAAACACAATAAAGAAACTACTGGTTGGGTTGACAGAGTGCATGCTCTTAACAATAGCACACTATTTCACACTGCTTCTGTACTTGGTCCTTGTCCCTGTCCCCTGGTGTGGAGTGACCAGAGCACAAGTGTATCCTGTCCACTTCTCTCGTGCCCCCACAAATGTCACCAGGAGTTCATTTTATTTGAAGCTAAAGGGGTTAATAACTAGTGTCTCATTAGCTGGTTAGGTGATAAAAGCAACAGGGGAACAGAATAATTTACTTCATCTGTGAAGATGTGTAAGTGGGTGAGCTGGGACTGTCAACCTGGATGCAGTTTCTAGGGTGAGGAGTGGGGCTTGTGTAGGAGGGGCCTGTAAAGTAGCATGTTTTGGAACAAATTTCCTGCTTTAAATGGATTAAAAATCCTGGGATATTTTTCATAGGTCTGTGCCGATTTGTCAGCTTTCTGTGGAAGTATCACAGTGTTGGTATGGACAGCTTAATTTCTAAGCCTTTCTCCAAAGAGTTAGTGCCCCTGAGGGTCTAGGCATGGTCTATTATTGCAGTTACTAAATCCAAGCCTAGTTTGAGTAATTTCCTCATCTACCTAGGAATCAATACCTTTTCCTAGGCTTGTCTCATTGCAGTAGAAATATCTTGGGGAAATACCTGATTTCTTGGTGTATATTTTTGTAATGTGTTGCAGTATTACCATGCTGTGGTATAATAATATATTCAAAATTAAGATAACATGAAGTTCCTCAAATTACTAAACCTCAGATTACTAAATGAGACCTGTGCATGGAGAAAACTGAATTCTCAGTAGAGGAATGAGGGTGAAGAAAAACATCAAGGGTTATTCTGGATGTAACCAGTTAATAAGATGTGCTAACCAGACCTGTTTCATGTTCTTGAATTTCTGTGCTGCTCAATTTAGATTCCTAAGGCCTGACTCTTGGTGAGCTTTTAACAGCCTGAGAGGTCTTCAGTCTGCACTATTTATCCACAGTTTGAAACCTGTATTAATTTTTACTTTTCTATTGCGTTTTTAGGCTGCCTGTTTGAGGATGACCTTTGCAAATCTTTTGAAATCTGTGTAAACGGTAAGTCCTGAATGTTTTGTTTGCTCTCTACTCTGTCCTCTGCTGTGTAATTGCTAGTGGTCGATTCAATAAACGAAAAAACCCAAAAATATATATGAGGAGGAGTGGAAAGGAGAAAAAACCAAAAGTATTATGTGTGACTATTCTGGTCAGCAGTTAGGGGAAGTTAAATAAATTTTTAAAAATATATAAATATTCTCTTAACAACATCATATCCTTTTAAGAGAAATACATTGTAACTAAATTAAACACACTGAAATGTGCTAAAATTAATTTGTCTTAATACAGGGTGAAAACTGTTTTGTTATTTTCGCATTGTTCATCGTTTTAAAGGGTGGTGTTGAATAATTATCAGTCTCCTTTTCTTCAAAACGTTATTATAATAAGAAGGTCTCAAAAGAAGGCTACCGTTGTTCTTGATTATGCTGCTTCCTTTTTCTGTGTCTTTACTTGAGCTATGAAAAGCAGCTTTCTTCTGCTCTCCTTCAGAATTTCAGTAAGTCAAAAATCAAACACAAATGAACGAATGAGTCTAATGGAATAGTAGGAATGACTTTTCTGAGAAGAGCTAAAGATTGTTAATGTGCTGTATGCAATCATTTAAACCCTGGTGCAAGACGGACCATATCTTTTGAAGCAATTGCTGGTGTAAAATATGTAGATTTGTAATTAAAAAAACCCCTAATTGTTATACATGATTTTTCTCTTTGTGAATGTATGGCATAAGGAAGAAATCTTGTTTGCCATCAAACATGGGAGCCAATAATATTAATCAATTAATAGATAAAATTATTAATAACCTAATTTAACAAACATTTAAGATGAAATGAAGTTAAATGAGATTATTGTTGAATGTCAGACAAATGCATGCAGGGGAGGCAATAAAAGACACAAATATCTTTGAAGAGTTAAGAGGAATTTAAATAGGTAGACAGTTAGCAATGGTGCATTTATTAACATCTCCAAAGATAATTCTTGTGTAAAATTGTTATTTGAAGTTGTTCAAATAATACAGTTCTGGAGTAACACCAGGAAGGTTAGTGGCAGCTTTCTCCAGTGGTACGTTTTGCTGACTACCAATGATCTTCATTGCCTAGATGTTGTCTTCCCCAATCCAAGTATATTTAATCAGGTTTTATGATAGGCCGCTGTTATAGCTGGCAGATGGTGTATAATGGGAGTTTATGCAACAGATGATAGTGAAGAAATGTATGTACTTTAAGTGATGGCAAAAAGTCTTCAGGAAAGGTGCTCCTATAAAGGTTGCTTCACATCTTCTTGGTCTACCTGTTTTCTTAATTAAAGATGCAGTTTTAAAAAACTCAACATGACTTTCATTAGTGTGCAAATTTAAACTATGGAAATTGTGTCTTTGAATTCAGAATGGGCCTCTTCTGTAGATCTACTCTTATTTTGGCATAACTGTAACTTAAAGAAAGGTCAGTAATGAATAAGCTAGCTGATCAATGATATATCCTAATGGCTGATCTTAAAAAAAAAACAAACAAACAAAAAAAAAAATGCAGGGATTCTGTCAATGTGTTCAAGGTCACTGCAAAGTACTTAATTTTTTTGCACTAACTGGGCAAATATTATCTAGATTGGATTTTAAACGCTGTCCTTGATGCAAATAAAAGTACACCATCCATGATAAAATTAACCGAATCTTTGGAAGATCATACTCTGAAGTACTGAAATACCATCAGAATTTACTTTTTATATGTACCAGAACAGAAAAGGGCTGGTTGCTTCTGAGCAGTCCTTCTCATTTTTCCTGTCCAAACTGCTTCTAGTTCATCTGTATCTCTGAAGTTCTTCAGAAATCCTGATATATTAAAATGTGAGTGCTTTGCTGGATTGAAAGCTTGGGAACTTAGGTCTGTAGGTCACTATGCTCAGGAGCAGAGCTTACTTTGTGTTGCAAGGTCATGGAAAGGTTTGCCTCCTTTTTTTGTCACACAAGTGTGTATTTCTGAAGTACAGTGAGAATGTGGGTAGGAAGCAGCAGTTACTTTTTGGTAGCATCTCTGAAGCATCTGTGACCTGTAGATCTGAGTCTAACTCATGCAGGAAGGCTGATAATTTTGATCTTTCTCTTGGCCTCCAGCAAAGGTAGCTGAAGTGACCGCATTTTCAAAAACGAAACTGGGTTTGCCTGTTGAAGACATAAGTCACTGTCTTTGCTGTCTCATGTTATGTCATCAGCTGGAGACTTCAAGGACTCGCCATGATCAGACTTGTAAAAGCATTAGCAAGGCACCAATGCTGAGCTGTTTCATGCTCTTCTATAACCTCAAATTAAATGACAAGTAAAGAATAAAAAAGGGATGTTAAAAGAACTTTCTATTATTGTTAAAAGCAATATAATCTAGTTGTAAGGTCTGGTATAAACAGCATAACTGTAACAGTTGCATCTCTTACATCTGTTTAGGTCATATGCCATTTTTGTAGGGCAAGGAACCCACTGTAATAATGATTGTTGACTTTCCTGCCACTTTTCCTCATCATATAAAGGTCTCTTTTGGCTTCAGTGATGGGTTCGCGCTTATGTTTGTTTAATAGCTCCAGCAGCATTCATGCAATATTAATTTATTTCCATAAACCTTTTATCAGTTTTCTGAGCTGCACTGACTCAAGTGGTTAGAAAGGAACACATTGTTTCATGTTTATTTTAATGGCATAAGGATACACCAGGCAAAAAGGCTGAGTTACTTTTCCTGGACTTTTTCTTTTACAAAGCTAGAACTTTGCGGGGTAAAGTGGCTTATGTGTCATTTATTTCACTTCGGGTAAATCATTATCTCTATTTTACAGTTGGAGGAACCCATCTGAAATACTTGAAGCTTGAAAGCTTGCAGCTAAAAAAACTTGATATAAAAGGTGGATATGCTTATGAGCCGCAGACCCTAATCTGGCATTCTATAAGCTTGGAAATGCTTGATCCCTAATAAGTGCTGATGAGCTGTTACAGATGCCAAAGGAAACAAATAACAATGTTGAGTTATATAGAAGGGAAAAGAATAATAAAATGAATAGGAATTGAAATGGGGGTGTGTGTAATGACACAGCTGTGGCTAAAGAGGGGTATGGCATTCACACTTTCACATATGGTTTGCTTTCTGGGTTAGAAGTTTACATACGTGGGCAAACTCATTTGCTTATTTTTATTTTCTTAACCATTATGCCTAGAATGTTTTTGTATGAAAAGGAAAGATAAAGAAGCATCAAGAAGGAATTTTTAGATTCTGAGACAGAGATCCTTCACTTATCCTTGGATACTCTTTGTATTTATATATTAAACCTAGTACAGTTGGGTAAGTGGGAATATGTCATGTTCTGTTTTGCATTTTAAGTGATAAGTGAAGCAGTTCATGTAAAACATCAGCTCACATAGCTTCCTTGTTGGAAGGTTTAAACAAACTGGCTCCTGAAAGCAACAAAGACTAGTTCTTACCCTTTCGTATGAAATCAAGCTATTCAATTCTGGTAATGCCACTGGAAAGACATCGTGTGGTGTAGATAAAAGCATTCATTTCAAAATAACCATCCCTCATTGTCCCTGTTTCTGGCTTTATTAAAATGAACTGCTGATTTAGAAGGATGGCATTCTTTAGGTTTAATCTTCAGATATTTTGCTTCAGAAGGAAGCTTTGTCCTGTGTTTTATCCATGTGTGGACACCACAATATCTTTGCTCCTTATCAACAGAGCCTTTATAAATCAGGGCAGTCTTATTTATGAAAGATGTGGCTGCAAGCCTCCTTCCCACGTGAAATCATAACAGGGTTCATGCAGACAAGATCAGATTGTAGAAAACAGCTCTGTGAGGCCAACCAAAAAAGTTAATTAAATACAGTCATTGGCACAGCGTGCATCATTAAGTCAAGCCTCACTAACAACCACTAAACCTCTCTTAGGAAGACATGGTCTAATGTCTGCAGTAGTGTTTGAAGATGCTGTGTTTCTGAAAGGCTGTATAAACAGCTATGCACAGCTGAATCAATATTGCTTTATGTATGCAAGCTGTGCTTGTTAGGAGGGACTTAGGTTAGTATGGTGTGTCAAAGGTGTCCAAGCATTGCAGTACAAAGTCATGAGCCTTTCCAAGTTTGGATGTCTCCAGATAGTTCAGAATATTAATGTACTTTCTTGCTCAGCTACAGAGCTCCTTTAACATTTGGAATACAAGTGATTGCATGTGCTGGTGATGAGCCATAAATGGTAAACATGTGCTACAGATGATAAGGGAGAGGAGTCGGGATCCCTGAAATGGTTTCTTGAACTTAATGTGTTATGCTTTGAGGTTTTCCAGATCATTGCCTGGCAGGATGGGATTACAGAGGGAGATGCACCTCAGCATTGTTTAGCTAACAGATGTCTGTAGCTACATCTGCATTTGCAAGGCACTGCTCTAACAAAAGCTATCGAATTTTTGTCAAATTACACTATAAATCTGTGCCTAAGCTTTCTGAAGCTTTTCAGGAAGCATCAGCACTTGTTATATCTAAATTCAGGCTTCTGAAGAGTAATGCAAAGTGGTACCTCTACATACTGTTGCTTTATTGTGTGTTCAGATGATTTCTGTGCTTTCCAAGGATGTGGGAATTCTTTACAAGTAGCTGAAGTCCTAATGACCCCTAAGAGGTAAACCTGGTGTTGTCATTTCTAACCTGGATTCTGATGTAAATGGGAATACAGGTATGTTTGGAGTAAAAGTCCCATCAACTATTTAAATATAATGATTTACTGTCAACGGTTCTTCCATATCCATTCAGGGATATCATAATTTTTTTTTGTAAGAGACTTATTCAAAGCATATTTTAAAAAATCATGTCAGAAGAACGTCAGAACCTGGTGTGATACTCAAGAAGGGGTGAACTTTACAATTATACAATGGTAGATTTTATTCTGAAAACCCCCATCTTCAGAAACTTCATTCAGCTGAAATCAAGGGTGAGTTAACACCTAAATACTCCTGAGAATCTGTGGTTGTGAGCATGGTGCCTTAGTTATTAGGAATATTTTATCTATCTAAAAGAGTTCATACACACCCTTTGAAATAATTCTGTGGAAATAAACACAAAGATTAAAATTTGCTCACATTTTTCTCCCTGTACGTACTTGTTCTTCATTAGGTTATGTGACAGAGTCATGTAATAGGAGCAAGTAAATAATACAGATTTTGTCTGGGAGGAAGACTGGTTTCCCATTAGCCTGCACGCTCCCTCGTGTTCTCTCTTGCTTCCCCTGGTCTTATGAAGCTCTATAGACACCAGTATTAATGACAGTGTGAGAGCTGGATTAATGAGCAGAAGAGATGTTGCAATGCAACTTTTGTTGTGAATGGTGATAACACAACGAAAGGTAGCAGGAGATGGTGACAGGAGGAATTTGAGAGTTTCTCAGCTCTGCTCCACCCCACCGTGCTGCTGCATTCCAAATAAACTGTACCAGCTCAGTTTCTAAACTACAGGGGTCTGGTTTGCTACTGAGTATACACAGCGTTCGCCAACAGGAACACTTTAAGCAACAGTGCTGAATGATTCTGAGCTATGTGAGGTAAAAGCACTGTGGAAAAAATAACATTTTAGTTTTACCACAAGGTTAAAAATGCCAGTGCAGTGATGACTTCATCTGCTTTACCTTCTTTTGCTCATTAATCCTTATGGTGCTTTTTTTTTCTCTCTCCTTGAAGAAAAGTCCCATTTATCTTCAAAATGATCTATTTGTGTTTGTCTCGGTGTGGTGTGAAAATAGTTACCTGTGTGATAGTCAGGTAGAGGCATCTAGCACAACTGGCATTAAAACGAGTAGTGATCAAAGGTGAAGTTACAATCTTCTCCATAGAAAAAGATGCTTAACATGATAATGCAGCTATGGATATCCACCATCCCAGCTGTCAACAAAAGCTTTATTGTGGGTTGGGTTTTTTTGTGTGTGTGGAGAATCTCAAGATGTAGCTCCTGCAGGGCACAAAACCATTACTCAGGACTTCACTGACAGCCTCCTATCCGGCACCAAGTGAGAGGAGAGTATGTACAACCATAAATCTACCACTAGCCGTAGGTAATCCTTTATATTCCTGTGTCCTGTGCTAGTAAATAAGTCTTGGAACTGCAGAGTGTTCTAGCGTGTTACTTTGTGGACAGACTTCTTTGTTACAGTTCAGGCAAGAATGCTGCTGTGTCGTCATATGGAAAATTCTGTTTCTATCATAGTGTTGTGACTTGTGGTAGTGTATTTTCTTGCACCAAATATCAGCATTGTGTTTCACAGAACCAGAGCAAGCACTGTAATTAAAAATCAAGAAGTCTGGTTAAAAGATTCTACTTAACCACCTGTAGGCTGGGGCAGGGGGCAGGAGGGGACTAGATCACGGGAGCATAAACTTAATTATCTAGTATCTCTCTCTTTTTCTTACCCAAATCATATATTTGCAGTGATAGTGTAGATGAGTGTCCAGAATCTAATGTAATGATCTGATATTAAAGAGGATTGAAATTCTAGAATTTTTGGTTTTATGCTTTTTTAAAATATTAATTCTCAATTGAATATTTGAGTTGATAGGAAGTCTTCACTCTTAAAAGCTATGTGTGTGTTTGTTAGAAAAAACATAGAAATCCTATTTGTCTGCTGCTTTTTGGAACTTGTACTAGGCAGGATACATAAAATTTAGGGTAACTTTGAAAATGTGTTATACTAGCATATTAAATGTTTCCTGAAAATGTATCTGGGTATTTGAGATATTGTCTGTTTTCACATATGTTATTAGTGTGTGGTGGACCCCTTCATTATCTCTTTTTGGGTAAGCTATGTAGGAGTTGATGGCACATCTGCTGGGCATGTTCAGAGCTGTTCCATATTTAATTACTTTATTATACAAAAAAAAATTAATGTTTGGGAGACTATGGAAAAGTACAGCCCATTTGAAAAGAGGCATTAGGGAGTTTCAGTAAAATTTGTGCCCGATGAATCATAAAACATAAAAGCCTGAAAAGGACAGCGTGGTCTGTAGAGAAGAGAACGCCAAGGGATAATGTTCTGGCAATGAGGTGGAAAGCAAATGAATCCTGATTTGGAGTGACACTGCAGCATTGTGCCTCTGCTGAAAATCCATCATACTTTCCCCCTTCCTTGTGTCAAGGGGCATTCGGAAACGTTATGGCTTACTTCATGATTAAGATGTCTGGATTGTGGCTTTTGAGAAAACAGAATAGGCAGGTTTTTTCTTTAAAATTTTCACACCCCAAAACCCCCAAAACTAAAACCTGCATAAGTGTATTTATGAACAAAGAATGGTAATAAAAATTGTCAAAGTAAAGGAGATGTGAAATGGGTGAGCTGGCAGTGACAGCTACACAGCCATATTGCAATTATTGGGCAACTCCATATTTGAATGAGATTATTTTTTTTTCTGGTGTTAAAAGAATAGCTTCTGCTTAGCATATTGATTACTTATGAATGTGTAACTCCAAAAATGAAGTGCATAACTTTGGATCTACTTGCTTATTTTAGACTTCACCTAATCTCTTAGATGTGAAACTATATTTGCTTTGTACCCCTGAATATCAATAAGTGAATACTGTCTCTGTGCAGCAGTGGTTAACTGGGTCAATCAGATTAATTATTATGATTAATTATCAGGGTACTTTGGTAATTAACAAAGGCATTGATGAGAGTGTCTAAAAGAGGATAGACTAGAAAACTTTGAACACGTTTCATACCTGAGAAAAATATATGCTTTTTAAATAATCACGCTGCTGTATATTTCTTTTTGAAAATTGCAGTAATCCTGTCTAACAGTACATATGCTTAAAACATGGGATCATGAATCAGATTCGGGTCCCATGATTTGGAGGACTATGACTGTGAGAACAGTGACTTTCCATTTGTGAACACTGAAATTGTAAGGGACCAGCTGTACCCGCTGAATGTTCACAAACCCATGGGACCTGCTGGGGTTCATCCCAGGGTACTGAAGGAGCTAGTGGATGTTATGGCAGGACCCCTCTCGATCATATACCAAAGATCTTGGGAGTCTGGAGAAGTCCCTGCTAACTGGAAGTGAGCCAGTGTTATTCCAATCTACAAGAAGGGTGTGAGGGAAGACCCAGGGAACTACAGACCTGTTAGTTTAACCTTGGTTCCTGATAAAATTATGGAGAAGATTATACTGGGTACTGCTGAATGGCATTTAAAGGATTAATGCAATCATCAGGCACAGCTGACATGGGTTTACAAAGGGACAGCCCTTCTATGATAAGATTACCTGCCTAGTGGTTGAAGGTGAGGTGATGGATGCAGTTTTTCTGGAGATCAGTAAGGCTTTGGATGCTGTGAGGGACAGTGTCATTCTGGACAAGTTGTCCAGCTGTGGATGAGCAGGTTCACGGTGTGCTGGGTGAAGAATAACTGGCTGAAGGGTAGAGCTCAAAGGGTTGTAGTGAATGGGGCTACATCTGGCTGGTGACTGGTCATCAGCGGTGTTCCTCAGGGTTCAATTCTAGTGCCAGTCCTGTTCAATATATCTGTCAGCTATCTGGATGCAGGAGTTGAATGCACCACTAGCAAGTTCGCTGGTGATACCAAACTGGGAGCTGCCGTTGACTCTCGTGAGAGACAGGAGGCCTTACAGAGGGTTCTAGATAGATTGGAGCATGGGCTATGATTAATGGGATGAAATGGAAAGCATGTCCTGTGAGGAGTGGCTGAGGGCTTTGGACTTGTCTAGTTTGGAGAAAAAGAGGCTGAGGGGTGCCCTCATTGCTCTCAACAGCTTCCTGAGGAGGCTGTTGGAGAGGGAGGTGCTGATCTCCCTGGTATCCAGTAGCAGGACACGTGGGAGTGGTTCAAAGCTGCTCCAGGGGAGGTTTAGGCTGCACATCAGGAAGCATTTCTTTTCCAAGAGGGTGCTCAAACACTGGAACAGGCTTCCTAGAGAGGTGATCAATGCCCCAAGCCTGACAGAGTCTGAGACACTTGGACAATGCCCTTAATAGCATGCGTTAACTTTTGGTCAGCCCTGAAGTGGTCAGGCAGTTGGTCTAGATGGTCATCATAGGTCCCTTTCAACCAAAATAGTCCTATATTCTATATATTTTCAAAATGTACTAATTTTACAAGGCTATTAATGAATGACTCTTGACTACTCACTCTGCATTTTCTTGAGTGTGTGGGAGGCAAAGCTGTAAATTTCTTAAATGTCTCCTGAATAATGTCTTTTTGGATGTTTCTTTACAGTTTCAAGTTTCTTTGTGCTCAACATGCCATACCCCCCCGCCCCCTCTTTTTCTTTTTTTCTTCAAAAGTTCTGTCAAAAATCCTCCCTGTTTTCTGGCCAGATGTGCATCGGTTGACTGCTGTTGCATTACAATAATCATTTGAAGAACACCTTTTTGTTGCTGACTTCATAGCATTTGGCAAGTACTAATAGGTTTTTGATTCTTAATCTGCCTTTAGACAGTAAACTTAATAGGAAAAAAGTTATTTATGGTTTGCAGTGGGGAATGTTATGGTCTTGGCTAAGTAAAGTCTCAAAGAATGTGAGAGAACTGAGTAGCAGAACCTTATGACTTGGAGCACCTGAAAGCATATCTGCATCAGCACAGCAAAACTGGATTACAGTTTCTGCAAGACACAGTGACTTTATTGTCTGATGATAGCTTGGGTGCAAAAATATATTTGGTAAGAAATACCATCCATGTTGTCACATAAGAAGCTAAGGAGGAGGGAATTAATTTACAATATTCTAAACATGAGATGCAAGCTCATATGCACATGAAAAAACCAAATATTTATTATATATGTGAAAATAACTTTCAGTGACTGATTGTTCTGAACAGATGAACTGAGTAGATACAACATTAGCTTTTACTTTTTTATTTTCAAATAAATAATGTAGGAGTTTTATCCCAAGTCGTGTACATATTACTGGAAGCCCTTAATTTGGACTGGATTGGGTCCAAAGTAGAACATTCATCTGAAGAGCTAGAAAATATATAGCTTCTCTTTATTCTAATGCTTAGAATAAATACTCTGAAATAAAGAACAGTGACAGGTTTTTTGTTCTATGTCCTCATTTAATGCATAAGAACAATCTGAAAGTGAGCTAATCATAGTACTGTTGATTAACAGGTAAAGACCTGTTAATGAAAAGTCATTCTCCATTACAAGTAACTTGAAGCATTTAAACAGTTTTCTTTCATGCCCTACAACTTCCATGGCAACAGCAACAAAAGTGGCTCTAGGGGTAGAACAATAAATACATTTTATGGTCCCAACTATTATTTTAATTTCGTCCTTTACTTAAACAGCTTTGGCTGCTGCTCTGCAGAAGTTGAGAAGTATTTGGTTGCTTTTGCTGCTGTGTCAGCATGTTCCTCTATTGGCCCTTAGGTAGGGTCAGCATGATTTAAGAATGTTGGTAACAGTGGATGTTAAGGTAGAGTAAGGGCATGCAATGTTCAATGTTTGGACTCTAAACTCTTCAAGTAAAGATGCCTATCAAAAGGACAGTGTTTTGGTTTGTAATGTAAAGCAGCAAACACTGGGGTTAATACTGAATTTGCAATATTATGATAGGGTTGAAAATGTGTACCCAATTTATTCTATTTAATCTTAGCCCTTTTCAGAATGTATTTAATCTTTCAGTTATCTCACTGACTCTTTCAGAGATTAGACTGTATAGTCTAACATCATAGTTTTTTCCTGGAAGTAACAGGACAGGTATGATTGTGAACCATTGCACGTTATGCAACTTTTCAATGGCAAGAACATCTTTTGTTAGCTGTTTCTACCTGTTGTTGAGCTGTAATTGATTATTTCTCTATGGTGAACTCTATAACAGATAAGAAAGAGGTGTCTTATCCAACCAGAAACTATATAATATGTTGGTGGGGAAAGAAAAATTGGAGAATTGAAAACTAGTGAGACCTTCTGTTGTGGTTTAGCCCCAGTCAGCAACCAAGCCCCATGCAGCCACTCACTCACTCCCCCCCGGTGGGACAGGGTAGAGAATCAGAAGAGTAAAAGTGAGGAAACTCGTGGGTTGAGATAAAGACAGTTTAACAGGTAAAGCAAAAGCTGAGTGCGGAAGGAAAGCAAAATAAGGAATTCATTCACTCCTTCCCACGGGCAGGCAGGGGCTCAGCCATCTCCAGGAAATCAGGGCTCCATCACACATTATAGTTACTTGGAAGGACAAATGCCATCACTCCAAATGTCCCCCCCTTCCTCCTTCTTCCCCCAGCTTTATAAGTGGAGCATGACGCCATATGGTGTGGGACATCCTGTTGGTCAGCTGGGGTCACTTTCCCAGCTGTGTCCCCTCCCAGTCTCTTGTGCACCTGGCAGAGCATGGGGAGCTGAAAAAGTCCTTGACCAGTGTAAGCGCTACTTGGCAACAACTAAAACATCTGCACATTATCACCACTGTTTGCAGCAAAAATCCAAAACATAACCCCATACTAGCTACTATGAAGAAATCTAACTCTATCACAGCTGAAACCAGGACACCTTCCTTCATATTTTTTCTTTGGCCTGTAGTCCTCTCGTTTGACTCTACATCATGCTGCTGTATCTGTATTCCTGTGATATTCAGATAAAATAATATTGGGATAGATTGACAATTAGATGGATGCTTGTTTGGATGGTATCATTGCCAATAGTTTTGTGGCTTCTTGGACACTTATAGAAGACAACATGCAATACACAGTCACAGTGGAGGCAGTTTAAATGGATTGTGCATTTCCAAAGTTAACTCAATTAGTTTCCTTTGGAGGTGGAGTGCTTTTGGGGTGGTGGCATTTGTTTTGTTTTTAAATTTTAATTCATTTTCTACATTTAAGTAATAAACTTGATTGTTTCTTGAGTTTATTTTGATGTTAAAAAAAAACCAAAACAACCCAAACCCCTACATCTTTCCAAGTTTTAATAGTCATCTGTTAGTCTTCTGATTTCATCTCTCTTCTTAGGATATTGTTTCATTTCCCTTCAGTGTTTAATTTTCAAATTTGAGATGTAAAGATCTATTAGACTTCTACAATAATTAAGATTTCCTACTTCTCTTTACTGACAGCCTACCTTCATTTTAATGGAATTTTGCTGATGGATTATGCTGGGTAATTTGATGGAACAAACTGTTCTTTCACTGACAGTAGCTATTAGAAAACTTTCCCCTTGAATTTGTACTTATAAGTTTGATTGCTTACATGTATTTTATGAATTACTGTGATCTAAATATTTGATTCCTAAATGAGGTAAAATTTTTTAACCCTTCCACTTTTTTTCTTAGTTCAAAAATTTCTGTGAATAATGGTTAGATAAAAATAGGCCAATATGTTCAACAAAACATAGGATAACATAGGATAATGTAATGCTTAATAGATAAACTAATAGTTAAGAAATATCAGTCCTATTCCATGTCTCAAAAATTTAGCATAACAAAATTAAAGCAAATAAAAATTTAACTTTAGATGCCAAGGTTCAGCTCAGTGTTTTTGTTAAGTGTTTGAGGTTGAGTCTAATACTAATATTTTTTTTTCTTTTAGTAGATCAGTCACTGTTTTAAATAGGGTCACTCTCTTTGCCTTGAAAGCCCAAGGGGTAATCCTTCTGCCCTCCAGTTAAAACTCACCCATTCAAGCTCCTGAGTCAGAAATTATTATAACTGAAGAAATTAAAATCTCTGAAAGAAGCTTGTGTAGAAGGCAGTCCCTGTTTCACTGGAGGGTTGAGTGCTCAGTGGCAAAGGGATGATGGGCATGTTTAACACTGCAATACAAATTACAAATCCATGTTCACTAAAAAGGTTATCAACCAGTTAGTGTCCATTTCATGTCGCTAGATCTAATGCATTGCCAATTAGAAGTCATTCCTTCTTGCTGGGCTTTATTCCAAATTATCTAAAAAGAGATTTATACTAGCCCCCAGAAGTGTTTTTTGGTTTTCTGTTTGTTTAGGTTTTTTCCCTAATGAATTAGGTTGTTGAGTAAAATTGCTTTGTTATTTACCCTCCACAAATAATGCTAAAAAAAGATTTACAGGTTTCAATGTATTTTGTTGGCATGGTGAATTGAAAATAAGTTATAGCTGAAATAGAGTTTAACAGCGTATTTTAGAATGGAAGGCATCTGCAGTTTCAGAAAGGTTATTCCATGGCAAAAATCTGTAGAAAGAATCAGTCTACCATAAAGAATCCTTTTTTTCTATCTGCAGACATCTCTTGGCCAGCACGCATTAACTAAAACTCTAAGGTCTGGAGATGCCATGCTCTCTCGGAGCTGCAATGGCTTGCAAAATTAATATGATGGTTCCTTCCTGCCTTGCTTAAACAAGCGTCCCACAAATGCAGATCAGCTTGCTCAAATAATACCTTATGATTTCCCCCCAGTTATGGGGAGAATAACTGCATTACTTCATCATTGATCAAAGGAAATGATAGTTCAGAATTCTAGGCTAAGGGTTTTTATTATGTTTCATTCGCGTACAGTAGTACATGAGTAAATATTTCCCTTTTTTAATCTGAAAGTTTCCGTATAGATACAAACGGGAAATGGGCATTTGTTAATTAAGCTGCAGTAAGTACAAATTTCAGTGCCATTACAAGCTGCCTTTTTAGAAACCATGACAATGACATTAAGCATTTGCTAAACAAAATCTGCTCCTGTATGTCATGCAGTTTGCATCCTGTTTACTATTAAGAAGTTGTTGGCACAGGCAGAAGATGTTCTGTTAAAAACAATAAATAAACTGACTTTTCTTGGTCTGAAATTGGCTGTTTTCAGAAGTGGAGGTTTAGATGGAAAAAGAAGAGGAGGCCATAAATAGGGTTTTTTCCTACCTGTTAATGCCTATTTTCCTATGAGCTGGTGCTTGTACACCAGCTGTTATGATTGCAGGGAGCTGCAGGTCACCTTATTATGTGAATGAATTATGTTCTCTGCATTTTCAAGCAGAGAAATACTTTCTAACCGTGTGAAAATACAAATCTGTTCCATCCTTACAAGGAGACATTTATAAAGGTCTCCTGTAGGACATGGACCATGGTTTCAGGTTCCTGTCTGCCTCTCAGAGGTGGCAATGTTATCTCTTTCTCCTAGAATAGTGACCTGGAATAATCTCTGCACTCCCCATGGCACCCAGTCACCTTGCAGTAACATGGGGAGGAATCATGCAGCCAGGAGAAGAGTACAAAGGGATTTGATCCTGTTGCATGGAGCTTGGGATGTTCACTTGGATGTCAGTACATACACTACTAGAGAAAGCTTTTAGATAAAAAAAAAAATAAATTAAAAAATCCAGAGATAATACCAAACCCCCTGAGGTTGCAAATTGTAAGTAATTGCCTGTGAACTGCCTCTTGTTTTCAAAGTGCTGCAAAACTTAGTGCCATGCTCAGTTCATATCCCCATGACTGTTCTTTATGTAGTTTCAACTATGCAGGAATTGCTCTGCAGTTTGTGAAGCCTGAGCTGACTTTTTTGCTGGAAAAAATAGAACATCATGTCTCTATAATCAATGACAGTCGAAAACCACTCCATTAAAGGAGAAAAAAATGCACACTGTGAGAAAATTCATCTATCTGTTGTACAGAAAGATGATTATGATGATATGTGAGGTTTTCTTTGTGGAAAATACAAATTAATGTGGGTCATTGATTTTTAAAAAGCATTATCCTTTGCTAGACAAGGAGATTTTGTAGGCAGTCTAACATACTTGCAGAAGAGCAGAGCCATATGTCACTGCAGCAGGGTTGTCCTTTGGCTTGAATAAACTGAGAATGTGAAAGATTTTATTGCTTTGGGTGTTAATAGTGGTTGTAATCAAGATGAAACAGAATTATCTACAATGTCAGTGTGGGAGATACTGCAGCTGAAGTGGCAACAATTTCATGGGGGAACAGATCGATTTATTTCTACTTGTTTACTGTCTGTGCCCGTGAGCCATGCTGGCTGCACAGCTGGATCTGTGCTCTGCAGGGGTCTGAGAGCGCTGCGCACAGAGCGGCTAACTCACATGCCATGAGCAGCTTCTCAGAAATGTCTTATGCAATTGCACTTGAAGAAACTCTGAATAGTATTGATTAGGGGCCATTTTTATGGAAGGTGGAAGAGAATCTGAGTGGGGCTGTAACAACTTGTAATTTCATCTTTTGCTGTTAACAATCTCTGAATCAACTTCAGACTCAACCAGAGAACGCAGCCCTTTGTGGCAAGGCTGAGAAGATGATGATGAGGTATTCTGACTTCAGCTGCTCCTTACAGCAGCTTTGGGGTGGGGGACAGGGCCAGCAAAAGTAGTGGTTTTGTCTTTCAGATGGGCCACAGTAAGCTGTTCTCTGGAGCTCCTCAACTCAGTGTTGTTTTTCCTCATCCAGCCACGCTGTATTAGAGCAGAGTCTGACTGTGACCTGACACCTTTTCTCCCTGCCATAGCCTGGGATGCCTTGTGTGAGCAGCATTTGCTGCTTGAGGGAAGGGAAGATGATATTTTTTGCAAATCGAGTGTGGGGATGCTGAATGGGGGAAGAGATGCTTCAGGACTGTAGAGGGTGCATGGAGGCATGTCAGAGAGGGAGGAAGTAGTGAGGGAATCCCAAAGGTGGTAAAAGACTGGGGATAATACCTTGGGTCCACCTAGCCCTTCTTCCCATTCACTCCCTCACCCTTCCTTCCCAGGGTGTCACCAAAAGTGAAATTTAGTTTTGCCTCCATTGCTGAGGGTTCTCCTAGGCAATGAAAGGAGCTTCAGAGTTGGGTGAGGAGAAGACATGACCCTGGGTACTCTTCTGAAAAGGACACATATGGAGAAAGCGTGATGGTGGAGGGGTGTGGAGTCACTGCAAATAACTTTTATTTTTGCTTCATCAAAACCAGGACAAAGAAGCAATTTCTGTTGGACCAGGTGCTCAGATTAACTTGCATGTTGTCTTCTGCAGCAGCCAGGTGGGTCAAAAGCACAGAAATTGTTTAGCCTACCAGATTACCAGATCCCTACAGAGAAACCTTGGACGTTGCTTCCACTGACACTCTCTTATACCTCCGCTTGCATCCCTAAATCTGTTACTAACCCAAATGAATATTAATGTCCAATATTTATTCTTTAGATTCATAGGAGCCCTCCACACATCTTACCGTGCTAGGTCTTGACCTCTGAGTCAAGTGTCAGAGTATATTAGTAGCTTAGGGGTTTCTAAAAGCTTACATGAACCTGAGATGTGTAACATTTTGGTAAAGCAACACCTCACCAGACATTTCAAAGATAAAACAGTAAAAAATAGTAGTTAATGAGAATTATTGTATATATTCAGAAATAACTTGTCAATACTGTTTGCTGTAGGCATACTTTGACTTTCATATTATTTTACATTTTAATCAATAATTTAGTATAGCTTAAAAATATAACAAATATTATTTTTATTGTCTTTTTAAAAGAATATTTACTTTTAAAATTGGAAACTTGCCTCTTTTTTTAATGGGGAAAAGTACAGTGCTATTGGGGAAAAATAATTGAGTTGGTCCCTAATTTTATTCTATGAATCATTGTTTGCTCATTTGCATTAAGAGTGCTTGTGTGAAGAAAAAGCTAAAAGTCTTGGCTCACTTGAGGAGTGAGTTAGCTTCAGTGCCAGAGCTTGGGAAGATAATATAAAAGATGGAGACACATAAGGCGAAGGAAGTATTTTCCTGAACCTTCCGTATTCTTTTGAGGCCCGATAACCTTATTGTGAGAGAATACGAAGTATGAAAAAATAGAAAATTAAATTCTTTGTCTAAAGTGATAGCTTATGAAAGAACATGTCAGAAAAGTCCATAAGACATGGCACTTGCATGGACATCCTTTGTGTTCTGAGAGTTCCTTTTTTTTAAAAAAAGAATTCCCTCCCCCCTGCTCCCATCAGGCAAAAAAGCGCAAAAATACTGTGATGGGCTGTATTTTTCTCTCACCTTGTATTTTGAGTAGTTGAGAGTCTCTTTGTTACCAGTGCTGAATAATGCCAGTAGGCAGGTGTAGCGGGTTAAGATATCTGCTGTCTCTATTAATGAGTATAGCTGTCTTTAATGGGTTTAATTTATTACCATAGTCTTGCCCTAACCAGCAGTGGTTCAACAGCAGCTGGATGAATTGGCTAATCTCTAAATCCCACTATTTGCATTGCCTGATGCATTTGCTGGGTCCCTAAGGTAGGATGAAAGGTGCTAGCAGTGTAGAGCTATAAGCTGGATTGACAGCCCCACGATATCAGGGTTGTGATTGAAACTACTGCAGAGAGAAGCATAACTGGAGCAATGCAATCTGTGATTCTGCAACAATACGTTGCTTAAGTAGTACTGTGATCTGTCAGGGGTTGGTGCCAATGTGGTGTTGTGGATGGGTGCCATAATGGCAGCTCCATCAATGTTACAGGAAATTCTGAATAAATGGATAAAGCCAGGTGCCAAGTTCTACTCCAGAATTACCTAATAGCTGCCTTTGTGTCCATCGTTATTTCAGTGGCAGACAACGTGAAACTGGTAAGCAGGAACATTACAGAGCTAAATTCACTACTCTGACAAGTTTTACTCTCTTAAAAATACTTCCTTACTCTGAGGTGAGCTTGAGTAACAATAGCATGGCATAGAAAGTAGCTTTTAGTACTGGATTTCCAATACTTCATGTATGTTCTCTTTTTGCTCCTGTGAGATGATTGAATTATCAAATGTAGCGGCATTATGTATGATAGAAAGGAAATCCAAAGAAATTGTCTTGCCTGAGATTAGTCCGGGAGCTAGAAGTGCTAGATGATTTGCCATATATTCAGCCATGTACTTTTTTTCTTGTTCAAATTAGTTGTCAGAGAATGGAAGAGAATTGGTGAAATTGGTGAGCAGTAATAAGGAGTAATAGCACGATGGGGTGTGGAAAGCTGGTGGATTTAGGACTGGTTTTTGTAACAGGCAACAGAGGTAGCAAAGAATTCCATAGCTGCAGAAGATTCAGTTAAATTGATAGAACTGGCAGATACCAAAGAGGAGAAAGAACAAAACCATAAAGACTTAGAAAAGTAATTAAAAATGGCAAAGTTCTGCTATATTTATGTGAACACTTGCAACTTTGCAAATCTTTGCTGTTCAGAATGATTCAGCATCAACCAGAAGTGGCAGCAGTGACTGTTTATTGTTTGCTTAAAAGTATTTGGGTTCTCTTAGTAAGGCCACTGTTATGTCAGGAAGAAGTTTGTAAATTTTCTAATGTCTTAGAAGTAACTTGTTGAAATGCAATTATTTTTTTTGTGGCTTGCCATCTGTCTTACAGTAATGTTTGTGTACCTGTAAGCAGCATAAACATGGTCAATTGTGATGTGCAAAAAGTCTTAAAACTGGTATCAGTGCTCTCCTACCATATGAAAGGAAAGGTGAAATTATGTTTGTGTTACCCATGCCTGTGATACAGTTTCTACAGGTTTTGAAAACTCACAGGCTTAAAATATGCTCTTACCTGAACAATAATAAGATACTATGGTCTTGGGCCTGGTCTCAGCATATACAGCACTCTCAAGTCCATCTTGTTTGTGCTGTTGTGGGCTCTGCAGCGGGCATTAGGATGGAGAGAGTTGCCTGTTGGGCTGGAGATGGGCTAGACACACCTTATGCAAACCTGTCCTAGCCCTCGGCATGTGCCTCTTACTTTCATTCCAGGAATAACCTGGGTCCAGCTGAAGTAATCTTCTTGGTGCATTCAGGAAGCCTTGAGCATATGTCAGAGCCAGTGTCCCCTCTGCCACTCTAAACAGGTGGCAGGAGGGAGCAAGGTGTTTCCCCAGGCTTTCATCCTTCGGTTTGCATGGAGAGAAGGTGGAATAACAGCCATTATTAAGATCTTCTGCTTGGCTAGAGAGAGTCATGTTGATGTTGGACAGATGAAGTTTGCATGTGACCTTTGTGTAAATACAAAATGGTCAGCCAGAGGCCATGTTGTAATGTCCTATATGCTAACCTCAAAAATCTGTGAGCACAAAGCGAAGGGATTAAACCCAGTTTATGGAGTGTCCCATCCTTTGCGCAGCTCCGTACACCGCTAAGGATCTCTTCCTAGAGGATCAGAAAATCCATAAGCAGGAGCACAATACACATCTTTGCTCCAGAAAAGGGCCTTCTCTCCTCCTGACCCAGTAGAGGCCCAGACTCGCAGCCCATCACTGGGTATGGTAGTCTGATTGCCAGGTGGGTTAAAATTTGTATTGGAGGTCTGGTGGCTCGAGGCATGAATTTGGCTGGTGAAGTTCCTCTGGGGTTGTGCCTGAGGCTGGGCTGCTGGTGGGAGGTGTCTCACAGCCCTGCGTGATCCCTGCCATGCTGGTGATGTGCCTTTGTGAAATCCTGCTGTGGCTGGAGATGTGCCCACAGTATGAGGCCATTGTGTGGATATTTCCCCAGCCCCTTCAGTTAAGAACAGAGCAGTGTTTGGGTTTTTTTTTTTTTTAAACACAAAACTGAAAACCTCCAAAAAAAGACTTTTGCTCAATGTGCTTTGGGGCCATAATTTGGACCATAACTCTTAACTACTGATAGTCAATCATTATTTCCCTTTTGGGGGACAGTTCCAATCCTTTTCTCTTTACTCAGGTTTATTTTGCTGTAGTAATGACAGATGCAGAAAAAAGGAAGGTTCCATTTTCAGACAGTCCAGGGGTATGCAGTGTTCACATTAAAGAGTATGAAAAGTATGGCTTTAACAAACAAATTTATTTTTAAAACAGGAATTATAGTAGTACTCGGTATCAAGAAAATGTACAGCTAAAATGACTTATTTTATAATAAACATATGGAATAATGGTTATCTCTTATGTGACGAGAGTATTGTCTGGGGAGTAGTTGCAGCAGCAGAGCTAACCTGTTTGCTTTGCAATTTTCTGACCTGCTTATTAGATGACATTCTTATTAAACAGATGAATTTATATGAGAGGTGTTTAGGGGGACTGTTATGGATCTGGCAGCACTTCGGTTTTAAATGTTTTATGAATATATGCAAACATTATTTTAATCAGCTGCTCCTCTTGGTCAATAATAGGGAGAATACAGCCTTATATGATCAAAATGTTATGTTTTATTTGATGTTTACATGAGAAATAGTTGCAAATAGAAGTAGGGAAAACCTAAAAGTGCTAAAATACATCAATTTTATCCATAATTAAAAGCTTGTACTTTTCCATTATGCATTGTTTAACAGTTTATAATATTTTTCTGGAGAGTAGTAGAGGGGAAATGTTTCAGCAAAATGCAATGTTTTGCATAATTATTTGAGGTTTTATTTTTTATTATGAAAGGGCTACTTTTGTTGAAAGGGAATTGGTGTAGCAGTACTGCTGCACTGGAAAAAAGAAACCACCTTAATTTTGAGAGAAAACTCTTAACTTCCCATGAAATTTAAAACAGCAAACAGTCTGTCCTCCCCCAGAATGAATTGCACTCTCCTCCTGTTCCCTTTCATTACTCCCTGCTTCTGTTCTGACCTTTTATTTTCCTGCATTAGTGCAGCTCTGTCTCTTGACTCCTCAACCTCTCCCTCTTGTACCCTGCCGAGGCAGGCATCCCTCAGATGCAAGCGCAAGAGTGGATCATACAGAAGCCGCAGCTGAGGCTCCAAATATACCCTGTGAACATAATTGAAGGGTGATGATGGGGAAGGTTGATCAGAAAGCGGAATCCATAGTCTGGGCCATTGGGGTAGATCCTGAAATTTCACAAGGAAAGTGAATTTTGACTCAAGTTTTAAAAACACAAAGAACCAGCCCCCTCTTCCGACAATTAATATAGCATCTTGGTGGGTTTTGTTTTGTTTTTGGCTTTTTGGGTTGGTTTATTTTGTTTCATTTGGTGGGGTGTGTTTTGTTGTTTTGTTGTTTTTTTTCTTGTTTGGTTTCGGGGGTTTCTGTTGTTTGGTTGGTGTGGGTTGGTAGGATTTTTTGATTGTGTGTTTTTTGGTGGTGGTGTGGTTTTTGTTTTTTTTTTTTTTTGTGGTGGTTGGTGTTTTTTCCTTTTTTTTTTTTTTTAAGAAAAAGCAACCTGTTAGAAGGCTCTGGAGCTGAGTTCTTAAAACTAGGATTGGTACAGCATAACAACAGTTTACCTAGCCTCAAGTATTAAGCTTGTATGATAGCTGGAGCAAATGGTAGCTGGTAAATCCTTTTATTATATGATGTGGTTGGCAGGCACACATGCAGTGTGGCTAGGGAAGCCTCTCAGTAATGCTTGTACACCTTAGGAAGAACTGTAGACCGTTTTGTCTTAGTACTGATGTGCTTGTTTATTCGTAAGTCAGTATGAATAGGTGTAAATTACTTTGATGTAACATTGTGCTGACCCTGCTTATATCATAGATGAGCAGATGGCATGGAAAACATTTTGTACTTATGCCAGAGAAAGGCTACGAGACTGAAAAGTAAACCTTAGGCTGAAATTCTTGGGCATGATGAGCTCACAGTTAACATCTCTGGATGAGCTGGCTGGAGAACAGCCCAGGCATCACGACTGTGCGGCACCTTTTCTCAGGAGCAGCATAACCTGCAGAAGGCACCGGCTTACAGGCAAGGAACTGACTTGCCAAAAGAGTTGGAAAAACCGTCAGGGAGCTGTGACTGGTATGTAACTCTGCGAGGAGGCTGTTAGCTACCTCCCCATCGTTTAGTCACAAGTGCAAAAGGAAGAGTAGGTTCAGAAGGGTTACAGGTCACTTTGGGCTTCTCTTTTACCACTCTCTTCTTTTTGTCTGCATACAGTGGACTTGGGAAAGCCAGGGAATGTGCTGCTAAGCAGGGGAGGTTTGTTCATCTGGATGCCCTGGTGCGGTAATTGGGTTTTCAGGTTTTGGGGTAAGGATTGAAGTTGGTGCTTTTTGTTAGCAGTGTGCAGTGCTAGAGATCAAAATGTGGTTGTCTGTCTAGCAGTCAGTTGCTAGGAGAGCACAAATGTAATACAGAAATGGGTAATGTAATTTGTACGAGCACAAGTGTGTAATGGGACAGGTTTCTGGAGTGTCTGTATATGTTTATCAAAAAACTGTTCAGGTGTATGTCAGCACAAAGTTATACCAGATATGTCATATAAATCAGCAGAAATAGTGTGTGTTGTAATCATAAGAGACCCAGCTCAGTCACATACAGAACTGCAGGAGAGTATTTACTGCTAAGGCTATGGGAATTGTAACCCCTGTTTATACAGGCTCATTTATGGCTGTGTCTAGCCCTTTATCTTGGGTGCTACAGTGGAAGTCCACAAGGAAATAATACTTTTGAATTCACAGGAGTTTTTCTTGTGCAAGAAATCTGTTCGCACCCTCTGCAGCCACAGATTGAGGTGCCTAGTGATGAGCCTTCAACTATACTATGAATGGCGAAAGAGTTCTGTAGGTATAAAATACTCTGTGTCATAACATACAGGTACAAAATATTGGGTTGAGTGTAACATATATAATTTCTATTCTTTTTTAGGTGCTTGAGCTCACACATAGAATTTTTAGGTGCAATGTTGCATTTCTGAGTAATGCTTTCAAAAGCAACAGCAGTCATATTACCATCTGTATAGTAAATATTTTAATTTGCAATGCTTGCTCTTTTAGCAGAATAACAGTTTTGAACTCAGTGTAACTGCCTCACAGGTGTTGTTTCCATCTTAGTTCCTGACTTGCTTCATAAATGTCTATACCTCTGTGGATTATAAATCAGTTAATCACCGAAGTATGTGGTTTCTGTTTACTGGAGAGGATGGGAAGGGGCATATTAACAAATGAAAATGGAGCTGTGTGGGTCTCAGAATTCCTTGGGTTGCTGCTGAAAACACCTGTTGGAAAGGCAATTGTCACAGCTGCACTGTATGTCTAAAATAGATGTTTTAAATACTAGTTTGATTTGTAGCTGTTACTGTTTCACAGTAAAAAAAGTAGTACAATAGCTGTGGCAATATGCCTTTCATGTGTAGTATGTTGTAGATTTGTACTATCTGATGCCGTCGATTGTGGAGTTAGAAAGATTTCTCTGAAAACATCTTTCAGGTGATTTCACATAATGAAATAAAATGGGTCTGTATGCACAAAAATACAACGTGATCTGTTGGATGTGGTGCAGACTTTAACAGATGAACAGATTTATATACATTATTTTTCCTGACTGTTATTTGGATTTCTTGGTATTGTTAGGGACGCAGTTTCCTTTCTGAAACTTGAATCTCCTTGATTGTATTATGGCAGTTCAGATTTGGAACAAATCTGCAGTAGTAACTGTAAAAAATTAGTCCACTTCTGCAGTGATTTGGCAATGTTTTTCTTCTCATTGTTCTCTTACCATCTAGATCTTAATGAGAAGTATGGCACTAGTGATTGCTGAATGCCTCTCCAAATGGTCAGAGGCTCTTAGTATGAAGTAAAAAAACTTCAAAACCATGTCCTGATCTAAATTTTTGATGAAAATGTGTACAGTGTTAGAATCTGATGTGGCATGGGATTATTGGATTGCATGTGGAAAAAAGAACTGTAGAGCAGAAGTGAGGAAGTGGGTTGTACTTTTAGCAGGAGTAATATACCTTTATGAAGACTGTTAAATACATTGACTGAAATAAATAAATTGGATCTATCCATGTGAATCCATCCATCTTGTCACTATTCATTCTTCATTTTAAACTAAGGATGCAGCTACTTTTATGACAAATCTAGGTGTTCATTGTGGGTTGGCTGTCCTAACAGGAAAGTTAGTAATGATTTTCATAGAAGCAGGTAAATGATTATTTCCCTGTCCATCTTACTTTGTCAGTGGCACAAATATTGACCTGAGGAAATAATACACAGTGCATGTGTGAAGGGGAAAGTCTTGTGTGAAAGAAATTTCAGCAAAGACTCAGTTTAAGCACTTCTCCAGAATGCTGGGAATACTGTGCTACATCCACTAATGTCAGACTCTCCTTTAAATTTTACTATTTACCTTTGCTAAGTAAATGCACTGAGCTACATCTGCAACACATGAAACTTCTTATTTTGTTTTGTAACAGAATGAAGCAGACCGTGCAAGTCCTGAAACTGAAACCTGGACCTGCATAGTGTCATAGGGTTAGACTTGACCTCAGTAGGTCTTCTCAGAGATGAATTTTAGGGTGTGGTTTGCTATGGTTAAACCAAGCAGATCACCATCAGGGAGATTCCCTTCTCTTCTCCATCCCCATCACAAGCACCAGCTGCTTTCCTTGCGCCAGAACTAGGCGTTCCTCTGGTTTCAGAGCCCTTGTTTGAGATCTGCTTGGGTTTCAGAAGGTCTTCCTGGTGACTAAGTAATGTGCCTGCATAATTAGGTGAGGGAGGGAGACAGGCATCCAAAGCACACTACTGTGTTTGCTGTCAGTAATTTTGACTTACCTGTCAAGCAGCTTCCTTATTAGCTCAGTTCCAGAACCAGAATTGTTTTTCCTGTACTTTGTGGGCATTTCAGTTTGTCTGGCCCTCGCTGCTGGTTCTCTGTGCCATAGCCTCTGCTCCTGTGATTCTGCAGCCTAACTAAAAAGAATGACCTTGTCATCTGCATTGTGGTCCACATGTCGCTAGGGGAAGTGTGGTTTTTGAAGTGGTCTATTTTTCCCATGTAGAAACTAAATAATATAAATGAATAGAGGGTCAAAATCAAATTAATTGAATTCTGGCTTTTTCAGAGGGTGTAATGGAAAGAGACTTGACCAATAAATCATGTCTTTGCCACCTTTTATTAAATAGGTTTGAGTCAGTAACCTGAAACACAGTTTTAGTTGGGAACATGTGAAAAGCACACCCTTATCTGTAGTAATGATGCATTTTAACTGGATTGCAGATTCTTCAGAGTAAGCTTGTCTTTTAATGATAGCATTAGGGAATAAATAGTTGTACTATTAAAACCCAAATCTAGCTATTTCAAATAAAAGATGCATTTTTCTAAAACTTGATTTTATAAAATGAAACAATTTGGGCAATTATTTACAAACAAGGTATTAGGTTAAACTTTATTTTGAGAGAATGCAGATATTTCATATTTGCAAGAACTAGATTTTTTTTAAAAAAATATTTGAATTTAGGTACCCAAAATGAAAGATTCCTGAAATTATTCTGAAATTTTTTACCTTAAGTCTTCCCAGGCCTAGAAGAAGACAAAACAACGTGTGCTTTCCATGTAACAAATGTTGGACTTGTAGCACTCTTTTGAAGGCTTTATGGGGCTTCCAATCTCTAAAAGCGCATCCTGATTTTAAAGGTATTACCCAAAGGTGTAACTAAACTACATAACCATTTTGGGGTGGTTGACTCACAGTAGGATGTGCTGTGTAGGAGGGATGTAGCTACTCAGCTGAATACTTTTATCTTGCCATGAATAGGCTTGTAAAGGTGAAAGTTCAAGTTCAGAACTGGAACCCATAGAAAATGCAGCTTGTCCAGAGTGCAGGCAAAAAAAGACGGCCCTGAAAGTTTGGCCAAACTTCAAGTAAAACTTCAGTAGCGTTGGAAAAGGTGAATATGTATTTTTAAACTAGATTTTAAGTTTTCATTTGGGTTCATAAGGAAGTTTCTGGGGCAGGTGATCAGAAAGGGGTCAGGCTACTTTGTAGAGCTGGTTTCAGCTGAGTGCCTCATGCTGACTACAAAAAGCTAGACCAGTCTCTGGCCAGGCCTTTGCTGATCTTGCTGCTACCCATGACTGTATTATAGTTGGGATTTTCACATGCCATATGTAGGAGCGCTCATATGTGCTCCTTAAGGGTTGGACAGGGTTCATCGGACCACTTTGCCATACACTAGAAGTGTTAAAAGTCTTTAAGCCCTGATGTGATAATATGATGAAAAACTCAAAAAGCAGGTGCCCTGGTGTGGGAGATGCCCAGCTGTGCTATGTCTCAAGCTCTTGTTGCCTTCAGTAGACCCTGGATCTTTTAATAATAGTCTAAGACACCTCTGCCAAAAAATGAATGTTAAATCTTGACAAGTATTTACAGACTCGTAGTCATTAGACTTCTTTGGAATTACTTGTGCTTTTGTGAAATTAACCTTGTCATAATTTAATAAATAAATAATCTTGTCAGTAATGCAGGGGACAGAAATGCCAAGGCACAACCCTTCTGGAGTAAAGGGTCAGCTTTTTGCTTTTTTTTTTTTCCCCAGAAGAGCCAGTGCTTCCTGGCAACAAAGTGCAGGTGTGCAGCATCATAATTACATTCAGCAAGCTTTGCATATTGAATGACCGGGTGTGAGAAATGAGAAAACCTAACCAAAAGAAAACACCCGAAACCCAACAAATACATGTATAAACATAGATGTATGTGTATATATAAAAAAGAGGACATTTTCATTAAGGTATAGAAGCTCAGATTAAAAAAAATCCTCCTTAACTTCTTGATTTGTCCTTCCTTTTTCAGTTATGTTCCTATACTGTAGCTCTTTTTTTCCTTCCCAAATATATATCAAAAAGCTCAGGTTTATGCATAACTCAGGAGGGCAGGGATGACACTGAGCCAGAGCTTAGTTTTGCTTTATTGATAATAGAGCTGACAGTTAAGAACAAATCTACAGAATGTAATTGCAAATCCTTTAACCAAGTGGCATGCTAAACATCTGCAATGGAATTGGCACTTAAGTTAAGCATTAGTTTAAGTTCTCAGAAAGCAAATTAGGAAGTTAACTAGATCTGTAATTGCAACAGAGATTATAATGAAGACAATGAACAAAAAGGACTTGGGAAATTTTTTTTAATTCAATAGTAAGCAGTTGTAAACATGCTAACTTGCAGGTATGGTATGTGTTTATGTAAATGAATAATCAACACATTTTGCACATCTTGCACACTTGCATGTTTTCTCTATTTATATAGCTACAGTAGCAAGGAGCTCCAGTTATGCAGTAGATGTGATACAAACAGAAGAGAGATGAGCTTATTTACCCGCTTCCAATGGACATAGAAAACAAAAGCAGACAGATGGGGACTGTGAGGGTGTAGAAAGTATACCTGAAACTAAGCAATAATAATCTAATACCCAGGATACTGAATAAATTGATGTGAATATACAATTGTTAAAAACAGAATGTGACTTAACAGCTTTGGTTGCTTTTTCTTGATTTCTGCTTCTTTAATATACTTAAATATGTTCAATAAAATAATTTAAAATACTGATTGCAAAATTCAAATATATATTAATGAAGTTAAATAGATTTTTTCAGTTGTGCAGAACGTAATTATAATCTCATGATCTGTGCTCTCCCTTGCTTTCCAAGGTCCCGTGTGAAGGGAAAAACCCCATCTGTAATGTCACTATTATTATTAAGGGAATAGTAATTCCTTAAGAGGTTTAAGGGCATTAATCTGATATAACTACCAGAAAAAAATTTAGCCATGGTACAAGTTCATTAACAGGCAATAAGTACGTCTTTTTTTTTTTTTTAATAATGACGTAAAGCCAAAAGATTTTGAAGTACAGCTAGTAAAGAAAAGCATATGGCTTGATTGATTTGGCCTTGATCTCAGAGTTGACCAATTTCAAACCAGTCATGAACTGGATTTTAAAGTAGGGTTCGTCTTTATTCAGTTTTACAGACAATTAGAAAAACTAGAAAAAAACCTTCTTTCCTAAAAACAACCAATTGCAAATGACACAAGCAGTGGGCAGAATGTTTTTTGATGAGGGCATGGCTGCTTTTGTGCTTTCAAGCAAAAATAGTTTTGGTACACCCAAACATGTACTTCTAAAAGGGGGGAATGCGTGCTGTGCAAAACAGGGGAGGACAGTCTCCCAGGTGGTTCCTCAGTAATGGATATAGGTGGAAAACAACTTGATATAGGTTTTTACTGTGGTATCGTGGCAAAATAGTTCATGTAATTCATGATGTGAGAACAAAGAGTAACTTGGGGATGTGGGGGGTTGATTCTGATTTCACTTTCATCAAGTCTAATGGTAAGACCACTATGAGAATGTTGTGTAAAAAAGCCATGCCAGAGTTTAAAATTATTGTCAAAAATTGGAATAGAGACAGAAAAGAATACCTGAAATGACTTTTTAGGTTTGATAAAACATTAAGGCTCATGAGACTCGACTTCTTCAATTTCTCAAAGACTATTATGAGATTGCATGACTGCAGCGTGGTAGTATTGTAATGCTCAGCACATACCATGCACTATGACCTCTTCAAAGCGAGAAGACAGTCTTGATGTGAACTGGTGGGCAAAAATGGGAGGTGGGTAGATAGATTATTTGCCACTTATCTTCAAATGTCACTTGTCTTTATTTTTTTTAATGTATTTTTATTTGAACGTGTTTTTCTGCAGCATGAGGTAGTTGATATGAACAGAGGAATGAAGGCTGAGAGGCAAGAACAGTTTGGTTAAACAGCCAGAAGATCTCTTCTGACCTGAACTCTGGCTGTTCAGTTTTTATAAAGCAATAGAACAGTTTGGGTCACTTGCTATATCAGTGCATAGGAGCACACAGACTGCAATTCAGGAATAAAGATTTCTGTATATGCATGAAAGGACATTGAGAGTATAATTTGGGAACCAGACAAACCATGCTCTGCAGTTTCTGGCCTGTTTCTGATTTGCATGCTACTGCGGGGACGCAGCTTGTCATGATGGTATTTGAGCCATCACTACCATTTTTAAGATGGCCTTAGATTTGACCACCTCAGATTTAAATAGTTGCCTCCCTAGGAATTGGGGTTGTTTTATTAATCATAGCTGTGCCATTACTAGCAGAGCTGCACTTTATAATAATAGTGGCAGTGGTGGATTTTTCATGAAAATATCCTGAGCAGAGAAGGTTTGGGAAAGACTGAGAGAATTTGATCCCAGGTCACTTTTCTAAATTAATTCTTAGTTAATTGCTTGCTTTGTAGGGAACACTTTTTTTCATGGCCAGCAGCCTAGTGTCTCACTTCTGGACACGTTCTGGTCAGGTTTCTTAATCTTTTCTGCTTAATTTTTTTCTCAGAATAACTTATGGGTTGGTTTGAGCTGTCTTAGACCTCTTACCATGTGTGTTATCTATGATAGCCGTTCCTAGCCTA
Source organism: Phalacrocorax aristotelis (assembly GCF_949628215.1). Lineage (NCBI taxonomy): Eukaryota > Metazoa > Chordata > Aves > Suliformes > Phalacrocoracidae > Phalacrocorax > Phalacrocorax aristotelis. Next base: position 11,114,967 of record NC_134277.1, on the reverse strand, counting down.
GTCTATCCAATTACACTTCTTTTTGAAAAGAAATGGGCCCTGAAGAGAATGTTCTTCCAGAATAGCGATGGTATCAGTAAGGTGCAATCTGACATTCAAATTTGAAAAAAAATCTTCTCTAACAGTTAAAGTCAGTGTCTGTATTTTTAATTTCCTTTGTAAAACTAATGATTGGCTTTTGAAATTTTTCATTAGATCTAATGGGTGAATTGTGCTCTTTTTTTTTTTTCCCCTTTGGGTACTATATATGAATTTAAGTTTATAGTTGTACTGCAAATTTATGATAAGTACTTGGACCGTTCTGATGACAGTTACTTCAATTTACTGTTTAAATTAGTGAGAGTTGAGTAGGGAGGAAGATACAAAACCTCTAATTTTATAAGGTTTGATCCAATGCTTATTGAAGTTGAAATCTACCCAAAGCACAATGAAATAACCCAGTGTATTTTGGGGATTGGCTGGTTTCCTCCTTTGGTCTAAAGCAGGGCTGTGGTCAGTATGTTTGTGTCAGCATATGGGAAGCCAAAGGATGAAGTCAAGAGAAAACTCTGCTTCAAAGACCTGGGGGGGGGATGGATGGAGGCAGTGTTTCATCAGGCTTAATCTCTTAATCATAGGTATTTGCATTTTGAATGTCAGTCTCTATGGGAAACTTTGGGCAACCAGCTCATAGTTGAGAGTAAAATAGGCATTTTTAGGTGACAACTGATCTAACATGCTTTAGATCTTTTCTGTAAGAGGAGATAAATTGGTCTCTTGACTACATCTCTGCAAAAAATGTGGATAGGATGACTAGGTCTGTTCTATACAAGAGACCTACTTTTAACCATGTGAATGCCATCCATGTTGTCTTGGCTAATGGCCAGTGTCTGGTCCTGCCAGGCAAAATGAAAGAACTGGCAGGTACAAAGTACCTAATGCAGCCAGCATTACCCAGGATAACTGCTGTCTCTCTCCTTCCTTTGAGTATCTGAAAGTGAAATAAAAAACCTAGCTACTGTGAATGCAACTTGCTCTAATTAAGTAAAGCAAGTACCAGTCATGTTGGGCAGGTCAACAACAAAACGTGGCACTGCCTCTGCCAAGTAACCTGATACACCAAGAAGCCAGGGAGGATAGACCATTTCTGGCACTGGTAGTTGTCAGCTTGTACCCTTCCCCTCTCAAACCATGGTTGATTAGACATCCCCATAGTTCAAAAACTGTCAACAGGAACACCTACAAGTGTGGTCTAAGATCTTAACTTCCTGGGGCAGCACAATAATTACGAAGCTACAGGCTGTACTGACTGAAGACAGAGTTTCCCTTTTGCTAAAGCCATTGTATGGAAAAGATTACAAGATTTGCAGAGCTGGAAAAAGAGGACAAGAGGGAACAGATTGTACCCTTGTGGTTATGCTGTGATTGAGTCCTGTTCCCAAGATCATGTCAAATTTTCACTGAATAGCTACTTAATGTACAGTGCATTAACAGTCTTGGGAGCAGAAGCTGGAAATGATAATTGTACTCCAGTGAAATATCTTATTAAGGTGCAGAATCACGCTTTTCCTTTTGCTCTCTTTCTGGCTCCATGCAGCTTTTCAATTCATTGCCATGGCTTCAGTGAAAAGGAGAGTTGTCCCTGTCCCTCTTAAAGACTAATAGCTAGGGACTAGCCTGTGACATGGCAGGTAAGGGAGTGAACCCTCTTCAGACCGAAGAACTTAGATTTCTCATTTCCTGAGCAGAAGTGCTACTCAGTATGCTATATATGTGTATGTATCTATTTTATATATATGCATAAATGTAACTCCCTCACAGTTTCTACTAGCCAACAGCTGCTTTTTAGAAAGATACCAAGTATACCATCACTTTGAGTATCTGGATCCAGTTGGTGCTATCAACAAACGGTGTACACTGGGCCCCTGGTTTGTTCAGAGGCAGTTCCAGTTTGTTACCAAGAACAATGGGAGTGGGGATCATAATTTTTTAAAGCAGAAAAATACAGGGTGTTACCACTATTTTCTGGGCATTGGCTGGACTTTCAGTTGCAGTCTGGTTCCTGGTGACTTAGTATTTGAGGATTTATGCTAGCACACAGAAGCAGAACTGCAAGCACTCGTAGAATCTTCAGGTCAATCAGAGAGATATTTGTGCTTCATCTATGTAAGGGTGTATGTTGTGGTTTTGATTATCTGGTGGTTCTTATTGGGGTATGCTGTCATTCCCTCCTTGCCAAGATGCAGAAAAGAAATTTTACGCCTCTTTTCTAGTGCAACTGTTTGGTTTGAGCACTGCTGGTATACTGCAAGTCACTATAGTATTCTGGTATCTTAAGCAATCTGCAGTCTTTTGAAAGGTTTGGTTTTGTATCTCAGATTTGGACTGGAGTGCATGATTTCAGATCTATAGTGAGAATATTGTAAATAGAGTGATAGTCTGATGTGTCATACTGATTTATGTACTGAATGCAGGTTAAGAACTATTTAACAATTAAAACAGTTCTAAGAAGCAACAGCTTTGACTGTGTGGTGGTAGGCTTTATTTATCCTGAGGTTATCAATCTCTTTTGCAATGCATTTTACTTTTTAACGTAAACACAAGTAGATTTATTTTCTGCTACTCCGTCCTGCCTCAAACACACGTACACAGCACATCAGGTGATACTCTTTAAATGAACTATGTAAAGTTGGAAAAGGAAATACATTTTTCCTTTTAGTGACAACACAATGCTTCTCTGACGTTTTCATTTGCTCCCAGGTGACTGTTACTGAGGTAGTCTGAGGACATTTGATGATGGAGCAAGGAGCTGTGTTCCACATTTATTTATGGAATAAATTTATTTATTCCTGAGCAGAGCGGTGCCTTATTTTGGAATTGCTTGGCAGACTGATTTTGATATTGGTGAATGGATATAGCTGATTCAAAAGTCTTGTCTTAGTTGTAGTTAAAGGGTAGCAATTAAGATACCTAGTAGCACATTTGTTTATGAATCATTGGACTTTATCATCACTAAATACACTGGCATCAGTATTGTGGGAATTGCAGCTACTTGTAAGTGGGTTTGTTGAAAATTTGTTGTGCAAATACTGACGTATTTTGTGGAAAGCTGTTTGATATTTCTGGCTGGCCTAAATAATTTTGTATTTTGCAAGTGGCTGGATTTAACCTTAAGTACTGCAACAATTATCTGTAGAAATTGCTGTCATAACTCTATAGGTGTTTACCACAGCATTGATCAGAGCTTTGGGGTGTTTTGATATTTTTCTTCTCTCAGTTACAGTCTCCCACCCTTTTTCAAAGCCTATACAGTACTATTTCTAGTCCTGTTTCTGTGGTTCATAAAATGCTAGTTTATAAAATATTTCCCTTTGCCTTACCACCAGTAATTAATAGATTGTCAGAGTTTTAAGTTGTGGGTTTAATGATTTAAATGGATGAGGTCTACTTATGTACATTAAGATGTAACTTGTTTGATATCCCGCCCCAATACTTTGTACATTATACATTAGTATTCTTGCACTGAAAACACCTAAGAAGCTGTATTACCTGACAGTCCAAATCATTGCTAGCCACGCTCCTAGCAGTTCAGCAAGCTTTCTGGGGTAAGTCCAAGCAGGAGAAAACTGATCTCTGCCCCTTGTTTTCTTCTACCAAAAATCTGATTCTATGCCACACAAACACAAGAATTTTCTTGCATATGCAAGTAAAGCAAAAATAACCCTACAATGAGAAACCCCTAAAGCCTGTTACTGGAACAGTTCCATTAAAACTTGGTTGGCACTGTACTGGGAGCTGTTCAGAAACCTCTGCCAGATCACATTAAAGAAAAAAAAAATCACTTCCAGTGACTCTCTAGGCATTGCATTTCCTCCTTTGTTTGCTGTAGTGGATAATGCTTTGGCTTAAAAACCATCTGCAGATGCAGCTGCTCTGAAGCCACTGAACATAAACCCACAGTCTTGTGCCTGGGACTTGAGTACAAGGCCAGGTGAAGCCACAAAAGCTGGAATCGTACCAGGCTAAGATAGGGCCAGCTCTCGTATCTCGGGGATTGCAGGTGACCGTATCCCTATGCACCTTAAGAAGGTGAGCATAAGTAGTCATAAATGGATCAATGGAAGCTCAACCACCTGCAGTTTGATGACAGTTGACATCTTGGCCAACACTAGAACTGGGAGCTGGTTATGTGATACCCTGCAGCTGGGATCGATGAGCCAGTTTGTATGTCTGGCTATAATAAATTTGCATCCTTTTGCAGATATTTTACACAAGACATGAGGGAAATCTTCTTTTAGCTTACTAAATTATAGCAAGGAATTGAAGTATGTCCTCAATAGCAGGTAACATACAAGGCTGTGTTTCTACATACCATGGGAATGTCTCTCAGATCTTGAGCTGTATTTATGTATTAATTCAGTTACTTGCTCTCTAAATTTTACGTGAGTTTAATGTACTTAAAAGTTAATTGAAAATGTATTGCTGAATTATATTAAATTATACTGGGGAAGTTAAATTACAAGTTGAGTTCCTCTTGTTGAAGGTGATCAGAACATCTTTTCTGACACCCCCTGCCCCTTATATTTTCAATTAGATTAGTTATATTACTAAGAAGCTGTTTGTGACAGAAGAGTGCTCCATTAAAAAACCAACTGGCTAGCTTGATAGAATAAGTTTCAGTTTATATGAAGAAAAAAAAAAAAAGCCAGAAGTGGGATTTCAATTTGTGCTGCTGCTGTTGATTGATACGCTTGTATTTGATACATAGGAGTATAATACTTCTGATGGAAAAAAACCCTGTAGTTAGAAGGTGGTTCAGTATGAGAACTTTTATCGAGCCAAAAAAAATGAAGATTGAAGAGAGAGAACGAAAAACTTCTAGGCCAACAGATGTATTTTTTCAGATGTGGGGCATTTAGAAAACATTTCATTTAGCTTAATTTGAATTTAGCATCTCACAGTCAGACTTTGCTCAGCCTATTTGTCGTCGAACAATAATGGACCCTGACAATTTGGATGCTTCCTGGCTGCAACAGTAGGAAGTTTAAGAGCATTTTTTTGCTATCGTTCTTGTTGGTAAGCTGGGCTTTTCTGCTGGGCTAACATTTCTCATGCTCAGCAAGGCCAGTGTTTCATGTGAGGTAGTCCTTTTCATGAGAAAAGGACATCATGGGCGCTACTATTCAGGTATGAAATACCAGGAATTTGAACATAGGTTTGTGTTTACATCAGATATCTGTTAAAATTCTGTTGGAGAAAAATACATAATACTCATCAGTATACAAGTATATTTTTCTGTTACATATTTCATCTTGAAAATGCATGGTCTTAAATGTAGTTATGCAAACATTGCTGATCGACTTACTTCATTGAGAAAAATACAGGTTGTACAGCAAACCATGTGAAGTATACTTTACCCAAAGAACTTCTATAAACTCTCTATGCTTCTTTGTAATGAGCTGAGCAACCTGATATCAACCAGCGACTAACTTGGCTTGAAAGACCTAAACCAGAAATATTAAATTTTTTCAGATAGTAAATTTTTACACAAAGATTTTGTTTATTATTCCTGTTCTGCTGTGTGTTGTACTTATTAAAGATTGATATATAAGATTTTATGTTTTAGTTCTTAAAATTTTGATGTTTATTTTTTCACTTTTAATTTTTTTGCCTTAGCTGGAATATCAATAAATGCACAAATGAGTTATTACTTGGTATTATACTTAATATCCCAGAAAGCATGCATATATCTTTTGTGATATTATCAATTTGTCAAATGTGCAAAAACTGCCTGATATGATTACTGTTATTAATAAAGACCATAACATGAAATTGCATGGACAAACACATGCAGTTTCTAAAGGGAAATCATTTAAATTGATGTTCAACATTCAGTACTTCAGCTACATGATGTATTTGCTGATAACTAGCTTTTATATATTGACATACATTTTTATTTAACTTCACCTGGAAATGTCAGGAGGAGAGTTCAGGGAAAATGGAAGAGAGATTTTAATTAATATTGCTCACAGTGGGACACAAGCATTGTTTCAGTTTCAAATTACAGCAGTGCTCACTCAGGCATGCACTGCTAACATGTTATAATTAAGGACTTGTAGAGCAAGGAAAAATTAATGGACAGCATCTCTAATAATGATGCTGTATTGCACTTTTGAGTTGCATTAGAGCAAAGGGGATCAATATGGCCTCTTGGTTCATCTTTCATTTGCCTTTGCTTCAGGTGGCTCTGTGTGTGTGAGCTAATATGTGTGTGTGTATGATTAAAAGTTACCAAAGCCCAGGAGTCATGAAGGTATAGAGATCTCCTGTATATGTATGGTCCATTAAATAATCAAAAAGTGCTTTTAAAAGTCTAGCTATATGCTTGCATTTGATATTTTGCTGTAATAGGAAATTCAGCACATTTATAAAGCTTTTGTCATCTTGTATCCCCAGGTTTAATAACAGACTAAAAGATTCCATGCAAAAGCATTACTCTTGAAGAATCCTGAGCATTATAACTTTATAGGTAGACAGCTGGAAGGAATATTGGTTGTGGAAACTACTGATATGAGGAGGACAAGTTTTATCAGTTTTGCCAGTCCCCTTGGTCTATCATAAGTCAAAATCAAACTTACTTCACAGGTGTGTGTATATATATAAGAAAATGTAATCATTAGCTACTTTACAGAAATTAAAAAGAATACTGAAGAAAAGATAATTCAGGTAAGGGACATCTCATGGAAGTCATAGAAATGTATAAGCATGATAATTATAACGACAAGAGGGATCAACTTTGACTTGCTTGTCATATGGGAGTTTGTTTAAATCTTTGATCTCTTGTGTTTGTTCAAATTTTCAAAATAATAGCTAACCAACTGGAAGCACTTCTTGTTTAAAACGCTTCCTGCGAGAAGTATGCTCATGTTCTGTTTGTATCATGGATCTGAGGATGGTGGAAAGGTGGAAAACTAAGTTTTGTATTTGGTTTGAGTTATCAACTCTGTGTCTGAAATTGATGCATCCAGATGGCTAGTAGCTCCTTTTCCATCTACTTGTGAAAAGAGATCGTCAGACCTTGTTTTGGTGATGATTCATCCCTTACTGATAGTTTTACATAATTGTATGATTCTTGGCCTAACATGAACCTGATATTTTTGTTATGGAATAAACACATCTTTCATGAAAAAAAAAAGTTATAAACTTTCAGTTTCATTTCCATCAAAGGATTTCCAAACATTTCTACAAACTCAGATACATTAGGACTTGTAACAATATCTCTTTTAAGAAAAAAAACCAAACTAGACCCCAGATAAGAAATCTAAGGCTGGTAAGAGTCTCAATCAACCATACAGACTGAGTTTTGAAAATTTGTTGATTCCTGATATGTACTTGTAAAGCAATTTGCAGAAAATGTAGCATTAAAAAAATCACAAATGAAAAACCCCAGAAAATTAATGGGCAAAATAAACTTGCTAGAAAGTGAATTTCTAGAACTTTTACTTCTAATGATCAGTTTTACGTATATAAAAGAGGGTTAAAACTTTGTTTGCCTGGCATTAGAGAGGCATAGATTCCTTCTCACATCCATATAGTCTTAAATCTGTAAGTGGACTTATCTGAGTTCCAGTGACTAGATTCGACTACCATGTCAGGCCTAAAAGCTGTCATTTGAAAGCTCTGTTAAAATAATCTGAGATCCCAGGTTAAGCAACGTCAAAGCAGAATGAGATTCTCACTGTTCTGTGTTCCTTAGACGTTTTGTATGGCAGTGACATGCAAGAAAATGTGATTTTTTAAAAAAAATATTAAATTTTTATTAAATTTTTGTTGTTGTGCATAAAGTTATTTTCGTTGTAAGATACCAAGCCTCAGTTATTCTGAGAGAGTTGTCATAGGACAAACACGATCCCAGTATCTGACACTGTTTCTCTTCTATCCCGCCCTCCACAAAAGACCCATAACGATAAAGCTGCCTCGTAAAAATGTGTATTATACAAAATAAGTATTTTGGCAGTATGTACAAAATCTTAAATGTAGCACAGCAGTAAATCTGGAGTGTAATCCTCAATTTGCTCAAATTCGAACAGACAGAGTTGGCACTAAGTGTTGTACAATTCACATCCCTGTTGTGGAAACTCCATAGTCTCCTGCAGTTTGAGGCTTTGCTTGAAGTGTTCAAACCTGACTTGTAATTGGAACAAACTTTTAATCCTACCGACTTTGGCTTTCATATTTACCTCATTTATTTGTGATGGCATGAGGCTCATAGGAGACTAGATCTAAGGATCTAGAGCAAAATATAGTGCAATGGTATTCCCTTATGCAACTTTGATTCTCCAGCTATAGACTAATTTTTTTTTAAACGACCATCTTGTGGTAAGAGTTCAAAGCTGTTTGTATGACTTTAGTATTATAATGCCTATTATCTTTCCACTGAAGACAAGATTTTTTGATGCAAAACTGAGTCACCCAGGTTTGTAGACACTTATCTGTAAATATATTCCAAAGCCTGCTAAGTTATATCCTTTACCTTACTCTTACTGTATTTCTCCCCATCACAACTCCAAATGAAATTGAAGTTATTGTCACTTATTTGACCTGTCCCAGTGGTGTGGCTACCTTCAAGCCAGTTAGAAAGAATCTAGTTGTTCCTTATACTGAAAAGGATTCCCAGATGAGAAAAGCAGCCCTTCTGAGCCCTCCATTATTCCCTGAAAGAGTATCTCCTATGTACCATAGGAGCTGTCTCCCAGTCTAATAACATGTGGCTGAGGTGCTTCAGGAATTTGATGCTTGGATAAGTGGATGTCGTGGTTTAGCCCCTGTTGGCAACTGAACACCACACAGCCACTTGCTTGCTCCCCTCACCCCTGCAGGATCGGGGAGAGAATTGGAAGAGCCACAGTAAGAAAACTTGTGGGTTGAGATAAGAACAGTTTAATAATTACAATACAACAGAAATAATAATAATGAAATGGAAAATAACGAGAGAGGTGAAACCTGGGGTGGGGTGGTGGGATGGGGACGGACACAGATGGAACACGACCAAACAAACCCAAACAAGTGCTGTAAATGCTCACTACCTGCTGACCGATGCCATTGGTCCCAAAGCTGTAACCTCTGCTTCTCCCAACCAACTTCCCCCAGTTAATATACTGGGCATGACATCATTTGATATGGAATATCCCTTTGGTCAGTTGGGATCAGCTGTCCTCGCTGTTCCCCCTCCCCTCCCAGCTTCTTCTGCACTTGGCAGAGCATGGGAGGCTGGAAAAGTCCTTGACTAGTGTAAGCACTACTTAGCAACAACTAAAACAGTGTGTTATCAACATTAGTCTCATACTAAGTCCAAAACACAGTACTACACCAGCTACAGTGAAGAAAATGAACTCTATCCTAGCTAAAAACCGTGACGGTGGAGCAGAATGCTCATCCAGATATGCACTCTGTCTACTGTGTGCTGTTGAACTGGAGTGTAAGCTTGTATTTAGACTGTATGGAGCCTTAGCAACTGTACATATTATTTTACTAAAACTTATGCTTTGTAAAGGTATAACAACATTGATTCATGGAGTTGTAATGGGTTACCTAAAAAATTTCTCATCAGGAGGTTTATCCAAGACAATTATTCTGAGTCTTGTACAGCTGATTATTTCTGCATAGGTATAGGTAATCTGACATTTTCCTTACTGAATCATGTCCTCTTTTTATCCAATTTTTTCCAATTTGTCAAGATTATTTTGATTCTAATCTTGTTCTCTAGGGGCTTGAAAGAAGCTGCAGGCCCTGTGTTGTGTGCAGACAAATGTCACATTTAATAAGTGTTCACTCTGTTCTGTCATCTAAATGATTAATGAAATTACTGAATAAACATTACTAGACCCAGGACAGACCCTCTTCAGAATCCTACTTGATACATCCTTTTCTGACATCCTGTTTTGACAGTTATCCATTGATAGGTCTAAATATGGTTTTCAAAACAGTTTTACCCATTTTAAAGGGGGTTCATCTAGACTTGCTAATGAAAATGTGAGGCAGTACCAAAAGCCCTGGTAAGGTGATTGTAAGACATCTACTGACTTTCCCTTCACACAAGGGCTTTCATCCTGTCATGGAGAAAATCAACTTGATTCAGCCGTCTGTTCTTTAAAACTCCGTGTTGACAGCACTTGTGTGATCTGTCCTGTCTTCTAGGTGCCTTTTATTTACTCCAGTGTTTTTTGGAGAATTCAGTTTAGATGGAGTTGTCCATGTTTCCCAAACTTTTCAATTTTCTTTCAGTCTGAAGATAGGTATTTTGGTTGACTTTTTCCAACCTTCCTAAGCCACACTTCTTTCCCATGAGTCCTCTTAAATAAGTACTAAGTATTCTAAATTTCCTCTAGTATGCTTTCTAAGAATGAGTTTCATCAGGCCTTTAACCTGAAAATGTAGAATTAGGTCAAATGCTCACTTACCTCATTCTAGCTTCCATTTCTTCTTTTTCCTGGTGTGCTGTGATTAACTGCCTGATCACAGTTCTCTTGCTAATGAAAAATGAAGCTAATGTAAATAGAATATTTTTCTCATGACCATCTATTGGGAATTCTCTTGAGTAACATGCAGTTGTTATATTCAATATACTTACTTCTGTGGGAAGAAAAAAAACACCTAGAAAAATCCATGTGTTGGATTAAAAAAAAATACAGTTAGTGTATTTTTCACACAGAAGTAACTACAGTGGCTTGTATTTGTGAACCAGCTGCAAGGTTTCATTACCTTTTCTTTTCTCCAGTTTTTTCTGCTAAATCCTGCAGAAAAATTTTATATTTTCAAAGTGTATATGGGTCTTTTTTTGGTCACTTTTCTCTACTGTTATATGTGCAGCATCTTCTGAGGGACCACAGGTGATATACCAACCATAGACAGAGAAACTGTGGAGGATTGAACCATCTATTTTCTGACTGTTCATACTATTTCTGTGTCTCTAGAGTGTGTTCCTTAACGTTACATGCTATACTTTGATCTTTCTGACTTTTGTTGCATTACGCTCTTTCTATTTTTATTTTCCGACTTACGAATTTGACTTCTAATTCAACTTATTTTTAAGAGCTTGAAATTTATCTACATACCAGATCTCTAGGCCCTGTGAAATTGGTCTTTGCAGGGTCCAGTCTCCATCATTTTTCTCTTATGAACAATTAATGACCTTGCCATTTCACCATCTTTTGCACCCGTAGTCCCTTTGGCAGGTCTTGAAAAGCCCTTCTTTTTCTGCCAGAGTGAGCTGCTGAGAGCCTTCCTCTATTGCTCTTACATGGTTTTATGTAAATAAATAGCCCAGTGTGTCCCACTCTATTCTGCTTGTAGGGACCGTTTAGTAGTTCTGCTCTTCTACTTTGTATTTAGTGTTCTTGTCTTTTTTTGGTGTAGTTGATAAAACATATTAGAAACCTATAAAACACTCTTTCAACATAATGGTCTTCAGGAAGGATTTGTTTTTCCAGAAATTCTATGACCTTCCCATTGTGTGTGTATATATACTTTTTTTATTTTGATGCCCCAAAGTGCATACCCCAGCAAGGCTATCAGCAGTGGGCACACAGGCTTTTTATTAACAGGAGAAATAGAATTTACCATCTAGCAGCAATGGAAAGCTTGTCCTTAAGTAATTTTTTCTTTTAGGCAGATTTCTGCCAGATGATCCTGTGGCTTCACAGCAAACCCACTCAGTGCTTTTTTCCCCATGCATCCTTCAGGTGGCAAAAAGAGGGATTAAGAGAAGTTCAGAAGTTTCCTGGAAGCAGTAAAAGACCGCCTTCAATTTGATTTCTTCCTGTGATGGGATCACCACCTTTCTCTACAGATAAACCCATTTATCTGTATGTGTCTTAAGGTCTTTCGTCAAAGCAGAATGACTACCTCTCTCTTCAGTACTGCTGTCATGTAGTGTGCTAATGAGAAGTTCCACCTACTATCTGTGTTTTTCCCAAGACATCTAGCAAATGTTGTTGAGGATTCTGAAGCTGCAAAACATTAGTGCGTTCCTTGTTTTTTTCTTCTCTAGGTGAAGGGAAATGCTGTAAGTATTCAGTTTTCTTCCCGTGCTTTTATTGCCATACAGAAGAGAATATTAGAAAAAATTCATTTAAATAAGGACATCAAAGACAGATACTTTATTCTACTTTCTACTGATACTGCTTACCTATGGTATTTCTATTCATATAATATCTGTGTATTAGCATTTGGATTGATGTGTATATCTACTGCAACAGCTACCAGTTGCCCTGTTTGTATAGAATACATGCGTTTTTGCTGCAGCATAGCCTCTTTGGCTTTGTCATTTTATTTTCTTGCTGTTTTGAAGTTGAACACATTTCTGAGGTACCAGATGGCCAGGTATTAAATGCATAAAGTGCATTATTTCCTCCTTCCCTCCCCTGCAGCAGTCTGTTTCTGTTTAGCTATGCAAATAGGAGTGGTTGAGATTAAAAGCAGGAGTTGCTACTCATATAAACCCCAATAAAATCAGGTGGCATTGAATATGTTGAAAAGTAACCAACTTTTAGCATTCTTAAGCTGCTTAGAATAGTGTTAAATAAAAACGTTGGCCAAAGAGACTGTTTATTCATTGTGTGTTTCAGGCTGCCTACACGGAGAGGGGAGTTTGGAGGAAGAGCTCTTTAGTCAGTAATAACATCTGTTACAAAGGAGCTGGGGTGGTTCAAAGTCAACGTGATAGACTGTGTGATAGAAGTTACTCTCAGCTGTTAATGAGTTGAGGTGAATTTCAACACAACAGTGAAGAATATGTAGGGAGTTCCAACAGTTAACCATGCTGTCTTGGGCTTGCCATAATAAAGCTACAGTAAGAAACTGTTATTTCCTTATGCTGATTAAAAAACCTTGTGAAATGCAGATAAAACTACTAACTCCTCACTGCTCGTCTTATCTAATATCCAGAGTTAAGCCTTATATAAATAGGGCGCATCTGAATGGCAGCTATGTATAGGTAACATGGGTTTCTGGTGGTTTATAACTTAGTTCTCAAATAAAATGTAGTAGAGCATTTTTAAAAACATGCTTTAATTAAGCTTGTCTTAGTAGGCAAAGTTGTATAATCTTCCAGTTTTACCAGGTAGTCATATCCTCAGACCCTTTTGCTTCATTGGCTTAAACCTGTAGATTGCCTTTTAGCTCTTAAGATTTTGTAAGTAAGACAATGTACTATAGAGAGAAAAATTAATATAACAACTTTAAGATTTTTAAGATATCTTGATCTTGCATAAGAAAATATGAGGTATAATTTTTATGACACTATAGATCTGAATATCTGATGTGAATTTTACAGATTTATATATATTATTTCTTCTTCCAAAGTATTTTAGTTCATGTCAGGGAAGTGCTCCTATAAAATATGGGGCTTTCTTTACGCAGACATGGAGGTTGTAATATGGAGGACTACTGAAATTACTTGTGACCTTGCCTGTCATTCGTTAGTGAATGCAGCAGTAACATTACTCAAAATGTACTCATTGGAGAATTTTAATCTATGGCATACCACTCCCATAACTCTTCCTGTGTTTTTCCTAGAGTCAGCAAGATCTGACATTTTTAGAGCAGATGTGTAATTTCTGCAAATACTTGTAATTTACTTTACAGGGCATATATATCACGTACGAGAGGTTATGATATTCAGGCTTCAACATGTACAACGTTTTATGGTTCTTGTGGGCTTGACCTCAATTTATTTGCAAAATATTTTTTTGAATACTAGCACAGAAGCTTTAAAATATAACGTATTTCAAAGTCTCCCATACTAAGTTGAGTTGGTGATCGGTCATAAAGTAGCAAACAATACATTTTAGTCCATGAGAATTATTCTGTGGAAATGCTGGAATACAGCACCTTGAATCAGATTGATGCATAAATCTTACTGATTTCAACAAAGTCAAAATTTCACCTGTTATCTCTCTTACTCTGGAGCCTGTCATGCTTGGCTGTGAGACCTCAAGCATCATTGTTTTTTTGAGCCCTGGTTCTGATGATGTGACCAGGCTGATAGCTTATTGATTCTCAGCCTATGTGTTTGTTCAAGCACTTCTTTTCTGTACACTAAAGTATGTGACGGTATCTCATTCTTATTTTCTGACAAAAGTAGGTCAAGAGTAGGTACATCCCTGTTGTCATGCATAGTTCACACTGATGGAAGGAAATCTCTTAGCACCTCTGTAATACCTTGTTATTCTCACTTTTGCCTTTTGTTCTTTTTCTTTGCAAAGAACGAAGTCTTAAATTTCTAATGTAGGTCTGTGTTCAGTAGGAATGTTAAAGTTTGTTTCTTTGGGAGTTTATTCAGGAAAATAGGTATGTGTGTTATTCTACAAGAAATCCTTGTGAGGATAGCCTTGTAATAAGAATGGTAGGAAATGAGAATGAAAAGCCATCTGGTCCATGCCACTACCCCTGAGGATACGCCTGTGCAGACTGGAGTGACTGTTGTGGAAACAGCGTCTTTGTAACAGTCGTGCTGGGTTGTTCCTCCATGTATCCTACCTGTTCCTTGATTGTAAGCTGGGGGCACCTGATGTGAAATGCTACATCTTCGTGGTCATACTGCCAGTCAGTTCCTTTGAAATGTGAACAAATAAATATTACTGTAATGCTGAGGTTATTGTTCTCTGCAGTCATATATGCATGTATTGCATATGCTTCCAACCATACCTTGTCGAAAGGGGTATTAGGTTCAAATATTATCTTGCACTTTCTTGTATAACCTCAGTCCTTCTCCCACAAGGGGGAGGCATAAAATATGATCGAATCGAAGGAGTAAAGCATCTGGTATGAAAAGACCCTAATTAGCAAGCAACTTTACCATTCCTGAGGGAATGAAACTCGCAGAACAAGTAAATATCAATAGTGTGGGAACATTTGGTATGACAGAATGTTTTCTTGTAAAGGAGAGAGAAAGAGACTGTGTAAATGTGATTATGGATTTTGAAGGAAGGCAAAATGTTTCTCAGCTAGATTCTGGCTATGTTTATGTTCGCACATAATGTAGTGTAATTGGAGCAGACCTACCAAGCAAAACACTTGATCTGTGAACCTGACATCCAGGTTTGCACAGATTTCAGGTGGTCCTTTCCCTTGGAAGACATCTAGTCTGGTCCTGGGGCTTGAACGCCACTAGTGCTTGTTTCCTTCAAAAGAGTGAATGCGTGTGCTCCACCATGGGAACCAAAGCGTGTTCAGTGAGGGTAAAGCAGAGATTTGCTGCAAAAACATATGACTCATGAAAGAAAACACTACTGTAAATACACCTTTCCTTTTCCATTTTTGTAAGTCTTCTTGCCAAAGATTTTGTTTGACATCTGAAATTTCATATGGAAACCCTTTCCAAACTCAGGTTTCATCTGAAATATGTTTCCTAGTATGAAAGCAAAAGATTTTCCTAGAGAGAAAAGCAATGAAGCTGATAGTGCTATACTGACGCCATCTTCCATTATTGAAATGCTTACCAAACTCTGAAATATATAAATTTATATAAGGGCAGAAGAGATGAAGTCTGGTTGGTTTGGATATTTTTTTTAAGGTGCTTACACAGGGAGCAATGCTGACAGTCTCCCCTAGAACAGAGCAGTTCTATCCACCCATTCATGTGCAGAAGTGCTCTCAAAACTGAGTTATTATTGATGGTCACTGCTACATTCCTTAGTTCCTGTGCTTTGGGGTTTTTTTTGGTGGTACGTGGTGTTTTGTGTGTACTTTTTTTTTTCTGTTTTGTTATTGTCGTTGTTGCTGATATATTTTTCCGTGGTATTCCTCCTTCTCAGGATTATTGATTGGTACCTGCAATCAGAGTTGCGCTGCTTTCTGCTTTCCACAATGCTGTCTTCAGCTTCTGACTCTGCCTGCTTTTTTTCTGCTGGTTTGTAAATGAATGGCCTAATTTCACTTTTAAACTTCATCTTCTTTTGTGAACAGACTGTGCAGGCACTGCAGTAGCAGGGACCGGAGATGCTGGTAAAGCATCCAGAGCTTTCTTATTTTTTTTCCAACTTGTTTAAGGGCACTCGTTCTCATTAGGAATAAAAGCAAAACTAAACAAAACCCCCAAACCTTCCAATGCAATAAAATTGTGAATGATCTGAGAAAAATGATATGAAATGAGAATATTTACTTCCTCTTCTTACTCCATCTGTTGCTGTGTGGACTAATGACAAAGTTGTTTTGCTACCCAGTGAAACATTCTCACAAACAAGTTGTACTGACACTGTCCATATGAGAGTTCCTGAGCTGGCCTGTGCATCTCTAATGGAGCAAACCCCACTCCGGGATGGGGCCTGGTACTGGTGGAGACCCTGTGGGCAGCAGTCTCACCTGGTTTTTGCCTGCACTGAGTCCTTTCACCTGGTGACTCCACTAAATGCCTCCATGGGGGCAGTTACTGGCCAGACATGTATTGCTTCTTTGGAGATGCTTATCTGATGCTTTTTAATGTTTTCATAACAACTTACATGATACAGCTGAGAGTGTGCTTATGAAATCTGCTGGTGATATACAAGCCAGGAGGGCCTGTCAACATGTTCAAGGACAGGCTTGAAATCCATGACTTAGAAAAAAAATGGAGAAATGGCCTGAAATAAATGCAGTGCCATCCAGTAAAATGTGAAGTACTGCTTTTATGTGTAGTGTACTACATGTGGAAGGGGAAGGCTAGCTAAGAAGCAGAAAATGCTCTGAGATCTAAAGTGCATTGCAAGCTGTGCTCGAGTCAGTCCCATCATCATATTGCACAAATATCAAACATCCTAATGGTATGTTTAAGGGGGAATGTTACGTTGAATATATTGGGAGATAATCCTTCTACTCAGGTCAGCACTTTTGTGAGGCTTGTTCTGGAGAAATGATGGTTTTGGTGTTGGAAAGTGTCCGTTTGTTGTGATGTGAGGAAAGACCGATGAAAGAATCAGTGTTCTGAAAAAGAAAAGCCTGAGAGGGAAGAAAAAAATGTCTCCCTGTACTGAGAACAAAACTTTGTCAATTAAGCTATATCATGGGTTATCAAGAGATAACATGAGGAAAAACATCCAAACTCTATGGACAATGAGTACAAAAATAGACTGCTGGTGAGATATAACCTATAAGAATGGTTTAGGGACTTTTGTTTCTGCCTAGAGGTGGGTGATGGGCTGTCTGGTCTCAGGAGGTCTGAATGCACATCCCATTTTTTCTGTGATGCCAGCTTGCCTGGGTGGAGACCTCAGAGAATCAAGAGCCAGAAGAACCGTGTGGAAGAGACAAAAAATGGAAGCAAAATATGTTCAGCTTCCCAGGACTTTAATCTCTGAGTAGAGAAAGACACAGGTGCTACCAAATGATAGGCAGTAACTGAAATGTGCCAGAATACAAGGGTATGCTGTGCTCTACCATCTGTTATATTAGTTACGATTCTCATTGCAGCATCCTTCAGGCCTTGCTCTTGCAAAGGATTTTGCCTGCCTACACACTCATCTCGAATGCCAGCCTTAAGTTTTAAATTGTCTTTAAAGTTTGACACACGCAAGTTTTTTGTCACTGTGGTCTTTTATATTGCAAATCATTTGAGGTATTGTATGGCTGTGGGGATGTATTTGGATGGTATAGAAACCTTCCAGTTAAAATGGTTCTTGTACGATGCCTGTTGATGCAGTGTCTTCTTTGTCTGTTCTAAACTGATGTCTCAAGTGCTGTAAATCTAATTTTCTATTCATTGACATTTTTGTTCGCTATTGTCACCATAGGTCCTATTCAGTTGGATGCTCCAGCATTGAATATGGGATTAATTTTGTCTAAATTTAGCAATTTAGACGTTTAGGTATTTAGCCTAAACAGCTCTAGGCTGCTTCTCTGGGCGTTGGATGGCAATAAGCGCATTCAGACAAGGATTTAGTGGTTAATGTCGAAGGAAAGAACTTTGCATCTGAAAAGAAAGGGGAGTAAAATCTTTGATTACAAAAGAATGGGAAAGCGTGACTTGTCTTTGATTTAGAAAGTGTCTAATTTTTTGTTAACTAACCATTAGGGTAGTAAATTTTGTGGTGTATTGGTTAGCTAGTTTGGGAATGTGTTTTGCTTAAAAACATTAAAAACAACTGAGGAGCTTTATAATATAATTTTGTTCTGACTTAGTCACAGATATATTTTAAAGACATGACTTATTAAGACATAATTAAGTCATTATTATTACTGTGATATGAATGCAAATGGAACTGCATTGAATAGTTACTTGTATCTTGTTGTGGGATCACATATACAACCACTGATTGAGTCATCACAGTGCAAATAAACTGGATGGAGGTTAAAGCAGTGACAAAAATAGCTTTTTAGACTCTCTTTCCCCCAAGTTTCCTTATGACATCTGCAGCTTAAGCTTTTCCTCTGCTACATGAGAATTTGGAAGAGATTCTCTGATTTCTGTAGGTGGAAGTTACGGAAGATGAAGCCCATCCATGGAGTTTATGTTTCTATTTGCCTGCAAACAGTTGGCATATTATTTAAGGAGGAAAGTAAACTGTGCTGGGCCTTTACTTTGCACAGTGTATAGTGTACATAGCATAGTATCAGGTAATCAGCAAGGTTACTAGGGATTAGTATGATCCAGCTTTGTAACTGAAATCTGGAAATCTGCTGCTCCCCCACAAATAACAACATAGCCATATATGTATAATGTTTGGCCATTTATGGGAAGAAGCAATTACTTAGTTCACTTTTGTATGGTAAAGATGTGTATAGTTCTTGGATGATCTTATATTTATGAATTAGTAAGTTTTATTTGTAAAGTTTGGTGTGGAATAGTAATTTGCATTTTTGCCTTCAGAAGTAAAGCCTGTAGAGAAGTCATAGATGGAAATATGCAAAATATTTCCCGTAAGCTACTTTTCATATGCTTTTCTCTTAATGAAATACATCTTAGCTTAATATTTACTTTTTGGCTTTTATTCATGATTTCTATGATTTCAAAATTCATCTATTTGAAAAGGATGGTAAAATTTGGACTCTTGCAGTCCAGTACCTAATGTTACTACGAAAAGGTCCGTAACTGTTGGAAGTGATTTGGGATGACTTCCTATTCCCTTTTGGAGGCTGCCATCTTGTGTTCTGAAGTCAAAATTTCCATTACCATTATCTCACTTGCCACTATAGTTATGAAAATGGCTTTTAAATTGTGAACACAGTGCAGATAAATGCTGCTGTGTTTGCCCTAACGTGTAGATAGTCAGATATACTCGCATATAGTCATTCTCTTGTCTTAAAGTAATGTCATCCTAATAATCTTTGAAGGATGTTTACTCTGAAACCGTTGCTGGTCATTGAGAAGACAACTGATATGAAGAGCTTTGCAGCAGACTGTTGAATTTGATACTGGAAGTTCATTTTCTTGTAGATTAGGATTGCTAGCAATAGTTTTCTTGTAAAGCTCTTACTTGGAGTTAAGAGTGAGGTATGCAGGATTTGTTTTTAAAGAATGTATTTTTGGGCTACCTTTTCCAATTTGCTCCATGAAATTGTCTTCAAAAATGCTTACATTAAATCTTCAAATACAGATTCAGATTTCACTAAGGTTCTTCTCTCATATTCTATTCTATTTTTTTTTTATATTTGTTTCTAGTTTTAGGCTAACTTTGTCTTCTGCAATGTTTTCTTGTGTGAAAAGTTGAGTGAGCAAATGCAAAGGTTATTTCGTGTTTACTAGTAGATTAACAAATTAGCATCTTTCAGAGCTCTTGGGGGTGAGGGAGGACCCATAGTGATGCCCCAAATGTAAGAATGCAGGAGATCTGTATCTTCTGCCATTTGGTGGTAAAAGTAATAAGCAATCTTCTTTCATTTATAGCATGAAGTAAGTTAAATTCAGAACAAATTTGACTTCACGGAAGAAGTTTAAAGGAGTTTTCAGTGTTTCATATACACAAAAATGAAAGCTGGAGCTGGACTTCTGAAAGTTGATGTGAACAGGAAGGTTTTGGGTTTTTTGCAGATATCAGAATTGATTAGCGTTGTGCTTCTTTGTAATAGTAGTATATTTTCCCAATCTCTTTACAGAGTTAAGCAGAACTTTGCTGAAATAGCTACTGCCTGTCTTTCTAAAATGAAATTCAAAGTGATACTTGGAAATTCACTTCAAAGGGATGTTTTCCCCACCTGTCAAGATGTAAAGACTCTGGATTATTTTTGATTCACGTATGTGGAAAAAAGAAAGTATATGTGATAAACTCAATGAAGAGGTGTTGCAATTGTTCTTGATTCATCCATGCTCATGATAGTTATAATTTTAACGTAGCTGCTCCAGTGTATGATGTACTGTTATGGTGCTTTGCTTATTATGTAAAGCCTTTCATGTTTATTTTTAGCACAAATTTGCCCTGGACTGAACATGAAAACATATTAAATATTATGGTTTGTATTCTCAATCATTAAATAAATTAAACCCCGTTGAAGCAATCAACAGCAGGTTGCAGAAAAGTAAGGCATTTCAATTGTGTAACCATTAGGAAGCATATGAGACTGCTCGAATGCAAATTTAAACTGATCACTGAATTATGAATAAAACATAACTAAAATGCAGTTAGAAAAGATACTGTTTCTAGGGCTAGTATATAGGGTCTGCAGTTGCTTTTAGGGTTGTCTGTGCAATTGTAAAGGTTCACTGAGGTAAAGAAAGAGAAAACAGTTCAAAGTGCCAATTTGTGTACATCCCTAATCTAGTGAAGCAAACCAGATTTTTTTTGAGAAAGTCAAGTAAAATGCGCTATCACTTATTCACAAAAAAATAAACGGGACTGAACATCCTGCATGGTTTGTTCTAGAAATAACTCTACCATCGAAGGTCTGCCCGTTCCTGTGTAGCTGCAGTTCCCAAAGGGCCAGCTGAAATCTAGGATGTGTTTATCCAAACGTAGCAACTTTAAGCCCAGTTAGATAAGAAAACTAGGGCTTGCGATGCTGAAAAATCTATAGCTTGTCAATGGTGCTGCATAAAATGAAGACATGATTGTAGACCCAAACACAGAACAAATAGAAATCTGGTACTTTCCTACCACACCATCAAATGTTGCTGTATGCGTTAAAGGTGCAAATCTGTTATCATCAAAAGTACCAGCAACAACAAAAAGTCCCCAGGCTTGCTGTTATGCTGGCAGTCCTAGCAGATGGAAGAAAATTGCCATCATGTATCACTCTTAAAGACAATGCTAAAGGAGAAGCTTTCACAAGGTGTCATTTTCAGATGTCAGGGGAAGGGATGGATGACATTGTAATTAATTTAAGATTACTGTTGAGCTGCTTCAAATTGGTTAAGCCGGTGCCTTATTAAAGCAGAGAACAGTGTGTGGTGCTTTCCAAGGAAGAAAAAAGAGGAAAAGAGTAGTAGTCTGGAAAAATTAAAGCTGCTCTAGAGGTTGTTGGCTATTGGCTTCCATTAATTCCATTTGGGTAAATCTAGAAATGGATTTTCTGCTGGGAAAAAAAATTCTTCCTCCCAGCTGAACACATCTAGCAAGTCTGTCACTAAATTACTGGAATTATGTTACATTACAAATACTGCAGAAAGGACTGGACCAGGGGTATGGTTAACATTTTTCTCAAGTTCAGTAGTAGAAACAGCACTTTCAGTTCTTTGGATTAGCTAAAATAGAAGAATTGTTTGACTGATTGCACTTGCTGAATCCTTCTTGGCCAAAACCTTTTGTTCGTATCATTTATTCTGAAACTAGTATAAGTTCTTTTTTTCAGTGAGTAGTATTTTTTTTCTCAGCAAAAGCAAAGAGATCTTGCCTGCAATACCAGTTACTTGTCTTTTTTCTTTCAGCAGGAAAGAGATATAGCAATTTTAATGTGAAAAGTCTTCAATTTTGTAGGTAGAGAACAAGGGGAAAATGCAGAAATTAAACCTAATTCAGGCTATTACTTGATGCAGCAGCAGAGAGGTGTGTCTCAGCTGTTGTTTCAACAGACATGCCAAAATTACCTGGCCTAATAAAAGGCGTAGTCTTCATTATTTCATTGACGATCAAAAGCATGATATCTTGTAAAATTCCTTTCCTAGCGGGAAAAATGTGTCTAAAATCACATAGGGTCTGTGATTGAGATTTTCTTTCCTCAGCTTGCTACACTAAAAACATTTAAGTATGATCCAGAAATCTTAGGTTAAGAAGCAGAGTTGTGATTACTTTTTCTGAACTTCAGAAGTTCAGAAATTTCCCACAGATTTCCTTCCCAAATTCCCCCTGTGGAACATCAGGTTTCTCTGGCGGGAGCAAAAGGAGAGGGATGGAGACACAAGCTGCTGCATCCCGGAGTCTCCCCATCACAGTGCTGTAAGAAGGCAGAAGTGTGCTATAAGTAAAGAGGTGGGTAAACTGATGAGCAGTCTTTTCTGCTCATTCCCAGGTTGTTGCTGATCCTGTGACTGCAGGAATAATGAACACATGCAAGGCTATGGGACCAAAGAAGGCCAACGTCCCATGTAAGCAAGCTCATCTTTTAGAGCACGTGTTGCCTTAGTTCAATCATTTATCCAAGCGATTTCTCCAAGTTACTTTGCATCTCTTGAATACCTGTTAGTGGTAGTAAACAGCTTGAAAGGAAAAGGAAAGATCAAAAACCTACTGAGGTAACTTCCTGCGTGAGGGCAAGAAGTGCCCTTTGATGCGAGTGTCCTGCTGGTTCCCTCAGCCGCATCCCCCTTTTCCCTTGCGTTGTGTCCAGGCAAGTTCCTTGAACAGGAGGCCTGAAGATTTGTCTGACGGAGCTTCCCATCTGTGGGGTGCGTGCCTAGAGGCACATCGCGCTGTCATTTTGCCATACTATTTTTTGTAGCTCTTAAGAGATTATCACGTGGAAATGAGTAGCACTAAAACTACTCATAATTTCTATAGTGTTTAAGGCTTTTCACAGTGTTGTGTGAGCTTCTGCCAGTGAGACCCTGCCTGTAATTGACACTTGTTCTGCAAATGCGGCAGGACACGGGCAGCAGAGGATTCGGCCGGTTACAGGCTTTCGCCAACCTCTTGGGAATTTGCAAAGCCAGTGAAATTATCAGGTGTTCTTTCTGCCATCCTGTGGCAGCATTGATATACTGCAAAGGGCCGGTCTTGCCAAGCTTTGCTTAAACACGGACTGTAGTGGGATGCTGGGGCTGTAATACATCGTGCCCTCATTCTTGTTCTGAGTGGAGTTGTAATTCCTGGTCTATGTCCATATGGCCCGGCTACCCAAAGGTGTGATAGGAACAATAGAGATTCCTTCCCCCCCGTTTATGCAATTTAGCGTACACTGCAGCTAGCTGCTATTGTTATCTGTTAGTAAGCAAACAATAACATTTATTGTGCTTCCTATGAGAAAAACACAAAAGGAATTTCTTCTGAATACTGTTCTTTGGTTAATTATATATTCTTGACATGTTTCTGAAATACAAAGGTGTTATATCAACTACTAATGTTAAAATAAGAAAAAAACAAACAACCCTGGTTACTACTAAGTACCCTTAGAAGTAATTAATTTTTAACTTTTACTTTAAAAAGAATAATTTTAATGGAATTTCTGGAAAGAAATTATCTTCTGGTTTTGTTTTTGCAAACAAGCCAGCGTTATTGTTATTACAGTGTTTTCATCTTGCTGCTCTGGAATTACTAATTTCTGTAAATGACCTTCATGACAGCTAGGTAAAATTTGAATTTTTAATGAAATTTAGTGCTTAATGAAAATATGCCTTAAACTAGAACTTATATTTCTTAACACCTCTGTGGAATAAACCCAAAACATATATTATGAAAACATGAAATGAAGATGATTTTGTTCTTCAATTACTGTTTTCCTAACCACATTTTATGAGTGGAAGAGCCTGGGGCAGGAACAAAGTGTTTGTGTCAGGCACTACTAATATAAATTGAAGTAGATTAGTGTACTATCTGAACACAAAAAACCTAATCTCCATCCTTAAAAACTAATCCTAACTTTTATAAAAGCTGAAAATCATAACGTCTGTTTATGGATAATAGTGTTTTATTCTGTGGCTATGCACGTACTTTGGCCCTCTCTGGGGGTGAGAGGGAGGTTGTGCCCACTAAATATTAAAACAGATTTAGGATAAAACTTGGAGGCGTTATTCACGTTCTTTGGCACAGAGACTCTGCAACACATGTGGCATGTGGATGGCATGTAGGTGCCACTCCAGGAGTTCATGTACTGTGGGTTGGTCTGGTTTTACATGGGATGGACAGATCTTCATTCCAGTGTACTCAGCACACCCGTTTCAGTTTGTGCCGGATGTGGTCTCCCGAATGCCTTTGGTTTTCCAAGTCTTTTTATGTAGTTTGGATTAGAAAATTTCTAAATGGAAAATTTACCTGGAAATATTTTTCCAGCCCATCAAAAATGTTAAGCTTTTCAGTCTAGTTAACCACTGTACTATTTACTATGAAGACATGATGAAATTATGGAGACAGAGCAATTTTGGATGAAAGAAAATTCTGGGCATATAATAGAAGCAGTAAAACACAAACAAAAGAAAACTACAACTGAATTTATTCCTTTGTTCTGTAGTCCTTATATTTAGATATTTTTATTTTCACATATCTATCTATGTCTTAACTCGGCTGTTGAGCCTTTATTTTCTAACATTCACTATGAACTAAATAATTTAGGAATGTTATAGACTTTGAGGCCTGGGCACCTATATAGTTTTATACCTTAGCATATTCATCCTCTTTGTTTTAACTAAGTCACAAGTAACTCTATATTTGGTAGATACAATTAATATTTCTATTTTCAGCAAGGTCATTCAGAAAAAAAAAAATCTTAGAGTGAACTGTCTGGCTTATGAAAGCTATGACCTTTTAATAGTTTAAATATGTATATATGTGCATTAGGCTTTATGTAACAGTGTATATTGTACAGCAGAGGGAGTATTTTGTCACGAATCAAGAAGGCTATTTGTCACTGCATCACTGAGTACTTGGCACATCACCAGCTTTAGCAATATATTCTATATCTTTTTATCAGAATCAATCAGGCACTAACATGTTAAACAGTACACAAGTGTGGAGTTGGATGGGATAATCTTTGTGTTACTAAACCTTTCATTTTGTCAGCTTGTGCAGAATAGATATCCATTTTCCACTCCATTTTCAGAAATATTGATATGCATGTTCAAGATTAAATGTTCAGTTGCTATCAGTATTTCTCTTCTCTACAGACTGAGATTTTCAGATTTTCTTTATGAATTAATTAGTTTTGAACAAAATCTCTTCTCCTTCTGTTCCCTAAATCAGTATTTTCTCATGTCTAAGGATTTATGCACTTTTTGACTTTTATGCCTCTGTGTAAATTTGCAGTAGTCCAATGCTAGTAGACTTTATGGCATGTGCCACTCTTCTGCTGGAGTTAAAATGTTGTATTTTAGGCATTGGTAGGGGTTCTAAAAATTGTAATGAGAGAAGGAGTGGCCAATCCAGTGAATTCCTCCATTCATGGTTTAAAAAAAAATTACAATGGACAGGTTGAGCAGCAGGAAGGGGTGGGATTAAATTAATCCTGATATTGTTGTGACTTAATTTATTACCGTGTTGCCCAGGATTTCATTTTTGGACCAGTGTCTTTTGTGTAAGGTAGGTTTTAAGTAAAACTCCGAAGGAACTCTTCACTTACGCCATTACAGAAGAGGTGTTCGTTTAGAGCCTAGTAACAAAGGTAAATTGACTTTAAATTTATGATGTCTTTCTGCCTTGTCTCTGTGCTCTCCTTGTCAAAACTGATTGTTTAATTCTTTTGGAATTCTAGGAATCAAACTGTCATCACAGCTCTGTTTCATGGGGTGGGGTGGGGAGTTTGTTTGTTTTTTTCATTTTAATTAGAAACTTGTTATGTGTACTTTCAAATCTTTATACTAGTAACTGCTGCCAGTTAGAAAAACAAGTGGATACAATACGCCAATGGCTTCCAATGTTAGCTCACATTTCTGTTATTTTACTCTTCCTATGACAGTTTATTTTGAAAACTAGATTTATTGTCACCTGGCATCATAACAAGAACTGGACAAAAACACTGTCCTTAAAGGAAGGCTCTTGGCAATTCAGTCTTACCACAAAAGTGTGTGTTGGCAATGCAGGGCTCAAATCCTTAGCAGAGTTTATTAAGTCTTGACTCTTGTACATTAGGCTGCTTGTTAGAGATGTGTTGAAACAAGATGCATTCAGTTCTGTCGTGATGAGAGAAACCTCACCTTGCCTTTTTATTTCAAAGATTTATTTTTTTTATAAGAAGATAGCTGGATTAAAGATACAAAGAATACTTCTCCACTGAATAAATAGGAAGCCTCCTGGCGGCCTTGTGCATGATGATGATTTTGTTGACTCCTTTATGTATACTTTATGTAAAAACACTGGTTTTCCTTTTATACTGAATGTCAAACAGTTCCTTTTTCCTTATCCAATGCAGATCACTGTTGCCTAGTTGAATCCACGAGGTGCACAAGTCTTCTCTGCAGCTGCACCCAGGGCTGGGACCTCACGTGCTTCCAGGGCAGCTGGTTCCAGCCCCAGCTCGCTTATTTCTAGTTTGGGTTCTCTAAGGCCTCTCACTGACACAGATTTTTCTATCAGCTTTTGCATCTGAAACAACAAAGATAAACTCTCCTAAGCCTTAAAACTTGTGCTAAGACATCCTAAGGTTTCTCCGTTAACTATGGCCAATACTCCATCACAGTACAGGAACTCTGATCTACACTTTAACCTAGTTTGGGACCTGCCTTGCTGACGGAGTAAGAAACCTTTCGTTTTGCACTAGCTTTTACTCAAAGCTGGTCTGTAAGAAAAACAGCTGAAGTCTTGACCTTCTCTTTAGCCTTTACTTAACTTTTTTGTTTGTTAGGGCCTACCAAGTGTGCCACATGCCTAGTGGGATGACTGTAGTGACACCAGACTCCAGTCCTGGGATATTTGTTCCCCTCAGTCCAACTTTTCTCTCTAGCACACATCTTGGTCTAGTTGTAGAATTTCCCATTTAAAAGATTATCTCAGTGCATAGGCATGTTAATCCTTCATTTTGATGTCCTTGATAGATGAAGCAAGATAGTGCAGTGCATCATGCCGCTACTTCAGAATAATACTTCCATTTCTCACAATTTTGTTTACAATTTTGAATATAGCGTGGGGCAGAGATCCCTGAGCTACTGCTGAATAATCTAGCTCCAGAACCCAGAAGTAGCAGAGCGATATCAGTGTGGTGCTGTACTGGGAATAATTAGCCTTGCTTGAGAGGCAGGCCTAATTAGCCCATGCACAATGTTGCTCTAACGAGGTTATATTCTCTCTGAGACCTCAGCTAATATCCCTGCATGGTGCTGTATAAATGTGCTACTTTGGCTAGCTCTGACATGCTGTTGCATTGCACTGGGTAAATATGCATTTGAAAGGGTAAATGGGGGTCTAGAAAGAACTTTCTCTCTTTTTTTTTTTTTTTTTGTTTGTTTATCATTTGCAAGGGTACAATCATTTCTGTGTATATCTCTGGGCTACTGTTCTATCATCCTCGCTCACTAGGAGCATCCAATGGAAATCAGTGGAGCCACTGGCTTATAATTCGCTCAGAAAAGAGCTGTGTCATTCAAGATGTTTTAGGCTTAGGAAAATGTTATTCCTCATAGAAATATTTATAAAAACGACTGGCTTATCATCACACGAGTTATCAGATTTATATTAACATGCCTCAGTGGCAGCAACAGACTCTACTTTTCTTTGTTAATTCTGTCAGAATATTAAACAGATGTGGTTTAGCCAATTAAGAAACTTCCATTAATTTTTTGTGTGCCAAGTTGAAAAGTATTGCTGATGACCTAGACTCATTGCAGCCCATCTTTCATAATTGTTTCCAGTATTTTGTCCTCTGGAGTCCTTGTATTCTACATAACTTTCTGGCACAGACTTGTAGAAAATATGACTGCTTAAGCGCCTATTGATTATGGGATTAATTTGTGCTTCTTTTTTAGCATTGTCGAGGCCAATTAGGTTTCAACTTTGGCTTTGTAATTTTTTTTCCCTCTGTTGCTAATACAAGTGCCTAAAATACTTAAAACTAGTCCCAAGATATATGAAATGAAGTGCCCTGAAAGGTGTGATGACCCAAGTAATTGCTGGCTTTTTACTTTGTGAATGTCTAAAGCTGTAATTGGACAAAGTGAGACATTTGGTACTGGAACTCTGATACGCCCTAAGGCTAAAACTTCCTGCACAGCAAACAGCACAGGCACAGCACCAGCCTGAGCGCTGGGCACCGTCCAGGCTGTGGGTGCTTAGCTTCCTACCAAGCTGTCCAGTGACTGCCACTCAGATAATTGACTCTGAGAATAACGCCAACAAAATGATATCAGGGGGTACAGAAGATAGTAATACTTTTCCGTACCTTTGGCAAGATCTGCATCAACGTCATGGACCATATGGTAAAACTTGTGACTTTCACAGCGATACTGGTTGCACTGGGCTGGTCCAGTCGCCTTCTCTTAGCAATGTGGAAGTGATACTGCTGCTGGTCCAAGTGCTAGGAGAACTGGGGGTCTTTTGTGACCCTTGTAAAAAATATCTCCTTTCATGCGTGCACAGGGTAGTTGTATCCCTACAAAAGTTGGTCTTGTAGAAATGAACTTGGATTTTGTGTGAGGAGGGCAGCTAGGGCCATTAAGAAAAGAGTGTGGCAATGCCTTAATGTCTGAGGTGGGGGGCTGCTGTTTTATATTAGGTGCTGCAAGTAGAATTATGCAGTGTTTTCAATGAAGAATTGATGAATGATGGGAAAGTAAAGCACAAAGCGGAAGTGATCATGAAGTAAGCCTCATCTTGACTTTGTGGTTAAGCTTAGGAATTCCTAAGCTTAATCAGTTAGGAGTGCAGTAGTTTGCCAAATGGAATACTTTTTTTCCCTGAATAAATAATTTTTTTGTAAAGTCATCTGAGAAGAATTTTATAAACTAAAGTTTTAGACAGTAAAATGGAAACTCACCCTGACTGCATATTCCATGACTAAGAATCAAATACTGAAAGCAGACTCAAGCTGTGAGAATGCATTTAAAGAATATAGTACTCCAATACGCAGTACTGCTTATGCTGAATGATATGATCTCTTTGGTTGTTATTGAAAATGTTGGCCTACTATTAAACTATTAGTAAGAAAAATTCATTCCATGTTCTCCACTGTAATTCTTACTTTATAAAATTCCTTCAACATTAAAGCATCAGGATAAAATATTACAATCCTTTGTGTCTAGATATAATAGGAAGGTATGAAATACCTTATCACATAGTGAGTATAGTTGCAATCTTTGGGTTGCTTCTATTAAATTTATTGCATAATCTGATATTGCTCTTCCAGTGCATATTTGTATACATTCTTACTGGTTTCACTGGGGATCACTGAAAGGAAGAAACACAGGCTCTGAAGCATGAAAATATTGCTTCTGTTCAATATTTCTCTATTCTTATTCAAGAGTGTTTTTTTTCCCCTACATCCAAAGTTGTTTTATATGTCTTTTATCTCAAATACTTAAACCCTTCTGAGATTTTCTTTCATTCTTTTCTTCGTCTATTTGATTATGTTTTATGCCTGTTTTCAAGGATAATTTTCATCTAAAAAAAGCCATGATGTCTTAGTATGAAACATGATTTATTTATTTTATTGTTGATAACAGCATTTGTGAATTCAGTCTCACACTGAGTGCACCTTACCAGAATATTAATTTCCTACAAACATGAGAGCAAGTAGTGAGACGTACTGTACATTTTGATCATGAGGTTAAGCAAATTTAGCTCACTGCAGAATGGAATATTGCTCACAATTGTAATTTTGTTTCTTCCTGTTGATTACCATATTTAGATCTAAAAGAAGCTTTTTACAGGAAAAAAGCTGGAAGGAGGTATCAGAGATTTCAGGGTTGGGGGGAAGAGGGGAATTGCACAGTATTTTTCTTGTGTGGGAACTAAGCATGTTAAATATTTCAATATTCACTTTTAAAGCAAATTAGATCAAACAAATCACTATACTTTTGATCTGTTTCAAAGGCTTCAGATGTTTTTGTCATAGCATTTTGGTTGTTTCTGGTGTGTCGATGCCTCAACTTTTAACAGAAAGAAAACAACCCCCCCAAACATTTCTATTTCTAAGCAGAATACATAACTGAAGACTACAGCCGTACCGGCACCTATCTTGTGAAATAAAAAAACATTTCTGTTTGAAATAAAAGCAATGTAATTGATCCACAGTGCCACTGCATCTGCACTGCAAGGTTAATGTGGGCTCTTATTTATTGAGTTGCCCCAACATATTGATTGTCTGGGTACTAAAACCTCTAAATTAATTTTAAAGATTTTTAAAATTTAAAGTTTAGTCTTGCTGGGGGGATGCAGGCTAGCTTTCACATGGGGCATAAATGGATTGTGTTGCAGTGTACAACATATAGTGAGTCTACATCAGAGTCTGAAGTGCATTCCCACTGTATTTCACAGCACCTGAACAGAAATGTTATGTTGTAAATCGTTTTGCTATCCTATTGGGGGACGAAAGGTTTGATGTTGGCTTTCCATAAGTGCTCAGTGAGAACAGTAGCTGGGAATGACACAGGTTTGTATCAGTGGACTGGAAGAAGAAATTCACGCAGCAGAGTGCCATGCAAAGAGCTGTCTTTACTAAAACAAGGATCTACTGAACTGTAGAAATCTAATTAGGTAAGTTCCAGGTAAGAATACAGTAATAACAAATTGCAGATGACCTGATTGCACTCATCTGTAATTCTGTTCACCAAGAAGCAGGACAGGCTCCTCATACAAATACTTGCAGGTCAGTGCTCACACAGAAGTTTTTGATCCACTGAGGCACTGGGCATTTGTGGTCATGCTCCAAAACTTGCAGGCTGTACAGGACATTATTCTTCTAGAAGTATGCTACATCAAATCACCATAGGTTATTCTTAGCAGAATACACAGTTCCCTTCTCAGAGAGGCAATGAAGGTGCTATTGCCATATGCTCCTTGTGTCTCCAGCCCTAGGGCAGCCTCCTCTTGAAGGGATGCTTGTGTTAACATTGTTTTCTGCAAAAGATCATAATTCTTGGTGACAAGGAAGATTCAGCTCAGAGAAACACAGTAGCTGGAGACTGTTTCTAGACCATTTTAAGATGGAAGTTAACTGGATTGGTGGAGAAAACTTTTGAACTGTGTTGAAGAAGATGAAACAAGGTTTCCAGGAGTTGACTAAGTTATGTAGCTGGTGCCAGTAGCCTCAGGGTAATTCAGGGAAGCCTTTGCATATTGGACAGTTGGGTGTAGAACGACAGTGGACATGAGCTGAGTGTAAATTGTGGAAAGCATTGTGGATGCTTTCACCAAGCTAAGACTAAATTGGATGTAGCTCTAAGGTTAGCCCTACAATGAAAGCTCTACTTAGAAAATCACATATGAAATTGGTAATTGGAAGAGGAAAGAGGGTCAGCCAGGATGTGGGAATCGTGGAACTAGATTAAGAACCGTAGTGATCAACTTTGAAACTCAACTAAATTATTACAGTTTGATCTCTCCTACATTCTTCGTCTTTTCTCATTTTGTTTGTGCTTTTTTGCTTTTGGAGCAGGCTCAAAGGAGTTACACCAAACTCATGGCAATGCTGGTCTGGATTATCTCAGCCAGTTGAAGGGAAGCAGTTCCCCAGAACTTGAATCTTGCTAAACGTTTTAAACTTCTTCTGTTGTGGTCATAGTAACAACAACAACAACAACAAAAAAACCAACCACATCTTTTGAGTCTTGCCCAGTGGCTGCCCTCTGGTTTTTGAACTGAAATGACAATTTTTCCAATGTATGTCTCCTTTTTACACAGGAAACTTTAGTAAATTAGTAGTAAACACATAAGAGTAATCGTATGGAGAAAACCTGTTATTCGTGTCAGTCAGAGTATGCTGCGATTTTTTAATAATGAAATTCTAAATGGTAATCTAAGTCAATCTTTCAGGTCTTCACTACTTTTGGTATCCAGTGTTAAAGCTTAGCTAAAGAAATTGAAGAAAACTAGCATAGATTCTTTCATGAACACTTTTAGCATTTTATCATCTTATTTTAATGTGATCTACAAGAATACATTTATAAATAATATGTCTTACATAGATATAAAAATAGATAATTTTATAAAGTATATAGCCAGAAGGGTGGTCTCATGGTGGGATGAAAGAATGTCTCCTAATTCAGCTCAAATTTGTGACCTGTCACATTACTTAATATCTTAAAAATTTAAGAAGTTCCACAGTCTGGTGTTCTCCATTTTTCAACCACAGAGTTAATTGAACTGACAAGGTATGAGGAAAGTATTATAAATCTTTTTCTAATGAACCTACATGTCTGAAGCTTAGACCAAAAACTATAGACAGTTTTAATACAAGTTAGGTTTGACTTCATCTTGATGGTGAAGCCACTAGTATTCTGCTGTAGCTACTTCCTTTAGAGTTGATATTTTGCATATAGTATCTGTTTTATCTAGCTATC
Source organism: Phalacrocorax aristotelis (assembly GCF_949628215.1). Taxonomy (NCBI): domain Eukaryota; kingdom Metazoa; phylum Chordata; class Aves; order Suliformes; family Phalacrocoracidae; genus Phalacrocorax; species Phalacrocorax aristotelis. The sequence continues at coordinate 11,082,449 of NC_134277.1, read as the reverse complement.
TAAACAGATAACAAGGACAACTACGACGTGCCAATATTTGTGCTCTGTACAGGAGTACAAAAAAAAATGCAAGGTGGTAGAGCAAATCTTTGGCTGAATGGTTGGTTAGTAAAGTTCCAACGAGAATTAATTTCCTTTCTTTCTTCTGCTGATGGTATTTTGTGTACACTCACAGCAAATATTCAATATTTCTTTTTGCCACCCTCCTCAGAGTGGTGGGTTTAGCATTTTTACTCATAAAGTTTAGACATGTTTTGAAATAAAACATCCTAGGCAGATGTGATCAGTGGGGCTTTTTCTTCTTTTCTGTGAATAGCAGATGTCATAAATTACTGGCCGTACTTGAGTCAGTTACTATCAGTTTAACTAACACTATGTAGTTATATGAAAATGCTTGTAGCTAGTGAATAAAACTAGCTTATTTTCTTACCATAAGTATTTTGAGGAAAATAGAGAAATATAACTGTATCACTGGTGAGCTGTTGGCTTTGCATGGAATTAATTACTGCTTTTTAAATGTAAAATATTGCACTTTTATGCCAAAGTTCTCTGAATGCCAACAGTTAAAAAATTCCATTTATGATTCAAAAACTAGGTTGTTTCACTGCTGATGCCTTCAAATCTACTGGAAGCTATATCCCCATTTGAATTCAAGTAGTGAAATGGCAGATCTAATCTGTGCAAGAAAGAAAGTAGACACATTAGGTTTTACACCTGTCTGCAAAGTTTTTTATGGCATTATGTGAAATGAATAAAATTATGCTAAATGTAGTATTTTATTTGGCATAGAGGAGGATGAAAGAAAAGTGATGGAAATCTGTTAAATATTCAGCAACACTATTTAGGTGTATGTTAAACTCTTGGAGAATTCTTGACAATGGAAGCCTGTAGCTGTATTTAGTTTCAAAATCTAGGATTTTTCTCTGAACATTTTATTAAGTGTCTATAGAGGAGTGAGTTATAGCATCCTGATTTTCATTCTGAATCTTAATACCGATTTAGAGTTTTGAGAGCATATCCTGCTCAGTTCTGCCCATGTTCCATCTTCCTTCTGTGGAAATGCTCTGCAAATAAAAGATTGCACAGGGCTGTCTTCACCATGTTGTCTGCTCCAAGTGACTGGAGAAGTGCAGATGTGTTATCCTGTATGCTTCATGAAACCATTAACAGCTAAGAAGCCCCCAGCCTGAATCCACTTTCCAAATAGCAATTTAAAGAATAGTCAGAGGGGAGTAGGAGGATAAACTCAGGTGAACATTCATATCTAGGATTGCAGAAAATACAGTGTTATTTTCAGGTAAAAAAAAAAACCCAAACCCTCAGTAGTACCACACCAGTTTACTATCAGTAAAGAAAAGTCAAGAGCAAGATGTAACTTCATGGACAAGAGAAGTTAAGGGCAGAAAGGAAAAGTCAAGGGCAAAATATAAAACTTATGCTCAGATCTTTTCTCCTACCACTTTCATTTTCTTTCTTAACCTTAGAAAAGTTTTCAGAACACTGAAGCTATTTCTTCTACTGTTTTCATGACTTCTGAGCTGGCTTTTCTCAAGGTAGTTAGGCTGGTGTGATGAGAAGTGCTGCTTCTGGTTGTAAATATTTCATTTCCGTTGTGCATGTTAATCTTGCAGTGTCTGTGCATACCAATCCTTACTCTTTTATTTCTTGTTCTGCTTGTTTTCCCATTTAGTTTTCTTGCCCTTGCTGCTCGTTGGGGAGAAACAGCAATAACAAAACCCTGTGCACTTGTTTATTTTCTAGTTTATAAAATTATTTAGTAATTGGAAATTAAGAGTTGCCCAACATTGCCTATTGGAAAGTGAAGTGATTGACTGACAATGTAATAAACCCTTCCTGAGTAAGATGAAGAATATACAGGAAGAGTTTCAGTAGCTTAATTTCCATTGAGTTACAATACTTTTCTCCTAGCTACCTTGCCCTTCATTAAGAATGGTTTAAATTTAGGAGAATTATTTTGATCATCAGAGAGCTCTCCTAATTAACAGAGCTTAATTCTGATAATTAAGGTTGAACTCATTAAAAAAAATCAAACCCAAAACTGAAAAAAAAAAAAAGAAAAAATGCAACTGAATACTCTGCTGCTGAAACTCCAGCATTTAGAATTTCCAAAATTCTTCTATTTCATACCCATGTGTAATGTCATGAAAGTTGATCACACTTCCTCTGTGCTTTCTCCCTGCTGATATAGTTTGGGGTGAACAGAACGATTTCTTTATTAAACTGTCTAAAAAGCCAGTCTCTGTCAAAGTGATTTTTGTATGCTCTGCCACGCTGACTGTTTAGCGTCAAGACCAAAACCCAGAAGCATTTCAATACTGAGTACTGTTAGACTCTAACTCAGATCCCACAGTCACATCGAATGTGACCACTACTCTTCTGTGAGTGAGTTTGGTTTGGGGGCAGGTACTATAACTTCTAGTTGTCAAGGTCTAAAACTCTCAGGAGAGGAAATTGCAATAAACAACATAAAGTCAAATAGACGCCCTGGGTGCTTTGCTGTAATGAATATCGAGAAGAAACATAGTTAAACAGTTCCCAAATCCACTTTATGCACTGGTGACCTGCTTTTTTCCTCAGAGATATTTAGTCACTAGGTATACACCATGGTCCAAAACCTTTTCTCTGCCAACAAAGTAAGCTGCAAAGTCTATTTAAATTGAATAGGTAACAATAGTGATATTTCTTTGTTTCAAAACAAGTTTTATGTTTTCAAGTATTTGTATATTGATGGTGAAATCAAGGTATTTGCCCTTTTGCAAGATGATTGGGTGTGTAAATGTAGTTACCCAACACAAATGTTAGCAGATGTGTATGTTGATACTGGTCGAGCTGCAAGAAAATATCTTTCAGAGAGACAATTTTTCTGTTAATATTGGAGTTCTGGTTTCCACATGAAGACAGTCAACATATTCCCATAGGTCATATTGTCTTCCACGTCTATTCATATAAATATAAATCGCTTCTTACCCTTTAGGATGATGTCACAAGTGATATTTATTATCCAACATACAGAAGTGACTTTTTTTTGGCCATGAGTGGGAGAGAGAATTGCAGTTTTCTGCCCTCTGGCTTCGTACCTGAAAGAGATTGAGAGTCAGTGGACCAGATCCACAAAAGCACTTATTCATGTGACCAAGCTTGTGCTTATGCAAGTCCACATTTAAACAGGTATTAGAACATAAACCTCTGAAGGTGTCTCTCTGTGCTCAATGAATAGTATCTATTCTATATTTATTTTTATTCTCATCAGTCTGTGTATACTGCACACCAAATCCACACCATATGCTGAATACGTAATTATTAATTTACTCTTAAGTGTTTCAATGTCAGTCACAACTGCACTATTTACATTTTTCAAGAAGATTAATGAGTTTACTCAATGGGGAAAAGTGATATTTCACCAGTCGGTAAATTGGAGACCAGGGAGAATAAGGCAGAAACACTGAGCGTGTACAACCAATTTGTTTTCAACCCCTAATACTTATTGGTACATTACATGTGAGTGGGTTTCCACAAAAGCAACTCTTGGAGTTGAGAATAATAATCTACTATATTCTAATCTCTCCCCAAAGTGTAGAATTATTGTATTTGGTTGTTTTGTTTTGTGTTTTTTTTGTTATCTGGGTTTTTTAAAATATATTTACATATGAGGATGCACAGGGAACTGCACTGCTAAATCAGCTGTTTGCTTGACAGTTTCCCTATAAGGGGCTGCAAATGGACCTAGCAGTACTGCCAAAGATGATATTGGACTGCACAGGGGCACCCCAGGGTGCATTCCCCAGCATGTAGTGGACCAACCACACTGTCATATCAGAAGGGAGCTCCAGGCGGAGGATTTGGCCAACCCGGTCTCAGGTTGTATAGACTGCCCGGTGCCTCTCTCAGGGCTGGGGTTGGCAATGATGTTGGCCTTCCCAGTGAGAGATGTGCCCTGGTTGAGACGCTGAGCCACGTAGCCGCCGCGCAAAGGAACTGTAGGAGACAGCGTGCAGCCTATGGACATGAGTAGGGTTTTTGCACAGACTGGGCAGGGCAAAAGCCTAAACCCACATTATAGGGAAGGGGGGATGGCTATACTCTTATGAGTGGAGACTGGAGACTCCTAAGGTGAGGGAGCTTAGAAACTTGTGATTTCCAGGAGAAGGGAGGCTCTATCTATTTGCAGAGGTGCCCTTACAGAATAGATATAGAGCCATGGTAACAGGTGAAGGGAAACCAGTTCCCTCTGGGGAGATATCAGCTGAGCCTGAACTGCTTAAAAGCACCAATAGGGAATTAATCCCTTCTTGTCATCTCTAGGATCCTCAGAGGGTGGTGTAGTGAGTGTGGTGCATGGACACCCATGCAGACTGTGCACGGAGTCTGCAGGTGGCTGATAGTGTGTCTTCGCTTGGGTTCAAAACCTTGCCTGCTTGCTTCTGCTTTGCTGGTGAGGACCGTGCTGTTAGAGGACAAACTCTGCTTTAGCAAATGGAAAATCTGTGGTCAAGAATCATTCTCAGACAGGTCACTTGACAGATCTGCTTTATTCAGTGTCTTTGTTCACTTCCTCTGTGTATATAACCTGGACCTCTATGTTATACAAGACTCTTGAAAACAGATTCCACATTTCTTCCTTAATAGCAAACTTTTCAGTTTGAACTATGCACACTTATGACACAAAACATGTAACAGAAAACTTGAAGTGCCTGTAACTAACCTCATGGCTGAGCTTTGTAATTATGTTGAGGTCCTTTCTTTGCCCTGTTGATTGCTTTTTGAGCTATCTTTGAAGTTTAAAGAGTTTGTTTATCCATTTGCACTGACGTGCATCATTGTTCTCGTCTTCCTTATCTTATTGATACTTACCTGAGATGTTTTCAGGCAAAAAATCAAAACCCAAAAAACCACAAACAGAATCAGTGTCCTTTATTCTGGAGAATAGGTAATATTTTCTCCAAAGGTTGCATATATTCATAAAGTATACTGACACTGCAGGACCAAAGAGCATCCTCTTAGAAAGTAATCTGTGGCAAGTAACTCTCTTATTTTCATTACACATGTACACTGTCTCAATTTCTACATCCTGAAAACATCGATTTTCCTTCTGCATGTTCTCATACATCTGTGTTTTGCCAGTTCTTCTCAGTTTTATTGCAAGCATTCTTTCTCATTTTTTGTTGAATAAAATCTTATTGGGTGGTGAGTCCATGCTAAATTCATGTTATAACTTAACAGCATTATTATGAACTGGTGCCCAACTCTAAAGCTTTCTCTTTGTGATATTAACTCTCACTAATTTGTTTTTGAGGGCTAACAGTTATAATCTTCATTCTGAGGGTGGTGAGGCACTGGCACAAGTTGCCCAGAGAAGTTGTGGATGCCCCATCCCTGGAAGTGTTCAAGTCCAGCTTGGATGGGGCTTTGAGTCACCTGGTCTAGTGGAAGGTGTCCCTGCCCGTGGCAGGGGGTTGGACCTAGATGATCTTTCAGGTCCCTTCCAACCCAAACCATTCTATGATTCTAAGCATCAGAAATTCTCATCTGTGAGAAATTCTAACATTTGACAGGTGGTGTTTTGTGGATATGGATTGATGTATGGAGGGAACTTTTGAGTGTTCCTAAATAAATTTTATATAACTCATTATTTTAGAAGTCCCAGAGGCTTGAGAAGCACCATCTACTTGAAGTCCTCAGAGTTTCACCTCCCATGGATTGATGAGTTGCCAGGGTTGCCTAACTGTCTACTGGTATGTCTAGCTATAAACATTACTGCAGTCTGGTTGAACTCAACCATTGAACTTCAACTAATTTATCACATCTCCTGTCCAATGTCTGGTAAGAATAGTTTTATTATGTATAATCTCCTATTGGTAATACTTGGTGGGGAGTCAACATGGCTCCTCCTCTGACTAACATGGCCTGGATAACCACAAAGGGGAATACAATAGTAAACAGTGTGTGTGAATGTGGGATACCCGAAACTGCCTGAGAGCACTACCCAAAAACCGGCAGTGCTAAAGCAGGAATTGAAATGGACAAAAGTTTGCTGAACAGGGCTATCAGCTGGTTTAAATGGTAACCAGGAAGTTACCCAGAGACTTCTGGGAGCTTAGGGAAGGAAAAAAAAAAAAAGCGGTAGCTTGAAAAGAAGTGTAAAAGAAGCATGAGGACTTGCTACAGTGGGGAGAGAGAAATCGGAACCTAGCAATGTCAAAATGGTGTTTGCCAGTGCTGGAGGTTGCCCTACCAGTTTCACAGCCTGCATCCAGCATCGTGCATCCTCTCTGCTGGAGGTTGTGGGTATCCAGCTCTGCTGGGACCCACTTTGGGTATTTGTACCTGGCTCTGGGAGATCTGGTTCACTGCCTGCAAATTATTCAATTAAAGAGAGCAGTACAGGTATGCACGGAGCTGGAGCCTCCACATCTCAGGCAACTGGGTGAACGTGGCTATGGGGATCAGAAATTTGGGAGCTAGCAGTAGAAGGGTGTTTAGAAAATTGTAAGCATTTGCAATCATTTTTTAAGTGCCTGGTATTGTGGTTTAGCTGCTCTTCTGCTGATATTGATCCTGAATGTATAGCTCACTGATTGCCAGTTAATTATGTACCATTAATAAATCCATAAACCACTTCAACCCTGATTTCATTTAAACCATGTGACTTGGTCAGTTTTCTTCTTTGACAACACTGTATGTAAAATTGAGGTAAAGGAAGATAATATCATCAGAAAACACATAATAGATGCCCACTTCATTTAGCGCATCAGTTTAGGACGTGGTTTTTTAGCACTCAGGACTAGCAGGTTGTAAGAGCAACATGGACTTTGTTCCTCAAATGATCCTGTTGTTTTGGCATAGGTGGCTGGCTCCAATAACTCTCTCAGTGTGGTTATAAACCCAATACAAAATAGCCGTAATATTTCTTTCCATTTAGAAGTTCTGATCTTTAATCAAAAGTATAATCTGTCATAGTATTTTAGCATTTGTTGTCTTGTGCTTCAACCAAATTTCCATAAAAATTGCAAGCACCTCTTTGAATTGGAAAACACACCTGGGAACATGCCATTCTGATCACTTTATGTTGATAGCCATAATCACTTTCTGCCACATCTCCATCTAAGCATAGCTCTGGTAGTTGCTGTCTATGTTTTGTCTGAAAGTGGCTGATTTAAAAACAAAGAAAAAATATATCCTATTGGTATTTATAGTATCTGATGATAGGCTTTGCACTTTTACCAGATGAATTACAGTGCTCTGCACCCATCAGCTCTATCTCTGTATCTAGTTTGCATATCATATGTTAATAAAATTGAAAAATGTTTTTGTTAGTTAAGGTTATATATAAAGGCCAAAGAACTAGGAAGGCATTCAAAAAGTATTTATTCTCTGAGTATGTGTGCTATTTTCAAATATATTCAAATAGAATCACAGAATTAATGGTATTTTGAACTCTTACTGCTGTTAGTGGCATAGTGCTTTGTGTTTCAGCTATGTTACTCTCATTCATGCTGTGAACTTTTTCTCCGGTGGGGTGGTGTTCATAGATCCCTCTGAGACAGCGTTGCATAGAGAACTGCTTCGTTAAATTTGTCAGTTCTGGCTCTCAATGAGTGCCTTGAAAATGAATTCCACTCTAGGATAAGAAAATGCTTTTAGATATGTAGTTCATAAGGGCTGTTTCTGCAGGTGAGCCCAGCTAAAGGCATTAACGCACGTGTGTTTTGCTGTCTGTAGCTAATGACTTGTAAAGGATGAGAATATGGGAATTCTAACATTCATTGGTAGTGATAATTATTCCCATTAAATAATTTCAATAAAGTGTTTCAACTTTTGTAAAATGTCTCTCAGAAAATACCAGAATAATTTTTGGTTGGTAAAAGGCTCCTGTTGCTCATCTGCAGGCTGTGACTTCAAACTAAACTAATGAATTAGAGGGGCCAGATCTAGGAGAAGCAGGGTTCGATGCTTGTTAGAAGTATATGGGGGTGGGGGGGAGATATGCAGGTCTTGGGATGGTCGTTGAAACGGTTTTATAGAGCACGAGTTAAAATATTATTCAGAAGTAAGCTGGAATTATACCTACGTAGGTGCTGTCATTTTGCTTAACGTTTGCATTTTAGCTAATGGAAGCTATCTTCCTAAAGAAGTTGCAGGTTGTTTTGAAAATTGAGAATGATACATGCAGGTGAAATTTTTGTCAGCAGGGTGCTTTTGCTACTGCAAACCTTCAGACTTGATTTAACAGCAGTCTGGCCAGAAAATCAGCTTCCCTCTGGATGGTGTAACACTGGCATGTACTAAGAAAAAAGTCTGCCGTGTTTAATTTTATGACCTCAGCAGGCTATTGCTTGTGCATCAGCAGATTAATCTACAGTCAGGAGCACTTAGAAGTTCTTTCCGCTATTGGGTGTCCTGCGACCACTGTGGTGACCGCTCCATTCTTACACTCCACATCACAAATTCAAGCACAACCTTTTACGCTAATTGGCAAAATGATCCAGAGCTTCACAGGTTATGGAAGTAGAACTGCTTTTAGCAACACCAGGAATAAATTCAGGCTTGAGGCAGGCTGGTGAATAATTGTATGAAGAGGACTTTCTTCAGCTCTTATAGAAAGTTAGAAGTTTGTATTCAGGTCTGATCAGTAATTTCTGATGCGTTTCACAAAGTTGCAGCTTGTGCACACTGCCATGCAAACTTGGAAGATGGTTTCTGGGGACTGCACAGAGAAGTCTTGTGTGTTGATTAATGTTGTATTCCTCTTGGCAGGAGCTCTTCAAACTTAGTTGTAAAAACTATGATCATTTCTATAAAGCTAATAAATGGTTGTTATGGCTCAATGCAGATGGCATCAGTACCTGGTTTTGGGCTTATGAAATGTATATATATATTTTTCCATAGATAACATTTCTCAGAGTTTAACAAACTATTAGAAAGAATATTATGGAAGATTTGTATGCTGTGTACATATTTCTGAGACCTGAATTCTGCCCTTGGGGAACTGACACTGCTATTGCTCAAAGGAGAAGCTATCAAGGGAAAAAAATATTGAAAATCCAAACATGAGCAAATAAGAGGTGTTTTATTTCCCCTTTTTCCATTTGCAAAAGATTGGAAAATAACTGATATTGCAATGGTAGTGGCAGAAGCCACTGAGAAGAAAAAAGGATCTAAGAAAAAGCAAATAATATTAGTTTTTTGCTTTGTATTATATCTTCATCCTAACCTGCTGGAATTACAGTTGTATCGTGGCTCTGGTAATGGCAGGGTTGTTTTTTCCCTAGATTACGTTTCTTTCAGTTGTTGCTACAGTCTATAAATTGCATATGTTTGCAAATTTTCTATAAGGTACTGCCAGAGCAACTGGAAATATATTTTTACATTGCATGTAATTGCTGCTGTTTTGAATTTCCTTACCCTATAACCTGAATAGAGTCTAGATCCCATATATGAATATTTCTTATATTTAGAGATCCGTTCTCACCATGTCCCTAGAAGATAGACGAAGACCATACAAGAGAAGAATCATTTACTCCAGATTCATTTAGGAGATAACTTTGAACTTTCATGAGTTTGTTTCTCTTCATTTCAAGCAATACACCTAAGGGCCTCGGTCCTGTGCATCTGTCATTTGGTCAATACAGACTATTTCCCATTCTGAATCCTGGTGTGTTGAGAACTCATATGTACGTGTAATAAAATCTATGGATGGTTTTGATTGTAATTACTTGGTGGTTTGCAATATTAGAACAATGTGGTCAAAGTATGTCTTTTCCTGAGGTTTAGATGTTGCCACAAGAGATGTACAATAAATGGATTTTGTGGCAGGACCCGGGCATTTCTTGCTGTATATAGCAATATTCCTTATTGTCAGCCCTTAGTTACGGTTTGCTGCGCACCAATTTGGAATTAGTCAGCGCCTCATCGAAAGTCTTGATTCAGCAGTAGCAGGTGGGAACCTGTGTGATGTTTTGTTGTTTTTCAAGAGCCTTTGCATAAATTCAGAAGTTTATCAGCACACTCTGATTAGAAGAGTTAGGGTGTAAGAAAAGTCAGATGTCTGATACAGAAAGAAAATACCCAAAGAAAAGGAACTATGACTGGTGTAATTTTGAGAACATTTCTTACTGGTTTAGTTACAGAAAAGAAGTCTTCCCCCCCCACCCCACCCCCCCCCCCCCCCCAAGCAGCCTTGTCAGCTTCTGTGTTAAATAACCCTCCAGTACTCTGTTCCTGTAATACCCTGTAGATTGAAACCCAGTGTGAATAAATAAATGGCAAGTCAGATGGTACCTGCTTTAATCCAGGGCGCTAGAAATAGAGACATGACTTTTAATACAGGGCAGGCACAGCCCCTGGCCATAAAGGCTATATAAACTCCTGCTGCCTCTTTTCTCCCCCTGCCTCTCTTTCCCATGAATAGAGTCATGATGGAAATTGTGCCACAGCTACATCTTCACCTGGGTGATTTGTCCTCTTTTGGCTGCTACTGAGTAATTCTGGGATGCAGAGAAAAAGCTCATTCCCAAATGAATGTTGCTAACCTACGTGTTACACCACAGGCTTGGAAAATGACTGCTGCAAAATGTTACTGAAGAACTCACTTTTATTGTGGGCCTTAAAATTATTTGAAATCTAATGATTAAATATTTAGTTACTATATAGTCTACGGTCAAGGGCTCGAAATCATTAAAGTGCCTCAAATCTATGTTTAATAATATTACAACATGAAGATCTGGTGTCTATCATCTATATAGGTCAGTATCTCTTGGATGGTGGATCTCTGCAGTGTCCAGCTTAGCAGGCTCACCAAGAAGAACCTGATTTAAAAGGTTTTTATTTTTACATGTGGGTAGTAGTTGCTGATGCTGGACTGATATTTCCAAAACTGCTGTCATTTGAATGTTAGCCTGCATTATGGTAAAGGAATGTAGTATTTGTAGTTATGCTGTTCTGTATATATGCGGTATGTAAGTTATGTTTGTATAGACAATATCATATCTCATTAATACGTACATAAAATATTGTATGTGAACATTACTGTGGCAGATGTATAGGAGAGGTTAAGCCTGCTTATGAGGCTTACATATAAATATTTTGATTCTGAAACTATCACAGTGATACAGGGAGATCATGCACAGATCGGACGAGTGTGTGGAGCATGGCAGTATCCTGCAAAAGTATAAAATTGCTTCTTGAGATTTCTGGAACTGGAATAACCAGTCAGTGTTTCTGAATGCCAAACAAGTATGCAAGAAGCATCCAGAAAGCCAGACGTTAGAAAATCCCTTTTATCTGAGAAAGCAACCTTCACTTCTTATAAGTCTTAGCTCACTGATGTTATGGCTAGTGGAAGCAGAGACAGAGCTGGACTGCTGTTGACAAACACATTTAAAGGACTCTAACAGGAAGAAAACAAAATGCTTATCTTCCAGAGGGGTGATGGAGTATTTTCTTCTCCTGTTGCTCCTTTCCATTTTGTTTGCAGGTATGGAAATTGTTCAGGAATGGGTGGTAGCTGAGGTAAGTGCATGTGTTGATGTACACGGCACCATATCTGTTGCCTGACTGCACTTGTGACCTGGCCTTGAGTCACAGCCAGTCTTCCAAGACCTTTCCTTTCCAAGGGCAACGGACTCTGAATTCTCCATGGCACTGCTGTTCTGCTTTCACCAGCCCCTTGGCAGTAATGCTGTGCACATAATGAATTTCAGGTCAAATTGCAAACTCCTTATTAATCTAGACTACGCTGGTTGCATTGCATTGTAAGTAGTTAGCTGGAGAAAAAGTCAGCTTTGAGGTCTTACTTTAAAATTTTTCTTTCTTGGTATGAGGTCCCAATCCTCGCCCCGAGTGCCAGTTTTCAGGTTCCAGTCTTTTTTGGCATTTTGGGATCTAAATCTGAGGAGCACACAGAGAAGTGCATGGTGTATATTCACATATCTGATGAAAATAGATTTTTAACTTAATTAGCAGATGGCTTTTCAATTCCTCTGGAGTGCCTGATTTAGCAACTTTGCATTCATGTGAGTGATCCAATTGACTTCAGTGGGAGCCTGTATGAAAGGCTGTACGCTCAGGAGCCTTTTGCCAGCAGCTGGCAGAACTTAGAAGGGTATTTCCTCCAGCCTTTTCTGTGGATATGAGAATAAAAAGATATCTGTATCCAAGAGGCAACGTGCTAGAAATCTCTACACCTTCCTAAGCTCGGTGTCTCTGTCAGCCTATTGTCTGTTAAGAATGAGGCTGCTGGCATTAGAGAAGCACAGAAAAGCAGCATAACACTTGTGAGCTCTACCAGCGGTAGACCTGCAAATTAGGGCAGGATGTTGACTCAGATATCTTTTTCCTTTTCCTCTTTAGAAGCCTCAGGCCCCCTTTAGGAGCACTGTCTATGTGCTATTAAGCAGTAAAAGCATATGTTAATAGCGTCTTACTTTTTGATCCTTTTGATCCTTGGAGAGATTGACAAGTTCCATCTGGCATATGCAGAAGTGTTATAGGGTGGGAGAAACTGGAAATAGAAAGGTAGAGGGAAGGTAACAACTTCTTCAGAGTTACAGTCCTAGTATCCCAAGACCCGCCAAAGTGGCCCTCTTATTCTTCGTGGGCTCCAGCCGGAGAAGTGTCTGCCCAAACTTACAGAATCGCTCCTCTCTTTCAACATCACAGGCACAATGCTGCCTTTGTCAGAGCCTGAGGCAAACTTAAATAGCTATAGATATATAAAGGAACAAAGTGAAGGAGTCTTTTGAAGCCCAGAACCACTTTGAATAATTTAGGGATCTTCCTTATCATCCTACTGTTTTCGTTGGCAGTTTAGATGTACAGATTCAGTGGCTTGGTTTGTCAGAAAGAAGGCAGAGGTTGGGTGAATGAAGCAGCTTAAGTTTGGTTTTGTCTGTAGTTCATTATGTGCAGCCTCTTTCTCCCCCGTTGGAAATAACCAGCTTTTTCTGAAGATTTTAGGTATTTATGAATTATGAAGACCACTTAACATAAAGTTTTGGGATTTTTTTTTTGTCTGAATGTGTTTATTGTAAAGATGCTGAGCTCTCAGCAACTAAATTTATGACTATAGATTTGCATTTTGCAGTTTCATGCAAATGTCTTGTTTCTTGCAAAATACCTTTACTTACAGGGTCTATTTTGTACTTAAAATTTATAATCTGTCTTTTACTGAACAAAGTGAGAATGGTTTTGGAAAAAAGCTGCACACAGGATTGAAATATTCATGAAGGTCTAAAAATTACAACTGACTTTTGTTTACTATAGATTACATTGGCTTTCACAGAGAGGAGAATTGGCTTTTAAAAGAGAAACCCAAATCCCTCTGAACGCTTCATTTTGGGAAGGAGGGGGAGAACCGACACTGTCTGTTGATTTGTTTTCATGAGATGTCTGCATTAGCTCTCAAATTACAGAGCTGATTCGATGGAAAATTGCAAGAGGCTGCTCATTTGTGACTGACCCTGCCATCTAACAAGAAGATAGACCTTAGGCGTAATTGGGTTGATGCTGATTTGATCGCACACAAAAAAAAAAGCTTAAAATAAGTCTTAGATCTGCAGAAGCAAGGCAATGCTCCATCCTTAAATTGCCCCTTTTGTTGGTTGTCACAGGATTTTGCTACACTGGATGACTGCTTATTAGAAATCGTATGCCTCGTTCAGTGGATTGAGGATAAAGCTATTTTTATTGATGCTTTGTACAGCTATATTTTGTATATATGTTGGGGGAAAGTATTCGCCAAACATCCTACCCCAAGAAATGCCGTGCACCTTACACTGTGTAATTTGAGTGGAAGCAATAAATCTAGTGAGATTAGATGCCCTGAAAACTGGTCACCGACATGTTTTAAGTAGCCTTGCATTAACAACAGGTAAAATTTCAGATTTGGCTAATGAAGGTAACATGAGTCTTCAACAGTTTATGGGGAATTGATATTATGGATTTGTTTCCCTTTTAACTAGAAATCCAAGAATGTATGAGACCACGAACAGAGAGCTTGTCTGGGAAGGAATACAGTCCTTGTTTCACTGTGTATCCGGATACAACTTGGAAGATAGATCTGGATATTCTATGCTACGGCACATATATGAGGATAGCCAGCATAATCTAGGGTGTCTGGAAGGCTTGTGGGGGCAGGGCTGGTTTTATAAAGCAGAGGATGAGTGAGGACTGGGAAATCTGTGAGATGTGTTAATTCGGCACCTCTCCAAGCTAGTCTTCACTGCTCCTGTGGAGTATGGCCAGGCAATTAAACTGCCTCCACTCAGCCACCCGGTCTTGCTCGGACGCCCATGTAGATGCAGAGGATTGTAATTTGCAACTGCCTATACAGGTGAAAATTTTATCCAAACACCCTGCTGCTTAAGGACCAAGATTTCATGCTTCCAAAAAGGTTCTTAATTATCTGGGAGGCTCACTACTTCTGTTAATAATGGGCTTACAGAGAAACATTTTGCATTTAGGTTGAGAGTATTTTGCTCAGAGATCTGATTAGAGACCTGTACAAACAAAACATTCCTCTAAGCATAAACCAATACTTTAAACTGCTACTATTCTCAGTCCTTATATATTGCAATCGAGAAGATTTTTTTTTTTTAGATTAATTCTAACAACATCCCCAACGATGCTGCAAATAAGTTTCAACTCTATTGTAGCATAGTTGCAGCAAGCATTGCTGTGTTTGTGGCAGACTCCTCCCTTTGATAAGGGAGTAAATTTGCATGGCTGAGTTAAGCCCTCTGAAAATAAGAGCTTACAATGAATAAAACACCAGTGTACTGTACCCCTTTAATTACCATAGTTCTAAGACAGCATAGTTATAACATGTAATTAAATTTCATTGTATAAATGGAACATGGGCTGTGGTAGGCACATCTTTCATCTTTTGATGTATAATGACTTTCAAAATATTCTCTAGTACTCAGTTGATAAACAACTTGAAGAGTCAGGGTCTACAGAGTAGCTTGTTTGATTTTAAATTTGTAAGATTGGCACGTGGTCTCTTTTGACGATACTGCATTCTGATGTGATCCATTTATCTAATGTCATTAACAGTACATGCTGAATGTACAATTAAGCTTGAGACTGTCAATGTCAGTGGCTGTTAAAAAAGGGTTGATAAAAATGAGAAGAGGAACCGCTGTTTTGTAATAAGCATCTGTGTTGCTTTTAAGTCAAGAAAAAAAATCAATGAATTTCAATATATTGCTGTCTTCATTGCCAATGTAATTCAATAAATATGTTAATTCACTTTTCTGAACACTGAAGAGAGTTGAGAGCTCTTTGTGTCATTTATTTTTCAGTTCTTTTTTTCATGGTCGTTTTTTGTTTTAGTTAGACTTCCAGCTTAAGTCTAGTAATAAAAATGCTATTAAATTGAAGTAGAGAGAAAATATTCTATATCTCAGATTCTTAACAAACTCTGGGATTTTTTCTCTATTTGTTTGTTATCTTTGAAATAGCAAGCCAGCAAAGAATGGATGTATGCTCCTATCATTAACAATACTCTCCCTCTAAAACAAAAAAGGAGCACTTTGAGGTTCAACATAAAATACAATTTTCAGTCCACATGCAAATTTCAGTGCAGAAATTTCTTCCTGACCACATTGCTGGTCTTTACCATGAAACATGGGAGATAGACTTCATATATTTTAATCCAGTTTAGGAATTTGCATGTTCTGTACTTGTGTGAATCAAATCTGAAACATTTCTTTAAGAACTCTTTGACATAATACCATTATTTGGTAGTGAATTATATGAACTGATGTGAGAAATACCTTTATTTATATATGTCTACAAGGGTTATCTTGTTTTGTAATAGTAACATTGGTTTTCTAAAGAAAGTATTAAAATATTGTTAAGTGCAACCATATAGCAAAGGCACAGAAATCATGCTAACTACTGTAATAACCTTTGCTAATGTGGTTTCCAGAAAAAACTAGTAGGTGTGCAAGTACTGGAAAGGAGATGCCTACTTGCGAGTGTGCGGAGCTGCAAGCTCCTGCGTGTCTTGCCAGCAGCTCAGCTGCTGTATTTTGGAAAAGACCGAGAGGGGATTGCTGAATGGGTAGGAAAGAGCGCCTGTATTAGAGAATGCTCTTAGGGGGCATCTATGTTTCAGACCTTTCTTTTAGCCTGTGAAATCTGTTGAGAGACACCATTGTTATTGTATCAGACCTCTTCTGATTCTTCTCCCTCAATGCTTTTCTGATTAATCTTCTAAATAAGAGCCAACAAAATATAATTGTCAGACTATACATATATTTACATATTTTTTCTTTTGCCTAGTTAATGGCTGTGGCTGCTCAGATTATGTGTTACTAAAATATCCATCTGGACGTAGTTATTCAAAATGTGGCCTTGTAAATGGACAGGAGATATACAAACAAAGCTTCAGTTCATAAAATTAACCCTCACCAGTTAATATTCCAGGTAATAAAGTGGCAAAGATTTACCAGCTGAACTACTTGCATGCCAATGAAAGTTTTCAAGAAAGACAATTCTATGGTTCTGTTAATACTTTGCCTTGATTTTTATAAGATTGATGTTAACTGAGATGAGTAATCATTAGCAAAAATGGAAATTACTCTAACTAATTTAAAACCCATTTGAAGAACTTGATGTTGAGTAATCTCTGTTGCAGTTTCCTGAAAGAACTGGCACAGTGGGTCTGGCAGCAAGAATTGTAAACACGGCAACAGAGAATGGAGGAAAGATAGTATTGCTTATATTTAAAAGGCAGAGAGTGTGAGACGGGCAAATGCAAGCCTGTAAATCTGATCCAAGTTAAATGGGAAGAAGGCTGTATAAATCTACCTATCCAAGATGCATCATAGTAGTGACTTGAAAAGGTTTGCTTTGTTTTGTCCTGTTGCATTTTTGAAGGAGAACTAGCTTTCTGGATGGGAAATGGTGGCAATGGCATCAGCTGGACTTCAGTAAAGCACTTGGTTGGCCTCTATTAGAAGCCTTTATTTAAATTTCAGAGTATAGAGACTATGAAAGGAATTGTAATGTGAATGCTGTGTCTTAATAGAGTATAGCAGTGGGTAGTATTGTTGAGAGAAGTACTTGGACTGAGCTTTGTAAAAGAATTTCTGAAGAACTGATTTTGTTCTAAAAGATCTTGCTTTATATTTTTATTAGTGACTTTAGGACAAATATTAAGATAGTGCTGCCAGAAAACTGAGCTACTTAAAAAAAAGCGAAGAGGAATATTACACTGAAAAGAACATGTACCTCTGAGAAGTAGAATGATAGTGAGTCTTATGAACAGTACAAAGTGAAAGGTCATGCAGTCGAGGACTAAATGCTGGACTATTAGAACATTGGAAATGTCAGAGGAAGAGAAGGGCCTGCATGTATTTTTCACGTGTGGGGTGACTGCACGTTCTTACTGTGATATTGCCATGAAAGACCGTGGACAATTTTATTATTCATCTATCTAGGCACATGGAGGCAGAGATAAACAAACAGCAGTGTATATAGCCTTAACAAGAGATCACTGTGAATACTCCTATGGACATTTTCTTTCAAATGCATTGAAGAAGATTTAGTTGAAACTGGAGTGGTGCAGAAAAAAGGCCAGTAATAAGATTAGAGAATGAAGTCTCTCATCAGTGAGGAAACTAGAGGAGGACATCCTATTTAGCCTTGCAGATTAAGCCAGAGAGATGATACCTTATATGCAGATGATAGCTGATGATGTAGCTGATGTCTGTAAGTACGTTATTTATAAAATACCAGGGAGAGAAAGAGCTATTTAATCTAAAGGCCAGTATTAGCATGAGAACAGATAGGTGCTAATGACTCATGGGTAAGTTCAGAATTGGACTTGGAGGATCCTTCCAAGACTTTGGACTCTGGAGCCTGCCTTTCAGGGAGAAACTTTGAAGAAAAAAGTAAGAAATGTCTCGAAGATGAAGTTTGATATATTTTTGTAAGTGGAATTTTGTGATGTGCAGCATATATTAAAGGAAGTTCCTTCCATTCTTCTTATCCTATACTTGGTCTTAAACTCAGTTGCTACCGCTGTCCATTATATAAATTGTACTTTTGTTAATGGTCTCAGATGCTTGTGAGATGCACAGGTCTTTCAAGAAAAAAAAAAAAAACTTAAGAGAATCAATATTCATTGCTGTTTATGCTGTGTGCTTAAAAATGCGTGGCTATATGGGCTACAAAAATGACCAGAGCCTGCTGTCTGGCCCCCCATCTGAGCAGCATAGAGTGGTCCATCTCTGGTCAACAGGCGGACAAATAAGCACTGTCTCCTGTAAGTGCACCTTGAAATGTTGTAACTCATGAACTATCCATATGGTTAGTGTGGAAAAGTATTAGTTGGGACAAATCCATGCCAAAGACTTTTCTAATATGTTACCGACACAGGCCAAATGCCGGTGCCCAGGAGGGTTCTGTAGTGTGGTTTCGTGTTACCAGTGGATATGGAGCTGTTGGGCTCTTGCTTAGACTGGGACTGTGGCTTGATAAGCATATGAAATATAAATTGTATCTTTATGTAATCTCTGATGTAATGCAACAGATCAAATCTTAATCTACTGTGGAATGAAACAAGAAATTTTTTTGAAAAAGCTTGGTAAACTGCTACTGAATAGTATTTTCTTAGAAATTATGGATTTCTGAAAGGTTTTCACTGTTTGTGGTTGATTCAACTTTATTAAATGAAAGAAAATCAATAATATACTGAACAGTAAGATTACTAATTTGAAAAGTAATTTTTTAATTTTAAATTTGGTAAAATACATAGCAAATCTAGAATCTTTGTGTTTAGACGTGCAAGTTGAGAATTTTTCTCATCTTGACTACAGGCTCAGAATGTATTAGGCTTATTTCTTATAAATAATACAGGTTTTAATTCCTTTTTCTGTTTTATCAGTTACCTCAGGCTTTATCTTCTTTGTATTCATTTTCAAATAAGCACCTTTGCCCTTCTCCCTTATATATCCCCCATGTTCGACAGAAGCTGTTTGTAACCATTCATAAGCCAACTTAAAGCTGTCCTTCAGATTCCTTCTTGAAATTCTTCTCCCTGAAGTATATGAAGTATGTTCAGGGGACTGGACGGTGTTTAGTATCGCTTGTCATTCTGGCTGGCGTTGCCAAGCTCTTGTGTATCTACATCTGAATGCCATAAGCACTCATTTATGAATGTAATCTCCTTTGGGAGAGTTTTAAAATTACTATTTTACTTTATATGCATATATAATAATAAAATATAATATATATATGCACACATATACTGTTATGCATAAAAATACATATGGATGGAATTTTTGTTAAATGTTTGCATTTCAAACATATTCCCTGAACAATTATTGAGGATTCTAGGCACTGCTATGATATCAATAATTAAAACTACTTGTGTAAAAGACATGCTGGAAGACTTGCGCATCTTATAGCACATGTTCCTTTCCTTTAGTTCCTGGTGCTATTTAATATATGCCTGGTACCTTCAATGACAGTACTGTATGGAAATTTTTGCCTTTGTGTATAGTGTGATCCATCTGTGACTTCTGCTTTGTTTTGATTTATTTCACTTCTGACTTTAACCACTGTACTATGACATTTACCCATTCCCTGAAATGGATGCACTGATGGGCATTATTAAATGAGTCTCACGTTAAACAAAACTATGCAGCTCATATTTTTAGCTGTTTGGGTTTTTTTAATGAAACAGATTATAATTTTTTACCATTGTTTGAAAGCGATACAATTATTTGAAGGAATGTCCTCATGTTCTGTATTTCATGTTCACTTACAGTATCAAATTCTCAGACCAATGGATCCTGTTAAATCAAGAATAAACACTTGATACATAAGTATAGTGCATCCAACTGATTCAGCTGTAGCAGGTACTTCTCTCTGAAGTGATATAAAAATTAACTGTTAGAAATAGACTATGATACAAATAATAGAAAACCAGTTCTGTTTTTCTAAGAATAAAAATAAGACTTTAAAATGTATTTGAATGCACTTAAATAACTATATTTAAGAACACCCTGCTTAATGCTAGGAAATTAACAGTCATTTTATTCATTTGGAATAGAAATGCCTTCAACCTTTTAGGGAAAGCAAGAGCAAATTACAGCCAAATTTTCATTTCACAAGTCATCTTCATCCAGGATAAGCCAGGGCCTCAAGGTCAATTCTTCAATTTGGTATCCTATTTCCATAATGTTATTCCGCAGTGTACTTTCATTATTACTGGAGCAGTGCTCGCTTTCCTATTAGTTTTATAAATGGCTATGTTAATGCCTTTTTGCAGACAAAACCACCTTTTGTTAATATCCCAGTGGATTTCTAAAGGCTTAAAATATATTTTTAAGCAGCCATCGGTTCTATTTGTATTTTTTCATTGATGATTAGCCCTTGTCACCTACCCAAATGTGGTACTGTTCAAACAGAGATCGAAGCAGTTTTTAAGATATGTTGAGTGATTGGCTTGACTGACAGAAAATAAATAATTAGAAGCTGAAAATTCTAAGAATCTTTGTAAAATTTAGTAATAGCTAAAGGAAAGCAACAGTAGGGGGGGAAAAAAGTGTGTTCTGGTCTGGGAACAGAATTTTGTTAAGTCATGGAGTTCTAGAGATAAAAGTATTTTCTGTCTTTCATGTGGTGTTAGTAGTCACAAGGTACCAGTTCAGCTCCACTGGGGTAGAGGTGTTACCCCTAAAAACTTGCCAGTTTTGTTTTAGGTAATCAGATATTTACTTCTACAGTTGTAATATATTCACAGACTATTATTTTATGTAATATCTTATCCGAGACAAAAATGGATGGAAGATGTCTGCAGTGTACAACCTTGCTTAAGAGGTTTTGTGTTCACTGCGCAGCTAAGTCTTGAGTAAGAAGTTCTCCTCAGACCTTAGATACAGTGGAAAATACTGGTTCTTGGGAGCCATATTGATGAAATTTCTTTTTCTGGGTTGCCTTTTAATAGGAGGATAAGTGATTTGTATACATAAATTATAAATTTATTCAAGAAATATGGTGAAAGAAGCTATTGATTGATTACCTTGATTTTCCTTTTATCATCTGCAGAAACATTCTAGTAAATATACAACAAAATCCTGTTCATAGTAGTAGAATATTCAATTTTGCTTTGTAGTGGAACCTTAGAATAGAATACTTCAGTTGGAAGGGACCTACGATGACCATCTAGACCAACTGCCTGACCACTTCAGGGCTGACCAGAAGTTAACGTATGCTATTAAGGGCATTGTCCAAGTGTCTCAGACTCTGTCAGGCTTGGGGCATTGATCACCTCTCTAGGAAGCCTGTTCCAGTGTTTGAGCACCCTCTTGGAAAAGAAATGCTTCCTGATGTGCAGCCTAAACCTCCCCTGGAGCAGCTTTGAACCACTCCCACGTGTCCTGCTACTGGATACCAGGGAGATCAGCACCTCCCTCTCCAACAGCCTCCTCAGGAAGCTGTTGAGAGCAATGAGGGCACCCCTCAGCCTCTTTTTCTCCAAACTAGACAAGTCCAAAGCCCTCAGCCACTCCTCACAGGACATGCCATCCAGCCCTTTCACTGGCTTTGTAGCCCTCCTCTGAATGCTTTCAAGGACCTTCACATTCTTCTTAAATTGTGGGAGCCAAAACTGCACAGTTTTGAAGGGGAGGCTGCAGCAATGCTGAATACAGCAAGATAATCACCTCTTTTGACCAGCTGGTTATGCTGTGTTAGATCCAAGTTAATACATTTATGATGTGGATGTTTATAACAGAAAATGGGTCTTAGCAGGAACTTTATCTCCCTGAGAACAGCTATTCAAAAGACTATTTAATTTCTGAATCAGGCTGATAAATATTTGATATGTGACCTGCCAAAGCTGGAACAAAACAAGTGGGCTTAGTATGATCAAGACAGAGGGGTCCTTTTGCTTTGTTCAGCACAGCTCCCTCTTATCTTTTAATCAGTTTTTTTTAAAAAAGAGAAATCTTTCTCAATAACTTTTTTGTATATCCTGACATATTTGTAGGTCTTGGAGTCGTGTCGTTTAGTAATTTGTCACGGAGCTCAAACATCTCTGACATATTGCCTCTGATAAAGTTATTTAAGTTGACATTTTCAAACTTGAATGCTTAAATATGAGCATATATGACAACTTAATAGCAATCAGCTGAGTGTGGTTTGCTTTTGTGACAATGGCAACTTGGGATAAGCAGAGACTTTTTTAAAAAAAAAAACAACAAAAAAACCCCACCACAACCCGAAGAAAAACATTTTTATTTTAGTACCTAATAGCAATTCGGGTTTTCAAGGTATGCTATGTTCTGATTCGAGCAAAGTTCAGAGGTCCTTGAATTGATAGAGACTTGAACTAGCATCCCACACCAGTTTAGATGTTTAGATGGAACCAGTTTAGATCCTAAACATATTTGCATCGTCTCAAAAAGGCTTATTAATGCATGTGAGGGAGAACACTACTGTAGTTAAATTGCTTCTGCACCTCCTATGCATGCATTTAGCTAACTCCAGTGCACCTGCTTTTTGGGGTCTCCCCAAGTGTCCTGTTCCTAATTAGGTGCTGGTGTGAGCACCTCCTGTTGGAGAGATGCTCTAGGTTCACCTGACCTCAGTTTAGGCACTCTTCTGAGTGTGAGTGAAAAACTGACAGTCTCTCCAGAGCCAATGTAGAGAGGCACTTTTGCACAGTGTAATTCATCCTAGCTAAAATATAAAATATCTTCTAAATGTACTCCCCTCTCTCTTTCTTGGAGAGTCTCTTCTTGGAGATTTTCCCTGTAGCGTTCTTTATTTCTTCTAAAAATCTCCATAGGTCTTGTGGCTGCCAATGTATACGTGTTGTCTATTAGTTAAGGTACTTTATATTAAAAACCGTCAAAGAAAGGAAAGCAATTTCCTACAGTTCCCAAATTAATGACAGTCTGCTTGCACATTGGTTGCTTTCTGTTGGCATCTGGGTCCTAGTACAGACTGCCATTCTTGATCATATTTTAATTTTCAAATAAATTGCTTTCATTATCCTTTCATTTACAATACCATGTGTGCATTACTGCTCATTAATGTTTGTCATCTACTTTGCTGAGACTGGGTTTTTAAATAGCCATGGTTGCAATGCAGTAATTAAAGATGATCCATGTTGGTTTTGTAGAAATTATTCTGAAGCCTTCTTTTTCAAAAAAGAAAAAAAAAAAAAAGGAAATCCAAACCAGAGTGCTGTTGAAATCAATTCCTTAAATGTATGGCAGCAGCTTAGCATAAGTGCTTTGCCTGTAGGTAAAAAGAGGGCACTTCTAATGGTTCTACTAGAGTGATGGATCTGTATGGAAACTATATTTTTCAGACAGGCCTGGTGTTTTTTGAGTACAAGATTTTATACTCTGTGAAGAGAATCTTACTTCATTGCTTTGCAAAATTTCTATTCCAGTGTCTGTTTAGCACTGTTAGCTTCTATTCAGTCAATTCCTTCCCCTTCTTTTTCCACTCCAGATACCGAAAACATGAAGGGACTGCAACAACATGACAGGGATTTTAAAATTACAGTTTTGGAACAGAACCCCTGTGGGACAGAAGTCAAAACAGCAGCAGTAACCTCTGCCCTGATCTTGGCCTAGCCAGCTTCCTTAGGTTATACATCATAATATGGAAATGACTGCTTTACCTGCACCTGCAGTTACTATTTGCTTGCCTGTGACACAGCCTGTACGACTGATTTTATGCACACACAAAATTGTGGATCCTCCATACCTGTGCCTCTGTGATATTTTTATTCCTTTGCTCCTTAAGTGTTATGTGCTCAGCTTTGAAAATCTGGCCCTTAGGGATCCTGATGTGAATGTTCAGAAGTAATGTCACTACTGATGGGGCACAGGAGTAAAGGGACAATTATACATTATTCAAAGAGAAATTTAAATGGATTTTTGAGATATTATACTCTCTGTGAATTGCCAGAGAATTAGTTGTTCTTCTTGTACTAATATTTTAAGAAGCAACTTCAGGTGATGGATATATCCTAACATAACAGCATTTGGCCTCAAGAGTTGGTGCACTCTTCTTGACGGTACTCGAAACTTGAGTTCCACAATCACCTGCAGGACCTGCTTTTGTGTCACACTATGTGGTCATGGCTGAAGAGGCCTCTCATTTATATCAGGCTGCATTTTCTTCTGAGATGAAAAGATGAAATACATACAGCTTCTTTTAGTCTATGCCATCATTTGCTCTTAATGAACCTTGTCACCTCTCCATGACTAAGATCTTAATGCTCTGGCCCTGGCTGAAGGCAAAAAGTAAGTGTCTTAAGAACCAAAATTACTGATGTTCCCATTTTATTTTTCTCCAGTTGATATATTTTCATGGAAGTGTAGTGAAGGGAATATATGTGGAAACGCTTTTTTTTTTGTGTGTGTGTTGTCACATTTTGGTTAAAACAATGCTCCATAAATTATTTAAATAGTAATAATTTCAAATAGATAAATTCAATTAGATACAAATCAATATATTCAAATTAGTAATAAATTTATAAATTTACTTATTTGCGAGCAGGAAGAAAACTCAATACCTCTCTCTTTGAACCTTCTTATACCTTATTATTGTACTTAAGTAAGTTGAAATAGGTGTAACACCTCCTTTTAGTGTTGATTAGTTGAAAAGCTAAGCTGGGTGAAAACTGATAGTAGCATCTCAGCTAAGGTGGTATCCACAGATTTTTCGAGAGTTTGTTCTTTTGTTATGGCTAATTCATTCATCAAAGCCTTGTGACTTTATTCATATCAAGGCATGTATCTTTCAGTTTAATGATTTAGATTTTGGTTTAGCCAAATCACCTTCAGCATGTGCCCCCCTCTCTTCTGTAGCTCTGGAGGAGGCCTGCGGCAACCATGTTCCTAACTTATTGTCCAACCTCGTACGTAAGGTTTGGTGGTCTGAATCAGATTTTAAAACACTTTTTCCTAAAACTCAGGCTTTTTCATATGAAAACAAAAATTGCCTTTATTTGTTCTTAGAAATAATACTTTCTCATATTTGAAATTTCTCTATTCTCATTTATGGTGGAAGTGGAAGGAGATGGGTAGGCGGAGAAGTCAATAACCCTGCTCTAGGTGATGTAAATACATTGTCTAGATAAAACTGCAGGTTAACTAGTGAGAATCTGGTGAGCTTTGGGAGCGTATCTCAGAAGTTATTTTTCACTGAAAGAACAACAGTTATGCCTTTGTGAAATTAAGATCAGTCCCATTTCCCATTTCAAATGTGAGAGAGCCCATAGCTCTATCACACTGTATCACGATCACATGAGACGTTTCAGCCTAGTGCAATCAGTGCTTTGAAATCACATCAGCATGGGAAACTTTGGTGCCAGAGAAAGATGTGTTTCTGTTTCCGTAGATGATGTTCACCTAGGGGCTCCATATTACAGTAAAGCTTTAAAATATCCTGAAGGGTATGATATGATACTTGCAGAATTTTTCAACTGCTTTTATTTTTTTCAGGTTTTTCTAAAATTTTGTAAAAGCAAGACAGCCATGACACTGAGGTTGGAGTAGAGGCAATTGCTTAAGCAAACAGTTATTTTTAAGCATGGAAATATTCCCAGTAGCATCTGGGAGACTTGCAATGAATGTAAATTTAGCCAGGCACTTAACAGTAACTGAATGTATTGGAGTTTGTGCAGAAAGAGACTGGGTAACACGACATTCTTCAGAACTAGTTGCAACCTCAAATGCTTATAAATATTCTCCTGAAATGCAAACCTGAACTTTGTGTGAGAGACAGAAAATTCCATGAGTGTAAAATTACACATCTGGGCATGTGTAAATATAACAAAGACAAAACTTTGAGGGGCCATAGATCTCTGGATATGGTGACTGGGGGATGGTTAGTCATTCCTCGGGGTGGGATAAAGGTAAACAAATTTATTTTCTAATTTGGGCAGTATATCATTAGGTTCTCTGATACTGCAAATGTCTTTAAATATATTCTCTTACTTATTTACCACTTTTGCTGTGGTGGGTAATGATGTAATTCTGTGTAGGCTGATTATAACATGCAAATACAATGACACTTAAAATTCATCATAATTCTGGATGGCCCCAGATTTAAATTTTAGTAACCAGATAATCAGAAAAGGTGATTATACTAAAAATCAGAAGAATCCCAATCAGAATAGCAAGAAGGCTTTTCTACTCCTGTTCCAGTACATGAAGAGTATCAATACTCAAATAGAAAATCAGAATCTCTGCAGAGATGAAGACAGGAGAGAGAAGTAGTAATACTGTTAAAGAAATGTAATGTTGTCAGTTTTGCATCGACTGTCTTATTTTGGTCATGGTTATCAAGGTTTGAGGAATATCCAGCCTACTGTGAGAAGATATCCCTCAACGCACTGGAGCTGCTGAAAAGCTTTAGATTAAGCACCGAATGCTTGCTTTTCTGTAATGTAATGGGGATCTGCACCACCCTTGCCTCTCTGTATAAGAGGTATCAGTAATGTCAGTGAATTGCTGAGGACCTAACAACAATGTTAAAAGAAAATCTTGTTTATGTAGATATATTTTTTCTGTTTGTTTTGTGATATTAAAATAGAGCAGAAAATCATAGATGATTTTTTTTTTTGAAACAGTCACTGTCCAGATAAGGTGAGGGCTAAAAGATTTCTCTTCTTCATACCACATAATATGCCATTTTCATTTTGTGCTGCTTATAACCCTGAGTGTCACAGCTTTCTATTCTAGTCTGAATAGTCAATGAAACATTATGAAGCCGATAAGAAAAGCTGGTCCTTGTTACTTGGCAACGGCTGTTAAGCAGAGCTGAGTGCTGTTGATTGAGGAGATTAGCTGCCATAGATAAACCTCCTCTTTTTGCTGCCCTGCTGCTTATCTTTCCACCCATAACAAGTTGCACCAAATATGACAGCAGTCAGTGGTTTAGGCAGAATATGAACTTTGTGGCAAATGAAGTTTGTGTAAAAGACTTAGGGTGCAGCCTTTAAAATCTTGAATTTATTAAAATTTGTAGGTTGTTTTCTGGACTGTCCTTTCTTGACTTTGGGGTGAACATTTTTGTTTGAAAGGCTGATGCTCGAGGTGTGAGAGAAATGGGATGTTCTGCTCCTACAATGTCCATTCATAAACACTGAAAATAGCAGCAAATCTTTTTAACAGTTGTCTCTGGCTCCTGTTCTTAGTGACATTCAAGAAATAAGCGGAATACACTGAAAAATTGCAGGAACTAGATATGCAGAAGTTGGATTAAAAGATAAAACTATTTCGGTTGATGCCTAGATTAAACAAAAATACCTGGATGCATCAAAAATTGCTTATATCTATGTGTGGCTTGGAAATCTTTCTAGTTTTGGTATGTCCAAATTATTTTTCTTTAGAAAAGGATTTTGTTGACAGGCAAATTAGAGCTGAAATAAGGCTAGGGATATACGGTGGTGACTTTTTTAGGATTGTCGTTTCCTTTTCCCCTTATTTTTAAAAAATGCTTTCATTAGTGATTGTACAGTTCTGTTTACATTTTTGCCTTTGGAGAGGTCTTTGAAAACCTTACTGTTGGCCAGAAGGGGAGCGTAGGCTTGGCTGGTTGAATAACTGGGGAACAGCAAAGCACTGGCAGAAGAGTGAAACTGAGGTGACCCTTCCTGGGAAGAGTGGCTTTTGTGCAGAGATCTGGGTGAATAGTTATTGATTGAATAAGTGTCATAAATTCAGCAATATTATTTAAATGTGTATTGTTTTTTTCAATAATGCAGCAGAAGCTTCAGAATAGATTTTGGGTAGAGGCATTTTTCTTCGCCTAGGATTGCAATCCTTTTTGTTAGTTCTATCAAAACATATTAAAAAGAAGTGATGGTATCTGCCTGGAAGAGCATTCAGCTCGAGTATAAGACGAGACAACAAACAGATATACTGTTTTTCTGTGTAGTTTTGTTATCCCAGGCAAGAATCTGGCACTTCATAAGCAATATAGTATGAGGGAGAAACTTAGAAAGATACAGTATGGTGCTCATTAGTAAAATATTCTTTCAGTGGGGTTTTTTGCTGATCCTGTAGTCCTGGCTTTCAAGTTTTTTTATTTTGCATCTTTGATGAACTGTTATTTCCTCCTTTTGTAGCATGAATACTTTGTTCAAAATTATTCTTATTTATTCTGTCTTCTTTTAAGAAATATATATGCTGAGTATACAACTTCTGTACTTAACCACTCAAATTGCAGGAGAATCTAAAGCTGTGAGCAGCTTAAATTCTGCCCCCAAACTCCAGCTAAATAATGGCTTTTAATTGTACACAGTATTTTAAAAAGCACATTGCAACTTATAAGTATGCTTAAATGTTAAATATTTCCTGTTAATTGTATGTATTCTGTGAATAAGATAGGAAGCAATTTGGGGTTGCACATTTCACATGCACTGAGGGGTCTCCGCACCCATTGCAAAAGCAGGAAAACATCACTTTTCAGATTCATTCGTACCATAATTTCAGACACTTGCAAATTGTAATAGTTGTTATGACAATAACACGCAAAACTGAGGAGAATTAAATACTTCTGAAACTTCTCCCAGCCCTGTTCCAGGTCTCTGTTCCCGTATCATTTCATCTGTCTGCAGGCTTACTTATAGAGACAAAAGATCATCCTCTGTTCTGAAGACTTCTGTGCTGGAAAAGGCATTTCACTGTAGGGCTTTTTCCAGCCCATAGATAATGTCTTTTGCTTTTCTCCGTGCCCTTTCTGAAATTCATCATTAATTTTAAAATGTGGACACTAGAACTCTGTACTCCTACACTGACCTCATCGATGTAGCATACCGAATGATGTTACCTCCTTCTTCCAACTTTATATCCACAAACCTTATTAGTGCTTTTGCACTGGTATTGCCTCAGACTGAATGCTGGGGTCTGAACCAAGCAGGGAGGACTGTAATGTCTTATGCCCAGACAAAGCTATGGGTGGTGCTCAGGCTCCGTCACGCGGCGGGGGTGCGGCTGCTTTTGGACCTCTAATGTGTTGTGATAGAAATAACTTTTCCAAATGCAGTTTCTGATAGGTGGTCCTAGGTATGTAACATCATATTTAGCTATTTTAAAGTGTGATTTGCTTGAAAACTGTCAAGATTTTTCACGCTCTCCAGACTGTTCAGCAGAAACTGTTAGCATCCCTCTGTCAAAGTTAGAGGTGAGGTTCTTGGCTGTTCCAGCGCCTGTGTGTAAGCTGCCAGAGGCAGCTTGATGTGCTGTGGCTTCTATAGGCGTGCTCATATTTCATACTCGAGCAAGTTGCAGAGATTTCTGAGGTAGCTCCAAACAGTTTTAATCAGTCCACAGGGTGCAGCATTCTTAGAAGTTACCCTGCTTTATAAGGGCTTCCCCTCCCCGTCATAAAGGAACGCATTGAAAATTTCTGCTGATGTGTTCAGGTTAGCATAACATAATTTTCCATAATTTTTGTAACACTTTGCAGCTAGGGAACAATATGGAGATCTTTATTACTATAACTTCATGCATGTCTGAAGTCAATTTCATTTAGGAATAAATTCAGTAGCTCAGATTACAGAAGTAATCTGCTGTCTCAATATTTTCTTGCAAAGATCTAGAAAACTTCAGGTTTGGCAGAGGTCAGAAATAAACCAAGTTTGCTCCAACCATTAGATACTGCATCTGATGAATATGAAAGGAAAGGTCATTAGCTGTGTTTTCATGAGAACACTGTATCCTGCAAACCCATAAAAACTAACTCTTAAAATATAAGCTCTTGGCTTATAGACGACTTAGTTAAAACTTTCACTACTTTGTTTTTAATACAAAAAGAAAATTAATGCAGAAATCTGTTTTGCTGAACATCTTTCCTTGGAGAGTTGTTTTTGCCTTGGGAGTACAGATGCAAGAACAGCTACAGTCTGATCACACAGTGAGGACATTGCCAGCACCAAAGTAGTTCTTGGCACCAACCGAAAACGTAATGGGGATCCTTGAAGTGACTGAAGTACATCTCAGTGATACTTGGAAAATTAGTGTGCATAAATAAGCATTAGTATATTTGCATCTCATTGCTTCCATAAATAAATTCTTAGTCCCTTCAGTAACCTCTGTTCATAAATGCACATTGAGTAAAATAAAGAATTGTTCATGTTTCATCATTCCCCATTGCTCTGTCTTAATTTTAAACAGTGTAAGCAATAGGAGCTCCATTACTTTTCTAGGAGGGAGTTGAACAGCTTCAGAGTAGTTTCTCCCTGCTTGAAACTTGTTCTGATTCATATTGTTCATTTTTCTCTTTTCACTCCGTTTCTCCCATAAATAATCAACCAGGTTGCATAAACTTTTAGTCTTTTCCCATAAAGACTCAGATAGTTCAGTGCTTAGGGATCTATGTGGCTACTTCCATTCTTTCCCTTTTCTCTGAGCTTCTCTAATTTGTTCATATCTTTCTGGCAATGACGCAGTCAGAATTCAGTGCACTCTTCTGTCTTTCTTCTGGAAAGAAATAGCTTTTTCTAGGTGGGGGGTGGTACATGGCTCCGATTTCTCTCTAATGAGATAGCAATGTAAAGCAGAAACTTACATGTCAATCTTGTAGTCCAATGACTAAATATGCTAAAGAGATAGCCTTATTGTAAGTATACTAATACTTGTCTTATACTGGAATTTAAAGTATTTTTCCTCTTGGAGGAGGATTTATACATTAAAGTTTTTCCTCCCTTTTCTCTTTAGTACCAGTATTGACAAAAAAAGGAGTTGCTGTTCAGGTGGTTTTGATTGCAAGCTGTTTTTTCTTAGAGACATCATAGCTAATATTGGATATGTAGTTTTGCTTAGGAAAGTCTTCTCAATATATTACAACTAGAGCTTCCTGTTTTTTTTTTTTTTCTCAAAGGTTTTCTCTACTCTGGGTTGGTCTCTGTGATCAAAAGTAGAGGCAGATGGTTTCTTCAGCCTACAGACTGCAGCGGTCATCTGGATGTGGAAAATGCTGATTCATTCACTGCTTTGTCATCCTTTCTTGTCCTCATCATGGAGCCAAAAAGCACAGCTTTCATTCCACATAGTTACCTAGGCTGTGGAAAATTCAAGTTTGGTTTGCTAAGAAGTACCAAGTTATTCAGGCATTATTCAACAGGAAAATTAGCTCTAGCAGCAAAAATTTAAGACTTGCTTTCTTTTAATCTCTATTTTTCCTTTTCTTAAACTCCCTCCTGCCCTTTCCTCCCAAGGCATGGCCATTATTTCTGTGGCTGGGAGGCCTATGTACGACCTGTTAAGACTGAGGTTCATTTCTGTGCTCTGAATTGCAGAAAGTAGGCATTGAAATCTGGACCTCTCATTCTCTTAGCTGAATAACTTAGGGGCTTTTTGGAAGTGGGTAGCACTTCTTTTCATGGTGAGCCTGTTCTCCTCTTGCTTTGTTAAACTGTAGCTAGCTTTTTCACAATCATTTCCTTCCCTCCTTTTGCTGTACCCAAGAGAGAGCATGGTTTTTTAGTTAGTTTCCCTACAATTTACATATTTCTGTTGTAATTTAAAAAAAAACCTCAGCGTGCATAATATTTTGGGACTGTACAATCCACCACTTAAATTAGCAGGTTAGCACAGAAACAGTTCCTGAAGTGATATTTTCCCCCTATTGAAGGTTATATCTTTTTTAATGAAGGAAGAACAGAGTCCTCCAGAACTTGCTCTCAGAATTACTCCTTGAGACAAGGGGACTGTAAACCCCAGAGGAGCTATTTGCTCTCAGATGTGCCTCAGGATGATTTGGAGCTTTGCAAATCCCAGCACTATCACAATGTTTGCACAACAGCTAACTAATGCTGCTGTTAATGTGAACTTTTATCTTTTAATATGAGCACTTTCACAGTTGCTAAGATGCTATCCAATTCCTTCAATCTGCAGAAATATTCTGGCATTTCAGTTTTGGGTTTTTTTTTGGTTGAAAGCAGACCAGCCGTCCACTTTTTTTCTTAAATGGCTGTATCCAGAGAGGTGACAAAAGGCATTAAATCTTGTTAGAGTCCTTTTATAGGACTGTTAGGTGGTCTGGCTTTCAGCAAAATTTCCAAAGTTGCCTTTGCCTTCCAGGCAGCAGTTCATTTAGTAGCTGAGGAAGAGTGTATTTACTGGACTGTTAGTAAGAGTATCCACTGCATGGTATTTTTTTGTTGGATTAAAAATAAAATCAAGTTTAGAACATCTTACATTGTTGTTTTCTGCTTACGGTGTTTCTATTAAATCTACAAGAAGTATATTTTGTGTTTTATTTACAGTTGAGGATTTACTTTTATTGCATAATGTTTTGTGCCTAACACACTATCAAAAGCAGAACAGCACCACATACACTTTTAAAAACAATCTTATGCACTTTCCTTGCTTGCCTTAATAATGCATTACTTCTAGAAACAAATATATTAGCCTTTTTTTTAAATTGTATTTGTTAATTTTAAATAACTGCTGTAAAACTTCCACATGCCTGTCAGCCATTAGGACAGGGAAGGATAGGACTGAGGGTGGCTGTAACTGCATAGCTATGTATTCCAGCTTAAGTCAAATGGATCTGAAAGCAATAACTTTAGAAGGTGAACAACGTGTGCTCCAGGACTGATCCCTCAGCATGAAACTGTCCACTAGATGCCACTATTACTGCTCTGAAATGGAAATAACAAAGGACTACTGAGGCTGCACAGAGATAAGCAAAATAAAATTGTAAAAAGGTTTTAAAAGTTTAACACGGGGAGATTGCCTCCTAGGAAGGCTGCATTCTCTGTGGAGCGCTGCAGGTTTGCAATGCAGTTAACTGTGATTGCAAGCAGCAGCTTTTCTGACAAACTGCTGCAGTGAGAGACTTGTAAGCATTTGCTGTTCGAAAGCATTGGAGTAATATTTGCTAAACATTGCATGAGAAATGACACTGTAGAAGCCACTGTTGCTCTATCTGTATCATTTCTACCTTGCTTGTAAAGATAATTTAAAAGTAGAAGTATAAATGATGAATGAATCTCTTTAAATAAATGGAATATTAAAAAGATGCTGTTTTCTGAAGAGCTTACTTGTAAATGTTGAATGTGGCTTCGTGGACTATGTCTTCTGCCTCCTAGTATGCAACTTAGAGTTCTCTTTGAGGAACTGTAGCATTTTTTTTTTATTTTTTTCTAAAGGATTTTGAAAACAAACACCGTAGTGGAGAGAAATAGCAGCGAGAGAAGAGTCAAATGCTTCAACAGTCTCCTTCACGCTTCCTAAAACATTTAACATGTATGACCTTGAAGTCCAGTACCATGAGACTTTTGAGATGCAAATATTGTGCTTCCCATTGGAAAATGAATCTTTCCTGTAGGCAAGTCAGGCTCTAGCCTTGGGTTATAAGACATCAAGTACTGGCCTTTTCATTAGTCCTGGCCTACTTTTGGACATTACAGCACCTTAAACCAATAGCTGGGGAAAGGATGGTGAAGTAATGTCCATATTCAGTGAGAAGAAAGAATGATTTTTTTTTTACAGAAGGTTAAGTTGCTGAAGAACGATGCCCACTGAAAACTCAGCAGAAACATTAGGGGAAGTTCTCTGATTAACTGCAAGAGCATAAATGATACAGTCAAAGGTGGCAGCAGTTGCCATTTGACACACTGCTGGGTCTGTGGACTTTCTTGTTTACATTACGACACAGGACCAAACCATGATGCCTGCAATGTAGGGGAAAACTTTTTATACAAAGCTCTAATTTATAATTTTCTAACAATTGCCAGGTAGTTCGGGTAAGGAAGCTGAAGCATTGGTTGACCCATTTATGCAAATACTGTCACTGTCCAGAGAATTGCAACCTTTCCAGCTGCTGCAGGAAGGTTGAAGAGCAGAACTGGGTGCTTCAAAGCATTCCTTGTCAGTGCCATGTGAAAATTTCACTGCATGTAAATCTAAATAGTTAATTACTGCAGAACACAGTCTTTTAATTTACATCTATCAAGCCTTCATCAGTCTGCAGACAAGCTCCAGTGTCTCTACCACCCTTCATAGCTTTGCTCAGTAGCAAAATACATTCAACAAGGACTCATTCTTTTTTTTGCTGGTATTACTCAAAACTGTGCCAAGTCTTGTATACCTTAGTTTCAGTTGTCAGGTTAGCCATACTCGGTGGTTCCAGGATGGGATCTGCTTCTCCAGCCAAGGACAATTTATTATACACTGGGTTTGGTGGTGTTTGGTTTTGTTTTTTTGTTTTTTTTTTTTTTGTAGGAAACACTACTTAAAATGAATTGAATGAATCAGCTGCCCACAAATAGTCTTGCTTTCAAGGTGAAAGCGGTCACCCAGTGCAAGTTTCCAAAGACTTTTTAGTGCCTGTTAAGCATGTGATGCCTGTCTACCTTACCAAGTGAACATGTTGGTACAATGAACTTTTCAAAACTGTGTTTCAGACTATAGTTTTTCATGCTGTCTTCTTATATAATTCAGTGCCTAATGCCAGTCATGAATGTAATGTGGTGCTTCCTTCCTCAGTAGGTAATAGAGATCGTAAATATCCACTAATTAATCGCAAATGGGCAATAGTCACACAGAATCAGAGAATCACAGGTTGGAAGGGACCTCAGGGATCATCTAGTCCAACCTTTGTAGGAAGAGCACAGTCTAGACAAGATGGCCCAGCACCCTGTCCAGATGATTCTTAAAGGCAACCAGCATGGCTGAGTCAACCACTGCCCTGGGGAGATTATTCCAATGGTTGACTGTCCTCACCGTGAAAAATTTCCCTCTGGTGTCCAATCAGAATCTCCCCAAGAGCAAGTCCTCTCCATGGGACTCCACGTAAAAAGGGAACCTCCATCTTCTTTGTAGCTGCCCCTTAAGTACTGGTACATGGGGATGAGATCCCCGCTGAGCCTCCTTTTCTCAAGGCTGAACAAACCCAGCTCTCCCAGCCTATCCTCATATGGCAGCTTCCCAGTCCTCTGATCATCCTGGTGGCCCTTCTCTGGACCCCTTCCAGCCTGTCCACATCCTTTGTGTATAGCGGGGACCAAAACTGTACACATAATAATGCATTAAGATGGGAGTTTTCCATTTGCTTCTAAATGTCCCTCAAAAATCAGCCTCCCAGAACTTGTGTTTTGACTTGTTCACTGTTTAATCTGTCAGTTGTATTTTTTCCACTAGAAGTTGATAAATATTCAGTGTAAATACATGTACCATGCTCCAGGGTGTTGTCTCTAATAAAAGAGGTTCATCTGCCACTATTTGAGATCTTTTTGAGCACCTGGGTTAGGTTAAATTTCTTCTTTTAATCTTAGCATCTAACTTTGTAATATATATTTGTCAGAATTCAATATTTTAAATAGCAGCTCTTAAAAATTTCTGCTTGCATCCTTTCTCAAATATTAAACCTATTGGCAAAATAGCCAAACACATAAAGAAGCATCTCACTGTCTCCTTGGGTATATTATTTTTCTGTTTTACTCTCTTCTTTGGAAACAAATGTAGGAGCCATCTAAAAGTCAACATTACCATGCTGTTAACACAGATGTTTCCAGGTCTAAGTATAACTTATAAGATATTACTATGGAAATTTCAGATACTCCTTTTTGCTAACGGTTAGCAAATGATAGCACTTTAATAGCAACCATATGTGTGTATTGATCAGTTGTCTCAACCTTCCCTCATTCTGAGTATGTGTAAAGAACAGATGTCCTTTGCATATTACGTTCCTTCTCCGAATACAATTTTAATCAAAGTTCAGAATGAACACACTCTTAATGGCTATAGGCATAGAAGGCTTTTCCTTGAATGGCAGTTATTAAAGCATCACTCATGCTTTGAACTTCCTCCACTGTATGACATTTACTGTAAAATCTGGGAGTTTTCCCATTTTCCTTTTTGCTTCATGACAGCTTTGGGCGATTTGCTCATTGGGGGCTGTTAGAGGTCAAACAGGTGCACAACAGTGCTCAGACACCAGCATGCTGCAACAGCCCCACTGATATCGCCCTGTGCCAGAGGTGGGTGCAGCTGGTCTAGAAAGACACACAACGTATTTACTCCCTGTAAAGATCACAGTGTTTTGGGATAGTTTATGGCAGACTAAGCTGGGTAGTTTTTAAATATTAGCTGTAATTTAACTGAAAATGATGTTTGTGCTGGACCAAAGCCATTTCAGAGTTTGGGCCGCATCTGCCAAGTAGATTTCTTGGAAAGAAAAAGGGGGGAGTTTTACAAATATTTTTTTATAAAATCACCCTCCCCTGCTTTTTTTCCCCACCCTGAAAGTGAATGCTTGTCCTCAATTTAATTTTTTAGGTTTTAAATCTTGCCACAGAAACCTTGCAATCAAATAAAAAGAAAAAAACCCCAAACAAATAGGAAAACCTGGGAAAATTCCTACTTTTTGTAAAAAAGCTACTGAACTGAACTATGAAATCTACTATTTGCACAACCCCAGTCCAACTGTAATCCCCACTATAAAGACCCTCTGTATTTTAGAGATGGTATTTGCCAACTGCTCCTTGGGGCATACTGCTCCTTCTCAACTCTCCTACTACTGCATTTAGCAGAGCAGAGCGTTATTTGTGATTGCAGCCTCTTCAAAGCTTATTATGCCCATATTTCAAGTACAAAAGCCAAAATAACTTGCAGTTTCTCCCTAAGCAGGTCTAATGTTTTTGGATAGCTTGTATAAGGCAGCTCAGACTCATATGCTAATTGTTAATTTTAGAATTTAAATAGGTTTTGTTCTATTCAAAGGCGGTAGGCTAAAGGTTTCTGAAAACTCTGGTTTTAGAACAAAAGGTTAGGTCTCTTCTAGAGTTTGTGGGTGAATTAGCTTTTGCATCCATTGAGATATCTTTAAATGATACTTAATACAAAAAAACTTTAATTTATGCTGCATCTGTAAGTTTTTCTAGACTCTAAAATAGGTTTATAATTATTTTTAAGGTACGTTATCTTTGAAGAATTGTGGAATATTAGTTGTTTATATCAACATATATTTTGTCCTAATTATTTGTAGCTGGTATGGTGGTATTCCAAAATAGAGTTGGCTATTTCAGGTCATGTTTCATTTTGAAGAATCTTGTTCTTAAAGACTAAAATGTTCTTCTATTCCTTTCTGAATCAGGACCTTATTTATTCCTGTTATTCATCCATTTACAAGCAACTGATATTTATAGACTTTGCTTGTTTCCAGCAGCAACAGGTTTTTAAATGGAGATGAATATTTTAATCTGCTGTTAAGCTGCTTTATGCATTATATGGCAGAAAACCAAACTGGATCTGTGTACGTGGTTTCTAAATTAAACTTAGTTTCCAATAACAAAATTAGACTCAGAGGTAAGTTTTTAATTTGAATTAACTTAATTTGGCGGTTGTAAGTGACAGGAGGATTGGAAAGGCAAAGAAAGTGAAAGTTGGCTAATTTCAATGAGGTATTTGTGTTTAACAGTGAAGGCTAATAATGCCCTTTTTCTGCATCCTGGATTGGTTTATTTTCTTTTATGCCATTATTTGTGTTTAGTGAACAGCTGGGCCAGTAGTTCCCATTTGTAGTCTTTTAGCTCTGTGAAGTAGCAGAGAAAGTAATGGACGTTTGCAAAT
Organism: Phalacrocorax aristotelis; assembly: GCF_949628215.1. Taxonomy (NCBI): domain Eukaryota; kingdom Metazoa; phylum Chordata; class Aves; order Suliformes; family Phalacrocoracidae; genus Phalacrocorax; species Phalacrocorax aristotelis. The sequence continues at coordinate 11,044,863 of NC_134277.1, read as the reverse complement.
TAATACTTACCGTTATTTTCTGCTAATCTGATGTAGCTATCCTTTTTGAGCATGGATGTAATATCAGAGCAGAAGTAATTACTGTGTTAAAACTAGTACTGCAGTAGAATATTTTGCTAATTAAACTTGTTGCATTTAAATTGCTTCCTTTGGATCACTATATAGAAAAGAACTGTTTTGAACAATAAATGAAACCACTTTCTTTCTCAGAGGCCTAGAATTGCAGATGGTCAGATTGTATGTGAAGCACCTAGGCTCTGAATTAGTCTTTTGTATGAAAAAAAGAAAGGTAATTTGAATGTTTGAACTCCCTGTTCCTCCCACACATACACAGGAAGCTTGTCTCAAAATGAACAATTCTCTAAATAAAGACTAATAAGAAGCTAAATTAATTAGAAGGTGTGATTTGAAAAGACATTGATGAGAAGAGTCTGTCATTTTAGACAAATGGAATGGAGCTAAATAAATTAGGCCACATTTATATCTCATTGTTCTGTGAGCTGCTTTCTTTTATTGCATTCATTAGAGGGTACTTCTTGAAATGAGTCTTTGCTAGCCATTACGGATTCAGTTCTCATTTACCAATGCCTAACACACAGCTCCTGCATTAAAAATGTTTCAGCAAATCCTCATAGTTTCTGAAAATTAATATTTATATTTCTGGATGCTGCACTTTTCATCTGCAACATAGTAGGCGCCAAACGTTAATATTTTTTCCCACTGAATTGTCAGTAAAGAAGTCTTACATCAAAAGATTTGGGAGACAGACCTCTGAAATTACTTTATAAAATAAACTGTGTGCATAACTTGTGCAATAGACTCTTTCTCCAACTAATATTCTTTCCAGTATTTATTTATTTTGGTAGAAAATACCCTGTCTCATGACTTTGTTAGTTCTTTGATAGCTTTTTAAAATGTCTTTCAAAATGTTCCTTCAGTATATAATTAGGATACATTGGGAATGCACATCTCATCACGCGCTGCTTCCTCTCAGAAAACAATGTATATTTTTCCTTTTCTTTTTCTCTCTCCTGCAGATGGAATATTTGGGAGATGTCAGCAAGTGCCAGTAATAGACATCTATAAATATGACATTTCACCCCCTGTTCTTCAGCGCCTGAGGATCATCCTGGAGAAGCTCTCACACAGAGGTACAGTAAAAACTCTGGAGTAGGGTTAGTTGTACCACGGATCACAATTATTTTGTGCTCCCTCTGAGGTGACGTCTTCAGAAGTTTTTGAACGCAGTGTGTTCCAGGCCCAGTAGCACAGAGTTTATAAAAGTAAAAAGCCTTCTGACTCGCTGAATCTGCAACAAGGACTTGCTGAAGCAATTTCAGGAGAGGTGCTTCCTCTCTATATAGTGCATATCTGTGACTGACACTCTGTATAACAAAATTTTAGCTTCTGTGAATGCTGGTGTCATATAAATAAATCAGGAGGAAAGAAAAATAACTTGCCATGTACACTTTTGCACCACAGCTTATTTCAGGGTGCATGGGCAAAAACACAACTTCAAGTGAGGTAGAAGCAGTTCTTAACTTTCTAATGAATTCAGATAAGTAGAACTGCTCTGATTTCATTACAAGCTGCATCTACTGTATTCCTTTTCATTTTTATTCAGCTTTCCAAAGTTAATCTCTGTGCTCTTTCCAAAGCCAGAAAGGATATTCTAGCTTCTGAACGGCATAACTTGAACTAACAGATCAAAACTTGGATGAAATTAAAGCCAATAAGGTGAACAAACATTCTGAGTACTAATATGTGAAATATACCTCTGCTGTAGACAGCCGCAGGACCAAGAAAAAGTTGTGATCTAAATTGTTCCAAGAGGACTGTTGGAATGGTTCATTTTGCGCTTGCATCATCTGTGTGGGTGTTTGTTCCTAAATACTTTTCCAGTTACAATCTCAATTATAAACTAGTAATATTGTATTATCATGATGCAGGTTTAATTATGAGGAAAAAACTGACTTCTTGGAAGTTCATGACTGTACTTAGAGGTTGGACTTCTAGTTTGGAAACCACTGATTTAGAGCATTCAGAAAATTTCCAGGGATTTATTTACTGTCCAGCAGCCCATCCAAATGAAACAAACTTGACAAAACTTGATTGTAGTAACTCCTGGATGATTAACGGTTACATGTGAATAGTACTTGTGCCTCTTTCACTTGTCATTGTCTAAAGGCTAAATTATGCAAGCAAATTTATGAAAATACTATTTTATCAGTGCAACATTGTATGAGTGGAAAAGCTAGCATCTGCTCTCTGTTTGAATATAGTGAAGAAGGGAGGCCAAATCCATCTCACTAAGACACCTAAATTGAAATCTAAGTTGATTGTGCTTGCAGGGACAGCCAGCACTCCTTTACATTGCCTGAATATAGGCAATGAGTCCTATGTAAAGCTTCCTCACAGGGACGTCAGAGGTGAGAGACCTGCAGAGACCCAGGCCCTTCTGGAGGGTCATGTACCTGATGGGATACCCCAGGCCATCTCAAATGATGCTTACCTGTCTCTACCTCCCTGACTACCATAAGATTTTGCTTAGTTCAACTACATTCATGTGACCTCCCCCTAACTAAGTTCTTTGATCAACAAACCAGCCTTCCCTAGGGTCTCTGTTATCAACAACCCACCTTCCTGGATGTATCTGTTGCAGTAAACTGTAGTATGCTTCTTTTAAGGTAACTTGGACATCGAAATTTGGATTTGTGTCACATTTTTTAATAGCGTGAGAATGAAAAGAAACACAAGGAACACAGAGATTGAAACTGTGGTGCAGAATGAAAGTACTTTTGCTTTTATCTTTCCTCTCTCATGACATTTAGAGGTGCATACACAAATGCATATGTGCTTTGAACTGATATAAAACTTCTGCAGGCAGTTTTTGTGGCCTGTGGGTATCCCAGTGGTGAGAATCTTAAATATTTCTGTAGAAGATAATAGAATGCCCTTGTTCAAATGATTGATGTGATAAAATAACTTTTTTTTTTTTTTTTCTCTCAGTATCCTTGGCAAATTCTGAAGTGTTTAGTGAGGACAGAAATACGGAAGGAGTAGAATCAATACAGGCTATCAGATTAATGGATTACTGACATCAGGTGGCTCAGAGGAGACTCCGCTGTTTGCTGGTGCTATCAGTCGTAATACATCTAGCCCTTAGGTTGTTTGCTGGCTGTGATGGTCACTTGCAGAGTTAATGCAAAATGTTATGACCATTTCTGCTGTATAGATAAGCAAGACATTGTCAAGCCCGCACAGATGTTTCAGGTAACCTCAAGAAAGGGCTTCACTTTTTCAGAGGTCTTATTTCTTTTGTCTATGTAATACTTGGTTCTTGTCGTTTCCAAAAGAGTACTGGCTGGCTCCACTTGGTGATGGCCAACTTCCCTGAAAGGGATAGGGGACAGTATCTGTTCTCTCCTTTTTATGAAGAGTAAGATATATTTCTCTTGGAAGACTATGTAGTAGGTCCCACAACAAGTAAAACTTTTCATAATCTCTATATTGAACACTTTCTATTTTTATTAGACATACAGTTAAGGACCAGATATTTTGGAGGTTATTAACTTGAGTGGTTTTCTAGGGTTTTATTTATTTATTTATTTTTCTAATATAACTTGGTTTTTCTTTTTTGTTTCCTTCCTGATGTGTCATCTTGCAGTATTACTAATCTCCTATATTTTCCTAGCAATTGTCTGTTTAATATCTATTTCCATTGGATAAAAAAAAAATAATCCATAGAAAGCCTCGTAAAATTCATGTCCTCTTTCTTTCCTATTTGGTGATCACTTCTAAGTCATGCCTGTATTTGAATCAAGGTTGAAATGGAAGGTTGTATGGTCAGGTGCTATAAAACAAAGGACAACATGATATGAATAGCAAATATCATTTGTGATTGTGCCAGCTCAAAATGTTTGCTACAGTAGGGAAGCATACGACAGAGGCTTAAATGAGTGACACACTTGATGATAATCTGTTTAATAACGGACTTTGACTAAAATTGAATTCAGGTTTCATAATGATATAGTTTTTATGTCTTTACACAGTAAGTCTATCTTTGTCTACACTATCTACTAGTCGATTGATGATAGAAATGAATGGCTTGGAATATTAGCGTTTCCTACAAAGAAATTATCTGTTAGCATTCAAATACCCTTGTTCATGGCATTTTCACTCACGCTGCCCTTGAGTCAGTCAAATCTTTCAAAATACCCTTAATGAAGAAGATTTCCTGAAGATTCAATTTTTATAAATGTAACTATCTATAAAGGAAAAGCCATTCTCACAGTGGCTGAAGCATGGTGAATCACTTTCTGAAATTGGTAGTGCTATAATTTATGAGGAGTTAAAACATTTCTCATTGTCGGATAAACAGAGCAATGAAAACAATGTTTAGATAGGACTAAATCATTGGAAAAGGGGAATGAAGGAAGTATCTGCATAGAGAGGTGAATGAGTGGTGCCTGAAGGAAATGGAAATACTTCTTATCCCTATGGTTGATCTGCATCCTCTTGTCCAGCTTGGGAGAGAATACTTCTTGGAATATACCAAGAATGGTAAATCAGCTATACATTTCCCTGTTTGAGCTACAATGCACAAAATACTTTTTTTTTTTTTACTTAAACAGATTAAGTAGATTATAAAATATTTTTCTTTCTTCTTCTTGTCTCGACAATCTTACTGTGAAGGCAAAGTGATTAAATCGCTAAGATTCTTAGCAAGATTGCGGAAACAGTTTCATATTGATAGTTGACCTGTAAGACTAGAAGTATGGAAAATGAGATGTGAGGACTAATCATGGTACATTATAACTCAAGCATGAATGCATAAATAGTACTTGAAATATCAGCATAAGTAATAATAAAAGAGAACAGTAGTATTTCTCAACTTCCTTACTCCAAGAGGGATTTACATTTGTTTCATGGAATAGTTTCTAACCAGTGATTCAGGCTAGCTAATAACATGGTACTAATTCTGTGGAAGTGCAGCTGCCGTAGCAATGAGCATTACTAGAAGAAAGAGCTCAGAGATGGAGCCTGGAGGCTCCATATTTCCTTAAAAACATCAGAACAAGGGTGTTTGCTCAGGGTCACAAGAAGTGTCCGTCTGACTTGGGATTCTGCCTCTGGGAGTGACTACTGTCTGTGTTTAGGGAAAAAATGTAAGGAAAGTTCAAGCATACAGAAGTGTTTCACAGCGTTCATACCTTCTCAGCATTATGTGCTTCATGGCATATGGTTCTGCTGAGCTAGAAGTCATATTTTTGTGTCTGCTGTATGCCCGGTGGACACTGTTTCTAGCACAGTTCAACAGGATACTATATCTTAGATGCATGGCGTGTTAGACTAATAATTGGTAGTTCAGGTCCTGTTTTCTGTTTTACTTAAATTTTAACTAAATTACAGCTGTTGTCACTTTACTGCAGAACCCTGCAGCATGCCTATTTGGAAAACAAATCAGATAAATGTTTTTTGGTTTGTTTATGTAAGTTGGAGTCATTACTAAATGATTCCTGAGTATGCTTGTTGCTACTTAATTTTTGCTATAACACCTTCTTGTTCTAAATTTTACTTTAAAGGAAAGCAATTTGTTTTTCACTATTATGAAGAAAGACCTGCTTAAGATACTCAAATATCAATAGTGTTATTAGGAGAACCTAAAAGAGCATGATATGCTTTTACATTCATTTAGCTCAAGTCAGCAAGATATTCTTGAGACACTCATGAGAGGTGGAAATAGACAACAGATTTACAGACTATTTTAAAAAAATAACACTTTTTCCCTCATTTGTCTTCTTTGCAATCCAGAAAGCTCTTGACAGGGAGAAAAAATATTTGTTCTAAATTAATTTTAACTAATTAAGTGTGAGGTGATTAATATAACTTTGCTAGAAATAATTTTATACTCTTACAGCAAATTTGTTTTAAAAACTAAAATGATTTACAATCAGTTAACTTGAAAACTGAAATGAGTGTGACTTGTCACATGCAGCTTGTGAAGTACGAAAGGGTTGCTAAATATTTCAGTCAGGACTATTTTTCAAGGCAAAGTATCATTTGTTACTGAGACGAAGGTAACGGACTTGAAAGTAAACCTTTATAAGCTCAGTTTTGAAAGAAACTTAAAAGGAATAATGCAGCTCTTGCACATATTTGCAAGGTGATTATCACATCATTATGGAGGTATATGGAAGGCTGAAAACAAGAGAAGTGGAGAAAGTAGGCTTTTCTTTAAATTCAAATATTGATATAAAGGAAGGCAAACTCTTCTTTTGGCCTTCAGGAAAAAAAATATTATTTTACTTGAATAGAGCAGTGCATTTACATGAAACTTCCCAGGCATTAGCTTGCTCCAGACATCTCTGTACTTAGCAAGTTCTTCTCTTCGGTGGCCGCTGAAGGCAGGAATTGAAACATAACCCCCATGACATGCTGCGCTGGAGGAACTCAGCCAGCACTGGGCTTTTACCTTCCTCTGCTATCCCTGTCATGCTGCCTTAACTTTTTGGCTCAATGGACAATAACGCACTGAAAAGGCTACAAAAAATTCCTGACTTTGTTCAGGGCTAAAGCACCTCCGATATTTTTTGGTCTTCAAAACCTAAATAGAACTTCAGAAAACTAAGAATGAGTTTCAGAAAAAGCAAGAAGTTTTGTTTTATAAAACAGCAGAAAGAATGCACTTTGAAATCTGCTTACCAGACTTAGTCTGCTATGGCACTGACTTGCTCTTTGCCATCTATTTATGAAAAATGTTCTTTCCAGGAAATTAGTATTTATGAAGAATACATTTGCATTACAAAAATTGATTATAGGGGCAAAGCAGATTCTGTGTTTTGTGGGAAAGATATTTGAAAGTACAGAAGAGAACTTAATATATGTTTGGTTTTATCTGTGTTCATAACACTGTTGTATAAAGCTTTTTGCATCATTTGAATATTGCTTTTTTAGAAGGTAGGTATGTCAGCCCAATAGCATTGTATTCCTTTTGTCTAAAAAGAATGATCGATCAGAGATTTTACCTGTGTTTTTGATAAAATAACACATTAACTAATATGTTTGATAGAAAGGAGAAAAGGTCTGTGTGTCTTCTTTGTCATGTTTCTGTCAACTAGCAGTGACGATTGCTGACTGGGATCAGAATATATGAAATTCTTTGTGGCCCAGATAACTTTACAACTCTTCTTCCAAAGGAAACATAGAAATTATCGGTAATAAAATGCAAATATCAAAGGCTGTCAATCAATTCCTGCCTTGCCTCCTTTGTTTTGAAGTTCTCTGTGGCACCTCGTGGATTTTAACCTCCGTATTAATGCTTAGTTTTTTCCATGAAGCTCTCTGTGCTGGCTTTTCCACAGTATGTTCTCTTTCTGATCTTTGAAATTTGGAGACTGTCCCTCTTTCTTCCTCCTGTGGAAGAAACCAAAGATGTCTCTTATTGTTCCCATTGGACTTCGCTGATCAAGCTCGCCAGGCTTCCTCTGGATGGCTGCCGCCTTCTCAGCATTAGACTGAGCAACATCTCAACAAAAGAAAGTCTTTGTATTTGGGTAATTCATTAACATGCTGCCCTGTTAATGATGTCACATGGGGCTCTAAATTTCTTTCTTATTCTCTTAGATCATTCTTTAAAAAAGAATTAACACCTTCTGCAGGACATTGGACTAGACATACACTGTGCTTCAAGTGAGATGGGTACATAATACGTTTTTAAAACACACTTAACACAGTAATCGAATTGTAGTTCATTATCAGTTATTCCCACACTTGGAATGTCAGCAAATATCAATTCAAGCATGGGATTACTTCTTTAGCTGCTCTATTCTCTAATAACGCTACTTTTGGAAACTGTGAATAACAACATAGCATATCCAAACTAATTATGCCATTTTGTACCATTAATCTATAATTATAGCACATTTACATATTCAGCATAAGACTTTTTTTATCATTGCACTGCCAGTGTTTTCTTCTGTATTTGTTTATTAAGAGGGAATTTGTTTTCCTTCACTATTTCGATATTGATTGCATTTCTTTACCTACAGATTTTATCTCTATCTACATTGCCTCACATTCTTTTAAGATGTCAACTTTTCATGACACCTAGTATTTGGCATATTTTTAGCTTTATAATAGGTACTCTAAATTCTGAAACATTTAGGCTTACTTTTTCAAAATAATGATTTTAATCTTATTCATCTAAAACCTCAGCAGGTATATCTTGTCCCTCACAGTACACCATGGTATGATTGAAGCTTTACTGTGTTTTAGTAATCAGTATGAATTCCCACAAAAGTTCTTTTTTTCCTTTGTTATACAGGAAAAAAAAATATGTTTTTCCTTAAGATGTTGTCATTCCTTATATTACAGCTTTGGCAGAATGCTTCTGTCAAATGTAGCAGTTTCCTGCAAAGGCTGGTGATAATAAATCTCTTTTTTAATTCCACTTATGTTTTTTTTCATGCTGATTCCTAGTATATACTCACTGTATTTCACAAGTTTCTCCTCTTTAGTTTTGCCTGGACATATTTGTATGGTCATGGATAGATAGTGCAGTTCATGGTAATAAAATTGTACTTTACCTCCAATACTTGTCCATTGCTCAGTTTCTCTTTTGCAGGCTCTCACAGTCTTAAAGTTGTAAAAAGGACTTTCTCCCCGTTTTGAGCCTTTTGTTCCTATTGCTGTCTGGTTTCTAATTAAACACCGCACAGACCTGCACTGCTTATTTAACTAAAGTGTTTCCAGTCTTTCAGGAAGGCTTTAAATAGTCATCTTCTGTTTGACTTAGCACTCTTTACTCCCTTTCGGGCTTTGTGTGCGTTTTTTTGAATGCAATATTTTCACATTTCTTTAGTATGGTCAGATAATTCATTTTCTTGTCTTTATTTTACCTGCAAACTATGTAACAGTGCAAAACCTCTGACTCGAAAAGAAAGTGTAAGTCTGCTGAGTCTGCAGTATTTTAGAAACTTATCTTTTTGTCCCTCTAAGTTTTTTTTGTAGCTCCACTTGCCTTTGTGAAGAGGCAAAATTCCTGCCTGGGCATCCTCTAGTTGTTTGATACATGCCTAGAAAGCTGTGTTGAGTCTTTAGATACTTGTCATAATCACTATTCAATTAATTTTTTTTTTGTTTTTCAGATAAAAAATTGCTGTTAGAGATGGAAGCACTCTCCGTCCATCTAACAGTCTCCCTTCTACTAGTTTTTCATATGTGAGGCCAGTTTCAACACTATTTGACCAGACTTGAGGTTTTCATGTGTAATAAATATCATTAAATGCTTTTTTTGAAAATCACTCTCTAGGCAGAGGAGCAAAAGAGTATTAGTGTAACTATTGGGGTAAAATTGCTGTTACCCATTTGTTTAGAAGCAGCTGGCTCTCACATACATATGTTACGGCCAATATATTATTTCTCTGTTTTGTAGTTTGTCATACCCAGCCTGTGTTTTACCCTGTTGATAGGTGAAAAAGGCCATCTTGGACACATGGCGAGGGGCCACAGGTACTGCAGAAAAGTGCAGCAGGTGTGATATCAGGCAGGGGGGGATATGTGGTACGGGGGAAGAGCATAGGTGCTATTCTGAGCTGAGAGGATTCTACTAGACACGTGGGCTCAGGGTGCCCAACCAATATATATTTTGCAAAAGTTTTTCTTTCCCTCTGTCTTCAAGGAACTGTTATGTTGCCATTTATTGCTATATTTGCAAGGTGAGACTTTTTGCCAGGGTATTTTTCACAAACTTTAAATTCTACACTGGTCCTCATTAAGAGCTGTTTATGTCTTTCATGGTAAATGACCAATATGCAATATTACATATCTCTCCATGGTGAAAAGATACTGAGAAATTACTGAGGTATGTTACTGTATAATTTCTTTTGGTGTTGTACTTATGTGAAAGGTTTAACAACTACAAGTCAAATAATTAATGTTAAATAGATGGAAGTGCTTAGAGGAATCACAGAAGTGCTGGTCAGATGGACCTCTGAAGGTTATCTAGTTCAGTCTATTTCAGATTGTCTGCCTAAGTCGTGAAAACCTCCAAGGAAAGGGATTTTAAAACTCTCTGGGTTTTACCCAAAGTTTGACCTGTTTGGCTAGACCCTGAGAGCAGAGGTTCTTGCCATGTCCAACCTAAACCACCCAAACTACAACATGTGCCTTTTGCCCCTTGCTTTACTATCAGCCAAAAGTAGAAAGAATTTTACTATGTTGTCTTTTCAGCTACCCTCCCTGCTGCTGTAGGCTGCATTGCTGGTGGCTAAGAGTCACCCTTAGCCACTTCTTCGCAATACAAGAGCAGCTCCTGTGCCATTTCCTCTTACTGGTTATATAACTTTCTTGAGTGTCTCAGTTTCTTTACTGAACCCCAGTTCAAGAAACTGGATCAAAAAATGGACGCATAATCTGGATGTGGCCACACTGCTGCTGAGCAGAGTGGGGCAATACCCTCCTTTGAACTGCTGCCGATTCTCCTAACATAACCCAATATAGACTATTAGAATCACTTCTATTTTACTATTTTATTAGTATGCTAGGAAAGCAAGCCAAGAGGCACTCCTTAGGCCACATTACCTCTTTCATAAACTATTCTTTGAATGTAAGTAAGTACTAAGTTAGGCAGCATTATTTTTCTCCATTGTCCTAAGAGCTGCTTATGCATGTGGTACAGATGCTCTCTTCCCACCTCTAGCCCTTGCAGGAGAGTAGGCCGGTGAAGAGACTTTAGCACTCCAGCTCAGCTTTTTCAAATAGTTTGATGAGTTTCAGATCTTTCCAGATAGTCTCTAGCAGTACTACAGTTATTTCAGATAGTGTTACAGTTAGTGACAATCAGTGTAGTGTCAAACTTCGGGTTTTTATTCCATTTATAGTTAGATTTTAGCAGGCATCTAGCTACTAGTCACATTCAAGATGTTAGGGGGACTTAATATTAGCCAATACTGCAAAACAATGTTAAATACCCCTCCTAAATCAAAACTCTACATGATCAAAAGGTCAGAGGTTTTTGTTCAGCCACATCCCTTTTCAATTTGTAACTCTTCATGAGATAGGTCTGTTCTCTGTAAAATTCCCTCTTTCCCATTTGAGCAGCAAAGTAAATACATATGCCAGATGTAATTCCAAAACAGATACCTTCTTTCATCTTGACTTTTTATGGCCCCTTGAACGCTAGCTGGAAGTGCAGCATTTCCCTGCCTTTGTGGGGCCTCCCTGCTGTCACCCACTTGCCCTCACCCTGCACAGAAGCAACCCACAGGCAGTTTTTTCCTGTGCAGAGACCTGAGCTGGTCACTCAACATATGGAACCCTCCTGAATCTTTGCTTCACTTTTCTCTGGGGTAGTTGCTAGACAGCATCCCCACTGTTAATGTCATTCCCATCAGACTCCCAGCCCCTCCATCTCCTGCAGGTTGCTTGCTGCTCCTACAAGCTCTTTTTCCATAGACCATGTCCATGCCAGCAACCTCCTCTTATCTAGGAGGAGGGTTAGTGCAATATGCTTGTGCTAAAGACCCCTTGGGTCTCTTTCCCTCAATCTCCTTCTGGTATCTCCTGTAGTTTTTCTTCTAAAAAAGGCAAAATTTTAAAGATTTGGACTTTTCCTCTTTAAAGAATAATACTTAGACTCTTCAAACAATATTTGATATTCATCGTCCATATATTTCTAACCTGATAGGCTTATTATTTTTATCCTCATTTCAGAAAGAACTCTACATATACTACCTTTAATGACTATCACCATGCACGAAAAGTATTTGCTAAGGTCAGTTCTATGTGACTTAGGCCAGTCATTCCCAGTGGAAAAAGAAACAGAGATTACAAAATTCATTAAGTTTAAAATTGTTCACCTAAACTCTTCATAAAATATTTATGAATAATTAATACATTTCCAGAAGTCAGAACTGAACTGGAAACAATTTATAAATAGAAGGGTTAAACTCACCACCTAATGAAATAATAATGAATAAGTCAATCAGTCCTACATAGGACAGAAAATGTATTATCTTATGTTTTGAGTTATAGCTCTAACATTATCACCAATCTTCATTTTAAAATCTCTGCAAGATTGAGCATTAGCATGTGTTTGCATATACGTGGGAGAGACAATGATAAAATAGTCTTCCCTTTCCTTCCATCAAAGTTAACTTTTTTGGACACTACCTGCAGGCTTGAGGAGAGGGCAGTGAACACTTGGAGAGGAATACGCTGATTTAAAATTAAAATGTTCGTTGACGCTAAGAGCTTCTTAGTACCTTCTTATTAAACTGTGAGGAAATTCTACCAGTCAATAAATAAACATGGAATATGGCCCTCAGTGTAAGTTGCTTAAAATGGGAGAATTTTCTTTAAGCTGAGAATAATAATAATTAGATAGACTGGATACCAAGCTTAGTTCATACATGAGGAAAATATGCTTGAACCCATCTCGGTGGAACTCAGCTTTTTCTCCCTTGTGGGCAGTACAAAACCCGTTTGCTTTTAAATTTTAATTAAAAATTGGATTAGTTATGATCATCTAATCTTTCCTTTGCACTGCAGTGCCTGATCACTATGTAGAAGTATCCAAAATTTAATCTACTTCTGGTCCTCCTAGATTTGACAGTCTAATTAAGTGCTTAACTCTAGCTCTTAGTATATAAGAAATCACACTTCATGTTTCGATAAGATTTTAGGAAAAAATGGTCACTTACCTGTTGTGCTGAAATCTTTCTGAATAATATTATTCTTTCATCTTTACTACTGCATTCATCTACTTTAGGAACCAACAGATTTCCTTCCTGCATTATGCTAAAAAAATTATTTGAAGGCTCAGCCAAGCATTGATAGTAAAGCATTACTGACATCATACTGGGTTGTCTTAAAGACATGCCTTCAGTATCAAAATTAGTATATAAAAATATGTGCATACACAAACATTGGCTCTAAAACTAGTCCCTCATTTTTTATAAAATCCACCCTATTTTTCTCCTTATGTGCAAGTATCTCTGTTATTTCTCACACATGACCCTGCCCTTCTTGTTGGCTTGTTCTTCACTTCTGTCTACGACTCTGCCCTTCACCTCATCCCAGGTTCCTTGTGATGAGTTTTTCTCCTTTGAACTTTGGGAAGAGATGACATTCATCTCTTATGGTAGCAACTAATCACCACAGAAAGCTCTAGTACAAATCTACTCTCTCCTCTTAAAGCGGTAGATCTTTTTCTTTATGTCACTTGGCTCGATGTGTACAGAGGCAGGTGATCCACGTTCTGGTAGTGTCAGCACATATTGTATGGATGGAGATGTTATTTCAAGTGCTTTTAGCAACTCTCTTGATAGCAGGCTTAAGTTTGCTCTACAGGGGTCCATCTCAACTCTAAAAAAATGTTATGGGGTTGGAAATTTGCAAAAGCATTAATCCTCCACCACTCTCGCTTGCCCCCCACCCCACCCCATCCCATTCTTAATGACAGTGAGTCCCAAGACACTTTGCCACCCTGGGTTGACTCTGCTGCTGCTGAACTGAAAATATGTGCTCCTATTGTGTGGATGGTATCCATCACACACAGCTGTGAGTCTGTAGTCCCTGTTTACTGGGGCTCTCTTTATAAACAGAGAAACAGATGCTTTTAGGGTGCGATTCATCTGTGTAATTTTAGACAACTGTAGGATGAAGTGAATCATAGCCTAGATTTCACTGACCATATTGCTTAGCTCTTCATTGACTAGGGAGTCCACGGCTGATTACCTCTGCTGTTTTGTTTAGTCACATGAATTTTGTCCTTTGTGTCTCACTGAATGCAATATTTAAGCTCAACCGTGTTTCGGGCCCTGCGGAGAGGTGTTTAGAGGAATTAAGTTGTACTTTAAGGATAAGCAGCTTCTGGTACAGCTTTAATAGTCTTATACAGACTGAACAGACCTGAGAAACAATTTCAAATTCCCGGTGCCAGGGTCACTGAAAAAAAAAATCAACTTTGCTGCAGTTTGCCCCGGCCTATACTTTTGCAACATTTTAATTATTTTTCTGAAATCCTTTGGGTACTCATCAGTTATCCGTGTAGCAGCATAAACTAATCAGTGCTCAAATTCTGACCTTTGTTGAATAGCAAGTGCTCAGGCAGTTTCTAATCCTGCTGTGTTTTTTTGGCATCAACTTTTTTGTGCAACTCATGCTAGAATAGATCCTGGATTTATCTTGAACTTCAGTTTGACAGGTCATGGTACAGGCTCTTTCCTGACAACTGGTGATATGAACTTATCTTCATTAGAATGTAGTTCAGCTTTTAGCCTTGAGAATATTCTTGTGATCTTGTGATTTCTGTTATTTCATACTTCACCAGTTTTCTTTGAACTAGGGATAAGATAAACCTGTTTACATGTCTTTTATTTTCTAGTGTCTCTATGTCACTTAGTATTATTTTCCATTTTTCTTAAAACAATGCTTTAAAACTATGCAGTAGATTGACTGGGATCTTTCAGAATATTTGTCTTTTGAGGAGGAAAATAAAAAGCTATTGTACCTTTATAAATTTCACAAATGCTGTGGTAACAGATCTTTGGAATAGTCAAACTGAATATTTTCTCTCTTACAAAGAAAGCAAGTCTGGAATGTCCTTATTTGATACTATTTCATTAATTTCAACATACAGCACCCAGCTTTGTTTCTATGTTAGTCCCTCTTTGCTAAGGCTACTGAAAGCATCAGTTTTTATAATAAAACCTGCCATTTTAGAGGCTTTCACCTCCCTGCTGTTTTACTGAGCAAGTTGCAACTGAAGGTGGGTGATGCTGAGAAGGAAATGGCATTGATTTTCTATGTTTTGTCATACAGGAGTGTTTTGGGATGTTTCTCTTTATTTTCATTTTTCTTTGTCAAGGATTCAAAAAGTAGAAGAAAAATACTCAGAAGTACTAGTCTAGGACAGTGAAAGCAAAGCATTTCTTAAAAAAAACCAAAAAACACCCAAAAAACAAAAATAAAAACCAACCCACCCAAACGTACTTGTTTTCTGGAGGATATGTGCTGATACATTGAAAGGCTTGGGTGAAGTGGCTTTTCCAGACTGAGTTTTACAACCATACAACCATCTAGTGCTTGAGAGATCCAAGGTCAAGGATTAAGAGTGTCTTGGTTTCCCACATGGATGACTGAGCGATAGGCCAACAAGCCTTTAAAATGAAACTTCTTGCAGAAATGTAACAATATTCATTCTGGGAAGCTGCATATTATTAAATCAATATGACTTTTTGTTATTGTGCTACCAGTGGCATAGACGGCATTTGCATTAGGAATAAGGTATAAGTGTAATAGCTTTTCTTTATTAATTTTTACTGATAGTATTTTATCTATTTTTTTAAGTTTTTTTTTTTACTTGATTTCTCTTTTAAGTTTTCCATCTGCATAAATAATTTCACAAATGCATCTAGAGAAGGGTCTGATTAGCTGAATGTATGTCTTCTGACAGTGTATTTAGGTGAGTTGGTGAGTTGCTTTTATGGGTATTTCTAGGTATGAAAATCAAGCATGATGTCAGAAGCCAGGTGAAACCTTTTGTAAGAGTCAGAGCATTTATAACCTTTTATAAGAGTTTCCAAAACATCCAACATCACCCTGTGTGGATGCTGCAACTTTAGCGGTGCAATAAAGAGCAAGCAGCAGGTGGAGCATGCATATTGATCTTTGCACTGCAGGACACTGAATCCCACAAAACAGAATTTAAAGAAAATATGGGAACCCTGAGAGTAGTGTCGCCAGTCCTGAGATGGGAGAAAATGCCCTGAGGCTGTTATCCCTGCTATAAACAGTAGTATGGACTTAGAATTTTCTTCCTGGTGGTGCTTGCTGTACTACTCAATACTTTGAATAATGAACCTTATATTTTCCATGTGCTCTTTCAATTTCCAGAGGCTTCATCAGGTCTCTGCGTCTACTTTTGAAAGAAAAATTATCGCTCTGGGGTTGAATCACAGATATCTAGAGAATAATCAACAATCAGCCTCCTTACCTGCTTTTCTAGGACTCTGATTAATGGATTTAAGTTTAGTATTTCTAGGTTTAGCTCTCATATTAAGCACAGACCATTGTTGCACAAGTGTTGCTTACATTCTTTGAGATTTGTGAAATGCATACTACAACTCCTATAAATAAGATTTAAGGAACTTTAGATCAAATTAAAGTGGATCCTTCGTCTCTAGGCTGCAGAATTTCTCAGCTTTCTTTCGCTGAGTTAAGCAATAAAATGTCAATCATTGCAGAGTGTGCATATGTTCATAGGGTGTGGTGTTGGAAGGAAGCTAATATTTATTAGTGTGTTTAGTGCTGGACCATGCACAGTGAGTGAGATATATGTATCCATCCCATCAGAACTGGTCTTCTCCTACACCAGTTAAGATTACATGTCTCTTTGTGCCAGTAATTATTTTGTAACTTATAGCTTTAGAATTGTGAAAATTACATTATCAACCTTAGTAATAATTTTCCTTAACCTCTGTATCTATTTGCTTTCTTCACAAGTTGAAGATGAAGGGCCATTGGGACTTCGGCTATTTGCATCAATTGTCCACCATTGCATCCACTGTTTCTAATACTGAGCATTGCAAACTTAACCTGCAGTAAGACTATTCAGAGAGAGTCTTTGAGCTGCACAAATGACTCATTTCTGTTTTGCTTCCCTACTTAACATGGGGTGTGGAATAGAATCCACCTTGTTTTCATGTATTGGCAAAGTAGGGTGAAAACTTCATCAGAAGATACCTGGAAAAAGCACAGTCCCATCATGTAGCTGGCACTTTTAGTTGCAGATGAACTTTGTCTGAAATAAGCTCTTATTTTTATTACTCTGGCAGCAAAATACTCTTTTGATTTTTTATGTTTACTCCTGTGCTCCCCTTTACTCATTTAGGTCTGCTAACATATTTCTGCAGACTGAAAGAACAAATCCAGAAGTGATTTTTTGTTTTAACCACCTAGCAAATCTGGATAGGCACAAAATCCCATAGCTCTGGGCTAGTAAATGATGAAGTGCAGTATTAGCTCACTCAGATGATTCATCTAGCTGAACATCCTCCTCTGACAGTGATCGGTAGCAGATATTTAGGGAAAGAGTGCAAGATACAGAGCAAGTATAGAACAAGCTTTTCCCTTGTATGACTTCTGACAGTGGTTTAGGGACTTCACAATTCTTGTATGTCACTAAGGAAAAAGTATTTGTAATACGTAGAAGCAACTAAAATACTAATGTTACAGCAAAGAAGCCATGACCTATGATGAAATAGGAGGAAATATAAGCAATAATTGCAGCTAGAAGTCCTTTGTAGATCAGTGAGATTCAGTCTCTCTCTCAAATTTAGTCTATGAATATTAGAAACATTTTTTTTTTAATATTGCCTTTCCTTAAGCAAAAAATTCTTATTATTCATAATGATTCTTGAGTTCTCTCAAAAAAATGATATAGCACATTTCTGGGATAGCTGTCCTGCTATTCCTGTCCTTTTTTTTCATTAAAATTTCTTTTACAGTAGTTAATAGCTGCTTCTTTCGACCAGGTCTTCCAAAGCTCTTTGTGAACATCCCTTGGCATCCCTCAAAGGAGCCTGAGTTGTTCTGAAGTAGAGCCACAGTTGGAAAAAGCTCTTCATTTCAAGGACAAACATTGCCAGAGCCCAGGGAGAGCACGCTGCTCCCCTGCCTGCTCCACCAGAGGACACTTTCTCCTTGATTCTAATTCCTGCAGTATGGCATAAATGAAAGGATCTAGTATTTTTATCCTAATGTTTTTTGGCCTATGAGGAGAAGAGGTTGGTTTTCTTAATAAATGAAGCTAACTGGTTCTTGAAGTCAGGTTTGTGAGTGGTGACATGTGGGCCAGTGATACGTTTCATGGGAGGCTAGCGTTAGGTTTTTGCAATAACAGGCCATTGGGCCACTGTCCCATCCTCACTTTTTGGGATATCACATAGACATTTCCACTGTATCTTCTGTTTTCTGAATTTGGCTGTATCACCACTGATTCTCGTTATGAATTTTTCATACATCATGTGTTTGTGCTTTTAATGGAAAAGGAAAACATCAGCACCTTCTGGTCTGGGTAGTGAAACAGATGGACTGATTTCACTGAAATGATGATGATGTGGAAAAGTACAGGAAAGTTTAAGAGCAAAAATGAATCTGCCATGGATCTATTTCAAATCCTGTTTGGCACCCCAAGATTAACTGTGATCCAGCTGTGGAAGGGACCCAATTATTTGCCCCTTAATCTTTTGCAAACTGAGTTCCTGGAAGCTGCGTTCCATCTGCCTTGAAATCTGTGTCTTGGCTTATTTTTCAGTAAGAAATGCTACAGCCTCTGAAGACGGACAGCTTTGGGATTCAGAGTGACTATGCCATATGATACATCATTTGACTGTTAGACAAGCTGTTTCTTTACGGACAGTATACTAAGTAGATAATCTAATAGGTCCATTTACCCTTTAATTTCTTACATTGCTGTTAATTAGTATCAAATTCTGGCTGCATTGATTCACTGCTGTTGGTCCCATATTCCATTGCTATCTCTGGGATCAAGTTTTGTTTCTAATGCTCTATAGTGAATTTTCATTGCTATAGAAAAAAAAAACTAAAGGATTTTTTACTAGACCAAAAAAAAAATCTCATTTCTTTTTTTATATGTTTTATTTTTTCTTTCTGTATAGAGGCAGTGTCAAGGCTGGTGCTTAGGGAGAATTTTGTCAGAAGTCCAATATTAGCAGAAAAGTGGTGTCATGATCCTGCGAGAAAAAGCATGCCAGTGTACTCTAGATACTGCCCCAAAACAGTTTAGCAGGATCTGGGCTTGCTATATCTTCCTCACCTGTATTCCACTGGCAGTCATTGCTATGGGGTGTTATTCTGGATAAGATTCCTTTTTAAGACACTTTTGGGTTATCCACTAATTCTCTAGAAAGCTGGCTACCTGTAGGGAGCATAAACTGTAACAGGTGCTCTTCTAAAAGTATTTTAATCAGATTTTTGCCTTATGAATTTTTGAAGATGCTGAGCTCACTGAAGAACAGGACTCATTGCTGTCATACTCTGCCTCAGGTCTGCTAAGAGAGGTGATAGAGAAGGTGGCATCAATTCACTGGATGCTGTCTGTAGCAGATCATGCACATCTTGATGGAAGACGCCTGGGTATCTCTTTGGGCTGAGGAGGAGTGTTAAGGGTCTGTCTCTATTATTCCCAGAGACCTCAAAAATGTTTCAGGACTCCCTAAAAACATGTTGGCAGGCAAAAAAATGGGAAACTGAATTAGTTTGACTATTTTGCTTCTGTGTTCCTGTTGAAGAAGCAGGTTCATCTAAATGATGCAGCATAAACATGAAACAGAATCGTTGGGCTTAATGTTACAATTTATGTAAAAGATCATAACTGTCAAAGACTTAAAAGGTTCAGCATCTGCTGTATCATATACTGCCTGCCTCTGTGGGGGGATTCAGGATTCCAGAATTCATATTCCAGAATTCCAGAATTCATATTCCAGAAAAGCAGCAATAAGATAAAGGCACTACTGAAGTTAGAATCCTTCCTTTGTATCTGAGAAGGTTTACACTTAGGACTAACTAACACATCGCTGGGTCCATCTATGTTTCCCTCCCCTCAGGTGTGTCGTGTGTGTGTGTGTGTGTGTGTGTCCCCCGCCCTTCTTAGGGCTTTCTCCCATTTAACATGTTGGGTTTTTTTTCTTCTATTACAGTGAGATCTGAACACCTTTTAATTTTCAGTATTTGTGTTCTCTATCTCTGATAGATAAAGAATTAATGTTATCCTCATTTTACAGATGGGACATAGAAGGACTAAAGGGTCAGGTTCACAGAGATATGTAAATGTTTGTATTTCTATTGATTTCAGTGGCAAGGCTCCTACCTATATAAGATGCTTAAACATGTTTTTGGTCATGGACCTTAGTGATTAAGTGAGATTTTACAGGAAATCAGTAGTGGCACAGGGATCTGAACCCTTTAGTGTTCTTTGAGTTCATCTTTTTTGTTGTGTACTTGCTGGGATTATGTGAAGTCTAAACCTTCCATTCTCACCAAGCTGGTTTTAGCATAATGAGGCAGAGTTGGTGAAAGCTGCTTTGATAGCTGTTTGCCTTGGGCATTATAAAACAGAATTGACTTTAAAAAGGCATTTACAACTGACCTAGTGCTTGCTGGGAGATGGCCACTGCTGTTGGATCAAAAGCTAGAGGAGCTACAGCTTCAGGACAGAAGTAAAATCTCTCTGTACTGTTAAAAGAATCATTATCAGAAGAATTGGGGGGGGGCGGGGTGAGGGGAAAGCACAGAGTAAGTAAAAGTGATAATTTCTGAATATTTATAATCTCTTTTGTGCTATTGCACAATTGAAAACAAAGGAGGTGGAGCCTGTGTTCATAATTAAACTCTAATTCTCCAGGTCAGAGGGTAAGGTGACCTGTTTGTGCTATCTGCTTTTCAGGACAACATATGGTGTGATTGATATTAGCTCTAAGGAGCGGTCTTCATGCAGCTGTAATGATGGGGTGTGACTATGATATCAGTTCTCTAGGGAAAACTATAAATTCAACATTGGGGAATAGAGTGAATACAGTATCAATAAAAAGATATTGCTGCTATTTTTGTCACTTGTGTGCTGACACTCACAGTATTGGCAATAACATGCAGGTCAAAACACCTTCCAAAATGTGATGAAGAACTGTTATTCTGTTCTTCAGTTTCACCAACTGGGAACACAGATCTGATTTTAAAATAAATAAATAAGGTCTCTTGCTTCCACTTTGAAGTAAGAGCTGTTGATACAATAACGAAGGTTACTCGAATTTAATTCTGAAGAGGAATGTAAATACAAAAAAGCAGGATAACAGAATAATTATATTGATTGTTACAGTAAGGGTATTTTCCTCTCCTGCATGAAACAAAATATTCTTTTCTGCACTAAATATAAAAAGAAAGAGTAAAGGAATGGCTGTTTAAAAAACAATATAGAAAAAACAGTGGAAAAAAAAATATAAAAAGCTGCCTGCCATCAAATATATGGTCTCTGAGTTCAGTAAGACAATACAGGGCTCCTGATTTAGATTGAGGTTGACTTGCTCCTCAGAACAGCTTTTTTTTTTTTAGTCCTTTTTATCTTGAAGCATAAAGTTAAAGGCAATTACTTATTCAGTATCTGTATCTTCGTAGTCCTTCTGTTTCTGTGGTCAACACAATTGTGAAGAGTGAAGCAGGCTTTTCTTGTGTACTTGCAGATTAGGCTTTTTTTTTTTTTAAGTGCAAAATTAAATAAATACATTCCAAAACATAGAATTGTGATTCTTTCAACTAAACTCTACAGTATTATCAGAGTGCTTAGAAGCTCTGTTTATGGGCTTTGTTTTGGTTACTACAGTATAGGATCAGTACAGGCAGCTTCTAACAACCTACAAGTTAGAACTTGTTAGAAGACAACATATGGACCCTTAAAGACCACCAGCGCAGCATAGGGAAACTATGAACCAATACAGGTTAGTATGTAGACAGTAATTTTCCTATGGCAGGAGCCCTACGGAGATGAGGAAAGGGTGATACGTCTTTGCAGAAGCCCTACGGAGATGAGGAAAGGGTGATATGTCTTTGCAAGAACAATTCACTCTGTCAAGACTTGAACGTACAGCTTTAGGCAAGAATATTGGATACCTCAAGTCTGATAGATACAAAGGCATTTCTCCCAGTTCAGTCGCCTCTGTACATTCCAAATGATTGGTGAAAGGAAATCAGTAGGTTATACCTGGGGTTTCTGGCTGATTTTTCGTGCTATTGAAAGTACAGGAGAAAACTGAGAACTTATCAGGGGATTTTAATGGTGAATATTCAATACTGCAGACTCATTACTGTTCTGTTATGGATTCCCTTCATCTGATATCTTGATATTACCACTTATAGCAGTAGAATTGTTTCAGTTTATTAAACTAAGTGTTTAATAATGTTTAGTTGGGGAAAATCAAAAGTGCATGCTAATGTCACTGAATTGACAACGCTTCATCCTTGCTGCTGAACTGCCTGTATTTGTTACCATTCAATGGGAGGTTCTCTAAATGTTTGAGGCTGAAGTGGTAGTGAAGACATTTCTGGCAAGTCGCTGCTGCTTAATTAGACAATGTTGCTTTCAGCAATTCTCCCCAGTAGTTCTATTCTTTAAATAACAGGCTTTACCAGTGACTTGTGTACATTATGACTTGTGGAACATGGTCTCCTTTCTAAATATTTCTAAAATTTCAGTTTATAGATATTCAGGATGATTTTAAAAGTCTCCTCTTCAGTTAGAAAACTGGCAGTATAAAGAGTTTGGGCATGCCTAATTTTGTGCCATGTTTGCATGTATTTTTTAGAAATAAAATTTATATGTTGCTAACTAATAGGCTGAGGCTTGATTGACAGACCAAAATATTTTTCCCTGCAAATCCAAAACCTAATTTAAATCTCATTTCATCTGTTCTAAAGAAGCTTGACTGTTAAAAGCATTTAATTTCATTGCCACACAATGGATATGATCTTAATGCCACCTTTTTTCAGAAGGTTTTTCAAGGGCAGCTGTGAAAGTGAAGCCTATAGTCCTGAAGGGAGACAGAGTTATATAGTTTTCTAAGTACAAAACTTGAGTGTCTCACCCGCAAATAACAATGCCAGAAGTTGAAGAATAAGACATCTTAGTGCTGGTGTCCTTTAAAAATGCACCTTGAAACTAACTAAATAAAAGTTATCATCGTCATAAGGGTGAGTGTCAAGATAAAATCTATCAGAAGAACAAATGTTTTAGAGCCATGATGGTAAGAATGCAAGTCTTTCATCTCTGGACTAACCAGCTTAGATTTATGCCAGTGATCTGAAGTTACTTGTTGTCATACGATTTGTGCAGGATGAAAGGTGTTAAGTTAATATCAGTTTGAGTGATGTATGCTTTGGAGCAAGAGGTAATATGATTTTTGTAGTAACTGGTATACTTGGAAAAAATGGACAAGTTTTTGACAAGTCAGCCTTTCTTCTAAAGTATAAAGGGCAGGGGTTGAACAGGCATAGGAGATGAACTGATGTGTCCCTAGGTGGAGGCATATTGTCAAGGCATTTAAGGAATTATGTTTTGCTATTTCCCATGCACTGATTGTTTTGTGGGTGAGGTTTTAGCCTCTAATGTTGACAGTCTGGTAGAAGTCACACAAGTCTTTCTTGGAGAGAAGGAATGGCTCTATGTAAGTGTTAGGAAAAAAAGTTTCTGTAAATGGAATAATAACACAAATTACAAACAGATCAGAGAAATGTACTGGTGCGTGTATATCTGTGTGCTTTGATTGCCCAGGAAGGTGGGAAAATTCCTATTCCTTATTGGTTCCTCCAAGTCTCTATCTTCTTTCTGGCAGTGCCAGGGCAAGATATGTGAAGGAGATGTTAGATGTTCTGTAGATTCTATAATTTGGACATTTTCCCTCTCCTGTGTTAACTAGCAGTGTAACTGTGCTGCAGGGTAGCGCCCTCGTAATAATAAATAAAAAAGTCTGTTGCTCCTGTCTGATGGAACTTTGGATATAGTAAAAAAAATACCTAATGTTAGTCTCCACAGGGATCTCTGTGAAGTCAGGTTTCAGTGAATCCCTCTCAATTTCTTATTTACCTGATGTGATTTTGTTGGTTTCTTTAACACAGCATTGTAAGGATGGGCACTGCCTGCCCATTGCATTAGTTCAGCTCAGTCCTTCAATAATTTTTTTATTTATTAGCCAGTTTGACAGAAAATCAAGGTCTCAAATATGTTCAGTACCTATGAACTTTGTGGAAATTGGTGGCTGGGTCAAGGAGAGACTCACAGGTGATACTCCTACAGAGGGAGAGACCACTCAATGGTTTGGGTGTTGTGTTTGGCTGGGCAATATGCAGATATTTGGAAACCAGCCACAAGAAGCAGGGAGGCATCTGAAAGAGAATGAACATTTTAGAAGAATGAGAAGAGTAAATAAAAGTGACAAATATAGATACAGGGTAGGACCTGTGGTGACATAAGCATGTGCAAGACAACCAGGGGATCAGGCCCAGTCAGCATGGCTTCATGAAAGGCAGGTCCTGCCTGACCAACCTGGTCTCCTTCCATGAGAGGGTGACCTGCCTAGTGGATGAGGGAAAGGCTGTGGATGTTGTCTACTTGGACTTTAGTAAAGCCCTTGATACTGTCTCTCACAGTATCCTCCTAGAGAAGCTGGCGGCTTATGGCTTAGACGAGTGTACTCTTCATTGGGTAAAAAACTGGCTGGATGGCCAAGCCCAAAGAGTTGTGGTGAATGGAGCTAAATCCAGTTGGCGGCTGGTCACGAGCAGGGTTCCCCAGGGCTCATATTTGGGGCCAGTCTTGTTTAATATCTTTATCAATGAACTGGATGAGGGAATTGAGTGCACCCTCAGTAAGTTTGCAGATGACACCAAGTTGGGAGGGAGCGTTGATCTGCTCGAGGGTAGGAAGGCTCCGCAGAGGGATCTGTACAGGCTGGATCGATGAACCAAGGCCAACTGCATGAGGTTTAACAAGGCCAAGTGCCAGGTCCTGCACTTGGGTCACAATAACCCCATGCAACACTACAGGCTTGGGGAGGAGTGGCTGGAAAGCTGCCCAGTGGACAAGGACCTGGGGCTGTTGGGTGACAGCCGGCTGAACATGAGCCAGCAGTGTGCTCAGGCGGCCAAGAAGGTCAACAGCATCCTGGCTTGTATCAGGAATAGCGTGGCCAGCAGGAGCAGGGGGGTGATCGTGCCCCTATACTTGGCCCTGGTGAGGCCACACCTTGAGTACTGTGTTCAGTTTTGGGCCCCTCAGTACAAGAAGGGCATTGAGGTGCTGGGCAACAAGTCTGGTGAAGGGTCTAGAGAGCAAGTCATATGAGGAGAGGTTGAGGGAACTGGGGTTGTTTAGTCTGGAAGAGAGGAGGCTGAGGGGAGACCTTATTGCTCTCTACAACTACCTGAAAGGAGGTTGTAGTGAGGTGGGGGTTGGTCTCTTCTCCCAGGTCACTAGCAATAGAACAAGAGGAAATTACTTCAAGTTGCTTCAGGGGAGGTTTAGATTGGATATTAGGAAAAATTTCTTTACTGAAGAAGTGGTCAGGCATTGGAACAGGCTGCCCAGAGAGGTGGTAGTGTCACTATCCCTGGAGGTATTTAAAAGACGTGTAGATGTGGCGCTTCAGGGCATGGTTTAGGAGACATGGTAGTGTTGGGTTGACTGTGGGACTTGATGATCCTAGAGGTCTTTTCCAACCTTAGTGATTCTATTATTCTATTCTGTGATTCTATAAGAAGAATGGGACAGAATTGCAGGAGAAAACAACAGAGAATACTTGAATGGAGTTGGTATTTCTGTGGAGGTGGGACATGTACCTGAAGAAATAAAGGCTTCAGGTATAAAGGAATAAATGCTTCAAGTATAAAGGAATAAACAGCTAGGAAGAGGTATTCCAATCTTGCTTCATAAACATGCTCTGTATTCCTTTAATCATTCTCAGTGTTGTGGTTTAACCCCAGCCAGCAACTAAGCACCAAACAGCTGCTCGCTCACTCCCCCCCAGGTGGGATGGGGGACAGAATCAGAAGAGTAAAAGTGAGAAAACTCTTGGGTTGAGATAAAGACAGTTTGATAGGTAAAGCAAAAGCCATGCGTGCAAACAAAGCAAAACAAGGAATTCATTCACTGCTGCCCATGGGCAGGCAGGTGTTCAGCCATCTCCAGGAAAGCAGGGCTCCATCACATGTAATGTTACTTGGGAAGACAAAATGCCATCGCTTGTAAACGTCTCCCGCACCTCTTTCTTCTTCCTCCAGCTTTATATGCTGAGAATGACATCATATGGTGTGGAATATCCCTTTGGTCAGTTGGGGTCATGGTCCTGGCTGTGTCCCCTCCCAACTCCTTGTGCACCCCCAGCATCCTCGAGGGTGGGGTGAAGGGCAGGAAAGGTCTTGACTCTGTGTAAGCCCTGCTCAGCAGGAACAAAAACACCCCTGTGTTATCAACACTGTTTCCAGAACAAATCCAAACCATAGCCCCGTATGAGCTACTGTGAAGAAAATTGACTCTACCATAGCCAAACCCAACGTATTCGGGTGTTGAGCCTGTTCTTCCTTTGTTTTTAGATAAGCAGGGCAAAACTGCTCAGAGTATTTTAGTGAGGGCATTCAGACATTTTAATGTTTTAGGACTAGTACCAGCCTTCCTGTGCTCCTCAGCATTTTTTAATTGTCTGTAGTTGCGCATAGAAAAGCTTTCCATTTATTTCCCCCCCTAAATGAAGAGAATTAAATTGTTTCCGAGCAAAGTACAGGCATAGATTATTTTGTCCAATGTATACAAGTCTGCATTTCTCAGCAGTTAACTTTCTTTTTCTGATTCCCACATGTCATCAGGAACCTGATTCTTCACAGTGTTCTCAGATTTTCCTTAGTCTGAGGATATATTTTAGCTTGTGACTATGTCCATACCACCTGTCACACCTCCTTTATAGACATTATTAAATAATCCAAAGATCTTAATGGACCCTGTAGGTAAGCAAAAGCACTGAAATAGAACCATTATTTATATCATTATAATTGCAGGAGGAAAAGGGAATTCTCCTTACTGTTATTTTTAAGTTAAATATCAACATTTTAATAACATAAGTGTTTATTGGTAGCAAGTGAAATATTTATTGATGGAAAAGTTTAAGATAAATAGCAGGGAGGAAATGCTTGCATGTGACTAAATGTGATCAGAATATATTTGTTCATCATTTCTTGAATTTACTCTCTGAAACTCAGTGTTGTCACTATCTACAGCCCAAGGGAAAAGATAGGTATCAGGCGTGTGGCAGTCATAACTGAGTGCTTGTAAGAGGTGCTGGACACTCCTCCCTCTCCCCAGGCTGCCCAGTTCACCTTTTAATGTCTTTGCTAATATTGTCCTGCACATGAAAACCTCCTGGAAATGGATATTGGTAGGAGTTTCCCAACCAGTACACCTGCAGCAGAGATCCACTGTGCCAGTGGGAGAGGAGAATTTAACCCTATTCGTATAGCTTCTTTCTCACTATAATGAAGACGTGCTTTGAGAAATAGAATACCTTTGACACTGTATTTACCGTTCATGTCTACTGTGAACAGAATTATTTTATAGACAGACACATTGTTCTCTCACGTATTAATTTTTTTTAATGCATTTCATTTCTGCTGACAAGCCATTAAAATTCAACATTTAAATGTCACACTTTGGCATGTAATTTGCTGTCATGAAAACAACTATGGATTTATTTTCTGGTGAGATTCTTGTTAAGTATTGAGCAATATGTCAAAACCAAAAAGTGTCGTGATTTCTTAAAGGGGGGAAAAGAAGAAATCCCTAAATGGTATGGAATATTAAAAATTGCCTGCACCGATAGGAAAAGATTTAACAGCATTGGGTTGTTTTGGGTTTTTTTCCCCCCCCCCAATATGGAAGAGGCAATATTATTGTTCTGGGGGTTGGAGTTTTGATCTAATCCTGAATAGGTCAGACCAATAAAAATGTAACTGTTAATTATTGAAGCTGAGTTCAGTCAATTCTTGAATGGGAGACCACCAGTGATAAACTAAGATGCTATACAAAGCAGTTGTTTTGTTGCTGTTCCTTTTTATCTTTTTTTCTTCTTTCAGAGTCTATTTAACTTTAAACCAATAATCCACCATGGCTCTAAAGAGGAGTGTGCTGTTTCAGACACAGATGCCACTGTCGAGTATAATGCTTTGATCCCCTCTGGATTTTAAAGATGATAGACACCTTTTGCAAGAAGAAGAATATAAATTTCAGTGACTGACACAAACTTAATTTGGACAATTTTCTTTCCTAAATTCCTCCCACACCCATATAAAATCCATTATACTTATTTAATAGTTGTCCTTATCAGCTGTTCAGTTTTGCTTTATGCTATCAGACAGGCACTGTATTCCAGCCCACATAGGGCAACGTATTAATCTCAGCTAAAAAAGATATAATTTTCCACTGCTTTCGTACTAAAAGTTGTTGGTAACGGTAATAAAAATTATTTTATGCTTAATACTTTTTGATTTAGTAATATTTTGAAAGTCCAGCTAACAGCTTATTTTTCATTCCCACATTATCCATAGAAATTGCTTTATTCCTCTCATTTTCTGAACGCTAAAATATATATGAAGTGAAACCAAATAGTATATTTGTTATTTCAAAATATTTTCACTGTAAACTATTTTCCATGATGTGCAATAACATATTTAATAACAGAGAATGTGATTACTTTCTTAGATAAATGTTATATTATCTTCCAGGCTCCTGTAAACTTCCCCCCCCCCCCAGTGATTTCTCTTTTTTTTTCCTCTTCTGTTTGTCATTTTTACTGGGAGCTGTAAGAGTATGCATAGATTCGGTGTGCTACACAACAGATTTTCACATGAAAAGTAGTCTGAAAGATTTTTAGTAACGTTTTCTTTATGTCAGGTTACCCTTTCTTTCAAATGGACTTTTTAGAAATTCTGTTAAAATGTGTGTCAAGAGCATCAGATACAGGCAGGGGTGGGCAAGCGTTCAAATGACCTGTCATTGCGAGAGGGAAGTGGTAAAGAACATTATGCTGCTTTGAAAGAAACCTATCTGTGCTAAAGACTATAAGAGCTCCTGTATGGAAAAATGGGGGGAAAAAATGCACATCTACACAATTTTTAAATGCAATTATGAGTTTTATTTTGAATATAGGATAATTTTTAGAAACAAAATTAAAACTATGGCAATGGTTGTTACAGAAAACTCCCAACCCGGATTTTGCTTTTAAAAGTCCTACCACACTGTGTTACAGAAATCAGATATTAAACGGAGAACAAAACCTGTCTTGTGTAAGGAAAGATGCCTGCATTATACAGGCACATCAGCGGTCGGTTGAGATGGAGCCCAGGGGTTCGGCACCAAGGGCACTAACCTCGTTATTGCAGGCAAAGAGGTAATCATGTAGCTCTACAAAGGAGTTATAATTGTTAACGGAGTTAATGAACAAAGCTTCTTCCCAAGGCCTCTTTGGCATCCTGGTTGCTTTTACAACAAAATTGCATGTGTTCTTTGAGAGCCAAGACTGGTACTGGCTGAAAGGAGACAGAGGTTCATGAAGGGGAGAATATTCTGCTTTGAACAAGGAAAGGGAAATATGATAAACTGAAAATGAGAGCTGGAAAGCTTCTGAGTGGAGTTACTGAATGCTTTCTTTGCCTTGGTCTTTACTGGTAATGCTGGCCCTCAGGAAACTCAGCCCCCAGAAGAAAGAGAAAAAATGTGGAGAATGGAAAACTTAACATTGGTTGAGAAGGATTGGGTCAGAGATCACCCAGGCAAACTGGACCCTTGCAAACCCACAGGCCCCGATGGGATGCACCTGCGAGTGCTGAGGGATCTGGTGGATGTTCTTGCTGAGCCACTCTCCATCATCTTTGAAAGGTCGTGGAGGACAGGAGAGGTGCCCGAGGGCTGGAGGGTAGCCAATGTCACTCCAGTCTTCAAAAAGGGCAAGAAGGAGGACCTGGGAAACTATAGGCCAGTCAGCCTCACCTCCATCCCTGGAAAGGTGATGGATCAGTTCGTCCTGGAGGTCATCTCCGGGCGTGTAGAGGATAAAAAGGTTATCAGAAGCAGTCAACACAGATTCACTAAGGCAAAATCATGCTTGACCAATCCTGATAGCCTTCTGTGATGGTGTGACTGGCTGGGTCGATAAAGGGATGAGCAGTGGATGTTGTCTATCTTGACTTCAGTGAGGCATCTGACACTGTCTCCCATAGCATCCTCATAGACAAGCTAAGGAAGTGTGGGTCGGATGAGAGGACTGCGAAGTGGACAGAGAACTGGCTCAACAACAGAACTCAGAGGGTCATGGTCAATGGAGCAGAGTCTGGATGGAAGCCTGTCACTGGTGGTGTTCTCCCAGGGTCTGTGCTGGGTCCAGTCCTGTTCAACATATTTATCAATGACCTGGACGAAGGGACAGAGTGTGCCCTCAGCAAGTTCGCTGATGACACCAAGCTGGGAGGAGTGGCTGATACACCACAAGGCTGTGCTGCCACCCAACGAGACCTGGACAGGCTGGAGAGCTGGGCCGATGGGAACCTCATGACATTCAGCAAGAGCAAGCATAAGGTCCTGCCCCTGGGGAAGAACAACCCCATGCACCAGCACAGGCTGGGGGTTGAACTACTGGAAAGCGGCTCTGTTGAGCTGCTCTTTTTCATTGTTCCTACTGAAGAAAGACCCAGTTCAGAGTTTTAATCTATTTCTTTTTCCCTTCTGCTCTTTAACTGGGTCTGGAAAAGGCAAGATTAGTGCAGGAAAGAGAAAATCCAGTACCTGTCTGTGCTTGCTATAAACTGAAAATACTATTTAAGATAAAACAGTGCTCAGAACACTCTAAATCAAGTCCCTATTCTCCTCCTACATCTCATCTCTGATTTTCATTCCCCTTACTGCCACAGAGATGAATACACTAATATTTTTATTAACAGGTCATGAGGTTCAGCTTTCAGCATGCTCAGCCTCTTCAAATGAGTGAATCCAGGTGGAAATTGTAATGTTAAAATAATTAGTTAAAATTTCTAAGATCTATTTGTCTTTGTTAGAGGAGTAGAGTATGCTTTTATGTCTTTGCATCCTGGTTAGCACTGAACAAGATAGCTTGGGTAGGATTCAATATAACTGACAGCATAGTGCTCTTCCTGGGTTAATTAGCCCTACTAAGCTCTACAGTGCTTTGTTTTGTACACATTATAGCTTTGCCAGTGCCAGCTTAAGTATCTCTTCATGGTAGTCCATTTGCTGTGTAGATATACTATTTATCATCAATTTTAGAATATCCTTTTTTTTTTCATTAAAAATGCTAAACCGTTACCTTAAACTTCTATCAGATTTTTCAGGTATCAGCCTTGTGTTTACCCTGTTTATTATATTTACTTAAGTTTTTCTTAACTTTAGTGATTTCATTGTATTCATCGTTAGAAGTAGAGTGGGTTGTGTATTATTGCTTAAATAGATTTCTGAACAAGTGCTGCGTGTATGGACTTCCTACTATAAACTAGCTTACGACGTGAAAGACTTATCAAGATTGCAGTTTTTCTTTTCTCACAAAGGAAATATTTTGAGTTTATTGATAATTTACCATGGGAATCCAACCACTTATGGTAAGTTTATTCAAGGAACAAGGAACCCTTACAAGGTCAGTATTTTCAAATTCACTATATGCATCTGTTGTCCAGTACTCCTACCCGAGGATCCTTTTTGTTTGGTGTGGTAGTGAATTTACATGCAAGAGCTTTATTTTAAAACTTTTTATTTACTAGAAGTTTTGTAGTCTTTAAGTTTTGTGATCCAGTTCCATATGGATTGTCCAGTTTACAAAAACCTGCCTACCACAATCTCAGGCTTTGCAGCTGCTCTCACTAGAGAAGCCAGTGCCTGAACAGTCCCAAGACTGAATGGTGAACAGCTGAATTCAATGTTATCCAAATTAGTGAATCAGTGCTTTTGTATTTTGGATAAAGTACATAATCCTCCTCCTTCATCTCTGGTGAGTAGATAATTCAAGGTTTAGATGGCCTTTTAAACACCTCTTTTTGCCACTCCCAGCTATAAATGAATGGACTAGCATTGGGTACTTCCCCATGAATGCCCTTTAAATGGGAAATGAGGGCTAAATTAGCCTTATATCACCCTTTGCACAAGGAGGAATTTTACCTAGTGGATTTGGGAGGAATTAAACTGAAAAGAAAAGATAAAGTTTGGTGGGTTTTTTTTGTTTTTTAGAAGAGCGATAAAAAAGAAGTTTTGCCACTGATAAGTGTTCTTCTGTCCATATCTCCAAGGATTATAATGTTATTACTAGATAATTGATCCAAGCCTTTGCACTGCCCATGGTGGATCTGAAGTGCTCACCAGGGAGATGCTCTGATTAGAGGCATAGCCCTTTTACTTTTCACAGAACATTCTGCATCCCAAAACACAACCTCTTTCCTCCCATTTACATGGCATAGACTGATAGTTAGTGCTGTCTAAATGCTGCAAATGAGCTTCTTGCTACACTAACAGTTTCTAGGAGTCATAGATTATATTCCCAGGCCTAAAGCTGTTTACTGCATCCATCATCAATACCATTAAATGGTAGTTCATCTAATCTGCCTTAAGGGATACAAGTGAATTTTGTCGAGGTACTCTCAGACAAATGATTGTACAATATACGTTATTTCTCCACAGCTATTTATAAATACATTTTAAGGGAAAAAAATGTACTATGGGAAAACTGATTGGCTTCACAAGAAGTAACAAATGGACATCATATTAGCTGCAAAACATCACATTAATTCAACAGCTATGGAAGCAGTCAGGCACTGCCAAGATGGACGTCACGTTCAAATATTACTTCTACACCCATGTATGCCTAAATGCATGCACTGTAATGTCTCTAACTGCATGAACATGTATAAAATTTTACTATTTTACAGTCTTAATTCATAACTAGACATTTATTTCCTCAGCTGAGAAGTTATGGCTGATTCAGTTGACTGGGACTGAGCAAGACCTTGTTTCTGAAAGGCAAGACATGAGGTAACTCCAGTCTGAGTGAAGAAGGCCAGCTCCCTTCAGAAGCAGCTTGTCATTTTACAGAAGGGAGCCTCAATGCCTTACACTGAATTATATAAATCTGTGTCAGGAAAAAGGCTCTCTTCTCTCATGGGCATGGCAATAAAGTAAATATAGCTAAACAAGTTCTTTGAAACATTCCACAGACTTTTCTGCAAGATCATACGTTGTTAGATGAAAGAACTGCTCAATGCCAGGTTTTTTTTTTTTCAAAGATTTACTAGTAAGATCAAATCCAAAACCAAATTGCTTTCAGTACGAGATAGTGTGATAGATAATTTTCTGGCTTATTTTCAGGCCTCAATTTTTCAGCTTTGGTACTGTTCCAAAAAGCGAAGCATACATATAAAAGGAAAGGGGGGATTTTGACTTTCTCTTGAAATGCCAATTAGGGTATTGTAATTCTTTTTAAGAAAGAAAAAGATAATAATCTTAGAACCCCAAACCTAGAAAACATTCCAAAAGGAAATGCTATCCTGTGAAACGGGGATGGAGTAAAAGCACAGAATAGAAATTATTATGTAAAACAAATGACTGTGTATGGGTTTTTTCATACTGACTTTTTTTTAAACTGAAGCAAATTTTTGAGGGCTAAGCACATAGGAAGGAAGGGAACAAATCCAGAGAAATGTAGGAGTCTGATATGGATTTAAGTGTCACATTGGTCATTGTTTAAAATTGTCTTTGAAAATATTTTCTCTGAAATGAATTGTGTGACTTGTATTTGAGTAACCTGTGTATTTACATTGTAATTCTCTGGAAAGGCAGTTACGATTCCATTAATATGTCTGGCTATTTTCTTAAATTTTGAGTAATGTGGCAAAATGTGCCAAATTTTTACCTTAACCTTGGAATAAATGAATTAAGGACTGTCATAATAACAGTATTGAGCCAGAGCAAATTGCAGGACGACAGATTTAGAGTAGAACCCGGAGGGGAACAAGTCCATGGGATCTGATGAGATGTGGGTTATGATGGAAACTGGCAGATGAAGTTGCTAAGCCACTATCCATCATGTTTGAGAAGTTGTGGCAGTCCAGTGAAGTTCCCACTGACTGGAAAAGGGGAAATATAACCCCCATTTTTAAAAAGGGAAAAAAGGAAGACCAAGGGAACTACAGGCCAGTCAGTTTTACCTCTGTGCCCGGCAAGATAATGGAGCAGATCCTCCTGGAAACTATGCTAAGGCACATGGAGAATGAGGAGGTCATTGGTGACAGCCAGCATGGCTTCACTAAGGGCAAATCATGCCTGACAAATTTGGTGGCCTTCTACGACAGGGTTACAGTGTTGGTGGATACGGGAAGAGCAAATGATGTCATCTACCTGGACTTGGGCAAAGCGTTTGACACTGTCCCACATGACGTCCTTGTCTCTAAATCTGAGACATTGATTTGATGGATAGACCACTCATTGGATAAGGAAGTGGCTGGATGTTTGTGCCCAAACAGTTGTGGTCAGTGGCTTGATGTCCAAGTGGAGACCAGTGGCAAGTGGTGTTTCTCAGGGAACAGTATTGGGATGGCACTGCTTTAACATCTTTGTCAGTGACACAGACAGCAGGACTGAGTGCACCCTCAGCGAGTTTGCCAATGACACCAAGTTGTGCGGTGGTGTGGTGCAGTTGGCACCTTGGAGGGAAGGGATCCCATCCAATGGGACCTTGACAGGCCTGTGAGACGGCACTATGCAAACCTCATGAAGTTCAACAAGGCCAAGTGCAAGGTCCTGAGCATGGATTGGTGCAATCTCAACTGCAAAGAGAGGGAGGCTAGGCAGAGAATGTATTGATACGAGCCCTGAGGAGAAGGACTTGGGGGTGTTGGTTGATGAGGAACTCAATGTGACCCAGCAATGTGCAGTTGCAGCCCACAAAGCCAGCTGTATCCTGGGCTGCATCAGGAGGGTGACCAGCAGGTTGAGGGAGGTGATGCTCCCCCTCTACTCCATTCTGGTGAGACCCCACCTGCAGTACTGTGTTCAGCTCTGGGGCCCCCAACATAAGAAGGACATGGACCTGTTGGAGCGAGTCCAGAGGAGGGCCATGAAGATGATCGGAGGGGTGGAGCACCTCTGCTATGAAGACAGGCTGAGAGAGTTGGGGCTGTCCAGCCTGGAGAAGAGAAGGCTTCGGGAAGACTTATAGCAGCCTTCCAGTACCTGAAGGGGGCCTACAGAAAAGCTGGAAAGGGACTTTTTACAAGTGCCTGTAGCAATAGGACAAGGGGTAATGGCTTTAAACTGAAAGAGGGTAGATTTAGATTAGATATAAGGAAGAAGTTCTTTACAATGAGGTTAGTGAGGCACTGGAACCTGTTGTCCAGGGAAGCTGTGGATGCCCCATCCCTGGAAGTGTTCAAGGCCAGGTTAGATGGGGCTTTGAGTCACCTGGTCTAGTGGAAGGTGTCCCTGCCCATGGCAGGGGGTTGGAACTAGATGATCTTTCAGGTCCCTTCCAACCCAAACCATTCTATGATTCTAAGCATCAGAAATTTTCATCTGTGAGAAATTCTAACATTTGACAGGTGGTGTTTTGTGGATATGGATTGATGTATGGAGGGAAATTTTGAGTGTTCCTAAATAAATTTTATATAACTCATTATTTTAGAAGTCCCAGAGGCTTGAGAAGCACCATCTACTTGAAGTCCTCAGAGTTTCACCTCCCATGGATTGATGAGTTGCCAGGATTGCCTAACTGTCTGCTGGCAGGCTGGAGATTCCAGGGTTTCTCATATAGCTTTTCGTTCTAGGTGAATGGGTAGGAAAGCACGTTGCTGTAAAATATTTTCCAGAATGTTTTCTAAACAGCCCCACTGTCTCTGAAAGGTTAAAAGCTAATACAAGCTTCAAATAATGCCTTCTTTTGAGTAGTCACTGTTTTCTGCTCAAAGCTAACAGCAGTACAATAAAGCTACAAGCTTCACTTCTCCAACTTTGTTTTTTCTCAGTGTGTGGAATTGTCTCATTAGGCATCTTGCAGACCTAAAGCTGAAATATTCTCCAATAGTGCTGAGGAATTACCCTAGGTATGTTACACCTCCCTGATAGAAAATCACTGCTTCAAATGAGATGGAAAGAAGAGATTGTTGGTTGTTGGAGTGGGGAGAGAAAGCATTTGTGTGAGACAGCATTAAACTCTAAATTGCATTAATATTGGTTAAACTATTTTGTCTAGAAATTGAGCAAAACAGATAACATCCTGTACGGCTTGGGGATGTCATTAGAAAGAATGATCACAATCTAGTATGGCCAGTCATCATCTGGTGATTGCCCTTGTGATTTTCTGGTAAATTTGATGCAGTGCAATTAGATTTTCAGTGACCTGGCTGTGGGTCATGTCTTTGCAGTTATTTGCATAGTAAGAGCTATTTTTACGTGGCAGTATTTGACAACAGTTGAGCTAGTGCTGTGAAATACTATGATTACTCTCTGCCTTTGATTAGCAGGAGAAATGTATTCCTGTGACACTATTCAGGTAGCTACCTGAAATATAGCATCTTGTGATATTTTTCAGCTGTTAA
This sequence comes from Phalacrocorax aristotelis, assembly GCF_949628215.1. Taxonomy (NCBI): domain Eukaryota; kingdom Metazoa; phylum Chordata; class Aves; order Suliformes; family Phalacrocoracidae; genus Phalacrocorax; species Phalacrocorax aristotelis. The sequence continues at coordinate 11,008,662 of NC_134277.1, read as the reverse complement.
AAGATTTCATAATCCCCATTGAAACAACACTGATTCCAAAGTTTTGTTTCAGAATCTAAGCTACTTAAAATGAAAAAATGAAAAATCAGCTGTCATTATTCATTATGTAACATTGTCGTGCAGGTACATAAATGGAAAATATGTGATTGTGAAATTTTTTTTGAAAGTCAAGAGAACAACAAGCCTAACTAAGATCAAAATCCTCCATTATTTTACAGTGATTCTTACTAACCTTACCTGTTTTCCTACTGAGATGGTTAGAATAAAGTTCATAACTTTGCAAAGAATAAGATAAAATAAGCTTACTAGATGATGAAGGAGCAGTAGCTCTTTCTCCATTGGTGGTTTAGCTGCTACTCTAAATAGTGTTAATTTCTACATGAAGATGGGACCCCCTTGTGTTAAACATTGTACAAACACATAACGAGAGATTGTTCCTCCCTCATTGACTGAATCTAAGAAAACTATATAACAAATAATGGTAGAAGTCATAACAGTGATGTACCAAAAGCCCCCAGATACTCAGTGGTGCTAGCCGACGCACTACCCAGGTCACTAATACCTGTTCAGTGAACAGCAGTGCCCATCCTGTTAGTCCCTATTTGAAATCTCAAGCAGTTATTTCATGAAAAAACAGCCTGATGGCAATCCTGGTTTTGTACTTTCTGCAAGGTTATGTTCCCACCTAGTAATAGGATGTTCTTTTGATTCCCCAAAGGATAATTGCCATGGAGTTCAAGTTGTCAAAACATATTATTAGGATGGTTGGAGGAAGAATATAAAGCTTTGAATAACCATTAGGTGAAGCTGGCAAAGATATATACACGGAGCCTCCTGGTTTAATGCAGAAGGTGAGAGATGATGGAGAACAGTAAGACAAGACACATGAGTAAGGCTGTTTGCTCCATCCCCCTTTCTAAGGATGCTGTGAATCCTCTTAGCACGTGATGACCTCTGTCTTGTAACTTCTCTTGGCTGTTGATGTGTGCTGTTGGTGACTTCAGTGCAGTGGAGAGCCGGGCTGGATTACTGTGAATGACTGAGTTACAGAGGGAACTACTTGGTTTGGGTCAAGAATAATAAAAACATAGGAAGACAAAGCTTCTTACCTGCAAATAGGACTTGGAGAGAAACACTGCTTTTGAATTGTTCAGTGGAAAAAATTAGGATTATGGTGGTTTGAATCACTGTGAGTTTACCATTTATGTGACTAAGGTGGATTGCTTTGTACTGTCAACGTGCAGAAGATGCTGCTGAACCTGAGACTGGCTAGGTGTTGCTGAATAGTTTACTTCTTTGCAGTCTCTCTGGAATCAATGGACTCTTCAAGTATCACTACATACTTGAGTTTCAGTCAAAACATCAGTAATTATTACAGCTCCTCTTCTGATTATCAGCAGCTTGCTTCTGTTGTCTGTTTCCTTTCTGAATGAACTTCTTTGTAGCCATTGTACCAATCAATACTGTGGAGACTTAAAAAAAGGGGGAGAGGAACTGAACATAATGCCAGTAATCAGAAGGGTGGTTGTATACAAAAGGGGATGAAAGCCAGGTCTTTCTCCATGTTCCATATGATAGAAACCTCCTTTGTGTTCCTCTGCTTTGATCTTACTATGAACTGGAGAGCTAGAGGTGAGAAGTTAGTGACAGCCATGCTGAGCTACCACACGCTGTCCATTACCTCGGTGAAGGAAAAGAAAGCCAAAAAGTCTTTGACCCCAAACTGTAAGATACATTTTCAGACCTACCAGGCTTTTCTGTTCTGAATTGTTGGGATCATTTCCTACCGAGGCAGATACAGCCAGAGAAAAGAACAAATGTTTTCAAATATGTTACACTGCCTTTATTGCTTCTTCTGTGCATTGAGGTGACTGGAGGAAATTGTTGATCACTAGAGAAAATTTTACTGGTCTCTTGCTGGGACACATAAGGTTCAGTTCCCCTGATCTCTCTGGTTCAAAGCAGTCAGGAAAATAATGTAAAAAATATAGGGCTATTCAAAGGCACAGAGGGGTGACAACTTCAGATAAGTAACTGAAGTGAACAAGACTATAGTCTAGATTTCATAGTGACAAGTCCTTATCGTATGCAGAGTTTAGTGTGTGCATACTAGCCAGTTACATAAAGGTCATAAGATTTACTCTGCAAGGTAAGGAGTATTTATCAAGAAAAAATCTGAGCTACCTAGAACAGAAATGTCTTTGAGCATGAGGGAAATGGAGAAACAAAACAAGGTCTAAAGGTTGTACCACTGTGATTTGGAGCAGAATGGCTCTTTTGAGCAAAGTCACACCACAAGCAGAGAAGAAAGCAGGGTCCAAGAACAGCACTCTTTTGCATATCTATGGGAAGGAACTTGCAAGATGGGGTGAGGAGAAGACAATAAAATTTCCTTTGACTTGGGAACTGTGATGAGCATTTTGGGCTGAAGGTGTTGGGAGTTAAATGAGAGCCTTATACAGAACCGACATTCCAGCCAACCAAATTAAAGGCAATCTGTATGTTAAAGAAGTCAAGAATATAAACAGGAGGGAGGGAGAGATAAGATATTTCAAGCACTTTAAAAATTACTCTGAAACTAGATTAGAGTAGAATCCCAAGAGAGATATCCTCTGTGGAGCAGTACGAGTAATTCCTGTTTTCATTAAAAGTTTTCATTTTTTTAATGATGTTACATTTGCATTTTTTTCCCCCTAAAAGATAAGAGTTGATTAACAGTGCAATAAGTTTTACTTCTGTCTTCTTACCAAAGCTTGTTCTGGAAGTTTTATGGACTTGCCTCTTCAGCCACACTTGGCTGCTTCAAAGGCCAGGTGCTGTGTTCAGATTAAACAACAGGGAGAAGGATAAAGTGCTGTAGGTAATTTTGTGTCTTTATGTTTGCGCTGGCTGAGTATTTACATCTTGCTTTGTCTGTGGTGCAGCTTAGAGAGGCCTCAGAGCTGCCCCTACTTATGTTCAGGAGATGACATTCCCCAAGGGACTGGGAGTCAGTTTGGTGCTATCAGGGCAATCCCTCTAGTGGTTCTGTATCTTTTTTCCTTAATGTGTGCTATCTAAGAAATTTCTGCCAACTGAAAGGAGCCATAGCACAGAAGAGGATTTGTCAGAGAGTCTTAGGTAGTTTTGCATCAGATTGGATGAACCATCCAGTCTTTGCTTTTATTATCTTGTTAACCCACCATTAATTTACTATCTAAGATGGAAAATAAGAAGGAACCAAGCAGTTTTGATCTCTACCTTGCTTCCTTTCAACCTTTTTGACCCAATAGAAACCATTTGGAGTTTGAGAACAGACTGGATAACCTTGCTTGCAGCATTAGCAAATATATCAGCAAGTTGGTGTGACATTATGTACTTTACTGTCCCTTTAGAAATTAAGTTCAAGTGAAACAAATGTTGGAAAAAGACATATGGCTTATGGGGACAGGTTTACTCTCTAGTGAAAAGTAAAGTTATTAAATGAGCAGTGCCTGCCAATTGCTGAAAAGTTGGCAGGGATATGTTGGCACTGTATTTTTTTATTTATTATTTAAAAGGCCTCATGCAGGACTTCTGAATATGGCCTTAAAATGCTAGGCAGTGTACAGACAGAGAGGATCAATGCACAAATTATGTATTGTGATATGAGCAGGAAGAATATGATAGTACCAAAAAACCCTCAGAAAAATCGGTAGATATAGTAATGAAAAGATTTCACCTTAACAGATTAGAAAACCATTTTTTAAAAATTAAAATTATGTACAAGGAAAGAACTACTTGTCTAACCCTTTCTGAAGTCAAAGCAGAGAATGTTCCTTATTTTTCATGTTAGTTATTTTATAAAGTTGTTTGATTAGCAGGGGAAAAAACCAAACAGACAACTGACATTTCTTAGGAACAGTTGTCCTAAAAATCTAGAAGAATTAAGTTAATTTTGGAAGTTTTATGAATCTTAGATTGGCAAAGAAATTCATCGCATTTCCAAAGTACGAAATAGCTGCTAGTACAAAGGAATCCTGACATATATGACAGCAGGTATTTCAATTGGGAATCCGGCTTATTGTTAACAAAAGTGGGATGTACGTATTTATCCCAGGGAGCTCTTACTTACCAAGATCCAAAATGCTTTCAGACTAATACGCTTAAATAACACTTGATTCTCCTGAATCTCTGGATAAAGCCAACAGAACAAAACCAAATATTCTTTCCAAAAAATAGATGATTCTGTACATATATACTCTTTACAATATAACATTATAAAATGTTTCATATTTTTAACATAATAGTTCCATATCTTCCTGGAAAGCAGTTTTTGAGCAGGTAAATGCATGCGGAGGCAACATGGCATAACGAAGTCACAGCTGATACCCCATGCAGAAGCTTTCATGGGTTTGGGTGTGCAAGGCTACAGTGTATGTTCAGTACCACCGAATGATCAAAAGTCTGTGGTCACCTAATGGGACATCCAGATTCACTCTGTTGGCATCAGGCCATGGGAGCTGAGGTGATTAAGTACAGTGATATGAATAGGACTTATAATCTTACAAAATATTGCACTTTGTCTTTTGCTTCCATTTGTTGCAAATACTAAACCCTGTATTTTTTCCCTCATATTCATCTGACTTTATTTTAATCTCTGATAAGCTATTGCCTGATATTTTTGTAACTTGTGAAAGATTTATGTATCATATTTTCATGCTAAAGGTTTTCCGGGGAAAAAAAAAAGAATTCTAGTGATGAGCTTCTGTGTAAAAATAACACGATCATACAGTTTGTGGTTTACTTTTAAACATGTTGGAAAGGGTTGCCTTTGTACAGGGGAAGCTTCAGCTCTTTTGCAAAGCCAGAGCCTTCACTTTCAGTGGAACGAAATATATCAACATTGGAAGAAACCGAGTCCTACTTAAAGCTGAAAGCCTACTAGATGGAACAAAACCCCTGCATTTTTAAAGGGGGAAAGAGGGGGGAGAAAGCCATTCATGAGAAGTATAAAATGTAATTTTGTTTTAAAGCTCACTAAAAGCTATATAGGTCATGAAGACAATCAGTCTTTTATTCTTTGAAATAATTCACATTACAGCCCTATGTATTACCACCCTTATCACAGAAAAGCCTTTAGATTTGTGTTGGCAGATAATTACAAATTGATTTCTGGACCCTCATTTTGACAATGCTTTTGAAAACCTTTTCTTTTTTTCCCCCTTTTTAAAAGCCTCTTATGATTTCTCCTGCATCATACTGAAGAAGAACTGTCATGATGAGCTGGCCAGGTGTGCTAAACCATTTATACAAAAGAGCCATAGAGTACAAGACCCAAAATATTCTGGAAATGAACTGAGAAAATCTGCAGGTAACTGCAGTATACTTAATTTATGTCTATCTTCATCTTTCATATCACTCAAACTTGAAATAATTTTACAAATAGGTGGTAATTTAACAAATGGGTAACCTGAAATTTTACAACCTGCAGCTTGCTCCTTTCACTAGCATGCCAAATCCTGGTTTTCTTATGTTTTTTCAGCATTTAAAACTGTCAAAAATTCTTCAGGGGTGAGAAAGCTTAACCCTTCATTGCTCGTATTTACCCTTATGGGGTCAGTCTGTCTCCAAAGATGCCACTGAACGATTACCAAAGTCTTGGGCTGAAAATGTAGTTTGCAGTCTGAGACCTGTTCTACAGGTAGTAACCAAGTTTAGAGTGATAATCCATGCCTTTAGGAGTCTACAGTTTAAAAGTCAGTGTGTTACAGCTGAAAAACACATTTAGGTAAAGTTGATGAGTAGGAAGGGGGAAGATGAGTAACAAAAATAACTAAATATCTTGGCATAGACTTGCTGTGTGCACAATCTGCAGTCAATCGGTGACAGCAAGCCCAGTAATCACTACTCACCACCTGTTTAGCTGGGCTATTTTTAAAGTATAACTGAATGACAGCAGTAGTGGGTTTTTTTAATTGTTTATTATCCAGAGAATTAAATAATGGTATCTCAGCATTTGGGATACATCTGAAGGATTCACAGCACTAAGAATACCCTAGGCATGCAGGTACATAAAGCAGCCTGTCAGATATGCAGTAAACACTGACATAGAGTAACTGGAGGCTAAACTGAATTTTTTTAGTATTACAGACTTTATTGATTTGTTTTTTAGTAGTTTTCCTTTCTAACTCAGACTTTATGTATTATTAAAATGTTTGCAAAACATCAATTATGATACCATTTTTCTTAGGTTTATTTTTCTTTCAGGGGAAAAAAAAATATCTTTCAGATATCTGGGAATGGTGGCCATTAGCTTTAGCTAATAACCCACGTGCATGCCCGTAAAGTACAATTTTTTTTCCCTACAACTCCCAGAAGGATGTAATTTGTAAATAGTATTAAGAAAAGCACATGAAGTGCCACTGTCTTCGGTAATCTGTTACTCTCAAGGGAGGATACATTTTGATCATGCTTCTTTCTGAGCTTGAACCTGGATCTGAATAGTCCAAAATTTACTTTTCTTTTCCAGTTCTTTATTTTTTCCTATGTATTTATAAGTCGTTTCTTCCATTAACCATTTCACCTTCCTTTTGCATTTCAACATTCTGTTTCTCTATTCTCCAATGGGTAAAGAAAACATTCCACTTTAAAACAAAACAGGAAAAATATAATTCTTTAAAATGTCCAGAGGAATATATAAAATTATGTGAAACAATAATAATGAAACCACTAACTTTTTGTGCAATTAAAATAATTCAGGAATGCAGGATGTGAGCCTGTTGAAAGACACTTTTCATTTCTCGGGGCAGATCCTTAGCTGGAATTAATTATTAGAGTTCCATTTATTTCAATGGGCATTTAACAATTCACACAGTTTGGAATCTGTCTTCTTGTTTCCTCCCTTTTTTAAGAGTATCTGACACTTTTATGTGTCCTCCATTCTTTCCTCTACCGGAACGTGTGTATGTTTATATATGTAAGAATCATACTTTCTATGAGCTGTCCTTGTTTTTTCTAGACAGACACTTTAGGATTCTTCTGGATTATCTCACTAATTTGTCTTCGTGAGGATGTTGCTGTCCTGTTGCTGACATGAACTGCTACTAAAGGCATGCCAGCAAAACCCAGGAATTTATGCCTGCATTCAAAATATTTAAAATTGAGGAAAGAAGTACTAGAGAATGATTGAGGACTGGGGGAGGGGCAATTAGGAATATGTTCTTTCCTTATCTTTCAAACAAGATCAGAAAAGAGATGACATAAATGACATGGGTTGGTGGTTTGGGTTTTTTTTGTGTGGGTTTTTTTGTTTTTTTTTTAAATTAAAGAATACCATTTGAAATGAGCAGGATTCACATTTTCTGAATTTAGTTGTGTGTTTTGTGCTGTGGAGATGTACCAATAGAGGAGGGATTGTATATACTGCCTAATCCCACTCACGCCTCTCCATCTCTCAGTCAGAGAGAAGAGAGCAGTATATCTCTGGCTGTGCAGAGTGATATTCTTTGGACCAGTTTCTATGCTCTGGTGATGCAAATGCAGAGATTCATTTCTTCCCTGTAAAGCCAATGCTCAGACAATATTGCAGAACAAACCTTTCCTTACACAAAGGTTATTTTCTCTCTGGAGCATTCCCTTTTTTACTGAAAGGCATTGTAGACTAGAAATTCTCTGAGAGTTCATGACACCCTGAGAGCCTTCCTTTCAGAGACAAGCTGTATAATAATAATGCGGTGACAGAAAAATCGGGGAGAGGTGGCTTTCTCTGATAGAGAATTTGCCTTTAATTCTACCCTGAAGAGATTGCAATGGAGCACCAACCTTTGTTCTTACTGTAGTGCTTCACTGCTATACCAACCATTTGTTAAATGGGAAGTAATTGAGGTTGAAAAAGAATTGAATGGATAAAGCTTTTGGCAGGGAAGGGGAGGAGGCAAAGTACGGGTTAAAGGTTATTCCTTGCAGAAATTTCATAAAATGAGAGGTAACATGGCTTTTGAGCTAAAATTGTTGGTGCCTCTGGAGGGGACTTGCAGAAGAGAGGGAGGAGAGCAGGTTGTGGGGAGGGAGGCCAAACCTGTGGAAGCACAATGAGAATAATAAACTAACATCAAATATTCAGCTTCATGGCATCTTATTGATTATACAAGAAATTTCACCCTGAGATGTACAGCCTTGGCCATCTCTCTTGGTGAGTGGAGAGCAAAGGAGGAGGAACTGAGGAGGAGTCAGGAATAGTAATGCAGGAGCCTCTTAGAAGCTTTCCTATCTATGAAATATTTTAGCATTTCTGTAAGTTGCATTTGTTTCTTCCAGAGGAATGAATGGGCTGGACGTTTCCATGCTGTTCTGAATTCTGAGGCTCTAGTAATTTGAAAAATAATGAAGATTTTTTTTTTTTTCTGTTATGAACTTCTATCTGCTTTCAGACTTTCTCCTTCACACTGACAAAACATTTTTCTCTCTGCCTTCCCCTCCTCCCCAAAGAAAAAAAAGTCTGTCATGAAAGTTAATTTGTGTTATTTTGGGACTGGGGACTCTGGGGACAGGCAGAAAGGATTTATATCCTTGGCAGAGCCTGTGTTGAATAAAATATCACCATTATGGAAGCATTAATGTACTTCCGTCTAGTGTACTTTCCATACTGTATTGCAATTATTTGAAATTTTTTGTTAATTCTTGTCTTTGTGGTCCAAATGTGTATAAACATATGCATTTTTTATTTTATACAGTAGTATTTTGTGTTCTAATGCACATTGAATCGTGCAAAACATAAGGTCTAAGGATTTTTGCTCAAAAGAAATTGATTTTTAAGGACCTTTGGTTTTGATGCACACATATTGGTTTCATACATTGCCTTTACATTTCTACATAATGAAGCCCATAATTTACTATGCCTTGGGAAGTCTGGCTTTGCATATTTTTAATATATGAATACTGGTCATGATTTGGATAGAAGGATGCTTTTCACTCCCAAAATAATAATGAGACTTAAGTAAGGTTGATTTACATGAAATTCCTTAGGGATAGATGCTGGCTCAATCCTCATTCACAACTTTGTCAATAAGTTGGAGATATACATATACTAGCTGCCGGTAAGAAAACTTCCAGATGACTTATAGACTATTGGAATTGTGAATAGTTATTAAGTCCTACCAGAGAATTTAGGATGATAGCCAACATGGGCCATTCAAAAAAATGTGTAAGGACAATGTAGGCTGGGGGTTGCAGTGAGGATACCTCTTCTGTTGAGGGCTTGTACCTGAGAAAGGCATAAGGGTCATACCAGACAAGCAGCTCATCGGGGCTTTCTATGAGAGCTGGGGCAAAGGCGGCTAATATGGATCTTGGATGTACAGATTAGAATGGTGACTTAGGGAGAGGAAAATTAATTTCTCTCTATATATTGCATTAGTCAGGCAGCTACTGGAATATCTTGTTCAGTTTTGTGTCTGCTTTTGTTTAAATTATGTTGGCAAATTGAAGAAGGTAAACGAATGGGCCAGAAAAATAATTTTGAGAGAATGCCTTTTAGTGGGAAACTCAGAGCTCCATCTGTTCTGCTTTTCTCAAAAGAAAGAGAGACGATTTGTTTACAGTGCAGAAGGGCCTTAATGTGTCGAAAATATTGGTTACCAGAAGCTTCTATAACCCAGCAGAGAAAGACAAGATTTGGCTGAAGTAGGCTGGAAGCTGAATCCAGATGAATTCAAATGGGAAAGTAGAAATAAATAAACAAACAACAAAAGAAGCAACCTTAATCACAGAGTAATATTTCATGAAAAATGAAAGTCAAGATTCCAATTTCTTTCCAGCTCAAATAAGGCAGCCCTCAGCACAGCATCACTATTGCCAAACTTGCTAAATAAATGGAGGACAGTGCAAAGGATTATTCCACGTTGATGGAATATCATCACCAGTAAATTTTGAGAAGTTATAGACTCAAAGTTTGAATCTCACGGTAATCCGTCATAACACCAGACTAGCAGCCACTAGTACTGATAAATACCATACTTTATTGTTTTGTACGAGCAGTATTATAGCACACACAGTGAACAGCTTACTCATAGTACTGGAGGTTTGCTCTTTTCTTAAGCAGGAGATGGCCTTTGGATTTAACCACTTGGGACTCTTTGGGGGGAGGCTTATATTGTCCAGGAAAGGTGTCTGTATTCTTGCAATGGGGCTGGTGCTCCAGCTTGTGTTCAGCACTAGAGCTTCATCCAGGTAAACAGGAAAGTAACGGTTACTGCGATATCTGCAAGATACTGAACCAAAGATTAACTTTGTACATCTTGTACTGCCAATTTAATAGAAACATTTTCTTAATGTGTAATGTTCAGGAGTCCCTATGTCACATCACACTCGGCGGGTTATGTGCCCACTTGAAAATGCTCCGTGAAGGGGCTTGAGCAGCCAAAGCCTGCCATGGCTTCCTGCTGCTTCTGGGAAGGCTGAGCTCAGAGGAACTGTTATTAAAAAAAAAGTCACGAATCATTCACAGCTGAAATAACTTTTAAAATTGGTGTTATCAGATAGATATAAAAAGTGTTAATTCTGTAAGTAATGTCTTACAATTAGAAATCATCATTAATTAAAACCACTCATTTACAGAATGAGGTATTTTCTTTGTAGCACGTCCGGGTGTTCTCTTTACTTATATTTTTATTACTTGCAATTACAATTTATTACTTTCCATAAAAATGATAATTTTTCAGGCCTCCTAAGTTAAATGAATGATTCAATAATTTAAAACTGAGTATTTGTTATCTTTGAGGACTGCGAAAATGAATTGCACATTGTTGAATTTAAAATGCCAGTTTTGTGGATAAATCGGTCCCTGGGGAAGCTGTGAGCAGCACTGTCACAAAGAGAGAAGGGGAGAGGTTGCAGGGTACAGATATTTACTTCTCTTATATTTATGGCCTGATAGTCAGAGAGGCTGAGCGTTTGAAGATTCAACTGAAGTGAATCGAGTTGAAGGTGCTTCCCAAAAATCAAATCTTCATATATATGTTTGCAGTTGACTGGAGGGAAGGAAAAGTTAAAGCAGAGAAATACGGGCAGGGAAAAGATTCAGGCATAAGAGGAGTCTGAGTTGTGTGAAGTTAAATGTGGGCTGCTCTTTCATATATCAAGAGATCAGAGAGATTCCTTTTTTGTCTGAGTGGAAAATTTCATGTGGGTTTTGGAGAGAAACTGTCTGCTGTCCTGGACCACAGTCAGTGCCGGGGAAGCTATTTGGCAGCCTGGAGTTCACCCTGTTTGTATGGCTTTTACTCCTTATGCAGGAGGTTTAGATGCTTTAGCACCCTTGGGGGTGGCAGGCACTCTATAAATGTAGGGTACTGCATTATTAGCAGCAGTATTACTCCAGTTACTCATTTGCAGGGATTGCCCTGCCATTTCTGACCTCTTTGCTGATAATTTTAGGAGGTGGGTTAAATGGAGTGCATATAGCACGTGGAACAGTTTCGCTGAATTTGGTGGAAACAGGATCAGGTCCTGTGTAAATTCTGCAAATTCGTTTTTGTTGTCATTTTTTTCTTAAACCCTTGAACTAACCCAAAACATTACAAATCAGATTCTGTGTTGATATGCTTCATATAAAAATCAACAATCATATGTTATATAGGCAATCATGAAGATGTTTTAGCATAATGGTACATGAGCCATTAATTTCTGATGATCTAAACGTGTGTGCACAGGCACATATGTATTTAATCTCTGTGTTGTTTCTCAGTTCATGATCACATATTTAAGATTTTTACTTTGATCTTTAAGAAAATAGGAAAGCTGAGGCTTTTGGCAAGGGCTGGGAAAGTAGCAAAACTAATATTTGGGGAGCTTGAACATGCAAAGTAGCCTTGAGTGTCCACCTTTGTCTAGAAGAGGAAGTGAGAAAATTTTTATTGTGCATGGATACTGTCATCTACTTTGTTGAAAACAGAATAAATATCCTGCCTAAATTATTTAAAAAAAAACCCTTTAGCTTTATCTGAAAAATGTACTTTATTCCCTTTCCAAATTAGTCATTTTTGCTACACATGGCATCTCCTGCCATTCGTTACCTTAAATGAATCTGTAATAATTGATGCCACCTTTACATATTTATTTCCTGTAGAAATAGTTTACACAGAATCACAGACTCGATATATAAAAATAGCATTTTGGTCATGGGCTTCTCTCCTCAACTCGCTGCGATGATAAAAGTGATTTCCTGTTAAACAGGCAGCCCGGGACCGCAATCACACGTGCATGAAGCTTCTGATTTACAGGGGTGCTTAGCACCCTGAACTCCAGTTTAATTCAGTGGGAGCTTTAGCACCAATAAATTAAAGTCAAGTATGTGTTTGAACATATTTTATATGCTGCGTGGCAGGTTCTGATTACTTTCATTGTTGGATAAACTCAAGCTTGGGGGTTTCTTTCCCATTACTAAGGACTTTTTGGTGTTCCTCATGCTTATATAAACTATTAGGAAAAAACACAAAAGCAATTCCCCTTCCCCCAGAGCTCCTGCCCTTCATATTCAGTAGGTGTTTTAGCCTTTGCATTAACACAAACAATAGCATAAGATACAGAATATTTTTGAAACTGGTTCAGCAGTGTTTTATCAACGATGCATCAGACTTAGCGAAGTGGCAGAGGTTTAACTGTATTGTGACCAAGCTCAGAAACTGCTTAGAGGCTTATGCCTATTTTCAACAGTGCAGATCTTGGAGTCACAGAAAATTCTTGTGACACTAGTGTTTATGATAATTAGGTTAAACAGTGTATGTGAGGCAATCAAGTAGTCATATGCATGAGTGAACTGATATACAGAAGGTATAATATCATTAACCACTGGAATATCCATGTCCAAGTAAGAAAAATACTAGGACAATTAACAAGCAGGAGCTGCACACAAGTGGTCTCATTATTACCCAGTACTGTGTCATATTCTCTGTGTGTGTTATACACAATAGTTATGATTAATAAAAATAATAATTTAAAAACCCTTCTGAGGACTGCAAATCAAACGTTCAGAAGGTAAGCAAACGTAATTCTGGCATTTCCTGCACTACCCTCATTCAGCATCTTTGTGCTTGTGTGTTACAGTGCGGTGTCTGATTATATGATCGCATACTAGTTTTTTCCACATAATCCCTGCATCATTTAGTGCGTGAGGAGAACCTATTCTTTGGATCACCTGGGATCTGAAATAGCTCCATTTGCAAGCTGATAGTTTAAACTCCTAGCAACCCAGACATGCCTACATAACCACCAAGCTTATCTAAGGTCTTCTGTCTCAGGAAATAAATTAACCCATTCAATCCCAATAGCTAACCATGAAAAAGAAGAGAAATCAAGTCACACATTATTTTTATTTAAAAGCATTGCAGTTATTTACTGTTTTTCTACAATTTGAAGTCTCATTAATCTCTTAAATATTTATTGGCAGTAGGGTGTGAGCATGAATGAGTAGGATGTCACAATAAATGGATTGCTGTATATTTTGTTTCCTTTGAAAACTGTATTTTTTTAATTTATTGTTATGAAAAAGAAATAATTCCATGTCAGGCTTGGACTGCTGTATGGAATACAGGAGCATGATTGCCTTTCTGGGAACGTGTTAAATCAAAGCGGGGTGTATTCCTGAATTGAGATTTTTAATAGGAAATTTAAGTGGTTTCAAAACCCTAGTTACTCTGAATGCTGGAGGGAAGGAATGTGTTACTGTATCTACTTCTGAGCTGTATTTTGAGAGAGAGTCTGCATGAGTCGTCAAAGGTGCTTGTGTGAGATGTGACCTTTTCAGTTCGTATTTATTATGTCTTTCCAAATACACACCATCGCTGTACAGTGCCTGTCAACATTACATTTGGTGAAACTGGTTCTCTGAAGGGAAGAGTTCTTTTAATCCTTAAATACTCCCCTTCTGAAGCTGGCCAAGGAAAAAAGAAAAACACGGTGGAAAAAAATCAAGGAGAGGGAGAAATGCATTTAAACCTTATTTCCCCTTTCTTTTCCCAAATCCTTCCTCCTGTTATCTCATACTTATCCATGTGATCTAATCTTTGTTATTGCACTTTGTGCTTCTGAGGGCTTTTTAAATAAATGAAATGCAAGAAACCCATCTCCAGTAAAACACAGTGCATTTATACTATATCATGTATACCCACAGTGTAGTGCATCTCATTTCCCAGAAGTGGCTCAGCCATAGCACGTGGTGGTTGCTGCCCATCCTGATCATGAAGAAAGTGTCGAAACATTTCAGCCTTTCCAACACTTTTGGGGTCTCCTCCTAACTTGCAAAGGTCTAATTATAGCCCTTGAGCTCTCGCTGGGGTAAGGGTCTATAGCAGGGTGAACATAGAGGGATCAGAGCCATGGACAAGAAATAATGAAATGTATATTAAACCCATTGAAACTATGGAAAATATTCTGTAATATAACCCTAGCTACCTGATCAGTATGCCATGCTATTTCAACATTATGGATGAAAACACTTGTGACATACGCTGGTTTGGTGAAGATTTGTGTCAAAGCTGAATTCAACAACTTTGTCCCTTCTGAATTAAGTGGGGCATTCCCCACTCTATCTGCAGTTAAAAAAAATAACCATCAAGTATAAATATAGGATATGACATTCTGTGAAGTTAGTGGTTATGATTGGATTGGTTTCAAGTCTGAACAGGATCATTTTGGAAACTAGCTTTTAATAAATGCTGGTCAGCAGCGTGAAAGCTTATTACATTTATCTGAATGCCTGAAAGGGAATCGTATCAGATGGTCTGATTTGTGTCATTGCAGCTTCTCAAATATTTCAGTTACATTAGGCTATGAAAGTCTTCAACAACTGCGCAGTTGGTCTTTATAGTAGTATGCCTTTCCTAAATCCCTACTGCCAAAACAGTTGTCCTCGGGTGGGCTGGACCTCATCTTGTCTAGAGCAATCTCATCTATCTTACTGCTTTGCGCTGCTGCAGACAGGGCGGAACAGCTCTGAGCACAACTGGACTCTGATCAAGGCCTTTGGGCAATCCCATAATGTTTCCAATAAATCAAAATATACTGGCCAGCTGCTCTTTCATGCCCTCTCATTGTGCTCTATGTCTTGTTTGAAATGGGAGAAAGTCTTTTATGGATTGAGTATTTAGGTAGGGAAACAAAAATAGCCTCCAGACCCCTCAGGTAGCGAGTCTGGGTGAAGGGAAAGCAGTTGGCAGGGATTAAGCTTGTGGATGCCTGGGGGAGCTACACGAGTGCTGGGGGAAGAAGGAATTGTAGAGGAGCACAAGTTCTTGATCTTGTGATTGCACAGCACATTCTCTACAGCATGGTGCCAACAGGAGGGCCAGAGCTATGTTTTGTTTTAAGGAACTGTTTTTGCTCTCCACAAACATCACTGGAGAATAGGGAGACCAATGTACTGGCTGGGATTTACAATCTTCATGACTTTGGTCTTTTTATTTATCTTTTATTCATCCTTGAAAGGGTGAAAATTGACCATCATAGTCCTCATGGGCATGCTTCAAATGGGATGTTGGTGCAGATATGTAAGCAGCAGCATCTGTGCGTTAGATGCTCTGTGGGCCTCATTGTTCTTTGCTTTGCGTAGGCTTCACACCGTTGTGGCTATATGGGGTGGAAATTAGACAGCTTTTATTGTCTTCTGTATGAATCAGCAGATAGTCCTATTTTTTTTGTTTCTCCTTGAGCAACTGGAAAAAATAAATAAGGTCAATAGTAAACATTCCCAAACTTCTTTTTTTGTAGTCTGACTTTCTGCAAAAATTTCTGCAGGTCTAACCGCTGTATAATGTATAAATCATTATAAACAAGGCTTGAAAGGAACTTCTCTGTTTATGCTATAGCTTCCCTGCCCTTTAGCAGTGATGAAAACTGAAAATACCAGTGCATCTTGAATTCAATGGAGAAAAAAAAATAGATGAGAGATCATAAAGGGGTAACGCAGTTCAGCTAGACTCAGCGTTTGGAATATTAAGCAGATTTGACCCATGCTGAGAAGAGTCTGAAGAGCAAATTCTTCTCAGCACCATCTCTTATGTCAGGACCCTGATTAACAAAGACATTTAAATAATGTCACTGCACTTCATACAATTTGAGCCTATTTTCTCTTTTGTATAGCTTGTGAATGTAATTTTTTTTTACTTGCCATATTTGACCTCTGTCTCCTAATAGTGGCAGGCAGTGATACTTTGAATTATTATGCTGAATATAAATGTGAGCTTCAAAACTAACAAAGCTTTTGTTCCTTTCCTGATGAAAGCACAATTTTGCAGTTGCTTTAAATATTATAGCGCTAAGTCAGTCGTTGCTACTTCTACTAAGGATTTCTCAGTGAATTCATTAGAAGTGTCTGTTTTCATAGCCTGGCTTGTACAAATAAGAAGCAGGGATTTGAAAGTTCAGCGTATATCTTGCTGTGCTTAAGCTGCAGCAGCGTTACATATGCTCAACCTGTTTTTATGTTACTAGTGAGGAATAATGCAAGCTGAACTCTGATTCCCTCATTAGAGGTTTAAGTCTCTAAGGCTAAAACTAAGGCTAAGTTTTGATATTTGTTAACAGAATCCTGTGTGAATTAATATTTTCCAGGGGGCGCACAGAATTTTGAAAGAGCAATTCTAGAAAGATAAAGGTAAGAAAAAGCCACATGTGTTTTCCAGGCATGTGAAAATAATTTCAAGGGTCAGTGGCTTCGCAGTTGGAATTAACAACATGGTAACAGAAAGAGGAAGAGGAGGAGGTGACTGCAGCTCCATTTTTTGTGTAATACAGAGAACAGTGATGTTCAGAGAATGTCCCTAATGAAATAATGATGATTCAAGAAATAGTGGCTTTTTCTCTTCATTACACAGATTTTTAATTTTTAAAAAAAAACTTTCTTAATTAGATCTGTTTCTAGATGGAGAAGGGATAGAGGACAAATGAATAGACTAAACCTGTCAGGTCTGTTTCAACCTATATCTAGAGATTCAAGGCACAACAAATTTCCCATGATGATAATTTCAGCTTTCAAGCCGGTTTTCTACCTTTCTGTTTTTGGAAGAATGGAAATGAAACTACCATTCATTTGATTGATATATCTGAAAGTGGAAATTATTTTAGTGGGAACCTGTTCTTCCCTTACTGAGTATCTAAATCAGAGTTCTCCCAAAGCCTCTGTGCTGCGTTTCAAGGTAGTCTGGACTGTAGTGAGTGACTGCCAACTGTCCAGATGGAAACTCTAAATCAGGCGGCAGATGAATGTGGGATTGCCTCTGCAAAAAATAACATTTTTCAATTGTTTTGCAGATTAGGAACTTGTCGTACTTCATCTCTGTCATACAACCCTAAACATTTTGTAAGGACATACGGGGAGGAGAGTCAAGAATATGAGATGACTAAACACATTCTTATGTAATAGGAAATTGTATCTTATTTATATTTCATTGTAATCTGTACCACAATCAGGCTGTGGTTCTTCCTTTGAGTCTTATTCTAGTTCCTAAATTCATTGCACTTAGGGAACATTAAAAAATGCCCCAAATTATTCCAAATCAAGGCTATCAGTTATAGTTGCATGGCATTACAGTCAGAAAGACTGAAGAGATACTTATAGAGAACCGTTTATTGCTTCCAACAGGTTCTCACTTCGATGTCACATAGCCAAAGAAAGTTGGTGAAAGGGCAGCTTTCCAGCATCTTGACACGTGGCTTTCAGTGGTTTTCAAACAGGGGGGCTGCAATCTTTCCTTTTCTCAGTTGAGATATCTTCTGGGTTGGCAGCTGAAATGGAAGACTCTTCGCATTATGCATTTGGAAATTTTGTACAATGTGTGATGCCTTTGCCGATATTTAGCGGCTGCCTTGTAATCCACCTTTCCTGCAAAGATCCAAACTATCCTGCGACTGTTGCATTAAAATACCTGTGTAACAAAGCATACAGGAATTAGAGAAAAAAGAAGTGGTATGCGCTCAAGCACTTTTTTAAGCTTTACAAATCATTTCATGCAGACATCAAACCCAAATCTAAATTGTAAGAGCAGTGGCTATATATTTTATTTAGAATGAAGCACTGCAGTAATGTAATAATCACATTTTCTAAAGCCTCGTGTAGCACAATAAACTTCTTCATAGCAGCTACAACATATGGTCACCAGGGACATTACTAACTAGAGTAAAATTGCTGACTTAAGTTGTTTATCCACCTCTGTGTCTATCAAATATTACTACAAAGAATGGGAAAGGATTAGAACTACTTTTCTTTCTTTTTTTCTTTTTTTTTTTTTTTTTTTGGTAAATGTGTTTTGTTTAACTCAGAGATAAAAAGTAACAAAGTATCTCACTATCTCACAATCTTTTTGTCCTCCATTTTCCTGGAAGTGTGCTTGAGAAGTCACTTTTTGCTCATCATCACCATTTAGGCTCTGGTTTTTTGTTTGCTTTTGACCTATTCCCATTTCAAAGCCCCTTTTCCATTCTGAGGCCGTTAGCAGTCTGGCAGCCCCCAGCAGATGCAGACTAATATTTTTTTTTTACTATGATGACTTCTAGCAATAAGCAGAGGGTCTTGATTTGAATCAATGTTTTTTCCATTTCACCTTATATTTTATCAGTTAATATTGCCCCAAGATTTCATTTACCATTCAAATGTCATTTCTATACCAAGCTCTGCCAATTATTTCCTGTCTAATTAACATATTCAGCACCATTTGTGAGTGAAACAAACATAGGTTTTGCTAAAAAGAAAAGACATGCTGGTTCTGGTTAGTGAGGGAGGTGCACTGAAGATGGGTGTGGGCCAAGTCCAGTACCACATGTCCAGTTTCTCCCCTGAAGAGAAGATCCTTATAAAAGGAGTGAGCAAGAGCTGCTGCATCCCTGACTCTCAGTGGCTGGGAGGGTATAAGGTGCTACAGGGATTATAACTTTGAAGGAGAGGGACTCTCTGTTGCTGGATGTCCATGGGTTCTCTTTTAACTAGTCTCTTTCCTTGCACTCTGCTGACAGCATTTCCCCTTGAGGAAATTCCCCTAACTGAGAAATCCACCATGGGCAAAAAGATTATATAGCTGCAGCTCTACCATAGAAACATGTCATTATACTAAGCCAGTTGACATGCTCTTGAAGAATACTATTTGCTGTGTAATTCAGAGCCCTGAATAGACTACCCCACACTCTTTTAAAACATGGCTGTAACAGAATCAGCTGAAAAATGAGGACATTGCTATGCTTTCCTTGGAAAAGCATTTGGGTTGCACTGTGCCAGGCATGGGAGCAAACCTGGACCGTGCTGCTTAGCAGAGCAGCTCTGCTCTTTGGAGATGGGCATCCCACTGACACTGAGCAGACTGTTCCACAGTGTAGAATCCACTGGTGGCATTCAAGAAGTTAGAGGAGATATGAAATTTTTTACTGTGCTGTTCCATTTTTGTACTTCATTTCTCTTTGAACTTGAAGATGTAATAAAAATTCAAAATTATTGTTCAGTAACTGAAGGATAGATACATAGAAAACACAAATAAAGATACAGCACGTGATATTGCCTGATGTTATGCCACAATAGTTTAAAAAGTTTTTTAGGTAGAGTTTAGGTATTGTAACTTTGTATTTTTACTTTTTCTGTATTTTTATATCGATATTGATTTCAAAATGTGATTATTGGGATACTAAAAGTATGCCAAAAGCAACTGATTGCTTTTGGGTAGCATATGGAAGACCACTGCAAAATATTCCTATGCTGAGCAGAAGCAAGTCAACGGGCTTTGTAGTAGTGTATTTCTCACAGCTTACAGTGAAAGTCTAGAAAAATAATAGACAAGCTTTCCTGGTTCTATTTAACTTTTGCATTTAAAGCAACTTTTTCTCTCTTTCCTCAGTGCTTCTGCTACATTGCATGTGTGTTTACACTGTGTGTGTTTCTGAACAGGTTTTTAGAATTTGGACTCAGATCCAAACACGTGAATTTTTCAAGGGCAAAGGCAGCATCACTTGTCATTGATTCTGCTGAGCATTTAAGAAGTGACATTTACCAGGGCTTGTTTTGAAGATTTATAAATGCAATATAGATTTGGCGAGAATAGCTGCTTCAATAAATGTTGTGCTGTAGCATGTAAGCATGGGCTTTACCACCGGTGGATTCACTAGCACTTTGTCATCCAAGTAAAAATAAATATTCAATAAACAATTTATTAGGGATGTGAGTTCACTTCTGCTTCATTCCACTTGGAAAGACTTGACATCTGTTGCCTACATAGTGTTATTAAGGACACAATGAAATGAAGACAAATTAATTGTGGAATTGTCAAAACTATGTCAGGGAAACTTTCCCTGGCTAAGAAAAAGTAACGCAAAGAATAATAGGAGAAGGGACATATCTTGGCTGTGTACATGAGGGTGTTTGGTATAATAGCTAGGGATAACTGAATCATAATACCTGATGAGAAGCTATTCTTTCATGGGCCAGACTTTTATTTTAACAAAAGTGCTTTGCATTGCTCAGGTGGCATTTGAAGAACTCACACTAAAAGTGAAGAGGATTTACAAACATTAGGATACTCGTTTCAACTGTCAGATTTGTGTGACATGGCATTAATGTGAATGATAACGAGATTAATAAAAAAACTACATACTGCTTCCTACCCCTGTTAGTAGTGCAAGGCCAGGTAGTGTGGGGAGAGTGGGAAAGGGTCTGTTTTAGCTTTGTCAGTACAATAGTTACGTGAGCTCCCATTCAGGAGGGTTTTCTTGCACCCCATCCTGAAGATCCCCACACTACCAAAGGCTGCACAAAGAATCAGGGCAAAACCTGTTCCGGGCAACTGGCCTGCTAAACTTCTGATGTACTGATGGAGAGAAAGGTTTATTGTAGAGTGTTTATCCACCCAGAATAGCCTCCACAACATAACCTGCTCAGGCTCTAGGAGAACCATGGAAAATAAGTGGCCCAGCCTCTGTGTCAGATACCACTGGGGGAATCCTGGGTGGCATCTGCATCCCCTGACAGCATTGCGGGGTGCCTGGTGACTGCAGCATGCCTTGCAGCATTGGTGCTCAGGCAGCTGAAATCTGGTGCTGTTCTTATTTAGCCTCAGCTGTACTGCAGGATCACAAATAAACATAACGCATCACACACACACAAAGTGTATAAATATCACATTCAACGTGACAGATACTTTTCTAAATACAGAATGGATGAGGAAAGAGAGACTTAATTGTTTTTGACGACGTATCAATGTGGCATAGGAGTATCTTTGCTGTAACCTTGGAAATCTTGAACAATTCTAATATACCTTCAAGCAAACAGGACAATCAAAAATTATCTTTCTGAGAAATACTGAATCCATTTAGCTTTTAAAAATGTAAAAGATTCAAGGACATACCTTGGCACTGCGTATAGCGAAATGAATCAAACCTGACTAACTGCTAAGTATAAAGTACAAAAGCTACAGTCTTATTTGGCTGTCAGGGCAGGCTTCCTCAGTTTATATGTTCGAACCTTTGGTATTCAGTTAAAAAGTAACTGATAGAAGGAAATATTTTATTTCATATGTCATATAAAGTAAGGAAAGTAAAATATCTATAAATATAGTTTATCCTATACATTGACATAGGAGTCAGTGGTGAGTAGGAATAGCAAACTAACAATAAATCATTGAATTTGCAATGCCCCATGTTTCTGTCCTATTTGTTGTAGTAAATAAAACAAGTGAATTCCAGGTTCTATTTTACTCCTTGCAACAAATAGTCCTAAAGTGTAAAATAAAATCATTGTTTGTCTAGAAAAAAGAGGATATTTTTCCTGTTTGAACATGCTAACGCTGTGTGAGGTACTGTGAATAGGGAACGCCAGATGAAGGCTAGATTTATGTCATGTAAATAGGTGAAGCACAACATTTTCAATAGTTTATTCCCTCATTGCTCTTTCCTTTCTAAGATTTGTGCCTTTTGAGGCAGAGGTAGCAAACATTTTCTGGGTAGATTGCCTTGCTGAGCTGCAGATTTGGGGAACTGAACCATGAGCATTTTGGAGTGAGAAAAGGACAATTCTTTATGTTTTCATTCTGATATTAGGAACAGCTAAGGAGGAGCGTAGGGAGCTCTTGGACACCTTAGCTCTTAGATACATTTACAGGGACATTTGCTCATAATTTCATTACTAAAGAGCAGAAATCTGGTTAATGAAACAGAGATCTTACATTAGATAACAATATGCTTGTAAAATACATGCAAAAGTCTGGCTTTTTAACTTTGTGTCTTTTGTTGTGAATCAGCTTAAACTGCTATCAGAGCAATCAGATTGCTTCAGGTTTCGTCTATCATGACCGTTATAAACAGAGGGGTAACTCTGCTGATGATTAAGGCTGCATTACGTTTTCCACTATTATTTATACGTCTATTAGAGTAGTTTATAGATTAATAGAATAATCAATGTTCCCTTCTTGTTACATTTATGCCTCTCTTAAACGGAATTAATATGCAGGTTTGTTTTCTTAACATGGGAGAAAAATGCATGTGACATTTAACCAGGATACCCTGAGGAAGTGGAAAATAAAGCACGTGAATGTTCCACCACATCAAAAGTATGGTAATATGTAGCAGTCGATTACCTTGAAATATATCACTGTTTCTTAAAGCTGGCAGCCAATGATCAGAAGACTTATCTTCTGTAACAATACTAAGTGAAAGAGAGAAATATGAGCTACACCACCAATATTTTTGAAATGCTTTAACATTATTACTGGTTCACTTCAGTCTTTGCTCTAAAGGAGGTTTGCTGCTTTGTACACCATCCCAAATTGCTGATGGACAAATTTTTGGAATGAATGGTATTTTTGAAAATACATTTACTTCCTTGATATTAATTGCTAGTCCTTAAATAGCAGAAGTATACTCAGTTGAAGAAAACAAAGCAACTACCTGCCACTTAGTTAGTGACACATTTCAGTAGCTCCTGGTGGGCTCTGTTTTGCCACTGTTCCTTGTTTATGCCAGCCCAGTTCTACAATATTTGAATGCCTCACAAAATGCAGTGCAACTTTAACCCCTGAAATTGTGTTTTATTATATCTGTGTTGTAGATAGAGAAGTGAACCACAGAGTTTGTGTCGCATTACAAGTGGAAGGGCAGATTCAAAAGGAGGCAAACATGCTTTTGATCCCCCTCCCGGTGCTCACTCCTCTGTGGCTCAGCCTGCAGGTCCAGGCTACATCTCAAATCATGGTCTTTGTCCAACGGAAGTTCCCTCTAGTTCCTATTGAGCACAGTTTGTATAGCAGGTCTGCACAGTTAATGTTAGACCTTGGTGGCATGAAGTTAGTGGAGCTATTTCAGAATATTCAGATTTTAGCTGAGCACAGAACACAAAAAGGTAAAATTGTTCCCAAGAATGATATAGATTTTATATTCCCTCTGTACCTTTTATTTCAGCGTTATGTCATCATGACATGTTTTGAGGCATTTTGTTAATGTCAGAGTTTTCAGTAAATGACATTTAAATCTAGCATCTCTTGGTGGTTATGAGCAAAAAATGATGGAGCTATTTGAATAAAGTGATGTGTTATGAGTGGATGTCAGCTGGAACTGTGCTCACAAAGACTCAAAGTTTAGGGGCTTTCTGTTCATATCTGATTGTTCCAGCTCTTCCAGTGTAAACATTTTAATTCATCGACAATCTTGCTCAAAAACTCATTCAGAGATTCAAAAAATCTGCTTCTTAGTAGCTTTGTGATACATTGTGGTAAATTGAATAAGAGCTCATAGCATGACATATTTTAAATATTCAGAAAGATCAACCCCAGAAAGCAGTAAAGAAGCTAGAAAGAACTAGAAATCAGAGTGCATGCAGCTGACAAAGCATCAATTACCTGAATTGTCCAAAAATGTTATTAAAGCTTACTGAGGTATTAACTCCATAAAACAAGGGAGGGAAAATGGACACCAGGTAGGAAATAATGTACTCAGAGATTCTCTCACTAAATCGTTTTCACTGTTGGCTAAAATAAGTCAAATAATCTCATTTTTACCCATGGATACCAGCTAAATACATGAGCAGACACTGTACCTCAGATGACGTGGTACAGTAATTTGTTAATTGTCATCGGCTTGTAAATCAGAGCCCTGAGGTGCAAAGACTGAAAATACTTAAATGAAAAAATATCTGTTACGCAATGTGCAGTAAGTGCATTGCATCCTCCATTGCAGTTGCTGGAAGGTCAAAACCCAAAAAGTTTAGGTGCACAAAAGAACAGAAGAAAAGGTAATTCAAATACTCCTCTGGCTGAAAATGCTATGTTGCCTTTCAGGTTGCACAAATTCATATTGTCTATTTTCTGTACAGGGGGTGAATTAAAAATGAAACTTGAGCAGCACTAATCAGCTTTTTGGGGGAGCAGCGTGACCTGCAGATTGGTCATCTTTGCTTCAGGCAAACTGACTTGGCTAACATACTTCCCTGGAAAAACTCCCGGCTTTCAGCTACCAAGATCTTTATGAGGTTCCTAAGGGAACCCTAACTTCTGCAACTGCTGTGTTTTTATTAATAATAATAGCAACAATAACAATTATTGTTTTGTTATTGCTGTAGAAAGAGACTGTACAAATGCATGCAATATATGGCCTCTTCCTGGAGAAAGTTACAGTCCAAGCAAAGTGGCTTAAAAGTGGAAAATGGAGGATACGGTTCCACACAAAATATATGTAGACTTTCTACCAATCATTTAAAAAAAAAAACCAAAACACCCACCCTTTTTTCCGATTTAATTTGCATTGGTCTTGATGCAGGACAGAGCATGGTGAGCAGGAGACCAAAGGCCCTTGCTAGAGAAAATATTTCAAGTACGCTGGATTTCCCTGTGTATATCTGTATATCACTGTGAATATCATGCAGAAGAAGCCTTTGCTCTGACTCATTCTAACGTTCCCTCCGTACAGTCGATGCAATGGTCTGTACACTGGTCTTAAAGACTTAGGTTTGTACCATTTGCATCCGCAGCCTTTGCTGTACTGCCCAGTTTGGCACTCCTGTGTATTGACTTTGCATGTGCAAATGAAAACGCTCCTCTGACAGAAAAAAATGGATTTTCCACAAACATCAGTGAGAGTTCAGCATTTACATAAAGTGAGGGTATGAACCACTATGCAGAACTGAAAGAACAGTTCTGCTCATAGGCATTTAAAAATGCATGAAACACTGTAGATCTGAGATGAATTTGCTAGAATATATGTGACCTGTATATCCACTTAATTTTCTTTACTTATTTAAGTGCCAGGACATTTCTGACCAATTCTACCTTGCTACAGGTGATGTTTTAATTCCCAGACTGAGGGCACTTCAAAAGTCCTTTCCCAGGAACTATATTTTTCATGACAATAAGCTGTCAACCTACTGTTAGCATGAAATGAAATGGATGAAATAAAATGAGAAGGAAGACCTGCTGATTTTATATGCATTGTTAACTGCTATTTGGACAATATCTCCGTTCTTTGCATTGTACAGTCTAACATTACAACCAATTTTTGCATACTAAAGAGATCCTGCATTGTGAGATGAGTGAATGAAAGTTTAGAGTGGTGTAAGACATCTCAGAAAGGAATAATAAGATAGAAAAGGAAGGCGAAGGGAACAGAAAAATGAAAGATATTTTGACCAAAAACAAATGATCACCACTTCTTATTCTAAAAGGAGATTGCAGAGGATTGATGTAGTAAAGAGAGTTATTTTGCAGAGTAGAGCTACTGTCAGGCTTTTGGGGTTAAATCTGGAATTGTCACATGCACTTTAATATGACTGTCAGCTAACACAGGTGGGTTCAAAGCTCGGTGAAACAGGCAAAGCAGTCCCATCTGTATTTTAGTATCACTCTTTTGGGTGCATGTGAATATTTCCTCATGTTCATGAAAACTCCTTGGGCTGACAGTGTTGAGGAGATGTCTGTGCATAGCCCAGGGTCAGAAGGAAACGGAGGAATTGAAAGTGCACCTTTACTCACCATATACTAGATTTGATTGCTTTTTGATAAGTATGTCACAGCCTAGACACCACAGAGAGCCATTCAAGTTAAAGATGTAACTAACCATGAATTAAATTAAGGTTGAACATTAATATAAAGTGGTAACCACGCAAGAAGCCCCCTTTTGCATATCTTTCTTCCTAAAAAGCATCTCTGTGAACGGAACCATCTGCTTTTGGATTGAGGGTCATCAATTTGTGAAAAAGATTATATGACATGGTGAATAGCATGGGCTTTATCTCAAGGTTTTGGGAAGCCTTTTTCGTGCATCCATTCTGTTCTAATCTTTGGAAAGTAGCTTATTCTAGTTGGAAGTTAGATGATATATTTTGCATTATCATATTATTCCTTTAGTACTATCAGCTCCAATGTCAGAAAAATCTTACGTAACGCTTAGAAACTTTCTCTCGTACAAACCAATTATTTGTAGCTGTCTACAAGAGCTGAAATAAAGGTATGGAAACATTGCATACTGAGTCCTGTGAGAGCATTTTATAATCTCCTTGGCAAATGAAGCACTCATTTGGCTTTTACAAATAATAGAAATTCCAAAAAACTGAAGAGAAAAACCTTCCCTCCACCTTCTGGGATAGTTACTTAGAGTAAATTAAAATCAGGGCTGTAAGAAGATCATGCTGGTAATTTAATTCTGTGGAGATTATCTCTTTTATGTATAATAAAACAACCTATGAAAATTTGAAACTGTAATCCTTAGGCAGCTCTTTCATCTGTTCATTCAAATGGGAGCTCTTTTTCTGTGAGTGTGAGTGAATCTCTGCTGAATGCAGTGACTGAAACTCTTGCATATTTTAGAAGAGATCCCACTAGAAGCTCCAAAAGAGGGCAACAAACTCACCAGTGCAGATCTGATACTTGGCACTGCTGCTGGGGAATGCAGTGGAAAAGGGAAGGAAACAGCAAAAGCTCCTGAGGACTTCTGGGGGGAGGATGACCACAGTTCCTCCTGAAATGGATTAGACAAGAGTGGTGATGACTGCTTGTAATTCCCAGTCATCTCCAAATGCAGTCTGTACCAGATTTTCTTCTCATCTAGAAGGCAATACAACGTTTGACCAGAGCAAAGAAATTTAATTAGATTGAGTTTTCATGGAAGTGCAGTGCAAAACTGTCTTGGCAGATTTTCTTCCGATTTTGTAGAAAACATATTTAGTCACAATTTTCAGAAAAAATTAATATTCTAAGCCAGAGATACAGGGGAATTGAAAGGTTGTGGTTTAAAAGGTGGGTTTAACTTCTCTATTACTGTTTTTGCCATTAACCTGCCGTCGCAAGTTGTATCGAAAAATTGCTTTGGGAAGATGTTCTAGTTTTCTTTTATTGTAACAGGAAACATCAAGATTTTATCTTTTGGCTGCATTCTTAGGTAGAAAATATAGCAATTAAAAGAATTAATTTTGTTATACACAAAGCAACTTCAACATTAAAGCTGCAATTTTGGCTTAGCCAGTACTTAAATATCTTAACATTATTGGGTATGTCCTTGAGCTCTGAAAATGGAGTTCTGGGATGAGAACAAGTGCAGCTCCTCTAAAGAATGTGGAAAGGCAGTCTGCAGAAAGGCACGTCTATAGGTTGACCTGTCTGTTGCGAAAGTAGGGAAGAAAGCCAATCATTCCCAATTCTGCAGACATTCTGACAGCTGAAGTAAGCATTAACAATTTGCAACACATGGCATGGGGGATGAAAGTCTCTGAGCTCTACAACTGAGAGTTCCCTGGCTGAAATGAAGTAGCAGTTGAAGGTAGCTCAGAAAAACCTATTTTATCACATCCCATGTAGGGACAAAATGGATAACATCACGAAAAACTGGGGAAAAAGTAATGTCACAACTCAAAAATAGTAACATGTTCTGGCTTCAAGTCTGCATACTGCTGAGGTTTTTTTGGCCTTTATATGGGGATTTTCCTGACAAAAAAGTATCAAGTTTTTGTATATAGGTTTCTGCCAGTATGTAATAGTCTCATCACTTTGAATGGACTTTGTACGTAAAAACAATTTTGTTGGCAATATATTGATGCAGAACTAATAATTTTGGATTTTGATTGGCCCAAGAGCTGGAAGAATCTCACGGCGTTATGCTGTCAGACGCAGGTTTTGCTGGACTTGCCTGCAGAGCCCCACATAGCCTCAGCCAGGCTGGTTGGAAAAGGGTTGGGAGTACAAGCAAGAAAATTTGCATGGCCAAACCTTTGGGCAGTGAGAACTGTTGTTGCTTTAAAGTGCTTAAATTGGACTCTACTGATTTACACCAGAATGTCTTTGCAAAGTTAAAGAGATGTTTTTCTTGCTTAGGCCTTCAGAGGGGTGAAGGTTATTTGTATGAGTAATTCTGAACTAGAGTAAGTTGAGATGGAGAAGAAACAGATAAATGTTTTCAACAGTTGCTAATATAATTTACGTACATTGAAAATGTGATCAGGTATATTTGGAAAAGCATCAGGTTTCTCTAAGATGAAAAACAGAGTCAAAACCACAGGAAAGAATGCTATTATTTAGAAAAATTGAACGGCTGAGAGAAGAAAATACATATTTGAATTTTTATTATTTTTCAGTATTTCTGTGTAATTGGTATAACAGCAAAGCAAATTAAGCAGGTTAAAAGTGAAATTGTATGATAAATATGAAAACAACTTTGCCTTTACTTTTGGAGACAGAAGCTAATACTATCTTCGCCAGCATGAATCTGTGAAAACTGTTTTCTTCACTATTGACACTGCTTGCTTTTGATTTTATTTCAAGAAATAAAATAATTCTTAGATAGATACTCTCTGTTGACATAATTATTGCTAAGTGTTGAACATAATGGAGACCTAGACAATAATATTGTCATTATTATTTTTTGTAGTTGTGAATAATGATAATAATAATAGAAATAAATTGTGCTGTGGAAAGAAATTATCAAGGATGATACCTGATAATAAAAAGGAAAGACTGGGTCGTATGTGGAGCAACTTCATTGGTTTTGATGTGTAGGTTGGGTTTACTAGATATATTAATGTCTTGTCTTCACTGTCTCTACACTAACATTCCCGTTTCACAGACATTTAGGTTATGGTGTTCCAATTTAAAAAAAAAAAAAAAAAAAAAAAAGAATTAAACCTTGGACTCTGGCACCAATGAAAAGTGCTGCTCTTTGTGGGGAAATTTTGTACTAATGGCTTTTTTCATGGGAATTCATGACCATCTGTGCTTCTCCGCTGAGAGCAGTTTTATATCTTCTGCTGCTGCTGTTGTCATCACATTTGCGTCACTCCAGTGTCTACCAGACTCCTCCTCTCTTGGTATTGTCTTTCTGTGGGAATTCGTGGTTGGGAAATGCAGGTCCTGGGCAGACCTCTACAGGGGGGATGATTAATCAGGGGTTGGGCATCTCCCTGTACCGTTCCCCTTTAGTGACATGGAAGTAATGCGTGTATAAGAGCACTGCTGTGATCCTGCTCAGCCAGTGGAGATAAATTGTAATAATTGAGTCCTGAGGCAGGAGCTGGCGCTAGGTGTGACGGCAGAGACAAAGAGAACAGGAAATCGCCATACGGCGTCATATGCTGCTTCTCAACCTTAATTTTGATTGGGGCTGTCAGCGTGGCATTATGGTTCTTGACTGTGCTGTTTTATTGAGCTCAGTGTGTGGGAGAGATTTTTTGAAACTGAAACAATGCTGGAAAATGATTGGCATAAGGTTAGGTTTAGACACATTGCAGTTCCTGATATTGTTGCATAATAAACAGCAATATTAACTTATTGATGAGGGATTTTTGAATTAGTTAAAATTTGCATTTTTCATCCATGTCTTGTTCTAACTCTTATGTGTGTGAGAAGTGCTAGGAGATACAGTTGAGAGGACGTATTCCCTTAACTCTGTGTAGTTTCTTAAGTTCTGTAACAGGTACTCTGGTTTTCTTTCATCTCTTTACTCTCCTTTAATGCCACAGTTGTGTTCTTTTACAGTATTAAGGATGGTATACTTGTACTAGTTTTAAATGCATTAGGAGAAAATGTTAAAATAGCGCTGCAGGAGAAAGAAAATACATTGAAGTTAACAAAAGATACACCATTATCATCACCAGTGAGAACTGGGATTGCAGTGGTTTCTCATGTTCTTTTACTAAAAACATTGGTTTGTGGGGGCATAAAAATGAAACTATTGTCTGCAGCCATATATATTGCTCAGGATTGAGAAAGATTAATTCCCTGTCTGTATGCTGGTACCACAGGTGAACTCTTCTTGCTTTAATTTAAACAAAGCTCTTCAGAGTCATTCTGTGTATTTTTCTTCAAAGTTTATGTTATTTATTGTGTATTCTTTGGTCTTTAATAGGGCTAGTATTGGCTTAGAGTTACAAAGTGAAACTGTAGTGATTTTGGACACGTGGCTTACAAATTGGTAGTTTATGTGGCTATGCTAATGATTTTAATATATATGTATTTTAGCTGAACTTTTTTTTTATTGCACATTCTTCTAAACTTGAATGTTATCTTAGTTTTTTCTCCTGCATGAATTTATAAAACAAGCAGAAATGTGAAGTGCTAGGCAACAGAGAAGTAAACTTGTGCATATATATATAAACTTTCACGTAACAATCATTTTAATAACACTACACCAAAATAGTCATAGGTGCATGGTGACTCATTTTTGTGTATTCACATAAGAACCTGCTCTGAGCAGCCTTAGATTGAGATTTGTGAAATTATTTGAATCCATCTACTTACATGGCACATTTGAAAAGGTGAGATTTGCATTTGAAAAGGATGAATCAGAACTAAATATAGATTAGATAGAGATAGAGATTCTTTCCTCTCCCAAGGGTCTGGAGTCATTTACTGCAGCCATTAACAACTAACATGATTTCAGGTGAAGTGTTTCCTCAATAAACCTGAGTAACATTTTTACTTAAGAAAAGGGGGAAAAAGGAGCAAAAGTGGTGTGTCAGAGATCTTTTTGCTTTTTTGTTTGTCTTAATGCATACTTACATTCATTCTAGGTTGTTTATTACTATTATTTTCATTAATGAAGAAAAAATGAAGTTTGGGATGTGGTCCACCTAAATCTTGCCCAAATGGGAACTTTATTTCCTAAAACTTGTCTAAATCCCACCCAACAGCAGTTTGAATACTTCCTGGGCCTGTCTATTCTTATACCCAAGTATAAGAAATTCTTTAAGTATCTGCTCCATAGGCTGAAAATTTGATAAAGTAATTTTTACTTTGGCATGCTCAGAACTTTCTGCTTTGGCAGAATGGACAAATATTCTATTTAGACTTCTTTTTTAATTCTGGGCTTAAGGAGACAATGAACTCACCGTCAATACGGTGGAAAAATCTGAACAATACAGCCTCTTTTTTAATAGCCCACTGGATAAAGCACTCATCCGAGGAGTGAGGTGGCCAAGATCTGGGTTCTGCTCAGACTGATGATGCTTTAGTTGCATCCTAAGAGACTGCCTATACCAACAAATCTGATGTTGACTGCAAATGGTGATGAAGTTCATAACATGTGTATGAAATAGGGACCAAACCAGAAATCCCTCTTCCGAGGCTGGTCCTAATGACCAGATATGTCCCCTTCCACCTGGTGCTAGAGAGTATTTTTCTTCAGGTGGTTTCTTACAGGAAGATATTAGCAGGATAACCGTATCTGGAACTCTTGTCAATATTTATTTGAGGGTTTTGTGGCGTTCTACTGAGCGTGGTGTAAAAGCAGAAATTCTCTTCAATTATGTGATATTTAGTTATTAGATAATTACAGATAATTGCATGTGCAAGTTCTATGAACTGAAGTGTTACCGTAACATCTAAAATCTACAAATTGGGTAACGATTATGTTTGGAGTTGTATCATTATTTCAAATATAATTACCATGAGACTGGCAGTGCATGTAATTAATGAGTAATCACTGGAATTTGCCTTCATAGTTGCACTTCCCCCTTGTTGTAAAGTTCTTTGTCACAACATTTAAGTCTAAAGATAACATAAATTGACCTCCACATGTATTATACGAAAACTCAAAATATTTATTTCCACTGCAGTACTAGCTCCTTAGTGATCTAAAGGCATAGTTTCATGGAGGAAACAGAGAATGGACAGTATGCTGTGAATGGGGGAGTAGTGAAGCAACCTTTCAATAGATACCAGCTAGTGAAATAACTCTTTTCCATAGCTGTCCAAAGTAACCCTTTTTTTTTTTTTTATCTATTAAAGCTAGTTTGCAACTAGATAAAATTCTGCTAGGAGTAAAGTCTTCAAAATCTCCTCTCATCATCTAAGATCTTCCTTCCATTGTAAGGAAAGTTTGATTAACCAAATTTCATATGGGAGAGAAGAATCTGTAGTTCACTCTTGGGTTCCAATTGAACAAAGCTTCTTTTTAGTTTTATTAATATTGTTTATATAGGACACATTTTTGCCAAACTTTCAAGTTATTAAATAGTCATTTTGCTTCCTTTTTTGCCTTTTTTTTTTTTTTTTTATTAATTATCAGGTTTTACTTGGCGAGATGATTATACACAGCATGTTATTGGTCAGGAACTCTCAACCATTCACAAAATCCACAACAGACGCCCTGATGTATTTACACCTGAAGGAACTGACACAGGAAGGTAAGTCTTCAATGGCGTTTTTGCCTGGTAGGTTTTTGGGAGGATTTGTAAATGATGAGAAATAGATTGTCACTAAAGCTGAATTAAACACATCACCAAAAGCACTATCTGTATGATACAGGGAAACTAGTACGACAGCCCTGAAAACACCAGTAGGAAAACAGCAGACAGAATGAATGGAAACTCTCAACTCTGTTCTTCTGATTACCATCAAGTTAAGAAAATATGCCTTCTATTGTTAACTTAGGTGTCAGAATTCAAAGCATCAGGTATTTTATCTAGTTCGTGCAGTGTCTAGTGTCAGTTCAGCCAGCTCTATTTACCACTGGCTTAAAAAGGTAAACTTACACGGTAGCTCATCCACAGGAGATATGTTATTCTGGAATAAGCCAACAAAAAGAAACAAAAAGAAGTATTGAATGACATTCTGAGCAACTAATTACATTTTCAAAATCATATTCTTCCAAAACGTAGCTGTACTTGATTTGAAGTCCATAGATTCAAAAATTGTCAAGATTGTAAAATTTGTCCAGGAAGGAGAGATTCATGCAAGTTCCCTAGACAGAAAATGCTGGGACATTTCTATCTATTCTTTGCATTATAGAAGCCATTTTCCTCATGGCTTGGAAGATATTGAGAGGTCTCTTAGCGGTTATTGGTGGCAAGGACTCAACATCTATAGTTCTGTAGAATGATATGGATGTGGGACCTGCAATTGTATCATCCTCATATAGAGATACTCATATAAATA
The DNA here is from genome assembly GCF_949628215.1 of Phalacrocorax aristotelis. Taxonomy (NCBI): domain Eukaryota; kingdom Metazoa; phylum Chordata; class Aves; order Suliformes; family Phalacrocoracidae; genus Phalacrocorax; species Phalacrocorax aristotelis. The sequence goes on along the minus strand of NC_134277.1, from coordinate 10,975,330 downwards.
TACTCTTTTACCTGGTCTATTCTGTCGCACAGGCTTTTAAGTGCAACCCAACCACACAAGCCCCAGAAAAAAATTTTAAAATGCGTAAAATTTTAGGAACATTAAAAATGGTTAATTTTGCTTTCTCCCACATGATTTTAAGAAATGCAATCTCAAAATTAGTGAAAATGAAAGAAAGTGCTTTTTATTTAGGAAACTTTCTTCATAGTGGGACAAAGCTTGAGCTTCTAGCCTTGATGGACTTTAGATCTTCATATACTGCAATATGCGGGTTTTATATACTGCAGAACCATTTCTTTTCTAGGTTACTCTTTTATGGAGATGAAAATGCTGTGTAATTGATCCTGCCCAGTGGATTCAACTGTGTTTGCCTCAGTTGGTTTTGATTTAATTCATAGAATTTGGCCCTATATTTCACAGATTTCCTGATTCAAAAGCATTCCTTAACATCACAGTGCCATACATTTCAGGAGTGCAGTAAGGTAGAAAGTTAACTTCTAAAGAAGATACTGATCTATAGATTATTGTAAAGGTGATAACGACATGTGGTTCAATCCATAAACATGTTGTCAGTGCTTAGATACATAAAATGCTATTACTGTATCGATTACTCTCTCTGTATGGTATAAGAAATTATTTTTAATATCTTCTGGAGGATTTTTTTTTAGAATCAGTTTATCTAAAATTTTATTCATGAGAGTGAGTTAAAATAGACCAGATTTCCATGAGATCAAGATTCTGCAGTACTCCAGATTCATCGTTATAAAAGATAAAATGTATAAGAAGATATAAGAAATAAATTAGTTTTTAGACTGAGAACAGATGATCATTTTTAGGAGTTCCTGTTGTGATCAGGTCTGAGCTGTTTTCATTTTTAACTAGAAATATACGTTAAAAAATAAACCACTTTAGGAACGTCAGAATTTCAAATGTGTTCCACTTACAGCAGTTCCTATTGTGGATAGATTTTCTGAAGTTAGCAAGCTGTGCTTCTGAAAGCATTACCTTATGTGCCAACAGTTTAAAGCATTAATTGATTTTTCTGGTTGTCCATTTGCAATATGTTCTGTAGGACAGAGAACAGTAGGAACTTTTTCTCTGGTGTCTTGTAGATTCCGATCAAGTTTGCTCTATGCTCAGTGTGCTCAATGCACTTGCACCAGGGGAAGTTTAGGTTGGATATTAGGAAAAACTTCTTCACCGAAAGGGTTGTCAAGCATTGGAACAGGCTGCCCAGGGAGGTGGTTGGGTCTCCATCCCTGAAGGTATTTAAAAGAAGGGTAGCCGTGGTGCTTGAGGATATGGTTTAGTGGTGGACTGGGCAGTGATAGGTTAGCGGTTGGACTCGATGATCTTAAGGGTCTTTTCCAACCTTAATGATTCTATGATTCTATGATTCTAAAGTCTTATCAGATAATAATTAAATAATTTTAAAAGCAAATTATCGTAGGTATCTAATTATCAAAGAAACATTATGGCAGGAAGACCTTTTATTAAGGGTAAAGTGTGTAATAAGACAATATGAAGTCATACTAATGAGCCATTAATCCCCACAGAGCTAGCGAGAGCAAGAAAATAGACTCAGACACTTGAAAGGTAAATTGACTTAGGCTAAATTAGTGCATATGAAATCTGATGGAACAGAAGACATGGATTTCATCTTAAAAAGAATGCTGAAACTGGGAGCTTGATTTCAAGATGAAAGTTCTTTCTTTGGTGGCTAACTGGAGTGTACGTGATATTTCCTGGGCCCTTATTAAATTTCAAAAAAACCCCACTTTTGAAAGAGGATCCAAGATAAAGGAAAAAAGTCCATTCTGCACACAGGGAATAAATGTCAGTTGTGTTCATTGGTGCAATTAGGCAAAACCACAAACGTTTCCAGCAAACTTCAATGTATGAAATGGGGTATAGCATTATTTCTATAATAGAACCATCATTAAGTCAGTAATAAGATTCTTACAGCATTTAAAAGGGAGAATATTCTAAGAAGTGTAGTATCTATTAATTGAGAACATTCTAGAAATAGCTGAGGCGCAGTGATTTAGATATTCCACAAAAAAAGCTTCTAAAGCACTGGGTTTTGTAGTACATATGTAATTATTTCTGTGGATAAATACTTATATATGTTACTGTCTTTATACCCTAAAGTTCACTGTATGCAAAGTCCTTTTTCAGAACAAATTAAAACTGAAAATACTTCCAAATAAGTGCACAACAAGAACTCAGCTGACAGTAATTTCTCCTACTCACCAGGTGCTTTTTCTTGTCTTTCATCCATTTTCCAATATCACTTTGTCAAATTTAAAAGAAATATTTTTAATTCAGTCACAATAATAGCTCATTTAATGCATTTTACTTTCTGTGTTAACAGGGTGGACAACAGTGATATACTTGCGAACTAAAAGCATTTTAAAAATTCAGTTGAATTCATAGGATTTTATTAAAGTTGTCATCAAATGAAACAATGCTTTGTTAGACTGTTACATTTTTATTGTTTAAAAGTTTATAACATAAAATATTACATCTAATGTGGAATTTAAACACAATTTGAGTGCAACTGCTGTCTCCATATGAAAAATGAGAAATCTTAAACCCCAGATTTTGCTTCTACCACCAGTGTGAGTGAATATATACTGTAAATAATGGCTTGAAAACCTAACCTAAATACTGTCGTCTGTCTGTGCATTCAGTTCCCATTAGCACCAGTGGAAATCCTTGGGGCAGAATTTGGTCTGGTATTTGTATTTTCCCGTTCTTCTCAAAGCTAGCGAAGAAAGGAGAAGATAGGTGTTGGAATTACTTGATGAATGAAAGATGAGTGTTTGAAATTGGGATACTTTCTATGACGAGAGCCTCTTTGGTTTAGTTCATCTGTACTGAAGCAGAAAGCGTGCTGCCCAGCTCTTCCTAAAACTGTGGAACAGTTTTAGTCTGGCTTTAGATTGAAAAGGAGGTGGATAATGTTACCTGCAAGTCGACCCTCCATTGTAAGGCAGAATTTAGAGCTCTGGAATAAGAGAAAAAGACAAAGAGCATGAGGAGGAAGCAAGACTTTATGGTGAAGTATATCACGATCGCTATAGCGCTCTGTGCAGTAAACCTTCCTTTTCCTAGAGTTTGTGTGCCTGATGGGTAGCTGGTTGTTTTACACTGCGGAGAGATGGAGGGGTGTTCTGGTACTTCAAACTGAGCAACCCTGTGAGCGCTATTGCTTGCAATCCACCACAGTAAATTAGATTATTAATTACATTTATTGGTATTAAATTAGTCAGGACACCCATTTGATACAACTGTGAGCGTGGAAGGAAGTCTGTTACTTTGTGCATAAAGTAATGTAATTAAACCCAAGATCTGGAAAATGACATAATGGTGCTTTCTCAAGCTGAGTCCCTACCTAAGCACCATGATGTGGGCTGTTAGAATAAAATTTTGCTTATAGTGACATGGAGATGTTGAAAGTCAAATGGTGCCTCGTCTCCCTGAGCTGGAAAGCTCTTCCGCCTGGAATTGTTCTTCACTGAAGAAGTGTGTGGGCATGTGGGTAGGAAATGGTGACATCAAAAAGGTGATTTCTCTCAAAACAATGTCTCATTAACAGGGAAGAAAGCAGACTGGGAACCCTCTCTTTGCTTTCTTGCACAAGGAATGAAATAGTTACTGGTGTTGACATTTAAATTATCATCATCATTGACATGTTGTTGAGATAGATGAGGAGAGCCGGTAATAATTCAGATTCATTGCACGCAGCACTCTGAATCCCATATAAACACCTCTACACTGCTGGATTTTAATCACATTTTCAGCTTTTCTTTGCAAACGTTACCAAGATCTGTCTAAGCCAGTAAGAAAACACCACTACTCTGTGAATCCCAGGCACATGAGAAGATCAGAAGAGATACTTGTTCTGTCTCATTATTCTGTTTTTATGCCTTTTGCTGGGGCTGACTTGCTCAGTTATTTCTGCACATCCAGTAGTCTCACTGTATTCTGTAAATTGGTGCAGGGCCCAACTGATGTTGAATCTCATCATCATCCAGCAATATTTTAAAATCTTAGAACCATCTCCTATTTTTGGGGGTGCAATCTAATCATGCATATTTTCTTTTTACAAGCATTTTCTTTTCTTCCAAACATGGCTTTGCCTTGATGTAGGCATTTTATTTGATTTACTGTTGGATCATTAACTTTGATTCATGCAATAAATTGTTAATAGTGCAAGATTTTTGACTGCTTTTGCTGAAACTAAATTTTCTATACTTTTGTGGTTGCTAAGCTTTTGAGTCACTTTTTTGTTACATATGGAACTAACTTCAGTGGTTTGCAGGGCCTTTTTAGTTGGACACTTTGTACGTTGTACAGGCTGGTAACTTTCTTTTCCTTGCTTTTGTTGTGCAGGACTTTGGGACAGAATGCAGATAATGAAAGAAATTATGATCTGGAAAATAACGTGAACTTGGCCAAGTCTCTTCAGCAATATCTTAAATACCTGGGTATTCTCTCCCAGTCTGCAGCTACAAATTTGTATCCAAGGCAGACGAATGACAAAGCTGCTGTCAAGGTAGTATTTTTAATATGGTTCCTACATTCTGTGATTTTGGCTTGCTTCTCTGAATTCTCCTCATATTTCCGTTTTCCCTTCTGTCTCAAGACCAGACATTGTTTCTTACTGCCTCCTCCAATTGACTATCATAACTGCACTCAATTCTCTCCAAATGAAGTGAGTCAGCTTCAGCATTGTAAACAATAGAGATCTTCTAATCTGGAGCATTTTACCTGAATTAGGGATGGATTGTGTGTGAGGAAGGAGGAAGGCTGGGATAAAGGTGGTAATGTCTTCACTGGATGATATGAAACCCTTCCTACAGCATCTGAATGTGTCCTCTCCAAAAAGCTGGCTTGAACTACCCTTTGAATTCTTGCTGGTGTTTACAGTGCTTAGGGTAAAATTAATGTAATCGTTGAGCAGGTTTTGATAATGGAACAGATGAATTGTGCCTCAACATTTCCTACTTCTTATTGATCATAAAGGAAGCCTATTGTGACCAATTAAGGTTCATACGCATACATTATAAATATACAGATAGCTAGGAAGACAAATCACAGCCATTAAATCTTGAGTATTGGTTGTGTTTAAAGAGCACACAAATGCCTATATGAGAACTAAAACATTTTTTTCTTTGCTAGAGAAAATCTGTCTTACTCTGAGATGGAGCTTGATAAATTTATCAAAATGATTGGATGAAGGGGTTGCATATGACAGGCCCTTATAGCCCTATATCTTTTGCTCAAAAAATGCATTTATCCAAAGCACTCTATTGTTTTAAAGAAATTGGCTGCCGTTATAGTGATCCTTTCAATAAATTGGTATGTGCTGTTTGCATGAATACGGTGTAAATGCAACAACATTAGCTAAAAAATATACTGAAATTTTAGGAAAAAATCAGGTAAAGAAAAATAGTGTCAAAGCCAGACTGCTAGTTTTTCCCGGGAACTAACTCAGAGACACAGAATTACTGCAGTGTATCCACAACAGCAGCTCCCAACAACAGTATCAGTTGTATCACCTATGTAGTCATGGTATAACCAAAATGTTATTTATTGTCAGAAGCCACAAATTTCCAGTTTCACTGATTGACATATATAATTTACGGTTTGTGGTGTATGTCATTAGGCGTTCATCTGGGGTAAGAGAAACCTGCAGGCAGCAGCAAGGCAGCTTTGGGGATGGCTGGGTGACCACCTTCGTGGTACGTTTCCCCCACTCTCTACTCATGGGTGCCAGCTGCAGTGAGTATGCCCTGCTTTCAGAATCTGGCTTTCAGAGGCAAGAAAACTTGCTGAAGAAGTATTTCAGTGGGTCTGGTGCTGTCATGCAAGTTCATAAATAATCCATATGGCTAAGACCTTCTGTGGGGAAGCCTGCTGTGATAACACCACCCACCAACCTTATCGAGTGTTGCCATGGAGATGGGTACTCTGAAGCCTGGGGGAGTGGGATAAAGAGGAGAAAATCTGGAAATGAAGCACGTATAGGAGCAAACTGTACACCTCTATTTACTAAAGAACATTTTAAAACAACAGACATCAAGTTAGATGTATTACCTATAATTTAAAACTAAAGAAAAAGAAAAAGGAAGATTATCTTAAAAATTAGTAATCAGTCATGAATTTTAAATGATCCCGGAGACATTTCCCTATCCTCTGCAAATCAAATGCAACTGTTACTCTTTAAAAAAGAAGGAAGAGGGTCACTCTATTTCTACCTTGATTCATTGGGTCATTAATGGGATAACATTTAAACAAAAGAGAAAACAAGACTTTTGCGACTCCTGGAAGAAGAAAAAACATAAAATTTAACAATTTGAAAAGGGTAAGAAGGAAAGTAACTGCAAGAGCTACATTTGATATGGTCATACCACCTGAAATTAAAAATGGCTATCTTATGCACTTTAGTTGCATGCTTCAACAAAATCTTCGTACCTTATTTTTGTATTTCATATATTGATAAATTATGAACCTACATCAAATAATTGTAGCAAGTTCTTATCTTTTTAACTTTCTTGCACTTTTCCGATTAAAAATAAGAGTAAGACAGCGGTACTTTACCCTACTTAAACTTAGAATTGAAGCTTTTGGGCCTTTACCCTTCTTAAAAATAATTTTCTTTCAAGTATATATTTACCTCTGTCACTTCATTCTTGCTGTTGGGGAGTATGAGATGTAACACTGCTCTGGTTGCTTTGATACCTTACCTGCTATGAAGTATAGCTGAATCTTGCAGAAATTTAGTGCTTCTAGGCAGACTTCTTGAGTGGATTCTGATTTGTTCCAAAACTGTCATCAGAGGACTCTGGCCAAGAGATAAAACAAAGGAAGAAAAAAGGCAAAGAGGCTTTAAAATATTTGTTATACTCCAAAAGTGTTATTTAGTATCTTAACATAAATATTTTTAATCAAACAGTCTTACAAACTGATCATCTTCAGTTTTCCTGACATCTTCCGCATGTAGTATCAGAATAAAACTACAGATCTTCAACATTACCAAGTAAAGAGGACACATACAGTTATGCATAAAGTTGTAAAATAAGACATGGCAAAACCTAAAGCAGGTAACCCTTTTTCCTATCGCCTTTGTTCAAACAGCTGTCAGTTTGAGGCTTGATACAACGGTGACAGAATTAACACTATTAAACTTAAATCATGTGATGGACCAAAATTCCTCTAATGTCCACCATTTATTCCAAGAGCTTCTCCAAGTGATTTTCGAAGCACTTGAAGTTCATCACTAACTTAGATTTTTTTTCTCTCAGTATTTAGATAGTATCTACTGCAAGCTGAAATCCCGCCAGTTGATAGTTACTCTGCCTGTGGGTAAATAGCAGTAAATCAGAAGATTTGGTGGGTCTGTTTCCTGAGGATTACAGTTGTAAAGAACATTTCATCTTAGTTCAGCTGAAAAGAGATGTTCAGAAAACGGGCACTTGGTGGCATTTTTTACTTCAGCATTATCTAGTGGATTTTTGTGTTGGGTTCCCCCCCCCCAGTGAAGGTTTTACCATTCACAAAATGCTGCATTATCAGTCTCTGTGATTCCTTTCTACCAAACCTGGTCTTAGTATGGAAAATAACATATAGCTAGGCACGTACACATAATGAGAAAGTTTGGTTTATCTTATCTACTGAGCCAAGAAATGCAGATGCTTCAAATCACATGTGAATTCCCCTGCTCTTCTCCCCTCCATTTAGAACAAACCCCTCTCATAGAAAAAAAAAAAACAAACCAAAGCCCTGAAAAAAATGCTATACTGTCGACATTCCTACAGAAACTGAGAAGCAAAGTTTTCTTGGGTTCAAAGGGACAGCACATAGCTGATATTACTAAAGCTAGTCAGCTGTAAAAGGAGAGCTTGCTTGCTTTGCTGCTGATGGCATCCCTGCTGGTGAGCTCTGTGTGAGCGTTTGCATAGCAGGGCATGTGGGAAGCCTTGAGGAAATCTTTAAATAAAGGAGGTGGAAAAAGAAAAAAAAGCAGCTATGTCCACAGCGACCGTTACAACAAAGCAAAAAGAGAGGCAACAAAAATGATCAGTATGGAAACAAATACTCCTGTTGTCGCTTTTCACCAGCAGCTAGGTAAGGCAGTGAGGAGTGATCTTACATTATAGTTTTTCACAAAGTCCAGTTGCCTACAGTTGAATAGTTACAGGAGATTACAATTATACTGCTTTCATCTGACTGAGAGTAATTTTTTTAGACATCACAGAAAGAGAAAAGGATTGAAATGTGATCCAAATGTACTAAAAAGTCTCAAAATCAGGAAGAAAATAAAAATAACTCACCTGGAAGGGCTTGGTTTTTTGTTGAATTGGCTATCATTTTTTACATATTCTCTTGCCTTGTGGTAACAAGGCAAAAGAGCACTGCTTTGGTAACACAGAACTGCACTGAGCTCATTTCAGACGCGGTGGCTTTAGCAGGCAGCAATCGTGTCCACTGCGCCACATGGACGGACTCCCTCTCCCCCACTCTTCTGATCTCCCAGCTCCACTGTGGATGCCCCAACGGCTCCTCTGGGAAACTTTCTGGACAGGATGCAGGAATAAGAAGTTGCCTGCTGCACTTCTGCTAGTGCTGCATTTCTTGCTGCAGGGGTCTCTGTTTTATGGTTTAGGTTTTTAGAGGTAGATGATGTGTGTAACTGCTCTTCTTTCATCTTGACTTGCCTCTGAGGTCTTCAGATATGGGTCCTACCTGCTGCTAAGGTCTTCCTCGGGCTCATGTGCCACTCAGGCCCCAGTATGTAGTGTAGGGAGGAGGAGAGAAAATGAAATATCTCAGAGTGTTCAGGGAGTTTAATGCATTTTCTGCCCTTTTTTTTTCTCCTCTGGGTTTTACTTAGTTGCATTCATTTTTAAGGTAAACTTTATGTATAAATAGTGTGATTGCAGAAACCTCCAAGTGTCAGGTATCATTACAAGTTTTAAAGCAAAGTCTTTGGAAAAAACCAGAATCTCTACATCAAAGAAGTCACTAATACAGTGAAAGGTCTTTGCAGAATCATGAAGGGAAAAAGGGACAAAGTGACCGGTTAGCGGCAGAGGGGTATGGCTGGTTGTGAGATCAGCAGTGCAATGGTGCTGAAAGGGGAGAATGTGCAAATAAAAACTGTTGTGGCAGAGTCAGTTTGCTGGAATCTAGATGGATATGAAGGACAGGCAAGGCATTTGGTAAAGCTTTTATTTTAGTCCTCAGTAAAAGAGGGAGCCTTCCACTTACTTTCCCCTTTCACATTCAGGGAAGAATACTCATAGCTTTGCTGGGTTGAAAATCAATTGTCTGATGCTTTGTAATTGATCTTCTGAAAGAATAAGGATGTGTGATAATTATTAAAAAGGATTACTATTTATTTTAGAAAATCTGTGTGCACAAGTGCTCAAAGATGTACTCTGAACTTATCTACAAATAATAATTACTGTGATTAACTAGTAAGAAATTAGGCAGTCATTGCTTATTTTATCTGGAGCTTTAATTCAAAAAAGTGGGACCCTTATTTATCTAGCACCGATTAAAATACACTACTGAATGAAGATCATCAGAAATTGATTTGATGGCCGCCTGCTGAAAAGCCAAAAACCTTTCTGCAATATATACATTTAAATTCTGCTGTTATAAATGTAAAATTTAGTATTTCATATATGTGGGATTATGTGTAAGAAAAATGTCATTCACCCTGTGCATAAACATGTTCATAGAAATATCAGGAATAATTGATAAAGGAGTGTCTCCCTGAAGCTACAAAATTGCCCATCTGTCAGCATATCTATGCAACAACCAATAGAGTAATATCTGAACATCTCACAAGCACTGATGCATTCATTTACCTAATGCCATTACAAAGTAAGGAAGAACGAAGACTCCTATTTCACAGCCAGATTAGATAGCTTTTCTAAGGCCCTGCAAGAATTTTTTAGTAGAGTGTAAACTAAAAGCTAAGACTCAAATCCCAGATAAGTATTTAATCTTTTGGATCATTCTCCCCTCCATGGTTCATTTCAGAAAAATAGAAACATTAAAGTCCTCTTAAAAAACAAACAAAAACAAACAAACCCCAAAACCCAATAGAAAAACAGAGCCCCATAAGCACTGGAGCAGAATCCATTTGATCGAATACAGATGTTTGTATTGGCGCAAGTCAGCCTAAACTCATTTATGGTCAGCAGAGAGAAAAAAGGAATTTCCAAGCTGTGGTCCATCCATTCTAATTTAAATATATAAAATTAGATGTGGTAAATTCTAGCCTGCATGAATCTGGTCTAGATAGCAGTTTTTTTCGTGGAGGACTGGTACCCATACTTTTGAAGATGTAACAGAATCATGGCTACAATATCTAGTAAAACTGCAGCCAGGTTGTTTACAGCATAAATACACAGTTTGGCAATCTAATGTGATCTGTGATTTAACTTTTGAGCTTAATAATTTGGCAAGTCAAGATTCTAGTGCCGCTGCACTTCAAGTCTTAGTCCCAACACCTGCCTTTACCTACAACATATCAGTTTATGTATGATGTAGTGACAGAATTTCCACATCTTAATATAAAAATCAATTTCCCTTATCACAGAGCTTGCAAAAATTTGTAATCTTGGAAAGGTGAATTATTTGTACAATGATTTGCAAGATGCAAGTGCTGTAGAAATGACACTATAAATTATTTGTGTAGGCTTGGAGGCTTATTTAAAAGACCAATTCATTAATTTCTAGTAATTTCCAGATGAAACATAGGTTGTTAGTTTTAAAATCTCAAAGGCTCACTGGACTATAAGATTTGCTTTGTTTTCAGATCCTTCGCCACCCCTTAAAAATTAACTGGTTTTTGCCAAATACCATGTGTTTGGAGTTTTTGTTTCTGCCCTTTTTCCTGCAAGTTTACTATTTGTCTTGCAACTATTTAGTCACTGTACTTCAGTACACTGGGCTCAGTAAATAGAAGATGGTGGAGCTGGTACGAATGTGTATTTCATATTTATTTTTAGGTCATGCTTATGAAATGAGAGGATGGAGTTCACAAAAATTTAAATTTATCTAACCTCTGTGTGAACATGCTGGTGTATATGTTTCAGGACAATGCAACATTTCTTTTTTTTTTAATGAGGAAAAAAAAACCCTCACCTTACTTCTAGCAGTTGTCCAGGAAATGATTGGTTGCTTTCCATGGGGTTGCAATGCAATGTTATAGACATGGATCCTGCAGACCTCTGTCCACTTGATTTCTTGGAGTAAAAGTAGTCTTTAGATTCATATGTTAGAGTTATAAATATATTGAATTGGTGCTAATGTGCTCAACTTTTGGCAGATGAAGATCTTCATGTTTCTATGTAAATCATCTTTAGATAATGAGTTAGCTCAATATACCAGCATATGCCTACAGAAAATGTGTTTAAACATCAGTCACTGAAACCTTAAGTAACAGACTTATTGGCATATGAGCAAACTGTTCTTAGGCAAGGGAAGCTGATGAACCCTGATATATCTAACAGCACTGATGGCAGTGCCACACAATTTCTACCATCCACTGGGAGTTGACTGTCACTTTTTGGTTCCTATTACTAATGTTAGATTGCTGCTGAACCCAGTAGCCTGACAGAGCTGAAGCTGCTTCAGCTCCATGTCCTCACATCTAGCCAGTAGCCAGGTGGAGCAGGTACCGCCAGTAAGCACCATGGGGCCCATGGTCTGACTCTGGCTGTTGGCACTCAGACCTCTATACACACACACATGTGCACACAGAATAGAGAGCTTCTCACCCAGAAAAAAGTTAGAAATGAAGTTTATTGAGAAGACAGGACAGACTGTGGTGATCAGAGACAAGACATGGTCAGACAAGTATACTGGCCAGCCTGCTTGCATGCCACTGGACCCTTTTACTCCCTTTTCCTGCTGTTTACCACAGCTGTTTCCCAATCCACCTTGATGCCTCCGTCTCTGGTCCTTTCTCTAAACATCCCATAATATGCCTTGTACAAGGACAAGACTCTCTTCTTGGCATCCTGTAAGGAGTCCCACACCCCAGTAGGCAGAAACCCCTTCAATCTGCAGGGTGATCCAGAGAGCTTCTCCCACGGACCCACCTGGTGGGTGGCACTCCTGGACATCATGGCTGATGGCTCGCTGTGATGGCCTGGGGAGGAGCCAGGGCAGGAGCCCCTTGGCATTGATCAGTTTATTGGGGATCATCCATCCATCATTTTTCTCTGCTCCTTTATGTGTGGAGACAAGCCATGTGTAACCCAAATATGTAAAACTAACATTTCTGTTTGTGGTGGGGTAATGATGAATGCCGAGGAAAGACAATCCAGCACTCCTTCCACGCCGAAGGGAATACGTTAGAAACTTTGTTTTAACCCATAGGATGGAGATTTTTCAGAAACAAAGAGAACAACTAGCAGTTAGTCATGAAGTCTAAAGCTAGCCAGTTCATCCGCAGTACAAGAAATGGCAACTAATGATAAAAATCTCTTATGCAGGAGAGCCTATTGGAGAAGGTTGAAGGCTAGGCATGCAGCTAAGAATATTCCAAAGGGGGCTAAGAGCGGCTGGAAACATTTGAGACGTAAAAGTGAATTTCTTAAATAGTCACTTATATATTTAATAAATCAATATATTTATCCTCTCTCTTTTTTCTTTTGTTTTGGAGGGTTGATCTCACAAATCTCTGTCAACCAAATTACAGCAAAGTAAATTATTGAATAGTATGTGCTCAGACCCCAGACAATCCTGTAACACTGCAGTTTCACAACCAGAATTAGGAAGCAAAGTCATCACTAGTTTTGATCAAAGGAGACTCTGAGGACCCCTTTTGCTTGATCAAGCTTTTGACACTGCAAACTACAGGGTGTTAATTAACAATCTTTGCCATCTTTATTTCTCTGATGTAGTTCTTAAACGGTTTCAAAGCCGTTGCAATTCTCGGAAAGAAAGTAGGAGATAGTTACAGAAAATTATTAGTGAAATAGTAGGTCAGATGAGATGACTGTAATGGTGCCTGTTGCCTTAAGCCTGTGAATCCAGCAAAAGACCGTGGCCTGATGCTATCCCATCACCGCAGAGGCACTTGTTTGGCCTGTTTACCGATTTCTGGATTCTGAATGTCTTTCAAGTTCTTGTTTTATATGCAGTGATTTCTTGCGTAGTATAATATCGTTGCCTACAGTAAGCGAAAAGGTCATTGTCAGCTGGTAGAAAAGGCTTTTGCTCCACTATTGCTCAGAAAATGGAATTCTTTCCTTGGTTTTACCTATTATTTTCAGACAAACCTAACACTGAATTTGCTGCAGAGTGTGTAACATCAGGTCTACAGCCCACGGAGGCTTGTAAAGAGGAGTTCCCCCTTTCAGCTAGCTTGAAGCTGACAGTGCAGCGCTATATGGGAAGAGCAGCTCACAGACTGAGAGAATTAAGGCTTTGTTAGCATAGGTCTGACTACTTCAGCTGTGAGGCTCCGAGGACACAGCTGCACAGCTTACTCAGCTCCACCCCAGGGACTTTTGCCCTGTAATCCACTCCAAGGCACCCACTTGGCCCTCAGGTTTCATTGTTGGCCGGATTTCTGTCAAAGTAAAGGGAAATCAAGATGTACGAATTCACAGCCCGCTGTCTGATCTAGGAACCAGGCAGTGCCACTTGTGCTCCTGTTTAGTTAGGGGTTCACACGAGTATATGCTATTTCCCATTTAGTGAGTTTACACGAGGCGAGTGTGTGGCGTTTGCAAAGTATCTAGACTGCTTCTAGTAGAAAAAGCTAAACTTCTTTCACTCCACACAGTGAGTACATTTTTGGTAGCCTTTGGAAACTTTTATGTTATCCCACCGTTGGTGAGGGAGGGCCTGGTTCCAGTGTTTGTTGTGTTTTTCTTTTCTAATTTTAGAGAGCATGCCGCCACCGTCTCAGACAGGCACAGTAAGGTTTGTAGGTGGAATCATGGTCCAAACGAATTTAGGAGGTAGCAAACATGAATTAATATCTGAAAATGCATCAAACAGAAAAAGCTAAATGAAATTGAGGGAGGAAGATTTCTTCTTTATTCATTCCTAAGGGATTTTTTGTTAGCTCTATATGCCTTCAAGATTTACCATCCTCAGGAAAGGAAGTATTTTGTCATAAATTTAATTCCATTCTTTCTGCACTTGGGCGAAATATTCAAATCAATCTACTCCTTAGTGGCTGAATTGAACAGCATTTGTCTGTGCCTTGGGTCGTATGTATCTAATCCTGCCCTCTTTTTTAGTTCTTTTTTTTTTTAAAGGGAACATGTAGTCCATCGACTATTGCACAGTACATCTGCAGGGTGTAATTTAATGTGCCCTTCTGTGAACTTTCATGCAAAAAATGTCAGTTACTTACATACCTACATACAAGACACTGCCCTAACAATTCCATCTCCAGAAAGGTTAGTGTGGGGTTTTTTTTTTTTGGTAATGTGTGAATTATTGAGATAGCTTATTTGAAAGGTGGTAAAGAAGGGGAAAATCTTGTGCAGATGGAGAAATACTTTTTAAACTGAGGTTTTAGCAATTCAGAGTACTTTTTAAAGATGCTGTATCAGCGACAGTATCTTATTGAACAGTATCTTATCTATTGAAAGATCAATTATTCCTGATAGTAATGGGGACTTGTATTCTAACCCTATTCAGTATAAGCCAGTTATATAGTAACTAGAATATTCTTCCGTAGTTCCACACATTTCATTTAATGTTTCTCTTTTTTCTTTCAGTTACTGACAGTACTTTTTATAAATCCATTTTAATCAATGTAGAAATTAATTTTCTTTTTAAATTTTCCTGCTCCCTGTTTTCCTCTTCTTCTCGACAATGTTAGCAGCTTCTCCAATTTATAGAATTTACAAATTTTTCTTTCCACTGACCATGGATTATGCCATTTAACTTTTAAGTCAACCTAGCAATGTCCATGTTCAGGAGGTTAGATTGCAAAAACACTTCAAATAAGATTAATCACAATGCTCTGCAATTGTTATTGATAACTTAAGGTGTAAATTGGCACTGCAACAGATATTTTTCTCCTCTTTTTTCTGTACAAAACGTATGTTTTTCTCTTGTGCCACACCGCACAAACCCATAGTCTAGGTTCATATTTATCCACACTGCAATTTTACTTGGATTTCACCTTGCATATTTCAGTTGACACATATGTTTTTGGTGCTGCGTTTTGTTTGAGATGAGGTGGGAGCGCTGAGGAAGGGGACTTTTTGTCGTCCAAGTTGAGGTTTGCCGTGCCACACGGCTCTGAGACCCCTTTAATTAAGTCAGACTAAGCTACATCAGATGGGCTGGTATCTGATTGCACTGTGAAGACAGCTGAGCTGTTGGTGCTGTACTTTAATTAGAACTTTTAATATTTCATCTCTTACTACCAGAAGTGTGACCTGTCAAGCTGCTGAGATGCTGCCCCTTCTTGATAGAGATGCAGCTCTGAGCCCAGGACTGGCACTTACATATATCCAATTTGTTTACAGTCGCTTGGTGTTTTTGTTGTGGGTTTTTTGTTTTTGTTTTTTTTTTTTTTTTCTTCTTGATGTGCTGCTTGTCAGCAAGATCTGTTAATGTTAAAGGATATTTGGACTTGTTAAAAGCTCATCAAAAGCCAGCCCACGTCTCCTGACCGTAACTTTTCACAAGGAGTTTGAGAGTGTGTAGCGGTTTTGCTCCCCCTAAGACTTGATTTACTAGTAAAGCTTTAGAGACAAAAGAGGTAGCTGCATATAGGACAGAGATCCAGATTATTTTATAGTTACACAAGCTGGCTTGAGCTGACTTAATGTCCTTCCATGGCTGAATGGGGAATGTCCTCTTCCCCGCACCATGTTTCCCCTTTCCCAGCTCCCTGTTCTTCCTTCCCTTGTCCCCAGAAGTTCCTCCAAAAGGTGGCAAGGTAGGGAATACAGGGGTGGGAAAGGTAGATGGAAATTTATGTGAATTCTCTGTAAACTACTTGGTATGCCTGGGACTGCTTTGTGCCATCCTCTGCAGTTCCTTCTAGGGAGCGAGTATCATTAAGAGTTAATTACCCCATGCAAAGACCCGTTGAAATTGAGTGATAAATACATACGACTAGTAGTTTTTCACATCTAGTATTTGCTATTAAGTACATAAACAGCGTTCAGCTTGTATTTTGGTGTTGATCAGAGCAGTGCATACCCTGCAGCTGGTGCACTGAACCGGAGCTACGTTGCTGCTGTTTGATACAGTTCCCAGGGGACATTAAAATATTTCATACGCAAAGCTGCTTGATCTCTAGCTTTGTATTCTTTGACACTGTCTTAATCTAGCCCAATTTCTTGGCATCAACAAAACATGTTTCTGTGTTAAAGACAACCTGCAGAAGTCAAAAGCCTTGTGTTGGTGGATCACAAGCCAAAGAAGCCAAAATGCCTTTTTTTCTGTAATAAAGTTGCATAAACCATAAATCTACAAATCATTATATGGAATCATGGAATGAACCTCTTCAGTCATTTCTCAGGGGGAGGATAACTGTCTTGGAAAGCAAGGGTTACAAATATATATTATAAAATCAACTGACTGGTATCAAAGGAAATAAAATTGTTCACATGGAGAGCAAAATTATTGTCCTTAAATAAAGAACTAGATAAAATCTAAAAGTTTTCATTTGTATCTGAAATGCTTATCAGCCTTACTTATTTTATCGTTACAAAGTCCATTAGGAAATAGATAAATAATTATTTTTCCTGGCCGAATTCTACTAATTGCTCTCCTCTGGAGTGTATAGTCTCTGCACTCTGGATGTATTTTGCAGCTCCTTGTGTCCTAAACCATTCTGCTATCAGTGAAGAAGGACAGTAGTGATCCACTATAATTCATAGCAGTGAGAGCTGAAATAAATTTCCCATGTTGTAATGTAGTTTGTACAACAGTTTAACCAAGAAACCGTAGGTGAGAAGCAAGACCCATTCTTCAACACACATACAGTATGTGATGCAATTTCAGCAAAGTGTCCTGAAGGAATTATAAACAAAGAATCTAACTGGAATAATTCTTATTATAAGTAAATCTTTCCAGTTTGTATTTTGTATTTGTATTTTCTATTTGTATTTAGAAGGGAGAGAAGGAAAAGGGCTTTTTGAAATTATTTGAGAGGGTGGAACAGGTTTGTTAAAAAACAAAAAATGCTGCTTTCAGGTTGTGATCATAACAAAAAATGTCTCTAGGATTAAATTATAGTAAATGTAAATTAAAATGCAGTAAATGTAATACTAATTAATGAGTTTATATTTTATGTGCTGGATAGAGGTTTAAAGTACTTAAGGGGAATTTAGAATTTTTCCTCAAAACTAAGTTTCATAATTAAAAAAAAAAAATAAATGAAAACTGATGTTGCCTTGCAATGCGAGATTCCCAATTGATGCATCCTTGAAAATCTGAAACTAAAAATAGAAAAGCCTGGCACAATTTTTCCACTTTTTCTTTCCCAGCAGTTTTTTCAATTAAAATGTGGGTTTAGCATGATTTAAACATTTTATGCATTCTTGTTTACTTTGCTGAGTTGTTTTACTTAAAAATAATCAAGGAATTCAAGACCAATTTAT
Organism: Phalacrocorax aristotelis; assembly: GCF_949628215.1. Lineage (NCBI taxonomy): Eukaryota > Metazoa > Chordata > Aves > Suliformes > Phalacrocoracidae > Phalacrocorax > Phalacrocorax aristotelis. The sequence continues at coordinate 10,957,712 of NC_134277.1, read as the reverse complement.
TGGCTGTTTGTGCATTTCTTTATACTGTCAAAGAACTTATTGATTAGAGTTGTAATTTAGTGAAAAAATCAAAGATTAATGAAATATTTGATTTTTTTAAACTTAAAAAATATTATATATGTATGAATAGTTTAGTTTCCTCAGTGTTCTTTAAAAAATGGCATTTTTATTTTGACTTTCCAGATTTTGGTAAGTTACCTGAAAAAAAAAAACCCAAACCATTCTTAGAAGTCTAGTAAAAAAAACAGAGAAAGTGGCTTTACTAAATTTTCTTTATCCAACTGAATAAAAGTAGTGAAATACATAGTTAATGTAAGGTTTGCATTTTAACATTCTCTCTCTAATTTCTTTCTCTTTCTTTTTAATAATCTAACAAACTGTTTCACAAAATTTGTACTAAAGTGATACTGCCTCTTTAAAGCAAACTTACTAGTTTGAGGTTTGCGGTCTACCTATGTGTTACAGATTCTAATTATTTTTGCCTGATTGGTAAAACACCAAGGGTTATGCCTGTGATTCCTGCATAGCAAAAATTACAAAGCAATAATTACCCAGTCCTTTTTTCCACCTTCTACTCTCCCTAGAGCTACATCTATAATGATCCTATCAGGTACTACATGATGCAAAAACCCAAAGAAAGAGCACCTCCTTCGGCCCATGCATCAACGTCCCAACAACAGCATGCTGAAAATCTCCATGGGAAGACCTTCAGCCAGCCTCAGCTAGACAAGTTCACGCCAGAGTCTGAAATGGGGCTTGACCAAAAACCTCTGATGGCTGCACTGCACACGTACATCACTCAGAACTTGTCAGCACAAAGCAATGACAAAAGCTCTCACAGCAGGACTAAAGGGTCTCACATTTATGCTGATAGATTGTACTCTTCGCAAGTTGGTCCTTTTGATGGAACTTTTGCCGAAGGAAGAGCAGAAGATTTTAAAATGAAGAAGCTGTTCCAGCCAAGACCTCCGTCTGGAGTGCTGGGGCCAACCCCTGAAATGCTGAATCACAAATCTGCATCCCAGGATGATCCAAAGGACCCTCTGAGTGTAGTGGATGGTAAAGTTGATATTTACTTATTTTAACTTATCTGAAGTTTCCCTCATGTTCACTGAGCATTTTTGAGAAAAAAAAAAAAAAGAAAAAAATTCAGACATTCTGATATATCTCCTACTATTGGCATATTTATACCTACCATAATACTCACAGTAATAACATTCACCATTCTAAGTACTCTTTCCCTGCAAACATCTTCCCACATTCTTCAACCCACCTTCCATATGCATGCAGAAATGTATGGCACTCTGTAAGACGTAGCATTTATGTAACTTGTTATATTTTCAAAGCATTTTACAATATTGCACATAATTATGGGTGTATCTTTGCTATCAAATCTGGTTTTATGCTTGCATCCCATACTATATATAGGTAATATAGTGATGCCTGGGTTTTTTTCCATTTCACTGTATTCAATTAGAAATTCAAAAGCCATGGGTAAAATTCAAAGTTAGACACAGAAATTAACACAGACATAAATTCTGGCGCAGAACACAGAGAGGGGAGGAGTCTGTCAGTTATCTGGATAGGTGGACACAGAGTAATACAAGAAGGTGGGGTTGGTTACGGCTACTTTTGTCTGGACATTCTATAACAAACAACTCATCTGCTGGATTTTCATCTTTTTTGGCTAATGCTGCTTAGCTGTGACCAGATCCTGATTTCTTTTCTATGTGATAGTTTGACAAATATTTAAATGAAGATGGAGTGTAACATCTCACAGGATACTGTGGTACATTTTAAGCGCTGCTTTGTAAGACAAGATGGGTCTTCACGTCATGGCTGGGGATCAGGTAGAGTTTAGAAAATAATTCTGATTCACTTTGTTGTTTCTCTAAACTAACGTAACTATTGATCTTATTCCAGTGGTTCAGAATGCCTGAAAAATGAAACAGTTGATCCTCAGCCACTCCCAAGCAGTTACATCTGCTACACTGTGGTCACCACTATCCCAATGGGTTTTGGTGAATCCTTCTGTAGTTATTATAATCCGTAAAGTCTAAATTTTTTTTTGTTTGGTTTGGGGTTTTGTTGTTCGTTTGGTTGGTTTTTTTAAACAGAACACACAGAAATGTCAAAGCTGCAGCATAGGAAATATAATGTTTGCAGTCTAAAGGATGCTCAGAAGTGAAAGCATTCTTGGTATGGTGCCCAGAGATAATAGGTTTCAAGGAACAAACTATAATGTAAAATCAAATCCAGGTGGCACTGTAAGTCTCTTGCACAGGTTAGACAATTTTGTTGCTAGACTCAAAACAAACTAGGCACATGCTGGTTTCATTATCCTCCAGCTGTTCCACTTCACCTTTCCTGGTAGGAGCCAACGGGGAAAAAAAATGCTTAACACTTAGAGGGAATAACATGTTTTGCAATTCATTGCGTTGTACTGCTTTGACTTCACATACGTAATGTGCCCTGTAGGAACTTCTTCCATTGCATTAGCTTTTAAATGTTGCATGGATATAAAATTATGAATCGTTGAGTAGGCAATAATAAGGTTTCCTTTGTATTTCTGAGCCACTCTAGTAGTCTCATAAGGAAGTGGTGAGGACAGACCCCAGTGTATTCGTTGTTTAAAGAGCTCTCCATTGGAGTGATGATGGTTTGGAATCTGATTTGCCAGGCTGACTGTGCCACCTCTTTCTGCTTTTAACCTTTCTCCAATCTCTCTGGTGCTTCAGGATTTTTGTCCGCTTGTGGGTTGTTTCTCTCTTGCAGTCTCTAAACCACAGATCTGTTCAAAAACTGGGAAGCATGGGGTGCAGTCACATGAGCTCAGTTCTCTGCTGCATCTGATACAGGATTAGGCAAAGGAACTTGACTGGGATAACAGTCCAGAAGGTACTGAGCAGATTAGCACTGAGAATTGCTGCAAAACAGTGGCAGGTAAATTAGCTAACAAGGCACCCTGAGGGAGAAATACCAGAGAAGGACACGTGGACCTATTTTTCTATCAGATTTGGAACCTACTACCTCTAGGAGTAGCATGATGTGCGTGGGTACTGCCTTTGTAGTCACTGTGCAATAGCAGAATCGTTAATCTGTCTTCTGCACCAGCCTTATTTAGAATTTGGCTCAGTTTTAAGTGACTTGTTCTAGTCTACTCACTTTTGGTGTATTAAGTATTACAGAACACATCTCTCCATTGCTTTGGAAAGGTCGCAAAATTAGTAATTCAGATTTTTTTTTCAAATAATAACAAAATTCCATGTTTATAGAGGAAAGATATTTTTGTATGCCCTCTGTATTGCAAAGCTGTGGTGACCAACCCATATGGTGCTCAGCTGTTGAGGATAGCTAATATGTGGTCAGTAGGGTGATGAGGTAGAAGATGACAGACGCCCCTGTGGGACTACTAGCAAAGTTACTGCTGCCATACCATTCTGTTGCCAGGCAAGATGGCATTGGCAGTTGTGTCAATGGAATACGCAGCATCATTTACATGCTGTACAATAAAAAGCAGTTTTCCCTTGCTTGTCTGCTACTGTCACCTACTAGGGGAATTCTACTGGTGAAGCTGATATTAAAAATTATATTATCTAAGATATATGTGCCTTTACTGTCATCACGGTTCCAAGGCAATTATGAAAGGCAGTTTGCCTTCTTCAGTTTGAAAGCTGGAGCTAAGGGAGAAATCTGGTTTGTAGTACAAGCTCTGAGAAACATGGCTAAGCGTTGCTGATTCTGTTTAGGAGGGGGTCAGCAGGAGAGTGTAAAGGCTGTGTACAGGTACATGCATGTTTGAGTACATGTGCTGCCTAAGTGATGTGCCATTGCAGTATCCATCTGCTTTTTGGTCTTTCTCCACAATATTTTCTGATTTTAATAAATTCATAATAATGTCTTTAAATTACCCAAAGGTGTTTGTAAATAGATGCACTGATATTTGTGTATCAGCCTTATTCAATAATACACAAATGATATACTAACATGGACAAGTGCCATAATAAGAAATGGAAACATCCGTATTTAGCATTGACATGTAGTAACATGTATCAGTAACCTCAAGAAGGTAGCAAGACTCTTTATGTAGACCTGCATTTCATCAGGCTGTTATAGACATTTCAAAGACTGTTCCTGCTACTATACTGAACCCATGATGCTCCTCATACTTGCTAGCTTTGATTATTGCCTTTGGTCCTTGACGTTTGCAATCACACTGGTAGTTGTCCAGTAGAGGTAGCATTTAATGGCTAAGTTTTACTCACGTTGACACAAGTCTGTATTTAGGAGTTTGTTAGATGAACTGTGTTCAGGCGGCATTCATCAGGGCAGGAGCAGCAGCATCAGAGGAGCAGGGTTTATTTAATGAACTAGGAGGACCTGCAGTGAGCCTGTTAGTGTTATCTGGCATAGGGCCTGTGACCACTCATTTTCTCATGTGATACCCCACCCCCTTCTCCCATTTCCATTTTGTTTGAGATTTAGACTGCTTTGTTATTTATTGACTATGAACCTGTGGAAGTGGACAAAAAGCTAGTAGTGCTATATTAATATAACACTTTTAATTATATACGTCCTGAAATATAATTCTGTTTTAAGATTCGTCTTCAAATATTGATGTAATGGCCAGTGACTAGCTTAAACAAAATTTAACAGGCAAACGCAGATGCAAGTTATTTTTCTGAGGCTCAAAACTTGATTTCAGCTTGGAAACCTCAGGTTGCTGATTTTTCAAATCAGAATTTTGATCTGCTTTTGACTTGAATCAATTTCAATGATTCATAAATGGATGAACGTTGTACCACTTTTACTCAATGATGCAATTGGTTTTAAGCTGTTTCATTTGGAATTTGCTTCAAACACATCCCTATGCATTTTGCTAAAAACTTCATAGTACTACTAACCACTCTTTTAAGGTATTTTAAGAACCTTAGTACCATATTAAGAAAAGAGGTAAAAATTCAGGACTCTAAGTAATGTTAATACTGAATACGCTTGAGAATCTGAGAGTCTAAATTTTGAAAAAATAGAGCTACTAGGCGGGTAAGTGTTTCTGAATTTTTTTCATAAATCCAGTTTCTTGGTAAGATGCTTCCTAATAGCTTGAAAATCACAGTAACTGAATGGCATTCTTCTCAATGTGTTATGGCTAGAAAACAGGGGTTCTAAGTCAAGGGAAAAGAAATGTGGTTTCGGTTCTGAAGTTGAACATAGAAGAAATGCTTCAAAAATATTTTAGGAAAGTGAGTGATCCTAAAGCAATCAGTATCATTTAATAGTGTAGGAAAATTATCTGGATTGTGAGAAACTCATGTTCAAGGCTCTAATCAGCTGGCTGTTTTGGGCATATTCTCTTTTCTTATGCCTAGAATTGGATGTTAATCAATAATGTGTTTGTGACTTAGAAACACTTTGTTCTTGGTATAGATGTTTTCTAAGACTATTCCACATTACAAGGGGGTTAGAAATACAGCGGTGGATTCTTGGTCTGCACTAAAAATTATTATGAATATTTGTAAATATTATTCCACATAATTGCAAACCCCTTCAAAATCTCATTCATAAGTTGTTAGCTGCTGCACGTCATGGGTTATTCATATCAATGGATAAATGGCAAAAACTCTTGAAAAAGAGAGTCACTGAAGTCACCACAGTTTTCATTCTTTTGTAGGTGTACTGATGTCAGGTAATGAAATGGTCTTGCAAGAAAACTTTTTCCTAATGTGATGTGCCTTGCAATGTGTCTTTATGCATTTAGGTGAAAAGTTTTAGTTCTGATTTGGAACTGACGTATATGTCAGTTCCAAATATATGTCTTTGCTTTGCTGACTTTATTAGCTCTGCTTCAATAATTTAGGTTTTCCTGTCAGGTTATTGTCTGATAGTTCTATAAAACATAAGAACAGAAATGATACATAAGCAAACACAAGGCTTCTGCAGTAATCTGGAAGTGCTGGTATTTCCTACAGTTTAATTTCCTGCATTGCTGCTATGTGTAACATCTTCTCCTAACGGCTATCTTTCAGGTAGCTGTTGTGCTTCTTGAAAAAGTTTCCTGAACTCAGTTTTATCAAGCCTAGTGAAAACTTTTGTTGCAGTTTGGAACAATTTGCTCCTATAGGTTACCTTCCTAAACAAAAGCATTTGGTCATTATGTTTTTAGTATATTATTGAATTCATAACAGGGGATGGGTGCAATACATGAAATGTGGAAAGTATTCTGCATTTTCTTGAAGTGTTACTTGGCTTCCATCAAACTTTAGTTCAGATTTTGCTGCCTCCAAATATCTTGGCCCAGAGAGTTGGGCATAGGTCGTAAGAGTAAGCCTTTGGCTCTCGGTACTGAACACTTGCTTTTCTGTACAAAGCGTTCTGCTATGTCAGCATGGAACCATAGTCTTTGTTGGCTGCCACAGTCTGAAGCAGCATGATGGCTTTAACCTATCTTTTTTTGTTGATAGTCTCCCATAAGTGTGTTTAAAATGATGCTTTTGTAAGTAAATTTCAAAAGATCATAGCATACAACCTCAGCTGAATTTTAGAATGAAATCAGTAAAATTTTGTAATATCAGCAGGATGGGTTGTTGGAAAGATGTATCCTTTTAACATGGGAAAGAAGGTACATCAAAGAACCATCTTCCCCATGTGTCAAAAACCCCTTTGATTCACAGTAAACCTACAATGTGAACTGCGTAGATTATCTTGGTTTATATTGACTAATTAGTTTAGGGGAAATGGCATTAGTATAGCTGGTGAATTATGGGGCAGGTCAGAGGAAATTAACCTCTGCCTTTAGATGGTATTGAGAAGCTGATGGTCAGCTGCAGGCTCTAACCTCTTCACCTAACAGTGTGTGGTCCAAAAAATGACAGATGTGTCCAAGGTCTTGGCCTCTTCCCAATGATAAATAATCCTTGATTCTTGTCTCCCTGCAAAATCAGGTGTTCTGCTGCCTCTTCCCTGGAGCAAAATAGTCTCTAACTACTTTTTTTCCCCCCTAGACTCTAACTACTTCCTCCTCCTTTGCTGTAAGAAGCAAAACCTTCACTTTAGCCCTTTTTCTAGTACCATTTTCCCCGTTGCACACCTACTTTTTGATTCACCTTTATGTAAGCCTGAAAGCTGACAGCTTGGTCCCAAAGTCTTGTTTACAGATGATGCTGGACATGTCCAACCACAGGGCTCAACAGGGAGAATGTTACTATAAGAAAAAAGGCTGGTTGTTGCCTCCAAACTGTTTATATATAAATTCAGATGTTTAACAAAGATTTAAAAGCAGACCATATCGTGCTCTTCTTACACAATGCTACCTATGTGAAAGAGTTTTCTTGCTTGCATGCCTATGCAAATGTATGCTAAATTCCTGATCAGCATGAATAAGGAGAACTGAGTCAAGATTCAAAATGGTTTTGGTGTACAACAGTAAGCCCTACGTTTAGTGTCTCATCCTCCAAGGGACATTAGGCTGAGTTTTGCAGAGTCGTACAGAATGGTACTGAAGGATATATGCAGTCAGAAAAGTATCTTCCCTGCAGAGCTGTTATGCCGCATCTTCTATCTCACCTTTAATATCCATTGTCCTTGAATTTCTTCATCTTCAAAACTTTTTTCACATCAAGGTTTTTTTTCTCTTTTCCCCCCTAAATATAAGTCCATTTGCATTTTCCTGGCCTGGAATGTCATCTTAACATTTCTTTTCTCAATATGATTGGTAAAACATTCGTAGCTGACAAACCAAAACAGCAAAGTTCACTTTTGACAAAATATATATTTTCCTAGAGAAATCGATAAAATTTAGAAGGTTTATCCATTACATATCCATGTGTGTAATGGACTTATATCCATATCCACTTCTAATGGAAGAGGAGTTTTTTGATTGAAAGGCAAAATATCTGACTTTTTCTCCCCCAGAACTCTATATAGCTATTTATCTTACAAAAAGCAAATCACCAAAGAAACCTGATCTCTAAAATACAGTAGTGTTGTTTGCAGTATCGTAGTGCAGCTAAAAAAATTTAAGCTACCTTAACACTTGTCCTCAGTATTTTGAGTTGGTTTAGACTAGGAAACAGCACTGCTCTTGAAAATAAAAGGTGACCATTTTATGCCCCTCTCTCTATGACAACTTGCTGGCTTGTAGTGGCATACATACCCAATGCCTGGCGCGGATTCACCTTGTCATGAACTCTAACATCAATTTATAATATTGTGTTTTCTGTAATGATGTCAGCATGAATGTGTTTGCACTCTTTTGGAAAACAGATGCTCTCCATGAAGGAAAAGCTATCTTTTAGGAAACATGAAAGATATTTACTGATATAATCATATATGCTTCATGTATGCAGCTAAATCTTGTGCTTATGTTGTTTTGTGATCCAGAGACACTTATTAAAGATGTATTGAAAGACCTAGAGAAACACCAGGTGAATGTGGAGAATCTCAGCTCAACAGAACTGAATGAGATCGCTGATACTATCGCCAATGCAATTCAAACTGTTGGCATTCAGGAAGAAACGGAGGAGGGTGCTGGAAAAACTAGAGAAGACAAAACAGAAGCACAAATGAAAAAAGGAGGTGCTCAAGGAAGGGCAGAGATTCAGACTGGATTAATGGAAAACAGTGTTAACATACCAGGTATCAATTCTAAGAGTTAAATACAGCAAAACGTAGCTGCCATAATTTTCCTTTATTATTTCACAATTGTTCTAGACTTTTAAAAATCCGTTTTAAAGGAGACAGGAGGGAAAGTTTCTTTATTTTTCCCTGAAGGCTGCACAATTTTAGCTTTGTTGTTTTCTTTTTACAGCAGATTATTTATTGAAAATCATCTTTTTGTGAACCCTTGGTCTTCAAGCATCACAAACAAGATAAACCTACACACCCAATTATATGGAAATGCAAATTGCTTTATGCTGTGTGTTCTAATTTCCCTTTCTTGCAAATGAGATGTTTAAGTAAAATTATAATGAAAAATTATTATATTCCAAGAATGTATTTTGAAATATGTGGGGGGAAAAACTGTGTTTTACAGATAATTTTTCTTCAATGTACCACAATTACTTGCAGAAGGAAGTCTTAGACAGGTACAGGTAGAAAACTACTTGTTCTCTTTCCTGCTTAGGGAAATAAGAGAGTTGTTATTGTTATTTGCTTCTATCTGGACACATATTTTCCTGGTGATGCAGGTTCAGGAGCTACAGTAATTGCCATTGATGAGTTGATACCACAGTGGGACATAAGTTACCACTTACCCATTCTCTGTTTTAGGAATGTTATGATATCTAGGACATGTGCTAGACACTTAAGCATGTGCTATAAGTGATAAACTGATTATAACTTACTGTCCTTTTTCATGGTGGTATATTGAAATCCTTACTAGTTAGGGATATTCTGGTTATTTTAATTGTGAGTTGTTTTTGTAGATTAAAGTGAGCAGACTTGAGGGTTTGTCCTGAATCATGCTGGGAGACATGAATAAGACTCAGTTTATAAACCAAAAAGCCAGCAATATTTGACTGAGGTTAATGATGTAACTGCATATCATCACTGTAGTTAAACTGTAACATGGTTTTGGTAGATGATATCTATTGAAATAAGTAATCTTCTTCCACCAAAATATGTATGAGGGATATATATGTTTCCTTTTTCTTTAATGTAAATTTGCATTCAGCTAGCTAGAGCGATTGAAGGTTGGACACTTAATTAGCCAAATAACACTATTACATTGGCTCTTGAAGTATTCTGTCTATTGATCTTGCATTAATTTGCTAACGAAGTGGGGTAGAATAAAAATACTGAATTATACAGTGCTCTTTGCCCTTTCAGCTTTGATGTCTTAATGTTTAAATTGCATGAAAAGGCGACCACTACGAAGCAGCTTATAAACGATGTTTGTTTCATATATGATGTTTTCTCTCCATAACTATGTATTTGTGCTTTTCATATCCTACAGACAATAGAGTACGTGAAGCCAGTGCAAGAACTGATAAAAAGGTAGAGTACCGGTATTTTAACAAAAAAAGTATTCTGTCTCAACATATCAGGTTTATATGCAGTGGAGGTCAAAAACACACTTCAGAAACATAAGACTTGTTTTGTGTCTTGTGTGGATATAGTTCAATATCACAGAATAGGCATGTTGTTGTTGATGCTTTGAAATATTAAACGAACATTCGTTTAAACCTTAACCAAAATCAGTTTTGCAGTTCAAAAAACCAAAATCAAGTTCTGTTTTGCCTTTCATTCATAAATAGAATTCATAATAGATCCCAAAGTTCAGAAAAATTCAGGCTTTTCCTCAGGTTAGTACATTTTGAGTACTGAGGTGTTCTTGCAAACACCCTTCTTTTGTCTGTCCTTAGGCTCTTAGTTCTGGGGAATGTAAGCATCCTTGCTCAGGTAACCTCTCTGGTTTTCAGAAGCAGATGAGTAAATATATTCTCTCTGAGAGCATGTGTTTGTGGGACAGTTCAAAATTCCCTCTCCTTTCATGGGATCTGTCATTCTTTACTTTTTCACTTTACCATTAATTCTTCCAAATCATTGAATATCAGACACATTTCAAAATTAAATTTGGAGAGGTTTTAGAGAAAACTCTAGGCATTACGTCTCGTACCCTAGGTGGTAACATCAAATTTGGGGTTTTAATCTAGATTACTTTTACAATATTCCTCACGATCTTTGAATCATATCCTATAGACTTATATCCAGTATTCAGCCATTTTTGAGGTATATTAATCTTTCTTTTTCTGGATTGCATGGAGGAGAAAAATCTCAAAGAAATAGTTTTAAAAACTGCTGTGAAACTTCTCCTACTATATACTCTATCAAAAGCTAACACTGCAGGACTCATAAATGGGCAAACCCTCTTGTGTTCGCAGTAAAATCTCTTTAGTAGCTGCCCTTCTACCAAGCAAGGAAAACACATAGGAGGACAATGTGGCAGGAGATTTAACCACCCACATGAAATTCTTCAAGGAATGAAGCACTACATTCACAATAGACTTACAGAGGATCCCATGTGTAGATGTCTTAGTGACAGTTTGAATAGGGGATGTAATAGAAAAAAATATATTGTGACACAGAGCACAAAGTGCCCATTAGCCATCATTTCCTCCCAAATGGCTGGCTGCAATAAACTTACATAATGAAACCAGCTAACGAGTTGTTCCAGGAATGTGTTTTGACTTTTGCTCATTCACTTATTGTTTTGATTTATTAGACAGAATTTTTTCTGTGATCATATGTTTACCTTAGTGGATCACTCACAAATAGTTTGTCACAATTTCTAGAGATGAATAAATGATATATAACTTGTCACATAATATCTGTTCCCTCTCCTGTATTATGAATTCTGAGACCCAAGATACATGCATGTTCCCAGTCCCAAAGTTTAGGCGTATTGATGGATATTTCTATTATTTCTCCTTTTCATTAACTTATTTGATAACAAAGTTTTATTCTCATCAATACTTAAACACACAGACACATGAAAATGAACACTATGAAAATATTATCAGCATTTTCTTCTAGCTGTTCAAGACAGTGAAAAGGATATCTAGATTTTGTGATATTTGAAGAAGAAAGTAATTGTTAACTATAGAATTTCTTTGCCCTTATTAAAATTATTGAAAAATACAGTGGTGTAATTTAACGCTCTTTTATTATTACTGAATAAACACTATGTTCTTACATGGTCTGGCAGCATATAGAAATTAAGAAAATGACCATGCAACATTTGTATGAATAGACTACCATATCAATAAGAGTTTGAAAGATTATACCCAGGTTTGGTTTAATATAACACTCCTGTGTTTATTTTTAAAAATAATAATATTCTTTTAATGCAGGAGAACACTGAACAACTACTTAACTTCTTGAATGAGAATGTGTTACCTGGAAATATACCTAAAGACCTTATACCTGAAGAATCTAAGATGGAAACCAAGAAATCTGAAAACACTGACTCTTCTTCCTCAGAAGAAATAAAAGCTGGTGTGGAAAATGTAAAGAGTGAGACTTTCTCAAGGGAACTGACAGCTGCAAACAGTAAATCTGACTCCAAAGACCAGAGCAAGACCCGCTACTGGATTAAGAATGCTTTAATGCAGAATGGAAACCCCAATGAAGAGCCTCAGAAAAATATGGGACAAGGCTTACAACTTGAAGTGAAGTCTTCTGAGGAAGAAGAATACGGCTATATTGTGACAGTGAAAGAGTAAGTACAGCAGGCAATTTGAATGGCATTTTTAATTGGAGAAAAGATAGTCATTGCACCTAATGAAATATGAATGTACAGGAGGAAAATGCCACAGGCCTGATTTTTAATACATCTGAAACTGTTTGGAACCTGTTCAGTACTTTGATGAAAATACAAGAAAACAGTTCCATTTTCTTACAGTTGCCTTTCCTCCAATGCAGAAGATATTTAGTTTGTAGGTCTTTTGCTTAGACCTCTCTCTATCTCCTCATGTTCCAGTGACCTTCCAATATGTCAGTGAGTGTGCTTATGGTTAGGATGTAGGCTTTAAATATTTGACTTGAAAGTAGCCTAAATATCAATGCCTGAGTCATTCTTTCAAAAAATGACACACAATAATAAAGCACAATATTTTCTCAGTGGTTTCATTTTGATCTGAAAATAACACATAGAGGATTCCAAACATCACATATGCAGCTAGTTTAGAAAGAAAGACGTAACGATTTCAGGTCATGTCACTAATGAATTTGACATTTAATACTGTACTTTCAAAAGACAGGTTTTTTCCCCTGTCGTATGCAGTTTATTATAGGAACATTTGGGAGTTTAGAACCATGTGGGCACTTTTACATCCTTTCCTCTCCTGTGAGAACAATGTTATATTTGTTTAGCAATCCTGACTCATCTTCTGTGAGAAATTAGGAATTTCTAGGATGGGCTTACAAACCTCTGTGTAGCATTACAGCGAAACTGAGACTGAAACTTCCGTAGCAAGGATTGACTCTTTTGACTCTCTCAAACTTGTTAATGGGATTGAAGGCAATGGGATTGTGGAGGATTCTTGTTTTTACCAGAGTGTTGCTTTGGAATGCATGTGGCTGAGTATCAGAGGACAGCTTCTGTTTGCCTTCTCCCAGGGGCTATACTTGAGAAAGATGGGATCATGAAGAAACGATACCCCTTGAGGGGAAGAGATTTTATATGGTGCATGGAGGGACAGGCAGAAGAGAAAAGAGTGAATGCTGAGGCTTGGCCACCTGCAAACATCAGAGACAGATGGAGACAGAGACTTCTCAAAAAGTAGGGAACAAACACCCACTCCTCAGAGATAATAGGAGGAGTGTATTTCAACTCAGAGGCTACCCTGCAGAAAATAAAATTTATGTAGTTACTGGAATGAGACTTTGTGAAGGAAAGGGCTCACCTTGCAAGGACATAATGGAGATGAGAGTTATGGTAACAGATCCTTGCATTGTTCTCATTGCATCTTGTCTCATTCCGAGTTTTATATTTGCCATTTTAATATTAAGATTTATTCACTTTCTAAAGAAACCCAGCTCTAGAGTTTAGAAAAGACATTTTGGGAGTTTTTGAGTGCTAGCTTGAAGGAAAGTCCCAAATAATTTCAGGTCCTCATACTTCTCTTAACATGTCTGTGTGTCAATAACCACTGTTAATCATTTAATGATGGAGTGCTTTGGGTTTAACTAACCAGTTTTACACTGCTTTTGCAATTACATTTTTCAGTTGTTTTCCTATAATGTTCATTTTGTTGAGTGGTTCCTGTAGCAGGCTCACTATTCTCAAGAACCTGCTCCAGGAGAAAGCTAGTTATTACAGAGTATTCTTCCAGGTTTTTTTCTAGGTCATACATTAGTCCTTCAGGTAGGTTACATTTCTGTTCGCTTGCTGCCAAGGGAGCACTCAGGAGTCTCCTTCTGTGTTTTTGAAACCAGTCTACCAGAAATTGATGGTATAGCCTAGTGTAACCACACCTCTTGGTCCCTGCCTATGAATGCTGTGCGAGGCAGTAGAAGCCAGTTTTTCCCCAGCTCAGTGCTACTTCCCCCAGGCCTTTTAACTCACATCAGTCTGGAAGGTGGCTTTATATCCAACAGAATCTTAATGACACCATCTCCCTTGACCATCCAGACTTATTTGGCTCATAAATTCTCTAAAAGCTTAGAGCATTCACAGCTCTGTGTAATGGGAGATGTTCTGACTTTCAGTCTTCACAGCGTGTAGGTTCTTCACTGTGTCATATTACCTGGTTTTCTTCCTAGCTAGTCCCCGCTGATGGGTTTTCCCTGAATTGTGTCTGTTATTATTCAATGAAACTTGCTGAAGAGGGTCATTTTCCAAAGGTTCTTGGTCCTAGAGGACTCAATATACGCGAATATAATTTAGCATAGATTTGTTCAGCTTCTTTACCATTTTCAATGCCAGAAAGACAAGACAAAAAGGAGTTTTCTTATATACTAGATTATTACAATTTTAGTAACTTTTGGTCAAGATGGTTTTAGATAAACTTTCGGATGTTGTTAAAAATGCTCAGAAACAATGAGAAAAAATTGCAGTGGTTTGAATATAAAATATAAGTTTATCAAAACAGTTTTAGGTTTTAATGGTAACCAGCTCATTACACAAACCACAGAAAACTTAACTGATAACTCCTCGCTACATTCTTACCACTTTGAGTACAACTAGATGTCGTCTTCTCCAGAGTCACCGTAGAGAAAAAGAGAATAAGCTTTCATACTTTTTCTTCAGTTCCTAATCTAGAATAAGTTAATTGTTAAAGGGAATTTGCTGACTGAGTTGAACTAAAGAACAATTCCTTTTGTACCAGGATTATGTTGCATTCCATCTGCAGCAAACAGATTTTGGTTCAGGGTGCTTAGCCAGTGACTTGTAACTCTTCAGTGATTTGACCTTCCTCAGTATTTCAACTCCAAAATATACTGGTTTAATTTTTATTGCTGTGGTTGTTAAACTTGTTTGTTTTGAAAAGGTCTATCTGAAATGTAAGAGTAAAATTAAACCCCACATTTGCAAAACAAAACTTTTATATTCTGGAATTGTATAAGAATAGCTAAAAATGGACTTGTCCTCTCTGCAGGAACAGTGAAATACTTTCTACAACAGTTGAGGGATCTGTTATGTACTAGTGTTTCCCACAGCCATTTCTTTAGTACATAAAGTGGCCTTAGAGAGCAGTTGGATCAGTGTAGCTGAGAGTTTCAGTAAGGACTTGTTTTCATGAAAGTTGCTGTAATTGTATTTTTTCTTGGGGGAGACAGGATAGAGAAAGGGATGTTTGTTAACTACCACCGCACAGAAGAGAAATTTTAATGTCCGTTTAAGGAATATTTCTTTAGTAAGCTTCCTGTATCGAGTTTTTGTACCGAAAATCTTACTGTCTGTCTGCAGTAAATAAAGAGTATTAATAAATGGCTTAGGTGCATGCTACACATTTATATATAGCTGTACATGTTATATTCATACAGTGAAGTAAAAGGTCTGGAACTATTCCTGGTCAGGTCTTTAATCTATGTCACTCTAAAATCACTCCTGTTTGAGAGGTGATTGTAGTCTATAGGCACTCAGGAAATTGATTTCATAACTGATCTTTGACATTTTGTGTTTAGATCTTTATGCTTTTTTAAAGTTCTCTATTTTAAATAGAGAGGAAGGTGGAGCTAAAGGTAGGCATGAAATAATATCTTTCTAACAACCTGAGTGTTAGTCAAATTCGTATGTGAAGTATCTTTCTTGCAGCAGTTAACAAATTTAAGATTTTAAAGCTGAAATTATGACTTAAGTGGTTTTTTTAATCCACTCTTAACTTGTGCACACAAAATGAAATACCAAAATATAGCATGAGAGGTACTTATTTATTTTCCAGTACTATTGTCTTCGTATGTTTTTCTTCTTCCTCCATAACACAATAGGTCATGGTTTCAATCCACCAATTTTTATTGGCCACTATTTTCTAGAGCAGCGAAGCTTCATTTTTACAGCTGAAACAGTGGTCTTTCAGTGAGAAAGAGTAGTAGTCCAGCATATTTGTACACTGGGGATAATAGCTTGAGTTCTTTTCACCTTCTGATCTGAAAATGGAACTGAAAAGATTATACTCAGTGGTATAGTTGACAGATGTCAGGGGTGATCCATTCACTATTAGATTCTCAGGCTTCTGTGGCTTTGCAAGTGTGACCCAAGGAGATATTAAGACTGCTTGAGTGAACTCCTAAGATGCCAGCTTTTAATTGTGCCACAAAGCAAAGATAAACATTTCCATGTAATACTTGAAGAAAAGATTTGTGATAGTTTAAAGACTTGTCAAAACGGCAGTCTGATTGTCAACGGCAAGAACAATAGGTCACTCCTGCTGTGTTTGTCAAGTGACCTTTCAGATGGTTGGAGCAGTGCAATCCATACCAATCCATAATATCCATCAGCACTAAGCTTTGGAATGAATTGACAGTTTCAGTGTAGAAAATTGTCCAGCAAATCCTCCACTGTGCTGCTTCAGCACTTTATTATGCTGAGAAACCAATCAAATTGGGTGATTTACTTTGTTTACTCTTTTCTCCTTCAAAATATTGGTATTCTACCACAGTAGGATTTGTGTGAAAGAGGTTTGCTTCTTTCTCAGTGTAACTGCTTTGAACTGTTTCTAATAATTTTAGCTCTGGAATTCTAGAGTAATCTTATTTAAAAAGTTGTCTAGGGGATGTTATTTTCATTTGTATGCTACTTTGGCTGTAGTTACAAAATAAGTCTCCATTATAGTGGGGATACATCAACATGAGCTCTCAAATCAGAGAAGTCTTTGCCTTTTGACTAAAGAACTCTTCCTATTTTCTGAAATTCTCGTTCTTCAAGTAGGGGAAACTTTTTCTTGTATTGGAAGAAATGCCAACACTCCCATTTGTCTGGCAGGATGAGGGCCAAGATTCCACAATCAAAACATTGTTTAAATGTTTAGCTTCCCAAGTCCCTCACGAGGAAACCAAAAGCCTGACTTACCAGAACATGTAGCTCTTACCACCTCCAGTGAAACTAAATTCAAGCTGCTGCATGCTCAGCAGTTTAAACAGTCAAGCTGGTGTGCAATTTCTTAAATATGAGATTGAGTAATTAGACTTAAATGCACTAAGAAAAATGCTAATTTGAGAGTAGAATGTTCATCTCTCTTCACTGCTTGTTGTAGTCTTTCAAGCTTCAAAGTCAAGTCATGCTTTTCTGAAGCCATGCTTGGACACCCAATGCAGAGGAACCTGTCCTGTTTTGTGATTTATCAGAAGGCATGTGCTTGAAGTTTTTCATACAAATACAAGATCACAGACAGCTCATGCGGCTCTGTTAGCTTGTGAGCCAACTTCTGGCATTGTTGTATTAGTCAATTCCTAGATATCTCCTGTTTTGTCATATGTTAACTCTCAATTCCAGACTGTCTATGTAAAATTATAGAGGCTGTAAATCTGTTCACAACATGTTAATTTAATTGGATCATACATGCATTTCTATGCATTTAATTTGAGGTAGCCAGTATTCTGCTCAGATGCTGTGAAAAAGCTGAAAATGGTTCCTGTGTTCATAGTATAAAATTGCTACAGAATATGATTAGTCTGACCCATTTAACGTGCTGAAGGGTTAGGTTAATTCCAAATGCTTGATATTATTCCTCCACCTTTACAAAGGTGATAAATGATACTGCTTTGCATATGATGATTACTTTCTGCACAATGGGATTCAGGTTAGGACCCTGAAGCTGGGCTGTACAGAACTCTTGGTTTATTCCCCAAGTTTTATGTTTTTCTAGGCACGTCATTAAAGAATTGTATTTTTATTCTCTTCATTATTTGTTTCCCCTACCAGGTTAAAATATTTAGTGCATTTTAATTGCATTTAAAAATGACATTTAAAATAAATAGGAGAAAATTAATCACAATATCTACAGCAATGAAACAGGACTGATAGGTTTTATTGTTCTTTGTTGTCTTGATGTTTGTTGGAAGCTGAGCCTTTGTATTGCATGAGGCTTTTCAGCTTTTTTTAAGAAAATAGTAACAAAACGTTCTTGTCCTTTACTACATATATGCAAACAGAAACACTGATTTGACCTTCTCTACATATCTCAAAGTCCTTTTTGAAATTGCTATTCAACGTGCAAGTACACTTTATCAAGGGAAAAAGATTTGTGCGTATTCGTCACTTAACTTCTGCAACTAGCTTTAAAAACTAAAATGAATTATAAACATACATAAAACAGAAAAGCTTTTCCTACAAAAGTCTGTTAAAATCAACAAGGGGCAGCATTGCTTACATTAAACAAGAAGTTAAATGTAAAGTTTTTATCCCCCACTTTGTAATTTACCTTAGAAGTCTCTACCCTTATATAAATAGATTCCATAAACGTCCATTATTCATTTTAAAGCCAAAAGTTTTGGTTCTGATAGCATAGCTTGATCCCCTACCTAAATAATAGAGATGGAAAATACTTGCCTATGAATTTATCCAGTAGAGACAATTCTGTCATTATATCTCAACACTATAACTGGTGGACAGACATAAATCTAGAATCTTCCTTGGCTAACTCTTCACATGTAATTATTCACACTCCCTAGAGCTTTCTATGCATGAAATGATTTCCCCCTCTTTAATCCTCCAGTTTTCTTGTGATACTTAGAAAGTGACAGAGATCATATCCCCCACATTACTGCTTCACTGTGTTAATTCTGATACTATATATTTGCATAGGAAAAGGATACTTCATGCTTCTTATTCATGCACAAGAAAATAACAGAGAAAGAGCAGTTACTGTAGATTCGCCATAGAAGGTAATAAATATTGGTGTGTTTTTGTTCAATATGAGAGTTCAGCTTTGAATATTTTTATTTCTTCTTATCTGTTGTATGTGTAGAGATAATAATATAGTCTGTTCTACTTCTGTTGCCCTTAGCTTTTGTACTTCCAAAATCTGTTGAAATATATTATCCCGGAACATGATTCTCACCTGGTGCTGAAGATCACTTTACAAGAGAAGAGTCCTTCCAAGGGTCTATCTTTCCCTCCTCTTAGGGCTTTGCTTCCCCAGATGTTTTTCCTCTGCTTTCTTTCAGGACCAGCTGTGCATTTTTACCTGTAGAGGAATATCCAGAGCAGAATTTTGAAGTGATATAGCTGGTGACCAGCTGATCTGTCACACTAGCAACGGTAATGGCAAGGAATCGCTCTGGTCCCTTGAGTCGATGTAAGGCAACGGGTAATTGTAGGAGTGGGCATGCAGTCCCCAGTAGTGCCACAAGGACTAGCTCACATTTGTATCTCTCCACTTAGCTGAACAGATATGGCTGTTGGCCTGGTTTCCCAGAACATTCCCAGACATTCCCACTCTGTCTTCGCATGCTTTCTGGGCCACTTTAGCATCCCTTCTTTGGGTATCATGTGCCAGCTTTTTCAGGAGAGCAGCCGGTGCTGGTACTTCACAACCGCTCTGTGACAGGTTCAGGCTACTCTGCTGTTTCCAGGCTAGAGAACTTTTAATTGCTGAGGCTGCATGTTAATATCCCTGAACTAGGGATGGGGCTGTGAGCTGTGCTTTGTTTTTATAAACAGCGGTAGTCATTAAAACCCTGAGATGCTGCAATATCTCACAATACCATATGGTCAATACTTTAGTGTATCACAGTGGTTTTGGGGTAATTACCATGTAGTTCATTGTAAGAGAGTGATGAATTTTAAGCTTTTGAAATGAGTGAGAAGGAGAAAGCCAAAAATCAGGATTCCTGGGAATGCTGCAAACTGAATCATAATGCAGTATATTATTTACCAGTATTTCTTCATCAGTGCTGTTTTGCCCAATCCTGGGAAGCTCATATATAAAAATGCAATAATTTAATTTTCGTGACCAAATTTTTTAAATTTCTTAACTCAGATAATGAATACACAATGTAAACACCTGACTACTAAAAATTTTAATTAAGTCATTTTAATCTCACTCTAAAATATTTTTATTTCATGCAAATGAAATGTCATAAATAGAAAATAAGTGAGACTAATGCAGACCATGGATCATAAATTAGAACAGAGAAAATATTTTATTTTTTCTTTCAAGTTGATATTCTGGCTTTCTACTGGCACTTATATGAAGGAGGCATGCTGTAATCTGAAAACTAGGTATATCTGCTACAGAAATGCATTTTGAGCTAATTTCTTAATAGTATGAAGAAAAATTTTTGTAAAAAGTAATTTAAAGAATCTTTAAAGAAAGTAATTTAAAGAATCCTTAAAGTTTGGATCTCTTACAGGAATTTTTGTGTTTCTTTAAATTCTTGCTTTTGACACTAGGTTGTTGGATATTCTTTGTCTTTTGTAATTTAAACCAATTTATAATTGTAATTTATACCAATTATAAATTGGTCTGGGCTTTAAGCTGCCTTGAAGGAAGAGGGAAGATATGAAGGAAGGGAAGGAATGAAAAGTCAGAAGTGCATTAAAACATGTATCATCAGTTGTCCTCAACTTCATTTATTAATTCCTTGTATGAAGGAGTAATTTGATATGAAAGAACAGTTATGCATTTTTAAGGTTTTTTTGCATCAGAGATTCAGGGTTCATGACAAGTGGACTCCAGCGCTGTTTCTAACATTTAATCTTAAAATGCATTAGGGATTACTTTGGAGGGGTCCATTTCAGTCTCAGAAAGGAGGATATCACAATTATGACACAGATTATTGCCATTATTTCTGTGCTTCTGCTAGTGACAAAGCATCTGTATGAATTTGTTGCTATTAACACAGCTGGAGGTTGTGCATGTTTGAAGTAATGCAAGTACAGGCTGGCACAGTGTCACACTTTCATTATAACTAGAGAGTTGGTCCTTCTCAACTTCTCTATAACTCGTGTGTTTCCATGATGCCATTATCTCCTCAGACCTTCATATCCTGATGTCGTGGTTTAACCCCAGTGAGCAACTAAGCACCACACAGCCGCTCACTCACCCTCCTACCCCATGCCGGTGGGATGGGGGAGAGAATTGGAAAAAAAAAGTAAAACCTGTGTGTTGAGATAAAGACAGTTTAATAGGGCAGCAAAGCAAGAGAATATAGTAATAATAAAAGAATATACAAAATCAAGGGCAATGGGCACAAGTTGGAACACAGGAAGTTCCACCTCAACATGAGAAAAAAATCCTTCCCTGTGCGGGTGCCAGAGCAGCGGCACAGGCTGCCCAGGGAGGTTGTGGAGTCCCTTCCCTGGAGATATTCAAAGCCCGCCTGGACGCGTCCCTGTGCCCCCTGCTCTGGGTGTGCCTGCTCAAGCAGGGGGGTTGGATGAGATGATCTCCAGAGGTCCTTTCCAACCCCTACCATTCTGTGATTCTGTGAAGAGATGCACAATGCAATTGCCCACCACCCACTGAGCGATACCCAGCCTGTCCCTGAGCAGTGATCACCACCCCCTGCCCAGCTTCCCCCAGCTTTATAAGTGGAGCATGACACCATATGGTGTGGGACATCCTGTTGGTCAGTTGGGGTCACTGTCCCAGCTGTGTCCCCTGCCAGTCTCTTGTGCACCTGGCAGAGCATGGGAAGCTGAAAAAGTCCTTGACTAGTGTAAGAACTACTTAGCAACAACTAAAACATCAGTGTGTAATCAACATTCTTCTCATAGTAAATCCAAAACACAGCACTGTACCAGCTACTAGGAGGAAAATTAACTCTAACCCGACCTAACCACTGCCACTGATTTTTACCGAGTGTCATCTGTGTTACAAATTGGTCTGGACTTGAATTTGTCTATATTAAGAGGTTTATATTCACACTTACTGGTAGTGGGAAAAGAGGGAAAAAATGGTGGAAAGTGTGAATTTACTAAGCTGTCAAAATAGAAATAATCTTAAAAAGGTTTTGCAGCTAATAAAGCCTTTGTGGAAGCAAGCATTAAAAAATGAATCTGCAGCCCAATGCAATAAAATTGCAGTGTCCTTAAAATAATTATGATAACAGTGCTGCGAAGTCAGGCAGCTCTCAAACAACCCAGTGGGTAGCTCCGTGCTCAGAAGTTATTTGGTTGCTTTCATGAATCCTGAATAAATGTGAGCCATTTACAAAATTGATCATTATTTAACTAAATTTAAGGCACAGACTGCATTCAAACCAAATTAAATCCATTTAGCGCTGAAATGCATTCCTTCTTTAAGTCTTTACTGGGAATGCATGCTTCAAGATACATGAAACCACACTGAAGCATAGACAAAGGCCTCAGACTCAGACAGGCAAGGCAGGCTGCTGTAATGCCATGTACTTGAAGCATCAGTGCCCAAGACTTTCATTATAGATTATCGGATGAGTCACTCTCAGAAGCACTTCCAGACAAGAGAAATAAATACAATTTTGGTGTCTAAATGTATTTTTAGGCTCGGTAGGCTCAGAAAGAATTTAATGGCAACACTATAAATTACTTTGATGTTAAAATGTTCTCAGTAGTCCTTGCTATGTCACTTACCTCCTTTGTGACCTGGAGCAAACCACTCTAATGTCTCAGTTTCTTCTCCTTTCTATGGATAATATGCATCTTTCTTGTGATGAGTGAGACTTCCTTTGTGTCTAGAAAAAGAGGAGCTGAAGAAGGCTGGATTCAATAGCTTTATACTGGTGGTTGCGAACCTGATGAGAATAGGAGAGTCATGTCACTGCGTTGCCATGTCTTCTCTGACATGCCGTGTGTTACGTAAGGTGGCAGGAGCACTCACTCCTTCCATGGGGCATGTGTAGATGACACCATACACCATTTATTCCCTCCTCAGGCAAATGCAACATCTTTCCTTTGGATTGCAGGGCACGTGGCTCAGATGTTGGTGGCTAAATCAGCCAGGCTTGGTAAGTGACCTTTCAGGTCAGAGAATAGTGGTGTTGGTGTGCTAGAAAGTGCCATGAAGCCAGTTCCCAGGAGATAGGAGTCAGTGGGAAGAGGGGAGCGAAAATCTCTTGAGGAGCCTTGGTAAAGCTACATCTGTTTATTGTGATGGCGTTAGCAGCTCTTCCATAGTTCAGTTGCTACTGAAATCTGCACACCAAGAGGTTCAGATCCTTCTGTTTCATACTTCAGCAGCTGAGTTTCCCATTATGTTGCTTGGTAAAATATTTACTATTCTTAGCAGAAAAAAAAAAAAAGAAAAAAAAATTAAACAGTGTCCTTAAAATAAAAGCTTTCCTAGTTCTGTTTTTGGCTTCTCTGAGGTGGAGAAGTGCTGTGATCACTGACTCTGAGACCACATTAATGGTAAGCTACTATTCACATTTTAAGTCTTGGCTACTTATATCTGAAAACCACTGAGCGCTGGCCTCCAGGAGTCAGTGCCAGGGACCCTCTCTTCTCCTTCGCAGCAGCAGCACACCTGGAAGACCCTCAGGAGGGAAGCACCTTCTGATGAGATACATCAGAGTCTCCCAGGAGAAAAGCTGCTGTTGCATCAAAACTGCAAGTTGTACCTACCCTTCAAATCAACAGGAGATAAATGGGATGCTCTTCGTAACGACTGTAGGAGAGTGAGTCACAGAACAGGGGCCAGGGTGCTGCTGCGGATTAAGAACTGGTTATGAGATAGGGCAGAAAGATTCATCATGAACTGTTGCTTCTCAGCGTGTAGAGAGATTAGTGGTACCCCATGGGCAAATTGTCTCTGTTAGGAAGAACTGTGGAGGATTTAGGAAAATTCCAGATGGATTTAAATGCGTTGAAGGATTAAGGAGCACAATGGTAGATGAAATTCAGCTGGAATAAGTGTGACAGAATAATAGACATTAACAAAAATAGTCCAATAGTCCTTTTTTTTTGGGGGGGGGGAGGAGAGGAGAGGTGAAGGTATTCTTAAAACTCCTCATAGTCTGGGCTCTGAGGCTGTGGAAAATTTTGAAGAGTTGCTGTATCTAGATACATGAATCCTGCCCTTGGTGTGGTGGCACATATTTTCAGATGTGAAAATTTTAAAGAAGGCATGCAAATCCTGAAGTAGGTAGCTCATTTCCCTGCCATGTATTTCTAAAACATGAACTAGTCTAATACATATGACCGAGGTCAAGACTTCAGCAGATTTTAAAAAGAGATATTTATAAGTAACGAGCATATACATAATCATGTTAACTAATTGTTTGTAGAATTATACCATAATCTTATGTATTTTTTTTCAGAAGGAATATCCTTGCTGCAGGGTATAGGGCAAGAGGGACTGATTTCCGATCTGTCTGTTCTTTGCATAGGCTGCAGTGTAGTGGGTGCATGTGGAAATAGAGTGCATGACTGAGATCATCGTCGCAATCTGGAAACACAACGTTCATGTGTTTCATGAGGTTCTTATATGGGTAAAATGTCACCGTACAAGTATCTGACTACTGGAGTCAGATACTGAATCAGTTGGATTCTGGTCTGGAATGGAATAATCCCATGCATTTGGTCAGGTGTCCCTAGTACTCCTTGGATAGAATACGGGTGTTTTGCTACTTTTTGATTGGGCTTTGAGCAACTGCCTGAATACCGGCAATTTCATATCAACCCTCCCACCTTTTAAGTTTTTCTTCAGGTGGTTGAGGCCGAGGTTGAATCCTCGACAACTTTTTAAACATCTTTCTTTCTTGAGTTTTAGCAGTGTGAACACAACAGTGCCCAAGACAAAAAAATTAAAGAACTAATGGTTTCTGTCTGTCACAGCATTGTTTTTCCTAGGGTAGACTGCTCCTTAGGTAGTCCTTAGAGAGTTGTAGCTCACCTGACTCTCACCCTCTTTCAGAACTTCTCCAGAATTATTTTGGACTTTATTTTATTTCTTAGGTCTTATTTTTGGACTCTTCTATATCTCCTGCTGGCTTAAGAAAATCTTAAGAAAATCAGGCAGTAGCATGTCCAAGGTGCTTTAGAATAACCTTCCGTCTTGTGCTGCTGGCTGCTGCTGAGAGCTGACTCAAGGTCTGGGGTTAGTATGTACTGCTGGGGATGTGCTCCCTTCAGCAATTGCTTTTCTCTCTCCTTCTTGACCCCAGCAGTAGGAACTGGAAGTTGCTTTCCCCCTCTTTACCCTTTTCTCCTGACTGCTTTTAACAGGCAAAGCAGTCATAGCTGGTATGCACCAGCCCCTTGCCCATGGAGGGGCACTGCTCGAGTCCTGGCGTTCTGGCTCCTCTGCTTGTTCTTGCCAAGCAATGCACTCAGAGAGGAGACACTGGCCCGTGAAGGTGGGTGGTTAAATGCTAAAGCTACTGTCGCCTGTTCAAATAGACACACACACCCTCCTCTACTGGGTTTAATCTTTTGTATTCATTAGAGCAAATAATAAGCAAACAGACAATTCCTAGCATATCTGTAAGTCATTTCAAAGAAGCTCCGCAGCATCTCCATACACCTCAGAGACTCATCACTCAGCCTGAGCCCTGTGACAAATTCACCTGCTGTTTTCCAGACATGGAGGGAGGATGGCAGCTTGTGCTGGAGCTGGCCGGGCTGCTCCTCCCAGCTTCCCACCAGCAGGGAATTTGCCTGCAGCCTAGTCAATGCCCGTGCTGCTGCCAATGGTTTTAGCAGCCAGAGAAAACTAGTCCTCAACATTATTCATCCTAAAGGTGACCTCTTTATTTGACTCTCTAAAGCATTCCATATGGTATTCCCGACCCATATTTCTGAACTTTGGGGTTTGGTTTTTTTTAGGTTTAGCTTTTTATCTGCAGTACTAAGGAGGCTGTGCTGCATATTATGAAAGTGATACTATTATAGACTGTTGCCGTGTCAATGAGAGGAAGCCAATATGATGTCAATGCACAGACACATTTTTGAAAAATGGCCAGGTGGAACTTTCTTAAATAATTATTTTAAGCTATGGAATGCATCTTTCTTAAAATTCTATATTTAAAAAGACTAGAGGAAAACAAAAAGTATCTAAGATCAGTACTAAAAAAAGAAAATATTCAACATGAAAGGAGCTCCTGTGTGTGACTACTAAGTGAATGACTGTTAAAAAAATCTTAGATATAAACACTCAAAATAAATACAGAGGTGGGCAGACCCAACAAAATTATGTTTGTCAGCTCAAGCCTCAGGTTAGCTTCTAGAGCAAAGTACCAGCACTAGAAGACATTGATCTTTGATAAACCCATCCAGATGATTGTCAGACTAGGTCTTCTGGTAGAGTATTTTTGCTAACTTGTGAATCTGTGGGATAAAGACCCAGTTGAGAAAGAATCTTACAGTTCTAGCCCAATGCTTTCACCTGCAGGGGATAATCTGCATGTACCTCTCATTGTTTAATAAAAGTTGATTGCTGAATTTAAATTCTTCAACAGATTTAGTCCATTCAGCTTCTCTTTTCAAGAGCTTTGGGTATCTGTCTTGTTATCCATGTGGCAAATACCTTTTCCCTTTAAGGCATATTTCTATGTTTAAAGCTGAAATGCTGTTATTTCAGAATTTAGGGTGAATGCCAGACTGCCTCATTTAGGTGCCAAACTTAGAGCTGCTGAATGCTGCACATCTTCCCCAAGGATGGGGGTATCATCCACTTCATTTGACACCACTGAGGTCCCTGAGAGGCAAGTGAAGACATATCCACACAGGGAGGTTGGGCACTTCCTTTCCTCCGCTAATTAGAAGGGACTTTTGGAGACTCCAGAAGACAGTCCAGGCTGCAAAGTATCTCCCTGTTTCACTGAAACATGCCAAACAAGTAGGGTATTCTGTAATCCAGTGTGTCTAGTGCTCCTCTACTGAAAGGCACCATGTGTAGTATCTTCTGCCTGTCTCCTGCTTATTACTGCAGGGGTTAGAAAGTGAAGCAGGAGATGGAAGAGATCTTACTGAAGTTATTCTGAGCAGTTTTAACTCCCACATTCTGGAAGAGTGCTCTGTATACCTGAGTAATAGCACTGTCCATCGTCCTCCTGATGGCCCAGCAGTTCATCTTCAGGCATAAAAGCAACAGAGGAAGATAGACAACATGCAAGAGAAAACATGACTCTCAACTTGCAGCACTCAGAAGGAAGGCTGCTGGTCCAAACTTAGTTTTTGAGCATGTGTGTATTTTACATTAGTAAATATTGAAAGTGTTTTTAAAGTAAATATTAGTCTAAATAAAAAATGTCTCCTCCCCAAAAGTCCTAGGTGCTGGGTTCAGGTTCTACCTTCCTCTGGTTGAGATGTGGATTCAATACTGTTCAAGCTGAACACAGGTGCAGCAAAGCTTTTGAGTCTTCTCCAGGGGAAATAGGTGGAGATGCCACTGTGATTGAGTTTGGATAGCAAAACAGAGGCTGCGTGAGAGAGTGGCATTTACCTCCCCAGAAAATGTACTTTCTGATACTGCTGAGAGGACTGTAGTTAAGCACTCGGGCAACTTTCAGGCTGTAGAGAAATCACAGAATCACAGAATCACAATTTTAGGGCAGCTCTCAGCACTCTTAAAAATGGGCAAACGGGCCTTCACTGCCCGTGTCCCAATTTAAGCAAATTTTAGGTGGATTGAAACCTACCTTACTTATGATTTCACTGGGGATTACACTGGCATTTAGGTTTAAGGAGTGCAATTCACAATGTCAGGCCTATTTCTGTACTGTAGATTATTCTTCATTTTTGCAGAAAATGATTCAGTTGAACTAATCTGACAGGGCTGACTGGACGTCCATTATAGTGCTGCATTACAATTGCTAAACAGAGTATTGGAAGGGCACTAGGTAGTCTGGTAAAGACAATACATAATTTGAATGACGGTGCTAAGGCAGCATTTCAGAGTTCAGTAAGTGGGTTTCCGAAGACACCTGGCAATTGGGAGAAGGAAAAGCAAATAAGAGCAACTGCTTGTGAGTGACATAACCTCAGCATAACATTGAGCTACGTGTTGCTCTCCTTGGGCTGAGAGCAGGCTTGGCAAATGCTAGCAATCAAGCCATCTGTATAACTGGATTAGATTTTTCAATACCAAAATGGATCAGTTTATGGGATTGTTTTGACAGGCATGTTGGGAAATACAGAACATGTAGTTTTCATCATTGTTTACTTCTGTTTTTCCTCTTGTTCCTTTTGACATTGCCCACTGGCTTTTATTAGAGTTTGAGCTCCATTTAGCTCAGCATGCAGAGCTGGCCATGCTGCCAGTGTCACTCCCCACAGAACTTCTTCATTTACATGTTTCCTTCTTGTTCTTTAACCAGAAGGGGAAGCTTTGAGCCTTGAATGCATAAATCATTAGGTCCAGGTCAAAAATAGACAGTCCATTATTCAAAGTGGTCGTTCTCACTCATCAGATTTGTAGTTTATCTTGGATATTTCTTGGAAATGTGGCATCAGTTTGTAGCATTGTTTGGATAATTGCAGCATGAAGCTGAACTGGTCTTGAGAGTCAGCACTACTCTTTTGTTGAGTGGTTGAATTGGCCATTTGTGAAGCACATCTGGTCCATAAAACTCTTGCCTCCTACTCTGTTTGCCTGCATGTCGTGGTTTAACCCCAGCTGGTAACTAAGCCCCACACAACCACTCGCTCTCTCCCCTGTGGTGGGATGAGGGAGAGAATCAGAGGGTAAAAGTGAGAAAACTCGTGGGTTGAGATAAAGACAGTTTAATAGGTAAAGCAAAAGCTGCGCACAGAAGCAAAGCAAAACAAGGCATTCATTCCCTCCTTCCTGTGGGCAGGCAGGTGTTCAGCCATCCCCAGGAAAGCAGGGCTCCACCACGTGTAATGGTTACTCAGAAAGACAAAATGCAGTCATTCCAAATGTCCTCTCTTTCCTCCTTCTTCCCCCAGCTTTATATGCTGAGCATGATGTAATATGGTGTGGGCTATCCCTTTGGTCATTTGGGGTCAGCTGTCCTGGCTGTGTCCCCTCCCAGCTTCTTGTGCCCCCTCAGCCCCTCGCTGGTGGGATGGTGTGAGGGGCAGAAAAAGCCTTGACTCTGTGTAAGCCCTGCTCAGCAGGAACTAAAACATCCATGTGTTATCAACACTGTTTTCAGCACAAAGTGAAAACATAGCCCCATAAGAGCTACTGTGAAAAAAATTAACCCTACCCCACCCAAAACCAGCACACCACAGCAGGCATTTGGCAAGGCTACTAACTCACCTGTGAGGGAGAAGTTTTATTCACCTGGATGTATGTGCTCTAAATATCCTTTAAAAGCAGCCAGATGTGCTCTAAAACCAGTGAGATCCCCTATGCTGAAAAAGTTTGGAAGAAAATTTTTGGTAGCAGAATGAGGAAAGTTTTCACTGTAACTAAAAGTTAATTTTCAGGTTATGTGGTATTCACTACTACAACATCTTCTCCATATTTGGTAGGGAGAAGTATATATAGCCTTTAGGGACAGCTAATAGTGCTACTATTTCTATTCTTAGGTCCAGAAGGAATGCAAGTCAAATAATAAGTCTTCTGTATAGCAATACTAGGTATCTGACAAAGAAAGTTGGTATCATTTCCTTCATTTTATGGATAGTGAAATTGAGGGTCAGGAAGATGTCTTGACCACGGTAACTTGATAGGCCTCCTCCAGATGAAGACATATTTTGTTCCTCATTCATAATTTATTTGGCAACAGATTTTTCTCTCTTATGTATAAAACCACTAAAGACAGTGAGATTTCATAGATAAATTTTAAAAAATGGCTAGCAAATTCTGTACATTTTGTAGCAGTCACGGAGAAGAAAATAATTTGCTGGGACTGTTCTAAATTCTGCCAAATTTCTGTGACCAGATTTTAGAAACGACTCCTCATCACTATATTTTTCTTGTAAGTTGAGCAAATGAAAAGTGAAATCTTTAATAAACAGTAGCAGAGAAAGATGATAATCCAATGTTCTATTATTTAAATTACCCCTGCAAGTGGATTGTTCCTTAGAATATTTCTGTTTTCAGCTCCCTCACTGGGAGGGATTTAGGTATTGGAAGATACAGAATATTATTTTCACCAGGCAATCTAATTTTCCTGTATTCAGTGTCCAGTACACTTTGTGGAAACATTTTAACAAACAATTACATAAAGCTGGGCTCCCAAATGCACTCCTGAGCATTTAAATGGATTATACTAATATTTAGACATGCCCAGCAGCTCACATTAAAGAGATATTTATTCCTGTACTTTCATTTCATATTAATCTCTAAATAAAACAACCTTATAGCTTAGTTTTGGGTTTTTTTGTTGTTAGACAAAACTCCTGATGAAGTTGTAGGGAGCTGATTGGCTCATCATTATTTTAGCTCACACAAGTTGGTATGGATTGGATTATTTATTTTTCACATCGTTAAAATGGACAGGGAAGTTTTCATGGTTATGTCATGATGTTAAACTATGACATCAGTGTCTTGTGCAGAGCTAGGGTGTCATTTCATCTGAAGGGATAATGTAGTACTACCATATAACATTGGCTATTTTTAGCAGAGATATGAGCCATATGCTCCAGCAGGTATAACTAAATAGTGCAAGAGCTGTGCCCTGAAAAGTGAGATTAAACAAAAGCAGCAGTGAAATATTTTGCAGATGACACTCTGCCAGACTTTAAAACTATATGTACGTATATCTTCATAAACCCCAAAGGAAATATTTATATTTTATTCTCCATTTATTTCTTCATTGTCATTAACCTGTCAAACAAAGTATATTCTACAAATAATATGAGACTGAGATTGGCATCTGAGTGAGACAGAGTTCTGCTACTGGTTCAGTAGGGTCTGAATCTGTCAACTGAAAAATAGTATTTAGGCTACCCCTCACTGATAGAGGTGGCATCAGGAGATAAAGCAATGGAACAAAGTCAGTTGTACATGAATTTTCTACACTTTCTGACTCTCTATCATCTTCCAAGCTGTGGAGAACTGGAGCTGGAAACCTAAATAGGACCTCAAAAGAATGATTTTAAACTGTGAGATGTATCACATTTTGTTTTAGCTGCTATTATCATATCTTAGCACAGTTAACTTGAAAGAAGATGCAGAAATCTACAGCAAGTGAAATGACAGCAAAGGTAGGAAACCCAAAGTAACCACTATCTCAAGATCTAAGCTGGCAACAGCTATGTCATCTGCAAAAAGGTTCTATGCCATCCAACAGTTTATTCTTCCCAAGGCCAAAACCTAGATCTAAGGTGATCAGAAACCTTCAAGGCGATCAGAAAAAGTAGTGGTAAAATCAAGAAGGACTGCTAAAGGCACTGCAAGAGCCATTAATTTTCTTTGACACAGAAAGGGTTAGCCAGCCTCAAGAGAACTTGCAAAGCATAAATAGCATCCATGGGTAGGGCTTGTGCTGGTTTTGTTTTTTCCAGTACATGCTTTGTACCTCTGAGGCCTATCTAACTTGTGATTTTTGTTTTAAGGGTTCGCCATTACTGGTGTACTGAAATGTGTTGTTCTCACAGGCTCCAGAAAGATAATGCATATAACTTGGACCTGTGTCGTAGTATGTCTGGAAACTGAGAGGCCGTAGCCCAGAGACTCACTCTATGCTGTGCTGCTCCGAATGCCAGCAAGGCCTGTCACCAAAAAGAGGTTTCCCTCTCTCGTCCCTGACTATCGGGAACTGAAATGACCATCCTGACAATTCAGACAAAGTAGTGTGAACCCTAAACCCACCCTTAGTGTTCCTCCAAGTCTTTGGCCTTGAGAAAATAGTTTCATTGCCAGGGTTGCCTCAAGAGTCTTCTTTCTATTATTACAATTTCTGTCTGGAGTATCTCACTATTCATTCCTTAACTGAATAACTATTTCTTCTCTTTCTTTCTTGGTTTATGTAACACTTTCCTCTGAATTAATTTTATAGTTGTTGAACCCTCACAATCAATAGATGGATCATATTCATAAGAAAAACCCCTCTCCATAATACAGAATCTTCTTCCTGTGTAGAACTGAATCAAGTAAGCCAAAACCCAAGCATAGTACGTGAAAGATCACAAATAGCAGCTGTTCCACGAGTACTGTGTGCTTGCACTGGGGATGTGTGGGAGGGCTACAGGCAGGAGGATAGGTGATGTTTGCAAGTTGTCTTCTGGTAACAGTCCTTGTATAAACCTGAAATCAGATAGGTGATGTCAGTGTACGGTGCGGTTGCAATGCAGGCTAGTTTGCTTAACGTGCTGGTGGGAATGGTTTATTGTCTATGTGTAAAAAAAGCTAAAGGCAACCACTGTACAAACTGTACAACACTGAGCAACATGCAACGCTAAACAAAAGCCAAGAAACAGAGTGTAGAGAATGGTGTTCTGGAAATTTTAGAGAAAGGTTTTGAATATTCAACTCTCCTACAGTACAACTGTCACATAACTGTAATAAACAGTACTAGTATGTATCAACATTAAGAAGTTGGAAAAATTGCATTGGGAAATATCATTATGTAAATTAATCATTCTTAATGTGAATCCTCAAATGTGATAGTGTGATCAATAATAGTACTGGTACCAAAAAGTACTGGTTCTGCAGCTTTCTTGTGCTGTTATGAATGATAATGTCTTAGCCTAAGAAACTACGAGTTTGTGAACCTGTGCATTTTAGTTTGGTATTGGGTGAGAGTTACTAAGACTACTGCTGGATGCCCAGGCTTGCAAAGGAATGGCCTTCCAGCACCATTTTCTCTCCAGCGTTCTTGCTGGGTTGTAGCATTCAAATGCTCTAATTATGTCCCCCATTACTGTTCCTACATTGGCTTGTAGCAGCATACCTTGTTTTTAAAGCTGCGGAATGATTTTTCAGGGGAGGAGGGGTGAGCAGGGAGTAGGAGGTTCAGCTTTTACAAATGAGACTCTCTTCGTTAGAAAACGACACCAGTGTACACAGCAGACACTGCCTGCACCGCTGCGTAGTATTGCTATTACAGTAAAAGCCCACTTGCTGACACCAATCATTTCCATAAAATTTAAGCCAACATCTTTGGGAGAAAAGATTTAATTAACACATAAGCCCCTGATTCACTATGACAATCTGCTTTCAGAGTGATGGGAATAATCACATTTCTACCTACTGTCAGTCCTTGAAATATAGGGGGTTTATGAATAATCTACAGTACATTTTTTTCCTTACAGAAACAATCAGATTCTTTTGTTACTTTCACGAAGAACATTTCTGTCTTAGACATCTAGAAAAACCCTAAATTTATCTGGTGCCTTGAGGGGCTACCTCTGCTTGTGTGACAGGAGGTCTCTTGGGTATTTTGGGTTAGTAGCATGAAGGGAGGTTGAGCAATTCCATCCTAACCGAGATCCACATGAGACATCCCATTATTTAAATACAGGTGCCCTTAGGGCAGTGTATGCAGAACCCAGTGCAATAAATAAATAAATAAACAGTGCTCATTGCAGACAATAAATAAAATTGTGGCAATGATTACCGTGGTATCAAATTAGATTAAGAAACTTTCACTGTGAAACAGAAATAATAACCTCAGTACAGAGCTTTGAAAAAAATGTTTTTTCCTCCCTTAGTCCAGCTGAAAAGATCATGTCTAGTAGTACATACTTTTTTTGACACATCCTTCTCCTACTTGTTATAAATCCTTGAAGGAAAAAATACAGAACGTTTTTTTCCCCTGGGGTAGTCTCATCAAAGTTGTTTCTGATTTACTGTGGCATAAGTTAGATAAGTATCAGGCTTGTAAGGTTTAATTTAATGATCTTTGCAGTTTTAACAATGTTGAGAATAATTCTATAATCATAATTTAGGCAGAGAATGTTGTGTCTGTTGTCCTCACTGGACATTGCTATATCATTTAATTATCTTTTTACTTTCTTAATACTTCTTAATTCTTCAGTGTTTCATTCCACAATACTGAACAACTAAACAAGCTATGATCTGTATATTAGGGACAGAGTGTTCCTAATGCATCTTTAGAGTTGTAACAATTCCAATAACCTGAAATTTTTGCAAATATAAATTTTGCATCTAGGTAAGTGCTTTTTTAAATGATAGTGGTCCTCTTGTGCTTGATTGCAACCTGTTTTCTAAATGAAAAAAATGTAAATGTGGCATTGACAAAGGTTAAAAAGATTTAAAGGGGGTTCTGTCAGCAGTGCGTGCACACACCAAACTAAATCCTAGCTATCTAATCAGTGTCCTCTGGACTGTGTGCCTTACCCCATTGTTTACTTTCAAATCCCTAATAATTTTGTATCCTTTCACTGGGCAGAGATTCATTTTAAAAGCTAATGAATTTAAAAATATGCTTTTCCCTTGTCCATTTGATACCGAGCCTGCAATTTAAGTTTCATTGTTTGTTTCCCTCCTTGTCTCGTCAATCCTTTTCTCTCTTTCTGTCCTTTCACTTTATTACATTTTTTATTGAGGACTGAGATGAACTGGTTGCTGCATCATGGACCCATTACACTTCCTAACAATTCCATTTACACCTTATTGTTTGTCTTATTGCTGGAAAATTCAGGTGATTCATCATGCCTGAAGAAGCACCTGATCCCAATTCCCTTGATATCATGATCACTATGTGACAGGAATACAGTTAGTGGTGGCTTTCAGACTCTAAGAGGCCAAGGTGATAACTCTTTTGGGACTTTTAGCCTCTCAAGTATTGATGAGTTCCATTTTTGTAATGCTCTGTTTTCTTGCTCCCTTTCAACAGCCCCCTGAGTGTGGAAAAGGGCTTGGAGTTAATAAAGGAAGTGGCAGATCTCCTGAAGCTGCAGATGAGTGTCTTCGATGATGTCAAGTACGTACATGGAATTCACCCCTTTTTATTTTATTGGATTTCTTATTGTTTTTGAGTAGTTTGTCTTACCAGGGAATATCTACTCTTTAATGCCAGAATTAATGACAGCATGTGAGAGACAAAAAATATCACAATGATCTTTAAAATGTCCCCTACACACAGTTAGAAACAAATTATTTAAAAAAAAATATATATATAAAGACTGATATTTTCCTTTGCTTCCATAGGGAAAAAATAGTCTGTTCAAAGAGCTGTAAAAATGTTACCAACTTTATTTAACAGTTTCTAGGTAAGGAAAGGCTTGTGAAGGGTCATTATACCCAGTGTTGCTGAGAGGGAAAATGACATCAGAGATGGATAAGAACTTGGGTCCCGACCTTGAGTCTTGCACATGGCACACTAGGTCATGCCGCTTGGTCAGCTACTCATTTAACAAGTCACAGGGAGTTCAGCTATGTTGAACTACTGTTTTTCTTCATATGATTCATACTGATGAATGCTCTGCATGTTAATCTCCTGAACGAGGAAGTTATGATTTGCCATGTCCAGTAAAAGATTTTAGACTGGGGATTTTCTGAAATCACCTTGGTAGGAACATTTACCTCACAAAACTTAATTCTTCCTTTTTAAAACAGAAAATAAAAATAGTTTGATAGAAAAGTAATGGAAAAGAAGGGTCAGCTGTGGGAGGTTTTTGACAGCTTGCTGGAAAGAAGTCACATCTTGGCACGCAGGAAATAGCTGATGTCTGGGTAGCATCCAGTTCCTGCCTATGTTTCAGAGGGTTTGGGGCTGCTTGTTTTGGCCCATGGATCAGGTTGCTGAAGTGCAACATCTTTCTCAGCCTTACTCATGCTGCCATCAGCTTTTGTTTAACCTTCAGTTCCAGTGAATGTAATTCATTGTTTAATACTGTGGTTTAAGCCATAGTCTTTAGTGGAAGTGTTTGTTATTATTTGGAAAAAAATTCTACCTCTTCTATTACTGTGTATGGAGGTAGAAATAGACCACTGGAGAGAAAATCTTTTTAGAAATCTGGCAAATGCCAGACATATTGGCTTTTATTGTTTAGAAGGAAAATATTCCCATATTTTGTTTGATAGAACAATTCTTTGTATTGCTGAAAGTCTTTTTGCTTGTATTTTATGAAATGTGTTTTTTATGAAAACTGAGTTTTGAAATTAGGAAAAGTGAAAATATTATATGGTGTTCCTTGTAAAAAGA
The DNA here is from genome assembly GCF_949628215.1 of Phalacrocorax aristotelis. Lineage (NCBI taxonomy): Eukaryota > Metazoa > Chordata > Aves > Suliformes > Phalacrocoracidae > Phalacrocorax > Phalacrocorax aristotelis. The sequence continues at coordinate 10,921,823 of NC_134277.1, read as the reverse complement.
ATTTGCAACCTTGACTTTGAATACTAGCAAATAAAGTCTGCTTCACACTTTAAGGGGTAATCCCATGGAACAATTTCTCTGCTGGAATCAATGGGTTCTGCTTCGTTAACTTCATACATTTAGAGTACAAGAGCACTTTCACCTACCTTTCTAACTGTTAGCATAAAGCCTTTTGGTTATTTTTTTATCATTTGATAAATCACAACAACATTGCAATGGCAGGCTATAGATTTGTTCTGTAATGAAAAATATCCCTCCAGTGATATAGCTAGCTATGAACAACCGTTTCCTTTTTTTGTTTTTGATGTGAAACATTAGGAAAACTAGTTATTTTGTGTCCATTAATATCCAGTCATGTGCCTGTACCAAAAATACTTGTATTGTATGGTCAGTATTTTAAAACTGTGTTTTGAATGATAGCATCTCCAAACAGGACCAAATATTCTGTCAACACAAACACAGTGTTTGCCTTTTTAAAAGATCTATAAATCTGTGAAAGATTATCCCAAATCTCAATTTAGTGAAGAATCCATCCATAACAAATTTTCTTTACTCAAGAAAATGAGAAGCTTTGACTCACAAAAGTTAAACCCATTAAATGCTGAAGAAACATGGAGCTGATATAGCAGTAGTAGAGGCTTTAGAAAAAGGCCTCAGCAAGCAAAGAAGTAACACTTTTTTGATTTTTTTCTTTTGTCATCACTACACAGCCATTGTTGGAAAACTGTAGGAATTTGAAGGCTCTGGTCAGCTTCTGAGTGGCATCATGGAGAGAGGTGTCAGGAAAGACTTGGTGTCACGGTGTCATGGTTTAGCCGGCAGCTCAGCCCCACACAGCCGCTCGCTCACTCCCCCACCGGTAGATGGGGGAGAGAATCAGAAGGGTAACGCTCGTGGGTTGGGATAAGAACAGTTTAATAATGAAAATTAAAAGAAATAACAATAGAAATGCAATGTAAAGGAGAACAACGAGAGGTGCGAAACCCCGGGGTGGGGGGAAGGGAGGGGGGAGGGGGAACGAACCGCCGAAACAAACCACCCGCGCTGCAGCCGCTCGCCGCCCGCCGACCCGACGCCGCGCCGCCCCCGCGCTGCCACTGCCCCCCCTCAATATACTGGCCATGGTGTCACGTGGTATGGAATGAACCTGCCATTGGCCAGTCGGGGTCAGCCGCCCCCACCACGGCCCTGCCCCTCCCAGCCCCCCCCCCCGCCACGCGGCAGAGCGCGGGAAGCTGGAAAGGCAGCCGACCCCCACAGTGAGGAGAATTAACCCCTTCTCAGCCAAAACTAGCACATGGTTATTCCTAATCCACCTTTGACATATCAAAGTGTGAAAATGAGGCCTCTCAGGCAATATGCTTTTTTACTTGGTCTAAGGCATTGTGGGTGATTCAAATTATTCTATTTTACTGGCAACTGAAAGTACGCTTTTTCTTAGGAATTCAGTTTCTTAAACTGTGTACTTTGAAGTCTGACCTGAGTATTAGCTTGGTGTAAAATTTTCCATTCTCTCTTTTCCCTCCAATAATTCTAAATGGTAAGAAAGTAACAGTGTAGGCCTGAATTTTTTAGACTATTGGAAAGATTTCAGAGTAAAGACATAATAATGAGAATCACAGGGTTGATTTGAGAGTGTAGACAAAGCCATAGCATTCAACCGGAATTGTGTAAGAACCGAGGAGAGGGTGAGTGGTGAGTTGTTCTAAAGTTCTTTAAATTCTCAATGAAGAGATCCTTGTCCTTTTCTCTGAAGAAAAAAAAAAAAAAAGAAAATTAAAGATTCTCCTTTACAACTATATTACTACCTTTAGGTAGTTTTGTCTGCAAATATCTTTTGTTCTTCCTTTTATTTTTAGTGTTTTCCTGTGCTTTGGAGTTTGGTAAGTGAAAAATTGCTTTCACCATAGATTCCTACTGATTCCCATGTTAGTTCTGGATTAGTTGATGCACAGTAGTAATCAGTTTATTTCATCTTCTCTTGTTCACAATCCTGCCAACTTTAACCGATGTCCTGCAATTCACAGTATAGCCTCAGGCTTGGCTCCCAGAGCATTCAGTCCACTTCTACAGTTGGTTTGTTGTCAAGGTGGCATTGACATAAACTTTGTTCACCCTGTGAAGCAGATGAGTGGGAATAGATTTGGGGAATTCATAATTAGAAATATTTCAGTGTTGAAGAAAAGATCCAACATGTTAGCTGTCACTTTTGGATACAGCCTGAATCTTTATGGAAGTAATAGTTATGCTTAATATGTTTTGTTAATGGTTATGTAGCTGTCACATAAATTCCATTATTTCTTATTACATCATTAGAGACCATTAAAAGGGTATTAGCATGCTGATGTAATTATGCAAGCAGACGTAAAATGACTATAGTTATGATTTTATAATCTAATTATGGGTGTCCAATGCCCCCGGTGATTGATTGTTGGACTGGTATCATGGTTTGAAGTCAGGTGGCTAGTACTGTTAGAAGGGTTTGTGTTTATTTTAAAAAAATAATTTTACCACTCTGCAATCTGCAGCGTTGACTTTCTTCATGTAATTACAGTTCTTCACACATTATAGGGTAAACTTACAAACATGAAAGATTATCAAGAAACATCCAAATATAATAAAAATAGTGAAATCTGTAAGCTAAACTGAAAGCGTAGTGGAAAGGACACTCAGAATCTATAGTCAAAGCCATTGAACTAGAAGATACATTATTTATTTGGTTTCTGGGGAGTATACGAATTATTTCTGAATTTTTATTTAATGTTCTCATACTCGGGGTATTTACTGAGAAGATCGCTAAGGGCGGGTTTCAGATCTAAGCTTAGCTGAATACCTTTGTATGGAAAGAAAACAGATTATTCTGATTTCATAGTATTTCAGACTGCATATCCAACCATTCTCAGCCTCCAGTTAAGAGCGAGATTTTCAGCTGAATTTTACATTCTCTGACAGATGCTTCAGTAGCACTGATTTTTTTCTTTTCCTTCTTATTTCTCTCTTTAGCTTTACGTGATTTTCCCTATTGCCACTGAGGATCTCTTGCTCTAGGTGTCTCTTTTTCCCCCATTTTTTTCTACTGCTTTGGCTTCCTCCACCTGTTCATCTTAATGGCCATCTTTGTAATTTTTGCCTTCTGACATAACTAAAGAGTGCCCATGCTAAATTTCAAGTGCTACTATAAATAGATTTTTCAAATTGAAAGAGCTGATTCTGATTATCTAATATAGTATCCTGGATTGCAAAGCTATTAAACTTAACCAGTATTCCGTTATCATGTACAGTTGGTTGCATCTATATAGTACATCCAAAGGTAAGTTAAAAGACCAAATCACTAGTCTTTCAGAGTCTAAAGCTCAAACTCCCAGTCCTTGGGTTGGTTGTTCAGCTTTCACCTGACGGCTCTCCCCACCCACACTGAGACTAGAGGTGAATTCAGTGTTTTACTTGAATAGTTTATTACATGAAAAATGAAAACTCAGGTTAACTGAAGGTATGTATGGAAACTGTACGGAGGCTTCAGCTGAAAAATACTTTTCAAAATTTGTAGCAGCCATAGCAGTGTGGTTTGACATTTAGAAAATATAACATTATAATTTTTAAATTCAAAATAATCACTAGTTTCAAAATGTAACTAAGTTTGTCTATAAGGAAAAAGCTTTTATTTTGGTGCTAAGAATAAACAAAATATTGATTTTGGAGTGAAAGCAAATCGGTTTTTTTTCTGACCAGAAATATCAATCTTTTGATAAAGACTAATTATGATATAGTCTTGAAATATTTGATCATACCTGTGTATTTTTCTGCAACCCTCTGTCTTATTCCATATGTAGGAAATAAATGCTCAGTAATGAGCAACTCCTTAATGTTTCATTTTATTTTCATTGTTTAATGTGAGGCTTCAAGTTTTATTTATTGAACATTATTCAAATCCTGCTTTGAGGTCAGAAAACACATTTCTTCTTGTTTTGGTTTGTTCTTTTGGATGGTGCTCTTCACCACACTATCAAAATGCTGGACAAACATGAACAGATATACTTACATGAGATATGAGGTATTATTAGGACCATACAGAGCTGGAGTTATGTGTTAAGAGATTAATGTCAAAACATTTGCTAATATGAGGTGTCCAGTCTGATGTCTCAGTGTATAGCTTATTCAGCCTCTTCTGTAAAGAACTTCACTTATTGAGACAGGGATCCCATTGGCTTCAATTACCATTCTAAGTGTCCAGCAGTCCCAGCAGTCCCAGAAGTCAGCTCGCAGTTTAGACCATGTTACTTAGTCTGTAAAAAACAAACCTGCCTGAAATAACTTGGCTTCAAATGAACTGAGTCTGAATCTGAATCTGAGGCAGAGCTGGATGGTACCAGCAGAATGCAAAGTACTGGTAGGACCTTCACATCTTTATAGTTCCATACCTTATTTGCAACATACTTCCTGAAGTTTGATAAAAATGAAGTTGAGGCCCCTGAAAATATTGGTCTTCTCCACTACTTGACCACCACTCACCCTTGGATGTCAGGGATCCAGCTGAAAAAACACTTTGAAAAGAAAGACTGTATATCCAGATATGAAGTCAGTCAAGATTGATTTTTCCTATTATACTGTAGTATGTCCTTAGCGTCAGCTATGGTTTTTTACATATTTTTATGTAAAAAGTGATCTAACAAAAGCTTGAATTTGGAAGGCTTATCATGATGATAGCTACAAGCACATTCTTGCCATGCTTCAAATCTCTGTTTTCAAGTAGTGGAATTAGAGACACTTTCTACTTCCTTTTCAAAGAAAAGGCCTTACATGACCAAACAATACCTATCATTATTCTTGTTCTTCGGAAGGGCTCAAATGGTTGGGCTGGAATAAATACAATTTGAAAAGCCAGCCAACCATCTCAGTGAAAAGAACTTGAACTGAGAAGATGTCTGAAAATCAAAACAAATGGTGAAAGTTTGGGGAAGCTTTAAATGCGTTTAAATCGGAAGTGTTGGGCAGGCAGACTGATGAGTGGAGCTCCCAGCCTCACCTATTATGAACATGTGCATTGGCTGTACTGTTCTAATCATGCTATATAGGTTTTGTTCAATGTTTGTCATGTTATTTTTCTAACACCTGAAAAACTCAATCAGCCAGTTAATCATATTCAGTCATCCAGAACCTAAACACTGGAACAGTACTTGGTATTTTCACTTCATCATGTTGATGGATTATGACATGTGGTATATGTATGCTCTAAATGCGAACATCTCAGGAAATTATCAGTAGCTTGAGAAGCAGGGGAGTGCGAGGGAGGATTATTTAACCACTGAGCAGTAGTGGGACAGGTAGCACAGTGTCTTGGTAGGTTTCTCTCTGCAAACTTCCTTCTACTGAACCGATTCTCCATGATTCCTTTCTCCTTGATTCAGTGTGATTAATCTTTTCTTGTGTTGTATGTTGAACACCTGTGGATAAATAGTCTTGCAAAGTTTCTTCTAGATTGTCAGATTCTGGATTCTGCCATTTATGCCATTTAGACTTACTGAGAGGACTGTTCTGATATAATGTTTATGAAAAAATATAGAGTCAATCCTGCTCTCCTTAAGGTGCTGTGGTATAAAATAGCAATAGATTGAATCTATATTTCCATTCCATTTATCGTCCAGAAATTAAGCAACATTTTTATTTCAATTTGAAATGTGCTATGTTTGGTCTCAGTAAAAAGATATATCTTTGAAAAAGTTGAGAAATATTTGTCGTCTGTTCTTTGCTTTTAAATAACAAACCAACAAAGACTAATTGGCATAATCTTGTTTAAAATGCTATAAAAGCATAACTCAGAAATAATGGAACCACTTTTATTCAAACTTGACTCCTTCCACAGATTTAATGAATCTGGAAAACAAATTGTCTGAGAAATGTACTGCTGTAACTCATTGCACGCAGGCTTGTATAAGACATTACATTGTGTTTACTTGTACACATTGTCTTATTTGACAACCAATTTATAATATAAAGATACATCAGTTTTTAAAGGAATGAGGGTAAGGAAACAAAAATAAGGTGGAAGTTTCACCTATGCATTCCTTTACTTAAGAATGAGTGATTTCTCAGCCTTAGCATTACATTAGTCTTGTGGCTTTTTCCCCAAGGTACAATATATTTTGTGTGCTTTCCCTTAATAAATGTGCATATAACCAAGATCATTTTGCCTTCTCCACTGTAACTTTCCTGCTAGGAAAATATAAAAATACATTGAAATAACAAGAAGAATTTTGGCCTGCAGCATTTTATGAATTCTAGGTGACAAAACAGAAAGACCATAAAAATCTAGGGAGACTCTTATAAATAAAAATGTACGAAGTTTGGCTTTCCATTACAACATTTCATCTCATTAAATCAGAGGATTTGCAGCTTTGTAATCAAAGGCAGAATGAAATCCAATGTTATAGATACTTTTCCATGTACTCACAGGTTCCTACTCAAGAGAAGGTTTTTATAGATAAGTGAGCTTCTGAAGTATATCTATCTATTTTTAACTTCATATTTCTCTACTACTCATCCCTCTGTGTGACTGAGAATGCCATCATATTCCTTTTTTAATAAAATAAAAGTTCATAACATTATAGGGTAGGCAGGCTATACCTCTTTGTTTCAGTCAAGTCACTGAATATGTGCCATTGCGTTTAATTTATATAACATTTCACATATTATTAACAGGCAATCATTTCCATTCTACAGATGGGTATATTGAAATTCAAGACAGTTTGCTTGATTTTCCCTAAGATGGTACAGAACTTGGTGACAGATATGAGAATAGAAACAGAGGACTGTGATTCTCACTCTTGAACTAAAGCTTGGTCCACAAATAGTATAACTTATATTAGAAATGCAAAGATTATCATGTAAAGATTGGTTTAAAATAGTAGCCCCTTATAAGAAATATATAAAATTAATCTTATGTCTCTGTCTTTCTTGATTCTCTTGCCCTTGGCTACCTGCTTCTCCTATGTACACAAACATACACTTTTTCTCTTTGTCACTTGGGTGGGTGGGTGGATGGATGGATGGATGGGCTGACGGACGGACTGCATGAATATTACAGACCTGCTGACCCAGCTAAAAAAGATAAATATTTCTTCTGCACATTGGTTTTACACCCTAGCCAACCAGGCCTATGAGCTGCACCATGACCTGCCTGTGGAAGGGTTTGTGTTCTTTAGGAGCCATAAATGCAGTCAGAGCAAATGTACCTCTGTAGGCGCGACTGAAAGAGACCAATAAATTCCACTTGCAAGGCCTCCTTTGCAACACAAGTGTCTCTCCCTCACAGCTGGCGGCGGAAGCTCAAGAGCAAATCCTCGAGTTGGTCTCCTCAGAGCTAAAGGAGAAGCCAACAAGTTCTCAAGAGGGCAAGCAGGAGGGCGCTGGTTGTAGCACTCAGAGTTTTGTAGCTTTTTGAATTGAGGCTGTAGCAAAGTTTGGGGTTTTTTGGTCTTTTTGTGCTGCTTAATCCTCATCAAATAAATTTATGTTCTGTCTGGCACCTATCAAGGGTATGGGCATGCTGAACCTTTACCACCACAAAAGTCCTAAACATGTCGTGTTCTTCATTAATTATTAAAAGTTGCTTGTGCAAGCTGAGCATAAGGTGACTATCATCCTAGTAGACAAATTTTATACATGATTTCAACAGACTCCATTAACACAGGTGTGCAGAGGGTAAGTAGACCTGAAGTCTGTAAAATTCATTGAATGCTTACTGGCTAAAAATTAAAACTGTCTGCTATTATTTGTGTACCAGGCATACTAGTAAAAGGTACAAAGAAGAAGAATGAAAATAGAAAAAGAATACAATTACCTTTATTTAAAATTACATAACTTTTTTATCCTTCAGCTTAATCTTTGGGGAGTAAAAGAAAAATCACTGTACATTTAAGCAGCATTTTGAAACCATTTTCCCTCTCTCAGGGTCCAAACACTCTTTTGCTGTAAAAAATTATAGCACTTTTATGGTTTGTTCTTTTAAATACTGTAATTAAGAACCTTATTTGCATGGCAGGCAAAGCTGGCAACTTTCATGTACTCAGCGTGGTGAAAATGTCAAGTTTCATGGCTTGTGACAGATTAATAGAAAAATTATTTTAAAACTCTGCAAATTATTCATAGATATTGAGTAATCATCAGAAGTTGCATTTTGTGAAGAATAAAAATAGGACAAACTGAGTGTAGCATCAATCTCTAAATTGAGCATTGTCTGTTTTTTAAATCATTTAAATTGTAGGCTTAGCAAAATAATCTTCACCTGAGATGAAGTGAGTTGTAAAATCTTTAAAATACTCTTCCATCATCTTTTTCACTGTAAATTAGTATCAGTGTACGTAGCACAATTTTGATGCATACAGATTAAATGATTAATATAGAATTAATGATTAATGTAAAATGATTAGAAGTCCATCATTTAGTATTGGTTGGTACGAGAGACCCCCAAACATGGACTACTGTTATTGGAAAGCATCCCTTTCTGGACCAGTCATCCCTTTTCTGTGACTTTACTCTTGAAATTATTGTAATGACAGTAGTGTGTCAGTCAGCATTCATTACATTATTTGGACACCTTGTAGTACCCTATTCTCTGCCCCTGAAACAAAGCTCCATGAGGTGACTCGCAGCACTGATCATCTCAGGGGGAGAGAACGGGGCGGTACAAGGTGTCCAAACAATTACCTGATTTCTGAAGGCTACAGATGTAGCTTGCAGAAGTAAGTCTGAGCTGCAACCATCAAATCTACACCTAAGCTTTGTTTCCATGTAGTTACATTTGCAAGATGTGATTGCTCTGAAACTGTCAATCTATCTAATCTTTGTGGTCTGTCTGTTACACCTCATCCAGCTGCATGGTGTAAACCACTCTAATGCAAAGCAACTGGTGAGCACAGCAATTAACGTCTTTCCCTTAGCAGGGATTTTGCTTTTTCATCTTTAGTCCTTGGTCATTATCAGACATAACGTGTGATGTCAGTACAACAAATCTTTAACTTTTTCTCTCCATGCTAGCTATTTGTTTAGCACAGGACCACATTTCTGCAGACAGTGTTGCAAACAGACAATTCATGCTTAGTGTATATAAAGGATATAAATATGAATAGATAATATATTTTCTGCTGTATTGCAGCACGTTTTGGAAAACTGTGTGTCATTTTGCAGTTTAAGGAGCATGTTAAGAGTTTCCAGAGAAGGGCTCAAGAAGCTCAGTTTGCTAAAGTAGAGAAAGATTTTTTAATTGACCGCTTGCTGTAAGTACATAATTGTCAATAGAAGTGTGAGAATACATACAGCTGTACATTGACATTTGTTCAGTTCTTGTGCAAAATGAAGCAAATCTTCAAACAGTAAGAGTATTAAAGAGCGAAAGATGTGTGCCTTTTCAGTATTAAGTCTGGGTGATGATCAATATTATCTACTCAACAGTTCAGGGAAGTTATTTTGTAGTAGGTCAGCACAAAACATCCTTTATGGGTTTCCTGAATCTTTGAAGTTTAGTCAGGTATCTGCTTATGTAATATAAATAGAGTATGATGCAATGCTCCACAAAATAAGTTTTTATTAACATTTCTGGTAAAAAATTTTGGTGAAACCTGAATCAAGTGGTCATTGAATTTACTGCTGGAATGAGTAACAGGAGGAGAACAAAATAGCCAGTGTACACTTCTTAATCCATTTATGTATTATGTGACAATGACCAGCTGCAATTTTCTGCCTTTGCTTTACTCTGTAAATCATGTTATATAAACATACTGTATTACAAAAATGCCTCATTTAATCGTGCTTTTTCCCATTAATTTGATTTGACCTAAGTATGTGTATATACCTATATATATAAAATATATAACATATTTACAGCTGTATAAGCATTTTGATTTTTCCAAAACCGAGAAGATGAAAAGGAAGCTTCGGTGCAATATAAACAATGGACTTAAGCTTCAAATTCCTAAACACAGTAAGCACAGAAATGTGTACACATTGCAAGTCATTAGTTCAAGCCCACCAAACATTTCCTGAGACAATTACCTTCGCTGCTATAAAATTTACTTTGCACAATCCTCTGGAGCGTTACTAATTGCTTTTCTTAACCTCCAGAGATTAAAGGATTTTGAAATGAACATATAGACAAGTAGTGACTCTAATTTCAAATCTCAGCTTTATTAAGGCAAGCTCTGTTTTACGAAATAGGGTCATTAAGGGAATGTTTAATGTTGGAAATATCCAATCCTAATCTCCTCATCTTCCTCCAATCTTGAGAAACTGCACTCTCCCTGTATTTTTTTTTTTCTTTAAATGCAGTGCAACCTCAACTCATTTCCATCTGGCATCAGCTCTATGTCTCATCTTCAAGAATGCACATAACCATGTTGGCACTTGTTTCTCAAATCCTTTTCCACTAGGGGGTATGATAGACTGTGGCTGTATTTCACAGTAAACCTTCTGTATGATATTGTAATACTAAAGTATATACACATGAGGGAGAAGAACAGGCATGCAAAGCTTGGTACATAATTTATGGAGATTTAAATCCTGTCATTCATAAATATAATTATAACCTACGGCTTGAAAGTGATATGGGCCTTGCCATATTGATCATGCTCCAGCTCTGTGTATTCAGATCATTCATTTGTTGACAGGCAAAATATAATAAGAATGTTGTTAGTCAGTAAAACAACTAATGAAAGGAAATACTTCTATTTTACCCAAAGAATGTGGTTTGTTTCTGTGCATGTTGTGCACCCTCCCACCTTCAGATGGGAAATATAAACCCAAGGGGAGGGGATATTATTAAATCAGCAATCAACCTTCAAGTCATTTTGGTATAAACACTGTAATTATTTCATCTCTAGTAAACAGAATATAAGACAACAGCACATAAGGGTGACAATTTGCAATATGCTTTGAATGTCTTTGTTAAAAAAACCCACCCTATTATGGCTGAAGGCAACATTATTGAAATTAAAAAAAAAAAGGAGAAGTTGTGACAGCCAACAGAGGGGGTAATTAGTCAGTAAATTTCAAGTAATAAATTTAGCAGGTCATTGCAACAGACATTACATTTTGCGTGGGGAGAAGTCACTGTTTATTAGCCTTGAAGCCAGACCAGCTTACCTTTGTACAAAAAACCATCATAACAAAGTATTAGAAAAAAAATGACAAGTGCGATTATAATAATATAGTCCAGATGCCTTCTAAAACTCACAATCTTCTCTTATTTAGGTAGGTCAGAAGAGTCAACTCCATAGGTGTAATTGTAATTGTAGTAGCATACAGGTCGGGGGTGGGGGGGGAAATAGACAAAAAAATCAGATATAAAATATTGTCTTTCTAGATTAAAAGTGCTACTACCTAATATTTTTAATCTTGGTTGCAGCAGATGCATGACTTAGATGTAGGTTACGTGTCAGCTGGGGCATTGAGGTTTGCATTTCTGATTGCTTTCACCTACACAGCTGGCTGGGTGCTGGCGTGCTGCAACCTGCCAGCCAGGAGGGATGCCTCTGCTAACCGGCAGCACCCTCCCTGATCTGTGGGAATGGTTTGTTTGCAATTCATCAGGTCATAAACAATCGTGTGCACTTCAGTGAGCCTCCGTATTTAGAGTGATGTAAAGACAATTGCCATTAATATTAGCTAGGCTTCAGAGGGCTTGACAGTCGCACAAAAAAGCAGTCTCATCTATCTAATCTAAAGTTCCTGGTTAGGAAGTATCAGGGGTGCATTTTATACATATAGAACCTTTTCTCAGGCTGGTTGCCCTCTTGTTAAAAAGTCTTTTAAAAAATATTTTGCCATAAAATAATTACTGGTTTTGTTTAAATGTTCTTGCTCAATACATAATGAACAGCAAGGAATTCCCCGAAGGGCATCTATTATTATTGAAATGCTTATTTATTGAGTGCTTTTGCTAGAAGCCCCCCAAGAGAAAAATCCCATTTTATGATCTCCTGAAGCAGTCAGTTCCCAAAACATTGAGCAGAAATGCAATTTTGACCAAGTAATCTCAAGGTCTTTTGTTTCCTTTTAAATAAACAGCAGAATACCGATGTGCAAAAAGTTATGACAAAAGCTGCTTTACTTTCTGTATTTTGTAATTATTCCTAGTGAAGCTGTGCTTATGTGGTGCTCAAGTGATTCCTTACGTTCAACCACACAATTGCTAAAGTAGAGAAAAACAATATCCTACAGAGCCGTCCATATATGAGTGGGTATTTTAAATGATTCTGAGATTTCTTCTTTCCTGCAGAAGAATGGTGTTAACCCAATATCACCCCACTCACTCAAGGAATTTTTTTCCCACCCTGTTTTTTCCTCTTCATTTCCCTACGTTTTCTCGTCAGCAGCATGGAGAAATGACAGTGCTTGTGGCAGTGCATACATGGGCACGGCTCGGATCCTGTTTGCGTTCCTGGATTATCCAGGTGGAGTCACTAGAGAATAGTGCGATGGTCCCTGCCAGGCTTCACTCCTCTGAAATCCCTGCCTCTCACTGCCTGGGCTGGATCACTGAAATGATCCAGTTTTAACCTATATGATTTTAATGATGCCATGAATTGCATAGCTGCAGTGAGTTGGGCAGGAGGACAACTGAGGGGGGAGTGAGCTCTGGGCCAGAGGCAGAAGCAAAAAACTGAGGCAAGGAAAGGAGGGCAGAAAACTTTTTGTCTTTGCTTATAAAGCCAAAGTGTAACTACACTGTGCTTGAAAGTTTCTGTTGGTTCCAGGTTCTCAGCTATAATGGACTATACAGTGTAGATTTGGGGGGAATAACTAAAGTTTGTGGGTTTTTTCACCCTATCCTTGCCATGGGACAGCTATATACTGGGTTGGTGCCTGCTTTTTATTTAAAGCAGACTGCTAATTACACTGTAAATGTCTGAGCAGCCAGAGAAGAATCATCATTTCTCTTATGCTGGCAATGCAGAAAGAAGGACAGTGCAAAATTAGTTATATTCAGTGTATGGTATCATGAAACTCCCAGGTGCCTTTTACGGTTGATTATCTCAGCATTAGTGACAGAATTAGAGAATAGCCTGAATTTTTCTAAAGCAGTTCTCTCAAATAAAGTATACTTTGCAATTGTAGAGTATTATAACCTAAAATATTCTTTAAATGATGCTGATAAATGCTTTATAATTATCTAACATTATTAAAATGCATTTCTTGTACATTAATGGCTTGGCATCTGGAGTCTCCTTTAGCAATAAAATCTCTCTGTTTTCTTTTTCTCCTCCCTCCCCCCCCCCAGAGTATTTAGAGAAAAATGATTGAGTAATGATAGTCCCTATTAACTGCAGAATAAAATGTGCACAGTGCATGCTTTGCTGTTAAAAGATCGAAAGGATGCTTCTTAGACTTACTGATTCCCTTTGTGACCTCAGAGCAAAGTCTTATGGTTAATAATAGTTTTTTCTTCCTGAAGTGGAAAAAGTTTAAAGGTATTTCTTTCTAGGATATATGTGGTACAATTAAGCACACTTCATTAAGTGTTCTCTGTTGTATGAATGCAAAATATTAACGTTAGTAAAAGAATAATTGAGTACTTCATTTCAAGCCCTGCAACAAAAATATTTTTCAAGGTATTTCTTTTATGCAGCATTTTTTCCAACTTCATTCTCTCATAAGCCACACGTATAGGGAGGTCAAAGTATGTTACATGTATAGTTCCAGCCAATGTACATCAGTATTTAAGCATTCACAGTATAAATGTAATTCTTCTCACTGGTGGTATGAATAAAAAAAAATAAATTAGGAACTCACATACTACATAGTATGTAAGTTAACTTTTATAATAGTACCAATTTTCATCTTTGTTGAGCCCTTGCACTCTTCTCTGTAAATTACATTATAGTTTTTAGTCTCTTGTAACTTGGAAATTTTCTTCAAAAATTTGCTGTATTTGTATATGTCTGTTTTTCATATGGTTTTCATTGATACGTACTTTAGTACAGTTTTAAGGATATCAGAACTGAAATTTATTTATTCCTTTCATCAGATGTGCGTGTAAGCTGGAAATTATTGGGATGGGCGGAGCATGAATGCAACATTACATATAGGGATTTGTTTTTCTTTAAAAAATACATAGTGAGAAATCTTTGTGAAACTCTGAATACTTTGCCATTCTTCACCTGTCTAATCGCTACCTTCCTTTGTAAATGCCCCATAGATTTTAATGCCATAAAGGACTATCAGACTACACCCAAAAAAGTCAATCATTTCCCTTCACAAGTTATTCAAAGAGGTGATTACCTCTGCTGTTAAAAGATAAATACTTTGTGGTATCTTTCTGGTCAAAATCACCCATTGGATCAGATATCTCCAAAATCTCTTCCCCACACATGTTCTTGCAGAATATGGTCAAGATAAATATTCTCACTTTCTTTATTGTCCCTCTGACTCACAGTTGTGACAACAGGACTAAGCTTGCATCGATGTTAGGCATATAAAAGTTGAAATGACATGTTATCTTCTTTGGATGCTGATTTCCAGTGATGGTTTATGCTGTACTTGGGAGAATAACAATTTCAGTGCCTCCATTTTGCCATTTTCATAATAAGAATAGTATTTACAGGAGTGTTCTGAAGTTTAGTTAATGTTGTTGAAATTCTTTCAGGCTAGCACAAGATACAGACAAGAAACCACAAGAGGTATAAAAATGTATGCAAATGTAGCTAATGAAGCAAAAGAAAGAAGGCTAAATGGTGTCTTAATAGTTTCTCCTTAAAAACCTATTTTGATAAGCAATATTATGCCATGTCTCTTGATTATGAATCTTACATCTTTTAATAATTTCTTACAGTGTGCTGGGACCAGCTGTGACCTTCAGAGTGCACTCAAACCTCCAAAACATTTCAACTGCAGATGTTGCCAAAGCAGCAGGTAAGAGTCCTTGTCCTCCATTCCCAAACTGTGGCCTCCCAAGCGTCCTTTTAGCAGGCAGTAGCACTACAAACAGCACATAGACTTCCCATTCTTCCAGAAAGATTGACATTTAAAGAGGGAGACAGTTGAGAGGTGAGTGGCATATATGGAAACTTGAAGTGTAACGTTGCTGAGTCAGTTCAAACTGCTGACGTCCTTGTTTGTTGAGGAAATGCATTAAACAGAGGCTTGTAGTCAAGGCCTAGCATGGTGAAAAACTCTTCAGTGTTGTCATGAACTCATAAAAACGTATTGGTTATTTGTAAATGAGAAAGTAATACCTTCGCTTTTCCAATACTTTTTTTTCAGGGAACAAAAATGTTATTACATGTTAGCCTTAATTTCTGGATCAAAAGATGGTAGAAATATACTGTTGGTGTGCTGTTTAGGCAATTTCAATGACAAGTTAATCTTGGGAATAAACATTATATTTCTGGAGTTAAGCTGCTTCTGAATAAGTACCACTGTTCCAAGGACTCCTGTTGGCTTCTGTCAACGTGGAGTTATTGACTGCAAGAAATAATTTCTGCAAGGTAACTGAACTGATAAATGATTTGCTTCCAGATTACACAATTCATAGGTTTTAAAAAGTATGAGTGAACATGTTGCAATTTTTCTTGAAAATAGAAACCAAAGTTCATCTAGATAACACTGGGAGCCCAAAATTGTCCTTTAACTTCTTTTGCTTCACCATGGATGAATTTAGCTATAGAAGGGACAGGGTAGTTCCCATGCCAGAACTTTTATTTTCAGGACCCACTGGAGAACTTATCTCAAAGTGTCTGTAAAAGAGGTTATGAAAAACAGTCAAATGGACATTTAGCAGTCACCAACACTGTACAGTAACCTCTCTGAGTTTTATGTAGCTTAAGAACAAAAAAGGTTAAGCACTATCAGTGGTGTGAAACCTTTCATTGTAAGCTTTCTTTTCAACTGGTGATTAGAGAGTAGCATTTTACATAAAACAGTTTAACATTCCAAAAAGCCATATATATGTACTATCAAAATTAGGAAATTACAATAAAGTAATTACTGAATTATGGGACACTTGAATTGGTATGATTTACCTTGGAAAAATTAATATGGTTTTATAGCAATGCCCTGCCTTGTAAACCTGTTGAATCTCTCTGAAGGGATCAACAAACATGATGCAACTGGTAGAGCCTACCTGGGTTGCCAAAGACTTTTGTCAAGGTGTTTTACTACAAGTTTCTAAGGAAACTAATTGTTTCTTAGAATGTGGAATATGGAACACAAAAATGGAGGATTAGTAACTGGTCAAGAGGCAAGAAACAGAGATTAGGAATAAATTATTTGTTTTCTCAAAGGCTAAAGATAGCAGAAAAGTACAAGGATCTCTGCTGGGCCTGTGGCATTCAGCATACTTATAAACGAGTTGGAAAACAGGGTGAGTGGTGTGATGAGAAAGCCTGTTAATATTACTAAATTGGAGAGGTTGGAAACTCCAGTTGAAATTGAAGGATTCAAAGAAAGGCAGAAAGCATGACTGTAAGTATGGAATATCTTCCATATATGCAAATGGTGAAATAAGGCAGGAACATTTATTTTTTAAAAAAAAAAAAAAAAAAGAAGAAAAGAATATGGTATGAGAAATATTTTCCAAGTCCAGAGTTGGCACAGCGAATGTGAATGGGATTGTGCAGTGGCTCTGACAGTGCAAGAACAGATGAAACTGGTAGAAGGCATGTTCAGAATAAATCTGAACTCAGTTTGTAGGTACGCCCGTTGTTGATAGCAAAGTTTACATGTGTTCAAAAATTTACGGGTTCATGGAATAAAAATCCACTGAAATTTAGCAAGTCCACAGAAACCTTGTCAAGTTCAGGAGGTTCCTGAAGCGCATTGGCCTTCTCCTAGCAAGTTACTCTGAAATGTGTAAATGCTGTGACTAGTGCATTTCAGCAAAACCAAGGAGTAACATTAGGTTTTTTCACTGGGATCAAAGTGGTTGTTTTCTACTTCCTTAACTTAAATATTGCTGACAAAGTAGGGAGGTTCTGGAGACAAAAAAATATCACCCCAGAGGAAGTTCTACAGACTCCCCAGCTTAAATTAATCTTTTATATTGTAACTTAATCTGTTCTATATATTCATATTCCAGGCTTTTCCTAACTTCTGTTTGTTTAGTGCATTAAAGTGTTCGTTTTTGATGGCTGCGAAAAGAAAGATGTTTGTAGGAGTCTTATATCAGCATCTCTTGGTATGGCGTCATGGGCATAGGATTGTTATATCTAAACCTTTTTTTAACCTTTTTTAAAAAAAGCACTCACAATTCTATCCAGCCATCAAACATTTTAAATTTAAAAAATATCTCCTTTTTCTTTTCTAATCAATAAATAAGGTTGCAGTAGCTTGTCAATGTACTTGCTATTCAGTTCATTTATTTTAAGCAAACTTCTTCCTTGTAGATTTCTAAAGTGAAAAATAAATTCAGTTAAAAGATCAACAGCGGTATATACTTACATAAGAAGTTTTTTCAGGCTTTAGTTGTCATTTTTGAAATTTTAAAAGACAATACTGTCTTGAAGAAAAACATTCCAAAACTTAATTTACCAAAGGAAACCAAAGCAGAATAAATCAATGCATACTTCCAGGGTAGACACAGGTAAATGCATTACTCCGTGGTGTACAGCTATGAGGTACCTTGACATCCATTCAGGAACTCTGAAAGCAGATCTTGTTTACAGAAAATGAATAGATCAAACTGACAGAAGAATTTCACTGTCCTTCACATCCTTAGACATGAAAAGAACTTAGAAACGGACTAATCAGATGCCATAGTAATTATGGGAGTGTAAATTATCCAGATTTGCAAAAGGAATCTATTTCTGCAGCTGTTATGTACATGTACGTCTCACAGATATCCACATGAACAGTTTCTGTGCAGCCGTTTGATCTTATTGTTCATGTTGTATATATTTTTGTAACCCAAATGGATAAACTTCCCTTGCATTATTTAGGTTTAAATATAGTGAACTATATTTAAAGTTTTCCATCCTCCCCTAGGGGGGTTTGACAAATGTGCAGGTTAGACTCTTTAGCATGGGACTCTTTAGCAACTTATGCAAACAGGTGAATGACTTAGAATATCTACTAAAAAAATGAGATATGGAAGTATGATAGTAAAAATTGTTTCCTATGTTTTCTTGGGGTTTGAGATCCATTCTTCTTGGTGTGCATACGACCCAGCTTGAGGAGAGAGAAAGCTCCCTAGAATCTTTCAGCCATGTTGTTGATGATAAAACTTGTTTTCTAGTAACCCACATGTTACTAATCAAAATGTTTTGATTACTTATTTTGCAGTTTCTAGGGCTACGTAATTAAATGGGAAATCTGACAACAAAGTAATTTAAAATTGTGTGTAGCTTGCTTTCTCACATTAACAATACCTTTATTTGCTCTTTGACTACAGAGCAGAGGACAGTCAATGTTTTGCCAGCGTTGCATACTTTGACGTTCATAATATAGAACATACCCTGCATCAAGCAGCTGTCCTCTGGCCTATTTCTGTTTAATAAGTCAGGCTCAATGGTGCAGTGTAATTTCTTCTCAATATTTTGAAGAAATAAACTTTAGACATAGGTGACCTGCTCTAGAAGTAATTACACTTGGCACATGACATCATTTAGACAAATGAATGTGGGTTTCATTTCTCTTCAGTTTAAAGGTTAGGAGAAATCTAGCAGAGAACAATTATCAGTTAGATAACTCTATTTATATAAAATTGCAATATAGTAAAGTAATGAGCAATGAGTCTGATTTCAGACAGCTTTATAGGTACTCCAGACTCCCACTGTTTACACAAAAACATGTAAAGTAACAGAGATAATTAGAAAAGAGGAGTCTTATGAACATAGAATTTTAGCATCAGATGGCTGTAATGTTCACATATAAAATATGCACATGGAAAAGATGTAAGAGAGAAGAATCTTGTGCACAGACACCCAGCGCTGCTGAAATGAAATAAGAGCTTATGTGTAGCTGCAGCCTTTGACTGGTTAGAATCTTGCTTACATTTTTTTGGTATTGTATTAAAATGCAACAGTTTAGGTGTTGTAAAAAATGAGGACAGAAGAGCAAAAGGATGTACGCATAATGTAGGCATATTAGTGATAGGGGACAGGTAGCACAGCAAAAAGCAATGCATAACCAGGTATTACAGAATTAATAGGTCTGTGTGCAGGTTCTTGTGTCTAAGATATATTATGATATACACTATTATGGCAAGTAAGAAATCTTGATTTCATTTTTTAAACTATGAATTTCGAAGAGATATTAGAATATCAAGAATATATTTTTAAAAAATTCCCCTGACTTTTAACTAGGCTATTGATTTGGGTTTGTTTGGGTTTTGGGTTTGGGGTTTTGTTTACTGGGTTTATTTTACTTTTCTGTCACCCTGCTGGTGAAACCTACATTTTCACAATATGCATGGTTTGATAGGGACCATTAATCATGACTTAGGGTGTAGGGTGCAGAATCATATAACCTTCTTGTCTAAAAATTAGTTCTTTGCCAGCTTTATAGTTCTGCAAAAAAAAAATGCATTGCAAAATTAAATCTGCTGGAAAAAAACCACAAATGAAAAAATACTATATTATCATTAAAATTTAACTGTATAACAAGCTAATTTGAATAAAGATACTGCCTCAAAAGTATTGGAATAGATAAAAAAATACATACAGAATTCCTTAGCAGTTTTAAACAACTGCAAATGATTAAATTTGTAAACCTACAGATTTTGAGATTTGACACCTATAAATTTTGGTCATGTCCCAGCTGTGATGAAATACCCACAGCAACAAATATTGCAAAAAAATTTTTTGACATTGATACTGAATATTTTTGCTACAGTTGGCAGCTCTAAACAGACAAAACATGATCCTTAGCTTTTGGCATTAAACAATCCTTTTGAGATGAAAAGGGTACTTCAGCATCCTTAGAGTTAACTTATTCTACCTAGTGATTTAAGCTGATGGTGTCTTATGGTTTGGAGTGGTCCACTATGTCATACTTTTAATCTTAATTAGGATGACTAAATGGCCAGTCATATTAGTGATCTTGGATTCAGCTGTTGAAGAAGGTATTTTTGCCTTATTCTGCCTCCAAAATGTTTCTTTTGCTAGGCAGGTCTGAGCTGTATTTATAGGTAACAAAACTTACTCTTCTAAATATGTAGGCTTAAGTATCTAAGCCAGTGGTCTAATTTCAAAGGCTCTTTGTTCCCATCACACCCCATGAACCTTTAGTGACCTTGGATAGTTAGCAGACTTGAAATACAGAATTATCTGAAGAATGGCCAAGAAATATACATTTCAAAGCCTAAAGCACTCCACGTGCATTAGAAAAAATGATTCCAGTTTTTTCTTCAACTTTGGAAATACTAGCAAGGAACCTGCCTTACACAGTCACTACAGAAATCTGTTTATTGCTCCTATTTCTTAAGCATGTTTGGCAGAAGAGCACTTCTGTCAGACATCCAATCTGGGCCCTGTTAAAAAGGGCTGAGACTCTGACATGAACGTACTTTGATTTCCTTATAAATACAGTTCTACAAATATATATTATGAATATAACTTAACATTATGAATATAATTTAAAAGACCTAACTATGAAAGTACAAATGATTGGTTAAAGTTATAACACTTAGATGCAATTTTTAGCTCTTTGCAGCAATTGTTTGTATTAGCCTTCAGTATAGTTGAAATATACATTGCAACTTTTAACAAATCAGATACAAGTCTAAAATGTTACAGATTATATATATGACTATTCTCTTAGATGCATTCTAGTAATGAAATATAGTCCTCTTTTTATTGGTCAAAGGGAGTTATCTTTCCAGTTTACTGCATAATAGAAATACATATAATAAAAATCACATTTATGAAATACCACTATAAAGCTTGCACACCTCTTAATTTCCTGGTCTGAAATTTTACAAAATGAGGAACAGAAGGAAGATAATTTACTCAACGTTAGTGAATCAATTGATGAGGACCTGGTACGCAAATTGACTGTTCATTTCTAGGAACGCTGCAGAAGCTCACTCTGCTCTCTAGCCAATAAGTATTGATCATACCAATAGAAACAGAAACACGGCAACTCTATTGACAGAAACATGGTAACTCGGTATTATTATCCAATATTAGCAAGAAAAGTTTTCTAGGAGGTTCTCAGGAGAAGAAATGAGAGAGAACCGTCTTCAGATTTGTCTTCATATAACCCTGTATCTTCATATAATAATGCTCCATGTAATGTGTATATGTAAAGAATGTATAAATGTAAAGAAGGGAGACTAGGAGAAGGAACAATGGAACAATGAGGAATAAATCATCAACTGAAGGAATAAGATTATGCAAAGTTTTATTTAGCTGTCATGTATTTAGTTGAAAGCATATTTAAAATAATTGACACTATTGACTCATGTCATATGAGCATTATGTTCTCATGGAGGAATTTGGACAAAACCTGGGAAATTTCATTTAATGTAGTGAGTTCAGAATACTGTGATTTTCTCTCTCTGGTTATTTCAGCTTGTGATCAAACACCGCCTGGCCATTGTTGCTTTTTAGACCATTGTTGGTTAATTGTTAGTTATTTGCATAACATATTTCGCTGAAGTAAGTGTAATCTAGGAATTTTTTATTCCTTGAACTGCTTCTGCTGCCGACATAATGAAACTCAGCCATGTCTTTTGTGTTATTTTGTTAATGGCAACATCCATCATCTTTTTTGTGGTGACCATCAGTGCAGGAGGTATGAGTTCTATATCATCAGAAGCAAGCAACTTCAATTTCTGGACAAAAAGTCTTCCTCTTCTCAAAGAAGTCCTTGTTCTTCCTAGATGGTTATAACCAGCCTTGATTGTCTTGTTGATTTTTGGCATAAGCTTTGCATGTCTTGTGCGAACTGTCAGAACGATGAACTGTTGCTTCAGTCACAACCATGTCCATGCTGGCATACTGTCTTGGTTTCCTTTTTCTACCCCACAACCACAAGCAATAGCGGTTGTTTTGAAAGTATTCATTGGCCAGTCATTGTCATATTCATAATTCAGCTGTGATGAAATGAACAGAAAAAGATGAAAGTCTATGGCTGAATTTGTTCCCACTATCTAGACTTTTGTAGACCATGCAATTAGATGTCTTTTTCTCTAAGATTATAACAAAGAGTGTGTCCGTGAATAATTTGAAGATCATCTTTGAAGTGAACTGACAGCCTCCATGTCAGAAACCTCGAACAACGTAGCCAGGAGGCTGTCAGGTCCATTTGCCGTTGCCCTGGTTTAAGGAGGTTTACAATTCTTTAGTCTATAATGTGAAACGTAGAAGTTTGACAGCTCTTTTTCTATTGCTAGTTCTCTTAAGTCTTTTGGTGCAAATCCTGATTTCTTCTACTCAAGCGTTCTTAGTTCACATTGTCCTTTTTCACTTCCTGATCCCTCTGTAGTAGATCAATTCCCTTTCACCTACTGTGTCATCAGGTCTATCTGAGATATTTTCTTCAAATCCTTCCATTGCTGAATAAAGGATGTAATTATCTTTTTGAAGTATTATTCAGAATCTGAACTGTCTCCTGCACTACCAAATGTCTGATACAGTGATTAATGAATTTTTGAGGTGGCATTTCCTTCCCACCTTGTTCTTCTATTGAAAAATTGAATGAGTTTTAGCATTGGGAGCTACCATACGGTAAATGTACCTCAGTCCTGAAGAACAGGAATCATCTTTGGCTATGACTTTTCTCCAGTGACTTCCTTCTAATGATGATATTGCTGTGATTAGTAAGGATGGAATTTTTTCAACATACACCTCTCTCCTCTAAGAATAACTGCAAGGTATCTAACTTCAGAAATAAATCTTTTTGCTCTAAAACCACTTTCTGTTTTAAGAGAACACTTCAGAACTTGCTTCTGTTCACCTTATAAAGTGATCTAGTCTATTCCGGCATAAACACCTAAATCAAGCTTCTTAATTATTGGGAACTCTAAAGCTGGTTAATCATTTTATAGAATTTGAGAGAAAAACAAGAGCCGAGTAACGTTGCGTAGCCAATGTTCTTTAATTAAGGCAATGAGGGTTCATGTTATTACATTCTATTTCCTCTTATTAAAGACCCATTCATAGAAAACCATCAGGTTGGTATTAAACTAAAATAAATATGAGCACACCATTGGTGCTGTATATATGTTAATATATTAGAATACAATAGTTGATACCTGAACCAGACAGTTCTTTCAAAGGGTCAATGGAAAGGCCAGATTAACGTTTAGAAAAATATTTAGCTGCAAAAATTGACTTGCAGCCATTCATGTGTTTCTGTTAGTTGATTTTCCTGAAATCTGTAGGCAGGCCTATGAAGGCATGTAAAAATAAGACCTCTATTAAAGTAATTTATGTCATGGTTTAAAGGTTAATAGTGATTTTAAAGTTGTCTTCTTTAAAGAGCCCTCTGGTAATATAACTAGATGCATTGTAATAGTGAAGGTAGAATTCATCTAACCCTCTTGCACCTGCCTAAAGGTTAGGCATTTACTCAAAACTAGTTGTCTAGATTGCCTCTGCATTCAAAGAAAAAAGATAGATTGTATGAACCAGCACTTATCATAGGTGGCTAAAGGCAGGTGAGAGAAATGTCCACAGAAATGTATAGATATTGTTGATGATAGCACTGCCATACATAAATACTGCAGATAAATTCAGGGAGATTGACTGAAGTTAGGACTGTAGAATTTAGTGCAGTGGAAAACTTCCAGGATCTTCACAGAATCATAGAATTGTTAAGGATGGACCCTTAAGATCATCGAGTCCAACCGCTAACCTATCACTGCCAAGTCCACCACTAAGCCATATCCTCAAGCACCACATCTACCCTTCTTTTAAATACCTCCAGGGACAGAGACTCAACCACCTCCCTGGGCAGCCTGTTCTGATGTTTGACAACCCTTTCGGTGAAGACGTTTTTCCTAATGTCCAACCTAAACCTCCCCTGGCGCAGCTTGAGGCCATTTCCTCTCGTCCTATCGCTTGTTACTAGGGAGAGGAGGCTGACCCCTGCCTCGCTACAACCTGTAGAGAGCGATAAGGTCTCCCCTCAGCCTCCTATTCTCCAAACTAAACAACCCCAGCTCCCTCAGCCGCTCCTCATAAGACTTGTTCTCTAGACCCTTCACCAACTTCACTGCCCTTCTTTGGACACGCTCCAGCACCTCAATGTCCTCCTTGTAGTGAGGGGCCCAAAACTGAACACAATATTTGAGTAGTCCCTGCTTGGTAACTTATTCAAAAATATTTTTTCTGTTACTAGATCTCTTAAAATCTTCTGGTGCAAATTCTGTTTTCTTCTACTTAGGCCACCTTCAATCACATTGTCCTTTGGTAACATATTCAGAGATCTTTAAGAATTCAAAATTAGTTTAAAATTGAGTAAGTTCACAAAGATTTCAAGTTTGATAAATATTACCATGTATAATATTATTAAGCAACCAAATTCCTGCAGTCAGCTTGTTCACACCTACAGCTATATATGATGAAACTGTCATGTAGTTGAAGTGCAAAGTGGTTTTCTTTAAAGTCCAAGAAATCTCCCAATACATTTTTGACTATGGAAGTGAAAATTCTTTTTCTGTTTTAAGCTTGTTACATATTTCCTTTCATAGACGTTTCAAACTGACCTGTACACTTTAAAAGGACTGTCTTCAGCTGATGTAAATCAACAAATAGCTGCACTGAAGTCCATAGCACTGAGAATGTGTGATTGGAACAAAACAGTATTATTTTTTTGTGTAGCAGCAGTACTGTAGGGTCCCACTGTGCACATGGTATCAAGAAGGCCCTATACTAAAATATTTGAGAACTAGATTTCATTCTAATTTAAAGCAAAGCAAGCAGAAATCCCGAAACCCCAGACAACCTGTTTAATGCTGTATTTCATCATATTATTTAGCAAAATTGCTGTTATGATAAGCAACACATTTTCCAGGAAATGAAATATATATGAAACATTACATATACAACAATAATACTTACAATTCCATATGTATTTAAATGTTATAGTTCTCTAATAAAGTTTTATATATTTTTGTGCAGTACACTTAAGAGACTATCTCTGTTCACAGCAGATCCTAAGCATATTGAATGAAATTATTTAGGAATGCTACAGCAAGAAGAAATCTGGTAAGGCAGGTACAAAAAAGACAGCATTTATGTAAATAATGGGTAAGCTGGTCTAATATTTTTTCATTAATATGTACTTTTTTAGGTAAGCATAAATAAGGGAATTAAAGAAACAACAATTTAGGTAGATAATATTGTAGCCAAACCTTTACCTGGAAAAGAACACTGAGTACATTTTTTTCCACCCATTAGACAGATTGATTATAACTTTTCAAAATGTGAAACAAGGTAAACCTAACGGTTTTAAACTATGCATGTAAATAAACACTAGGCACCATTTAGAACGGGGATAATGTTCTATTTTAGTTGGTACAAACAGGAAAATGTTATTTATCTGATGTAACTAAAGATCCTATTTTTATATATTAAATTGTATGATTAGCAATCTTGTGATTGTAAGTTATAGCTTTCATATCAGCCAAATAATAAAAAAATTGTGAAGGAGAATGGTGGTACTTCACGGCTCTATGAAAAATAGCTGTTATTTAAAGCACAAGAAAAAACAGAAAATCAATTATACATAGAATCATGTTGGAATCAGACTGTGTTTTGGTGACAGTGTGTAGGGGTGGCTGACCTGAACCTGGTAGCAATCTGTTCTCTTGGTAGAACATGATTTATGGTATGACATCTTGGGAAGAAGGCACAAACATGACCTGGGATAAAAAGGCAGGTGGAGGGTTTTTGGCTGTCAAAGGTTTGCTTAGGAGGTCTAGAGGATTCACGTATCATCCGTCTTGAAAACAGCCACTTGCATGACCACCTACTGCTGATAGCTTGCGGAGGAATGTATCTGAGGGGGGTGTTAATGAGCTCTTGAAGGTGGGACAAGAAATTATTTGAGAGCTTTGGGAGAGTTTTTCAAGATCATAGAATCATAGAACCATTAAGGTTGGAAAAGACCTCTAGGATCATCAAGTCCAACCGTCAACCCAACACTACCATGTCTCCTAAACCATGCCCTGAAGTGCCATGTCTACACATTTTTTGAACACCTCCAGGGATGGTGACTCCACCACCTCTCTGGGCAGCCTGTTCCAATGCCTGACCACTTTTTCAGTAAAGAGATTTTTCCTAATGTCCAATCTAAACCTCCCCTGATGCAGCTTGAGGCCATTTCCTCTCGTCCTGTCGCTTGTTACTTGTGAGAAGAGACCAACCCCCACCTCACCACAACCTCCTTTCAGGTAATTGTAGAGAGCGATAAGGTCTCCCCTCAGCCTCCTCTTCTCCAGACTAAACAACCCCAGCTCCCTCAACGTCTCCTCATATGACTTGCACTCTAGACCCTTCATCAGCTTCGTTGCACAAGATGAGAGAAGTTTGTTGGCAGTACGCACAAGGGCACACTTGTCAGCAGTATTCAGTCCTGTAGTTTAGCATTGCCTTCATTTTGAGCAGTCTTTCTCCTATGGATTCAAGTCTACTTCAGCGGCTGCTGCTGCTACCTGATGCCCTACACAATTGTTAGGGAATGTTGTGACTACAAGACAAGTGATTTAATGATCATGAAATTTGTTTTCTGGACTATTTATGGTCAAATAAAGGTTTTTTTCCTGAGCTTTCCTGAACTCCAGATATCAATTCTGACATGTAAGATAAGATGGAATCAGATTTATAGACCTTTGATCTTGTTTTTATTTGGAGATTATGTTTTCCATTCTTGAACAAAAATTATATGCGGGATTTAAAGATTAATGACCATTGTAATAATCTGCAAACATTTAATCTTTCTAGTATTACCTAGTCTTCAGGAAAACATGTTAAATTCCTTTGTTCTCTTTGGAAAATATTTTCTGTGAATGTGAACATTCTGGATTAAGAGAGATTGTATGGCTTTACATTGGCTGAGGTCAAAAGACGTGCTAGGTTTAATCTAGCCATAGATTTTCAAGAAGTACCTGTAAATACTCTGTGCCTCTATTTTCTTAATTGTAAATCTGAATCATTATTAAGAAAAAGGCTTTTAATGAAAATTTTTAAAAAGGTATAACATAATGATTTTTTAAGATAATTCAGAGGATAGACAGTATGGGCTTCTATAGCATAATCATGATCATTTGTTCCTGGGCTGCTTCTGCTGCTTTTTTGTATTTTTTTCCTGGTTGCATCAGTGCAACAAAACCAAGATGACAGCAATCATAAAATCATTTTGATTGAAAGATCTGTCTAGTGGGTTATTTATCCTGTCCCCCAGAATTGTGATGGGATTGGCTGGCAGGAGATCATACAGCTAATATTTGATAGTCTATTAAAAAAAAAGAAGGGAAGAAGAGAAAAAAATGTGTATGCCAAAATCCAGAGGGTGCCTCTTGGCAAAGTTTTATAGACATTTTAGATCAGTAACAAGAAAAGGTAGGTAGCTGCACCCCATTACTCCTTCCTAAACAGCCAGGTAATTACTTCTGGCATTTTGACAACTGTTTGCTGGAGTGAAGGTCAAAGCTGTCAGCAAAGAAGATCTATGCTAATCTGCTCAGCTGGAGAAGACTCAGGTAGCTAATGTTTTGTAATTAGAAGTTGTGGAAACCAGTCTTCACTGTAGTTTTGCGTTGAGCATAAGTGAACTAATAGTACGGAGTAAATTCATTTATCATAGTTTACAAAATTATCTAAATGGATACTTCGGAGCAAGCATACAATGTGGAATTGGAGAAATATGGGAAAACTAATATTGAGGTATAAATGAAATACGTATATATGCACATATACATATGTGTGTTATTATATATAGATACATATACCTTATATATGTATATTATATGTGTGGATATATGGCTATACAGATACACAGGATGAATAATGCTAATACTTTTAATTTACATTGAAAAAATATTAATCATAAAAAGAAAACCGAAGAAAAAGAAAAGAAAAAAAGTATTTATTTTACTTTATAATTCTGCAAAATTTTGCTGGAAATTTCATTTGCAAAAATTCAAGGCATGTGAAAACCTCCCATTTTTCTTGTGGGAGTTATCAATATTCTTTCATCCAGGAATATGCTATGAATGGATTCCTATAATGGATTTTAAACTGATAAAGTACTTCAGCAAAATATAAGAAAATAAGCAATTCTTCCCAAATAAATACATTAAAACAATTAAGAAAACAATGAAGATTTTTATAAAATGTTGTTGTATTCCTGTTTTAATACAGCTAAACTACAAATGACTTCTCTCCCTTATCATGCTATTCTTTGTGCTACAGCAAGCGTGTGCAGGTGTATATTTGTAAAAGACAGAGATAAACAGGGAATTTTTCAGAGGATCTCAAGGTGTTCAGCTATGCTTCCAAATCCTGACTTGGACCTCAAGTCTGTAGTGATTTCACACATATTTAACTGTTCATTCCCTCTGATTTTTCTGCTTGAACTGAAATACCTAATATAGGTATATGGTGACCGTGAAATTCTTACCGTGCATGGAGAAAGAATTCAAACCTTCAAAAATTAATAGTTTTGGGCAGGCTGGTATGTACTGAGGAAATGCAGGTTAGGATTTGATGGCCTAATCCTAGACCTAAACGTAATAAGATAAAGTTTTGCAGTGTTTCAGTGGTTGCAGCTGGAGGTGGACTGGAACTTCATAGTAGTAGCAGTTAAAAAAGGGCCGTTTTTTGCTGAGTCATTTTTAATCTTGATCAGCTCTGCCAGACAAACTGTTGAACTGTCACCAACAAAGAGCCACAGGGATGCAGCACTGGTGAAAATATTCCTCTAATTCTTTTTGATTTTACATGTAGTCCAAGGCATGTAGAGAAGTAGGGGGAAAAAAGAAAAAGTGATAAAGCTTTAAATCTAGGTCTAAAGAAGTAGTAGGTCCATGTGAAACATACACTTTAATTGAGAAAAAGATGCTTTTTGCTTCTGGATTTCATAACTGGGCTTTTATAGAAGGCTGTTAAGTAATTTTTAATTGTTATATCATTGCAGGGAACCCAGAATACGACTGATTTTGGAAAGACCAGAAACTGTTTGCTTCCCCCCCCCCCATCCTTCCTTCTCTGAATGCATTTTGTGTATTATATTATTCTTTCTGGCATTTCTTTCCTTGGCATTTTTCTCTTCGGGGGAATCGCCACATATTCATTCTCTTCTTTCATTGCCATTTAACAACTTGAGGGTATATTCTCTACCCATGTGCAGCAATATAGCTGTGAAACTCACATTAACATTAATGGGAAATGTGCAGCTAGAATCAACAACACTGGGTGTAGTTACTACGCTTGGCTGTAAAATGGATTGGCATGTTCAAACAGCAATTATTTCCACTTAAGATCTGAGAATTCAGCTGGATTATTACATTTTTTAGGTGAAATTAAAAGTATTTTAACATTAATTTTTTAATGTATTTCAAATTGAGAAATGCACCTGCTGTAGAACCTGTTATTTTATGTTACAACGTAATGTTTGCAAAGTTAGGTGACATTTTAAGCAATTAAGCTATCTTTCACTTGGCAGCTCCCAGTACTCTGCTTTCTATAAGCCTCAGGAAAACATGTTAACAATTATTATTTGATGGTAAGTTAATATTTTGTTAACTTAACTGTAAAGAATCTGATGCTCCTCTCAGGTTTTCTGATTTAAACACGCATGAATTTGAATATTTGCAATGGTTTTCTCAGTCCTCCTGTGATTCTGCTTTTCCACTCCGGTCCCTTTTCCTCTCATATTCTATCCATAGCTGTTTTTCCTGCTGGCAGCAGAGCTCTCATAGGATAACTAAACATCTGAAATCAGCAGAGTGGACAAAAAAAAAGCTGAAAGCTGGGAGATGTGGAAAGCCAAGAATATCAGAGGTACAGGTAGCTGTTTCCAGAAGTGACAGCATGGATGAGGACGCTGATCATCTTCTGTTGTTAGTAAACTGGTGATGAGGCAGAGTTTGCATATTTATCCCATTTTTTCTAGATTGCTTCAGTTTCTCTTACTCTTTGCCAGAGTGAATAAGTGCATGCATCTTTCACGTTATATTGCTTTCTTGGTATGTTGCTTGTAGGTGAAGAGCATCAGAGTTTAAGAACTTTAATTTGGTGTATTCTGTTATACTGTTATACTGATATCTGTTAAATACTGATATCTGTCACACTGCAAGCAATCATAAATGTTAGAATTGGCATATATTTACATGTAGAGGCGTGTAGGGGAATAGACAGGGATCGGCGACAGGAAGATCACGGGATGTGACGGAAAGGTAGACTCCTCCCCATAGGAGTGGCAGGAACAGGAAGCGCAAGAGCTATATAAGCGTGTGACGCAGCTAAATAAACGGACATTTTGTATCCATCATATTGATGTCTGTGCATCACTGTCCCCAGGGTGGGTAGAGCCCTGTGTCCTGGAGATATGCGGCCCAAGATAAGTTCTCCCGTAGAAGCATACAGCAACAGAGGCGTATGTATCAAAATGAATTATAACTTGCCCTTAAGAGTTTTAAACAAATTTAGTGGAGTATTGCCATACAATTAAACAAATCTTTGCTTTAGACAGAAGGCAGCAAGTATCTAAGATTCCTTATTCCAAAAGATGTTTACATCTCAGATTTCTTCACTAAGAAAAATAAAAAAGTGTAAATGAAATCTATCAAGACAGAATGCGTAATAACACAGCAGACAGTCCACAGCATTTTTTCACTATCACATGTATACTTTCAAGTTCAAATTCTGGTACCCCTAGGAATAAGCTCAGTTTGGTTCTCTAGTGTATATCTGGTAATGGCTATCAGCTTTTCGCAGAATGTATTGTTGCTGCTGGCGAGTGTCCTTCAGCCCCCTACTTCCTCTTTTCTATAACCGCAAGCAATTCATGCATGTTCATTAAGCCACTGTTAGTGTTTGGTGTCACAAGAGGTAAAACTGAGTTTGGGGTAGATCCCTATCCCAGGCATGTGAATGCTCTTGTTGGCAAAGCCCTACCCTCATCCAGGCAATTACATGGGAGAGGCTGTCTGTGTTGATGCTTATACATATTAAAGTTAGTTAGTACATTTATATCTTTTATATTTAAAGCTACTCTCTGTTCTTAACGACACCTTTATCTCTTTAAACAGGTAATACCTGGAAGGCAATGTACTTATTTAAAAAAAAAAAAGCGAGACCTGTTATATCTGATTTCCATAGTCTTTTCCTTTTGAATGCTGTTGGAGTTACAATACATGACTAAAGGAGTCAGATATGGCTATTTATATAGAAACAAAGTCCAGCAAAACATAACTTTTTACAGATTTTAAATATACTCTGTCTTTCTCTGTACAGTTCTCAAATTCTTCTTTTTGTGTTTGAACTTCAGTCATAAGAAAATACAAGGAATGCCATCAGATTTTCATTCTTCACTATTTTATTCAGAAAGTTATTTTATCTGATAGAAATGCAAAAAAGTCACATTGAAATAGTATGATCTTAGATGTTTTTATATTGGTAACAACTTTGTGCATTCTGCACTTTTAATGCATTTTCTATTCATGGATCTTGAAGAGTTCTTGAATGTGTTCCAAAATGCGCAGCCGGGTTCTGACCTTGTGCTAAGGGAGATGGAAATCATAGGTCTCTACCAGTGCACCATTGAGCCTGAGCTATTGTAGTGACTCAGCATCACTTTTTAGAGGCTGGTATTTATTATGGTAAATCACAATGTTTATGATTTATGGTGAAATAGTTATTTTTAATTCTGAAAGTTGTCCAAATTGCCTAAAATATTGGCATACAGAATCTCAAACTGTAAATGTGGTAGCACACAGAGGTAGATCATACATACTTAAAATACCTTCCAAGTTTTTTTTTCTAAGGCTGTTTAAACTTTCAAAATGCCATATATCTGTGGGCCTGGCAGTTATTTTTTCCCTAGGAAGATTTTTGGGAAGGTTATATGAACAAAAATTCACTTTAATAATTTAGATTTCTGATGAATCCTGAGTGAGGATTGCCAAATTTAGTTATCACATTTATTTTGATCGTTAGTTTAATTCCTATGACAGGATTTTTGTGTATGGAAATGAAAGCGTTTCTCTGCACTTGACACGTCATAAACCAATCAAACTTTTCATAAGTATGCTTGGCTAGTTCATCTTTTATCCTAACCCTGTAATATTTATTTCAAAAACATTGCAAGTGAAAACATGACATTCTAATTTCCTTTTTTATTAATGTTATTATTTTAGTTTATGAACAGTCTTGCTGCTTTCCAACATCTGCTCCAACTTTAATTTTTTAGGATGTAATTTCCCACATTTTAATAGAAGACGTTTCTTTTTATCTGTAATTAAATCCATAACTTGTTATTCTTAGAAGGTTATTATGGATTGTGGCTTGACTGTTACAAAAAATTAATGACTTAAAGAGGCTCGTAATATCAATTTAGTATGAGGATTTAATTTATTATTCATTAATTTTGTATTCCTTGTAATAGCAGTAATCATTATGAACTCATTGGGTAGGTGTGAGAATGTCATGCACACTATATTTCCATAGGAATTCAGTTCGTTAGTCATCTTTAGCAAAACGTAAAAAGCCATTCATGCACTAATGCTGTCACTTGTTTCTCTTTATAATTCTACACCTATTACTTTACATAAATAGTTTCCTATGTATAAGCTGTACTGGAATTTAAAAGTTGCAATACAAGTATAAACTCCCTTGTCTGTCCTTATGGCAACTGAAATTTTGCTGTTTTAAATCAAGATAGCTTCACTCAACTTGTGACAGTATACAGCCTAATTTCACATTTTATTTTAAAGAAAAGCTTTTCAAACAGTGTTGGTTTACATTGGCAAAATGCATCAATTTTTTAATTCATGCAGTCCTACTGTTTTAAAAAAGCATTCAGGTTAGCAATGCAGAATTCTAGTTTTTATTTCAACACTAATTAAAGTATTAATCAGAACATATGTAATTTCCTATTTTGAAATAGGAATTAATATTTTATATTAATTAATATTTTATATTTTAAATTGTCCAGAATAGAATTGCAATGGTTTTTTTCCCCATAAATTCCTCAGATACATCAGTCTTAACTGTCCCATGTTTCTGAGACTGCATCCCTTGGCAGGCAAACAGTTCTGCTCATGTTAAAAATGAGTTGACTGAATGCCTTAGAAAAAAACAAGTTGTGTTTAGCATCGTGTCAACTAATTACAGTAGCTGCCTTGCAGCTCAATGTGGAATTGGAGTTGTCCTTCTGTGCATGGACCCTATCAGTCATGGTCAGTATTATGTCAGCTAACTCAATTCTTTGTAATCAAATTTAAACGTGAGAGTGGATTTCATCTCCTCTAAG
Organism: Phalacrocorax aristotelis; assembly: GCF_949628215.1. Classification (NCBI taxonomy): domain Eukaryota; kingdom Metazoa; phylum Chordata; class Aves; order Suliformes; family Phalacrocoracidae; genus Phalacrocorax; species Phalacrocorax aristotelis. The sequence goes on along the minus strand of NC_134277.1, from coordinate 10,888,415 downwards.
TCAGGTGTCTGTCTTTTAGATACTTTAAGTGTACGCTAGTCAACCTCGGCTCCCTTTACAATCAGTCGAATGTAATAAGTGCTTCCAGAGGGCAATTCGTTTCATCCCATGAGAGGTCTCTGTCTCATCTGTATCCTCTATATCTCATCTATCTCATACATGTCTATCACACTTATGATTGGTGTCTGAGATAGGTCGAATATATACCATTCCCTTGAGGGTTCTGCTATTCTCCATTAACTACAATGGGAGTCTTGGTTAAATTTAGGGCCAACCAAGATCTCCCAATGAAAGCAAATCCTTTAGATCTCTCTCAAACACCTTTAGAGCACATTTCAGAATTAATAAGGGCATAGAAACCTGTTGCTGAGGGACAGGCAGCATTTTTGGAGCAAGTTACTTCTGCCTTCCGTTGTGCAAAGAAGACAGGACGCAGCTCACTAAACAGTGCAGTCTGGGAGCAGTTTGGGCACTGAGCAATACACTCAGTGTGTGGCTGCCAAATGCTGCTTCAGAAAAGTGCTGGTTTCTCATGGCCCTGTATCACCTCTGCCAGCCCCATTCTGATATCTTAGGTGCTTGGGTCGCCTCAGAGGGCATGTGATGCTCTACTTAGTCAACTGAGTAAGTGGGGGAAAAGGGGAAAGGGTAACATTTTGTTGGCCTTGGCTTTTTAAAGTTATACCTGCTTCACCTGTACTTCTGTCTATGCACGTGACATAGGTCAAGGATGACTGTGAGGCGGTGAAAATGTTCTTCAATAGCTGTGTAGCCCTGTTTATGATGCCAAATTTCTTAACACATGAATGGGCTTGGTCTCAGCTTGCCTGAATCTTAGATGTCCAGCCCTACGTAGCTGAGCTGTGACTTTTTCCTTTCAGCTAGGATGTTATTGAATTGTTAATTAAGTTCATAATTGCAAATTCCCTGGAAGACATTCACCTTCTAAGCACCAAAACTGTGACATATGTTTTGAATTTTAAACTTAGTTTTTACTTATGGAAGCCCATACTCTTTATTAAGGAAAAGTGGGATTCTTTCAGTCCTTTAAAAATTAAAGAAAACAGTCTGAGGGTAGAAAAAACAGACATAAGTGCATACCTGGAGATGACTGTTGGTTGTTAGGTAGGTCATAGTGTTCACCTGCATAGATTTGCTTTTATGTTACATCATTACAGTGTTCCTTAATTTTAATGGCTTTTTAATTCTGAGCACCTTCGATGTTCAATGGGAGATTAAAAGAATTTTGTAATGGTTTATTCTACTTCAGTGCACATCTAGCTTCTGCTAACAGCAAACGTCATTCACCTAAACATGATAGTACACTTAAAAATATTATTCCTTTCAAATTATGTGAAAAGCCCAAACAAAAACTGAGCTATCCTTACAGAAATGACTGCTACAGTTTCAGTGCTTCTGTAGCAGTCATTGGCTTTGACTCTACTCCAAGAAGGCTACCATTTTTTGGCAAGAAGTGACAAGTATGTGATGAAAATAAAGTTACCAGTTTGCACATCAATGCATGAGAACAGCAGGCCTTTTTGAAAGATGTTTTCTCGTAGGTTGCATTGATATTGAAATTAATTTCTTTTAAAGACTAGCTTGGTTCTAATAGAAACTGTCATGTCTTTTTACTTTTTTACTCCCACCCTGTCTTCCTCTCCACCTCTGCAGAAGCTCTTTGCATTATTGTGGCCTGGAGCATCTCTGAGTATTCTTCCAGAAACCACTGGTTTTATAAAATTGTCTAATATGGAGAAATAGTGCTGTTTCCTACACAAGTTGCGCACGTATAACTAAATCTCTAACTCGCTGATAAGAATGGCAAAACACAACAGTGAAACTGGAAATCCAGAACACAAACATGCCTAAAATTCTCCTCTCAACCTGCTCCTGATTGCTGGTAAAGGCTCTTGCGGTTTTCAAACAGAAACAATCCTTTTTTTGTCCTTTCCTGACAATATTTGTAACAATAAGGGCATGTTTTCAGGGAGTAATTAGACTGTAATTTGAGCTTCTGCTCATCATCACACCTTAGCCTTCCCATCACGTTTGTTTGTCCTTTTAGGAGAAATTTTGGTTTGCCTGTCCCCTTTCCTGGATTTTGAAGAAAATTTGGGCACAAGGCATGCTGCCAAAGATAAATGTACTTCATTACAAACCTGCTGGAGAAGTGTGGCTAGGCCAGCCTGTGTTAGGGAGACCTTCTGGAGGTCTCACGTAGGCACATGATGGCTAAAAAACATTTCGAGGTATAATGGCTTCAACATTTCCTGCACACAGCCTAGTCCATTTTACCTTGTATTATTAGATAGATGGGCAATTGTATTTTGGCACAAAATGAGGGGAACCATTTGCTTAGGCAATGGGGAAAGTACTAACACATCTATTAACAGGTTTCTAGTCTTCCTATTGCAAGACAGGGTATGTAGTGGTGGAGCTGCTTGAAACAATCATCATTATTCCCATGTAATGAATGAATGAATTAATTTCTTCCTGGGGAAGTGTAGATCCCTCATATGTTCATCTCTGCTAAAGGCTCAGCAACGTGTTTTAGCCTAGCCTTGCCTTTTGTTGAAACCATTACCTCCGTGCACTTTGGACTGCAAAATTTAAAGTCATTAAATTTGGGGAGTGAGGGAAAGTGATGTTCTAATTGGAAGATAATATTTCAGCATACGTAATTATATAAGCCATTAAACTTACACTGTTAGCCTCCTCAAGCACGCAACCAATGATTTCTTCTTTTATTTGTGCCACTTCATAATCAAATAATCTACTATGTTATTAAACAATCTTTTTCATTATTTTAAGAATAATCTCAACTTTAGTTGTGTTATGAATAAAAACTTCAAGAAATCCTATTTTGGATATATCTTAGTTAGCAGCTTTAAATGTCATTGCCTTCGAAAAAATGGGAAAAAAGCCATACGCTCCTAAATCACAGATGTGGATTTTGTCACTTTTACTCAATGTGATTTTCAGTTTTTCAGTATTTTCTTGTGATTTTTCTTAGCTTTAATAGGGAGAATATTACATCATTGTTGGTTGAATTGTGACTGAATCATTTCCCTATTACAGACAAACATAGTCTGAAAGTTACTGGCTGAAAAATTTATACATTCTCTGAAAAGTGCACAGTGTGACTTTTATGGCACTGATTGTTAAGAGAAACAAACTATACAGCTTTATTATGAAGTGAAAGATGTTTTTCTCTAATGAAGTTGGATTTTTTTGGACATTCTCTTTTACATACAGTAAGCTAAATCTTGATTGTAGATAAACTGAAATTATGTATTTTTAAGCCACAGGATATGCAATTTCACACTGCTTTGAAAAAAAAAACCAAACCTCTAGAAAATAACCTATGTATGCTTCATTTTTCACAGCATAGACGTGTATTCTGTCAGTCTGTATGAGTGCACTTTTTCTCTAAATAAACAAAAGCAAAATATTTTTTCGTGAGGAATAATTACTGATATATCCCACTATTTTTCTAATACCTGATGATACAATCTAAGAGAAGATCAAATACCAACTTTCTCTCAAACAACTTGCATGGGACAAGTTACTTTATTGTCTCAGAATTTTCCGTGTAATCACATCTTCTCTAGTTTATAATGTACGTGAATAGTCTCTGGAGCACTGTTTGGCTATCATTAGATGAAAGAAGTGTTTAGATGTAAGAAATTATTTTGTTGTGTGATATAATCTGAATAAATAGTTGTACTCAAAGCAACTGTCAACCAAAGTGCTGATGATTTGAGAATGTACTCCTGTCTTTAGAATTCTGTCTCTTCTTTCCACGGGCTTGATCCTGCAGTATCTTATGGGAGGAGGGGAGGGGGCAGTTCAGAGTGTACTTGGCTCAGAAATATATGTACTCAGATGGGGGCATATACATATAACTGCCTACATTTGACCTACATGTGTAGCACTTCTTATAGTGATGGTGGGATTCATCTGCCTAATGGAGGCATCTGGGGCCACTGGAGGTGCTGTAGCTGTCTAAGATACTTGCCTGGGACTTCACTTATGGGGTGTCCACATCTTTCTGGAGGCCAGGCGGGTTAACCAACAGCACTTTCAAGGGCACTAGACACTTAGGCATCTAAGTCTTTCTCCAGGTTTCTTACCAATCTAGAGTCAGTGGGGCAGAGAGCTATTCAGCTGGACAAGAGTAGGTGATCAGTTCAGGGAGCTCTGAATAGTCCTCCTAACTGTATTAGCTTTGGCCTTTATTAACTGCATCAGGAGTTTAGGCAATGAACTGATATGTAGGCATGTCTCTGCAGGCACTTAGGTTTAGATGTCTTAATTTGGGAGCTGAATTCCACCCATAGCTTCCACTGATTTTGATGGCCTAGCCCTCTTAATACTTCTCAGTTCTGAGCCCCAAAAGAGCTGGCAATGTTTATTAAGTGTAGGTCTTGCTTGACTTTTCTGCAGAAACTGTGTAAGATGCCCATCACATTGCAAGTTAGTCTTAAAATTTTGGGAAAAAAGTAATTATTTTTGTTAAGAACTTATCTATAGATTTCTATTAATAATTAAAACATCAGTAGTTGCTTGGTGTTACTAGTGATAAATTTTCAGAAAGGGATATACTTAATTTTGAGGAAGTAAAAAAGAAGTTAAAAGTTTCCTACAGGTGACTCTTTTCTGTGATTGTTCAGTAATATTTTTTTGTACTTTTATTAAGCACCTGTACCTGGCTTCCAGCAAAGATAAAATAAATGGGTAAGCAGTCAATTTGAATTCACTAAAATAACAGTTTTCTCCTTTCTGCAGCATTTGAATATTTTACATCACTTATCGCTGTCAGTATTATAACATCATCCCTTTGACAGCAATTAGAGCTATAACAATAAATTTCTGTTTTCAATTTCTTTCAGAGCATTCACAATTCAGATTGCTATTAGTATAGACTGAAGGTTTTGATGTAGATTCAAACTTGTTAAAAACATTTCTTCACTTTTGGGATAAAAATTAAACTGCATTTAATTCTGCTAATATTAAATCTGGCTAAGAAACAGTCTATATTGCTGATTTTAGATACTAGAAAATGCAGAAATCTTTTCTAAATATTTTATATATTATATGAAGTAACAGAACCAGTATATGGATTTAATAACAACCACTGATACATATCAATTATTTTAGATTAAATGAGACCTGTGCTTTTTGTAATGTCAATAACAAAATGTCATTTCATTGTCCTGATATTTCTATTTCACTGTTTCAAATTTATTTTGAAATGCCTCTCAATCACATTTCTTATTTCAGACTCTTGAGTTATGTAGTTCATCTTTTTATACTAGAATATACAGGAGACTTGAGGCACTGCAATGGTAATAAGTATATGCAATTTATAGATTATCTCACCCTTAGGAGACACACCTTTGCTCTCTCTGCAGAAAATCTCTTCATGCTACATGTTGTTCCGCCCATTGCTCTTCTGGTTTGTGTGGAATCAAAAGCAGATGATATAGATCAAATTAACTACATGTTTGTTTACATGTGGGACATCATTAAAGTTGAGGCTGAGGTGGCCTCGTTTTTCTGCCATGCTCAGTGGTAACCTGAGCATTTTTTATTTTCACTGAAGTCATTGAAAGGACCTGACTTCGCCTGGAATTGTTTGCAACTGTCCAATGTATCTAGTCATATACAGGGGTTTTTGTCTTTTGCTCTACAACTACTTGCTACTTTCCTGATGTGTTAATCCCTCTGGGTTGTACTACAAACCATGATGCAAATCGGCATAATCAGTCTTCCTGACTAATTTCTATAGGTGGAAGCTCAGTCTCCTCTCAGAAATGCACTTGGTCAGGATGAAGATATGAATCCACCATTTTCCTCTGCCTCAGGGAGTTTGAACCTATCTCCTTAATCATGATGCTAGTAAAGTATTGGGAGGAGATTCTTAACCTTCCCTCTAGATGCGCTTACACTTTGCATGGAATAATGAAACGTTCGCTCACATAGAGTGCATGAGAGCAGAAAGGAACACCATGGCACTGCAGCCTGCTATGTGGGCACTCCCCAGGAGTTTGATGACTTGTCTCCAAGTCCTTCCTTCATTGCCTCTTTAATGTAAGTTAGTGAACTATTCATTGGAGAAAGAATTAAACCTGGGTCTGCCCTTTGCTGGTTAAGAACAGTAGCCACAACATCCACTTTGTGGATCCAGTCCTTTATGATGGACCTCAATAATTTTTCCACTTCTGGGGGATTAATTTGATCTATTTGACAACAGTATAATTTCCTCTACTGTTTCATAATGTGTGCTAGCATGAATGCATCTTTAGAGGTTTTGGTTGGAACCATATCATCCATGCTTCACAGGGGGTGCTCTTCGCTTGTTTGTTTTTCAGTTGCAAGGAAGGTCAAAAAGTAATGAATAAATGTCAAAAAAGATCACTTATGAGAAGTGGATGTTCTGCATAATAAACATTAGCACATGTTTAACAAAATATTTCCTCCAGTAGAAGTCATTCCCATATTAATTTAATCCTGCTGTCTAAGATAATACAATCTCTTTGAAACAGTCTCGATTCTTAGTGCATAGGGACCTTTTCTGGATCAGAGGCCAAATTTCCATTACCTGATGAGCTAATCTGACGTGACAGCCTCATATGCAGATGGGGAATCTCTTGTCAATAGTTTTCTTCAGAGACAAAGAGAGACAAATGTCTATATTCATTCTCTCACTTCATGCATGAGTAACATTACCTTTCTGTCTCCCTTTCACTCTATCTTTATTCAGGTAGTCATTGAGAATTTAAATATAAGCTTTTGTGTTCTGAGTTAGCTTATGCATGCAAAGCTGTTTACAGAAGACTGGCATCCTTGTCTGTTTGTTTAAGTACAGTATGTATTTTGACATGTAAATTTACGTGAGGCATATTTAATCAGTCACAATGATATGCTAATTGGATTCCTGTATGAACTGCATAAAAACAGCATTTGAAAAAAAAAAATTATGAAGGCAACTTATTACCAGCTGAGACACTTTCTAATCAGTATTATGCGTCATCAAAATGCACAAAGATAAAAGTGATATATTTTCAGGAGTTTTGTAACCAATACAGAAAAAATGAACTAAAGAAAATGTGAACTAAAAAAAAAGTCTTTCTCCAAAGGAGCAGCCTAAAAGTTAGAAAACAGAAACTGAAATCCATAAATCAGAATGCCAAAAATCTCTGAAATGCCTCTGCAGGTTTTGGATGTTGTTCACTGACATGATTTGTGTTCTGATAAGGTTATAGGTTGGTCTTGTCTCCAAAAGAGCAATGACATTTAAACTTCAGCTCTGTCTGCCCTGGGGAGTTGCTCAAGTATTTTGAATATAGTTTGCAGGTTTTTTAAAATACATATTTTTATAAACAAATCTCTAACTTGTTCAGGTGCAAGTGGTTCACTCAAGCTAAAGCAAACCATTCCAGAGTAAACCGGCTATGATATATGCATAAGTATAAACCTACACATTCTCCCATTCCTGTTCTGGTCATTTACAACTGATGCCTGAACTTCCCTGGTAATGAAAGGTTTAAAGCTGATAGTCTTTATACATTTGTTTTAAAATGTACTCTAGGATCTGTTCTTTGGTGATTACATCAGACTACTTCTCATTCTAATTTCTCTCCTGTGGATAGCTATACTTACGTATTTTCTAGCATACCACAATGCGTGAATAAGTTCAGCACACTTTGGTTCCTTGACTGGTTCACTACTCATTTCAGGGCTTTACTAAAAATAATCTTAGTTTCTAATATTTTACTTAGATTTTGACTGCACAAGAAACAATTAAAAACATAGGTAAAGCCATAGTCTTTCCAAATTAAGGGATTTACCTCTAAAGGGAAAGGTAAGCCTTTTCTCTGAATATAGGCAAAGCAAGGAGTGGGGAAGCAGTGAAAACGATGCAAAGCATCTAAATGATGAGCGGGAAGCGACCTATAGCTAGCCAACGGGAAAAAATGGACAAATAGAGTATCTCAGTTTCTTGCCTCAGTAGAGTTTAGCTAACTGGATTGAGCTGAAAATTAGGTTTACTGAGGATCCTGGGAACAGAGCTCTTTCTGAGGGTAAACAGAAGGGCAGAAGGAAGAAAACATAATGATTCTTCCTTAAGAAGCGGGTTTGTTAGAGTCTACACATATTGTACCTTGGGGAGATGGGAAACCACGGTTTTCCCAGCCTTAAAGCTGACTCTGAAGAGCAAGCTACTGGGCATTTACAGGTGAAAAGAAGGGAAAAGGGAAAGGTCTTTCCAAACCCTGCTGTAGAAACCAGCCCCACATGTGTCTGAGAGCTGAGCAGCACTGGCTCCAGAAGTGAGCAGCCTGATGGCAGTCGAATGTTGGCCTGGTGGTTGGAGCTCTGAGGGTAGAATAGGAAAGACTTCAGAAATTTGATTATTGTATGTACTATTTTTGCACCTTTCAGTGATGATGGAGCATAACAATATATAAACAGTCTGGGAGGAGGGGATCTTCTTCCTGCACTGTTGGGTGCCCTAACTACTAAGCTGGGAGGAAACATGACATTTGAATGTACTTGTGGTTCCTCACACATCCAGTCTTACATTCGTATTGCAAGTAATTTATGTATGTGTATGTTGGATCAGACTTTAATATATATTTCAGTTCAGGTGAACATATATGCAGCCTTTGTAGTAATGATCCACTTATAATCAGAGGAACATTAGGAAGAGCTTTTCCTTATATACTACTAAGAGAGAAGAAGGAAGAGAGTTGGTATGTCTGTGCTTTTGTGGTTAGGGAAACACACTTGGTGCTTTCTGGCAATAACACTAATATCTCGCGCTGATACAAGAATATTTACGTATATGTTATAATTGTTCATAATAAAATTTTAATTTTCTTGTTTTGCCTTAATTTATTCTTTACCCATACATGTGTGAGGAAAATAAAAACCTGTTTGAAATATAAAATAAGGAAGTAATCCATTTAATTGGTTAAGGTGAAGTATTTTAACAGTTACGTAGTTAAGCTGATGTGAATTTTGCTGTAGATCCTATGATTTTGTTTACAGTAGCTCACTTGTTTGCTTTTTTTTGGCTGAAGCCAGACAAACTGAGAGGACAATACATGTATGGTAGTCTCCTCACAATCTTCCACGTATTAAACTCAATCAGTTTGACACAGACCTTTAATTTAACCAGTGTCATTTGTGTGACCTTAGTGAAGTCCCTTAGTTCTTCCTTTACATGAGAAAAGTAATAGAAGGCCTAACACAGACAGAAATTTTTCTCAGCTTTTATGAAGTTTGCAGAGAGCTGCGCAATCCTCCGAGGAGAGTTCTGAGGCAGAAACTGTGTAACGCGTGGGGCGATGAAAGGCACATCTCCAGTTGCACAGCTGCTTAATATCCACCAGTAATTGGCTTTTATTTCATATTCCTCACTGTCTGTGAGCAGCTTTAGTAAATAGTTACGTTTCTTTGCTCATAGTAGCCTCTATGGTGCTCCCATGCCCTGTGATTCAGCCTTCTTAGGAGGCAGGAAAGTATGCACTTCTTCTGGATGCCACAGAGTGTGGGGAAGGTTTACTGCACAATTTAATATCCTGTGGTGAAGATTCTGGATCTCCTTCAGCATAGACAAAGGCAGAACGTGTGTGCAGTTTTTCCCTTGAAATGTGAGGATGTTTAAGGTATGGAAAATTGCACATCATGTGTGCATGTATAATGTATGGAAAATATATTTTACCATTTGGATCTTACTGAGATTTTCACAGTGTCGTAATACCACAAAATTGCTCAGGCTTCTACGTATTCAACACCCCTGCTTTGGCTTCTGCATATTTGGTGCCTGCCTGCAATATTATTAAAATCACTGTGTGTATCATGCTAGTTTTCTGAACTGTAAATAGTATTTTAAATATTTCCATCAGTTGATTGTGTCTAGATAAATGGCATCGATATGTAACATAATCTTTTAATGATGTTTGATGTTGTTCTCATTCCGTAAATCAATTACTATGTTATCCATAAATGTTTCTCTGTAGAGTCTGCAGTGTCCTTTTACCAAAGGTAATGATTCCCAATAGCTACCCCTCCATGCTAGGTCATAGAGTGCACATAGAATGCTTTGAATTGCAGGCTGCTCCAAAAATGTATCACCAATTCCCTTCCCTGTGCCTATAGAGTTGGCTTGTGCTCAGACTCCTTGCAATTCATATTTGCCAAAATGAGAAGGTGGCCTTAGCAGGAAGGCTTTGGGTCACTTAGTCTGAGCTGTCTGCAAAAACAATGGGAATAGGTGGAATCCCAAGGCTCATCCTCAATTTAAGTGCAAGCCAGAGTACCTAACAATTGACATAAGGTATATATTGCAAATTTGGAAGGAAAGCCGTATCAGGTTACAAAATGTGCAAGGGACAGTGTGAGTCCCTTGGATAATTTTGTGGAGTTTTAATTTCAAGTTTTTATGCCTAAAGAAAGCTGACAATCAAATCAGATTAACGTATCATGCAAAGCCATGTCAGTGAGTTATGACTGAAATTCCAGTTCTACATAGGAATAGGAATACAGAATAAAAAAATAAAAACAAAAAAAATTTATATAAACAAGTAATAAAATATGCAATACAGTAGGGGAAATATGATAGACTTAAAATGGATACAGTGACATGCTGAATGAGATCAGAAAGGCTGTGTCCTGTCTGGTTGACTTGTCACATCTATGTTTTTTGACCCCATTAATGACTGTTCAATGGAACCAGGCAGTTGGGGAACCTGTGGGAAGTAGAAGCTTGGTCCTGAGCACTGGTGAAAGACTTGATTGAAAATGTCTCTGTCAATGAACTGCTCTGTAACAGAAATCATGTTCTGCTTAGATTCAGTGTCCCAGCAAAGGCACAAAAATCCACTATTCCTGCACTTAATTTAAAAAACAAACAAACAAAAAAGCTTTAAGTGGGAAGAAATATAGCTAAAAATGTACTAAAATAGCAGTTAAAACTGTTACATATGCTCAAGTTCTATGCAGATTATTTGAAGACATTATATTAGGATTTTAAGCCAAATTCATGCCACGTAGTAAAAAAAAAACAAACTGAGAAAGACCAAAATCAAGCCAAGATGGTAAAACATAATGAGAATGGAAGATATATCGAGAAATCTAAGGTATGTTCAAGAGAGAAAAATAGGAAGGACGGTAATGGCAAGTTAAGCATAAAAATGTAGTAAAGTAGGCAAAAAATATTGGACATGCAACTTGCAAACTTTTTAAAAACCAATAGTGTATCATTTTTCACATTAATTGGGGGTAGAAAGCCTTTCACAGAGTCCATAGGATCAAAGGTGTTGAAGAACAGCTCTGATAAAAGGGCACCATAAATGGAAAAGAAAAAAAAGTTAATTTTAGAAAGTTATGCTCAAGTATTTAGCAAGGTTTCTATGAAAGAATCCTTTATGGGAAACTCATCAGACAATGTCTGAAATTGAATCTATGGAACAAATAGACAAAATGAAGAGTAATAAATCACCATGACCAGATAACACATGCACAAAATAATTCAAACAACTCACCGGAATTAAACAGCTGAGGCAGAAGGTGTGATGGTAAAGCCTCATCCTAACAGACCGGAAGATGGCAAACGTAATACTAGTTTGTAGAAAAGGACACAGAGAAGACTGACAGAAACTACATGTCACTAAACCTGATGTCTATATTGGATAAACTAGTATAAATTATTCTAAGTACTAAATTAGTGGACATATAAGTGTCTATGGCATATTGAGGATGGCTCAGCTTTTGAAAAGGAAAGTCCTGCCTCTCAACTTCAGGCCCTCGAATTCAGTACTGAGCGTGTGCAGGACGGAGATATCATTGATATAGTTCCCATGGAACTCCAAGAGACTTTCAACAATATCTTTCAACAAAGCAGCTAAGTTGCTCTGGGATAATAGGGAGGTCTTCACATGGATAAGTAGTCAGTAAAAAGAGAGGCAGCAGAGGGTAAGAATAAATGTTCCATTTTCACAATGCAGAGATGTCACCAGCTGAATTCCACAGAGGATTCAACAGATTCATAAATGATCTGTAAAAAGCTGACAACAAGCAGAAAAATGTAGCTTCCCAAACAATGCAGTATCAAACTGACAAAGTCCTTGCCAAAGTTTGTTTGAATACTAAAGTTTATGTGGATTAAAAAAAAGATGCACAAATTAGTGTAAGAAAAATCCGTTGATTGCTAAAACACATAACACTACCACTGGCTCAGAAATGCACTGACTTATTTTATACCACTGTTCTGGAACATACTTCTACCAGTCTCCCTTTCTCTATAGGCTTCCCAAAGTATTTAGGATTAGTCATTGCTGGAGACAGGTTTTTAGGCAAATTATTTGTGCCATCAGCTGTGTCATCAGGTGGCAGGCTTACTGTAGTCCACCTGTTTTTAGCTTTTTACCACTGTAGTATTGTGTTTGGGGCTCTGTATTTAAGGGATATTTGCATTTGCAGCTTGGTATAATAACAATTTAGACAAATTAATAAGTCCTTAAGTGCTCCTAACAGAATAATGTATCTTGAACACTAGTCATCCAGAATTATTTCTACTTGAATTTATCTGAAATCAATGAAGTAACAATGGTAATAAAGTATGCTTTAGGACGTTTTTTTCCTCCATTGGTTTCAAAGACTTAAGATGTTACAGATATATGAATGTCAGAGCTACATCACACAGAGTAGCCACAAGGCAGTTATATAGTTCCAAATCATCTGACAAGCACATGTGGCAGAGAAAGAGTATGTGCAGAGAACACACTGGAGGATAAACACCAGCGCGAATTGGTGAGGAAGGTGTTTCGGAGCTTTTCAGTTTGTGCTGGCAGATGGGGCAGAACATTTGTCTTAGGAGACTTAATACAAAAATAGACATTAAAATTATGCTGCTTTTCCTCCTTAAGACAAATCGTATGCTACCTTTTTTCCAGGGAAAGTATCATATGTTAAAGAAAAAGTAGAATAAATTAGTATTTGGATATACTTTTTTAATATATATTTATGTTTCCTGGGTGTAAAAATTCCATTTACCCTTCTTTAAAAGTATGATAAGGCTACCTGAGTGCACCAGCCCCTGTCTTCTTAAATCAAAACTTCTTTTGGGCCATAAGAAGTGTTTGCTTTAATTGGACCATCAACCAAAGTATTCAGAGAGAAGTGAGATGACAACTTAAAGCAATTGGATACTAGTCAAAGGGAGTAATAAAAAGCCCAAGGGTGTAGCTAGGGTTCTGTCACTCCAAAACTTTGGGTATTAATCACTGCAATGTTATTTAAAAATAATATTTAGATTTATAAAATATTTATAAATTTGTGAGCTATATATTACAGTTTTGTTAAGGATAACACCTGATCTAGTCTGTTGTAAAAGTGTCAAAAATCTTGTTTGATGCATATAGCTACTCCAAAAGAGAAAGTATGTGTGAAAAGCATTTTTCTAAGATCTTCCCTAATTTAAAAAGTATAGAAAGACCACCAAATGTCCTTTTACACTGGAAACAAAAGGTTTGCCCTGAAATCATTGGTAGAATACTCACTACTTCTGGACTATGCCCTGCTGTCTGAAAGGTGGACAAAGAGATCACATCTCTCCTTGACACTTAAAATTACAACTTACAAAAAAATCCTGTTCTTTGGCACTGACATAAGGGTGCAGAAAACAGTTGCCACAGGCAATGGAAAGGTTACCCTAAAGCTGCTGGAGAAAAGCCACAGGAGGCTTCAAAGTAATGTGAAGTTACATGCTATTTAACTTACAGAAATAAGTCACAAACACACAGAAAATCTTCCATAAAATCAGGAGTGCAAGAGCTCATGTCTTGGGACATCCCCTAATGAAAACTGACTACTTCTTTAGACTCTAGGGATATGTGATTTGTGTTTGCATGAACCAGTGTACTAACCATAATTATTAATAATATTTATTATTCAGGCTTGAAGTGGAGTATACATGGATGTAAGAGAGAGTTTAATTAAGTATGATAAATATTAATTTTGGGAAGAGAAGATAACAGTGATCATTCTTGTAGAATAAATACTTTAAATCTTAGTTCATTTTCTGATTTTAGATGTAGAACATTTGGGTTTTATTAACTTTCAGCTAGCTGATTTTATTTTTGCTTATCTTGGATGAAACTCAAGCAAAATACCCATTTTAGGTGTTTGAGGCACACACCTGTAAAAAACATTGATCCAGGAAAGACACCAGGGACAAGGCATTGTCCCTTCACAGTCCCATCCACACAAGAAGCAACAGCTCCTCGGTGCTAACTAATGCAGGGGGCCATGCCCAGGCTCCCTTATTCTGAGAAGGGGCAAGCCAGGTCTTTCAGGCTTCCTTCTTGAGGCTTACCACAAGTAGAATTGTCCTGTCTAACCTGGCCATCGCATTTAATCCCTCTGTTGGTTCATTTTGCGCGTTGATTCATTTGGACATGGATTAGTGGGCTCTTTGGAAGGTGTTCAGGCCACCTAGTTCATATAGCTAAATTAGGAGGACAATCTCCTTATGTAGATCTCAGACTGAGGGAAGATTCCCCAGAGGACAATTCGGACCATCTAAGTTAAGATGTGGCTCTGAATCACCCTGTGTAGGAGGTTCTTTCTTTCCATCCTCCTGCAGAGGTCTTCAGAAAATTAGCCTCTTCATATAGGCACAGCAAGTTAGATGCCTAAAATTAATAAGTTGACCAGCGGTGAAATGCAGGTTGGTGATATATGAGACAGCAGTTACTTTTTTTTTTCTGAACCTGTTTTTGCTAATAGGCATTCAGAACTCCTAGCATCTATTGGCTCATGTTATACAAGAAAATTTGAGGTCTTCATATTATTTCCAACAGTGGTGTCCACATCCCTCCAACTGTTAATACAATGCTGGCACTCTAGCCAAGTTAGAGCAGTTAACATGAGTGTGCTTCTTCTAGCCCATACATGAGGGTTACAGGAGCACCTCAGCAAGGCAACACAGAATTTTGTGCTGCCCCTGCCTGGACTTCACCTATTCTGTGGTATTTCATTCCTAAGTCTTTGTAAAAGCAATCAGTGAATGGACTTGTAAAACTTTTCTTCCCCCCTTTTTAACATAAAGCTACTCTGACCGCATTAATGCAGTATTTCCTGAGTGCTAAAACTGGAAGGCTGCACATTCCCAGTGGTATTGTGTTGTGGCTGGGAACCTGACATTCCTTCCTTTCATTTAGTTTTAAATTAGAGGCAATGTGAGCCAGTTTATGTAAAAATGTTTTAATTAACAGGACCCAGATGTAGCATCAGAAATTCTAGTGGAATTTAAAAAGATATACCTAGGATTTAGCCCTCTAAACAGTAGATGGTTTAGAGCTATCTAAATTCCTCGAGTGTAATGCAGGCTAGTCCTGTAGTTGCTGCCTTGCTGCCCTTTTTTTTTTTTTTACAGTAAGTTATGCTGGGCCATGATAAAAGGATGCCAGCGTTTCAATTTGAAACCATGGCAACTAGAACTGGTGATTTGCATGTTTGCATGACAATGTGATCATGTTATCTCTGGAGATAATGCACATAATATACATAGTGGAACTGCTTTAGCTAAATCTATAAAGTGGGATGCAGGAAGGGGAGGGGGATTGCCTCTGTTGCTGTGGGAATCATGTGTAAGGAATGAAGTTATTTTTTCCCCTTGGGTGAATTGGAAGGTCAAGAAACCTATAAATGTGCATGAGTTCACCTTTTGATCCAATATATTCAAATATTGAACTCAACAACAGCTTCCAGGGATATCATCAGTCAGTATAAAACTCCTCAAACTCTTCATTTTCTCTGGGTTCTTTTGGCCTCACATGTGAAGAACATACCACTAGAACATGTTTCCTATTATTGATATAACTTTTTGCTAAAATGATTGCCAGGGGATACTTGGAGACAAAATCAAGTAATTGAATGTGAAACTGAAGTTTTCAGTTTCAGTTTCAGTTTTAAGACCAGGTTTGAAACCAGCCCTGGCTGGAGCACTTCTACCTTTGCCTCCATACTATAACGGAAGCCATACTAGGTGACTGCTTTGATTAATTTATTCTCAAGTCAGGCATGTATTTGGCACATCTGACTGCAGAGTAATGTTCAATAGATTAAATCAGCCTTCCCAAATAGGAACCAGAAACTCTCATGGCAGCAGTGAATCTATCTGCCATGAATTCTAAAGACGAATAGCAAGAGCAGTGCATGATTTTTTTTCCCCCTCTCATTAATGGTGGAACAAACAGAAAAAGGTCCCTTGAAAGTTAAAGCTTAGCTACTGCAGAGTGTCCTCATGTATTATGAGTGAGAAACAAAGGAAACTGAGAAACTTCAAAGCTTCCTGTGGCATTCAGAGCTTTCCATCTTCAAAGCACCTCTCTCTTTTGTAGTTCTGCTCTGGGTTTAATTAATACATTTTAAATATTGTTACTGTAAACAGCGTCATCTTTGTTTTCTACCCAGTTCTTTTTCAGAGTAATTTAAATTATTTTATGAAGCTATCTGTCATCTTTATTTAGTGCCTCTTAACCTCTTTTCTTTTACAAATGAGTAGTCACCTCCAGTTGAGATTAAAACAACATTGGAAAGGGGTGTATGTGCATGTGAAGCAGTCCAGAAAAAGAAATTGCTTTGCCTTTTATCTACATTCTCTAAAGTAAAAATAGACATAACCCTCTCAGTTCATGTATTAGCAATATTTTAATATTTTAAGATGGAAAAGGAGATTTAGAAGTTATAATATATCTTTTTTTTTCCTTTACAAAGCTAATTCTAGACAACTGCATGAGAAAAAAAAATGTGTGAAAATTACACATCTGCATACTTGGAGTCTTACTTTTTTATTCATGCTGTCATTAATTTTTTTCACATGTATTTTGGGGATTTGGAGATCGGAGAGAAAAAGAAGAGAGGTAGACTATAGAAATCATAACATTTTGCAGCTTATTAAGCTATTTTTGTCAGTGAACTCTTAAGAAATTTTACCTACTAACATCATATATTTCTTCCCTTACAATATCTTTTTAGTTCTTTCTTTAAAATATTCATTGATGAGAAAAGGCAGACTGTAATATTAAGGAAATGTCGTTTCGCCCATTAACCAAAATATCACCTTGTAGTTAACATTACTTAGTTGTATGAGCCTAAGTGAATTGTTATTGTTTTATAGAAATATCACAGTACTCAGAATTCCAATATTTTTTTCTGTGCTATGTTCACTAACAATAGAAAGAGGAGGGGAAAATAGCTAGTGAGGTAACTTGAGGAAAAACATGAAAATATTTTTCAACTCTGGTAATTGATGTGAACGCAATTGTGCTCTCGTGACCAGGAGTCTCAGTTTCTAGTCTTATTCCTGCTCCCAGTCACACAATTGAGATCATGGCACACTTGAGGCAGAGGAGAGGCATTTTTAATGCCTGTGTAGCATGATTTCAATCTCTCAGCTTTCCAAAACATAATCCTTCCTGCCCTCCAGAATGTAAAAGAACTCGAGTCAGAGGGCATTGAAGCTAATGAAAGCTTTCCTTTTGACATCCCTGGCCCTCAGTTCAGGCTTAAAGCACAGAATGATTGCTGCTACCTTTAATTCCTTTTTAAGTCCTCTTTTCAAATCATGACTCATCTCTTCCCTCTCCTACCTGAATATCCACCATTATGGCTCAATCTTGCACAAACGCATGTAAATGGGAGGCTGTCCAGTGCCTGGAAAGGAGCTGGGCCAAATTTTAAACGTAGTAGTCCCATTGTGGATACAGGCTCATTGTTGTCTTCCTACAGCAATAATTTATATAGTATTAATACTTGTAAAGCGTGTAGTGCAAAAAAGCAAACACTTTTGAATCTTGAATATCTGTGTTTGTACTTCCTTGTAGACGGTGAATTTTAACTTTATGTCAACATTACTGCGAAGAATGGAAGAAACACATACCAAAAATGTAATGTATAAATATACAAAAATCAATCATTGTTTACCAGACTTGTGTCAGGCAAGCTCTTATTAGTCCTACCTGCTCCTGCAATGTTTTAAGGAATATATAAATGGATACTACGAACTCAACACATGTTTCTATTACTAATGGAAATAAAGTAACACACGTATTCTAAGCTGGGCTTGGTTTGTGAATGTCATTTATTCACAATTTGATTATTCTGTCTTTCTAGTTACACAGCATCTGTTTTGTATTCATCTCGTGTGTCTTACTGCAAGTTTCATGGAAGCCTTATTGAGCCCTTCCATTTTAATTCTTCTTCTAAGTTAAGGTTCTTTTTCTTTTTTTGTGTGTGTCCTTTTTTTGTTTGTTTTAATATACTCTGCATTTATGATGGGTGCTCTATTTTCCTTTTCCCTTTCTTTTATCATAAAAACTTATTTTCTGTAAATTTTTTTCACGTTATTTCTATTTTTTGCTGATTTTCTGGTTCCCCAACTCCCTATTTGTGCTGATATTTTCTGATCCTTCCTTCTTCATAATCCATTTTTCCTTCTTTTTCTTTCTATTTCCCTGTCTCTTTATGACCCCTATCCCTACTCTTTCCTCTCTGTGGATCTTGTCCTTGTTGTTTTTACTGGCTGACTGTCATTCAAAGTACTGCAGTAACATAACAAGAAGATCCCCTGAGACTCCATGAAAAATCCTGTGAAAGCAGCTGTTCCTGTGATGTTTTCAGCAGGAAAAGTGCACAGAAAAGACCAGCTGGACCTGGGCCCCAAATTATGATGCTGGTGAACCATCCCTTGTAGTTGTTTCTCCAAGGTCTAAGGATGGGAAGGGATGTTGTTCTGGTCCTGGCTTGCCCATCTCCCTAACTATTATTTAGAGCACTATGTTCAGGACTTTGGCTTTCTATCAGAAATATTCTCCCAGTAAATTTTTGCAAAGATCTGGTCTGGGGTTATTTGTGTGTGTGGCTGGGGAAAGGTCTATTTAGTATCATCTTAGACAAAATGAGATTCAAATAATATTTAAATAATAAAACAAGGATTCTTTCAAATTTTAAATGCCATTTTGTAGTTTTGCTTCGTAGCAATTCATTAATTTATCTAAGGCCTTCAAGGGATTTCTAAATTAAAAAATGGATAATAGAAAAGGATCCACTGTAGCAACATTTTTTTTAAAACAATTCCACAGCAAAATGTATGCTTTCTGTCTATTTGTGCACTTCTGTGTTAGGTTATAAATAAAAACATCTCTAATAAAGAGAGAATCCTAACTTTAAAGAAACAAATTTAAATGTGCCCAGAAGGATATAATGTTTCTAAAGTAGCAATGGCTAGTATGTATTAATTATAACTGGAAACTTTTATTTTTTATTAAATTATGCTATATCCTTAAGCCATATGTAATTGGAGTACTGTATCCGGTAGAAAATAATAATAATTCGTATTATTATCATGTTTACACATAAATAATTATCAGTGAAAAAAACCACCTGCCATTACATATATTTTTGATGGAATTAGTACTGGGCTTTTTTTTTTTTAACATGCTACTAAATATATATAATCTTTACACTTTATATGAATTTATGTTATAAGGTTGGTGATTATGCTTGTGACAGGAGGATTTGGGTTATTTTTCCTTAAAAGAAGAACTTACTTGTCAGGTGAACCATAACCTAATTTTTAAAGTCTACTAAATCCTTATGTAATGTTTTAGTAGAAAGATACAAGTGGAAGCATTTCATTTGTTTATTTGAAAACAGCTCATTCTCATTAGAAGGTTTCAGCTTTCATAGGCCAGTGTGTAAGAATCATCTGCTTGTATGTGTTTGACTGGAAGTCAATGTTTCTGCACTACTAAGTCAAATAAATGTTTCCATGTGAATACATTTATTTGCCAGCTTGTTATCAGAGATTGTGCAGTGTTTCAGTTTGGTCTGCAAGCTCTTATTCACACAATAATCCTTTTGATACTAACAGTGTTAATTAAGAATTTTTCTGTAGAAACGGTGGGTAGATCAGAATCAGAATGAGCAGATGAATGTAAGGATAATGGCTATCTTCTGAAACTTTTGCATTTGTCAGTCATTTCCACATTGCCCTATAATAGTATACAAGTTTAGTAAGAATTGCAAAATATGGTGCTCTAAATAGCAAAATGTATTCAAAATATTTTTCAGTGGCATCTGAGGGTTCAGATTTTTCTCATGTTCATTAATGTACATGTAAAATCACTTATAAAATATTGCATAAATTATTGTGATTTCTTTCTCAGGTATGAGATCTGCACCAAAAAGAACACTATCTTCGTGATTTCTGGTAGTTTTCTAAGGAAATAGGGCTATATAGAACATATACGTTAATTTAAGTTGTTAATTTTTGAGTCTGGGGACTAATGTGGAAATAAAAATTAAACCTTGGGACTTTAATCCAAGCTACTAACGTAAATGTTCTGATCCCTTGTGACCTTTCCTTTCTTTCCTACCTTTGTTAGTAGAATACATCTTCCTTGCATTCTTCTTTGGCCTTTGCCTCCCTTGCTCTGAATATTAGTATGTTTCAATGTTAGAGAAATTCCCAATTAGTTGCCTCAAATCAATCATTCCTAGGTGTTAGAATCAGCGGAATTTGCATGATAGATTTCTTTAGTGTACCTGTTTGGGAACCAAGCAGGTAAGACTCTATTTTTCTTTGTTTTTCACAATATGGTACTTTTTCCACATGTATTTTTTCAAGTAAAAAAAATAGATCATCACTAAAAGCTATTTTCTTGGTAGCTACAAGAACAAATAAGTCATATCATCTATATCTCCTTGGTTCAGAAGTAATTTGATGTACCTGTATTGAATGCAGTGATACCGATTCTATAATTTTATCTAAATAGGCACTAACTTCAGATGAAACTCTGAAAGCTAAATAATGCATACGCATCAGAAAGCACACTGTGCCCTTTCTATCTTCCCCAGCCCTCTGGTTTCTATCTAAATCAATATCTGTGTACTGCTGTGATGGCTCACAGCACGACGTGCATTTGGCATACTGAAACTGTTACATGCTTTAAAGCAACATAGGATCTTTTGGAAAGGCACTTTTTCCCTCAAAATGCTGCTGCCAATGAAGCCCCATACAAATGGTCAATAACGACCAATTGCCTCCCATTACAGAAGTCACTGAAATGGAAGCGTAGCCCATACAACAGAAAATAAACTGAAAGGAAATTTTGATTCTGGATCCATAGGAGGTTTTCTGTTTCACTAATCCAGAAAGCTTAACTTTGGTAATATGTACTTCTCTCTCTCTATTTGCATTTCTTTCTGGACTTTATGTCTGTTGTTATATGATTTTTTTCCAAACATACTGCATCCCTTCTTGAAACAGATGGATTTGGTCTGCTGAATTAATTTTAGTCCTTGGCTTTTGTTTTTGTTCTTTGGTTGGGTGTGGGTTTTTTTTCCTTTTTTGGTAATGTATTGGAGAAATATCCATATCCACAGCAGCAATTTAATTTTGAACCATCATTAAAGGTATAGTTACAGATCCATTCCTTTACCGAACAGCACTCCTGGAAATATAAGTTAGAAAATGTCAATTAATCTATTCAGTACCAGGAATGAAAACAGGGAAGTAAAATGTAACGACTGGTGACATGTCTTACAAGATGCTGCAACAGAAATATTAGCCAGTGCCTGAAATACAGGGATTGATGAAGACGTCTTAATTGATGTGTTGTTATGTTTATTTCAGCCAGGGCTGAAAATGTATGGGAGACAGAACAAGCCTGAAAATGCTCCTCTGGCAAAATATGATAGTATGTCATACAGACAGGACATGAAATGTTTCCTGGGTAGCAGCTTTGTAAAAGGTGAAATAAGTTTGTTTCCTTCTTCTCAAGTCTTCCTGGGGTGGATTAACAGGTGGCTATTAAATCTTGGAGTGTTTCTCAATGACTCGACTGTTATGGTATTCCTCTACTTTTACAGGACCTGTTTTTCATATGTAACTTCAGGTTTCAGGAACAAACTTGTGAATTAGAACAACTTGTGATCCAGATTTTGAACAACCTGTCCTGGCTATTCAAAAAGTGTCCCGTTCTGACTATGTCTTGGAGAGGACAATTGTCATCTTTCAACCTTGGCCACAGCTGATGTGCAGGTCCAGTGCTCTGGGAACATACAGGGTTTTTTTGCTCAGATTCCCCTGGGGAGGGCTGTGATCCCCACTTCTGCCTGGTCTGGGATATAGTGGAACTTGTGGGAGGTCATAACACTTTTGTCAGAATGCATTTCTTCCCAAAATCTGGGAAGCCCTAGGAAACATCAAACTTCAGCCAATTTGTGCTTATACTAGAGTAGATGAACTGTAGGTTAGTCTTTATTATAGTCTTGAAAAGAAAATTGAGGTCTGTCAGTCCAGAGGTAGAAGTGTTGCCTTAAACTTTCTTGTAATTTGTGCTCACAAAGTGAAGGTATTTTTTTGCCGTATACGAAGGTCAATCAATACACTAAATGTACCATACATCTCTTTTGTTTCTACTTTCAAAATCTCAGGATCATTGTTAGAAAATATGTGTGCAACTCTTGAGCAATGACTCAAGCAATCATGGCTGTACACTGTGTTGTTATTTGAGAAGGTATCTTTAAAAAGAATGAGAAAAAGGAAAGAAAATGCTAAAAGGGAATTGTTTGTCCTTTTGGCTTTCTTTCTAGTTTCTACATCTGTTTTTATTATGCTATTTAAACATTATGTGCTTTCATTCTTTCATTCCAATGACATTACTAATCTTTCATTGATCGTTTTGCGGGACTAGAGTGAAAAAATATTGTTTGTTTGTATAATTAACATTGCAGATTGATAACCAGAGTAGTTCTGAATCTGAATTTACTGCATTGTGTTGTACGTTATACTATTCAGACTCAACCTGGACTTTGATTTTACTCTCTGTGGAGGTCTCAATGATCTGTAGAGAAAGAACTGTTCCTTTTCACCCTAGGGCTATGAGAACTTTTGAGAGATTCAAGTAGTACACGCGTGTACACAATAACATGGGTCAGATTAAAAATCCAAACACTTATTCAAAAAATATTTCGCAAGGTATACAGTCTTCAGGTCTTCTTTACAATTTGATGTCCAGAGTTTTTTGAAGGAGTTACAAAATTTATCAAATTAATTACTCTGACACATATTGGACATAATCTTGTAATTCAGAAAATGCAACTCTTACTCCATGTAAATCAGAATTCAGGAGAAGCAGAGGCAGCATGGCAATGAGATTCATCTTGGGCCAGCAGAGTGTCCAGGTATTTTACTTACCTGGTTTATCATGATTATATTGTGCTACATTTTGTAACCTTAAGAGACTGCAACCCCTAGAGCTACCATAGCATCTGGTCTTTGGCTCAAGAGCAATTCAACTGTACGTAGAAGTCTTGAAACTGTCTTGATTAGCAGGACAGGTAGGATACAACTGACTTATGCTGATGTGGCTCCAGCTCTGTGATACTTGCATTTCAAATGCTTGTTGGCAAAATGACAGTTGAGTTTTCTTTCCATATCATTTCCATCCAATTTCAGTGATTTTGTTGGCTGTGGCTTGCAGAGTGCCACATTCATATCTTCATTCATCTCTCTGTAGACAGTACTTATTTTTAGTGCTGCAGTCGCCATGGTGCCTGGGAGGGAGAAAACATTTCTGTATAATAATAACTTGGAGAAGTTCCCTGTTAACGTAGTAGAGATTGTCATCTGTGATATCACATCTTAAAAGCAGCAACAGTAAGTAGAAAATAATAAAAAAATCAACAATTCAGATTTCCACTATACTCAGAATGCATTTCTACTACCAGTTGTGTATAAACCTACTTTATTATGATGGGATTGCACACTCTGGAGCAATACGAAGAAGCATCAGAGTTCCAACAATAGAAAATAATAGCATTATTTGATTTATCCGTGTCCTAGATATTATTGTAGCCACACCTTTCTCAGACTTCTTTAGGAGGATGGGACGTCTCTTCCTAAGTTGGGTGACTAAGGTGAATTTTCTTCTGGTTTTGAGTCCTTTCTATGACACCTGTAAAAGCCTGGCTAACTCTATAAAGAACTAGGATACCCCCAACCAGGTGGAAAAGCCAGGTGTGTTCAAGGATAACCAACAGTGTCACAAAACCTTGCCCAGTTATCATTCTAATGATTTTCATGTTTTCATTCTCACCGTCTTCCATGTTTTTTGTCTTTTTAATATCAAACAGTCTTCAAGGAAGAGATCATCCATCCTTCTGTGTGTTGGTTGAGCAAAAGTATATTCTGAACACGGTGGTAAATCTATTTCTACATTATAATTTTAAATGGCTGGATTTCTCTAAGTCTTGTGTGATATGCAAAACAGCATTCATATTTGAAAATAAAAAAGCAAAAAGTAACAAAAAATAAGTCTGAAAAAACAATCTGTCTGAAAGATTCCAGTTTTAATCTCAGTGATCTTCTGCCTAAATTGTTTCCTTGAGTTTATTACCCTGAGCATATCAATTCTTCCCAGCTGGTCAATTAAGCCGTGGGAAATGTCCTGGATCTCACTTACTACAACTGTAAACTGATAATTTGTAATACTTGCTTTACATTCTAACCCTCATAGTTGCCTTCTGTTGCCAAATAGTCTTAACAAAAAGTGGTGAGTTTCCTTATACCGTGATATTGGACTGCTGTTCATGAAATAATTCTGAAGTGGTGGTTGTTCTCAAGAACCAGAGGATTTGTTGCTCATCTGTCTACAACTTCAGGGATACAAGGCAGATCATAATTTTGTCATTCATGGCAAAGCTTTCTTTTTCCTGATAGCCTCCACACTTCCAACAATTTCCAGCAATCTGATAGCTTGTTTGCAGAGATAATCAGTCAGATTTTTCAGTGCTTTACAATTGTGTTTGTTATCCTTTGATCATCATCTCGATTACTTTAATTTTTTTCTTTCTCTTTGAGCCCAAGATCCAAGGTCTTCAAATTTATATATTGCAACAATTGAAATAGAAATTATTTCTGGCCACTTTTGAATAGCTTCTAAGTTCTTGCAAAATAAATTTTACAAATCTGTAACTTTTAACATTATGGACAATGGAAGTGAACAGACCTGCAGTAAATTCCTGATTAGAAGAAAACTCTGAAGAGAATTCAAATCTTTAGCTATCAGAGGTATATATGTCAGTGCTATTGGATGTCTTTAGCATCCTATGAATCAACCCAGGAATATGAAAAGCTCAAGTAAATGAATACACAAAAGAACGGAGAGAAGCATGTCATTTAGACACAGTTCATTTCTGTCATGACCCATCTGTCTTCCAAAGCGCATAAAATCTCATCCCTTCTAATAACCATTTTATCAAGTCTGACAGAGTTTCTCTTGCTGTCTTAATGCTGTACCGATCTGGGCTAAGCACACTCTGGCAGCAGTTGCGATTCAAATTTGTATTTTGTCTTTTGCTGGAAAATAGATGATTGATTGCCAGTGCAGTTCAGAAACACATGGGCCATTCATTCCTGGCTAGTTTTCTTCATGCACTTTCTACAATTGTCACTGTTTCCCTCAGTTCTTATTATAGAGCAAATCATTCCCTTGCCCCTCATCCTGCTGTGCATTCAAGGTTCCCAGCTGTCCTCATTTTCTCTATTCTTTTAGGAAAATCTCTTCAAGAATCTGCTCTTCAATGCCTTTTCCTAATTTTCTGTGGTTTTAGGATCTCTTGTAGTGCAAACCCACATGGGATATGGTCATTTGCATTATTCAACCCTATTATCTTGTTACGTTAAGCCATGCCACTTTCAATTGAAGTTGTCTAGTGTATTAAGTTGTGGTTATTCTTTGCAGCATTTACTTTGATCCTCTTCTCTAAATGCAACATTTGAAAACCCTCTCTGCCTGATGTTTTCTTCTTTTTCTAAGTGTCATGTACATATGATTGCTGACCACAACATACATTAGTTTAGCAAATATTTGTGCTCTCCAATTGTTTGTTGTGCTGCATGCTTTGTCTTCTAAAAGACAAAAGTACAGGCATAGAGATAATTTTATAACAAATTAATTGGCTACAGGAGAATTTGTTTCTGCTTCTAATTCTATATGATTAACACAATTAAAGAAAGAGAGGCACACAAATTATCTACAGAATGCGAAAGATCATACTTCTTTTTCTCATAAAGGTTCAATAAAAAATTGATTAAAGATTCTAGAGCACTTTGGGGCTCCCAAAAGCACTGTGGCCTTTATCACACCTGAAGACAACTGAACCTACTTACTCAAATGTCCTTAGGACCTGGTTTTATTTGTCATCACTGTTTAATTTAATTTGTCACAGGAAACAATTAGCTAAGTATACACGATGTGCTTCATACTTCCAAGTGCATGAGGTAGTGGTAGTAGCAGTGTCAGTGGTTTAGTGGTAAAGTTAGTGGCAACATTTTTAGGTGTTCTTTCTGTCTAAATATTCATCAGGTGCATATGAGAAAAGCAATCTCATCGTTTTTTCTTATGATTAGACTTCATTTACAGGGGAAAAGGTAGAAAATTTGTTTATTTTGCCTTTTCCATACTGAGAAATCTTTGAGGAAAAAATAAAGTTCAAATAAAATTTCACTGTTTCTAGGTACGCCATACCACCAAAATCTTTATCAAAGGGTTTCATTCAACTACTTTTTCTAAATATTTCTCATTAAGGGGCCCCCTAACTGAGGTGAGTTTTACCCTTGGAGAAATAAGGCTTAACTTATGGGGAGGTCTAGATACAAACCCCATTTGCCTGCACTTTCCTATACTGAATTATAAGAGTTAAAAATAAATAATATTTTAATTCTTTTTAAAAAAAGATACTACACTCTTGGACCAGTTAGATGTAACATCCTCTTCATAAGCCTCTCTTCAGGCTAAAGTATTCCCAAATCCTATCAGCAATCTAGGGTCTTACATACTGGATTCTCCCGCTGTTTGTAAAGTATCTGGCAAACCTCTCCGTGGGTATACATTATCCTGTTTTCTTTAGGACTTTTGATCCAAGCATTTTCCATCTGCACCCCCAATCTTCCTTTGGACTGATTCACTCAGAAAACTTCCTACTCATTGACATCTTTACCAGTCTCTTTTACCAGGAGGATTTTAATTCCAGCTGAATAAATTATACTTCTTTTTGTTTTGTAGCAACCACTGATTTCTTAAAAAAAAAAAAAAAAGTAATTGTTTGGTATTTATCAACATCCATGTCATTGCTCTCCTTGTTACCTATATCTAATTTCCCTGGTTCCTTGTGCTCCCCAAAATTCAGAAGGGTGTACTAAGGTCTGCCTTTTCTTTCACTGTAAAAATTTATGGGCTATTTTAATACAGATTAGCGAAAGTGCAATACCAAAGCACTGTAGGTGGTAAAACCCAGTTATCATTTGTATGATTAGTTTCACCTTGTAGCCGTGTCTCTGAAAAACGCAATTAACAGTTTCATATTCAGCATAGCTGGCTTTTATTCCTGCTGCATGGTGTGCAACATTTGCATCATAAAAAAAACCCTAATTGGTAAACACAGCCTTGCCAGATTCTCTGCAATTCACCCAATTCTCGTAATGTTAATTGGCTCAGCTTCAACACACATTGGATGGGTTTTCAAAGGCAGCCGCAGATTAGAGAGCTTGCAAGCACTTGTGTTTCACAGTACTGACTCCAAGGAGACTGAGGGAGGAAAAAAAAATATTTTAAATTAATGCTGAATGCAGGCGAGCTCTCTTGTCCAATGGTTGCCATGGAAACTGTTTTGTCTGCTAATCTGATAGCAGAGTGTATGTTTATTGGTACACATCTCTAATGACCTTCAGAGACTAAACTCAGCTGGAAAGTAGTATTCTACCACTGTGGTCAGAGACAGCAGCTAAGTGATTACATCCTAAACTCTATTATTGTAGCTTATACTGTTGTGGGTTCTTTTTCCCTTCGTTATTGTTGTTCCCTGCTATGCATTGCCCCAAAAATGACAATTTGCAGTGCTTAGATGCGTATCTTTGGTAACAGATACAGTGTGTCAGATACAGTATGTAAAGTTTTTATGGTGAGGTCTTTAAACTGTGAATTCTTGTATTGCTGAGCTGAGGGAAATTGTCACTTTTCTGTCTCTCATAATGGGTTAATTCAATGTAGCTGTGATTCTGAAAAAAACAAGGAAAAATAAAGAGAAATTGCATATGATGTGTTGTGCTGGAAAAATAAGGGCAAACCCGGTATTCCTCTTCTTGATGAACAAACTCATTTAGACAAATATCTTTTAAACTCAAACGGTGTTGTCTCTCATACCATTAAAAAAGGTAATTCTCAAAATTCAGGTGTTCTGCCTTTAAGTCAGAAACATCAATTATAGCTGCTTTGCTGACAGTTTTTAATTTTGTATTAAGAGTATACAGACTTATTATTGGAACAATTTCTAGAAGCATACAAAACCAAATTTTATCCTAATTAACCAAGCAATCTTTCTTTAAATCTGGGGGTGTATGAGTCTGACTCTTCCTTAATTACCAGCACTGCATGCATGGATGCCGTACGATGGCCAAGTAATACAGGAATTGTCAGACTCGTACAGAGAAGGATTGTGGGTTTGTTTTCAAATCCTACAGACCAAATGGCACCGTAGCCTTGTGCAGGATGTTCATATTGGCCTCTAGCAGGTATAATTCTGGCCTTTAAGAATTAAGTGTTAATTAGTAATAATTCTTGGCTTTGAGGTATGGTAAATGGGAAGGTGCTGCTTGGGCATCATCGAGGTGGTGCATACCGTGCCTCCCAGGCGCAAGGGCTGCACCGTACAGAGTGTACAGGAGGGTGTGAGATGCAGGAGAGGGGCTGGCTGCTGCCTCGGGCCGTTGCCAGACCCTGAGGTTTGCTGCTTTTTGCCTGGAGAAGTGGGGAAGCTGCTGCCACCCTTGTCTTTCTGCTCTGTGGGCAGAAGCTTCCCAGATCGGCTCCTTGCACACTCCGAGGCTTCCCATGGCGGGAGATAGAGCTTCCAAAGGTAGAGAGACCCAACAGACAAGCACCTGAGGAGTAAAGACAAAATAAAGAGTGAGAGTTAAGGGACCAAAAAGAAGATGAAAACAGGCAAGAAAAAGAAGCTAAGCTAGGAAAGAAAAAATTACTTTGTGATAATTCAGAAGTGATATAGCTACCTACATCCACCTCCACCATTTGAGTGAAAGTGAATGGTGAAGGCCATGAAAAAGAAGGAAGGAAAGCTCTTGAAACAGAGGAAAAAGTACAGGAGAGACTAAAATGGAACTATTATTAAGAGAACTATCTGCATTATTTTACCTACCAGGATCTTCAAAGTTTGATTTCCATACTTTAAAATCTTTGATTTGAAAGTTTTGATCCTTGCCATTCATGAAGAAATAAAATAATTAGCATACAGGGGCCAATTCCCTGCTATCGTGCGTCCCTCTGTTCTTTCAGTATTGTTGTCAGAGCTTAGGACACATTTGAAACACCACAGATCTGTAAACGTTCCTAGAGGTCAGGTCTTCAAATCTTCTGCAAATCTTACCAATTTTAGGCACCAGCCTAAACCTGTGGTCCTGCAGGCACTTGTCCTGCTGCACCTCTCCCATGGGCTGCAACACCAGCTTCCTGGGGAAAAGGGTTGAAACCTGCCTCCATACTAAGATATCAAGTGTTTCCTTAGCTGAGCTGCAGACATGTTTATGTCAGAGCTTCAAACTGGGTTAGTGCGTAGAATTCATTTTTAAACCTTTGCAGGAATGACCTTTCAATCCCTCCTTGTCATTCCCCTCCTATTCTGCCTTGCCAAAATTTGGTCATTTGATATGGTACAAATCACCTTGTCCTCAGGATGCTTCATTTCTAGTCTTGACCCCCTCCCCATTCCAAGTTTCGTTCTTTAAAATGAAATAAATTGGAGATTAATATAAAGCCTACTTTTATTTTCACCTATATTAGCTGTTGTTTTCTTTTGGAAATACCAGTCCCTGCATTTTATGAATTTGATTTAAATCGTTGGCTGCAGCTGCTTCAACCTAAGAGTGGTGTGCTAACTTAGCAGTGGATGCAATTCAAAGCTGTTTATTTGTGCAAGGGCTTCAGGAAGAGACCCTGCTATGTGTTATTGGAACAAAACAGGCATTTCCATGCAAGACTTTGATTCCTCTCTCAGTGAGATAGAAAAATGCATAAAGGCTAGCCTGATTTTTTTTCTCCTTTTGAAGTTCTGCTGACCTTCTTTACAAGAGTTGACTTATGTTCACAAAAACGAAAATCTTCAAATCACTGTTGGGTACTTCTCTTTCACCAATTAAGGTATTTATCTTCATATACGTTTCAAAAAATAATGACAATGCTTTCTGTTCTCCTGTGTGA
Organism: Phalacrocorax aristotelis; assembly: GCF_949628215.1. Classification (NCBI taxonomy): domain Eukaryota; kingdom Metazoa; phylum Chordata; class Aves; order Suliformes; family Phalacrocoracidae; genus Phalacrocorax; species Phalacrocorax aristotelis. The sequence goes on along the minus strand of NC_134277.1, from coordinate 10,858,056 downwards.
AAAGTATCTGAGACCCTTGGTTTATCCAGAAATTGATTTCCTTTTTTTTTTTTTAATGGGAAGAAAAGCAGTTGCAATTTTATTTTTTCCTTCCTGTCATTATTCCTTGAATGCAGTCCTCCAGTCTGGTTCTAAAAGGTGCTTGAGAACCCTGATTTTTTCCCCTAAACTACCAGGTTATTAATGATCAGCTTTGTATCTAAGTAAGGAGTGCAGATAGGGCTACTTACTTAGTAGGCTGTTCAAAGCTAATTTCTACGTCTCCTTTAGGGCTCCAATTCCAATGCAAGTAAAGTCAATTCAAAATCTTTAGGACAAAGTTCTAAATTGTCTCATTTCTCTTAGTTATGGCTTGCTCTGAAAAGGATCCTTTTTAAAAAAACAATCCATTGGCCTTTTCTGCTTGAAAGGCATGGTTATAGGAAGTGTATTATTTGCACTTTAAAAGACAGAAGGGAGCAGAAATAGAAAGCCGAGTATTGTCCCCTGAACTAGAAAAGCATATATGTGAGTATTGGTGTTTTTTACATTTTGAAAAAGTGTATATTATGCCTCGGTAACAAAATCTTTCCTTAGCATCCAAATCTAAAATATGTGTGCACTGTGTTTGTATTGCTATACATATTTATGCTAATGTTAATTGACCAAAGCTGAACCACTTTTTAAATATAAGGATGCTTGCATCAAAATGCACTGAAAGCATATTGAAGTTCCAGCCTTATATTTTTATAGAAGATAAATAAAGTAGATCAGAATGAAAGCCTAATTAACTCTTTCATTTGATATCTTTTATTAAAGTTGCTTTTACAGAGCATTCCAAACATTTTCAGTTTTCATGCTGATCAGGAAAAAAAAGCCATATTTCAGTTTTCAGGTATCTTTTTTTCCTTTTTCACGTCTGATATACGGAAATAAAGAAGCATTTCTGTGGAAGAATTTGTGTCAAATGTGTTATTTATTCTTATTCTTGTGCATGTATGTGTTGACAAAATTGATTTCACTCTTCCAGCAGTGCAGGTTTTTTTATAGAATTCTATAATATCTGGGGAGGGAAAGAAAAAATCTTTCTCTAGTGCACCTGAATAGTCTGTGCCAGATATTGCCCATCATCTTAAAGGTATATAAAGAATTTGATCTATTTTTGCTTATGTTTGTAGACTGATAGCCATCATTGAAACTGAGTCATCTGTTTGATTTGTCATTCGCTTTGGTTAGTGATGGTAATTATTTCTAGACATCTAATTAGTGTAACCTTTCTCTATCTGAAAAAAAAGGTCTGTAAAAAGGCATTAGGTCTTTTTTTATATTTTATACACCTTTTTTTTTTTTTCACACAGAAGACCTGAAATAACGTATCTTTTTATTTTACCTATATTGAGTGAAAAGACATTGTGACTGCTTCCTTCCAGGAGTACTCGAGTAGTTTTTTCATCTCTCACTACCTCAATAACTACTTCTGTGGTACTGACTCACTGTTGAGTCGTTATCAACAGTTATAAAGTGCTTTACTGATTTTGTCCAACTAATGCATGGGTTTTCTGCTGCCTTTCTGTGCAAGGGTGAGTTAGCTAGTCATTACAACACCCTCAGAGTAGGTAGTTACCACAGGTATCAACCTTGTAATTGTTTCAGAAAAGGTGGAATGTCCTGTAGTAATCTGAGAATTATTGCAGAATTAAACTGAAGAGAATCTGTCTTAAGAATGTGTCCGACTTCCAGCTGTGTTCTAACATGTCTGTTTAGACCTTTACTTACTTACCCAAATTTCTGCAAATACCTTGCCAAAAATAATGGCTTGTGAAATAATAAATAAATAAATAAAGTTCATCTGATTCCAGTATTTTAGGATGCTATTTAATGATATGGAGGGCTGAATTTCCCCAAAATCTCATTCTTAAGCATGTGCTTAACTTCAGACTATTGAAGTAAATAGTGTATATCCTCTGCTAAATACACATGGATGTTTGGACAGTCCTGTAACAGAAAAAAAAAGGACAAATAATTTTCTTATCTCACTTTTCTCCTCATGTGGCACTTCTTTGCTCAGTACCTTCTTCATTACGCTGTAATGGTTTGTGTCAGTGTGTGTCATGTTCTCCAGTTTGTGCTGATTCCTCTTTGCAATACAAAGGAGTAGTTAAGGCTGTATCAGTGTGGGATACGTCTTCCAACAATTAAACTGTGTTTTCGGGACTTGAATTGACTGTTGTAGAGATTTTCAGAAGGAACTCATTTCCAAATCATTCCACCTACATCTTCCTTGTTTTACAAAAACTCTCAAGATAAAAAGAAAATCTTTGTGTTTTCTTGACCTTTATCTAAACAGAGCAAAGCATGTGACATATATACTGAAATGAAAATGCAGATGAAGCCTGAAATGCTTTTCTTCTCGCTACACTCTATCTGGACATAAGATCGTGTGTGATTTCCACATAAAATTTGTTTGGGAAGCAAATTCAGACTCAAACATGTGACTATATATACATGCAAACACAAAAGAAAAAGCTCAGCATGGGAAAATTGTCCTCCTCTTTAAAAGTTCTATTTAAATTTCCTTTTGTTAATGATGTCATTCTCTGTAATAGAAAATGGATAAATTACTGGTGCTTATTTCCAGTGCAATATGGGTAATTATGTCCCTTAATTCTGTAATCTCTATTTTTACAAATATGAACAAATGATCACCTAAGTCCAGCAGAACCAGCCATTACATAGAAAACTTCCACTGCTTTATGACTTCAAAATTTCTAAACCAGATTAACCTATCCCCTAACAGTGAAAGGGCTGTTTCATGGAAATACTTACATGTTTTCCTTCATTCAAAACTTACTCTACCAAACAGCTCAATTCAACGATGTCACTGTTTGCACAGTTATCTTCAAAGCTGATCCTCCACTCAAACAAGAAGCCTATTTTGAATTTAAAGGGTAAAATATTCCCATTAAAATTAATGGAATTTGTCTTATCTATATTGTTCTGAACATTTGGCATTTTAAATAATATGGTAACCTCAACAAAAGGCAAGATAGATGAAGGGTAATGCCAAAATGTCAAGATTATGCTGCTTCTTCCACTCTGTCATCACACTGCACAAATACTGTAGAAGAGCTACTGCAAAGCTGAAGGGCCACACAACATGAGAAAACCACAGAAATATAAAGATATGCAATAATTCAGAACCTATGATATCCTTATTCCGTTGACATAGGTATGGAAATAGTCACGTAGAAACACAGTTTCTTACTAATTTTTCTTAGTAAAATTTTACCTTTTATTCATGCTATTTCAGATAGCCCCTGAAGTGCACCTCAGAGTGCATTTCTGGTTCTCTATCCCCAGCTCTGTGTATTGAGATGGAGATATAAGCTTATCCTTCTCTCGGGTCAACTCCTGACCATACAGCTCCTAAATATGACCAGGGATTTCCATAGCAGATCTGACCTATTTGCAAACCCTTAACTTGGCGACACTGGCAGCATCCAAATAATGACTTGTAAGCCATTTATAATTTGCTTAGGACAAAAGCATGTCAGAGGAGAGAGAGGGCTTTAAACTTAGACTGCATCTAAGTTTTCCCCAACCTGGACCCAAGAATGAGCAGTGCCTTTGGACACGCTTTGCAGAGTCCTACTCCCTTTGTCCCTTTGCCCCTTTGCCAACCTGCCAATCCAGATTTTCTTCGACAGGGTTTTTCCTCTCATCTCAAAGTTCCTCTAATTCAAACACTTCACTATCCAAGCTTGACAGTGCAAGTTTGTATCCTCTTTGGATATCTCTCAACTGTTAATTTAGTACATCATGCTAGAGTCTCTTCTTGCCATTGCATTGTCACCCCCCCTTGCTTGTTCAACCACTTCCAGTATAGGTTTGGTCTAAAAAACTCAATGTAGAGTAACTGATCTGGACAAGTAGAATTTTCATAAAATTGTTGCATCTAGCATTCATTACATTACTAGATGTCAGCTCCACTGTCACAGATGTATTCCTCAATGACATGTTATGGTGCTCCAGCCTTGTACTTTAAAAAGCTTTATTCGGTTTGTAAATATTTATTTAGTGATCAAAGTCTGAAAGTAGCTTTCCTTTCTGATTTCAGGGTTATTTTTTCTCTGTCTAAAGAAGGTTTCACAGTGAAATGCCAATTCTAATCTGATTTTCTATGTCTACAGTATATTTTATTAACCCTTTTTTATTTTCTTCAGTGATAGATTAGTAAATTCCAAAGTAGCTTAGAAACATTGCTTAGTGACCTTTTTGTTCTTTGCATTTTTTGAGGAGAAATCAACAAAAGACAACAATAGTAACCTTTCCATATTCATTAACATAAGCTGCACTGACCTTAAGAAGCAGCCTTATGATTCCACACTTGTATACGGGGTATGGCTGCTGTGCTGATTTCAAGAACTTGACAATTTTTCTCTTCTTAGGTTTAGGTGTATTATAATACCTGTGCATTTGCACAGGATGGAATGACAGGTGAATCTCCCAAACCTTATATTGCAAGAGAAACCTTTTGTGAGTACTTCCTCAAAAATGTACTCCTATGTGATATTAAGTTTAAAAGTTTAAAGGTGTCTTAGAAATCTGCTAAGAACAGGATCAGTTTTGTTGTTGGTTTTTATTTATTTAAGAATAGGGTTATTGTTATTTGTATTTAATTTTTGAGACAATGAAAATTAATTTTTTAAAAAATAGTCTTTTCTTTCCCTTCCCTGGAGAGGAGGATAGGCCAAACGGGGAGTATTAGTGTTTAAAGGGCAAAGGAAAAATACAAATTATGTGTAAGCTCAGCATTGATGAACCAACATTATTGGATTAAACTTGATTTCTGGAGTTTCTTTATATTTGATCTTGATAGCTTAATTAGTGTTGCTGCTAAATTCTACATTGCTTTCTGGGAGATTTTCTGAAAGAAAAAAAGGAAAGCATAAAAAAATAAAATTAGTATGTGTAAAATCAAAGTAATTTCTACTTCATAAAGAATTAAGTGACGATAATATTACTGTATTATCTATTGAGCAGTCCTGTGGCATTAAGAATATATTAGTTGGTGATAACTTAAGAGAAAATTGTCAAAAAAAGACAAACCTATATTCTGGCAAAACTCTGAGCTCACTGTCCTCTCTGCCCTGAATAACTTGAAAAATTACTGTATGCCTATTTTGCTGCCTACCAACACACAATCTCTTTCTAGATTATTAATGAATCTATTAAATAGCCAGGGACCTAGAAAGTAACCACAAGGCGCCCTGTCATTAACCTTTTGCCACGATAACAATGTACCGTTTAATCATATTCTTTATTCTTTCTCTTCTGGCCATTTATTGTTCTGGGGCAGTGTTTTCCTCTTTACTTTATAACTCTTTACCTAGACTCATCTCTTATAACGGACCTTGAAAAATTGTTTTGGCAATCTGAATAAAGTATGTCAAAAGGTTCTTCTTTATTCACTATTTTATCAACATATCACAAGGTTTCTAAGACTGTAGCTCTAAGACATGTTTTCTTCATCACTAAACCAAACTTAAAGAAGACCTTGCTTGTTTTTTCTGTTATGTCACTATCACTGCCTCCTTTGTAGTAACCACAACTCTTTGTGGAGCTGCGTTATTTGGTCTGGTTTTAAAATAGATGATATAATACAATTTTAAAGGAATTTTATTTTAGTTGTAATCCAATTTAGACAATAATTCTCAAACAAATATAGTGGCACAATTGTTGTAAGGGCATTACAAAATACAAGAAGGGAGTGGAAACAGGGGCGGGGGGCAGTGAGAGGGGAGAGGCACTGAGGATGGCTTTTCTAGAAAATAAAATGTAGAGCTGTAGACCAAGAGACAAAACGTGGTGTTTCTTCTCAGAAACAGTGCTGATTAGCTCTTTATTACCATCATCTTCCAAGTGTTTTGTTTTTCTTATTTGAACTGTCATTTAGATCCACTGGTCAGTAATTCCCTGGAGTGATTCTATAGCTCTGGATTGATTTTAAATATAGCTGCAGTGTGCTGCACACATCAGAAGCCGCAGAGAGAGTGTAGTTATAAACATTTCAGATAACTTGTAGATGAGTTTTTTCAGAAGCTTTGTATGCTTGCTATTTGTTCCAGATCGCCTGGCGCCTCTGTTTTGATAGTATTTCATCTTAATTACTGGAAAGGAGCAAGGGTCTCCTGTTCCACTGAGGCAAAGGGTCGTTTGGTGGATGAACCTTTCTCTTCCTTAACTGTTTCATTAACCTTTTCTGGTCTTGAGCAAATTTTTCTCATTCTCCTCATTCTCATGTCCTCGAAGTATCTCTTATCTGGTTTTCACTTCAAAATAATTTTAGACTCTCAGAGTTTCCTCTTCCAGAGTGTTGACTGTAGCTTATACTTCCATTGGGGCTCTACCAAACACTTCAGTTCCAAATTCTAATTAATTTCCATCTAACTTAACTGGCCTCTTGAATCTAGCCATTAAGAGTTTACTCTCATCTTCCTGCTTTCTTCATCATGCATTTTGATACCTTCTTAATTTTTCTGAGTAGCACCAATCCTTCCTAAAGATTTTATTTATTTTCTGTTTTTCAAATTCTTATTAGCCTTTGGGCTACTGTTCCTCAAGAATTTCTCCTTTGAAAGTTTAATTACACTTCTGGCACATTTTTTTGGTAAAAATACCCTACAGACTGTAGCTAGAATAGGATTGTCTGTGGTGGGACCACAGGAGCAGCAACAGCACTATCATTAGCAGTGATACATCTTTAATTTATCAGACTTAATGAAACAAACTGTCCCATGCTTTTTATGTTTTGTGATGTCAGAGAAGGAAAAAAAATCTGTCAGAGAAGTAACTCTAGTTTCAGAAGATTATTTTCCATTAAGAAGCGAAAGTGCAGAAAAATAATGCTAAGCCTTGGGTTCTGTTTGATTGAGGAAATCCTGTGTCCTACACCAATTCCACTAAAATGCGATCTCTTTGGTGTACTGGAACAATATAAACAGTTTGACATCACTGGAGGGTGTAATAATAGTGTCATCCCTTGAGGTACGGTTCATCTGAGTGAATGCTAGTTAGAAATTAGTAGTCCCTCTGTAGTCAAAGCAATGGAAGTACCTTCAAGGAGCGATTCATATATTCTGTTTTACAATTCATATATTCTGCTTTAGACATTTATTTTAAACACACTTCTGGAGCTGCCTGCCTGCCTCCAGCAACTATAGAGAGAGCGTAAATAACAGACACGTAGGTGGCAAAGTTAGGTGTAATCAGTCCTGCCATTACTGTTGTTTTGGTATTCAGTAAAACCCGTGACTCCCGGTAGCACCACTGGCCCCTTGGGCAGTTCCAGCTGTGTCCATGGCTTCTGTGGCAGACGGGAAGAGGGCCAGAATTTTCCCCTTAGATGTTTTATGCTATGTATTGAAAAAGGTCATGATGTTATATCTGTTTCTTAAATATTTTTTTGCTAGATATCTATAAAGGTCATGTTTCACCACAGCCTGAGGTGTCTGTCCTAACCGGGGTACTGTGTTAGTTTGTTTCTATTGCAAATCTGTCACAAAATGCATGCTAAAGCATAAGTTTTGTACATAGTTACATAAATGCTGCTGTTCTGAAAACTTTAATGCACGCAATTGTTCCAAAATGTTGATAGGTATTCTGCATTTGTAAATTATGGCCAGTGGTTTTCACTATTTTGGGTTTTCTGTCTTGAAGTCTTGTGGTTATGTGGTAATTTCAGGAATTTTTCAGGAAAAATATCTCCAGTTGTTGAGGCTTCTTTCAAATAAACACTTGCAGCATTTTGCATTGCATAAATTTTAGATGTTGAGCCATCAGCTACGCCGAGATTTTTTCAAGATTCTGGGTTCAGAAAAGATGAAACCAAAATCTCTACCTGGAGACTTGGTCTCATTTTTCTGCCGCTCAGAAGTGGCAGAAATGTCATTTTGGAAAAGCATCTATAAGGCCTCATGACTGCTCATGTTCTGGTTCTTGAGAGGTTGCCTCATGCTACATCTACAGGAGATGTGAGAAAACTGCTCTTTTCTTGTTATCATTGCAGTCATGGAGGATGTTAGCTTTTCACAGAATCCCAGCATGGTAGGGGTTGGAAGGGACCTCTGGAGATCATCTTGTCCAACCCCCCTGCTTGAGCAGGCACACCCAGAGCAGGGGGCACAGGAACGCATCCAGGCGGGTTTTGAATGTCTCCAGGGAAGGGACTCCACAGCCTCCCTGGGCAGCCTGTGCCACCGCTCTGTCACCCTCACAGGAAAGAAGTTTTTTCTCATTCAGGAGGAACTTCCCGTGTTCCAACTTGTGACCATTGGGCCTTGTCCTGTCATTGGGCACCACTGAAAAGAGCCTAGTCCTGTCGTCCTGACACCCACCCTTTAGATATTTATAAACATTGATAAGATCCCCCTCAGTCTTCTCCTGTCCAGGCTGAACAAGCCCAGGTCTCTCAGCCTTTCCTCATAAGAGAGATGCTCCAGCCCCCTGATCATCTTGGTAGCTCTCTGCTGCACTGTCTTGAGCAGTTCCCTGTCTTTCTGGGGAGCCGAGAACTGGACACAGGACTCCAAATGTGGCCTGACTAGGGCAGAGTAGAGGGGGAGGATAATCTCCCTCGACCTGCTGGCCACATTCCTTTTAATGCACCCCAGGACACCGTTGGCCACAAGGGCACAGTGCTGGCTCAGGGTCACCTCGCTGCCCACCAGTGCTCCCAGGTCCTTCTCAGCAGAGCCGCTTTCCAGCAGGTCAACCCCCAGCCTGTGCTGGTGCAAGGGGTTGTTCCTCCCCAGGGGCAGGACCTTGCACTTGCTCTCGTTGAATTTCATGAGGTTCCCGTCGGCCCAGCTCTCCAGCCTGTCCAGGTCTCGTTGGGTGGCAGCACAGCCTTGTGGTGTATCAGCCACTCCTCCCAGCTTGGCGTCATCAGCGAACTTGCTGAGGGTACACGCTGTCCCTTCGTCCAGGTCATTGATGAATACATTTTTGCTACACTGAATTTCAAATTTTCCTTTTGTTTGGGTTTGTATGTGTGGTGGAAATGGGAATGTAACCATAACTTCTCAAATATACAACCTAGCCTCAACTTGAGAGAAGAAAAATCATTATAATTGCCCCCAGTAATAATTCTATCATATTTTGTGCCATTGAGAATATACTTATAAAGCCCAGTGAACTCTCACTGTAAAGGGCCAGTGCTGTAGTTCCACTAGCTGAATTTTATCCAACGCAAGGAGGAGCAGCAGCAAGGTCTGAGAGAGTAATTGCAAACAGTAGATCTTTCCCTTGATTTGATAGTATGGATTGGATAATTTTCCAAATCACTAATTCCTCAGTACAGTGTATAGCACAGGTGGCTGCTGATAACTCAAGCCTGCAAAGAGTCACAAAGCTGACTCGTTTGCAGCGTTGCTGCTACTGCATACGTTGGTATAAAATACACAACAATGATCCTAAGGAGGAGAAAGAATTAGAAATTATAACATTAAATCAATAATCTTTATTTGACTCTTTTTATCTTTGTTCAGCTCAGTGGCACAAGAAAATGAAAGCAATGTTTTTTGTGAGAAATTTGGATGGCAGAGAGCGCTCAGTCACCATGAAAGTAATTTCATATCTGGAGATGAGCTGTGAAAGCAGCTTTTCTGTTTATTTGAAGGATTGAGCAGAGAGGCCCAATATGACCAGGAGCAGTTTGAAAACAGCAGAAAGGAGTAGCTGCATGTTTCTCTCTAAGTGTCTTAAATCTCTTTCAGATTAGGAAACCAATCTCATGAGGAGGCATTAAATATGGCACACATCTTCAACCTGCTAAATGGTGGTAGCACTGCCATCATTAGGTATGAATTTATTTTGGTAGCATGCAGAGATCAGATTGTATAATTACTGCACTGGCTCTTGCAATATGTTATTGGCTCAAACCTTGGCAGACACAGAGCAGCTGAGCAGACTGATCAGGTTCAGCCCCAAATAGTCTGATTTTTCAGGATATGCAAGCCATATGACACACAAAACCCAAGGGGTTTAAAGCTTTTTGCAAATACCAGATACAAAAGGAAAGATCTTTTTTTCTCTCTCTCCCCTACCACAGCACCCTTCTCTCCTTGTTCATTGTAGACCATATACGTGAGCATTATCATGCCCAGTACAAGCATATTTTTGAATAGTATCTGGAGCTCACAGTTCAGCCACATTATTATTATCATCAATATGGTCATCATTAAATGGATGACAACAGTTTATGGGTTGGATGGGTAAATATTTGCATGTGGATAAGGAGTGCCTGTTGTACTTTTCGACCACTACTTAAAACCTTCCTATTGCAATATAGTCATGTGTTAGTCTAAAGTGGAGAAGGCCAAAGCAAAAAAATCTCACCAGCTGAGACTATTTAACCTACCATCTGTTTCTGAACCGCCAACTAGCTTCTAGTTACTGAGGAAGCTGCCATCCAGTTAACCTGACTGAGCAGTGTATTTCTGGACTTTGACTAATCGAGGCAGGGTAGGAAGAAATGCATAGATTTTAGCTTCTGTGCTTCTTTTCATTGAGAGCTTGTAGTCCGGAGTGCCCTTATGAAAGTAAAATCACAGCAGCAGTACTTCTGAGGTTTTCTCGTGGTACTCTGTATTGCAGATTCTGTGCAAGTATTAAATGTGCTGTATTACAATGTGAAGCACGTGGGAAGACTGTACATCCAAAGCAAGCTTGTTCTGAGCTGGTAAGATTATTTCCTAAAGCTGTAGTGTTAGCAGAATTTTCAAACATCTCTTTTGTTTAACATCTTTGCTCTTATATTACTTTGCTTTCCAGACGATTTATTAGTTTTGAGAACACAGCAGCTTGGGTTTCATCTCACCAGACGGTGCTAACTAAACATCATCATAGATGGTCTGCAAATGGCAATGGGACCTAGAGTGTTGAAGGAAATGTTCCTAGTAATTCTGTAGGTGGCACTCTTTGCTCTGCATCAGTCTTCAATCCAGGCCTTGATACAGTGCTAGTTGTTTTCTATACAAGGTACCAGGACCAGTATCTTTGTTTACATCTAATTTCAGTAGGCAGGGTTTATGCAAATGATACTTTTAGAGTCAACTATAGAATCTCTACTTGCTGTCCTAGATTATCACATTGTATTGCTGTGTGCTTCTAAACTCTTCATGGCTTGTGGTGGTGATGATATTCATTACTGCATCATTTCTTTTGTGACACTGGGTACAAGCACAGTTTTAGTGAACGTGGAAATTGGTGGGTTACTTATTACTCTTGTTATGATTAATGACAGGATCTCTGGGTTGAGTTACCAAGTGGTACCTGTAGCTGAAATAATCCCGTTGATGTCAGTGAGGTAATTCAGAAAGGACAGTTCAGCCTGGTAGAGAGCGAGGATGGCTGACTCTGTTCCAGTGTTGGGAGGCTGTCAGCTCTGAGAAGTTAAATCTTGGACTGTTTTCACAGACTTGTGCAGTTTCCCAGGCTGAACAAGGAGTGGGATGTCTTTCCTCACAACTGAGCATTGTCAGACCATACATGACAGAGTAACAGCTGCATCGTGCTTGGTGTTTCCAAGAAAACATAATCTTTCAAAGAAGTCTTATCCTTTCATCAACACCTTGCTCAGATTATGGGTAGAAAGAGGCTGGAGATGGCATTCCCTTTATAAAAAAAAAACACTTGAGTCGGGAGTGGTACAATTTCTCCCCCTGCTAATGGCTCAGTCCTCCTTGCAACAACAAATCAACCTGCTTGTTTGTGAAGTTCCTGGGGAGTGAATTCTGACATTTTGGCCTACTTGCCACATGTGAGATACAAGACCTTAACTGTCTAGCCTTAGTTGAAGGGAATGCCTGAAAGGAGAAACCATGGGTGTGGCCTTCTTGAACTAGGAACAACTTTATCAACTCACTGACATCAAGAGATGTGAGACACTGATGCTACCTCAAAGGCTTCCAGCTCGTTAGCCTTTCACACTCATGTTAGGACGCTCCTAGTCTAGCTCATTGAGTAAATTCGGTATAATTGTCTTTAAGAGACGCATAGAAATCTGACAGGTGGCTGTCAGCAGAGCATTACAAGCTGCAGGCTGGTTAGTGAAAGGAGGAGAGGGGAGCTGAGCAAAGTGAAACCTTTACCTGTAGCCACAAACATTTTAAAACTCCCCCTGTGTTTTGGGCAGCTATTAAAGCATTTACTGTAATAATTATGTATACATACTAATGTAAAAGAACTTTCAGAATAGATATTTCAACCATAGGTGCAACAGAGATCTTTAGGATAACTAAAAGTAAATGGTAAATTCCTAAAGAGATAGATGGGAAAGCATGTAAGGGCACGTTGTGCTTGCCCAAATTATACCTTCATGGAATTGCACTGTGGAGTGAAATAGTCTTATCAAGGGCCTCTCACAGCTGAGGTGAATTAGATTAATAAGAAAGAGAACAAACGTAATTTTTTTTTAATTAAGCATCCAAATGATTAGCAAATAGAGAAATTCAGAATAAAGATGTAGAAGACCCATGTACAGATCTAATTGGGGAAAACCTGCTTTTTTGGAAGATTTTACAAGGTAGAAATTCCCTCTGTATCTTGAATGAGTAGAGTTTTCCTATTTATGTTTTCTGCAAAGGTGAAAATTAATGTATTGAAGAGTCTTATTTATGTTACAGCTTCTAGTTTGCTGGTTTAAAGCTTTTCTGTAATTTGTACAGTCTTTTAATATATTTCAAATATCCTAAAAGCAGAAAGCTCAGGTGAAATTTACCTAATAGATTTTCTCTTTCTTAAATAAAGATAATAACAGTATGCATAAAGCTCTGAAATAAAACACCTGTCATTTTGTAGTTTTTACCTAATACTACCTACTGGATTGATTCAGCTGGTTCCTTCCACTCTTGTTGACATTATATGATATTTTGCTGCTTAAGAAATCATACTGAAATAGCTTCTACTTCTAGAACTCCACCTGGAGAGGCAGGTTTTGGCCTCTGGTATTAAGTCTCAGCTAACTGAGGACACGGACATGGATTACTGGCTATATAACATCATTAGAGCTACAAAGATGATTGGGGAACAGGAGCATCTCTCTTATGAGGAAAGGCTGAGAGACCTGGAGAAGAGAAGACTGAAGGGGGATTTCATCAATACCTATAAATATCTAAAAGGTGGGTGTCAAGAGCATGGGGCCAGACTCTTTTCAGTGGTGCCCAACAGCAGGCCAAGGGGCAATGGGCACAAGTTGGAACACAGGAAGTTCCACCTGAATACAAGGAAAAACTCCTTTCCTGTGCGGGTGCCAGAGCAGTGGCACAGGCTGCCCAGGGAGGCTGTGGAGTCTCCTTCTCTGGAAGTATTCAAAACCGCCTGGATATGTTCCTGTGCCCCCTGCTCTGTGTGTATGTGCTCAAGCAGGGGGATTAGACGACATGATCTCCAGAGGTCCCTTCCAACCCCTACCATTCTGTGATTCTATGCTTTGTTTGATTGCTGATCATAGGTCCGCTTGTCTAAGGCAAAATCAGCTTCTTAAATGAGCCTGAATAAGAGTTACTGAACGCAGGCACGTGAATACACACACTATGATATTTGGCCATCCTGCTCCTCATGAATGTGCATCCATGTTTTGCACGGTGTGGTCTTGCCTTTAACATAACATGAGATAGCTGGTTATACTCGCATTGCTGAGAAAATAATACATGAGTATAATTCTAACTGCCTCCACTGAGCATAGAGGATAATTTTAGGAAACTTCTGCTAAGGGCCTGGAGAGCCTAGCCTATCTTTTAATCACAGGATTAAATAACAACAAGATTATAGTTAGACCAAATAAGCACTAATGCAAAGATTTGGCTTGATATTGCTGGGTGATCTCCTCACCCTTCATTCCCTCTGGACCCCTGCAAGAACGCTTTCTAAGTGGAATGTGGGTGACCTTGTCTTCATCTGTCCCCAGTCTTCTTTGAGCCAAGCTTTGGAGGGGAGGTGGTCAGGATGCTTTTCTTCCCAGAGATGAGCGCTCCACATAGTCCTTGGGGAGTAATTATGAGTTTTCACAGCCATATGAACCACAGGCAACTTTTTTTTCTCAGAATGGCTCTCCTTTTCCCTCCCAAGTGCTTGAAAGCCCAACAGTACGCCAGCCAAGACCCACCCGTGGGAGGTTTTGGCTCCACTGTTTGCAACTCAGCTAAGCTGGTTAAAGTTAAAACTCATGGCAAAAATTCATGCATTCCTCTTCATGCTGGCTTCATACCATGGCCAGGTATAAAAACTGTTTCCTTGAGTCTGTAAGCTGATTCTGGATATTGCATCAGCATCAGTCTTTCTGTCTTCTCAATAAATCACAGTGCAATTGCTAAAAGTATTTTGGGATGAGTCAACCGGCAGAAGTTTGCTGGACTGTTTAATCCTGGCCAGACAAGGAAATGGTGCAACACATGCAATTTGTTTTCAAGAGGAGTTTAAGAAACACTTCTGAACACAAAGAAAGACCTATCAAAGATTGGCTGACAACACTCATATCCTTACAGTATTCAAATCAGTTTGTTCATCTGCAGAAAGACATCTGTTAGAACTTGTGCACTGAGAAAATCTGAGCTTATCAGGCATGAAAAATAGCATACAATTGGAAGGAGAACCAGAATGAGGTTGAGAGAGTTGGGGTTGTTCAGCCTGGAGAAGAGAAGGCTGCGGGTAGACCTTATTGCGGCCTTCCAGTACTTAAAGGGGGACTATAGGAAGGATGGGGGCAACCTCTTTAGCAAGGCCTGTTGGGACAGGGCAGGGGGTAATGGTTTGAAACTAAAGGCAGGTAGATTTAGACTCGATATAAGGAAAAAATTTTTTACAATGAGGTTGGTGAAACACTGGAACAGGTTTCCAGAGAGGCTGGGGAGGCCCCATCCCCATAGCCATTCAAGGTCATATTGGACAGGGCTCTGAGCAACCTGATCTAGTTGAAGGTGTCCCTGCTCACTGCAGGGGGTTGGATTAGATGACCTCTAAAGGTTCCTTCCAACCCCAACCATTCTATGATTCTATGACTTTGTGATTCTCTGATTTGTGAAGTTGATAGGTTTTGTTTACCAAACCACTGTGCTATGTACAAAGAAGTCTTTTAAAACTTGGTCTGTGTGCTATGTATACAATGTGACATTTCTGTATATGACAGCAGAAGATTCAGCACTCGAACTTCCCACAGCATGACTCAACACCTCCTGACAATTCAGCAAATAACAACAACAACAACAACAACAAAAATCTTTAATCAATTCCTTTACCCAGTAATCTCAGTTGCAAACGTATAGAATTATCCATTAGTCTCAACTGGGATCACACAAAATCACTCCAAGTCTTTCATGACTTCATATTCAGCTTTCTCCACCAGAAAAAAAAATATATGCAGCTGATGAAAAGGTAAACTCCCTGTCTACACATTGACATAAATGTCAAATTTTAATGATTGCCCTCTTTGAACTTCGGACAACTCATACATACTGTGGGATCCTGCATAGGAAACAGTAAATGTCATCAAGACAGTGCATGGGATGTAATATATTATAATAAAAGGCCAAATGACTTGAAAGTCAGGTTTTCTTGCATTTTTTATGAAAGCAAAATTGACCCATTTTTGTGAAAGATGCCACTAAGTCATAGTATAATTTTTGTTGCAAAATTGAAGTCAGTGACCGAGACTTGTGTTCCTAGAGACAGCTAGACACTTTTGGAAATGCTTCTCCTAATTAAAAGATACTGACTGATTCAACCAAAAATGCTTTCATCTTTCATCCTGTAGAAATTGGTACATGGCCATGAAAACGGATTTTTTTTTCCCTCTTTCTCCCTGAGCTTTTGCAAACTTCAGCTGCAGTATGGAAACAGACTATATTTTTGGCTGAGCAGAGACCCTTCTGTTGGAAATAGCTTTGATGTCTAGGAAACGATAGTGGATGCGTGTCTGCGCCTGACATTTTTCTTGAAATTAAATCAATGAAAATCTTTATTCCATTGCCTCCAATTTATATATCTATATCTATAAAGGTATATATGTATTTGGCAAAGAATGAAGAACTAAAACATAAAGAGATTCCTTCGAATTTTAATTTTTTCCTACCTTTAATGATTATCATTAATGCTCTCTTGTAGAGCACCTCACTCTAAGAAAATACATGGTAACACTTAGTGTGAGCCAGCAAATTTAAATTCTGCATTAGATGAATCTTTGGGAAATTAATTGGTGTTTCTGTGCTAGTAATATCAGATATCCTCCTAAAATTGTAATTTTTTCTTAAAGTCAGCTTTTTCATGAAGTCAGGGTTAATTTAATTTATGTAAAAATGCATAAGTAGTAAGATTTTGGAATTTGCAGGCCCCTCCCATTTGTTTTACATACTGTGAGTACACCAGCATCAGTGGATACAAGGGAAAAAGGAGGAGGGATCAAATGCAACGTTAATACTTTCTGAATGCCTTGTCATGAAATTCACAGCAGAAGACAGCAAATTGGCCATGAACATCGGAAAATTGTGTGCAGGATGCTCATTTTTGGAGTTTGCCCTCTGTTTTAGAGTGTAATATATATGAAATTGCTGTGGAAGGAGAAGAAGAAAGAATGTGACACAGAACAGCAGGGAGCCTGTTTAAAAACACAGTTCAAGCCTCCCACGGTGGTACAGTTTAGTTGTGCAGGGAGAGGAAGCGGTCCTATAGCCTTTCCTCATGAATCCAAGCAACAAAAAGGGCATGACAGAACTGCAGGCTTGATTTCAGTGCCAAGGGCTCAGCAGAAGCAGATCTCTTGGTTTGGCACCCTTCTCCTTGACAGGAGCAGATCGAGTTATCCTGACTTCCCTGCGGGGGAGACAAGCTCCAGAAGTGTACAGGCTGGTCTTGTAGCAGCAGCTGAGCACTTGGAGCAAATTAGGATGTCGAGTTGTACCAGTGACTTCCCATCATGCCACCAGCCCTGGTGGGGAGAATGCCCAAAGGCAGGATGCTGGAAGAGGGGAGGTACAGAGCTTTGGAGGACCAAGTGGGCGTGAAAGCAAAGTAGGCAAGCTAAGATCTCCTCAAGGATGTCTTGATGTGTTACGATTTTCTTCAGTCTCTTGCCCTGTTCCTTAAGCATAATTATTCTTCATTTGCCACTCGTTGATTGTTATTTGCCGCTATTGGTAGCATACGCGGAACCAGCAGCATATGTGGGACTGGACACGCAGGCACACCAGAGATAGCTGTGCAGCGTGTGCAATTCTCATAGGCATATACTGATACTCTGTATCATGGGCTCTGCTAGTGTGCAAGCCAAACTTCACACTAAATAATGGTAAATGGTTTTGACAGGAGTGGGAAAACAGATGCTGGTTTCGGAACCAACCCCTATGACTTGTTTCTTTATAATTTTGTATTGCTGAAAATTTCACCACAGAACAAACTCCTGTGGAAAGTAATGCTTGCAAAATTAAGAGAATTCTTCTTAATTTTTGTTCATTAACATTTTCTGGTAATAATTGCCTGTCCATATTATCTGGAAGTAAATTAGCTACCATCAGGCTTGACAAAGTGCTGTGGAATATCTGTAGGTTCATTCTGTTCATGTTCCTGTTCAGGGTCAGTTCAGTTCAGATGGTCTATACAGATGGTACTGTTTACTTTTTAAGAAACAGCCAACACAAAAGGAGAATGTTAAACAAATTCCAGAATTAAAAATCCTTGCACACATATTGTCATATGAGACTACTCTGTTCGTATTCAATTTGATAGTCTCGCAGTTCTTTTGCTGAAATTAAAAGCTGACATTTTGAAGAGGTTTTTGTTCAAAATAACCCTTCCTCCCCAAAATATAGGAAATATAGTTAAACAAACACAGAAATATTGGCAGAGAATTTTAAAGATTCTTATGCTGGAGGTCAATAGCTATTTAGGAAGATACAGTTAGCACACCAGAATAGTTTAGTAGTTTAGGGGAAGAATTAGGTGTACAGAATGCAATTAAACCAAATTGGTTCAGCAGAAATACAGGGTCCAAGGTCTCCAGTATTAGCAAGAAATACCCAGGGTCAGTCACGACTACACAGCAGTCAGGAGCTCTCATACCTTGTAGGAAAGATGGCACTGCCGCTGATGTACTCTTCATTAGTATCTTCCTGAGGCTTTGACTTCACGAAGAGTTTTCTGCTATTTTTGGCAACATTTTATGTTTTTCTTTAAGATATACCACTCAAGTTTCACTTCAGCATCTTCTTATCTGAAGAAACCTATTTTCAGTCTCTTTTTATAGGGAAGTAAAATGCTCACCAAGATGTTAATTTCATAGTTCTAAAAGTCATTATACATTTAAGATAAATTGCAAATTAAAACATTCTGCAGTTATAATGAAGTTCCATAGTAGGAATTGCTATTTTTTCTTAATATTTTACCACTTTAATTGCAGGTAGATGGCTTGGCCTAATGCATCTCGGTAAAGTATAGCCCTATTTTCAAACGGTTTGGTGAAATATTAATGATGAACAGTACACAAAAGCTATTATAAAACAGTGAATAAAAAATTCTTCCTTCAACTCCACTTTGTAATACTGAGCTTTTAAAAATATTTCAATACATTCACACCATCCTCCATATTAAGAATTGCTGCTAACGTTCCTTTGTAATCTTCACGTAAAAAAGGAAATCTGTTGCCATTTTGCACTGCGTACCAGCTTTAGTATTAAGAGATTTGAAGAGCTGAACTTTCTGATTGTCATGCAGGCTTAATTCATGCATGAAATGACTGTCCTTGCTCATATTGTAGGACTATATGCATATTGAGAGCCTCCTAATGCTGTCTACATGTGCACCTTGATACACAACACTGCTTTTTGTACTCCAGTGGACCCTCATGGCTGCAGCCATGAGGGGCCCAAGAGGCGCAGGCATATGGGATGATGGTAGTCCTTGAATTCAGGAGCTTTTGTGTCTAACTAGAAAAGAGAGGCAAGAAGTGGGAAAACAAAAACAAAAAAGTCCTCATTGTCCTGCTGGGAAGCAGAGTTATGTAGAGGCTGTGTCCAGACTTCAAAGTAGTGTAGGCTGCTCCCATCCCCCCCATTTTTCAGATCTGAGTCATAGAATACGTGATAGCTCTTTTCTGTACCAGTTTTGTGAGTTTCCTTCCCTTGGAAACCAAGGCATTCCTTGTGGACTGATGAATACCCATGTCTCATTTTATCAAATGAAGTCAAATCTCCCTAGTGCAGTGTTTTCTCTTCACATGTATCTAAAATAATAGTGACGGCTTCTGTTAAGGAGCTTGGGCACTTACACATCAGGACTTTCTATATATCACTCCAGACATTTATCAGATTGTGGCACTATTCTAGGAAACGAATCTTAAGAAATTGCTTTAGTGAAAACAAAAATTAATTGCTTTTCTGAGACAGGATGATGATTTGCTGTGTCTGCAAGTACCTCTGTGTGGGTTTACAAGTCAAGAAGTTGCCTAAAGGAATGGTTCACAGTGTATCTTTTTTAAGACTGATATGCTGGAATTTTATATTTGCCCTTTGCAAATACTACCTCATTCCTTGTTGACTGTCATGGAAGTTTCCCAAATATTCTCTGTCCTGCTGGTGGTAAGACTGAACTCAGAGGTAGCTGTGAGGTCCTTCAGCCTGCTCACCTGTGGGGAACCACAATTTCCCCTCCTTACTCCACAAGAATGAGTACCTCCTGTTGAAAGTAGTGGTGAAAGGAGCAGCAAGAGCAGCAGCTTGAGAGCTCTGGCTCTACCACCGTTACCTATTTGTGTTGCAGTAGTGCACAGGTGTCAGGGCTCTGCAGCGCTGGGCAATGCATAAACATGACACAACAATGGCTCTCTTGAGTTGTATGAAAGTGCTCTCTCCTTTTTGAAACTAAATCATTATGGGAGCATGGGTCTTTCCTGTATTAATGCTACTATTGGTCCCCAAAGCATTTGGTGGTAGAAGACAATGTTTTTTCATGTTCTTACCTACTATATCTGTGATGGATCTGTGCAAAACTGTTCATCTGCATTAAAGCTGCTCTTGCTGTGCATTTACTGCCGTAAGTAATTGTTTCATTTTCTCAGATTACCCTTTGCTTTTTCCTTTTCCTCCTTTCTTAAAATCTTTTTGTGCCATATGTTTTGTAAGTTGTTTACCAAATTGTCATCATCATCATCATCATCATTCCCCTTCTACTCCATCGGGTGCATCAGGAAGAGTCTTGAGAGCATTGTGCAAAGAAATCTTGTGTTTTTCTATATTCCTACAACATTCACCAAAATGTAATCATAATGCTTGTTGAGGACAGAAAACAACAAAGGACTTCAAAAAGTAAAGTGACTATTTTTGGTCTAGTGAGAGAAAAAAATGTATAGGTATTAGAATTTTATATCTAAATGTATTTATACTCTGTCCAGGAGTTTAATTTTTTTTTTTCTATCCCCAGACAAAAAGTTTTGCATGAAAGAAGCTTCCTGGTGCTTAGATCAAAAAGTAAAGAAATCTATTTATCTGGATGTGACCCTGCCAGTTAAAGAGCTAGTTTAAATCCTGGAAGGAATTATACCTCTTGTTTGTGGATCATTCATTGTTTGCAAGGTGATCGGCCAAATTAAAAATAGCCCATGTACTTCTGATTTCCCGATACTAAAACGAATTGAGTGAGGAGGCTCTTTTAAATGTTTATTTGTAATCAAAATATTATTAAATATTAAATATGTAATTGCTTTAGGGATTAACCTGTTGAATATTTTAAAACAGTCGTTTCCAAAATATCTCCCTAGGGCTCTAAGATCGGAGGTGCCTAATTGTTGTTCAGTTCCCTTACCATGTTTTGCTCTGCTCAGATTTGTGCATGTATGTGCATCCACATGAGAATTAAGAGAAAGGCCACCTACTTTTAAAGTGGGAATTGTATTTTCTTCCTAATATTAAGCAGATGCATTGTATGTTGAGATACGTACTTGGCTGAAGGATTTCAGTTGACTGTTACACTGTTCTCTTTAGTTTATTGTCATACAACCTCAGTATTAAATTGCTGATTTGAGGCATGAACATCAGAGGGCTTCATTGGCTTGGGTACAGGTAGCAAAATACAGAGCCATCAAACTCTTTTTTTTTTTCTCCTCAATATTGAATTGCTTTATGTAATGTTTTCCTGATAGTCTATTAACATCATGTCTACATTTACTCACTGGTTATTTAACATATATCTTTTGGTTTGGTGGGATCCAGAATAAAGGCAGTCATAAACTGCTATCCAGAGGCAAGTAATGTGGGACTGATTCTTCATATAGTAAAAACTACCACAACTCAAATTACTTCAATGAGTCTGTGACAATTTATGCCATGTGGAGTTTGGAATGAGCAATTCACACCCCTGCTTAGTCCTAAGGTCCAAGTTACAATTTTTGTTCTTCTCTGATCAGGAAATCTTAGCATGAAGATGTGAAAGATTAGGAATGTTTAATTTATTCTGCATGTAGGTTTAGGGTTGGTAATTTTTATGGATAAATTCTTAAATATTTTTTCCTCTTCTGGCTAATCTTCTCTAGGCCAAACACTGGAATTTACCAAGAAAGGATACTTTTAGTCTCTTGTTTTCTTTTCTTCTCATGCTCTAAGTAAAAGTTACTTTTATTTCCCTTAGTGACTGAAATAATATCCTTTCTTGTACAAATTGGTTTTGTATTTCATAATTTGCATGCAAATCTAGTGAAAATACTTCGACAAAATATAAACCTCATGAATGAAACTGCTTTAAGCTTTAGAAAGCAGGCGTGTTGTCCTGAAATTTTGAAGTTACATATTTGTAACTTCAGGCAATCAAATTTAAAATATACCTTAAAGCCTATCTTCTCTCCAGGTGTAACACCTGAACTTAATGCTGAAATGGGTGGCTCAGTTCATTATAGGAAACTTGCATTTTAACTTGATTCCATTATTTGCTGATATATGATCTTCTGTGTGGCCTGTAATATATTTTGGCAAAGCGAGTGTCAGCTATAACAGGTATCAGAAAATAGAAGGCTACAAACCAGGGTGAACAGTAAAACAAGGCATTCAGCAGTAATCTTTTGCACAACTTAATATGCAGGTTTTATAAGCAAAGTTATGGCCCCGTCACAATATTCATTTCTTTCATGACTTTCATATAATAGGGAAGTTAGTAACAAGGTAGGACTTCCCTGCATTGCAATTTCCTTATCATAACTCCAAGCTGTGGTGAATTGCCCAGTTACTTTCTTCCTCCAGCTGAATCTGTTTGTATTAATAGGAAAGAGCAGTTCTCCCTCTGTTTTCCAGTCTGCGTGAGTACATGTGGGCAGCCTCAGTGTATGTATAACAGTGAGCCAGGTCATACCTCAGATTCACCTGGTCACACGTCCTGTCCCAGATTTGGCAGACATAGCTGTGGAGTTGCCCAGCTCAGATAAGCAATGAGGTAAAAGCCAAGCTCCAGGGCAGCCCAGCCCATCTCATGGACCAGCTGAGGTTTAACATCCTCTGAGCTCCTGAACTGAGAAGTGGGGGTCCACTGGTGGCCTCGGGCATTGGCTGTTCCGCCACGCTCTTTCTGCATGAATGAGTGCAACAACGGGGTCCTGACCAGATACCAAGTTGGTATCTTCTCCCTGCAGGAACTTGTAGGTTTTGTATAGCGAGGTGAGACAGGGCTGCAGCCTTTCCAGACAGCAGAGCTACATCCTTCCTGATGTTCATTCCAAGCCACATCAGTCTGGACGTTTGTTCCCAAATCCAAGGCATTAACCTTTATCAGATTGCACCTCTTCTACATCTGTATGAAACATTGTTTAGATTCAAACTCCCTTTCGTCTGTGGCCTACCTAGGTTAGAAATGGGAGAGGTGGTAGGTGCTTGGATTCTTCTCATCTTCACATAAAACCTACAATATACATTCAAATGCTTCTCAAAAGCAGACAACACAACTCCAAACCTACGAGAAAAGAACAAAATCAAGCCCACACAGGAATTACGTAATGCCAGGACTAAGGTTGCTTCTGCAAAACTTAATTTGGCCCCTTTGAGTGCAGGCAGTCTGACATTCTTTTAAAAATGAATACTCTTTTTTCCACGTGACTCTGCTTCATCAGCAGTTAGCTTGTGTTTCTTTCCATCCTCTTCATGTAATATGTGGCCCCAGGGCTTTCCTTACCACACATCCATCAAAACCCACACTGAATACAAAAATATTGGTTGCTTCATTGTTCTCATAGCTATCATACCTGAATGCTTCACACACAGTAATGAAATTACCTGCATAATACCCTGGCCCTTCATGGTTTTGTTATCCTTACTTCACAGGTGATGGACAGAGGCACAGAGAGAGGAAGAACAAGACAGTTGACAATGTATCAGCTAATTTATAAATACTATTTGTTTCATAGTCTCCATAATTTTAATCAATCTTTGCGTGTATATAAATATGTTTTTAATCTACAGCAGTTGCAGCCATAAGTGTTCAATAGCTCAGATCAGTTGTCTTGTATAGAGGCCAGAAATGAGGAACATGAAATTAATGGTCATCTCTGGGAAATGTGAAGTGATTTGTCCAACATCACATAGGAACTCTGTGGCAGATCCAGAAATGGAATTCAGTTCTTCAGTGGCAGCTGCCTTAACCATTAAATCTTATTTTCTCGCTCTGTAGTCCCTTGCTGGTTCATTATATACCTTCCAGTTCCTGAAACAAATGAGGCAGAGAGAAATGAAAGCCTCATTCACTACATAAACCTGATTCATTCCCAGAATACCATTTCTTAGAATACCATCCACAGTGCACACAAAAAGAGCTGCAGCTATGCCATGGAAAAATAGTTTGTGATCACATAATTGAAGATGGTTTCATAGTAGATATGTTCAAGACGTCCAAATTGAGTTGCACAAGCAATTTTAATCTAGCGTTTCCTACCTTTTGAATACTTGGATTTGAATGGAGTCATTAGTAATTATTTCTGATACTTTGCCAAGAAATAGTAAAACAGAATTTCTGCTCTGTTGAACAATGTTTACTTTAAGCTTCAATGATCAGAATTTATACCTTCACCTTTATAGTAGAGACAACTAGCACCTGAGCTCTTAAAGTAAACGTTATTCATAGATGGCTACTTAACTTTTATGAGAACTCTCACTAGAGTGAAAACAAAGTGTACCCTCTTCTCACAAAAAAATATAAATTACTAAATCTCTACCTTCATATAGACATCTGGAAGGGACTTCGGTGTATACAGGGAAGACCTATCAAATCCTGTATGTCTAGGCTCTCTTTCTCTCCTTGTGTACCTGTTTGTCCCCTCACCCCGCGCATGTTCTACTCTATCACTGATTTTTTGCCATCCTACACCTCAGAATATTTTCTCTGTGGCTGGTTGTATTCATTGGGTAGCAGGTTGCAAGAACTGATAAATGGAGACAAGGTAAAAGGAGTGCTGTCTCTAGACACTACAAGTGACAACCATGTTTGGAGAATAGGAAGAGCACTGAATTGAGCTGAAGTGCTTTTAGATTGTTGAGGACCTTCAGAAGGCTGGAATGCAAAGGAGAGCTGATGGAATTGGGCAATCAGGTGGGGTTTCTTGCTATTTTTCTTGCCAAAGACATCCAGGGTCTCTATTTCTTGACCAGAAAATCATAGATAGTCCTTGGGCAAATGTCCCTACCTCAGTGTATTTTGAAGTTCAGCTCAAGGCAGTAACCCCCAGTGACGAATGCGGCAGCACGCTGCAAGCCTGTACTCCCCATGGCACAGTGCTTCCTTCCATGCTTTGACTCTTGGCTTTTTTGAAGCAGATAATGTATACATTGGCGATTTTTTACAAGTGGAACGGAGTATATTAGTGGGTCAAACTTCTCTAGGAATTTGTTGTTCTCAGGCGAATCATGGCTGGGTGATGAAGCAAACCCTCTTAGATCCAGATTTGTCTGCCATTTTCCACAGTGCTCTGTGAGCGGTTCTAATGCTGCAGTGCGGAGGCTAAAAGTCAATGAGTCAGGCTTGGGCATGGATTTCCTAAAGAATTTTGGCTTAGCTTTCTCACTTTGCTTGTTAGTACATTTTTCAGTTTCTGGTTTCTTGGTCAGGAGCCAAAATTTCCCCTCCTGTTACATGCTGCCATAGGGAAAGGGTAATCCCTGTGGCTTTGGCAGGTGCCGATAACTTCTGAAGGGAAGTAGCTTTTGCGAAGTCATATTGTGACAGGGAGCATTGCTCTACAGTTCGTTCCTATCCCACTGCCTATAATAATTCAGCTGTGCAGGACCCGCTCATTTGAAATAGCCTCTCGCTTTTTAGCTATTCGTGCATGTCAGATCACAAAAGAAGCTATGGCTTGTTTGCTTGCTGTACACCTTCTCTCAAACTTACCCACGTTTCTCAGTTTGACTACTGCAGATGTAGCTCACATGCAAAGAGGATTTCTGTTACATTTTCTGGTAACTCTTAATAACCTTAATGGCTCTTTTTAAACAGAACCTCTCCTGATATATGCTCTAGGATTAAAACCATATTGGTCTTGATTTCTGCTGTGCTTTTGACACCTGTTTCTTTGGTTGTAATCCACACACGTAAATTTTTAGAATGTAAAATAAAATTAGCAAATATTTATTTTGAACTTTCGTTTAAAAGAATACCATAGTTGCAAACCTCTTTAATGGTTTTGTTCTTTTCTAATTTGAAAAATTTTCAATTTTACTTTAGGATATTTACTATAAATTGTTTATAAATCATGAGGGAAATAAATAGTCGGCATAGGAATTAATTCTGTCCCCAGGGAAGAGGTAACACTGATGTGAGAATAAGCCCCTGACACAGCCACTTTTGTCCACTCAAGTTCTATTTTGAGGATGTTGTGAAAAGAGGTAGGAGATGTTCAGGTTGATTTTTCAGGAATAAAATTAACCTTATCTGGGAGCAGCATTTATCAGTCTGAGGTCCACAGATTGGAAAAAAAAGAAGGAAAAGAAAGCATGCTTTTTCCCATGTGTAAGTAAATAAAGAGTAAGAATAACTACACATTCAATGTTTTGCCTAATTTTTTATTTGTTTGTAGGTGAAACCATTGTGATGTTTCTGTACAAGGTGAAACAAGAGTCTTTCTTTACAAATTGTTTGAATAATTTCTAAAGATATTTAATTGTATTTGAATTTCAAAAGATTGTGAAACACAAGACTAGGGACAGCAGTTGGCCAGCCAGGTCACGCAGGCATGTTATCATTAGATCTGTATGAGCCCATGCAGCTGACAACAGAAGCAGTACTGTCAGCCTATTCCCTCGAGATCAGAATGTGGCCCTGAAAGGTCAACAACAGAAATTGCATTCATCAGCTCCAAAATAATGAGTCTTCCCTGGCTTTCATTGTTCTAATTTTGTCTGGTTGGTATCCACGATTAAACCTTTCCACCTTTACAGTAACGGTCATCTCAGAGCCTGGTTCTTCCATAAACTTTGTTCTAGTTTACCATGTTATTATTTATAAAACCTGTAATCCTTCCTGTCAGATTATTGCAGGTTCTAGTCATTGGTTCTCTGGAGGTTTGGTTAGTTTAGTCTGTCAGCATGTTCAAAACTGTGGGGAGCACACTGTCATGCAGAAGGTATATTGCTCAAGGCCAAATGCAAATGCTCTGGTTTGCATACAGTCCCAAAGGTTTTAATTGCTGGAGCAAGACCTCACGCTTAAACAAGTATTGGCGAAGCTCACACCTGGAGTAGGTAGTTATGTTACTCTTTGTTAAAAAAAAAAAAAAAAAAAAAAAAAAAGAAAGGAAAAAACCAACAATCATTTTTTTTTTTTGTTTTATTTCTAAACTTTAGAATGATTCCTTTAGTTGTTTGGAGCTATATTGCTGTTATTCAGTCCCAAAGGTAATCATAGCTGTTCTCTGTTGTATGCCATACATCTTGAAAGATTTTGTAAGGTGCTTTCCACCATTTTTAAAGACATATAAAACATTTCTCATGGACTAAGTTTTTGAAAAAATTCAATATTCATAATGAGGATGAGAGTAAGAAATGGCCTGGTAAAATTAGTAGTATGCTGGGCTGCCCAAGGCTCTATGCAAATCCAGGCTTGATGCCACCACCACTTTTCTTGAGCTTGTGGTCTCAGGAGACTAAGGATAGGAATGATTATTATCCAATGTTGCAGGCAGGGATACTGAGCTGTTAGGTCAAGGTTATGTGGTTCAATCTGGGGCAGAGCATGGAATGAGACTCCTGAGAGCTTCTGAATACAGGTCCACATTTTAACAACCACAGCTCCTTGATATGAACTCATGACCATCTGACACATTTTGTCCTGCAATCAAAATGAAGGAATGATTATTCATTTAGAGACTGTTTCCTATAATGACGAACCAAATGAAATCAGAGAGGAGACATGCAAAAATCCTTAATCCAAGTCTTGGGTTTGAGGAAGTCTCTTTATTCAAGCCATGATGAGTTATGAAAATTAATCAGAAAGCTAATGATAATTATTATTTTTATTTGATATAAAAAGCCAGAAGTAAATTTTGAATGTTGCTTAGATGTGGTGTTCTGTTTATAGCCCTGGAAATTTCTTACCAATTAAAGGCGAGCCCAGAAGCGCACAGAGAAGCAAGACCTTCATTCTCAGCGTTCCATTAGGTTGTTAATTAGCCATAATGTTTATGACTTTCTAAAGCAAGTTGCTGGAATGGGCTTAGGGTAACATTCATGTTCTTTTGTGTCCTGGCAGTTTATAAATTGCAGCTTCATATAAGGTATATCAAACTGTAAGACTTCACAGAAGAATGTAATGGGTTTAATTTGTTAAGGAAAAATTCAGATTATAATATATGTATTTCTTCTGTTAAATATATGTGTGCCAAATAAATTTTTCTGTTTGCAATTGAGTGGGAAAAGACAGATTTCTGCTTAAATCTATGCAGGGACAACTTCAGCTTATTGCTGGTGTTTATGAAATGGTTTTATTTTTTGTCTCAGCTACCTCTGCATGTTGGGGTGTATTTTTTTAATTTCTCTTGTAGCCTCTCCTTATTTCTTAAATCACCACTTTTTCTAGTTAAAGAAATACGTGTAGGGAGGAGGGAGAGTGTGTGACATTTTTTATGAAGGGCAAAGCACTTCTTAGTCCCGATGTGACACATTTTACATTTTTGAAAGCAAATCTATTTTTTTAAATATTGAAGCAGAATAGGTTTTTTTATTTGCAGAGATTGCTCAAAAAATTCAAACTTTTAAACATTGTTAAAAATGTTTCTTTTAGTTTTTTGCAATGTAAGACTTGGGAAAAACCTTGTAGCACAAATTCTATTTAATAAATAAAGCAAGAGCTCCTAGAACAGCTATGCAGCTATTTTTGGTGATGTTTAGTGAAAGGGTGACAGCACTGACCTTTAGAGTGTTTGTCGAGTACGAGCGAAGTGCTTGAACCATTCACTCTAGTGATGTAAAGCTGCCAAGAATATAACCTATGAGAATAGGTGCAAGTACAGTAATAATTCTTTATAGACCTAAGGTTTTTGTTCTAGCATTTTTAATACTGTGAGTGTTTATCCTTTCTTTTCCTATCACCTGTCTACTGATGGTAGAGTTTATGTGTGAGCTGCATTGTAGTATGCCTAAATAAAAGCCGAACTGCTTGGCAGTACACTAATCTACAGCATGGACTTGGGCTCATGTAATTTAAATTATGGCCAGAGGTAATAAAATTTTCTATTTCTAGTTTATAAGGGAACAACATGAACCCTAACAGCTGTAGAA
This sequence comes from Phalacrocorax aristotelis, assembly GCF_949628215.1. NCBI lineage: Eukaryota > Metazoa > Chordata > Aves > Suliformes > Phalacrocoracidae > Phalacrocorax > Phalacrocorax aristotelis. The sequence continues at coordinate 10,829,290 of NC_134277.1, read as the reverse complement.
CAGTTCACAAGAGACAATTTACCCACAGTTTTACCGAGGCTGGTTTATAATGTATGATGAGCTGCCACAGGCTGGACTTCCTATTTTGAGATTGTCCTTTTTTTTTATTAGTAAAGTTAATAGTAGAATAGTACTGCCACTATTCCAGATAGGAGTAATAAATATAGTAGGTACCAATCTGAAAATATATGGATAAAAAGTATACATCTTGAGAAAAAATTAACCTATCAACACTATAGTTGAACGGAATATATATTTTTTTTACATTCTGCAGTACTTTCAGCACTGAAAGGAATTTTACTGAAAGGGGAAATTTCTGAAATATGAGAAGCTTAAGAGAAATTGTGTTTAGATTTGACTGAAAATTGAATAGTGCTCCATCTGAATACAGTGATCAAAAATATTGTCCTCAACTTCAGAAAGAAAGGGTTAACCATAAATAAATTTGTTTCAAGAAAACGTGTAACCAGGACAGATGTCTGAATGGCAGAAAGGAGAACTAAAATGCTTTCAAGGGAGAATCGAGAGGCTAGGGTGAAAAAATCACTTATACTGATCTTGTATCAGTCAAGTATTTTAATCACTGTAAGGAGGTAGGTAACTCAGACTCACATAGTCCTGCTTCAGCATAGAGTTAGCAAAGTACAAAGTACATTGGAAAGAAATTAAGAATTCAACAGGACACAAATGGGCAGCAGAATAGAAAATAAATAAACACACTTTTGCAGCATGAAAGATCAAACTTTTAAAAGTGTGGTTTATATTTGAGTAATTCAGATGAAATTTTTTTTTGTTTGTTTTGTGTTTGATCTAAGATGTCCTTTGACTCATCAGCTCTCAGGTGGAAAGCGACAGTGTAAAGTGCACAGTAAAAACTGTCCAAAAGTCTGGGCCAAAAACAGAAAGCAAATCCCCTTCCTTTTGCTTAGCAGTGAGAATTTTGTTACGCAGAATGTAATTAGTCAAACTGGAATTTGGCCATAACATTTGGGAAGATGCCAAATAATTTTGCTCTTTTTCTGGGACACTTGCAAAAAGCATCTTGAGATCTTTGATAATGATAAATGGTGCGCACCTGGCTTTAAAGACCTTTTTCTTCAGTCAAGGTAAATCAGCTAAACCTTAGCATCTGGCACTAAATCTCATTCAAATTATTGTGCTTCAGGATGCGTGTCCTGAAACTAGGGAGGGACTTTGACTCTGTGGGCACTCGTAGGAGGAGAATATTTATCAAAGATGGAAGTACATCCTTTAGGCAGGAAGTCCCAAAGGCCGGATTCACCCACATCTTTGGTTACCAGTATTAGAAAAGCTGGGAGTGGGAACTGGCAGTTGGCTGGACAGTTTAATTCCTCTTACTTTGCCAAGCATGCTTTGCTTCCGGCTAGGAAGGCGCCATCTTCTGAATTGTTAGTATTGTTCCTTGCAGCTTATGGCCTTAAAGAAGATCAGAGCAAAACTTGGCCTGATCTAACCATAACTTACAATTGTGAAGAATGAAGCTGTGTCTACAGTTAGGCAGTGACAAGAGTCTGCACCAATAAACACAAAAAAAGCAATTGTCCAAGTTGGCCTGCTGCAACCACAGAAAATATCATTACACAATATGTGGGCATCACCACCAAAAATTCGGCAATCTTTTATGCAAGGTAGCTGGCCAGTGAGCATCGGCCTCTGAAATATTCTTCAAGAGAAGGTGGTGTCCCTGGTGAAGGCGAATTAACAAGTAGGAAAAGAATAAAGCCATAAAGGCAGTAGTGACAGATCAGGGGGGCGAATGAGTCTTAAACACTATACTTATTTCTTTTCCACAAAGGGATTCTGATGGTGTAACAGTATTTTTCATCTCTAATCACTAGTGCTGCGTGTCAGTATCTCTTATTCCTTTCCCTATTTGAGTGACACAGTGTGATATGTCTAATGACAACTAGAACAAATTTCAGTAATGAGGTCACCTTGGGCCTGTATTACTGTCTGACTGCTGTTTTCCATAGAAATTATTTGTGAAAGCAGACCACATGCTCTGCATAACTTCCTCTGCTTTACTGAGAGTGACAAAAGGGAGATATGTTAAAACTTGCAAGGTGCAGATGGTTTGCATTGATCTATTCCTGATTTTGAGCTGTAAATTGATATGTAATGAGAAAGCTGCCACTTTGGTCCCTGGAAAAAAAGTTTATGGGTTTGGTTGAATTGCTTAACTTTTCTTTATAAATGTAAAATCATGCAGATTCTAACTGACGATGGGCAAACATATGCCAGTAAGGAAAATAATAAGTCTTTGAAAGATGAGCCCAAATGAAAATCTGAAGTCAAAAACCTAACTTTGCCTCCAGCTTAAGTGGAACTGAGATTTTGGAAAACAGTGCAAGAAAGTAATGATCCTGAGAGACTGGTAAATAGCAAGAGTCAAGTTAGAACTTCTCTAATTATAGTAAAATGCCCCTGTTTGCTACTATACAGTATGAAGCTTATTTTAAAAAGGTACTACTTCTAGGATGTCACAGAAAAGTGGTTGTTCAGAAATTTTGCTCAGTGTTCCCAACAGAGAGGAAAGAACTACTGTGAAATCTGCAGAGACTACGGTGGTCTCAGGACATCATTCTGTTGTCCACCATGCAGAAGTAACTCAGGAATACTTGGACAGCAATATCACCTAATTTAGACTGGATGGATTCCAAAGACTACAAGGGATTTGAATTACAAAGATGTAAGGGAGGTCAGAATACATCTACTGGATATGTACTAGTTTTCATCCTATAAACATCAGCTGAGTAACTTTATTCACCCTAAGAAGAGGATTTCTGTGGGACTACTCATACAGGTACTCTCCTGGGCACAAGATCAGGCTTTAATTTAAGTTTTTTAGCTAGATTCACAAGAAGGTAAGGAATCATGAGTGGTTAGGAGTATGGATTCAGTGCTTCAAAATAGGACTTCATTGAGGAAAGGTCCAATGAAGAGAGAATATATATTTGAAAATATTTTTTTTGTGTTAATAGAATATTTTGGTGTATTCTTAGAGTCCAATACAAAAGAACAATTTCAACTCTCCCTTTGGCTTTGACAGGAATCCCCTGCAACCATATATTTCCAGAGGTACTGATAAACAGCAAACTCCTGTCCTTTACAAATGCCACTGTTATATCACTATTAAATAAAATGGTGCTGAAGCAACAGACTAGGTAACATTTGTGCAAGAATCCCCACCAGAAAACTAGCCATTTATCTTAAAAATCTGCACCATTTCTCATTAATTGACTGATCATTGTTTTATTAGTTAATGGATTTCGTTACATATTTGTGTGCATTTCAAATTCACAATACACTTACAGAGTTACATAGAGATGATCAACAGGCCAGGAATCAAATTATAACTAAATCAATACATTGATCAGAAAGAACATTTCTAAATTAGCTCAATTAAGGTGTTTTTTTCTAGTACATGGGCTTATAAAAATCCATGCAAAGCTTAGACTGACTGCTTAGTGCCTTCCACAGAGGGGTATAAAATATTCCCTAGATTGAAAGCTTTTTCCTGACAACTAATCCTGAGAGTTTTGCTGGCTCCTGGCAACACTCATGCTCATTGAGGCTCATTGGTCCTGACTCTGTTCGCTGATTTATAGTTAGTCAGAAGGTTAAATTAATTGAAATCAATGGAGCTATACCAGTACGAGATGTTCTGATCTCATATTAAATGCTGTGAAGGTAAAATCAAGTCCAGCGTTTTCTCATCTGTAATTCAATTAATTCAGAAAATCAGTGTTCTTTGAAATTTGTTACTGTTTTTACTACGTATAAGACACTGAAGGGAAAAGAGCTGCTTTTTTTACACGCCATATATTGTCACTGTACTCTTTCAGTGTCTATTTTCTAATTCTTGTATTTTAATGTCAGTCACTCCTTTGGTTTGGAAAGATCTGTCAGATCTATTAATTCAGAGCCTCTCCTGGTGTAAACAGAGAGTGTCTTGCTGACGGTTAGTATGGCCTTAGATTTTGCTTGAACTATTTTATACACTTTCCAAGGGATGACCCCTCAATATTTGCTGGAAAACTTGTGACTCGATCATTGTATTTAACTTACACAAACTCTATCCTAGAGCTGAGTTAAAAATTGTAGAGCAAAATTAAAAATATGTTGAACTTCTTCTCTTGTATGTTGGCCTGTAAATTCTAGAAAGTAGACATATGTAGCTAAGGCATACTGCTGATGACAACATCTTCCCCATCAACTTGGGTGTCATTTTCAGTTCTTTTCCCTTGTTCTTTTTTCATTTATAGGCTGTGCATAACTTTTGCTGACTCTCCAACATTTTCTCTTTGCATCTGCTCTCAGTCCTGGCCAACTCAAACATAACTCCGACACATACCAAGTGTAGCTGTTAGGTTTATTAATGTAGGTTGTGATTTGACCATTTCAATCCTCTAAGTATCTCTACAGGCTTCCTTTGTACCATTACAGCTTTATAATTCTTGATCTTGTCTTCCCTATTTACCCGATCGCATTCTTTTTTCTCTCATGTAGTAACGTTATGTTGTATTCGCTACAACCTTCCTGATCTGGCTATATGCAGTGATGCTTCTCACTTCTTTACTTTAGCAATCTTCCAAGTAAAATTTCTGGTCTTCTTACTGTAAAGCTAAATGTCAAAATTAAGCTTCCAAATCCACATTGAGGTCCACAACTAAAAAAAATCTTTTTCTTCTGAAAAGCTGTGTCCTTGTAGTGCCAAGGAAATCAAGACTACAGAACACAGGTGAACCCTTTTCTCTTGCTTCTTGCTAATTAGAAATAAAATATTTCATTGTGGTAAAATTTACTTTCTTGAGAGTTAATTTTGCAGCATAATGTTTGGTTAAGAGTTGTTGGCAATATGACTTGTAAACAGTGATTTGACTGTAGTGTTCTCAGAATCCCAAACATTATGTGCTGTATAATCTACATTACGATGGTATAATTGTTCTTTCCAGGGCCTAGTTTGTGTAAAAGAGTATCGGTGCCAGCTAAGAAATTTCACCTAAAACTCTGACGCTGTTGAAATCATCATTGGAATATCTTTAACTTCAGTGGCATTAGGCTGAATTTCAGATTGCATCCTTTAGTTCAGACATTTTCAGTCCTCTAATGATATATTCAGCATATTTTTTTGGATGATTGCTCCACCTTTTGCAGAAAGATATGTGGAATGGAGATAACATAAGTAGTTTATGTAGGTTATGTAGGCTCCTTTTTTGGGAGTCATGCCGCCCTACTCCTATCAAATATTAAACAACTGATTTAAATGCTCATTGTATTCCCACTACTGCAGGAAGGACTAACCTGCTCTCTGAAGGTGTCTCCCTCACTGACAGAGTCCAGACAGCTCATACTCAATTACTCTTCCCACCCATAGCTGTCTGATACCTTTTGAAATGGTACGTGATACTTGCATGTGAATTATCAGGTATGACACAGGACATACAGAAGACCTGTGCCTTTCTGTAGTGATTGCAGGAGGCCAGACAAAGTACCCAAGGGCATCTCAGAAAGCACTAGGTATCAATGAGTAAGCAGCTGAATTATAGTTTAGACGGGAGATGGGACTCATCCAAGAAATGCCTACATGTGAGATTGTTATTTACATTCCTGCTACAGTCAATGGTCACTTGTATCAGCTGAACTTAGTGTAGGCATCTACCTTATATAAATGCAATAGCTCTTTAGAGTCCCTTGGCCTTGTTGACTGGATCAGTACGAATCACTTTACATATGTAGGCCACAGATAGACACCTGTTTTTGGTTTTCTTAATCTAAGAGCTGTCTCCCATGCTAGGAGTAAACTTTTAGATTCCATCTTTGATGTTTAGTTACCTGAAGAATTAAGTATTTCATTATGAATTTATTTGCCCCAAAATTATCTAATTTTCTAACTGCCTTTGCCACACGGGAATCAAATATGTATTTCTGTACTGCCAGGTTGTGGTTATTCAGCAGTACACACTTTTTGTACTGCTGCATAAGACATGGACAGGGAGCAGTCTTGACCAGTGGATCACTGACTGTTGGGATCACTGTATTGCTTACCTGCTAACATGATCCCATCCCAGCTAGGACTTTCCCTCACTGCCTGAGCATGGCTCAATGAACATCATACTCCAGGGAGCATTACCTGTAGGTAACAAGGCTGCACCAGATTTTGCTTTCTTTATAATCCTCCAGTAGTATCCCTGAAGGCTTTATGGCACGAAATACCCTTTATATGCCCTCATAGTGTATTCCAGGGAAACCAGCGTACAGGGTTTTCATGTGATGGGAGTATTTCTCTGGTGAGCTACAACACAGCCCTTATTTCAGAGGTCTTGAACCCCTCCCTGCAAACATTAAATAATTATGCCTTACGGTCACAGAGTAGTGTGAAGACCCAGAGGAGACCCTTGGCCAAGTGTGCGATAGAGTAGAAGGGACCTCCAGACTAGAGCTCAGTCACTGGCCATGTTTTACTTAGCACAATTGGAGTAGCCAGTTATGAGAACTGAAGGGTTAGGATTCTTAGGATTTGTAAGAGTTTTATATTTGAAAAGATATTTGACGGACCAGAGGTGGTAAATAGTAACTTTCAGTTATAAATAGAGCACAAGTATTAAAATGCTAGATGATGCTGAGTGGGGAGTTGGGCCACTTTCTTAATATATAGGACAAAAAGCTTTCTTTTTTTTTTGCCTTAGAACAGAAAACAGAGATAATTGTCCCACGTGTGTTCCTTGGTTGTGTTCACTGATCAGGGGAAAATATAAGAATCATTCAGTACTTCAGCTGTGTGAGTATAACTTTACCGACAGAAGCAAACTTTGGGGAATTAGTGAATTAGCAGTGTTATTTAGACTTCTGATTTTTACTAGGACTATTAAGAAAGAAAGCAGGCATGCATAGATCCCTCTATTGGAATACAGTTCTTATTTTGGAAAGTTCATGAAAATTCAGCATCGTTAGGCTATTCCTAGACTATCAAAGAAAATTATATGATACATTTGTTGAGAAATTTGCTCATAAATACCAAAGCCATGAATGATTAAAACCAAATCTGAACCAGAGGGAACAAACAAAAAAATCTCATTTCATCCCTTAGTGAGAAATAATGTTATGGACAGTTTGAAAGGCTATGAATGTTAAAAAATAATGTCAATATCAAGGGGAATTACAAACACTAACATATAATACTGTACTGTTACTGTATTCGTAATGATCTTAAAACGTACTCCTCTTAGGTTCAACAGAAACAGGAGTTTTGCTTGCTGCTTGTGTTCACAGGGGCTTATTTTGTTCTTAAATGATTGAATAATCTTTGCTTGAAATTCAGGGGCGGTTTGAACTCTTTTTTTTTTTTAGTGTGGTTCAAAACATTTATTGAGTTTCTGACTGTTCCTGCATGGAGGGAATAACTGAGGCCACAATATCTGAACCAGCAGCACCTATAGTATATTTCATTGGTTGTTTTACAATTCACTAATCAACGGTGAAAGTCTAAGCTCCTTAGCACACTGATCAGGAGCGCGGGCTGCATGACATGTCCACACCTCATATCCTCCAAACCTAAAAAGGAATGGCCAGGGAGATCTAATTATAAATGTGTCATCCTGTATTTACTTTAAAAGAAAAGCTCATTGAAGGGCTCTTAATGTAGATGACAAGTGAACAAACTGAAACGTACCCCAAGCTGATTGCTACCAGAGAGATTACAGGATTAAAAAAGCTGTGTTGCTTTTCTCATTGTCTCTTAAGGAAAAAATTCTTAAAAACAATCCACCACATAGTGTATTTCTTTAGCCTTTCACATTGTATTTCTAGTGATAGAAAGATATTTAATAGTTAAGGGAAGCATTATATTTTGGGTTAATGAACACAGATAACGCATATCTTCCTCCTTTCCTTTATTGTCTTGCTATTGTTATATTGTTAGCATTATTCATTTTGAGGGAAGCATAAGTAGACACTAACTGCAGGACACATGTTTCCATGTGTAGTGCATCTCCTCTAGTTCAGTCTGGTGTGAGGAAGTAATTTTTGTCTGGCTACTCTGCAATGCAGCTTTCCTTTTATTCTCTTAACTTAGGTCCTCTCTCTTTCTCCCAGGGGGAGAATTCTGAATGTTTTCCACCCTTGTTAAAGGTCTAAAAAATTACTACTCATTTCCCCCTCTGATTTAACCCTTGCATAAAAATTGATAAGGTTTAATCAAAGACGCTGTCTTCTCTCTAGCTACAGGCACTGGCTTGGATTCTCTCTGGAGCCAGGATATCCTATTTCTGAACTGGTTGAAGCACTGCAGAGGAACGTATGGCAATTGCCCCCTACTCCAGGGCTTTGCTGCTCTTTGTGCATTACACCCCATCTGGAGGCTTAAACATCCTCGAGGGCCTGAGTTCCTTTGCCGTGGTTTCCTTCTTTCCATACTGCCCCTCAGGTACACACCATCCCTGTGGGAATGCTTAAGCCCTGTTTATTTGCAGTTTCATGTCCTTGAATACCGGTCAGCAATGCAGTGTATCGCACATCGATTCTAGCTTTCATCTTTTCGAGTGTGGGTATTGTTTGTTATATTTCAGGTGCCAGTATGAGTGATTGTCATCCACAGACAGATGTGCTTTTGAGGTAGCAAAAAAAATAAAAGATTGACATGACTTTTGACATGATTTTTGTCAAGACTTTAGCATGCCATTTGCTGGAATACCTACTCTAATGAATACCTTTTACTCCTCTGAGATGTGCAATCTAATGTTATGCTATCTTTTTTCCTCTTTGATATCTAAATGTCAATCATCAGTAGGAAAATTATGTTAGTGAATAGGTAGTATGCAATTTATCCCATAGAAATTAAATATCTATCTGGGTTAGTGAAGAGTCTTTTCCATACCCAAATGTAATTTCTGCATATAATTTTGTGCTTGCCAAAATCTTATTTGCACATATGGAACATTGTTTTTATAAGTAGTCTTGGAGTGAGTGTTTAATACATGTGGTATTATTTTAAAAATAATTTTGTACATGTGCTGCTAACAAAGGGAAAGTTACTGCCAGCAGAAGAATTAAGGTTTCTTGTTTCCCCCGGGAGTGCTCTGACCATTGAGTTAAACTAGTAGCTATTGTAGCCTGAGGCAAGAAAAGCCTTGCTGTTTCACCATAGGCTTTCTTACAACAGTGCAACACTTTTTTTATTTTTTAATTCATTTGGGGGTTGAGTCTTAATGGAGATGTGAAATGTACCATCCCTCAGCTGATGCTAAATATTCTGATACTTTACAGTCACTTTAATGCTGAATTGTTGTGGAAGTATATAAAGATACTCATAAGGAACTCCTCATTTACCTTAAATTATTTCATCAGGACTAATACTATTGTAAAAATTCCAGATAGCTAATTATGATTTTCATATCTTTAAAGAGCTATAAAAAATAAATCTTTATTCCTTACTATATATGCTTAAAAATATCAACAAACATTTGTTCTGTGTTCTGCAGTATTTTGTCTGTTGTGCAAAAGAATTGGTGAAGCTTTTCAAATTAAATTTCTGCTCCGTTTGGAGAGAGTGAATGGTCACCAACTTCATCTGAGAAGTGTCAGAAAGATAAACTTTTTAAATTCATGGCTAGAGACGTGTTGGAGCTGACCTATCCTTCCTTTTTTTCTTTTTATTTAATTCCAAAGGATAAACAACATGAATTTTGGGTGAGTAAAGGCAGAAGAAAAATTGCCCCTCTGAAGGAGGAGAGGGTTTGGCTTTGTATGTGTGGCGTTTTATGTTTCAGAGGCAAAGAAAAGGAGGTGACAGAGATGTCTCTGTTTATGCTGTACCAGCTGAACCAGGAGACTGGGCCACAGCATGGTCGGTGGGTGTCTGAACCTTGGCAAAAGCATGTGTGAAATGTGTAGCTTTCTCCAAACATTATCATTGTTTGCTACCTAAGATAAAACAAGAATCTAATGAGTAATTTAGTATTTCCAGGCAAACAGTGAGGCCTCATCCATTCATCATCTTGCCTACTCAACAACTTTTCACGTTTTTTGACCAGGGAATCAATCATGTTATAATTAGGGTATTTGACACTGTTATTGCAATATAAGCAGTGCCTAAGACCACCATAAAATTGCATATTAATACAGAAATCACAAGAGAGAAACTACCTTTGCGATTCAGTAAATGCAGCTGCTTTGGCTGTAGCAGACCAATAATAGTGGAAGAAATTCGGCTTCAGCTTCTAAAATATCACTTAGAGAGTCTATCTGGGAGGCCTTCTCCAAGGAATTTACCTAAAGTTTTCTTAAGTCATCACAGTTCACAGCTCATTACATGAGGTATAAAACTGGGAAGGAAACATTCACTCTAGCAAGTAAGAGTATAGTGAAAACCTCTTTTAACAACAGTGCTTGAGATGGGTGTGAACAATTATATAGGGGTGTACATGTGAATGCAATATATGTGTTATAGCTTTAAATAATTTACTACAACCAGATACAAATAGTTTAATTAAAAATTCCTTCTTTAAGCATGAAATCTAATAATGTGTATAGACTGCAGGTATTTCATATCTAAACATGTGTTATGTGCCGTTTTCCATGTGTTGTATGCATTCCAGAAGACATTGAACTACCTGTACTAAGAGAGAGAGGAAAAAAAATCCAACCACTACATATAAAACTGTCTACAGGAGCTTGCCTAATTATATAGTTATTAGACATTTCATCAAAAAATAAAATTTCTTCAGAGAAGTACCAGTATTTTAACTTCTTTCAACCTGCATTGAATTAAAAAGTTGCAACTTAAAGAAGAAATTCCAAGAAGAAATTTTGAAGTGAATACATTTTTAATCATCTAGGCCAATGTTACCGAAAATTTCATTTCAGCAATGTCAAAACAGTTCAGCCTGACAATCTCAGCTCATTAGAATATGATATTGAATATGGGAAACAATGTTGCATTATTTAGAAATTAAGATTTAAAACAAGTGCAAATAGAAATAGAACAAGATTGTACCATCAAGACAAAATCAAGTAAGAAAGCCCAATGTTCCATTTTTATTTGAAGCATTTGAATTTTTCTGTCAAATACTATAAAAATCAACATGTTCACTTAAAACTTTCATTTTCAATGAAACAGCATTTCCTGATGGAGGATGGTTCTTTGGAAAAATGTTACCAGCTCTATCAGATAAATGCTTTGAGATAGGCACTCTTCTCTGAAAAGGACCATTAATTTTGAAGGTGACAATTTCTGCAGTAAAGGAATAAGGTGGACAAGGATTGACATTACTTCGTCAAGAGGGAATGCAGATAACTTCTTCCTTTAAAAAGAGAAAGAGACTGTACATTTGTTTGCTTCAATAAGTTGGCTGCAGCTTCATTTTGGGCTAGAGAGAAGAGAAAATTGGATCGAGTGAATGCATGTGAGAGGTGGCGTGTGTGTATGTGTGTCTCTGTGTGCGTGTCTCTCGGTGGCCATAATATTGTTAGGGCAGGAGGGGGGTTCTGTGTCTTTCTGCTATCGTGCTATTGTCTTAATATTGTAGCAAAACTGGGAAGGTTTTGAATGACTCACGCTCAGAGAAAAAGCTGCCTGGCAAACCCAGAAACCTAGTGACTGCGTACTCAGTCCATTTCTGAATGAAAGTGTTGTCTTCCATATAAATTTTCCACTTCCTATCCCATCCTGATGATGTAATTTCTGTAACTTTTCCCTGAACCTATAAAAGAAAAATGCTCAATATCCTTGTCATTTACCTCAGTTACAAGAGGCAAAAATCCCACTATTCCTCCATTCATAAAAAACATGTACCCCTGTAGGTGGACAAATCTTTTCATTCATGTGCATGTAGAAGAAGGAAAGTACTTTGAAGACAAAAGCTAATATGCATACAAGTGGTCTCCAGAGTATATTTTCGAAGAAGTGCTCAAATTCACGCACAACTTCGGTTAATGGAATTTCTGCACCTCTCCCTCCGGAGGGCTTTCAAAATGTACTCTGTTTATGAGCAGCTAATTAAATGTGCTTTCTGGTATGCAGGTAATTACTTGTTTTTAACAATTATTCAGGTGCTGTAAGTAAAAGGTAACGAAGAATTTTAATTTTCAGATGTTCTTTTCCAACACTGAAAAATGTATGCTGTGTACTAAAAGGCAGCTGCCACCATCTTTCCAATTTGTCAGTCAAATAACCCAAAAAGAAAAATTCATTTCTATTTTATGGAAGTGTTAGCCTTAAGACTGTGATCCATAATCCAGTAGATTTAGCAGACCCAGGTTTTGGATCAGAACTTGAGTTATAATTGTAGACAATCAATTTAGAAGAGTGTGCACACACACTCTTTCAGCTTGAACTTAACCAAGAAAAATGTCCCTTGGCTTATGAGGTCAGACTAGATGATCATAGTGGTCCCATCTGGCTTTACAATCCATGAGGTTAATTTATTGATACAACTGAAAAATAATGTATAACTGTGCAAAATTAAATTTGATATATGAAGACTGATAGCTGCTAAATAGAAAAGGTAAATGAAATTTCATTAATAGTGACAGGAAGTCAGACTTATTTGTTCTTTTAAATTTTATTTTCCTTATCACCAGAAAGAGTGTATTCTCATGGTGATGGTTTGAGGCTTTTATTTAACCTTCTATTTACTTTATTTTCATAATGTTGTTGGTCTTGTTACTTCAGCAAAGCAACTCTTCATATTTTTCAGTCTTTACAAGGTCAACATGTGCTCCAGTAATTGTGAGGGATTTTGACAAATATAGAAAAAAATGTGTTTTGCCTAATTTGTGTTGACATCTCATGTATCTCTAAAAAAGAATTAATACCATCTACGCTGTGTAAATTAACATTTATGTAAAATAAACACTTGTCTTTCTGTCAGGGTTGCTGCACCATATTGTTCTGTAAAAGGCAAAGGCAAACTCAGTTTACCTTGTGGCTTACTGGCACCGACGGATGCTTTGGTTCACCCCCACAGTGCAAAGTAATCAGTATTTCTTGGTGATTCCATCCTATTACTCCGATTAGTGCTTTTTCTCCCATAATTTCTCTTTATTTAAAATTACATTGTTTAAGCCTATCTGTGGTTGAATGCCCTTCTAATTCTCAAAGAGCAGTATAGTATCTTCACATTCGGTTTCAGACATAGTAAATTAGTCATCGAGCCTAGAGGTGGCTAACACACGTGGCTCATATATATGACTAATACCTTGTCTAGGATGAAGTGACAATCCTTGAAGGCTATAAATGTGTTTAATGCAACCAGAATTGCATTTTGGAGAGTGATGCGGTAACGGCCAAAATTTTGCACAGCTCAGGGGTATGGCAGGTCTGCCTTCAGTGGAGGGTAGAGCTGAACATCTCCTTAGCTCTTCAGAGCTGCTCTGTATCCATAAGCTGCTGTTTGTTGCTGATTCTTGTTGGCATTCTGGTACTATCATGGTGACAGTCAGTGAAGAGCAAAATTTGCAATTGACAGCAACTGCAGCTAGTTATTGACTGTGTATCTTTCCTGGTGGGGGCAGAAGTATGGCATAAAAGTATGGCTTCCTACAGCTGAGGACTTTGGGTGAAGGAAAAGAAGTCCTGGAGAGCTCTTTCAGTTCTGGTGGAAAGGAAAAATTGGAGCCACCACCGCTTTGGGTCATTAACAGTTATGTGGTGAAGTATTTTGAATCTAACCTCACCAAAGGCTTCATTAGGACCACTGGTGTTTAACTTGACGTATTACCAGAGTTCCTCAATACTAGTGTTCATGAAAGGAAAAAGAGAAATATGATTTTGTGTTTCAGAATGAAATGTAATTCTGTGCAATAGCATCATACTGTTGACTTATATTCAAGTTTTTGATGTGTTTTTTGCTACACTGGTGCCATGAAGCAAGGCTTCTTGCTACAGTGTCTCTCGGATGCTGAAATTTGAAGGTATATCATGGCCAACAGTTTGAAGATACCGGTTATTTCTAGGCATGTTCCTTTTTCTGGTGATACGGCACTTAAAAGGGACAAACACATTTTTGCACATCCACAAATCCATTTATTTTATCATAGAAGGCAGTGAGGTTGGTCAGACATGTTTTACCTTTGGTGAATTCAACCCAATCGTTTTCAGTTACCTTCTTCTCCTTCATATGCCTAAAAATGTATTCCAAGAGGGCTATTAAAGTTCCAGTGTAATACTTTTCATACTGGAGGACTAGCTCCTCTACAGTTAATAAAAATATTTGGAGTATTTTTAACTTCAAAAGACTGTATAAACATTTTTACGTTGTACATACCTGTGAGAAATAATGTCATAAACTGTAGAACATCTGACTCCAACATTGCTGAGTCTGAACCTTTCTTTCCTATTCTCTCCATCTTTCCTGACTTCATTCTGTTAGATAACAAATATATTTCTTAATTGAACTGATTGCATAAAATTAAAAAAAAATAACCTGCTTCCCCAGTTTAGGTTTCCAGATTTGTTTGTTTTCTTCTTCTTTTGCATTGATGGCTCTTGCTATAATGTTTGTTACTTCTGGTTTTATGATGTACTTTGCAGAGTGCTGAGTCTTCCGATGACTAAATACTTTACAGAGCCACATGCAAACAGCCAGGAGTTGCTATTCACTGTTTGGTTAACTAAACCCGAGATTTATGGGGAGGAGAACATGCCTGGGAAGATTTTGCAAGTTATTGTAGAAATGACATATCATGTTTAATCTGTGAGGTCAGCTGAGCCTTGATGCCTCACATTTGAAAATCGATCCTAAGCACCTGTAAGTAGATCTGTAAACCTATTCCTTTGAAGCATATTGCCATGAGAAAGAGCTATATTACTGTGACTTCGGGAGTGCCTTTACTCCCACTGCAGTGCAAAGGCTATCCACATGAATACTTAAGTGGGAAGTTGAAATTGGAATTGTATGGTTCACAGCATTTCACTTTAGAGGGACTAAAAAGCATCCTTCCCTCTGTACAGTTTTTTTAATTTTCTTCTGCTCAGTATCACTTGGCCTTTAGTTAACTGAAGGCTTTTTAGGCTGCTGGAAATAAAATATCAAATTAGGTTCAAATAGCTGCCTTTTTATCCTGGCAGCTGCAGCTGGCTTCCTCTCACCTGGAACCTCTTTTAACTTGACACTAGGGGGAAATGACTCTTCCCCCAAACCTCATATAATAACTTTTTCTACATTTATCTGCTTTTGTGTTCTGTGGGGGATGTCATCCCTAGGATGTGAGGTCAGGGGATGAAGCATGAAAAGGTAAACCCTATTGGCGGGTGCAGAAAGTGCTGCTCCTCAGCACCATGCAGTTCAAGCCACTGAAAAAGAGGTAGAGGGCAGCCAGCTGTTGGCAATGGGGCTATTCCATGGGCCACCAGCAACCAGCAGGGCACAGCCACCACTGCTGCATATGGTCCCTGGAAGCAATTCCCACGCCAACACTGATTACTGCACTTCCAGATTGCTGACTTTGCTCCCTGTCCAGGAAATGCTGAAGAACCTTTTCATTGTCTTCTTCATTTTCCACAAACAGCTTTCTGTTCTCAAACACATGAATTTATCCTCTATCTTTTCTTCAGTTTCCACTGGGAACCAAAAAAGCCGACGACCCAGTATCTTCCATTTAAAGCAGGTTCAGAGAGTTTGTTCTGAATGTCACTATTTTTGTTTTTGTCTCCTGTTTTTCTTAGATATTAGATTTCTCACCAAAGTCCCAGCTGTTTTCTCTTATCCCTTCTCTATGGTTTTACAATAAAGAAGCTGATGATGAAGCACGATTCTATCAGACATGTGGCAATCAGTGCACAAGAACTGAAGTGCTGGTTCTCCAGTGTGCTTTACTGGCAAAGCCATTTCTTTCACTTTAATCAGTATTTTTATTGACTTTTTCATCTGCACTGAAGCTTATTGGACTCTACACTTCTAACAAATGCAGGTTGTTACAAGGGCATGCAGAAATGCATTGTTTTATGTGTCCCATAGGAAGAAATCCAGAAGGAATTGCTCAGTCGATTGCAGAGATAGGGAAGTGGTGCATGACTATTCGAAGTGGATGTTATGATTTGTCTGCTTAACTCTGATGCCAGCTGAGATTGCCATGATGACTAGAGGTGCAACTCCCAGAAGCTCAACCTTCGCTTGAGCCATTCCTGTAATGGACTAATATATTTTTGTGTTAAGACTAGGCTCAGTTTGAACTCTGCACTGATTGAATTACTTGATGAGGACCAGCAAACACAATGATTCCTCTTAGGATTTTGTGTTTGATAGCACCCCAATCTCTAATTTACTGTGTGCATGTGCTAGAATGCAAATCATTTTCCCAGAGAAGTATAATCAATCAGTGTTTATCCTGACCTGTTATTTGAATAAGTACATTATGTAATGACTCTGATTTTATAATTTTCTAATTTTTATGCAAATAATAGCTCTTTTCCTTAGCTGAATTGAGACCTGGGGCTCCTAGAACTGACCTGATAGCCAGTATTTTCTTCTTCAAATGACTTTTTAAAACCTATCTTTGCCATCACACATCTTTTCTCTGTGGTAATACTCTTATAGTTCTGATCCTTAAGGATGTGAGAGAAAGAAGGACTCTAATGATGAAAAGACTTTTTTTGGACCCACTGTTATAGCTGGAAAAAGCAAGTAAACTGTATAATCCATTGAATAAAAGCTGTTACCTTCTTTTACAAATCTTGTCTCATAATGTGTGTCAACATAAATCACTTACCAGCGGGCAGGTTGGGGACAGATGAATATAGATGGTGTTTACAATTCTTCTTTTATAATAATAAAAAATAATGATGTGTATATTTGATTGTACTCTGCTCCATCCTTCTAAGTCACTTTTTTCTTTCGCAGTATGGAACGCATTTATCTGCTGTAATCTAAACATCAAAAGTTAGACATGTAAGTCTGAGTTCGTCACTTTATATTCCCTTATAGTCAGTACAGAGAAGTAGATACCTCTGTTTGCCTCATTTTCAGATAGGTATCCAGGATTTGTTAGAGCTTTTCCTTCTAGATCTACCTGTGTCTTTACACAGATGATAAAGTGTGGGCTTGAATGTCTAACTTTTGAGCAGTGATTTATCATGAATCCATGATGCAGCTTTTCTAGTTAGGGATTTTTTTTTTTTTTTTTTGTCTTTGCATCACTTAGCTCAACAGGGCGTTGGATCTGAACGTAATAGAAATAGATGGTGGTGGCAATATCTTTTCTCTAAGGAAGAAATGAAACAGTCAGTAGAAAAAATCTAAGTTCAAAATGTCAGCCAAGTAATTATTAGTTAGGGCCAGTCTTCACATGCGGTCCCTTTATGTCCTACTCCTTGGCATGAAACTTGCAATCTGCACATAAATATGCTTTCCTTGATCACTGCTAGCTTTCTCTTGTTGCCGCTCCACACGTCCTCTGTTCAGTGCCTAGGTAGCGCCAAACACAGCTCATGCAAAAGCTTGGATCAAAGGTGATCCATGGAAAGGAAAGAGCTTTTGCTCTATCCTAAGATCTGATGATTCAAAGTTCTCTTTGCATCTTCTTCTGGGCTTGGAGAGCTCAATACATTGGTACTAATAAGTGTGCATGCATGCTAATCCAGTAAGTGAAAGCATGCAATCTTATCATTTGAGGTGTAAAGCTTGATCTTTGGGGAAGCATTTAGAAATCCATAGCACTTATATTTTGATACTAGAATATTCTTTGAAGCAAAGAATTAAATACTGTGATAGCTACAGGTTAGAAACTTCCAAGCAATGTTGCATTTTGAGTTGAAGTAGTAGCAGTAAAATTACAAAAGCACTTAGGAAGTGTTAGATGGCCTATGAAAGACGTTTGATCCACATAACTGAAAAACGTAGACAAATAAGCAGACTAGTGGGATTTCTAAAATAATGAAAAGATGCAAAGATAGCCAATAAGAAATAAGGCCGAATTTTGTCATGTGGTGAGTCACCTTGTTCTGACAAAGCGTTCAGCAGCTCATCGTTTCGAGTTGATGGTGAGCTGTGACTGTGAAAGTAGCTAATGTCAATTTAAGTCATAGAATCTTACAAGCTCCAACACTTTAAGGGAATGAATAGTGATTATGGCAAATACAGAAGGAAAGCAAAGAATTTCTGGGCTAATTTAACATAAGATCAGAACAGGACAACTTTACCATTCACAGCTATCTTCAATAGCTTGTGTTTCTCTCCTAGCAGGATCAGACAGGATGATCACATTTTAGATGGCGGAGGTTATGTCCTAGATATAACCTTGCTTTCTTCTGTGTTTTTAGAATTAGAGATAATATTTACTTTATTACTTTTTTAAGTTTAAAGTGGAATTTTTCAGAGCTAAAGATATCTTTTCTGTTATGTATGTTCCTCGTTTACCTCACTGTGGCTCCAAAATCATTTACAACCAGCTTATTCTCTTTAATGCAGTTAAATCGCATTGCTAGAAGTTGAATTAGCTAAAAGAGATTTGAGATTTTTATTCCATTTCTATAAAGTTTTTCTCCATTTGTTGGCCAGCAACATCATAAGCCAAGAAAATATAGCAACGGTGCTAAAGCCAGAGACATGTACCTGCAAATATATGACCTATGAATATTTTTTAAATAGCTCTAGTGATTTTCAGGGATAAATAATTTACATGCCCATGAAATGTATTCATATAGCTTCTTGCACTACTTTGCCTTCATATAAGCCTAAGATTTTAAAATGGGTGTGTCCTATCAAGAGGTTCATCCTAGTTATCTATTTCAAAGAGAATTATATTTTGGAGTGAATAAACACAAGAGAAAATGAGTTTTTTACTTCTTTCTGAGCATTCCCATTAGCTTGCTTCCTTTGTTCCCTGGTCTGCTGATTGCTTGGGATACATCACTAACTAATATCCCACAGTTGCAGCACCCTGAACAGATATGCAAGGTAGCATTTAGTGAGCCAGTTCAGGTACAAGAAGCAGGTTGGTTACGTTATGGTGTTTTGAACTGATTTACCCATCTTCTCTGCAGGGCTAATTAGCCCAGGCAAAATGCCAGGTTTAATTAGATCTGCTACCCAATGTAGCCTGTTAAAAGATATCTCATGTATCTCTGCTTGCTGCCAAATTTGCTATGAGAAGTCATCTGGGCTACCAGCTACCAACAAAGTCCTGCTGGGGCCCTTGAGCAACCATGAAGAGCCAGGCTTGCAGAGAGAGCTGAGCTACACTGAGATGCTTGGCTGTAGCACACTTATGGTTGAGCTAAAGCCTCTCAGCTGCCTCAGGGTTGGATACTGGGTAATATTACATTCCCTGTTCAAACAGGTATGTACTTTAAAACACCTGCTGATTTTCAGCCCAATTTTATATGAAGTATCCTTTTATATATTATGCTACTAAACTATGCTACTAAAGTGTAGGCATTAGTATGCAACAATAATAAATATCTGTGTTTCTATATGTGTATAGTTTTGTTGAATAAAAATTGTACGTATGGGATTTCCTTGTGGTTAGTAAAGTATATGAAGTGTTTGGAATACTAGTGTAGCAAAATGGCCATATCAGGGCAAGACACAGCAGTCAGTTTCTTATGGCAAATGGGTAATTTCTGTTGTCATTAGTGGCAGTTACATATCTGCCATAAGAGGAAAACAGTTCCTTGAGAAATATATTCCCTGCGATGTAATATTGCATATTCAGCACCAAATTACACCTCAGCACTTCAGGTGTTCTTCCATTCAGGAAAAATAAAACATTCAAATTGCTGAACACAATTTTGTTCTGATCTTTACACTCTGAGGGAAGAAAAAAAACTCCAAACCTCTATAACATTATAAACACTACGCATTTTCCAATTCTTCTCTTTGCCATCTGTACACAAAAAAAGCAATAAAACTGTTCCCACTGGTAAGCAAAATAATAACAAGAAACATAGGATGGGTGATAAAGTGAATATTATCTTTTGCTTTTCTAAACATAGACTGCTTGACACGCATGTATAGCAGCAATTTTTTAAAATGGAAATGTTTGCTGTTGGCAGTGTAAATATACTTCCATGTGAAGCATTTGAATGATATAAACCAGACCATTCTGCTCTCACTACTTCCAGCAGGAGACTGTTCCGCAATCTAATAGATCTCACCTTTAGGAATTATTTTTTTCTTGAACTTATCTTAATGCTTCTTATCTGAATTCCACCCCAGTACTGTGTAGAAATCTCTATGGACTTCCTGAGATAATTACTCTTCTTAGTTAGTTATATTCCTCAAATCACTAGCAAAGGTTCTCCTTTCCCAAACCCACCTCATGTTACCTTCATTTACTGTTGAGATATGACCTTTTGCTTCTTCCTTCTCTGGCTCATCCATTTAAGGCACAGATTTGGCAGTCAGGAGGACTATGGGGTGGAGGCAAGGTCTGGAGGGTACTGGTGTCTACAAAGGAAAGGCAAAGCAGAAGATGAGCATGGAACAAATATCTGCTTGGTCCATAAGGAGGGCTCCATATAGTTTCCTCTAGAACCAGCAATGCTTTGCATTCTAGAGATATACAGAATTCCCAACTGTTTATTTTACAGGCTTTTTTTTTTTTTTTAATAAAATAAAAAAGAATTTATCTTGTCTTACAGGTCATTTACCTGTCCTTTTTGAGCAGCTCCTTATACAACAGTTCTCAAAGTGTTTAGTCCTGACTATCTAATGAAAGGCTATGGGGACTGCTAGAACATCAAGGGTCACATGCTGATAACCTTAATGATACATTCATTTCTCAGGAATGTTTTAATGACCTCTTGGCAAACTTCAAGTAAAGAAAGACCAAAGGGGTAATACTTTTGCAGTTACTGATGTTCTTAGAAGAAAAAATTAGTAGTTGTAATGAATAAATAAGCAGATAGAGTTATTCAAAATGAGAGACAGTCACCTCAGATTCTGACCCTGCATGTTCTAGTAATAAGGTCTGTCAGCAGAGAAGGAGTTACCAAATCTAAAGCCTTTAAGATTAAGGAAAGACTTAAAGAGTTAAGATCAAAAACCCTGGAGCTTTGGTTCCTGAAGACTGAAAGATGTTTTAGATGGACGGAATACTTGCTTGAAGACTTTGGAATGCTATGAGATGAGATAATGTTGTAAGACCACAAGAGCTCTGAGGCCTCAGACATCGTTGCCTTTGCATTTTTGGGTCATTTGCCTGGATTAATTTAGAGTATGTTGCACCTAAAAAACTCTTCAAATCCTCCCAAGAACTATCCTCAGTTAGGAGGAATAAAGTCCATGATGCCCAAAATATAGTGAACTACAAAAATTTATTTAAAGATCTTCAGAAAGGTATGATAGGAAAATGCTGTGAAGCAGTGAAACTTAGGGTGCAGTTCTGGGTGGACTAAGCCTCACCAGGATATAACAGATTTTCCAAAATTTAGACAACACCGGTCATGATAGCACTGCGTTTCATTGATTTGATTTTCTCCTGCCTCACATATAATTTATAGCTGTGCAGCTAGTATGATTTAGAAGCAAATACCTTGCAGAAACTGTAAATGACACCATATGTTGTCAAGGTATGGACTATTGCAATTTATGAGCCAGAACATTGAACCAAAGAGGAACTGCAGTCAGAATTAAGGACTGTGTTCACAAGGAGTGTATTTTTAAGGCAAAAGGACACTATTCCAGGCCTGTACCCTTCTACAATGTAGATGTTACATAGGGAACCTGCCGCTATAACCTGATGGTTCTTCCTAGGCACAGGATTCCTTGAAGTCCAAACACACTTATTTTGAATCTAGAAGGAAAAAATGGAAATCCAGATGAATGAGTTAAATCAGGTTTTTGTACGCATATCAACACACATAATTGTACTAAACATATGCTAATTGGTGACAATTAAACAAGAGAGTTCAAGATTTTGAGGGGAAGGAAGAAGACAGGTACCAGGCCCTGGTCTTCAGGAGATCAGACTTTGGCTTTTCAGGAAACTGGTAGGCAATATCCTGCAAGAGGCAACTCAAAGGAAAAAAAAGCTCAGGAGAGCTGGCAGGTAGGGACAGAAAGCTCAGGAATGCTTTTTCCTGGTATTCAGGAAATGAGATGTACCACGAAACTGGATTGGTAAGTCAGGACTGAGTTTCAGTGCAAAAAGGTTGTATACAGGAAGGACAGGCTACAGAGGAAGAATATAGAAAATATAGAGAACCCAGGATGGTGTTAGGAAAGCCAGTCTCCACTAGAGTTCAAACTGGCAAGGGACATCAAGGGCAACAAGAAGAGCTTCTACCACTGCATTAGAAGTTAAAGAAAAAAAAGAGGAAAACACCTGCCCCACTACTGAATGGGGCAGGTAATTTAGTGCCAGCAAATGCAGATAGGCAGAATTTCTCAGTATTCTCTTTGTGACATGCAGCAAAAAGGTCTCCCAAGCTTTTATATGCAGAGATAGTTTTCAAGGAAAGAAACTACAGTAGTAGAAGGCAATTGAGTCATGGATCTATTAAGAAATCTTGACACAGGAAAGTCCATGGGTCAAGATGGATGCGTATGAGAATGCTTGGAGAGGCAGCTGATATCACAGAAAGGCCACTCTATCTTCTTTGAACATTGTGAAGATTGGGGATTAAGGCTGGAGAAAAGCCAGTGCTGCACCCATCTTGACAAAGAGCAAGAAGGAATACTTCTAGAAACTAGAGACTGGTCAGCTTCACTTTGATCTCTGAGAAAATTATGGAGTGTGTTCTCTTGGAACCTATTACTGGACACATGAAGGACAAGATGATGACTGGGACTAGCCAGCACAGATTAATCAAGGGCTAATCATGCCTGACCAACCTTATTGCCTTCTACAATGAAATGACAAGCTCTGTGGATAAGCGGAGAACAGGGGTTGTTATCTACTTTGACCTAAACAAGACTTTTGACATGGTGTCCTGTAGCATCCATGAATTCAAGTTCCGACATTTCAGTCTCAATGAGTGGATTTAGAACAAGGATGAAAAACTGCCTGAATTGTTGGAATCAAAGGGAACTAATTAACGGTTTGTACTCTGCCTGGAGGCCTGTTATGAGTGGAATAACATTGTGCAACTGGCAATATTTGCTAGAAAATCAGAAGATATGACAGCCAGACAGTATTGGAATTCATGACCAAGATTTACCCGTGTCAGCGCATTGCCTGCTCATATTTTATATGACAAATCTACTTCCTTTAAGAAAGAAATAGGAGATGAAGGTGGGAGACTTACTGCAACATTGAATTCTTTGCAGCATGCAGAGAGAGAAGTAAGGTGGTCTTAAATCTGCAGGTGTGCCCAGAGACTCTTGGCATAGTGATTCTGACAGAAGACTTCAAGCCTGTCCTGTGAAGATTCCTTAGGGAGCATGTTAGGGTGAGGATGTAAAAAGAAACACATTTCAGGGGTAGGAGCAAAGTATGAGATGGCCTGGGGAGTCCAGGTAGTGCTGCAAGACAGGGCCATCCTGGAGGAGGCTGAGGCATAGGAAAGCCCTCAGACCACTGCAGAGTTTCCTGATATTTAATGATTGCTAGAGGAGTTTAAAAGGAAATGACACAACCAATGCAGCATCATCCTAATTTTATTCCCACTTGGCAATGTACTAAGTCTCACTTTAGGATGAATCTTTTCAATATGTATGAATTTCCTCTCAGAAATCTAAAAGTTTTCTCTCCCACTACTCAACTCCACCATAATGACCTGTGGTATATAGACTTGTATTATACCATTATCCTCTTTGCTTGCTCAGCAGATCACAATTTGGAGTCTGTTGTAATAGGTCCTGTTTCAGGTGATGAATGGTCCACAGCACTCTTCCAAAAACTGTCATTACTTGCAGCAAAGGTGTTTCTGAGTACGCTATTCCTACTGTCCAAGGGCCAGGAGTTGCGGTTGTAAGTCATGTTCTCAGTCCTCAGTATGACTTCCTCAAATGTCAAAAAAACCCCTCACCCTCAGTTAAGTTTTGATCTCAGTGAAATCCATGGCAAATTTTTTGCTTTACATAATAACGGCAGGGTTTTCCCTTCACACCTAGAAATAAAAGATCATGAGGATGTCAATGTTTATAAGGGTTTAAGGTACTGTGGGTGCTACTAGCACTTTAGCTGTGGTACCTTGGATCAGTGCCTCATGTTGGCCTTCACACTGTTGTGGTGACACATCAGAGCTGCCAAACTCCCTGGTTATCATTGCTTTGGCTATGTTTGTACCACACTCCAGTTTTTTACACTGTCTCTGAAGTAACCATAGCCATAAAGAAATATAAATATTGCATATGTAATAGAGTTTTGTTTTTTAATGACAATATGTAAAGAAAACAAAGATAATTAAGAAAATAAGCAGAAAAGATACAGACAAAAAATGAGTATGAAGCTGTTTCCCTTGTTAGAAGAGTCTTACTTCTGCCTTGTGCTATGGCAGGGCAAGTTGAGACCCTGTAATTGTGCTCACTGACAGGCTGTCTTGAGAAACAAGCATTTGATTGTGATTATCCTTGACAAAGATATAGGGCACGAGCACCCATGGACGCCTAATTTATGGATTTTTATCTTGTTTTATAAACTCTGTAGGGTTAAATTACTGAATAGGAAATGCAAAGTGAGATGGAGACAAGGTATTTGAAAAGCAGAACTCAAAGAAGACTAATAATAACAATAGACTGAGAAGATCAGAGAGCTAAAAGACTACTTCAGCTAAATAAACAAGGGAGCCTCTGACCTCTCTGAAATACAGTACTATGGTTATCAGTCTAAGAAATAATGTTGCTTTATCAGCTCATTTTTAAATGGGCCCAAAGTACAAAGTACAATGAATTGTTAAGTGTATTTATAATAAAGAACCCTTCAGTTAATCTATGATTGTACTGTTGTGCACTGATTGCTGCTGTTTTCTCAGAGGTGGCTTCTCCTGTTCATAGAAGAATTTCCTTTACCTTTCTTCAGAAAAAGGCAGTTAGCCTAGGGTAAAAAAAAAAGGGGGGGGTGGTGGTGTTATTTAGTTCAGCCAATTTCTTTAGCTCTATAATTTTATTTTACTTTTACTTATTTCTTTTTATCCTGAACCTTCCCATGGTAGTGTTTGATTACAAATTCTAGGCTGGGGTGAAGATATTAAACTATCAGTATTTGTAGAAATATTGTATTTTTCACTGCTGAACCACGGGATGAGATGCAGTGTCAATGAATTTGGCTTCAGGTCAGTGAGGATTTCCATTTCCAGCAGTAGGCTGCTTTTGCAACTTTCCCATCCCATACGGAAGACAAAGACTTTTACTGATGCAGGTATTGCTGTATAAAGGGGATGTGTCTACATTATGCAATCTCTTCCAAATCACAAAGCAGCTGAACTTGATGCACAGCATTTATATTTTGAGTGAATTATACTTAATGCCTATGAAAATATGACCCCGTAAAACCAACAGGGTAAGGTTCCCATTTGGCATTGCCCATATGGAGTACCACAGTGAAATTGGTGAGACACAAAACAGTGATGACCTCACACCAATATTCAGCCCTGAATAAAATTCTGAATTATGACCTGAGAATTATGCACAGAAAACTATTCTTCAGATTAGGTCTAACAAAGCCATAACAGCAAGCTGTTTGGAGAGAACTTACAAACACGTAAAAGAATTTCATATAAATTCATATTTGTATTTTTATACTACTATTATAGCCACAAATTATACAGACACCTTTGCTTTCATCAGCCAGGTAACCAACATTATGCCTAGTTAGCAAGTGCTCAAACAAAACTGCGAAACAGGAAAAAATGCAAGCTTAGTAAGGAAAATATCCTTTTTTCAGAGTTGAATTCTTAATAAAGTGAGATTAATTGGGCTGTATTTAGATGCAAGGATGCATGGGGATGGCTTCAGCTATGGGAGTCAGGCAGACATGCTCTGATAGCTTTAGCTGCAAAACATAAAATGTTATGTATGGTTCCTACTCATTTAGTCTGCCAAGGGCTATCATTGCCACAGCAGATCAACAGAATGGGGCATGTGTCCAGCCGTCCCCTGTCACTGCCAGGCCCAGGGAGGGCAGAGCCTGCCAAGATGCAGCATTTCACCTTGGCAGCTCAGGCACAAACGCATATTCTGCTCTACACTAGTAATTTCTGTGGACTACGGGCTGCAACTATTACCAGCAACATCTTAGGTTCCTCCAAGTGTGTGCTCTAGACTTTGCCAGGGAGCTTGCCTGTCTGTAGATCAGATGCTAATTGTATGAACAATGGCCAGAATTGTATTAATTAGAAAAAAGTATTTTAAAACACACTTGAAGAAAAAAGCTAATAATGGAAGCAAAAGGTACTTGTCTACTTGTTTTGTTCTCACTTTTCATAAAACCACTTTCTTTGGTTCTCCAAAAAAAAATTCATTGTACATATGCGTGCTGTTCCTTCCCATAGTGGTACATCTTCAGTTCATGCAGAGGAAGACAATTTTTTACAGTGTCTCAACTCCAGATAAAGACTACTCCGAACAGATTCAGTGAAATTGCCAAATCAAATTATATTTCCTCTATTATGATCCTAAACATGCTTTGGAGATTTGGAAAGAGTTGTATGGAGAGGTTTTTTGGGTGGAATTACGTTTTGGCTTTGTTTTGGTTTTTTTTAATAACCAAAACAAAACAAAAAATCCATTAATTTTATTTTTGTAAACACGTAAGGAACAATTTTCTGTTTTCCTACATCTCCTTCCATTATTTCTATTTAAACTAAGTATTTAGTTTCAATTGTGCTTTGTGCTCTGTTCTGGGGTTTTCAGCAGTTCTAGAAAAAAATCAAAACAAATTATAATCAAAGTAAAAATATAAAATGTTTTTCATGTCAAATAATGCTTTTTTGTTGTTGTTGTTGTTTTTTGATTATATTTAACCAAAATTGCTGGCTGGACATAATTTGGAAAAACTAACCCAGCTGTTCTCCAGGACAAGAAGTCTCAGTGATGTAACTAATGGGCTCATGTAGGAGTGTAGGTCACTGCAGGATGGCAGTTTAGTAACTGTCCCAGCTGATCAGCTGTCCTTCTGCTTTGGATGAGTTATGGTTTGTTCATCACTAAAAAATGAGAAATTGTTAATGGAAACTATTTTTAAACTATATGTGTTGCCAGATCTGTCTAACCACTTCCCCAGGCTTCATGGTTTAGGTTTGTTGGCTCCTGCTTTATTTTGCCCTAAGCAGATATAACATTTGAAATATACATTTATATGGAAAGTACTGTCCTAATGGCCACATGTCCAGATGTCAATTAGAGAAAGAAATCTGAATACTTCATACCATACGAAGAATATTCTTGGTTTTCCTTTTCTTCATCTTCACATATGTTATTATCTAGCACTTAGGTTTAAAATGGGATCAACATCTTGAACATGAGAAGAAAGTCTTGATTTTATTCCAAGTAAAGTAATGAACATGGTCCTTTTGAAAGTCAGTATTAAGTAATAATTAAAATGAAAGGTGAATAAAATGAAAAGCTGCAAGTGTGAAAAAAGACCCAATGCCAAAGTTAAATCCAGCAGTCAATTTAATTTTGTTGTGATTTGTCTAAGGCTGAAACATGTTGTGTAATATTAACCAGTGGAAAAAAATAGGTTATTTAAGTATTTTAACTTAAATTATGTTTAAAAAGCAACCTCTGTCTACTTTAGAAATATATTTTATAGTAGTTTATTTTTCATAATCCACTGAGCGTTGTAAATACAAGTAATATTTGTAGTTTTTATAATCATTCTGGTCCAGAAGCCCAATGTGTCATTTATCTGTCTCTGAATTACTACCATTTGCTGATAACAAGCATAATAATAGAAAAACTTGTATGTCCTTCTCAAATATTACTTTTTATTTAAAGCAGGTTTTAAACTCATTTGGGTCAGTTCAAACTTTCATTGGATCTGCTAAATATTTAAGGTAAAGGAATCCTTTCAAAATATGAAATCAGTGCTTGCATTTTGTGGCATCAGATGGTTGGTTCTCCTTTGATGCTGCTCTGCTATTCTATCCCAAGTACCTCATGTTCCACACCAAAGGGGACACTTCACTTTGAACAACTGGAGTTCAAACTGTGCATAGAAAACATATTTAGATACTTTGAGTGCTTTTCCCTTCAGATATATTAGACTTTTTAAGAACCCTATTTCCTTTTAACTCTAACACTACTGCTGCCAAATAATAATTTTAAATGTTGCAGAATGTATTTTAAGTACTTCTTAAAATTGCACAGGTAGTAGTATGGTAGTTTAAAAGAATGAGGTAGATGCAGTACTATGATCGATATGATAATGGAAATGTATTTATATGTTGCAATTACCAAATAAGTAGTATGTTTTGATTCCTTCTAATGAATAGTCAACAGTGCCTGCAGTTTGATTTAGATAGGTTTATGTCTTTAAAATACTCTTAACTACTAATAAAATTTCCACAAAGTATTACAGTGCTATTTAAAAGTTAATTTTATATTAATTATTAGTTAAGTATTAATATCTTTTGATTTAATTTAAAGATTGTAATTGAATGCAAGGTTATAGTGCATTATTAATGTCTACTATTTAATGTTATTTATAATATCAAACATCTTGTTGATATTTTTAAATAAGAAAATAGATGGGTAGATCATTATACAGTGCAAAATTAGGAAAATGAGAGAGATGCATCTTTTCCCTGTTATCTCTGTTTCTATTCCTTCCTTTATTGCATTTTGTTTCACAAGCTATTGATGATCTAATGAATATTCAAATATATGCAAATCCTATTCCACCACCATACATCATACACACAAAACACATACACTTTACATATAATTACATCCTACATATATCTCTATTGTACAAGACCCTGGTGCTTTTTACCCATTTTAGATGAGTTCTTGTAGGAATTGCATTGACCCGAGGACTTGTCCAGATACAAAATTATAGAACATCTAAGTTGGCTATTGAAAACAAGATATGCAGCAACCTGTTAATTACCTTGCATTCTTCTGCTCACCCACCCTACATGTGAAAAAATAAGCCTCCTTTCTCCTTCAAAGCTTCACTTGCAAGACAACATTCAGATTCTCATTCAACCTTTGACGAAACTAATTGCTTAAATTTGCTCATTTCTTACATGTGGCACAACGTTACCTGAAGGAGCATCGACTCTTCCTGCTATGTGACAATGTAATAGAGAGAGCTGTGCTCTTTTGTTGGTGCCTTCATTTATATGAATTCCCACAATAACCAAATCCTTTCAGGATAACCCTGGAGGCACTTGTTGCTTCTGATAGTTTGTCGACTTTGTCCGTTCAGCAAACTTTTGGGGGCTAGGAAATTTTTTGTAGACCTGATCAGAAATTAGTGAAAATTGATTCTTACAACACACAAAATTCTGCTTTTTTTTTTTTAAATGAAAGTGTAAAAACTGCAACTCTCCATTATTTTGAAAACAGGCTGCTGAGTACTGAATTAAACAATTCATCAAAGTATTTAATATAACGTAATTGCAGCACAAAAGAACAATTTAATGATTCAAGAAAAAAAGTACGCTATAGTCTGTACCTAGTAAAAACTGTCCTTGATGTTTTAAAATTAATGAAATATTTTACAACTATCATTTTAGCTCTTGTATTCTCTTGCTAGATTAATTCAGTCTTATCACTCTATGTCAGTATTACTCAGTACTACATTATATCCTAGATTATATAAAATAATACAAGTATATGAATGGAGAACTAATATTGATTTTTTTTTTTCCAAATTTTAAGTTTGAAACTACAGTCTCAGAATTACAGAAAACACCACTATAGAATTTTGCCTTTCATGTTACACTCTGGGTGACTAAGACTGTGGTTAGCAGAGACATCCCCTTCTTTCCATCTGAATTTTTTACCCATTAATTCAGTATCCCCCTTCCTCATGAGATCACCCATTTATTTCCATATCACGCAAATCAGTTCCTTGAATCTTTGCTGCAAACCCCCACTGCTTTTGGCATATCATGGCTGCACATCAAATGGATGGTGACATTGTATTTACATGTGAATGATGTCTTTCTGAGAGACGATGAAGTGCTCTCTGGAAGTGCCTCTTTCTCTCTCAGCTATAGGGAAAGTAGGCAAGAAGCTTTTACTAAATGCCTAATTTTCAGGTGTCTAAAACTGCATTATGAATCCACCTTTGGAATACAGAGTGCAAAATAGAGGGAGTAGCCAAACCTAATCTGAAGTCCTGGGTAATTTGTCCGTTACTGTCATCCTTTGTTTCTGTGGGTCCATCTCTCTTCCTCCTCTACCTTTGTGTCCTCTGCCTCATGCCTGGCAGCAGTAAAACTCAGCTGTGTCCTTTAATCACCTGCCATTTATGCAGTGACATTATGCTGCTTCGGGAAGAGACCTTTCTTCGTACTTGAACAACATTGCATATTTTTTTTCCTTCCATTTATTTCTTTCCTGTTCTAATATTATTGTTATATCTAAAAACCTTTCCTCTTATTTTTTCATTATTCACATGTTTCAGTTTTTAATCTTTTCAATCTCTCCAGTTTTGCTGTCATAAACTAGTTCAGCTCTGTTGTGATGACCATGCAGCTTTGTGTGCCACAAAAACTAAGCAATAAAGCACAAATATTAGCTTATTTTGAATTTTCCCAAATTTGTGTGTTTCCCTTATTCACTCCGTTCCGGTGCTTTTGGGCCATGATTCATCAGTTGAACATGTCTTGAAGTGCTTTGCTGCAAAAGAACAAACTGAACCAGAAATAAAAACACTTTGCTGAACCCAGGTCTGAGAGGTGACGGTACTCTTGAGGACGGTATCCTTTCCTCATAAAAACATGCAGTACCTACTTCAAGTAAGGGTTTATCAGTATTTCAGAAATGTCAGGATGGAATTATACAGTCTCTTGTGAAGAATCGCTCTCTTTAGGGTTGTTGTATAGATAGTTATAATCATAGAAAAATTTAAGTTGGAAGGGACCTTTGGAGGTCAGTGGGTCCAGCAACCAGTGCAAAGCAGTGCCAAGTCTGAAATTTGGCTTCTTGAGGCCCTGCTCCACCTGAATTATGGAAAACTCAAAAAAGATTCTACAGCCTCTCAGGGCAGCCTGTCCCACCGCTTGATCAACCATCACGTACTCACTAAGAAAATACTTTTTTTCTTCTGTCCAACTAGAATTTCCATAGTAGCAATTTGCCTTGAGTCCTTCTGGCATGTGCCTCTGCAAAAGTTTGGCTCCCTCTTTTTCACAATCCTGCTCAAGTAGCAGTCAGCAGCAGTTAGATCACCATTTAGCCTTCTCTTCCCCAGGCTGCTGAACAAACCCAAAAGTCTCAGCCTCTCCTTGAATTCATGCTCTAGTCCCTTCCTGGCCCTTCTCTGGTCTCTCTCTGGTTTGCTGATGTCTTTGTTCTGCTGGAGACCTAGAACTGGACGTAAAGAACCTGAGACTGTTACACGAGTCAGTAAAAAATCAGTAGCTGCAAAACACTGCGTCGGGCTATATAAAGCAAAATGCTGGTAAAGTTCTGCAAAGGCGAAGAACAAGACAGAAATGCCCTCCATCTCCACAGCGTACAGCAAAGCAACAGAAGGGCACCAGGGAAATTCAAATTATGAAACATTCTTGATGAAATATTAATAAAACCATACTATGGTCTTAATTGCTATAATTTAACACCCTGTATGGTATAAATATTTTAGAAACATGGTAAAATGGAACATTAAGAAGGGGTCAAGGGATAATAATATACATTAATCTTGATTGGCAGAGATGTATACCTCATACTTAATTTATGTTTATGCTACTGTTCTGTATGCATTTTTGAAGAGTAGTGGGTGGAAGAAGCTATGTGTATGTATCATATTGAGACATACTTGTTATGTGTGTATGTGTAGATTAGTGTAGGTATTTATAAAGTAAAGGGCTCTGGTGTATGATATATGTATAAAAAAAAAAGAAATTGAAAATGCTTTCACAAGGCCATCGTCTCCTTTAGAAATCAGTCACAGACCTAGCGGTCTACAAAAGCAAGGGGGTCAGGAAACATGCAAACACTTTCTCGCAAAATTCTTTCCTGAGGAAGTCATTATCTGTACTGCCCTTGTAATTACCACCTTTCTTTTTCAGTAGCAAGTTTTTCTTTTAAGGCTGGTTTCCATATATTTGCATCAAGGGGAAGCTCTAGAAACAACCCTGCGGTGTGGCCACCCTGTCAGGGAGGGGAGAGCACTGCAAGGATGGCTTCATGCGCAGCCTTAGGTGTACTTTACAGCCTGTCTTGGTAGGAGAAAGTCTGCCTGCCATATGGAGCGGTCAGAAAGAAGTCAGAAAACATTTCATCGAGCTTTTAACTCTCCTATAGATTTTCACCCCTTAAGGAAGCTATTGTGCTAATTTTTGCAGAAAATAGCATGCAAAAATTGCTTGAAATTGCTGACACTCTAATAGTGACCTATGCCCATGTATGCATAAAGTAGATAGGCATTTCATTTACATTTATCGTAAATTGTATGCAGTAATGATTTCTATGTGTTAAATTGCATAATCCATACAAGTCTGACAGTCTCATAAAGGCTGTGGGCCGATGTCCTCTTTTGAATGCATCAGTGCCAATGAAAGAGGTTATTGTACCCTTGACAGAGGCTACTGCCGTCTATCTGCTGGTGGAATTGCGCCTGTAATCACTCTCTAAACTGTGTCAGTCAAAATTTACCAGGTAAACTCAAATAGTTTAAATAACATATATTTTTTTTGCTAATGATGCACATTTTGCCAGGAAAGGATAAGGGACTACTCACAAGAGTGCGTAGGTGGCATTTTGATGCCAAGTAAACTTTTACCAGCAGAGCTAGCTCCTGATACACAGGATTAGTCCGCAGCCTTGCACTCTGTCAATTCATTGGTCTTCTTTACTGCTAATATTTATGCAGTTGCTTATGATTGCTTTAAAAAAAACAAAACCAGCATGACAGAAATGCTTTTCTTTCTGAACGTAGGATTCTTCCACAAAGTGCACAGAGATCTGAGATACAGAACAGCATTTTGCCCAATGAGAAGTGTGTTGTTTTATTTATAATCCACTTGGATTGAACTGGCACCACAGGGAGTAGGACAGTCCAGATATCCTTTTCTACACTTTGTAGGCATATCCTAAAAAATGTTTTCATAGCATTGTTAGAGGAGAGACGGTGCCAGCAGAAACTCATGCCAGTAAGTACTGGGTTAAGCCTACTGCAAAAGACAGACCTCTCCATCACACAAATTACAGAAAAGGAAAGCTTTGCCTTTGCTTCCAGCACTTCTGGGAGAGCTCATCAGAGTGCCCTTTCCTGCCATTTCTCCTTATTTTAAACCCTGCCAATAAGTCTCTTCTGCCTCTCTAAACAGTGAAACTGTGAAAGTGCTGCAGCATTTAAAGGATTTATAAGGCTTAGCTGATCACACCGCTTCCTGTGCCAAAAAAAGAAGAAAAAGAATGTTGTGTGGATGGATGTTACTTTGGTATTCTGTTGTCGTGTTGCCAAATATCAGTTCCTCGTTATCTGTACTCCTTTCTGTAGCCGTTTACTGTCTCCAGTTTTTTGGTAGATGCAAGCTCTTTTGCACAGGATCCACCTTTTAGTTGTGTATTTGCACAGTGTCTTACCCATGAGAATCCTGGCCATGAGACGAATTTGTAGGCAATATAGTAATAAACATAATATTTTGAGTATGACTTCAGCAGTCTTGGATGCTAAAGTAAGGATGACTCTGGGAAGCGGAGAAAAACGTGTGGAAGCACCCACTGGGGTTTTGACTTTCTGGTAGCTATTGAACAAGCTCTGAAGAATCACAGAATCATAGAATGTCTAAGTTGGAATGAACCTACAAGGATCATCAAGTCCAACTCCTGTCCCTGCACAGGACAACCCCAAATTCACACCATGTCTCTGAGGGCATTGTCCAAGTGCTTCTTGAATATCGCCAGGCTTGGTGCTGTGATGCTTCCCTGGGGAGCCTAAAGAAGAAAGGTCTTCAGAGACGAGCCATAGAGACTGTAACCTTTCCCTATAAAGATGTCCCCAGGATCTGCAAAGTAGCCATTCTTCACACACTTCGATCTTTCCTGTTAAATCCTTCTCCTCATTCCCATCCAATGTGCACACCTGCACACACACACACGCACATGGGAATTCTGTAAATGCATTTAGAACCCAGCCATCCCTGTAGATAAGCATTCACCCTCCCTATTTTGCACTTCACCCATCCAAAGATAAACATAATGCTTTTTTTACGTTATGATTAAAGTTTATTTTCTTTAAAAAATATTAGGCCTGTATGTCTGAGCTATGAGCAGGTTTCACTGACTCTTCCACTTTTTGCTGATTTTAAAGAAATTCTTTTAAAGGTAGCAAAGTAGCTGTCAAAGTTTTTGTTAAGGCAGAACTATGAAAAATTATTGTGAGAAATGATGGGCAAGTTAACATCGTCCCTATTCACTCTCACCTGAAAGCTTTATTGTGACTTGTGTTACTAGTGGCATCCTTGGTAATAAATATTTTCATTTGATTCTGAGGGCACCGCAAATAGATTTTGTTAGTGAATGACCTTGTGCATTAGCTGTGTTATTCATGATTTAGTGAGCCAGTCAGTTGAAATATTGCTAATGTTTTCCCAACTCAGTCTTGTTACATTTGTGCCATGAGGATGACATTAAGTGTAGTTGTAGATGAATAACAAATACCATGGCTTGTAGTTGTGTTAAAAGAAATGAACCTACAGGGTACTGTTTTATTAACTGAGGAAATGACTGGAAAAAAATGATAGTTCTTGAATGTTTATTTATTAAAAATAATAACAGTTTGGCATGCTGAGAATTAGTGGTAGTGCCTCTTAAATTTTTCATATGCCAGCGCAAACACACTACAGTGTCCATCCAAAGATTCTGACAGCTTTTAAATAAGAGAAAGAATAATTCATACATTTCAGGCTGTTTATATTAGAAGACTCAAAGTGGTGCAAGCAGGTGAATGCTAAAAAAGTACAGCATAACAAAGATGAGGATTAATTATTAGAGGCAAATATGTGTATTTTTACATATTATATATTAGAAAATCGAAGTGGGTCAGTGTACTTTCCAGGGAGACCCTCAGGAGGAGCATATCGCTCCTTTAAAAGTGCAATGACTGTTCTTGGTTTTCTTTTCCTGAGTCCTTTGGTTTGTTTTATGTTGAAAAATAATAGAAGCTATAGAAAAAGTAACTGGTAGGCTTCTGGAGAGATGGTCTAGTCCTTTCCCTTGCCCCAGTAACTAAAGAAACCACACAAGGTCAGTTAAACTCCAGATAACCGAGTTTCCTGAATCTCTACAAAGCTACAGCTATAAGTAGCAACTTCTGGATCACTTCAGTGGTTCTTTCTGCTTATAAACCACTCCAGTTAACATTGCTAGAAAAGAAAGAATAGGGGAGAAAATTGTATTTTAGATACTACTATTCCTGGACACTAGGCAGATAAATATTATTGTTCCCATTAGATGGAAATGGCCATAGAAGCTTATAATTTTTCTAATTTTTCTAAAGCATTAGAAGGACAAGGAATGGATCTTATGTAAAAGTTTATGTTTTTAAAGATGGCAGATGGTTTTTATTTAAAAATAATAAAACACAAAAAGGAGATGCAGAGGATATCCTGAGGGATCAGAAAGGTAAGCTGTGGCCTTAAGCTCATTTTATGGAGTGTTACTTTTGACAGCGTTGTGAAGGTGAGGACACAAAGACTTCCATGCACTAAGAAAGTCTGAGAGAGATCCAGGTGGTCCCTCTTACTCACCCATCCTCTGGGACCACGAATCTTGCCTTCTAATTTGTAAATGTTAGGGTTAAACTTAAAATGGTGAAATTCAATGTTAAGCTAACTAGGACTTTTAAAAGTACAATTGAAAAAATGATCTAGACGTTAGCAATCAGCCCATAAAGAAGCTTGCTGAAAAAAATTGTCTGCGCTTGCACCAGTACTCGTTTCACTTTGGTTTACTTGAATGTATCCTACTCTAGCTTCAGCAGAACGTACTGCAGGTTGTTTTTTCTGAGTTTTCTGTACAGAGCTGAAACTTGTCAAAGAATATTTATGTGAACAAATTTTGAGGTGAAAGGTGGAACAACACTTCTTTTTCATTTGCTGCTAACACTGGCTGAATTGGTACACCTTTAGCTATAAATAATGGATAAGTGTTTTAAGTATGCAAGCAAATCATTACACATAGATGTGCTGCACTCCATCAAGTAATGTGCAACATTGAATCATCACTGTTAAAATGGTCAATAGTATTAAAAATTGTCACTGTTAAGAATTCATTGAAATATATTCTGTATTTGTAAAACATACATAGCTGAAGCATGGTTATTTTTGTTATTAGTACTCAAAACTCCCCTATTGATATACATCAAAATCCTTATATTATTAAGGAGAATATTTTTGATAATGGGCTTCTGAAGCTCCACAAGAAAGTATTTAGAATAGATAAAGGTCTTTAATTTCTACGGTTCTAATTCATAAAAACTGGTTTTGGTCATACTTCAAGAACAGAACCACCACATTGACACCACACCTTGAAAGGCCTATCGTTGGCCAGCAGTAAGAACAAAAAGATAAATCCAAATAAAGTTAATTCCTCTGTAGATGTGGCATTGTCAGTAGGGCAGTTTTAGAATCACAGAATATGTCAAGTTGGAAGGGACCCATAAGGATCATCAAGTCCAACTCCCTGCTCCTCGCAGGACTCCCTAAACCATACGACTAAGAGCATCATCCAGACACTCCCGGAACTCTGACAGGCTTGGTGCCATGACCGCTTCCCTGGGGAGCCTGTTCCAGTGCCCGACCACCCTCTCAGTGAAGAACCTTTTCCTAATGTCCAGTCTGAACTTCCCCGATGGAGCTTCGTGCCATTTCCTCATGTCCTATCACTGGTCACCAGAGAGAGGAGATCAGCGCCTCCCCCTCTGCTGCCTCCCTTGAGGAAGCTGTAGGCTGAGATGAGGTCACCCCTCAGCCTGCTCTTCTCCAAGCTGAGCAAACCAAGTGACCTCAGCCGCTCCTCCTAAGTCTTGCCCTCGAGACCTTTCACCATCTTTGTCATCCTCTGGACACACTCTAATAGTCTGATATCCTACTCATATTGAGGCACCCAAAACCGCACGCAGTACTCAAGGTGGGGCCACGCCAGAGCAGTGCAGAGTGGTGCAATCACCTCCCTTGACTGCCTAGCTATGCTGTGCTTTACTGCTAAAGTATTTTAGGGCTTGTATGTGTATGTTTCCTACAAAGGTTTGCCTGTGGGGGGAAAAAATTTGATTGGTTGACCCAACAGGCCCTTCCAAATCTGTACTTGTATATGGTGAATAAATTATTCGTATCTCAGGATGGGATAAGTCAATCTTTGATGATACTTATTTACTTCTCTTGACTAGTGAGGGAACTTGTCTTATATCTTAGTTGAGGCAGCAAAGTTGGTAGAGATGGATCCCACCATTAACATAAAAGCTCAGAAAAAAATATTTCATATATCCCAAACTCCTTTATTACAATTTAAATATCACATTTTATAATATCAGTGTGGTGATTTTAAAGGACAGTTGAGGGGAAACATAAAATTGAGCAGCTATTCATTAAATAAGTAAAAATAAATCAGTGCAAGCAGTCAGGCAGAAATAACGTGTTTAAAATACATACCCAATGCATGCAAACAGACAGCTATGTGAAGTCCTGATGTATCAGGTATTTGCTGCTCTATCCTTGAATATTATCTGACCATGGGACATTAGGGATGTGGGAGGTAGATGGTTTAGAGAGGGGAAAGTGACATGGTTTTAGTGAACAAGTCTAAAAAAATATACAGGTCTTGGCAGCTACTCAAGTATGGGCCAATTTTTCTCTTACAGCAATGTGCAGTGCTGCTATTTTCCTGACAAATGGATTTTGTGTGTATTTTATGAACAGAATTAAAGACAAACAGAGATGGAAAATTCCTTGATTGTATGCATGGAGGTTTGGCTGTCTTGTACCCAAAACTGTTACAATACAAAACTGCACTGGGAGTGGTGAACATGGCCTGAATTTCCATCTGCCAGTTTTATTGGCTAGAGCAGGTTGTAAAGGATGTGTGCCCTCAAAATTGCTGGAGATGCAAGCGATATTTTAAATTACTCCAGGCAGCAAGGTACTGCATCTGAACAGATTGAAAGCTGAAATGTTGATATCAGAAATTAAATTAATGCACGTGAGATTGAAACAATATCTAATTAAAATCATTTGAAAAATGACTTGAAAATTGAATATGACATAATATTTAGCAGGCTGTCACTAGTACAGCTATGCAGCTTTGACTTTTCTGCAGTCATTTCCATTCCAGGCCTGGCTGCCAGTTAACTAGAAATTGCACGTGAAGCAACTATCTCACACTATCAGCCAGTAAAGACTGGAGGACAAAATACCTTTTGCCCCCATCCTATGTACTTGTCCTTCACTAATTGAACTGTAGCATTAAGTAAAGGGATCCTTCTTCTCCTTGTATTTGGCCACTTGAGTTAGTCATTATTGTTTCAAGCTGGAGCATTTTGAATGCTCATATGTTTTTGACTTATTTACTTGCAGCCTGATGCTACTCCTGCCCAGGGAGATTGAGTTACAGATTCACAGGCTGTAGCTCCTGGCAGGAGTGCCCAGGGCTGGGGGGAGCCTAGCACAGGGTCTCCAAACACCACCCTGAAGACATATGCCAAAGTCAGGGAGAGTTATCTTGTATTCCAGAAAGTTTATTCTTTTGAACATGGCGGTACCTGAGTATCTAATTCAAAGTCCATTAATGTACTTTTTAATTAATTCCAGCAAAGGAAAGTGAATGAGGTGGGAAAACCTACGTAACATTGTGTTCTTCTGCAGGGAAAAGACTTAGAGAGCGCAGAACCAAGAGTGTGGGTTTCCTTTGTCCTGTTCTCATTTAATGGTGTGAATGCCTCAGCAGTTTCAGGAGATGCATCGACTGCGCAAAGGCAGGTTTATTCTGTGGCTGTGTTCTTCTCAACAGGGAGAAACCCCAAATACTATTGGAATCCATTTTCATCGAATTGCAAGGGACCAAGGCTTTAGTATCTGCTATGTATATGCATGTCACAGTGCCTGGGTCTGCCAGACATAAAGGCAGGCTTTTGGGTCCACCCTAGGAAGTACCTTTCCATATAATCTGGGGGTTCTTTGTAGGGGAAGAGAAAGCAAATATTAACTTGGTGTAAATAAGTACAACATCTGCTTGTGTTATATTTGGGAAAGTTGTTAAAAAGTTAAAAGCTGTAATAAACACTTACCATCTCTCTGGATCCCTCTTCCTCCTTCCCCTTTCCTTTCCTCAGAGGAGAAAATAAATTAAATTCTTCTGAATTTGGCTCTGTAAAAGGAGCTTTGCAGCAAGCTGTTGAGAAGACAACAGTTGTTGTAGAATTCATCCGGCAGCCTACAGTAAATCTGAGTTAATTGCCCTCCATCACTTTATTGACTGGAGGCCCAGTCAATATGGTTAGTGAGTCTAGGGCATGAATTGGCTTATTCTAAAATGAGCATGTAATAGAGGTCAGGGGAATCATATGTCTGCAAGTACTTTTTTGTTTCTACATTTAATTAAATACAGCACAAAGTCAGATTCACAGCAGAAAAATAAGGTTTCCTTGTGACTGACACCATCTTCCCACAACTACTTTTCATATTTAACGATGGTTTCTTGAGCAGGTAAATCCTGCAACAGCACAGGAGACAGCCCCCAGAAGCCTCCTGCAGAAACCATTCCCTCATCCTGCTTGTGCCAGTGTGCACTCCTACGAGTAAGCCGGAGGGTGCGGTTGTGCTTGGCAACCTGCTTTATAGGAAACCTTTGTAAACCACTCATTTTTCAGGGCTTCCTTCTTCCAGAAGTGCTATAATGAGACCAGAGGTCTGCTGGAAGCCCTGTATAACTTGCTTCTCATAATAACCGATGGCCTCTAAGGTTAAACCTGCCAACACAAAACTAGACGCTCAAATTCCTGACTATGCCATTGACAGATAACTTTTCTAAAAGAAATAAACGTTAGCCCTCAGAAAACACATCAGATCTCCTGCAGGTTAGTGAAGACTATGAACGGTGACAATCCCTACCCTTAAACACTCAGTAACACCCTCATCGTGCTCTCTAATAGAGCAAAGCCATTAAGTTGTCCCCATTGTAATTTAGATCACAGAAGAGACTTCCACAGACTCTTTCAGGTTAAAATAACTGGTATACAGAGAGTAGGCAGAATTATTCCACTGTAGCTACGTGCTTAATTATATGGAATACTGCATAAATTGTCAAGTGCAAAGAATTATTCTGATAAATTAAAATACTAATTAAATAGGCTATTGCAGAATTTTGAGAACATTATAGGGCTCCGCTTCTTCAGGTAATTTGCATATCCTTCATCTAGTGAATTTAATTTAAAGGCCTCCTTTTTTTTTGTGTTTGGAAGCTCTTTTTGTTTCAGTGGAAGATTAAAAAAGGGATTTATATGTTGCTAACTGGGTTGGGACTATTTTTTCTTTTCTTTTAATACCTGTTTTTATTATGCCTCTTTGCTGATGAGTTTGTCAGTTCTCCATTAGTATTTTGGAACTTTGGCCATAAAAAATCAACTTTGGTGGAATGTGTAATATACCATGTTACCCAGAATTATCATTTCCAGTTCATAAAATTCGCAGCGGAAGCATTATCTGCTGTATATTTGTATTGGAATAAAAACTGGCAGGTAGTATACTAAAATACTTAAAAAAAAAAATTAGGCCAATTTTCAAAAGATTAGTAGCTTGTCCTTAATATCTGAATTTATTTTCCCACCACTCATTCCTCATCTCCTTATAGGCTATTGGCTATGTTTTATTGTCTTAAATTCTCAATTATATATAGAGAAAAAAATAAGTAGTTATATTCACTGCTCAGCAGCTTGAAGCAGCTGTTTGATATGTAGTTGATGCTTCAGATTCAGGGCCACTGTTTTTGACAGAATTTCTTGACTTTCCTGAACTGCTTGTGGAGTTCAAGGTTAGCTAAAATATGCTCCTGTAGAAGCCTGGAGTGAACCTGCCGGAGACTGTCTTCTGTGTCTGTCTCTGCAACCTGACAGAGCCCGAGTTTGACCATTTTCAGGTTATGATTTAATCAATAACACATCGTGCCTTCATGCCTCCTAATTTTGGCAGGGTTTATGTTAGCAGGGCTGTCAGAGCTGTCCTTTGTGTTTTAGCCAATATCAAGGGGGAAGGGGGGTGTTAAGTAAACCATTTTTTTTTATATCAAAGCTTCAATAATTAAAGTCTGCAGGAAACCTATAAAAAGGAGGTCAAATATGTAATAGTAATTATAAAATTCAGTTATTCAGCAGGCCCAATATTTTCTATTAACTGTTCGTGTGGTAGGAAATTACACACTGGGATTTAAGCCTTGTTGCTTACTTACATCCATTTATTTTGCAGCCACTCTTCTGTGCCGTTTTCTTTATCCTAAGCTACCAAAGAATCATTTTTTGGACCATACTATTTCTTTGAAGAAAGCTGTGGAGATTCCTGTTTTTATAAATCTTCTGAATTTTTGAATTTGGTAGAAATCTGCCTTTAATGTGTATGCTGGCTGTGAAGCAGTCAGTGTGGTAGCATGGTACACCTTTGCAACGAAACGGCAGATCCAAAAGGGGTAACGTTACGTGACGTAGCAGGTCACCAGCCGTCAGTGAAGCAGCATAGTCCAGAGTCCATCTCAAGGCTGAAAAATCAACCTTGTTAGCAAACATTTACTTACTTTTTGGAAATTCATACTGCACAACATACACAACACAGAGAAAATGTAGCCTCAGATTGCATTGTCCAGGCAACTGTCCTGGTCATGTGGTCCTGTGACTCTGGATAAAACAAATATGGTTTTGAATGTGTAAAGCATGGCATAAATACTAAGTATGTCATTATAGTATGTGGTTTTTATGCTGGTTAAGCTTTTTTAACTTGGGACTCCCATGTTCATAACTGCTTAATCAGTAGCATATTAAAAAGAAGCAAAAATAAAACTGTGTGGG
The DNA here is from genome assembly GCF_949628215.1 of Phalacrocorax aristotelis. Lineage (NCBI taxonomy): Eukaryota > Metazoa > Chordata > Aves > Suliformes > Phalacrocoracidae > Phalacrocorax > Phalacrocorax aristotelis. Next base: position 10,787,218 of record NC_134277.1, on the reverse strand, counting down.
TCTAAGAGGTGGACAGAGCTTTCCTCTCCATTTAAATCACAAGCGATATTCATCCTTGCTGAAGGCAGTCAGAAAAGTTTCTCTATTAGAACTGCTTGAGGTTTCACTTCTTGAGTCTTTGCACGTACGAATGCTTATTAAAATCTTTCCACATTTCGGATGAGGTGAGATTGAGCCCTAATGATACGACTCGCCTCTGAAACAAATGTGAGTCATTTGTGTTGCACTTTGGACAAACTAAATAAAGTATCTGTTCACAATAATATTGTTTCTAAGAATTGTCTGCTGCAATCTGAACTGTTTTGTATGTTTTGAACAGCAACAACTAAAGAGCATTTTTCACAAATGATAGAAAAATATATTAATTCCTGTCATTTTTTTAATGTAAATTTATAGTGTACAATATGTTCTAGCACACATCTTGTCACTTCTGGTAGGAATGTTTCCTTTAGGCAACTTAGATTGAGAAGCTCAGTCTATCCAAATTGCGTCTGTAATCAAAGGAAAGAGAGAGGTACCTGCAGATGTATGTAAGATATGTGGGATGACTCATCGTATTAAATGTCCATCCCTTTCCATTGACTGCAGAGAGAACTTAGATGACTCACTTGGATTACATAGTCGATGACTAGACGGCTAAAGTGGGGGGAGTTTAACAAGGCTACAAGGCTTCATTTCTACTCATAAATAAATCAAGCCAGGTTCCTGGGTTTTGGCCATGAGTCCAGCTGACACAGTTTGCATCTAGAAGGATAAAATCTTCCCATCCAAAACAGGATGACTTTACCCATACCCCCAGCTGGGAAAAATCTCTTCCTTGTTCTATCCCCAGAATTGTGGTTGGGCATTGTTTTGTGAGACTAGTAGCAGGCAGAGGCCAAAATAATGTGAAGACCATAGTAATGATTTAAAAGTATGGGCAATGGTAGCACAGTGGTCAAGTTCATACCCTGGACATGTTCGGGCTACAAGTATAGGTGTAGTCTTAGTGATTACTACCTCTAGTTTGCATTTAACTGTTCTATGCTGGTTTGCTTTATTTTTTATCTGAATGCTTTTACTGATATAGAAGCTGATAAATAGGGGAAAACTAAATTTGGGAAAGGAAAATATTGTGCATTACATCCTGATGTTGTGAAATAAACTATTTATCTTACCTGCTAGGTAACAGTGTCATTTGTTGCAAAATGTCCTACACAGTGACAGGGCTGTTGTGATGGTAAGGTGCTGCCCGGCTCTTCGCTGCAAGGAAGGCAGTGGGGAGTTTCCACTGAAGAGAACTTTCCAAACATGTTGTGTAAACGTGTTAAATGTTTGTGATACTGTGTGTACAAGGGAACTAGAATTAGTTTGGCTTTCTTTTTCACATGATCCTGAACAATTAATGCCATACCTCTGCATTCAAAAAACTGACTAGCAGAGTATTCAGGGAAAGATACTCCATAGATGGCATAGGTAGGAATAGTCATGAGTTTATTGATGGAGGAAAGAAGGTTTGTTATACTGTAAATGCTGCAACATTGTGCATATTCCAGCTTTCCTGTAACTCTTTGAATCTCAATTTTCCTTACAGCCATAAACAAAGAAAAGCTTGAAAAAACAACTGGACTGAAAATTCTGCAGACTGGTGTGGGGGAGGTAAGTGGCTTGGGGGCATTTTACACTCTCAGAAACATTTTAATTGTTGTTTTCTTTAAGAAATCCTGGAGCTCATGAATGTTTGTGAGCTACCAGTCTGATAATGCTAAGGGCCTTTTTAAGATACAGTTGCATCTGTCAAAATACAATCTGCTGCACAAATAACACTGTATCCCACAGAGAAAAAAACCCATCCTTACGAGAAAAGTGCAGCCAGCTTCAAGAAATGCAGTTTTTTGCTTTGTTGTATCACAGGAACAAAATCCCCAAAGACAAGCACAGCAGCCGAAGTAGTCGTATTATTCCCCTTGGTTTTGATGGAGTGCTATCTCATCTAGATCAATGAAAGTTTAAATTTGGGGTAAAGAGTCTTCAGATGTTAGAGAGAATCTGACAGTGAATGACTTGCTTATTTTGGATGTAACTTGAAACATAAATAAAACATGTGTCTGTTATTATGGTGATATCACTAAGCAAAATCTCCACTAAGCAGTTCATCATTTATTAATAAAGATGATGCTATCTGCTAAGAACCCTGTATGAACTAGAGTTGATTACTAATTCTCGTGCTAATTTTGTGTACACAGTTATCTTTTTTTTTTCCTTTTTATTTAAGTAATTTTGCTAGTGGTGAACGCTCACAGGGCTAGACAAATGCCTTTTTCTTGTGATTACATTATTCTCAGTATTAAGAATAATGAATTACTAACTTGTAATATACTGAAGGAATTTACTTTTTTTTCCTTTTTTTACTGATTTTAATTTTTTGTCTTTCTGATCTTTTACCAGTTCACGCCTAAGAACTTAACTTGCCAGGATTTCTGAGGCTCTTTGTGTAACTTTATTCACATTATTAAATGACTTGGTCCTGAAGGGGTACAAACCCTGGGATGCTCAGGGTCAAAGCTGTAAGAGTTAGAACTTGGAAACAAACATAGTTGAAATAATCAGAAAACGAAAACCAGCATTCCTCCTTAACTGGAGCTGATTTAACTAGTTGAGGTTCTCAAGGGTGCATAACCTCAAGAGCTGGGAAATATGTCCTGGAGTGTGGATGTGCACCTCAGGCTGTGTCCTGACTTCAAGCCAGAGCGAAGCTTGCATTTGTGCTATCCACGAGCCCTGGTTTCTGCTAAATAACAGGAGAACTAGGACTGTGGCACAAACTATGGGAGCCACGTTCAGTAAAATTTTACCCGACAGGACTCCTCATGCTAATGAAATACCTCCATTTATTTTCTCCAATTCCATTGAATTGAACTCCATTTGACTCCATTGAACTCCAATTGAATGGAATCCAGTTGGCTTGAAAGTCAGCTGGAAAATGCAAGCCCGCTTCACTTCAGGTGCTTACTGTTAAATGAATTGTTATCTTATATGTGGTCAATGGAAAAAGAGGGCATTTGGGGGTATTTAAAATGCAAGATGTTGTCACCTGTTAAATGCATCATTAATCAACATTGTAGTAATAGGGTTGTTGTATCCATGGTACTCTAAGGATGTACTGGAGATATAGCCTTGAGGACTTCCTAGTGAACAGAATGGGAATAAATGGACAAGTTCTTAGGCTAGAGATCTCAGTCTGGTTCTTGTGCTTGTTTAGTAAAACTCACTGCAGAACTCACTTCCCATATATTTAGGCTATCATAGCTTTTAAAAATTCTGGTGATACTACTTGGATTAAAAAAGACTTTGACAGAAGGTTGTACTTTACACTTTGCCAAATATATATTTTTAGTAGGCAAAAAGTGAAAATTAATTAATCAAAGGGAAGCAGACATTTCAGCCTAAATATATTCCAGGCTACATCTGAGATGTGTTGATCAGCAGTGAAAGAACCAAGTGGTTTGGAACATTAAGGTGATGGAAGAACGTTTATTCAGTTGCTTGTAGGTTTTGTTGGATTTGAGTTCTCCCAGCTGTGTACATTCCCCTTTCTAAGTCTTATCAGATTTGATTGTGTACATAATGAATACTTTGCTGCAGTCTCACCTACATGAAAAATAATGGAGTGCTGTAACTAGGCTGTTTGTTGATAGGGTATCAGATTCAGGCTCTTTCAGGTTAAATCTAACTATGTTAATCCAGTTTTGCAGTTTGTTTTTGATTCACCCTGGTGTTTAACATTGTTAAAATAATAATAGAAAGTACGTATTTTAACATAATGAAGGAGCCTTTTGTTGAATAAGGATTTATTTTTCTTCATCCTGTAGGTATGGAATGGTATGTAATGGTAACTGTAAATCAAAGTCAAGATGCTCAAATCAAAAGGACTTAGAAAAAACTCTTTAGTTTCAGAATGAGAAATGGCCTTTTTGTTTGGACAGTAGGTCAGATTCATGACAAAGTTAATGGATTTATAATCTTCATTTGCAGGACTGTAAAATAAAAAGGATTGATTTTGCATGGCAAGTTTCATATCTGAAATAGCTCAAGAGAAATATAGCTGAGATACTAGTGGCAAATGGAGCAGCTGTATAAACAAATGCAGGAACTGTTCTAAGCTCAACAATAATTCATGTGTTGCTCTGGACAGTGGAATCTGTTTTAGGTGTTGATTTATGACAACAGGATTTGTGCCTCAGTAAGAAATGTGTAGACACCAATGGGTACCCAGGCCTTGGGTGCAGTAGAAGGAAAGTGCCTCTTACTCTGTGGAGAAGAGAAATGCTTCTCAGATCTCCTCAATCTCTCGCTTGCTCAGTCTATCTCAAGAAAAGCATTTCAAAAGCAACAACAGATTATAAAATTCACACCAAGCTTACTGAGCCATTCATTCAAGTACGGGGACGGCTGATGAATTCCTTATATGCCACTGCATAAACATGTGCTATGTAGTCATTAACAACAGGGGTCTGGAGTTTACCACAGCTACAATACAGTTCATCATCTTTATGTCATGTAAAAGATTTCCACAGCTTCAGTGAGTTTTTTGGATACCGCTGAGGTTAGCTGGATTGTGTCAACTTAGGGCAGACTCTGCTTTAGCAGGATTAAAAATTAGTTCCTTATCTGCAAAGTCAAAAGCCGCTCGTGTGTCAGGACATGGACTTAAGAGTTCTATATGTTTCATGGGAAGGTTTGGATGATATAATGCAAAGCGTTTTCTGGACTGTGGGTAGCAGAGATACCTTTCGGTCATTGTGGAAAACCAGACCCTTACTGGTACTTCCACGGAGTATTTTCTTCAACATCTAACATTTGCCAGCAGAATATTCAATGGTCCAGGGATCCAGAGAGTTGGATTGGAGTTTGACATGCTGTGTATCACTCATAAAGCGCTAGTTATTTTGGCACCTTTTGTAAGAAGGCTGTTATACCGGAAAACCAGGAATAACTACTGCAGAGAAAACCAATGGCTCTACTGAAATCCTGAGGATGTGTGCATTGCTGTAGTACTGACTACCTCTGGAATTATATTTCCTAACATGTTTATTTTCTATTTGGAGTTTTCCAGCACCTATAACAGCTCTAAAACTCCTACACAGTAGCCTTCCATTATTTGTCTGAGTCATTGTCATGCATGATTGTGCCACACAAATTCATCATGAGCTTTTCACACCTTCTTGGTTATTCAGATACGATGAAACTGCTCTTGTCTTTGAGGTATTTTCTTTTGATGTCCCACACATCAAATAAATCTCTGAAGTCCTAAGGTCATCTTCAGAAGTTCAAGAACTTCTTATAGCTGATTGTATGTGAGGGTATGAATGTAAGTGTTGTGCTATCTATGTGTATATTTGCATAATACCATAAGAGGCATAGTAGCTTTTAAGCAGGACCTGTAACTCCATTCTCCTAGCTCCCAACTTGATGTGGACCATTGCATTTGCAGAAACAGGGAGCTGAACTTGTTGCTCTGCATAGCCGAGCACCCCTAGGAGGTCTTGGGGGCAGCTTTTGGTCTCACATGGAGGAAAAGCCTCCTTACCAGCAGGATGGTCCCACCTAACTCCTGGTGAGCTCAGGGTTCAGCAGGGTGGGGAGCCCCAGTTCCACACAAATGTTAGTCCAACTGGACTTGCGCCCAGAAGCTGCTCTCCAGCCCATGGAAGCACAGCAGGCACCATGATCCATGGCCCCACACAGAGGCCACTGAGTAACCTGGATTCCTTCCACATCTTTTAGGAACTTAACTACTTCTTTCTCTTCATGTAAGCACTTTTGAATTATTATAAAAGCACAGTATTTTTCAGTTTATTTCCACTCTGATCTCGGCTGTGACTGGAGTTTGTCTGGTTCAAGTCCAGCTCCAGTTTAAGAAAATTTCAAATAATGGTTCAAATGCAGTTACTATGGCATGGAAAAATAACTGTTTATCCAGCTTTTTGCTGAAATTTGTTTTCAACAATGATTTCAGAATAACAGGTCAGGATCTCCAGTGGTATAATGATTCAAATCAGGTTTTGGAGGCTAAGAGTCTGTGATTTGAATAATAAACAATCTGAATGAAGTCCTGAAACAAACCGAGGTAATGGTACTGTTTCTGTCTCAAACTGAAGAAAAAGCACCCACTTTGCAATACATTATTGTAAATTAATTCTTCCAATTTCCCAGTAGGCCTGCACAAAATACACTCATCACTGGAACTGTGCAACTTTGTAGGATTTCAATCATGGTTCTCATATGACAGATGTAAGAATTAGAACAGGTTTCTAAACCAAATGAAAATAACCCAGCATATATACGAAATGAACACTTTGCTGTACCTCTAGGTGTTCTAAAATAGAGCAGTGATATTTTGACATGTTTCAGGATATTCTCATTTAGAGATATTTTGATAGGTGTAGAATTATGTTGATGTTGCATGAAGTGATGTTACTACAATAAAGAAATCTGCATTTAAAAATTCTAATGAAGCTAGAGGACATGATAAGACACTCTTTCCAATGATGTGCAAGCCTCTCTGCTCCTAAATTTTGTCATTAACGTCTGTGTATCCAGATTTGACCCAGAATGATATCGAAAGTCCATGAAAAATTGGAGTGTGTGTAGAACCTGACAAATCTTTTGCAATTGCTGAAGAATAAGGTGTCAGCTTCTTTCTGATCAATCTCTGACTACTCGTTATATAATTCTAAGGGTTGGCTTTGGCCAAATTAATATGGGACCTACTCCGGCCGCCTTCCTTACAGTGACATCTTGGCAATCAGCAAACGCTTCTGGTCTGGAGCACGTATTGTTCCCAGAGGTAGAATGGGACAGAAAAGGATGCTGTACCCAAGATCACTTAGCTAAGGTAGTTCTGATACTGACCATGGTGTAGGAGCAGCAGCTATGCATGCATAAATATTCTAGTTTTAGCCCAAGTCACCTGTAAGTTCTTCAGTTGCCATTAAAACCCACCCTCCTCTTACCAGAACTAATTAGGCTGAAGCTAGGCACAGCTCCATATGAGGGAACACACCTCTGCATTACAGTGCAAGCATTCTTAGACCAGGGGACACCAGGGAGGGCTTTTCCATCCGTGAGCCTGCTTTCAGCATCTTTTCGTACAAAAACCATAACTTAGAGATCAACAAATTCTCTTTTTTTGGGTTTTTGTTGTTTTTTTGTTACTTGAGATCTGTGATTGCAGATCCTGCAGACAGCTCTCGCCGTCGGTTTTTGCTGGTCGCCGTGGTGGTGTTGATTAGCAGTTGAACAGAGATTTCCAGGAGGACAGTGTTTTGGAGCAACATGCATTGCTACAGGCAAGACATGCATCAGGTCACAGATGGGCTCTTTGCTTTAAGACATGTAACTTTAAGGCTATATATAGAAATAAGAAAAATAACAATTAAATGAAAAATTTAAGGAGTACAAGCTTAGAAACATTCTTGGTGAAGGCACAATGAGGATGATTTACTTGATCCCAGCTACACAAATTATAGATTCTAAAGCTGTGCTACCCTTAAAAATTAATAGATTATATTTTACATAGAATGCTACTAGTAATACACTATTTCTATGGAGTCTTATTGACAGTGAATAATATCTCACTATTACAGTTTTGTGAGTACATATGTATAGTAAAGCGGTGCTAATCAGAAGTTAGTCATATAGTAGCGTTTAGAAGTAATGCTTCAAAAGCTTTAAGGAATAAAGCTAAACAGAACATTAAATTTCTCCAAAGAGAATGATGGAGCTCTATGGCTCATTTATTTAAGACCTTGTATGTTTTTGCAAAATGCATTTTAGCTAATATTTAGAAATAATGTTAATGCTATTTATTAACTATTCATTATGGTGCATAGCCCACTAGAGGGCTGCTTTTCAAATAAATTGCATCCAGAGTGTTAATAAACGGCAAAATAAAAACAAAAAATATGCAGCATGAATATGTATATTATTTTACCACATTATGTTGTCATAGACCTTCTGTGACTGCATGTTATATACAGAACATACTAAAACAATATAAATCATGGCCCCAACTCTGCAAACATTTAGAATATGCTTAGCTGTAAGCATATAGTGAGACTTTCTTTTTAAGCTACTGATAAGTTTAGAGTTAAAGAGATGCCTGGATGCTGCTGAGACTGTCTTCTGTCACATATCACACCGTCTCTGGTTGTGGAGGGGCAAAGTTCCAATGTTTATACCCTGTATTTGATTTGAATATTGCATACCAGAGGTATTTTGACATCTGAATGACAGGTCACAGCTTCAGTTTGGAAATCAGGTGTCAGTAGTAATTTCGCTTCTGGTGCTCTGCGTGTGACAACGCCCTCCACCTTCTTTACAAATTTGTAAAGAACACGACAAGGAAATGAGGATATTATAATGTTAAGAAAAATACAACACACCTGATTTTCAAAGACAACTATCAGTGTATATTGATTTATGTTTTCCTTCTGAAAAAGTATAAAAAGCACAAGTATTCAAGTGTCATGTTGGTTCATGAATTCCTTTACAGTAGCACTGTGTGATTTAAAGGAGCAGAAGTGTCAAGTGATGTGGCAGTTGCCATGGCAACTACAGCAATTCAATTTTTATTCAGTATCATGTAAAATGAAACAAGATACGGTTCGCCTTGTGGCTTCAGGAACTTATGCATTGTACCAGTGTTGTTCCTTTTTGTCTTTTTTAACATTGCTCCATTGAAAAAGTAGCATACGTTTGTTTTAAGGATTTGTCTTGTGTTTAGGTTGTGTCATGCCATTGTTTTTAAAGCAGAGCTTCCCTTACAAACCATTATAGATCTGTAGAGAAAAGAGATTTAGATACTAACATCGACTACATAAAGCAAACTGCAGGGTAATTCTGCCTAAAAATCAATGTTATTGTGTACCCTATGATTTTACAGCCTGCATTTGATATATTCATAAAGAAGGTATGTAGGATCTCTACATAGGAGAACATGATTGTTTGTACTACATATCTTACTGATTCATGAAATTCAGCATCCTCCCTCTACCAGAAGCCAGTTCATTATGACTCAAAGGAAAACAAAATCTTCACTGGTGTAATGGGTTGGCTGGGAATCTGCAGATGAAGATTAAATTCTGTTTAACTGTCTGAAGTTTGAGTGACACAGCTGGTCAGAAATTGTAAGGAGGGAGATTCTTCCAGCTCCAGAGGCAAGAGCTTGATCCTGGCAGGAACACATGGGTTTCAAGCAATCTTAAACACAGATTTAATTATCTGAGGAGTGGAAGAGGTGGGAGATCCCAGTCCCTCAGTCCTCTCTCTAGCAGTCCCTGGGCAGCAGATGTTCCCCTCCAGATTGACATGGAAAGCCACTCACTAGTTCTTTAGGCATAGGAGAGTAAGTGTCTTGGGCTAAGATTCAAGCTGTGAGACATCCAGCCTTTCCATATGAATCCCTGGCATTCGGGAGCCTTAGAGTTATGTCAGCGTTAGTAAAATAAACAAGACCAGGACACAGAGCCTGTCATGGTCTCACACTCGTCTGTACTGTTAAAGTTGGCATGGTCACCCGCATCGAGCCCCATAGGAAAACTACTACTAGTACTACTCTTCTAGGCTGTTTTTTCTTCTAAGTCTAAGCATGATCTAGGCCAGGGACTATTTGTAGCAGGCAGCTGCAGTGTGGTCTGCTTTGGACAACAGGTGTTAAAAAATTAAAGCTCCAGCTGCAGGTGGTGACTCCGCCTTTATTTTTTTTCTATCTAGTTACAAGAACTGTTGTACCATTTATTGTAGGTTTTTTAGTACCAGGCTGTAAAACTTAAGGTCTGATCTGCTTTCTGGGAAGGTTGAAGGTTTGGTAGCACATTGTCATTCATCCTGCCCAGAATGGTTTTGCACCTGTACACCACAAAGTTTCCATCCTTGGAGGCAACATTGCTGTAGTGTTGCTGCATGTCCATCAGTTCTGCATCCTTCAGAATGCAAGGCTTTATGTACTATACACATAAAATCATATTTGAGTCAGAATATTTTTAACAAGGTTCTAAATTTAAGCACAAGGATTTTTATTAAATTAATTTTGTTGACGCTCAGTTTTGTTTATTTTTTCGGCAAGATTTATACTGATGAGATAGTTTTAAAATTTAGTTAGGTAGATGTTTGAGTTGTTTTGACTAAGTGTAGTTTTTGTATGTATTTTGACTGGTGTCAAAGAGAAATGGGGTTTTAAAATAGAATTACAAACCTACTTTACTGAGTTTGCAACTCAAAGCTTCTGTAGAAACAGCAGGCAACGTAATGGCTTGTGAACTGCAGAATGTCACAGATAGGTCTCTGCTTTCACTTTAGTACATGTAGGTGTCTCTGATTTGCATTGCTGGGCATTAAACACAAGCATCACAGAAATAACCGATCCTTTATAGCTATATACTGCAGCCCCAGCAAAATACCCATTTCAGTGAAGAATTATATGTGTCTATTACTGCATGCCAAGACCCGGATAGGGTGTGAGCACAGCACTTCAGCATGCATGAAAACAGCTCCTGGGTCGGTATGACTGCTTTTAGCGCTATGGATAGATCTGTGATAAAGAGATTTTTCAGTGCAAGCTGAGGATACCAAGTGTTTGAGTATCAGAACCTGTGACAAGGAAAAGGGACATGATTCTGTGCCACAGAAAAAATGACCTATTCCATTAATGCCCGAGGACCATTGTGGCTGACAACAGTTCAGTGTGCGCTTTGCTCTTGCAAAGGGATGTCATTTTGTGAACTGTTTATCTCTCTGGCTCTTTACCTTTAGTAGGTAGAGTAATGACTTCGTTTTACAAATGTCAGTGCTGTTTTTATGATACAGATTTCACTTGATTATTAAACTGTTAATTTACAAATCTTTACTAAGTGAATGCAAACAAATCCTGGACCTCAAAGCACTGCTAATGCACAATGTTCGAATTTTAATTTCCAGTCCATCTTAGATTATGGTGATGAAAAACAATATTTAATCCCTCGTTAACACATGAATAAGCGGAAACTGTCATTTCCCACCAAACAATAACGGGATTATCTCAAGAACTGTCAGTTTATGTGAAAACATTATGTTGCCCAAATTTTCATAAAAATTAGCAGTGGGTAATATTCAAGATCAGAGCAATGGAAAGAGGGAAATCTGCATTCATGGTAATAAATATTCATATTTGTCTGCTCAGGAGATGAAAATCTAATCAAGGGGCTATTGATGCGCTGGCTTTTTTTTTTTTTTTTTTTAACCAAGATGTTTCATCTAAATTGGGTTTGATATGGAAATTAGTCTCACTCCAAGTCCTCCCGGCCATGAGCATGCTGGGATAACACTGGAGGTGTCCGGTACATCAGATGTTGCTGCTGGCATCTGCTTCTACAGACAACAAACACAATAAAATAAAAAAAAAATTGACAACATCTCAAGGGTCAAGCTCCCAGTGGCTTAGGGTGTTGTGGGGTTTTTTCCCCCCCCTAAACATTTTAATTTTATCCCAGTTAAATCCTCAGTACTGCAGGGTTAAAATTGTCGGCATTTTTTGCTTTTGTTGACAATTACCATAAATCAGAAGACACTCTGCATGAAGCTTAATGAAATATGTATGATCTAAAAATGGGAAGAAGATAAGTGCAGTATGTTGCTTTAGGGTTTTATGTGTGTATCTATGGATCTGTGCGTGCATATGCACAACCTGAAGAGCTAACTTCTATTTTGTGTGCTGCGCACTGAATGGAGGAGTCAGACAGTTACCAGCTGGAGAACAAAATAGGTTCTCTACAAAAAAAAAAAAAAAAAAGATCAAATTAATAAAATGTATCATAGTTTATCCAAAAAGTAAGAGTAGTATGCTTTCTATATCAGTTAATATGTTCAATTAATATACTTGTCTGTTAAAATGCTCTTGATACTGTTTTTGTCTACACTAGTGTGAAAATCTGGTCCTCTAGCATTGCTTCCTAAAAGAAGTTTTTGCCTCAACGTGCTTTTTTTTGGTTTTATTGTTATTGAACTCACTAGTTTTACATAATCACTTGTCTATCCTTGTACTTCTTGGGGGTTTTATGACCCTTTTTTAATGAAATAAATCATTAAGAATCTGATCTTGCAAATAACCACATATATATATATATATATATATATATATATATATATATATATAAGCACGTCCTTTCCTGGGAGACTGTTGTGTTTTCTAAGACCAGCCTAGAAGAGTTGTGAGTGCTACTGGGCACTAGGCAGTTTCATCTAGCTACTGATCACTGTGCATACACAAGCAGTGGGTGACTCTGTCCTTTTAAAACTTGAAATACCATCAGTGCGTTTAATTTCTGGAGAAATTGTTGTACAAAAGGTATCTTTTTTTAGATTTGGAACTGGACAAAAGTCATATCAGCAGCATTCAGCAATATTGCCTGCAGCAGGAGAGAGCAGAAAGGAAAGATAAGCAGAGACTGTTCTGAAAGGAAGGATATTCTTACTGACCAAGAAAAAAGAATAGCTAGAATACAAATATTGCTTGTTGAGGAGGTTGCATCCTTTCATTATCAAATCTATACCAAACAGAAATATGGAGATATGGCTTGTACTATTTGAGAATTCCAGTAATTTGTGCAATAAATCATTGAGAGGCAAGTGTAAGCAGCCTGCAGAGTGTGGTATGCATGTATTGGCAAACCTGATATCTTTTACTGTACAATCTGTGCTGGCATCTATGTCCAAAATGTTTTTCAGAGACTTTATCTTCCTAATCAACTCCTTTGCCAAGCTTTTAAAAAAAAAAAAAAAAAGAAAAAGAAAAGAAATGCATGTGGCATATATAGCAGATGGGTGTTCAGCAGTGTACAGGTGTCTGACAAGCAGGTGCCAGATAATGTAAGGTAGTTAGATATTTTCTGGGAAATCCCATTATTTGTTCCTAAAAGAAAGAGTTGCCCGTTCTTCTAGTGCTACCTGCACTAGCAAGATGTACACTTGAGATTATTAATGGCCCCTCTTAACTGTTACCTATTTGACCAGAGTGGTGCTTAGACCAGAGCTGCCTTTCCTCTCTTTGCCTTTCCCCAAGACACTAAATTGACTCTCTGAAGTTCATCGTGTTCTGTAGCAGAACAGCAGCAGTCTGTGCTGAGGTTAGGCAGCACTACCTGAGCCAAGTTCTTCTTTATTCACTTCACCTTCTTACACATTTTGCTATTAATTTTAGTGTAAATAATAACTGTTTCATCATGGAGTGGACTGGGGATTCTTCATATATAACAAGTAACTTTGGCTACAATAGATGAATTGGAAAAAAAAAAAAGATCAAATCAGCTGTCGTAGCTTCTACTGAAATGCTGATTTAAGTTTGTCTCAAGTAGAGAGGTGATGATGATTATCTATTGATTAGAGAAGCATTAAGCCATAATGGATCTCAAGATACTGTCTGGAGAAAAGCTGTGCAGTGCCACTTGTAAGTAATATATCCAATACTGTGTGAGTTCTCACACCACTAACCTCTGCAACATATTTTAGTTGCTTAAGACACTTTGTGTTAGGTAATGTCCCTGGGTTCTTGCCACACGTAAGATACCTAGATACTTCAGGTGCTTTGTGGTCCTCAGCTGTGGACTTGGGTACCATTTCCAGCCACCTTCTTGCAGGGAGATGCTACTTCACACTGCTGAAGTCTCACAAGCAGCCTCAGTCTGAGTGCTCCAATTTTTTGATGTGAAGCATTTCTGGTTTCCCATTTGGTCTAAATCGAACCTTTTCCTAGTTTTTCATGATAGAAGCACAATAACAGAGACCCAGAATAGAGTGGAAGTGTAAGTCCTCATGCAGAAGAAGGGAGACCCTGATTTTCTGCACTGCTCTTCTAAGCAGGCTAAACCTCATCAGCGACACTGGATAGTAGCCTTCTGGAATTGTTTCATTTTATGTAGATTCTTTAATATTCCAGATATTTTATGAGAACCTGGGACAGGTAGGTGTTCAACATAGCTCCTGGTTCATACCAACGTCCTTGTTCTGAGTAGAGTGGGTGAAGGCTTGAACTTTGGTTTCCCATAGGAGTGCTCTGACACTAGACTAGATGGTGGTAAAGCTTTCTGTCACCTGAACTTTAATTAAAAAACATGTCTTTGACATGAAAAAACTCCCATTCAAAGTTTCCCTAAAATTTGTGTGGTTCTATGAAAAAATTAATTCTGTAGCAAATTAATATTTCTTTGCATAAATCACTTAATTGAAAAACGCTGAGTAGTTTTGATTAACAGGGGCATTACAGTAATGCTTTACAGACAGGACTGGGATTCACTGGGTACCTGCCCACACACAGAGTGATAAGAAAACTCTGCCTTTGGGTCATTACAGATAATCACTCAAAGAGACAAGATTAGAAAAGAAAGGGAATAAAAATTAACATTTTACTCATTTTACAAATAAGTATATGAATTATAAAGGTACTAAGTGAAATTGTCCGAATTTGGAAACAAGCTTGTGAGAAATTTGGAGCTGGACCCAAAGCCCAGTCCAGTGCCTGAACCAGACGCTCACCTTTCCTGTCCATTAGCCTGCAATTCCAGGAACACCAGGATGAAAGCTTGTCTTCAGACTTGACTTAACAAAATGTTTTAATAATCCTAGCTATGAAATGCTAGGAGCTGATCTTGGATTTTACAATGAGACAAAGTCGTTGTGATACAGTATGGTATGTAAATGATATGCAAAGTATATTGGCATGCAAATTTTAATGCTAAAAGAAAAATCATTCTTTTCTAAACCAGAGAAGAGCTTTTCACCAGTAGAAGCCAGGATCTGCCAATAAATTTTTTAAACAAATTGACAGTATTTCATTATATTTTAAAACATATTTTTCTTTTCGTGCAAAATAATTTCCTCTCTTTTCTAAACAAGGTCCATTTCTTTACTTTGCTGATAACAAGTAGGCAGAAACACTAAAAGTCTCTTAGATAACTAAGATATTATGTAGATGCCATAATATAAAAAGCAATAATTATTAATGTGTGAAATTTTGAAATGTCGTTTTAAGACTTTGGTCTTTTGGTTTCAGCAGTCGAAGCCTGGAGCAAATCCAGGTTTGTCCGTGACCTTGTTAGTCAGTAACATCCACAGTAGCTAATACCATGTTGTTACTGCTGTTGTGTACCCATTAGACAACGAAAGGTTCCTCTGCCTATTGCCATGGTGAACTTTGGAAACACTAATGGGTGTATATAGAAAATTTCAGGAATAGGTAATATACATAGGACATGACAAGACACACCTGGTTGTCTCTCTGGGTCACCAATAACACAATGGTGCTATTAAGCATATTTTGTTAGCTGCGACAAGAGAAAGCAGAGCAATAGTAGCTGCGTCTGCTGTCTCTTCCTTGTTTCATCTTTTCATTTTGAGCTCAAGTTTTGTGCCAGACTAATAGCCGATGGCAATGGGCTGGGGAAATGAAACTTTCCCTAAGATTAGGGAATGTGCAGAAAACAATGTGTGAAATCCTGATTTGACAAGGATGAACAGAGTGGTGAGGGTACAGAGACATTTTGTGAAGTGAAACCATATTTGTACCCAATGTGTCTAGAAAAAAAACCTATAACAACAGAGGTGGCAAAAGATCCCACCCAGGAGACAATAGAATGACATCCTCATTATACCAGTCAGAGAATAAAGGAGGTGTGGAGTTTATTCTGCCCTTTTCAATTACTGGCAGCTTATATTAATTTATGGTAGTGGAGTGATGTGTGTGTTGTTGTGCTCTGGGGTGATTATCTTGTGAGACTAAGTTCAACAGTTGCCATGCAATTTGGAGTTGCAGACTGGCAATTTTCGTAAATGAATCGCAGGAAATAAACAAAATATGGCAACTTGATACATATCAAGTAATTAAATTTCTGCTGAAATTTCTGCTTCATCCTGGGGACTCCCAGATTTGCTCAGCCAAATTCTGTCTCTGATTAGGAATGCAAATAACCCCCAAGAAATGGAAGAAGGCAGCCATCTTTATTACATACAGTGGCACAACAATATATTGTATTGGCACTTGCCCTGAATTTAAAACATGGTCTTAGAAACCTACCATCAGACCATAAGTTAGGAGGGCAGACTTTGGAAAATTGTGTCAGGTGTGTCTTTTCTGGCTCATGAGAGGAGGAACCACAATCTTCTGCTCTAAAATGACTTATTTGCAAGGTATGAATTCTGTACTCCTACGCAGCCCATTGAGGTTGTAAAGTTTTCAGAGCAAGGCCCCTTCCTTGCTGCATGCCCTGTGTCCAGTACCTTTATGATTAATTACAGTGATGTAGCAGGTAGCAGGTAGAGGGAACCATAAGGCTGGGTTCCCTCATGCTAAATACCTTACAGGTTAGCAAAATCTCAGAGGTTTGCTGGGTCACTTTCCCAAGAGGATGAATGATATAAGCAAGTTATTTCTTTTGTGCAAGTCTGTTCATTTACAGAAATTGTACACCAGCTCTGTCTCATGGGACACTGGAGGAGCAGGCAATTGCAGGCACGCAGCTTCCGGGCTACCAGTTCACAGGACTGGCTCTGCCTTTTTCCAGAGCCTTGAAAGACTGGCTCACAGTTTCCAATACTCCCCTGCACCCTTTACTGCTCCAGTGAGATGTAATCCTCTGATTAAAGTCTATTAGTAGCTGGTGTTATCCACCCCTAACTTAGTTGTACAGACACTTCACTGAATCATCTATGATAGGAGTGTAGTCAGCTGAGCTCTATAATCAGCAGAGTCCAGCTTTGATTGGAATTGCCTTCTATTTCCCACCACTGATTACAGGGAAAGCCAAAAGCTGGAGCTGCATAGTTAAATGGGATTCAGTTTAAAAGCTAAGATTGAATACGTTGGATCTCCACTAGATCTGACGTGTCAAGATGGTTCTGTCATACGAATAACTAGGTAAATTTGGGATATCACAATCTATAGTGTTGGCTGAAGATGTGAATGGTACAAATAATGTTCATTGAAATCCATACTGGTCTGATAAGCCTGCCTAGGGATTCCAAAGTGTGATCTTCAACCATTTGTGGCCATCCTTGACTGTCTGAGCACTGAATGTGTTCACGGAGTGTGTGAGCACACTGAGCTTGAGCTGTCAGGTAATCAAAGCCCAGCAGGTCTCCTAGCCCTTGTACACTTCTAAGAGGCCATACGAGGCCATTATTGTTAGTCCTGTCCAATACTTCATATCCCCAAGACCAGGTTGAGGTAGTTTCTTGAAATGGGGATGCAAGGGCTCCTGTTGTAAGGATTTCCCTGGGTAGAGGAGGTGAGGGTAGATAAAAGCTGATTTCAGGCTGGACCATGTTATTCTGGGCCAGGCCGGATCTTGATGGACCCATGGTTAACTTACATTCCAACGCAACACTTTGAGACCTGCTGGCCTATGCAGTGAATAGTCTGTAGTCGACATTAGTTTCATAGTTGATCCCACCGGAGAAAGTGTCTCTTCTAGTAGCCTGAAGTCCTCTCTTTAGAGGCAACAAATTCCCTAATATTAACTTCTGAACACAGAGACAGTAAAGATTTCATTCTTTCTCAGCTGGTGTTGAAAAGTGTCATGAGGGTGGACATGCTGACAGGGCACTTTGCAAGGAAAGAGAAAGGTGTCTGCTTAACTAAAGGATGTTTCCTTCTTTTCTTTTCCTTTTTACTTTGTGTTAAAGATGTATGACTTCCCAGTCAGCGCAGCTTGCAGCGCGCCTTTGTTTTCCAAATTAGAAAAACAAAACAAGCTGTTTCTCAATATAGTTGTCGGGCAGTTTGTTGCATCAAGCTGTGAGCAATGTATGCCATGGAAAGAGCCCTGGCTGATGCCAGCAGAGGAAATATGTGATTGGGATACAGAAACAGTCATGCCACTTGGAGTGTATGCAAACAACTGTGTTTCTCTTCTGGTAGTGTAGAAACCCCTGGTGTGTCCCCTAACCTCAAAGCTAACTCAGAAGAAAAATGTAAAAAATGTTGTCACCTCTTATTTTGTTCTTTTGCTGCTTGCTCACCCCTTCCTAGGGGATGATACGCAGTCTCATGGTAGAGGACAGAGTGCTTACCATGAAGAAAATGTCCAGTTGTAAATCTGTACCTGTAGATAGATGCTCCATATAAACACACACACGAGAGAAGCTGACTGGGCTGTGCCCACCTCAAACCTGGAGCCTCTTGTGTTGGAACAGTTGTAGGTCCCTTGGGTTGTCTCGATCAGCCAGGAGAGGGAGACAACGCACACACAGAGTAAAAATTCTATCATAAATTGAGAAGGGTGAAATAGCTTTGAATTTATCTTAATTCCTTTTAAATAATTTGCTTGAGAGTGCCTGATTTTCCAGGGCAGGGAATAATATTAAGACTTGTTAGAGTTATAGCAAGTCTTTTTGCTAAAATATTTTGCAAAGTATATATACTATACTGAATGCTAGACCGTTGGGTAAAAAAAAATCAAACCTATTATTTTCTGCCAGCAGTTTCCATGTCATTATTCATATTGGGGATGTCTTTTTCTTCTCTGTTTTGTTTTCAGTCTTTTTGTTTTTGTTTTATTCAAAACAAGTGAGCCAGTATATTTCCTCAAAAATTGTTCACTGAATTGGCTTAGCATTGATTTTTATTTAATATTAACTTGGTGAGCCAAAATAAAGGAAAAAATGCTCAAATAGAATTGAATTTCAGGTTTCTATCAAATACATAACTGTGATAGTGTGAAATAGAGAGTAAAAAATATTAAAAAATGTAAAAGGGCAACACTGCTCATATATGCCAGTAGGTATCTGTTCCTCATTGATTTTCAGAGTCAGCTTCCAGTCATCTGACTCTTCACATCTTATGAAATATAATGCAGTATATAAAAATAAATCAGTCGGAGAACTCAGGATTCCGGCATGCAGCATTACGATGTCAAGGGTAAATGAACCCATTGAAAAAGCAACAAATGCACTTCAGTGATTGCATTTTTTTAGATTTTATCAACTAGCGTGCAGATTTCGTCTGTCTAAACACAATGTAGTCAGCATTTATCTCCTATAAAATCAGTCAAAACAGAAACTCCTATGTAATCAGTTTGACTCAGAGATGGTTTTGGTGGTAGTGGTGGCAGCGGAGGGAATCACTTTTCTCTAGTAATTCTCAAGCAGCCAGTGCACACATCTTATCAGGGGTTACCTAGCAACTGTATGCTGCCATTAGTTGAAGTATAGTGATTAGTTAATAGCCCATGACTTCACAGGTTAGTTTTTTTACAATTATATACAAGTATTTAGCATTTGATTTCTTCTGAAAAATGCTTCTCAGACAGAAATTAATATTAGGTCAGGTCATGACTGGTGGTTATCTCTCTGGTATATACTTAGCAGCAAGCCCTTCTTTTCCTCCACGTTCCCCATCATATTTTATGTCTTCCAGGTGATTGCTACAACTTAAGCACCTTACCAAGAGAAAATTATGAAGTGTCAAAAAGAGATGAGTGCAATTTTCTGGAACTTTGTTTACATTTTAAATTTTACCTGGGAATTGCATGAAGAACTGGCCGCTCGGATCTCCCATGTCATGCTAGGACCGGGCAAGAGGAAAGACCTTTCAGATGCAGCAGTGCCACAGGGGCACATTCATAACCCACTATTTCAGGCTTTACAACATGGTAAAAACCGGGAGGTGACTGCCGCATGCTTAGAACAAGTGTTCAGCAGCACTCAAGTGTTCTGATGCAACCTTCGCATAGTATTTTTCCTCAGGCTATTTTTTTTACCTTTTTAAACCTTATAACTTTGTACTAAAAAGATGCACTTTTTTTTTTTTGTAAATAAGTGCTCTTGTTTGCAAAGATCTGTTAGCTTTTAGCGTACGGTTTTTATCTAATACCTAACAAATCCTCCTTCTCTTCTGTATGATGGCTTTATGAAATTTGTAAGGGTCTATTCCCTAGCCTAGCAGGAAAAGCAGATATCTGTACTGCCCAGGTGAATCAAGCATCCATGAGATGTGCAGCATTTGGTTCTGTATGAAGCCCGTAGCCCAAAAGAGAGACAGAAGTGAACTGTCAGCTATGTCTCATTCTTCCTGCAGCCCAAATAACCATGACTGTAATGCCCCTCCCTAGTGCCCTGCAAAGTTGTTTCTGAGAAATGTGGTCAGGTTTCCTCATATTGCTGTCATATTTCAAAGCCGGTTGCCTCCTGAAGCACCTGGAGAATCGATCACAAAATCATGAAAATGTTGGCTGAAGGAAACCCAGAGTCACCTTGTCCCATCTCCTGCTCAAAGCAGGGTGGTTGCCAACACTGTATCAGGCGGATTTCCTTTCTATACTAGCAGTTCCAGGTCCCGTGTTAGAAAATAAGGACTGATTTCTGAAGGCAGAAGGAAAAGGGTGGAACTACTACCTTACCTGTAAGAAAATGTCATCCTTTGGATGTTCCAGTACTAACCTGCTTGTGCAATCTGGCCTCATGCCTTTTCCAAGGACTTGTTTTCTATGCTTTTAGTCTTTTGCTGACTGCTGGTGATTTTGGTGTGTCCCTAGAACAACCATCCTGATCCTGGTGTTGCTGCCATCTGGCACATGGTAAATAATAATGAGTTCTTTTTGTCTTTCTTGCTCAAAGTCCATGCTTGAAGCCATTCATCAAAGATTTTGCATGTAATAAATTTATGTGCCGCAGATGTCTTTGGGGTGACAATCACCAGTGAATACACAGAGCATCCTTTCTATTCCTACCAGGCCAAGATGGTGGTGCTGGCCTCATACCCCTGTGTGGGGTGAGGAATGCCTTCATTTTCATAGCTTTCTCTATACCTTGTGGACCGGCTGGTGTGAGCTAGCTTTACAAACAAATTTGAAGTTCCCTGTGGCTATTTTCCCTCTGTGAATCACCAGAAGCTTTGGGTGACTGTGCTGCAGTCTTGTTTGGCCCTAGAGAAACTTTTAGAATTGACTGGAGTTGTTCTGTTCACGGTCGCTACCAGAGCTTATTCCCCTGTGCCTGCTTCCAGCTCTGAAGAAGCTCAGGACTGTGGGCCTGCAACAGTTCTGTTTCAAAATGCAGTGAAATCAATGGAAGAATTGCTTTGATTTAGATCTCACACAAATGCATCAGGATCATTAGGATGCAAGGTAAAGCATAGATGGTAGAGTCTACTACACCCAAATGTCCCTGCATACAAGGGAAAGGCAAAGAAAATGAGGCGCTTTTCCATAGCCCCCCACTCCCTTGTGTTCACTTTCCTGACCTAATTCCAAGCCAAAACCACCACTGGGCAAATTTCCCAAAAAGAAGAGCACAGCCTTGCTCACCACCACACTACTCAGCAGAGCTGGCCCCCTTGGAAGGCAGTGCTGTGGCTGTCCATTGCATTGTCATGGTCTCTGCGGGGATCCCCTTGGGGTTTTTCTAGTGTAGACTCATTGCATACAGCCGTAGTCTGGCTTTTAAATACCCACCACACAGTCTTTGCTAGTCTTAAAATCGTGGATTGTGTTGCATATAACTTGCTTCAGATTCAGGACTTTCTGAAAGCTAGAACAAATTGTAGTTAGTATCTTACGGACCTTTGTAAGCTACTCTTACAGGCACAGGGAAGAGAAGGCAGAGCTTTGTTCTGTTTATTAGTGGGACTTGCTCTGCTACTAATGGCGGCGAGGACAATGTAAGTTCATAAATAGATAAACATACAAAAGACTTTATTTCGACTGTGAACTCAGGATAAAAATATACTACAGGTTTTATATAAACTTTATGCTCCTACTGTAATTCCTATTCCATGCACTACATACGTCTATGCATCAGATGAGCCCAATTCATAGTGACACCTATAAGTTAGTTAAAGAAAAATCCATTTACATTTTAGTAAATTTTGAAGAGTTTTATGGGTGTAAAGGTTGAATTTTGGTAATTGTAACAGAACAATAGTTACCATTGACTAGTAACTAGTCATTTTAAGCTTTGATCTCATTAATAGGGTCAGATTTTGTTACTGTTAGGAAGGACACTTTTAAAGACAGCTGCTGTGGTTTCTGAATAGAGATCATAGAGGTTGGATTAGAATGTCACAATGATTTATGTGACTTCTGAGATATTTTATCATACCGTATTAAACATAAACTGCAGGTACAACAGATGGATTTTGCCATACAATCCATTTATGCTTGATTCTGTAATGTGTGGTTATCACTGCATGTGTACAAGATGTTTTGTCTTGCAGAAGTTTTTCTAAAGGATTGCAGCAGGATTTGTGCTGTCATTTGTTAAACAGCAACCCCAGACCACAGAGTGGTGCTACACCGTGGCAGCTGCTGTTCTTCACAAAAACAGCATTTTTCATGTGGCTGACTCTTTCTCTCTGTCAGCTCCATGGCAACTTTAAATCATTCACCTCTTTCTTTGTGTTTTGAGGGGGAAATGTAGCTGGAGATTGAATTAAGGACCATTTTAGCATGCTTGGGTCTCTCTTAAAGAAGTACCATGTTCATTTGTAAAGTGGTTGATCAGTCCAGTGAAAGGAGCTGTTGCTACATCCCTGCCTCATTAGATTTTTAACTGACTATATTGGATGTGAGCCCTGCGTGAAAGTACAGGGAGGTGGTTTGCTTCTGGTCTCATCAAAAGCAGCTTTCACACAGCAGCATGAAGATATAGGATGTTATTTGTTAAATTAAGCTGATAAGAATGACACCAAAATTGGGACCAAGGACTCCTGTCCCTCATTCCCATGTTCGGATATCCTTTTTTATTCTTTCCTAATGGTTTTCAGATCCTAGCAGGCAGATTTGGAGTTACTAATGACATTTTGAACGGATCCTTCCTGTCATCCTCAGGAGAGTACACACAACCCCGGGCCGTGTGCTGGAGAAGCACTGCCTGGTTATTTAAGTGACAACTTCACGTGCATGGCTCTTTTGGCACCGGTCATATTATTTTTCAATTTAATGTGAGTATAGTATTTAACACTGACTGCATTAAGGGTTTTTATCTCCCAGAAGAATATTTTTACTGCATGTTTGATTCCGTTTTATTGCCACATTTCACAGTAAACAAAAGCTTTGAACTGAGAGCCTCTGCATCCATTGGCATTGGGTAACAGCAGGTTTTGTGCCCTTCTTTTAGACACCTGTGTTACCAACCTGCACATCTAAGTGGATGGTTTTAGGAACAGACGCTACATATCCAAATCCCTCCAAAAACCAAGCCATCCTAGATACAAGTGACAGATGAGTGGTTTATCTGAAGTCTGTATCATGTCCTCTGACACAAATGCTTGTCTAGCAGGTGTCAGCAGCATCTGCCCCTGACATCTACATCTCACATCCACTGGTGAGCTCTCTGTGGTCTCCCTTTTGAAAACTGTATTCCCTGTGAAAGGACTTGTCTCGTGTTAAATTATCTGTGAGATCACTAACTCTGTATCCATCCTAGTGTTAAATTCCTAACAATTTCTGTCAGCCCTCAGTATCAGCGACGAAGTTTAATGAAAATCTTATAGTATTAAGACTACATCGTCTTGGCATGGGTGATGATGAGTCAGAAGATAGTCCTTTAACATATCAGTTAAAGATTTCCTACTAGAGAAATCCACAGTTGTAGATTTTTTTACTTTTGCTTTCTCTTTATTTTTAATCCAAAGGAGTAAACTTTGGTATTTGTCTGAACTGGTATTCCTTTTGAAGTGAAAGATGAGCGAGTTTGCATCTCCATTTGGAGTTTATTTCTCACAGGGTTCTTACAGGTCTTACAATAAGGCATCTTAAAATAGGCTTACATAAATAAATAATCTTATTTTGCAGTTCAGGGTACAAAGATTTTTCCTCCTGTGGCAATTATAATCACTGCTAGTTTCATTCTGTTGTTGTATAACTAAATCCATCATTTACATATGCCCAATGAGAAAAGAGAGCTAGCTGCAACCACTACCAGTATATTAGAAACATTTTGTTTGACTAGAGGGAAAATGAATGAATACCCAAAAGTTCAAAGTATACCCCAGGAAATCAGGAAAATTCTATGAGTAAATGGCCATTATGATAAATCTACTTTCATAATTTATGAAGACATGACAGTGGATTCTATGTACCATCTTCTAGGCGTCTGCTTTCAGGCTTGCTCTACAGGATGTATTTAAATACTACATTTCCACCATCAAAGTGCAGAAACCAGTGCAAAACTGGCACATAGCCCAGCGAAAGATAGAATGTCTCTATTCTCAGCTCCATGAATGTAACAGAATGGAAGCCACTGGCTCACAACAAAGTTACTCTGCAAAAACTAAGATTGAATTCTGGTCTGTGGAGCAGGTAGGAGACCAAATGCTCAGCGTTTCTGCCTGGAAGGGATGCTGAGCAGCTGGAAAGCTATGCACAAGAGCATTAGGGTACAAGTCTGTGAGCACAAAAGATCAAAATAAAAACTTCAAGTGACCATTGCAAGACAGAGTTAAACAAAACTGCCTGCAGTCTCAGCAGTGACACTTCCTGAACTTCTAATGATGGGGCACTTCAGTGTACACTGACTCCAGCTCAGCCTCTGTTTTCACCCAACCTGCTAATGGAAGGAGCATGTTTGATTACTGACTCAGGGAGTAGATATTTGCCCTGCTTCCTGCAGATCAGTAGTTAATGTTTAAAAACATGCTATTTTAATAACAATAATAATTTTAAGAAGAGTATCCACTGGGAATAAACATTATCCCTTAATTTCTAAAAATAATTATAACATGCATCTTAAAATTCAGAAGAGTGTGGCTCATGAATAGGAATGTAATTTCATGATTTAGATGCTGATGGTACAGCTAGAAAGCAACTGAAGTACATTATATACCAACCTAAGATACTAATATTTTTTCTGAAATATCAATTCAGCATTAGCAACGCTAATCCACCTGCTCTTTCCTTAATAGAGCATGAGTTATTAAGACCAATGTTTTAAATTATGTTTATGCTCTAATAGAAAATATCTGGTTTCTTAATTTAAGAGGTGATTTAGTTTACCTGCTTTACTTGGCATATTAATTATTAAGTTACTGTCTGAGTGTCATTTAAGATTAAAACATGCTGAATTGCTTTGAAAAATACAAATAATCAGGAAAGATGGGTTTAAGGAACAACTCAGCTGAAAGAAATTAGCACACACTAAAGCAGATCATGACTTAGGGGGGTAAGAATAATGTGGCCATGATTGAGCATTTGTAGTTAGGAGACTCAAATTCTTCTGTGCTGTGCTAAAAATGTTGTTTCAGAAGTACTTTTTAATTCTGAATCATTTAGATTTGGGGCTCAGTGTGTAACATGTGTCACTGTGATTTGATTTTCAAAGCTAGTGAACACTCAAAGCTAGAATTTGAATCAGGTGAGACCCAGAATGTCATTTCTGAAAATGAGGCTTTATTTTTGTAAATTTGCAACATAACTTGCTGGATTTTCAGGATTTTCAGTATTTTCAGGATTTCATGTGGGTTAAGGGTAGAAATTTTAGTAACCTATTCTTCCATCTCATGCATTACCTAGTCATATTAATAAAAACATTTCTTTCCATATTTACCATGTAAGAATGAATTCACTTCAATTAATTTGAATTTTGTTTTTTAAAAGTTACATCAAGATGAAATCATAACTTTTCTGATTATAAAATAAAAAATTTGAAATTTTGAGTATTTAATACATTTTCTGAAGAGGAAAATTAATTGATATGACTATATCTGAGTGTTCTCAATGGCTCAGATTCCTAGAAAAGACCTGTGCTGAGCAATTTCCTGTTAGTTCTACAAGTACAATTTTCTTGACGTTGCACGTTTGGCAAGGTAAATCCATCAAGATGAGGGAATTAATTTTTGTTGAATTTATCGATGGTCAGAGCAAAGCATAACTCTATCAAATTTCTTGGATACCTTTGTGTCATGTTGCATGATGTGGATAAGGAAACAACCACTGCAGAACTGCAGAAGCAATTGCTTTATTGGTTCAGTCTTTCCTCACACTACTTTCTCATCTCAAGGGAATGCACAGTTGTTATACTTGGGAATTAAATATTGAATTCAGGTTCCCCTTGATAAGGCATAGCAACCAAATGTCTACCCATACTATAAATAAAAAATTCAGGTCTTCCTGGTCCTTTTACTAGGCGAGATCAAGGCCAACACATTATAACTTTCTTTACATCTTCTTAACATCTTTAGTTTGAAAACAGTGAAGGTGGTTCTGACTAGGCTAGAGATTCCTAAGCTTCAGTATATGAAAGCAGTTTAAGTGGGGTGCCTCTAGGGTGTGAGGTGCAGTAATATGCACCCCTCCTCTGCTTAGGTGCATGAATAGAAGCACTAACATCATGGGATACCACAGCATGTTTCATGTCAGATGGTGTCCACAGAAAAGCTCAAGATCCTTCAGCCTCTAACCTAAATCCCGCCACGTTACAGGATGGAGACTGGGGGAGAACATTACACAGCCAAGGTGAGGATGTTTCATGACTCACTATTCTTATACTCTTCTCCACGTACCACTAATGGCTGCTGCCACAAGCACAGTGTTAAACTATGTGCGTTTGTGGTCTAACTCAGCAAGGTCACTCCTATATTTTTGAAGACTGAGAAATCCACATCTCAAGTTTCATTTGGTCATTAAGAAAAGAATAGTTTCCACTGCTGATCAGATCCCATTATTGTACATAGATACTTAAATCACCTGTGTAAATGTAGAAAAAGACAATTACCCAGCAGAATTCAAATGAGAAAACTGCTAGAGAGAGGCAGAAGCTGCTCAACTGTCTTCCTCAGTATAACACAGAATTTCAGTCACAGGTTATCTTTCCACAAATCCTGATAATACAGTTCCCAGAGATGTGTCTCTGAAAACCAACCTACACATGATCCTTACCAAGCTCGTTATCATAGCCAGCAATACAGATATCACAGCAGGAGAAACCCTGGTTTTGAGTATCCTGATGCACTACCCAGTAGTGCCGTATTCCTGGACTTCTTCAGTTTACAAGCAGATCTAAAAATTTTAATATTTCATTCTAAAAGTTATCTATGAGACACACAAAGATTATATTTCTTTCTGAGTTTCCCCCTTTCCAACCAACCCTCTCCTCCAAAATGAGGCAACCCCCAGCATCTGCAGAACAGTCCCTCTTTTGAACTGCTGATCTAATTCTGTTTTTTGGAATAAAACCCAGACATGTTCTTTCCCAATGTCTAATCCATCCAGTGCCATGTTTCATAGGTAGTTGCTTTCACTTACACAAAGTGGGAATAGAGAATGGGAATATCCCAGTCGTGGACAGAGATACTGAACATTCATTTTTCATAACTACAAACAATACCAAATGATGCAAGAAATCATATCTCTGTGCATGCTCCACTGTGTCAGTTCTTCATTTTTAAGACAGCTGATTTGGACCTGTTCAGTCAAGTAGTTGTATATCTTTTGTTCAACTGCATTCTTTTTGCAGAGGTGCAGCTGGTTTTGATAAAAACTGGAATGTCAGCTTTGCTTATCCCACTCACTAGTACAGCACAAAGCTCTTCTCTTTTTCAAATTTTGCAAAAACAATTTCTGTGTGGATACAATGAATTGAGGAAACTTTCCATTTATAGCCTATGCCAATTTGATGCAGATCCTGCTGAAATATTTCCAGGAAAAATCTTGGGTATCTGAGTTGATTTTATGTCCTGAAAAGTGATTTGAACTATGTCTTTCTTGTCTCCAAGTATCACCTCTGTCTGTGTCCAGCAGAGAGAGCAACAACAGATCTTATTTACGTGACCCAAATTGTGATTTCAAAGGACTGCAGAAGTCAAACTCTATGCAAAATGAGACAAGGTCATACGTTTGCTCTCAGTGGTGAAGTTTAGTGAAGTCATTACTATGCCAAATCAAAATATGATCCTGTCCAGCCCTCCTAGCAGCCCTGTGCCATTGACTTCACTGGGATGACAGGGCAGTCGCTGTCTCACACAGTGGGTCACAGACCTCCAGCAGCAGCAAAATAGAAAATAAGCGATCAAGAAATATCCAAATTACGCTAAGACTCTCTGGCTTCCACCAAAACCTATCCCAAACTCACTGAAGGAAGAAAATGCACTGCAAAAAAATCACAGTTCTTCCTTTTCTGAAAAGATTTTGGATTCTCTCCAGGGCAAGTGGCAGCCTTTGGGCCCTCGGCCCCTGTGTATGATGGTCCCTTCACTCTTGTGCTGCCCTGTCAATACGTAAGAATGAGGATGCAGCAACCAGCTGAGGAAGGCTAGATTTAGGGACTTCAGAGCTTATCAGATGTAAGTGCCTATTTGATATGAAGTGGCTATTGTTACCCAGCCTCACTTCTGTTCTTATCATACAGATATCTGCAAACACCATTTTCACATTTGATACTAATTCTGCCTGTCTTATAGCCACCATCACTTCTTCGGTGTGAGTGCTCCCAGCCATTAATGAAGGGATGCTAGGAACCCCTCTGAGGTGCAGCCAAGTATTATAATCACTCTTACAGCTGGGAGCTGGAGCATAGAAATGAACTGTGAGTGTCTAAGCCCACATGGAAAGTCAGCAACAGACTTGAGAATTGGCTTCATTTCTTCTCAGTCTCATTTCTGTACTTTGTTTTCTTTGTTCTGTCTTGTTCTTTTTCCTTACTTTGCTCCTTTCCCAATTGAGAGCATTATCTGGGTGCTAAGGGAGGAGGTGTGTTGAGAGCTGAACTACCCATGAGCACCCTAAGTCCTGGAGCAGCATGGCTCATAGACCCTGTAGGAACCCAGCCTCTGCCAAACTTCTCATAGAAAGGGCTTACATTTCTAACAGTGGCACATTTTACAAAGACTCATTCATTTTTTAAATTTAGAAATCTCTAAATTGCTAGCCATACAATTATTAAAGCTTCTACCTGTGCTACTCACCTGCCTGTTCTTACTATAGCATCCAGCTACCTGGCAGTATAAAGGCATTTGCTTTTCTGAGAGTCCATCAAGTTAGGGAAGTAATGTGTGCCCTTCAACTACAAGTGGAGAATTGAATCATGGAGAGGCTGTGTTAGCCCTGAGGATGCATTTGGCAGCACAGGTCTCCCCAGTCCTAAGCCAGCTCCCTCAGGATGACCTGAGAGGTCATCCTGTCAGCCCTTCCTTTCCTCTCAGCCCTTCCTTGAAGGCTGTTGAATTACAGGACTCTGCTTTCATAAAAAAAACCCAACCCTTTCATCCATCCTTCCACCTGTCACACATTGCTATCATATCTAGCAGCAGATGCATGCATTTGAACATTATGAGGAAAAAAATAAAAGGAACAAAGACCAATGTTTTCCATAGAATGGTTTGAAATCTTTGTAGTTGGCAACTAAATCAAAGGAATGCTTATGTTTTGATGTACAGCAGTCTTAAATCATTTGTAATTTTCTATCACCTCCTTTTATCAACAAATTAACATCTTGATATATAAGATCATCAGTAAATTAGCAATCAGCACTAGAACACAAAATTTTTTTTCATGTGTGTACAAAACAAAGGACAATTGATAACATGTTGTGTAGCACTTTACATTTTTAAGAGAAAATAAAAATATTTACGTATGTTAACATATTTGTTAATTTACTTTGACGCCTGCAATTGGTGAATTTCTCTAGGCTTTGTGTCATTTTGATGTATGTGCTGTCCAAACTCTTTCCCTTGCAAGGAGTCTTCTATTTTCATGAACAAGAGGGGAGGATGAGGAGCTATATGAAGGAAAAGGAAACACATCTGTGTCTCTTTCAAGGAAAACAATTCAAAATTAATATTAAAACCACACTAATTTCAAAGATAAATTCTATGTCTAAGGTGAGGGCATTTCCTGTAAACAAAGCAAAGTAACAGTTCAACATGGATTTAAAGCTAACATGTAACATTGCAGATCAAATCCTCCTCCCCCCAACAATCATTAATTCATTAATCCTTGAAACCATCACTGCATTGTTTTCTGGTAATTATACACACCTCATATGCTGGCTTTTTAAGACATTAATTGCATGATTAGTTTTATGATTTCTTCTGATTACCAATTAAGTTACCTTTTTCTCTCTTTTTGGTATTTCATACATACCATTAGACTTTATAGTGCTTCTTTTTTAATTTCTCACCTAGCAGGGGTTCTCACACATTCGAAGACTGCATTATCCACTCAATAAACAGAGAGAGAGTTTAATTTTCTGTGTAAAGTATTGGTGTGGACTTGGAAGGATGATGTTTCTGATATTATGCTATCAAGAGTGACATTTAATTTTACAGGGAAAAAAATCTTGTTTTTCCCTGTCATAACAATGTTCACAGAGCATGATTTTAAAGATGTGCAGAGACGAAATCAAGTGATTCTGTCTGTTGGCTTAGCCGAAGTTGTCACATCTTCCTTTTTTGCCCAACATGTATTACCAGCTGGTCTTCGATTCTATTAGTGTAATTTCTTGTATAGAGTTCTCTCGGTCTGTGCATATATATAAAAGTAGCATCCCATATATCGTAAATCAGATACATATGCACAATGCTCTCAAAGATTCAGGTAAAAAAAATTGGTCAGTGGGACTACGAGTTTGAACAGAACTGAATTTCTGAATCCCCAGTATCACTACATCCCAATTATAGCTTGCGTCCTTCAGATGCTGAGAAATCTTGACTTTTTTAATACACATTTGACTTTCAGCAAATGAGACTCCTATCAACTGCAGTGGCAATATGCTAATGCCTATACACATTAAGTGAAGTTTGTGTGGGTGTTTTTAGAGCCTCATAGATGAGGATATTGCACAAAACACAGAAATACAAAACTAGATGCAAAAAATATTTTTTGCTCTCCATATGGCACATACTTGGACAAAGGCCGTGTATCTCAGTATGTGTTTCTTTTTGTAAACATATTTGATGCTTGGTATATCAAATATTTGCATGGCATTCATATACATATTCTGCATCATCTTTGTAGTATAAAAGCAATTACATTTCATAATGAACGCCAGACAAGATGCCTTAACGATAATTAATTGGGAAAGGTCTTTATGTAAAGGAAACATGGAACTGACTCATAGACCTTCTTGGAGAGAATAATACAGTCTATAGTATATTGTGTGTGTGTGTTTTTAAGACAATCTGCTATCGATTTAAATGAGTACACACTTCCAATTTCCTGACAGCTATGTCAGGTCAGAGAATAGAAAGACTCTGGGAGTTGCAGGGTAACTCTAATTGGACCACCATAGAAAATAAACTCCCAAGTTTTCTGTTGACGCTTAAAATGCTTGCTTGCCAAAGCTGTACTGTGGTTCTCTAGTAGGAAAAAAAATGTCCACGGTGTACCATATGCTGTTCTACAAGCACCCTGCGGACAGCAAGTCAGCATGGAGGAATGTGCAAAATTGAAGGTGTTCCTGTAATAACAAGTAAGGACACCTCCAGCTCTATGAAAGCTGCAATTTTTTTTATAAATTGTAGGAAAAAATACCAGGTTCTCTGATTAACCTTTATTTTTCTGTCGTGGTTTTCCTTTTTAAGAGATCTTTTAAATCTATTTTATTCAGTCCTGCTTTGTATTGAATAATACATGAGGCAGCAGCAAAGTCTGTCAGTCCAGAAAACAGAAGACTCCAGGAGTACGGGCGCTGGTTGTCACTGGCCTGACAAGGTCAGGAATGGATGTGGAGTGCCAAGAGCTTTCCATCGCCTTTAGTTACAACTGATAGTAACTTAAATATTTCACTAACCAGGTGCCTTTATCTTTGATCTCTTTAGAAGTATTTTTTAGGCATAATCTGGATATTTCATCCATCTTTTATATTGAATAACCAATATGAATTGTTTGAAATATTTTTCCAGCCCTCCAAAAGGTGAATGTGTATTTATGCCACTTCTGCCTGATTTCTAGGCTATATCAAGTTCAATACTCTGATCAAAGCACAAATATTTCCTTCTAATAGCTGCATTTTTTTTGTACTTGCACTCTTCTGCTTTCAGCCATTCATAGAAAGTTATACTCACAGGAGGTAATGAGGTAAAGGCCAACTGTTGTAGCTAATTTGAAAAAAGAAGAAAAGAAGTAGCATAGATTTTCCTCTTTCTCTCTCTTTGGCACAAATTACTTGGCTGTTGTTTTTGAAGGAAGAAAATTTGTGAGAGATTTGGAAGAAAGGCAGAAGGTGGAAAAAACCATAATTATGGCTTGCTGTTGTATAAGGCTCTTACTGGCAAGAAGGCAAACAGGATTCTCTTGAAGACACAGGTGACATTTTTCCTAAAAGATATTTTGCACTTATTTTTTGTAATTCTGTTTCTTCTTTCCAGAAGTGTCCAAAATCATCATTCATCTTTCAGAAGGCTGAGGCCATGACAAATACATGCTTTCACTATATGGAGGCAGTGCACACAGGCCATCCCTCCTCTTCTGGCACTCTGAGAAAAACTTGTGCCTTCATTCCTAAATTAAGGTGTTTAGAAGATAATAGATCTACTTTATTTAGAGCATCTCATGGTTTGAATCACATATTATAGGATCAAATGGTGATTCCTCTTACACCTTTACAGCACTGCGGACAGATATGTTTGCAGGCTTCAGGACTATCTCCAAATTAAAAAAAAAAAGAAAAACCAAAACACTAAAACCCAATAAATACATCAATACTATTAATAAAATAAATCAATAGCCAGATTGGTTAAAGTAGAAAAAAGATATACTGTACATCCTTTCCCATGACAGGTGTTACCCCCAGTGGTTTTAAAATCAGAACACTGTATTTCAGAAGGGATAATAATAGAAAAGGAAATTATTCTGCATGGTACCTGATGTCAGCTGGGTGATGATGGGCATCACGGACTGCTCAAAGGCCTGTAACCTGTGAAGTATCTCTGTCTGCATCCACAGATTTCCCATTCTTCTTATGTCAGAAGCGAAGTGGTTTGCAGCTCACAGGAGTGCTGCCCCACGGCGTGGCTGGGACCTGGTGGCAACACAGGAGTTTGCTCTGTGCTGCTGCTGCTCAGAGCCACCAGAGCCCCATCAGCCCTTGCTTTCT
Source organism: Phalacrocorax aristotelis (assembly GCF_949628215.1). Classification (NCBI taxonomy): domain Eukaryota; kingdom Metazoa; phylum Chordata; class Aves; order Suliformes; family Phalacrocoracidae; genus Phalacrocorax; species Phalacrocorax aristotelis. The sequence continues at coordinate 10,754,185 of NC_134277.1, read as the reverse complement.
CCCTTGCAAACTCCTTTGCCCAGTTTACATGTGCCTATGAGCCTCCTGAGCAAATTCCTCAGTCTTTACCACTGACCCAATGTGTGCCCTTGCATAGGTTGCCTAGGACCTCTTCTTCAATAAAACAACTGTATATGTGGACAGTATCAGGAGGCTGATACAGGCTAAACAAGAATAATAGTACTGTGCTGAATGTGTTTAGTGCTAAGAAAATGAGTTACTGCCCTCAGAGAATGCTACAAGTTTTAGAAGTTTCATTGGCATATCAGAGAAGGTGCTTCCAGAGCAATATAGCACATCCTTGAAACTAGAAAGTACAGACAAGCAGCACGGAAATACTGTCAACACACTCTCTGATAACCTCCAGCCTTATTTTAATACAAGTATGAATAAATGAACCAGTAACAATTCCAGATATTCCTTTATCTTGCAGACTGATGTAACCCACAACTTAACAAGTTTATTAATATTCAAATAGTTATTTGAACAAAGTGTTTTCATCCTCTTGCACTTCCTGCATCTGTGGGTTTAGTTTTTACTGGATATAGAAAGCACTGAAAGTGTCGTGAGAAGCTTTTCTCTTCCTAAAATCATTTGCAGTTGTATGTTGTGTAAGCCCAGGAGGTTTGGATAAGCAAATGTGGGGGTCCTTTTCAAACCAAACTGCACCTCCAGAATTTCAGTTTGACAATCACTAATGTTCATTCAAATCCATGTTTAAATTGGGAATAAAATTACCTTCAGTTTACAGAAATGTAGCCATCCATAGCAGCCCAAATGGATTAGGGTTGCTGCATCAGAGAAGTCCATTAGTGTAGTGTAAAATACAGCTACAGTATATGCCATTTCAAAAACTACAGCTGCCTCTGATCAACCTAAAAAAAGAAAATCCTCTTACTTCTGAAAACACAACATAAAAATGTACATCAGGATACAGGCCAGATATGTCAAGTACATAACCCATAACCGTCATCATTCACTATTAAATTTCTGTTATTCTGCTATTCTTGATGGCAGCTGAATTCAAATGGGTGCTGAACACCACAATGGACATCTCATTCACTTCTCTCCCTTGAAGCCTCCAAGGACGTTGATGTATTTTTGCTGGCCTTATGTATCATGTACTGACCTCTTGTCAATGAATTGCATACGAGCATGGCATGTAGCAGGCCAAGTCTGGGCGTCAGACAACAGGAACCAAAGAGTAGGTGATCCTGGAATGTATTATACAATTATTATAATGGGGAATGTCAGAATAACAGTATGAAACTTCTCATTTCTTTGGTCATGAGAAGGGGCAATCTGGCCAGCCTGATTACTCTTGCAACGCACTCCTGTCTTTTTTGTGGTCATGTTCTTACTTTTGTTGCAAGGGAAAGACCACTGAGGAATTCACCCCAGCCTGAGTCACATGGTTTTGCCAAGAGGGCTTTTTTTCCTCAATGGTTTTCCTGCATTTTTCATACTCATCGGAGGATGAGATCCTAACCAGCACTGAGGAGCTGGGGCGTTGATGGGCAGGATCTAAGGCAGATATGCAGTAACACCTGGTTTCTATCTGCATCAATGTCCAAACCTAAACCCCCTAGTCCACACCTGATTGTTCAAGCATAAATAAAGATGGTTTTCATTGCTGGTATTGGTCAGAATGGAAGGGCACAATTGCACAGCATAAATCACTGTATCCTACAGCCTCTGTGGAAGCTCTGAAACCAAGAAGTACGGTTCCCACCACGTATTTTGGAGCTGAAAGCAAAGTGGTTTAGTTTTGGAAAATACAGGGGCAGCTTGTAACGTGGCAGGACTGAAATGTTTCACTAAGCTGGGCTAGCTGGGCCCCTCATTTGAGGATCTCATTTGAGATCCTTTGTCTCCTGCCTCCATTTTCAATAAAGTAATCTTGAAAACTTGTTTCTGAAGACAGTATCCCTATTTATAGGGAAAGTTGTTGCTTTTTTACATTTTGCTGGAGCAATCTTTCATATCAACGTTTGTTTGATATGGAAATATTGTACACTTGCTGCTTTTAAGCCCACCTACATGCACACCAAGTTTCTGAATTACCAGTAAATCTATAGGCTTTTGTGCACAAACAAAATCAGCTTTTTAGTATGCACCTGCTTAAGCAATTTCTTTGAAAACAGCATTCTTGGATTTTTGTGGTTTTTGCCTATAAATAGCCTTGCTTCATAGAAAGAAGTTTGTTACAGGCACTTTTAATACTTTCTAAGGGGAAATATGTAGTTGTCCTTATTAAAAATTAATTATAGACATCAAAATTAACATTTTTGTGATAACAACATTCTTCTGCATCTTGTGCTAACGTCAGGGCAATCAGTGGAAAACGTAAAAGGAGATATCCCATACACATTTGAAATTACAATTACAGTGTTTGGGTTGGGGCTTTTTTAAGTTAGGTTTTTTCCTGAGAACAAGGCTGATTTTCTCAAGGTCTTGTGTTTCACACAGACACCTGGCTCCAGCACATACCTTTAAATCAGCTCTAGAGCAGAAGGCTGCAGGAGGAGGAAATCCTGCCTTACACATTGGGAGATGCCACGAGACTGCCTAAAATTACAAGATATACTACAAATTTAAAAAAAAAATAAATCTGTTAAGCCATAATTATATTATTATCTTTGTATCACTTTTGAGATACAAAATACTTTTTCCTACTAGCATTAGCTTTTTTAGCTTTTTTAAAAGTGTTTTGCAGATAAAACTAACTCCTGGCGCTATTAGAATAACTCTTTGTGAATATAGTTCGTGTTCTGCTGCAGTTGATCAGGAATACACGTTCCAGGAGGCTTTGATAGATATGTGCTACTTCTTTTAATTTCTCACAAAAATTATTTAAAGGTATAGATTCTTTCTTGGATAAGATCTGAAAAAGTTAAGTGATATGATAATTGGGTTGTAGCTTCATAGTTGAGTAATCCTTTAGTAATCTAGTACTCTTGTAGCAACGATCCAGAGCTCTGGACTATTAGTCATTCAATTCACATCGTTTTCATTATACAATTGGTAGTCAATAGCTGACAGACTACTTAGCAACACTGATGTTTAAGGTTCATCTCTGTCTTCGAATGGGTGTTTGAGGTGTACGTGGGCATCTCAGAAGGCAGCTTTTATGTAATGTTATCTTATTGGGACCTTAGTATTTTTTCCCTTTAATGTTTTTCTCATTTCTAGACTGTCATTAAAATATTTCAGCTTCCCAGCAGTACTCGATAAGTAAGCCTATGATCTAGCGGTGATAGACACATCAAAGTTAATCACAGCCTTAATTTAAAAAGAGATAACCCAGAAAGCATAACCAATAAATAGAAAGCAAGGTTTGCACCCATTTTGAACCAAAAATCATAAATCCATTATCATATTTATACTAAAGACCAGGCCAATATCAGGGCCCCACAAAACTCATGGATTTTCCTTCTTTTATTTTCGGACTGAAATAAGTACAGGTTGACACACATACTCTAGTCTTCCTTTAAGCTAGCTGTCTCTGCCAGCCCTGAAAGCTTAACAAAAATTATGGCAACTGCATTTCCTAAACGAATTCACTTAAATATGAAACAATGCAGCACATGAGCTCAAAACAGGGGCCTGTGCACTTATACTGAGTATTTGCTCATTTTTTGAAGTTGCTTTTTAAGCTTTTCTGCTTTTGGAAGCAGAACAGAGGATGCATTTGTATGCCATGTGTTTGCTCTTTGGAAGATAAAAGGTGCATTTGATGGAGGTACAGACTCTTAATTCATGGCGACATTCAAGGTAGAGTGAAAAGATGTCCCATATAGGCATACTGAAATTTTTGTCTTGGGTGTTTTGCTTATAGCTTATACCTACAGGCAGGTTGGACAGCATTACCAACTATTAAAGTTTCTTGGCACTTCCTGTTAGAGATCTCAGCTGCAAACTGTAATAATCTGACAATTCCTAGCATCTCCTCTCTGCTTCTGGCTGAATTTTCTTCGGAAAATTACAACACAATTCAGTCATTTCTGACACTGCATTGGGAGAATGAACCTTAAACCAGTGTCAGAAAGTTATGGTGCTTTTCTATTTCAACTGTCCCAGTGCTCCATCCCTGTTACCTTTGCTCAGTGCTGATGGGCAGTAGGAGCCATTTTGCTTTTTCTTATGTAAAACCAAGAAATATTTTCCAAAGTAGTTATAAATCTATGTATATGTGTGGTTTGCACATACCCTAAAGAAACGTGTGGTATTTTAGCATCTGAATTCACCAGGAAATCCGTCCCCATAGAGGGACAGATGGGAATGTATAGGATGGACAGAAAGCTAGTTGAGAGCTACTGGATGATGATCCAGAGAGTTTGTTACAAACTGCATGGTCAGGGTGAGAAGTGGAAGACCTCTTTTCTAAATTATTTAAGGAAATGTCTGTTACACAGACCTGGTTCACAGCGGGGGCTTTAACCTCCCTGGCATTTGCTGCATCAGCAGTGCCACAGGACACAAGCAGTCAAAAAGATTTTGGGAGGATTTCAGGGACGACTCCTTGGTACAGGTACTGTCTCCAGGGCCCACCAGGGTGTCTCCATAAGAAGTGGCTGGGGAAGCTATGGCCAAGTCAATTATGGACAGAAACTTCCTAGCAGAGGGATTTCCTAGTCTGGGACTAGGTAGGTGAAGAACAAGGGGCTGGGAAAAAGGTGGGTTCAAATTTTGAAGACAGTAGTTACAAAAGCTTTGTGTAGAGTACCTTCCTTCACAGAGTGATCTGAAGTCACTGGTTTTTGTCTGAGTCCCGCTGCATCAGCACAGGGACATGGAAGCAACAGTAACACTTTTCCTGTCTTTCACTACTCTTACTTTATTCCAGTAACTCAAATGGTAGAGGTCTGGATGTTGGATATTAAGTTCTGTGATGAGCTATAGTGATGTCAATATGAAAACAAATTCAAATTACAGAGGGGAGGGTAGCATATTTTTAAAATTAAAATCTTGTGGGTGTCATTTTTTATTCTGAAAATATATTTTCTTTACAAAAAACTGTGAAGTTAAGCCCTCAAAATTTAACGCCTGAATTATATTGTTTGTGCACACTTAATTTGTCCCAATTTTTCATGTGTATTAAGGTAGAATCTTTAATTACAGGATCCTGCTTCATTCGTATGCAGAAAGGTTCAGGTCAGGCAATGAACTAGAACTTTGCAGTAAAGCAAAGAATTAAGAGGATGCTACCTCATTTGTTAAGCCAGAAAGCATAAAGTGAATGGGACAGAATAGTCTCTTGGTTAAAACCGCGCTTTTTGTTTTGTTTTTACAAGAGAGTCTTTATATGTAGTTGGGTCATTTTCTTACACCAGTTTTGTCAGAGATTTTTATTTTTTTCTAGTTTTCTAGATATAGAAGACGCTCTGTGTAGGGCTTGGCCCATAGGTTTGGTGAGCACTTACATGACAAATGTATGAACTGGAAAGTGTGTGTGAATATATGAGATGCTACAGAATATAAAGGCAGCTCAAACTGGGCACACAGAATTAATGAGTACTTTTTGTCATAAATCTCTCTGTGCATCGAATCCACTTTTTAAAGAGGGAACAGTACCCACTCATGTCCTAGGCAGGATATGAAATTCATTAAAATTTTGGAGTGTTTGTATACTGGAATCATGAGTACCAAAGAAGGAAATTAAAATATTGAAAATTATTAATCTATCCTTACAGCTGGCATCTGTCATCACAGAAGGTGTTGTGTAATGTGGGGTAAATAAGGCCAATGGCCAAATGCAAATACAAACACAAAAACCACTTGCCACTCTGTGCCCTGAGAGGAGTCTTTTAGAAAAACACAGATTCAAGATACATGTATGGGGTAAGACTGAACTGAGTAGGCAACCTTAATCCTGGCTTTTCCTGCTATCTGGGGTGCTCCATATTCTAACCTTAGTCCAGTAATTAAAAAAGGCTTCCCAGGAACACTCTGCTCCAGCTGAGAGCAGCAGGTCAGTCCCACAGGATGCTAAAAAAACCTATTCCTTTGGCGCATACAAGTTGGCCTAACCTGCACCCCAGAGGCAGGATGCAAAGTCAAATCCCTTCTCCCCATTGCAGCACTTGACCCACGTGCTTGGCCCTTCCAGGCTGTGCGCTGAGCTCAACACTGTCATGCCTTTCGTCCAGTGAATACTTCAACATTCATCAGAGCAGAGATGGGAATCTCTCCCCGGGGATGCCAAAATGACTAAGCTACAGTGCGATGCTCACACTCTGGCCCAATGAATTTTTAATTGGGCAATGCAAAGAGGAAGAGTTTCAATAGAATGGACTGAGAGGGGCCTCAGTGGGAAACCCCAGCTCTGGTGGCTTCAGCCGTCCAGTGGGAGGGATGAATCCTGATCCCTTAGGTGGAGGAGCTTTTTGATCAAGGTAGGAGCCCACATCATATAGACAGCTGCTCTAATTACTGAGCTACTAGGTGAAAAGGGGCACTATCAGCTTGCCCTTGTCTTTTGAAAAGAGCAGACCTCCTTTGCTTATCTAAAGAAAGAGTTTAGCTATGTGAACCCTAAATGCAAATATGTGTCTCTGTGCAAGTGAGTCCCTGAATGAGGCAGGGTTGAAGCCACATACAAGTAGTTGACATCATCTACTTGCTTTTCATGCCCCAAAATGCCAAATTTAGAGTTAGGAAAAGCCCCCAGTAGCAGGGTACCTGAGAGGTAGTTGTTGCAGTGACACTGCCAAACTCCTTGGGTTATTCTAGCCCAAGGAAAAAAAGGGATATTTAGGGATAGAAAGGTGTAGTCCACATGTTGTTAGGTAGCATCTGCAGGGAAACGTGCATAATCTCAGAGGAAAGCTTTTCATTAATGTAAAATACAAGGTTCCTCCTGAGAAACCTTTTCTCAAGTGTGTTTAATCTATGCACTTCAGCGCATACTGGTGCATCTGTGAGCGCCAGCTTCACAAGAAACTTTCCCATAGATACAAAGGAGAGGAAAATCTCCAAGGTGATATACAGAAATAAGAGGAAAGGCTATTGCTCCTTTTGCATGAATGCACCTGACTTTGACACAAGAAAGGAAACAGTAGACAGAAGAAACTCAAAGATCTCAGTTGCAGCCCTTTTATAGCAGTAATAAGATATGGGTTTTAGCCAAAACTAAACTTTCTCCATCAATTCAGTCTGCTGTTTTCTTGCTCATGACCCATCCAGCTTGTATCCCAGATCATCGGATGTGTCAGTGCTTTAAAATGCTGTGCATGTACCCTTCTCAAGATAACCGAGTGCTAACAGTAGGTGGAGATACAATCCAATTGTTCTGTAGTGTTTCCAAACAATCTGAAGCCAGCCTGACTTGCTATTAATTTTAATTAAACCTTGCAATAAAAACCAACAGAACAGTGAAACGCACAAGCAAAAATAAAGGTAGAGGTCATACTTCTAGTTCCCTTTATGCAGTAATCTGATACTTGTTTTGGCACCGCAAGTGGAATACACAGGCCTAAATTTAATTTCTGTTGTTTGTTTTTCTCTCAAAAATCATGCCTTCTGCTTTTCGTTTGCCTCAGTAAAATAAAATTATAATAAAAGGAAGATGGTTCTGAGACCAGTTCAAGCATCAGAATACAAGATGATTTAAAAAATGTATCAGCTCCTTCAAGGCTCCTAGTCTGTGCATCTTATTTTTTAAAGGAAAGGCAATAGAAAAGGCTGGAATTCTTTTAATTAAACTTTCATCATAGCTGGATTTGAAAGGATGCCTCTGATCAACATTGAAACAAAATGGTAACTGTCTCTTTGTGGGTCTAAGTTTTGGAGAACAAAGGGCATGTCTTTTGCTCGTCTAGCTACGCCCACTTTGCTCCCTGGGCAGTAGGCACTGAGTGTTGATGGACACCAGCAAGAACTTTAAATCATGTTTGTAAAGTGCTCCCAGATGTGTAAGTCTATAGACAGGGCAAAATGCCATCCCTGGTAACGGCACCCCTGAAGACTTTATGCTTGTCCGTTTTGATTGTACTTGTTGCCCAGGTTTTCAGATCTTTGCAAGCTTAATGTTTTAAAATTCACCTTCAATTTACATCCTTTTCATTCACAATCAGTCTAATCCAGCTGGAACAATAGGTTTCTTATTTTAAAATCAGAATTATATCCCATTTGTGCTATGGCACTGCCTCACCTTCTGGAAGCCTCGAGACTTACAAGACCAGGAAATCCAGCCAGCTCTAGATTGAGGACAGAGAGATTAATGTGGATTAAGGTGCAGAGAAGCACTTCTCTAGGAATAATTCTGTTTTCTGAAGGTAGCAGCCATTTTGCTTTGCTCTTTTATGCAATTTGTTGTACAAAGCATTTACCCTGTCCTCTTTTTCATGCTTATGAAATATCTGATGATAAATACAGCTTGGTTTATCCCTAGATCTCCAGCAGTGTTATAAAAAAGCTCTAACTAGAGGAAAAGATATAAGGAAAATAAAGAAATTATGTTTCTGGCACACAGTGGACTGAGGAATGTCTTATGGAGGTACCTGTAGGTCCTGGAAATTATTTGCTCCTCTCAGTAGCCTCTCCCAGTTCACAATTCCTTATTGCTATGGCAAAATGGTCAGATATGTCACAAGAGATTATACTAAGATGATAAAAATGATAGTTAATGGAAAGCTATTTTAAAAAGGCTCTGTCTTTCATAGTGTTACTTTGATGAACTCGATTTTCAGAAGAAAACACCAGAACACGAGAAATTCACAATGAACTTTAGGGAAAATGTGATTTCCTCCCATGTGAAAAGTAAGTTACAAATATTTTGCCGGTGTTTTTTAAATCTTACATCAGATAATTGCTGCTGCTGGAAAGTATCAGTCTTTTAGTGCTGCATATCATGTTCATCCTACCAATAGGACTTTTTTCATTAATAATTGCATTAAAATATCACCCCACTCATGTTCTGAAGCAGCACTCGAAACTTAGCAAATATGGAATTTTTAATCACATGATTTTGTTATTTCTTCACTATCTTTAAGTTCTTTGCTTATACCCATGAAAACTAAGAGAAAAAAAATTTAAGCATTCAGTGAAAGAGCACATGGAGCCTGTGTGTATTTGTATGTGTCTGCCTTTCATATAACAAATTTAATTGTAAATGAACAGAAAGAAAATGTGAAGAGACAGCCATGTCTAGCCAACAGCAGGCTTCTAGAAATTTAATGGTATGGTCCACTGTAACCCAAAATCCTAATAATGAGTTCCATTACTCCCAGCAACTGTGCATTGTGCATTGCGTGGTGTGGTAGTGCATTTTGATAGTAGAACCCCACACTTATGCAAACTACCAGAGGTCTGTAGTGCCCCCACAAAGCAAAAAAGAACCTGGTTTCAGGTGAATTCAGTTCATCCTTGCTGACTTATGGGATCACCCATTTTCTAGCACTATGTATGTTACTGTGATGTAGCAAACAATCATTCATAGGACTTCTCTCACATCAGTACAAACTCAGCTTACCTTAGGCTTTGTTCCTATAGGAAAGTAGTTGTATAGTCACACTGATATTTTATTATATCAGTGATATGTTTGAAACAGCGTGATATGATATGTCTGAAACAGCATGAGCCATTTAAGGATCCTTGAGTTCAATTTTATAGGGTCTCAAGTTTGTTTTAACTTGCATGCAGGCAAATTCAGGTAAATCAAAAAAACATTTAGAAGAGCATAAGGGTGTTCAATACGCAGATTTCATTACCTTGATTCCCTCAGTCTAGATGTATGCAATAGACCACAATGGTGCAACTTTACTTTCTAGGCAATGTCTTACAAAGCAGAGGCTGTGACTCTGCTGGGTATCTGATCCCACAGTCCCACAAGATCCAGTGTAGAAAGCAATGAGCACCAAACCAGCGTTTGTCACTTTGGTGAGGTTTTTCCCTCCTTCATTTATTTTGCTGCTAGCCATCAATAATATTTTCATTGTACACTGCCATTGTCTATCTACCTGTGCCCTGGGCTGTGGATGTGTTTATCAATTGAAAGATTTCTGACATGATAGACTGTATTTTAACAGTAATTAGAGCATATGGTGACATCGAATCATAATAGAAACAACGCTATTGCAAAGATTTCAGGCTGCCAGTAATGGAAATCTGACATTTATGCAGGCTTTGTGTTGTTTGAAGCTACTGGCCATTATAGCTGAATTGCTATGCAGCTCCGCTCAGCCATTCTGTTTCCCAGAGGTGTTTCAAGAGCATGAAGCCATTTCTTTTCCTCTTTTTGTTTGTTTGTTTATAATGGGCCTAGTGAGTTATGTAGCTTTCCTTGGGAAATAAAAAGACTTGCAAACGTAATACTTATTCCTCCCTGACATTTCGAATCTATGTGTTGGTGGTTAAACATTTAGTTACACGGCTATTTTTCTAATGAACTACCTTACTTAAAAATGAACTCTAAAATGCCAGTCTGCCTTAACAGCTATATTACGGTCAAATTCCCTGGTGAAGTATGTGTAACTTGCTGACTTCAGTGGGAGCAACATACATCTGAGGGCAAAATTTGTCTCATGGATTGACTTTCAGATGTTTGATCCTATGTGCCAGATATTCAAAGGCATTTAGCTCCCAACAACTCTTGTAATGAGACCTCTGGCTGAATTTTCAGTCTTTTTGTGAATCTCACATAAAATGTGTAAATAAAAATGGGCCTGAGTCCTTATGTTCAATGGGAAGCAATTTATTCTCAGGAGCAGTCCCAATGTGTATCTAGATCCTATTGAGATGATTAAGTACTTATTAACATGAGTAAGAGTTACAGATTACAGCATTCTGTTGACTATTTAAAAAATCACGAGGCATGATTTATATTAAAGTCAATGGGCAGCGAAAGGAGGAGCAGGAAGCATTCGTTAGAGATGTGGACTGCACTGGGGTCCCCAGGAGCCTGTGTTTGTCGAGCTTGAGGTGTGATTTTTAAATTGCGTGTTTGGTTTTGTGGGTGCCACTTTACACTTGCAACAAATTGTGCCCGCTGTTTTGAACTAACAAGGTATCCCTCTTTCTCTCAGCTTTTTCATGTGGGCGGTAAATCTCACTCACAGGATTAGACCGCAGTTTAAGAGTAAATTTAAGAGAGAGTATTGTTTTCCAAGCAGATTCTGTTGTCAACAGTGACTTTCTCTCTGGGGTATCCCACTATCTGCAAAATACCTACATTTTCCTTCCTCAGGTTTACAGTATGGAGGATGCACCCCAGGGCACTTGGTACTGGTTTCCAGCTGCCTTTTTGGGGTCACAGTTTCTGCCACATTTCATGAGGGTTCTGAGTGGGAGAACCATGGCTGGAAAGCAGGGTTGTGATCCCCCCACCAAGTGCTGGTGATGCTCTACAAGACTGAGCTCCAAGCCTGAGCTGTCTACTTCAGATTTAGCTAAAGAATAGTATTCAAGCTCCGAGGTGTGAGCTGCATTTTGAAAATGTTTCCATATACACTGAACATGTTTCACAGTTGTTTAAAGCAGACCATTTAAATTATCTATCAGACCTACCACCCAAATTTAATAGCAGGGCGTTTTTGACATTTTTGGCTTGTTAATTAACTTGCTTGGTGGTGAACATTTATTATTCTTTTGTTGATAGAAAGCCAGCACACATTGATTGTTAGTTTCATTTTGAGTCTAGTCATCATCCATTTATCAAATGAAGTGTCACTTGTATGTTGGTTGATGGAGTCATGCAGATTTGTGAGCCAGACAGCGTTAGACTGGAAGCAACCACCTACTCTGGAAGAAAGAGGGTTTTTTCCACAGTGGAATAATTCACACACTGTTATGAACAATCTCATTGATAATCTAAGAAAAAACATATGGGTCCTTATCTTGAACTAGTGATAATGTAATCAAAGCTTGCTGGACGTAAGATCTTGGAGCAAACAAGGTTTGGATATATCTGAAGAATGTGCATGTTTATGCACACATAAGTATACAAGGGTGCATTATATCCCATCACTTTAAGCTAAATATCTTGAATTGAGAAGGCATCTGACATTTGTGTATCTTTCATGGCATTTGTATGTATATATATACACAATGTAAAGAAATTCATAGACCTACAAATCTCATGTCACACAGTCACAGACCATATTATATTAGTCCCTTGTGAGTGTGGCTCAGTTTATAGGGGACATAAAGGCTAGGATTTTTGAAATCAGAAGAGTATCATGTGGTTTTTAGAAGATTTAAATTAGCCCATTATAGACATACGGTCAGGGAGAAAGATGCATAGATCTGGCCAACAGCTGAGCATATTATTTCAGAGTTTAAGCATAACAAAAGAGGCTATCATGAAACCTTAGAGACCTAACTTCAAAACAAAATTATTAATAGCCAAGAGGGTAAAAGCTTTAGTGAAATTCGGAATCCAGTTCTAAATAGGATCTCCACTTCAAGAATGAATAATAGATGGAGTCCAACTGTTCTGTGGTTGAGCACAAATTAGTGATTCATTGATTGTAATCAAAAGCAGCTGCTTGTAATCAAAGCATAGGTTTTGATAGGTCATTATCAAATGATATGCTAATTTTCTATGTATATAAAGAGCAGAGATGGAGCTTGTCAAGAAAAGTCTTGATGTAAAATACAGGTTTTGTGAGAAGTTTACCTTGGTGCTTTCTTTCTTATCTGTCCCTTTTCCCAGTCAGTATTTTCTGTCTCCATAATTAGTCTGTGTTTTGTGGCAGCTTATTGGAAATGTCACCAGCATCTGGGTGGTGCAGCACAGCACAATAATGCATTTGTAGGAAGAAAGCAGGTCTTAGCCCTTCCTTTGACAGTTATCATACTAACCCACAACAAATACTCCTTTCTATGGACATAAATTTGTGAGTCCAAATTTTGCTAAGTGCTTATGCAAGTATTTTCAAATTCACCTGTTTTAAGTTAAAAGACCTAAGCAAATGACAGTAGTTAGCCAGCAACAATTAGTGAATGAGAATTACAGGTATTCAGAAACTAAAAATCAGATCACTATTTAAGTGCTTAAATTTATACACATTTGGAAGTACCCTGCCCTTAGGTCTCAGTCTTGAAGTTACCTGGGACAAAGCTTTATGCAAAATGAGCTCCTCTAGTGGGAGCAAAGATCCCGTATTTAATCACAGAACATCTTTAAAGGCTGAAATCTCCATGGCATACTTCCACCCTTTGGGATAACATATTCTTTTGCCTGTTCATTGCTAGGAAGGTATTGTTAGGGATCCATTTGTAGGAGCTATCTGGCTATCTCCTTGCTAACTCTGAAGCAGCCCTATGAGCCAGGAGGTCATTCTCTGGGCTTGACCTAAGGCAGTGGAACTGAAACAGAGAAGGTTGGAAGGCCAAAAATGACAGTTGTGACCCCTACTCTGACTTCACAACACAGTAGCCAGCTCAGTGGAAATTAGGTGAAGCTTAGCATATTTCAAAAAGAGACTCTAAGTATCCTTTTCTACCATACTTCTCATTTGCCGCTTATCCTGGCATTTGCAATCTGTAGTTATTGTTCACTCTCTAGCTGCTTTTAGGTGTTCAAGAGGAGTTTTCCATATCAATATAACAAAGATTTTTCCATGTCTATACAGGCAGGAAAGTAACTTTTTTTAGCCCCAAACCTTGCTTCTATAAACCATTCTGTGTCATTGCTAGACAGTATTGCTGTGGTTGCTATTTAAAATTATTTTGAAACTAAAGCTTCTACACCTCTGTAACAAACCTGTCAAGCTGAGCATGTGACCACTGCAGAAGTATTAGAATAATATGAATATGGTTGCCTCTCAGTCCAGCTCATAAAGTGTGTTGTTTGTAGAAGCACTGGCAACTTGGCACATTAAGTTGGGCTTCTATTTCTGTACCATGATTTTTTGTAACTGGTGTGCTTTTTACTTTGTGGATGCTTTCCTTTAACTATTTCTGATATCAGGACATGGCTGCAATGTGATGGCTCCGGTGAAGAGGAAATGCCAGCACACTTGCACTGACACGTAGCTACATGGTGCACGTGTGACCTCTGAGACTAGACTTGCAGAATAAATGGGTTAAAAGCTTAAGAGGGAAGTTCTGTCCTTCCAGTTGTAGAATTTTTCATCCAGGGTGTTGAAAGACTTGTCCTGTAGTCACAAAGGGTACCAGTGACTCAGGCATTGGTATTGTCATGTGAGGATCATACCAGCATCCCCTACTACCTACAGTAATCTACTGCCCCTTTCCAGCCCCGCTGTGGCAGAATACGATCACAGCTCATCTTCAGCATCTTCCCAGTGGGTAAACACCTCTCTAGTTCTGTAAGTAGTCCCAATAGTGTGATGAGCTTTTCTAGTTTATCCTCAGGTTTTCCTCTGAAAACATCCCAGGTCTTGGAACCATTCATCAGCGTGCACTTATAACGAAAACCACAGGAAAACAGAGGATTCTTTTCTCACTAATAATGGGCATTGTAAGAAAGACAGAATAAGTGGACAAAAACACTGAAAACTGTTGCCATAGCTAGGTGGGATTCTTTCATTTTCCCTGTTAGAGAACAGGAGATAGTTTTATTTAGTGAGGCAATTTAAGGTGACTCTGTTGCTAAATTGTGAATGTATTAAAATAATCCCCTCATTTATATCATGTTTTAATTTGGCCCACTTTTTATAAATGTAGATGGACAGACAACAGCAGTATCACAAAAATAAGTGAAATCTCAAAGAGCTAATTGTCTTTGCTTTTTGCTGACCATTATCTCTCCCTTCATCAGAAATATGGCATGATCTAAAGGCCAGTTAATTGTTTCCATTGTTTCTAAGAGTTTAAAGATATCAGTATACAATTAATAATGTATTATTAGAATGGCTGTTTTGTGAGTTTTTACTTTTTGGTCAGTGTGAATGGGGACAGTCTTAGGGTAATTCAATATTTTATTTCCAAAATGAACAAGTAAACACAAAAAAAAATTTTCACGCAAATTTTTCGAAGTAGAAAACAAGTTTAATGTAGTTATTATCTTTTCTCGCACTTGGGTCTCCACTGAAAACTTCTCACTTTTTACCCTCGTACAGCAAGTTAGGTGTCTCATTGACTAACTCTGTGAAAAGTAGATAGCTTAGTTCCTTCTGTTGTGTGCTTCAGAGGTTAATATGGAGAAAACAGAACCATCATTCAGTCAAAACTTTAAGTTGTTCAGTCAAAACTGAAATTTTGCTCTTCCAGAGCCCACAGGACAGGCAAGCCATAGCAGAGGGATGGGAATGAAGCTCTTGCTGTGGAGATGTGAGGAACAGATATAGACACAGTGGTAATGGTGTACACCAACCTTCACCCTAGCAGGAGGCACATCCTCAATTTTTCCCTTCTGGACAGCAGTGGTGGCAGCCAACCTGGATGGTCACTGCTTTGGCATGGACAAAGAGGGCAGAGAAACCAAAGGGCTTTTATTAGCTCTAACAGTGGTTGACCTTGCCAGCTTTGCCTATATGTAAGACAAAAATTGTATGCTTCTGTAAAGAATAAATAAGAAACATTGGTTTGACTTAAAAAACAGCATTGCCTTTCTTTCTTTGAAAATAGAGAAGATAAATGATACTATGTCTCTTATTTTTCCAGTCCTAGCCTTAAGCCATTATAATTGCTTGAGCAAAGGTGAACAGCAAGCCAAACCAAGCCATGCATTTTGACTTCCTGTTCTGCTGACTGATGTATTGTTATTTGAAGTGCTGCATACCTCATTATGTGCAGTTAATAAAGTAGTATTGTGGGCAGATCTGCAGTGCCGTCAGATCTATGGAGCAGGTTAAAAAGTGGACCAGCACTTAAAGGTTGTGAAGCAGAGAAAACGATCTGCTAAATTCACACTGAATAATAATGCATGCCTTCCAACGCTCTGTGTTGCCCCGTTTTCTGCTCTTAGCCACAGCCAAAACAGCGCATTCTCATTTTTTCTCTGTACATATTCATCTTGGTGCATTTCTTCATCTGTTTGTGGGATTATATTCAAATACTCACCCTGGGACCACAAGGCTAAAATATCATTTTCATTTTCTAGGTGAAAATGTATTTGTAATAAACAGGGGAAGTTAAATTTTATACCTAACTTCATAGAAGGAGGAAAATATTTCTTATCAAATTGCAATTTGATAAAAAGTATACTACATTTCTAGAGCAGCGCATTTCTTTAGTTGTTAGAGAAGCTGTGAATGGAAAAAGAAATTTTAACAATTTTCACACAAGACTTCAAACAAGACTTCAAATAGAGTGATTTCGTGTAAAGGTTGAAACAGAAAATTCAGAGCTTTTCATGTCCGAGAAAGAAATGGTTTAAGAAAGTAGAACAAATAAGTCCAAGAGAATTTTAGTTGATAGGATCCCACATCTACTGCTGTTGTGGACATGCCAATTATCAGAAGACTAGTGGCATGATCAGGTGTTGATTTTGTCTCCTTGGCCACTTCAGTTACAAACTTTCCTCTCTGTAATAATTCACTTTAACACCTTCTGCATGCATGAAGGTGCAGAAGGGGACAGGGACACTCCTGCAGCAGATCTCAGAAGCACTCAGATGCTCACAGTCTCACTGTGCCCATGCACTACAGTGGCCCTTGCTGTAGGACTTGACATCCTCTGCCAGTGGAAATCATGTGCTCTTGCCAGTGCTAGTTAGTATGGCAGACAAGTTGGAGCCTTGCAGGCACACTCACTGAGCAGTGACCTCCAGCAAGTCCAGACATTTTCAGACTTTGGACCACCAAAACATGTCTAAATGGATCAAGTCTTTGAAACTTTGAAGGAATTGTAGTTCACTGAAAATGCTTTAGGGATCCAGGTTGAAAAGTTTGAAGCCACCAATTGGATCCAAAAGCTTAAAATGCGCAAAAGGGATACTGGAAGATAAGAGGAGGTTTTGTGGAACAAACATGTAAAAAAGCTCTCAGCCGTTCCTTCATGTACAGGAAAATGAGCTTCAGCTACCAACTTCTTGTTTGTCCTACAGGCCTCCTTTATGGAGCAAAAAAATGGGTAAGGCATAGGCAATCAGTTAAACAGAACTAAATTAAAGTTGTTGACAAAAAATCATAATGTGCATTTGATTATTCAGCTTCGATGAAACAAATATTTAGGGCAGCATTCAAGCTTTCATTGTTTTTATGACCAGTATGTTTGCTGCCATGAACTCAATCACGGCACAATAGGAGGTGAGACTAAATGGTTTGACACATAGCAAGTAATCATGATAAAAGAATTGACACTCTATGCAGTGCAGAAGCTGTTACATTTTTAAATGCAAAATTAATTTCAAGATTGATTGAAGTCTTCTCCCTTTCTTCTAGCAATGGAATTAGCGTATTATTGTGGGCCTTCTGCAGCTCTTTGTCTTGTGTACAGCATCTGCAGTGAGTTCAGCAGTGTTTAAAAATGCGTTTAGATTTGAGCTTTAGAATAACCTTTGCGAGTACTTTTCCCCCTTGAAACTTCGCAATGAATTTGATACAAAAAGATGGAGGAAGAAAAGGAGGAGGAGTTGGCATTAGAGCTTCAGAGGATACTGAAGGATTCTGTTTATCCAGAGCACAGGTAAATTGCTGGAGATTTAGCACACAGCTCATGCCATTTGTCTGAACATGACCTTGAGAGGACACCTTCTTTCTGGTTTGAGGGGGGTAATTTTGTTTCATGCACTTGTCAATCTTGTGGCTGTTTGTCCAAAAGCAAGCAAGCGTGCTGAAAGAAATGTGTGACAATGCTGAGAGGTAGCCCGCAGAAGTGTAAGGCTTGATTATTAATTAAGCTGAGACTGCATCCAAAGCTGCAATGCTACAGTGCGAATTTATTTCTGTTGTTTTTGTGGGGGGTTATGTTTGGTGTGCTAGCACAGTTCAGATCTTACACGCAGGGTTATTCGCAGACAAAAGCAATCATCTATATATGGCAGTCTGCACTTTTTTTGCAAGTCTTCTTGCTAAAGGGGCTGATAAATCCACGCTTGCTGGAGGGCTGTGTTGGAACAGGTCTGTGTTAAGATGATTTTTTGGCCCTTGGGTATTCCTATGGTTTTAACTAAATCAGACTTGTAGGGCGCTCCTAATTGCTTCACTGGCTTCAATATGCAGCCACAAATGAAAATGGTCTGCCCTAATTCCTATGTTGAATATCAACAAGTTGTGAAGTGTTTGTGTGTGAGAGAGCGAGCTGGCATTATCTGGATGGTCGGTGCTGGCAGGAGATTAACTTGAGGCTGCAGGGGCACAGCTACAAGGGAAGTTTCCCCATCGTTGTCTTTGGTATGCTAATGCTCTTGTTCATTACATTAACTCTAGCATTGCAATTAAAAATAAGAAGAAAGGGAGTAGCAATAAATAGAACAATGTTTAAAATACCGAGTTATAATACATCCTAAATCTGCTAACCGTTATCAGTGAAAACTCAGATTAGCAAAAAATCTGGTAATGTTTACTCATGCTGGGAGAACAACTTCTCTGGATATCAATAATTTTCCCAAATTGGATCTACTTTTCTGTACTTCAGTTAGACTATAACAGGGCTACATGGAGAATGAAGGTCTTACCCCTCCAATGATTTGACCAACAGAAGTTATTCTTTAAGGTCTGTTTGGCTTAATTTTACCACAAGTCCCAGGAAATAAGCACTGGGAAGCTGAGAAATGATCAGTGGGAAGGCATGCTCTGGGCACCTTAGGAAACCCCCAGGTCCCTGTTACCTCCTTCTGTCACAGGGTACAACGCACACAGAGGAACTGGCAGGAGATGTGCACCCATGGCTCTCCAGTGCAAAGCCACAGGCTTAATATGGACCACTGCCCCTGGGCATTAAAGCTTTGGGTTTAGCACTGAAGCAGCTGAGGTGCCAACACATTTCTTTCTGCCATTTCTGTCACAGCCAGGTTATCTCAGCAGGAGGACAGAAAAGACCCTGGCAAGAGCTACATCTTCACCTTTTCAGCTAAATTTCCCAGTTTTCATATCACCCAGTTTAGCAGTGAAAAGATGACCGTCAGGGGCTATACCCATCTTGCAAGGGGTATGATAATACCCCTTTGTCTGATAATTACGATTCTTTAGGGGTGATGCACGGTGAGGTATGGCTTCTTCAAATGACTTCCCATTTGCCAGGAGGCATCACATGGATGCAGAGCTACTTACTGCAGAACAAGTGCATGGCAGCTTGATATGTTGGGAAGTGACCTGAGGTTCCAGCCAGGCACTTCTGGATGTTTTACCCAAAATAAATAAAAATTAAAATAAAATAAATGCAATTATAAAACAGCCAGAAACTTACTTTCCAAGCTCAGTTAAAACCTAAAATTAATATTTAGGTTTAAGCACCACATGTGGTACACTTCATGGGGCTAGTCAAAAATTTATCTTTTAAAAGATGTTTTTAAAAGAATTATGATGGAAGGTAGTTTCAAAGAATTATTTTAAGTCAAGTTTTTTTAAAAAATCAGCTTTGAAATATTGAGATGCACACCTGGGCATGTTTTCATAACTGCACTACCATTTTTTTCTGAAATTTTAAAAGAAGTGTATTTTAGAATTTAAAAATTGCCAAAACAGCAATGAATCGTTGTAAATTACTTAAATAAAGTGTCTACAATGATTCAAATAATTTATTAAAATTCACGATAGGGCAAAATTCAGATCATTGCATTTGATCCAATGAATACAATTCAATTTTTTAAATTCCTTCATTTTTCACAAGGCAAGAAAGGCAGTTTCCAGCTCAGCTCTGCTGGTTTGTGTGTGATATAGCAAAGAATCAAGTATTGAAAAGAATTAAAGCAATTTAGGGCACTGCCTTCTTTCTTACTAATGGAATCTTCACTGCAAATCAAGCCTGACGTCCATGCAAGTCTTCCTATTCCTAAATTTTCTTTAGAAATTCAGTAATGCTGAAGTGAAATCTGTACCTTTCGAACCACTTTAATGTAAGCAGTATTTTACCCTAACTAACTGTGCCAGTGAGGCATTGGCATAATCAGTAGCCTATGCAATAATAATTTCAATTATATATGGATAATTCTTTTGTATTCATAAAGACAGCTCTAAGCCTTCAAAATCAGCCAATCTGTATTTGCTAGTTTGAAGCTATTTCAATTTTATCTTTTACTTTTGAATTATTTTTATACAATTATCTCTCTCCATGAAAATTCTTTTCTGTGTTCATTGAACACTGAAGAGCAATATGTTTCCATTCGAAAAGCCTTAGCATTCCAGATTAAAATAGATCTATTAATTACTGTTTTTTCCCCAAATTAATTTCATCTAACTGCCACTATATAGGTCTCTGCCTGTATTGTCCCACTTGGATTTAATTGTAGGGAATAAATAGGAACAAAATATTCAAGGCATTTAATACATAGGGAGAAATGGCAGCACCATTTACCATTACAATTGCCTAAAACTCTCAGAATAAGATCATATTTTCATTTTTCTATAAATAAAAAAATCCTTAACTTCTTCAACCTGAACTCTTCCCTACAAAGAATTTTTCAGGCTGAATTTCATCAATAATTGGTGAATCTATTTGGATGATTATAGAATCATAGATGCAAAGAGCAGCCCAGGTTGGAAGGGACCATGAAAGATCATCTGGTCCAACCATTCATTGGAAAGGGAGCCCAGATGAGGTGATCTGACACCCTGTCCAATCACATATTCAAAACCTCCATTGATGGGGACTCCACCATGTCCCTGGGGAGGTTGTTCTAGTTCTTACTGTAAAAAATTTCTTTCTTATATTGAGATGAAATCTCTCCCACTGCAACCTGGGCCCTTTCCACTTGTCTTCTCCATGTGGCATCTTGTGAAGAGAGAGCCTCCGTCCTCTTTGTAGCTGCGCTTTAAGTACTGGAATACTGTGACGAGGTGGTCCCTGAGCCTTCTCTTCCCCAGGGAGAAAAGACCTTGCTCCTTCAGCCTTTCCTCATGGGGCAGATTCTCCACATCTTTCATCTTTTTGGCCCTCCTTTGGGCCATCTGTAGTCTGTCCATGTCTTTCCTGAATTATGGGGACCACAACTAGATACAGTCCTCCAGGGGCAGCATGGCAGTGCCAAGTGGAGCAAGATGATGACGTCTCTATCTCTGTTAGTAGTGCCCAGGCAGATGCAGCCCAGGATTCAATTTGCCTTTGTTGCTGCCATGGTGTCCTGCTGACTCATGTTCAGCTTGTTGTCCACCAGGACCTCCAAGTCCCCTTCAGCAAGACTGCTCCCCAGTCACACAGATCCTAGCATGTGCTGGGCTATTTGGTTATTTTATTCCAGCTGCAGGATTTTGCACTTGCCTTTGTTAAACTCCCTGTTCTTTCTTGCCCACTTTTCCAGCCTGCCCGGGTCTCTCTGTAAGATGGCTTGTCCTTCTGACATGTTCACCTCCCCACCTGGTTTGGTGTCAGCAAACTTGGTAACGGTGCTTTCAATCCCATCACCCAGATCATTTACAAAGATGTTGAACAGCATGGGGCCCAGTATCGATCCCTGGGGGACCCCACTTGTGACAGGCTGATACTTTCCAAGAATGCAATTGACTGGGTAGGTTACAGAAAAGTTGCCACAATGCAGCAAACCCAAAGCATGTTCAGCTCCTTCATGGCAGTTGTTCCCATGAATACTCTGACTTTATGGATAATGCAAGTTACCTTCTCTCACTTTGTCCCCAAGGATCAGGGCAAAAACTAAATAATGAAGATAAAATATTCAGCAGTTGCTCATTCAGGGAGCACCAGCTGAGGACTTTGTGAAAAAGTGCTTTTGTGATCATGTAATTAATGACAGTAGCAAAATACATATTCATGAGCTAGATGGATTCTGGTATTTCCTAATTTTTGAACGTTTGTCACTGTAATCTTAATATTTAAAACATTTCTTCTGAGTGTGTAGCATATCAGTCAGGGTGGGCAACAGAAGGCACGGCTGACTCCCAAACCTGCTGCTTCTAAGAGGCTTCCCTGGCTTCTGGGCACCAGGTAACAGCCAAAGCATCTTTTTGTCTCTCCAATAGGGAATCCAGTCCATGGGGACTATCCCTCCTGATAAAAAGCAAAGGGAAGAGGTTTGGGATGTTCTCCTGTGATCCAATTCACAGAAAGCTTTGGGTCTCTCTCATCTTGCACGTAGGTTATCTTACAGATATAGGTGAAGTTAAGAATTCAGAAATTAGAATTGGAAAGGACTATCTAAAACATTTCAGAAACAAAACTAGGATGGCTGTTGGCAGATTTATTTTAATTAATAAATTTTATGGCTTTAAATATCCAATGACGGTCATCTCAGGTCTTAACCACCCCCACTCCCTCTACTGAGGATTGCTTATTCTCTCGGCAACAGTTAGTTCAGTTGTAGTAAAGGCAGAGACAAAGTACTAGAAACAGAAAACATGCAAATAAAATTCCTGCATGTCCTTCAGAAACTGTCTGTGCAGCCTGTAATTTCTAGGGCAAAGGTTTGATGTCTGATGCTTCAAGTGAAGTTTGAAACTGAAACAAACCCCGGCTCCTGTGGAGAAGAAAATGTGTCAAGGAAGTTTGTCCTTTTTAATCAGAGCACCTAAGAAAAAGTGTTAGATCTAAAATATATAGGTTTTGTCAGAACAGGCTTCTATAAAAACCCAACCCAGAGAAATATTTCTATGTTTTTTTAATAAGATTTACATTGGAAAATAAGTTTTTAGAGGACTCTTTCTCAATGCTACCAGCCTAGACAGAGCAGTAAAGGAACCAGGAAACCAAGATGGCTTAGATTTGACTAAATAAAAAATATTATAAACTTTTTAGCTGAACATAAGATAGAAAAGAGGTTTAGGAAAAATTTTCAATAATTCCTAGAGGTAGGTCTCCAAACAGAGCACCTACCATCAAGTTGTTGCTCTATCATTGGTTTGTTACGTTGAAATAAACATTGCAAGGACTTTTTCAGTGGATTAAATGTTTTTAAACCAGGACTATTTCAAGGTAATGTCTTGTAATGTATATTAGGGCATTCCCATACACACGTGCTCACAAGTGTTCATGCATGTGTGTAAATACATGTATAAAGTCTCCTGGGAAGACAGCGTCTCATTAATGCTCATAAATCCTACAGAAAAGAGCACATGCTAGTGTTACAAATTTATCTAAATGGAGAGAATTGACAGTATTGTACCAAACTCTACAAAGAAAAGGATTAAGATCAGGGGCGGTAGCCATGGAAGTAAAGCTGAACCTTTCCATCAGATTAACTAAATGTCAGCTACGGCTGGTCCTAAGGCAATATTATACATTGATTGTGTCATTTGTAAAAGTTTGGAACACGTATGACATCATATAGAAACATGGGAAAAAAAAAGAATTCTTACCAATGTATGAATATTTGGTCTGTCTTTGAGCTTCCTTAAACTCAAGCTGCTGAAAGTTAGTGCTTTTGTCACCAGTTTCATTTTTTGATGCCTCAAGGCAGGCAATTACATTTTGTATTTGAGTTTCAAATATCCTCTGAAAATCAAGTGATTTATTTAAGTGCTTCACTGTGGAGCTAGCCCAGTTTCTGTTACTCATGCTGGAATATATTGGGTAGCATTCTTCAAAAGTTTGTCTCAGAATTGAGAGGCATATGCAAACATGTATTTTGTTCTGCTCATTTTTCATTTTCTTACTTCTTTTAATAGGTACTCAAACATCAGGTATAACCTTTTGTCCATCTCCTTCTCCACAGGGCTATATTTATAAATGGTTTCACCTTTAATATGGCCCTGCTTTCGTATTTTTGAGAACAGAAATTACTTATCAGCCTGGTAGCAGATCCTTATGCTGTCTGCCTCCCACAATCCATCAGGAGAGGGTTAAGAAAAGGACCAGTTATCTCATAGCAGTCAAATTCTTTGTACATCATTGAGTTTTACATTGAACATCTCTGTGTGCTGTCAGCTGCAGAGAAAGAAGATTACACTGTGTGTCTGCTACATGAATACCCTGTAAATACTGCTTCAGTGCAAAAGGCAGATTTCTAATCAGCTATGAAATAAACAGAAACTGTTAGTTATTTTAGCATTCAAATAGCCAAATTTGGTTGCTATACTGCACAACAGCAATTTATTTAATGTGTTAACAGTCATCTAATAGCACAACAGCCAAAATATCCAAAAGAGTAAAATGAACCCTACAAATGAGAGAGGTTATGAAAATATCTAACACGAGCAGTCCTACGTACTGGGCTGCTCACCAGCATCTACTCTGCAAGCAATTCTTTTTGAACCTATAAATTATTTTGAATCACTGATCCCAAAGTTGGTGGGCATTCCCCACCAAATAGTGGGGATATTCCCCAGAATGGTAAGGATGGGGAGGTGGAAGGTTGTTTGGGATTTTATGTTTGTTTTTCTCCAAGGCAGACTTAAAGACCATCTTTCCAGTCACCACTGAATAGAGCTGAAACAAAAGCTTTTGCCTAATTTGATAGGAAACAACTGCATAAGGGGAAAAGTGAAGATATACTTCAGATTTTATATTTTTTAAAGCATCAAGCTGCACCTTTGTAAGCATACACATGTTGCAGGTCAGCTGTTTATGGAAATGGCAATGGGGGATGCAATCAGTAACCAGTCTCGAATGTATCTTGTCACCTAAAGCATGTCTGTATACAAGAATACATAAGGCTCTAGTAAATTCCAGAGGAGGAAAAAATCTAAATTAAAGCAGTGAAGGTTTCTTGTAGGATGCTTTTGTATTTTGTGAGAAATGACAGGGATCTTTATGAAGTGATGCAACACTTGTAAAATCACAGCAAATGTGCAGATTGCTCATTCTGCTGCTGGTGGGATCGTAATAGTATAGCCTGCATGGGGCTTTGTTTTCACAGTTAGAGACAGAAACAAATCCAAACTTCATAATTAGGGCATAACCCAAATCCCAGGCTTTTAAAAACCTCTATTTAACTCTGCTCTTCAGGATGTTTGCCTAAGGACTCAATACTGACCAATTGCTGAAATCTGAATGCTGGCCATAGGGGGCTTTTACAAATAATGGCCCTTCTGGTGTCCATAGCACAATGAACAGCCTTGCTACTACAGATGTACTGCTTCAGAGATTCCTACCTCTGGAAGCCCCTTTCTTGTGGCACATGTAAATATTATTGTTTAAAAATTAGTGTAGACCCTTAATAAGGTGGTATAAAAACAGTTTTAAACTTCACAGAGAAAATATCAGCGTCTATATAAAATGTTCAGATTTTGCAAGTGATATGACATAGCAGAGAGACACAGTCATCATGATGGGTTTATGTCACTTCAGTTTAATACAAAGAAAATTCTGCATGTCAGTAGCTATCCTTTGACAGTTTTTTGTTTTCTTCCATTTCCATTTCAATACGGGGGGAGTCTTCAAACTTTTTACGTATTTTGGTTGCCTCCATTTCTTATGCAACACTGGAAGCATTAAAAGGGTCTGTTTACAAATGGGAATGCCACCCTGCCTAATGAATGTGATGCTCTGTTGGGGCACAGGGATCTTCATTCACTTCCCAGCTCTGTTACTGGCTTGCTCGTGACCACAGGTTAGCTGCACAGTGGCTGCACTTTAAATTAAATGGGTGGAAATTGTAGCTTAGTTTTTGTGGATTAATTTTTCATCCACGTTCTTTAAAAAATGCAAGCTTGCAAGTGTTAGGGACTCTGAAAAAATTGATATTTTTCTTAGGTATCCAGTTTCTCCGACTGTTGCCAGTTTGAATTTTACATGTACTATAAAAATTGTACTTCTTCAAATCTTGGACATGGCATTTTATTCCAGCCTAGCCCATAAGGAAGAAAAGGGCTTTGAACTCTTAACCAGGACATTTTAAGAGGGAAAGAGGGAAAAAATTCTTTCATTCTTGAAATCTGGCATCCTTTATTTTTTTGTCTGAGCTTTGAATTACTGTTGGGGTTTTTTATTTCTCTTTTAATGAAAGTGTTGTGGGAAAAAAAAAAAAGAGAGCCCTTTCTAGTATGTGACATAAAAGAAATAATAAGTGAAACTGAAAATAGCTGGAAGAAATAAAAACTCTTTTGGTCTTAGCTTCGTCTTGCTTCAGTTTTCCATCAGTGTAACTCTCTAGCCTAGCCTGGGCAATGGCAGTCACATTAGAGTTAGCTTTCCTAAATGCATTTGTGAAAACACTTATTTCTTCAACTAGTAGCGAATTAAACTATACCATTTTCTTCTACACCTATTTATTGGTTTTCTTCTAGACCTATTTGTTAGAGGCTGAGGTCCCAGATTTGCTAATCAAACCTTCTCTCATACACAATTATACCTGACTGGATCCAATAAAGATCGGGGTTTACATGTGAAAATAATTTACAATTTTGGCACATATACAATTATTTTTTATTTTCAAGGTAATAAAACTCATATATTTTAAATAATACATAACCTCTGATCATGCAACTGACTTTGCAATGTATGCTTGCTCCATGTTTGGAGTTAGTTGCAGATCTGGAGCCGGGTTTTGTATTTTCAAAACAGTAAGCATCCCATTTCCCACAGTAGCATATAGGAACACTGGCTGTTTTGCTTTGGTCTGTTCAACCACAGATAAGCAAATCATTCAAACTTTAAACTAATAAAAACTCAAATTGTTGCCAAAATATGAGTTAAAAGTACAATAGCAACTCTAAAAATCAAAACACATCATTCATTCCCTCTGGAACACATTCCTGATGCTCAAAGGCTTCATTTCAGTCCCAAAGTAAATATGAGCAACTTTGAATAGCTGTGTACCATCTTTTGAAGGTTTGTTTTGTTGTTTTTTTTTTAAGAAGACTTTTCTTACTATGCTGTATCCTCAAATCTTATTAATCAATAAAGCCTTAAAGTGGCAAGTCAGTCACACCCTCCTGCCAGGGTAAATGATGGTTTAAACCCTTTCTAAAAATTGCTTCCTTTTTCCTCTGTTCTCGATCATAACATTTGTTTTGTTACAGGCTGCAAATACACTTTTCTGACTGCACTTTGTCACCCACAGATTCCACTGCACAGTGGGTGGAGAACTGGGGATTTGTGTTCTGTTTTCATGCAGAGTTGTGCATTAAAAAATGTGCTGCTGCTGTTGTATTGTGAGTGAAACATCTTACCAAAACAGATTAATGATAATCTTTCCAATCTAAATAAAACTAAATAAACCAACTTGAATGCTTTCTATTCAGAAAATAAGAATACAAAGAGAAAAGAAAAAAAATACCACACAAAAAGCTTATATCTATGATGATTCCTATGGATGTAGATTTGGTTGTGGATCCATTTATAATAAACTAAAGTCTAGTCCTTTAATGAGGAGACAAGAGGCATCAGTGGTGCCCCTTGTTATTTGTTCAACTTTTCATTATGAGTAATTCTGACCTGTATAATGAAATCAGATTATGTGTGAAAAATGAAGCAATGCTATACTGAAATGCAGTGTGAAGGTCAAATGTGGATTTTGTAGCTGTGGGAGAGTAAGAGACAACTCATTTTTTAATAGACCAAGGAAAATATTTCTGATACTGAAATACAATTCAAGAGGGAGATAAAAGGAACAAGAAAAGAGAGGTGTGGCTTGAACACTCATACAGAGAACAAGGAACTGGAAAATAAAATTTCCTAAGGTGACCCCTGACACAGAGCTTGATTCCAGTCACTATCTCTCCTTCTTCTGTTTTGTTTTGTGTACACAGGGAATTATGATACTCATCAAGGGTCTGGGTCAGGCCCCTAGTGTTGTGAATGAAAACATATCCACTGCCTGTAGTAGTAGCTCAACATTCAGTGCTTCCAGAAGCTCATGCTTATTTATAAGCAGATTGTTCCTGTATTAATTTTTATTATTTAGAGGTGAAAAATGTCACACTGGTGCTCAGGAAGTGAAATTATATGACAATATTGGCTCTGCATTTAAATGTTTAAATTCTGTGTGGTGCACTTTAAGTGAAATGCAGACATTCTGAGAATGATTATGGTATTAATCAAATACCTTCAACGCGATGGGTATGGATTTAATACATTTAAAACACAGTTTTGCGAGTTTTCTTTTTCTTTCTTTTCCAACATTTGAATTTTGCAGAAGTGCAAGAAACATTGAAAACTTCCAATTTTAATATTGTTGAATGTAGTTGAAAATAACAAAGCTCATAAAGAATAAAATATATTTCTAAATAATTATTTCAGGATGGAAATGGTTAAAATATGCAAGTGTTACCATGAGTTATCTAGCTTGTTGTAGTAAATACCTCTGTGAAACTGATGCTTCTACTAAAAAAAACCCCACTCTCCCTGTACATCCCAGAAAAGGTTGAAGTTTCATCTATTTTCCATCTAAGTCAGGAGAATATGACTCTTACAAGGGGATGTAAATTCTGGTAAGGCATCAATGACTGGATTATTTTATTTTTGCTTGTATTGATGTCTCAATTTATTTCATATTTTTCAACAGACTTTCTTAAATGCTTGCCTTGTGCTCTAACAAACTCATCTTTTTCTATTCATTAGTGGTTTATTACCTTTTGCAGAAGTAGGTATGATAGAACAAAATTATTTCATATTCAGTGTTGTGTGTTGTTAAAACAACACTGACTTTCAGTGAGGAATTAGTGTTTGCCTCTGATCTGGATATTAGTTTAAGTTTGTGAGGGACTTTGAGATCTTGTAGATGACAGGAAATAGATAAAAGTGAGTTTTATTATGCAGATAAGCAGAATAGATCCTAAAAATGTTTTCACACAATCCCACACAATTTCATGTGTTAATATGAAGAACTTGGTGAATTGTCAGCACTAACAAAATAATTTGCTGAGCTACCTCTTTAGGACATCTATGTATTACTGAGATATTCATTTTTTCTGTATAAACACAAGTCTATGTAAAGAAGCATCTATGTCACTAGATATCACTGCAGAAGTAACATTTCTCTATCAAGATTCTCAGTTTAAAAAGGTGTTACAGTTTTTAATCTTAAATAAGATCAGAATTAAAAACCACAGTAGAGAATTGACTACTACTGTTGATCCCGGTTCAGTCCCCAAATTAAACCAAAACACAGTTTACTAGGGAAAGTTTAATATCATGGATTTGAGGGTATTGGGAGCTTTGCCAATTTTTTAATTAAAGTATGGAGAGCCACACACAAAGCTTCAGGAAACAGTGGGAGAAGAAGAGCGTAGGCTGCTCCGTTTCATGCAGCCTACACTCCTCCATGGGGGAACACTGGTTTCCAGCAAAGACTTCATTTATGCAAAAGCTTGCCGTTCCTTGACCTGAGCTTGTCAGTTTGGTCTGAAATGGAAGACCCTATCTCAGAATGTCTGATTAATTGTGTATTATAACGTCTGATTCAGCTGTTGATTTTAGTTAGCTGTCACTTATCCAAGTTTATCTAAAACTGAATAGCAACTTCTCGGGCAACTAATCCTCTATTATATTAGCTCAAAATTGAAATACTGTTCTAAAGAAAGGATCTGAAGCTTGTCTCATTGTAGCAAAGATATAATTAACTACTCCATTTGTTTGCAGGCTGTATGTGTTGTGTTGTATACTTTACTAAAAACAGATGAATTGCAAGCCGGAGGGCTTCCTCTTGGCTTTAATCTCTCCAAGGAAGAAGACTACTTCCCTTTCCCCTGGCAGAACTAAGGACACCAAACATCAGAAAGCCTTTGGGTGAAGCATGCAGGGGTCAGGGAATGCAGATAGGAGCCTACACTGCAAAGGCAGAGAATGAGAGATGCTTGGGAAGAGCAGGAGGCCTGCCCGTCACAGTGGCTGTCAGTATATAGAGACTTTTCCATGTGTCCAAATCACAGAATCACAGAATGGTAGGGGTTGGAAGGGACCCCTGGAGATCATCTCATCCAACCGCCCTGCTTGAGCAGGCACACCCAGAGCAGGGTGCACAGGAACATATCCAGGTGGGGTTTGAAAGTCTCCAGGGAAGGGACTCCGCAGCCTCCCTGGGCAGCCTGTGCCACTGCTCTGGCACCCGCACAGGAAAGAAGTTTTTTCTCATATTGAGGTGGAACGTCCTGTGTTCCAACTTGTGCCCATTGCCCCTTGTCCTGTCATTGGGCACTGTTGAAAAGAGCCTGGTCCCATCATCCTGACACCCACCCTTCAGATATTTATAGGTATTGATGAAACACCCTCTCAGTCTTCTCTTGTCCACGCTGAACAAACCCAAGTCTCTCAGCCTTTCCTCATAAGGGAGATGCTCCAGTCCCCTGATCATCTTGGTAGGTCTCCGCTGGACTTGCTCAAGCAGTTCCACATCCTTCTTAAACTGGGGGGGGGCCCAAAACTGGACACAGGACTCCAAATGTGGTCTCACTAGGGCAGAGTAGAGGGGGAGGATAACCTCCCTCGACCTGCTGGCCACACTGCTTTTAATGCACCCCAGGACACTGTTGGCCTTCTTGGCCACAAGGCCACAGTGCTGGCTCATGGTCACCTTTCTGCCCGCCAACACTCCCAGGTCCTTCTCAGCAGAGCCGCTTTCCAGTAGTTCAGCCCCCAGCCTGTGCTGGTGCATGGGGTTGTTCCTCCCCAGGTGCAGGACCTTGCACCTGGTAGCTCTTGTTGAATTTCATGAGGTTCCCATCGGCCCAGCTCTCCAGCCTGTCCAGGTCTCGTTGGGTGGCAGCACAGCCTTGTGGTGTATCAGCCACTCCTCCAGCTTGGTATCGTCACTGAACTTGCTGAGGTTACACTCTAGGTTACACTAAAGTTAGGTTCGTGTCAGGGTTGGTTTGATCCAGTAAGGCACTGAAAGTCACCCGAAAAATCTTAGTTTCACCATTGCTGGCTTTTCACTACATAATGTTAGTTATACATATATAAAACATATATAGTATATATGCTAGTACATATATGTATAGTTATACATATATATGACTACATAAAGTAGTTATTGCATTCAGGTTTAGTATTTTGTGCTGTCATAGAAAGTCTTGAAAAATAAGAACCTTTCGGTATCTCTGCTTGTCTCAGGGAAAAGGTGGTCCCTGTCCTCCCAAGGCTCTGGCTGCTCAGGTGTCCCATTGCATTTACTTTCAGGATGAAGTTGTAAGTCAAAGCTACCCAGCTCAGAGGTGCAAAAGTCTTCCTTTTGCAGAGAAAGGGGGCAAGGGAGCTCTGGGCAGCCTCATTCACATATTGTCTTTTTGAACTTACATCTGGTTCCATGTCTCAGGTTGGGCTGGTTATGTGAATGGTTATGTGAGGGAGGCTCCAGCCTAGAATGGCACAGGGATGTCACAGGGCTTTGAATTCCTGGACTGTCGTTTAGGAACAGCAGGTACAGCAACTTAGAGGCTGATGCCTTGTCTTTGAGAACATCCACCCTGGACCTGACTCTGAATCATAGAATCATAGAATGACCTGAATTGGAAGGGAGCTGTAAGGATCAGCAAGTCCAACTCCTGTGCCTGCACAGGACAACCCCAAATTCATACCATGTGTCTGAGGGCGTTGTCCAAGTGCTTCTTGAATATTATCTTGCTTGGTGCTGTGATGCTTCCCTGGGGAGCCTGTTCCAGGGCTCCACCATCCTCTGGGTGAAGAACCTTTTCCTAATACCCAGCCTAACCCTCCCTGGCACATCTTCCTGCCATTCCCTCGGGTCCTGTCCTTGGTCACCAGAGAGAAGAGATCAGTGCCTGCCCCTTCTCCTCCTCCCCTTGTGAGGAAGCTGCAGACCATGATGAGGTCTGTCCTCAGCCTCCTCTTCTCCAGGCTGAACAAACCAAGTGACTTTAGCTGCTCCTCTTACAATTTCTCCTCTAAACCCTTCACCAACTCTGTGGCCTCCTCTGGACACTCTCCAGTAGCTTTATATCCTTAATGTACTGTGACGCCCAAATTTGCACACAGCACTGGAGGTGAGGCCGCACCAGCTCAGAGCAGAGCAGGACAATCCCCTCCCTCGCCCGGCTGCAATGAAGCGCTTGGTGCACCCCAGGGCACGGTTGGCCCTCTTGGCTGCCAGGGCACACTGATGGCTCATGTTCAGCTTGCTGTCGACCAGAACCCCCAGGTCCCTTTCTGCAGAGCTGCTCTCCAGTCTCCCGTTCCCCAGTCTGTATGTACATCCAGGGTTGCCATATCCCAGGTGTAAAATCCGGCACTTGCCCTTGTTAAACTTTCCATTATGCTAGGCTTTCTCAAGTGTGATGGAATGTATACATATTTGGTACTGGGATTATTTCTTTTACAGGAACAAACAGAGAACCCCATGAAGACCCCTTGAAAAGGCTGACCTATATCATCATTTCCATGTCATTGGCTGTCCTAATTGGCAAGGTTTATATGGTCCACCTAATCCTGTATTTTTGAGATTACTTAACTTCAGGACCATAGCTCTATGAAAGCTTCTGGGCCTGAAAATTGCTAATCTTGCGTGACATGCTAGAGTATAGTAGTTCTTTGTGAAGTCCTAATCTGGTGCTTCTTGTACAGTGATCATAGCAGAGCAGTGTTGGAGGAGGAAGAGGGCTTTAGAGTGAAGGCTCTGTTTTACTGAATGTAGAATCCTTATGTCTCAGAATTCATCTATTTCCCAAAGTTGGAAACCAGCAAAATGTTTCTATAAGTTTTTATCAGGCATCAGTTGGTGTTTAAATGATTATAAGCATGTTATGAAAATTGATCTGTGCTCAACTTGCTTTATAGTTGGAACTAAATCATTATTGATTTTATATTCTTGTATTAAATTACATATCATGGCTTTAAAGTGCCAAATGCACAAATAGAACCCATTTTTAAAGCAGGTTGTTACACGTATTCTCCCAGAAGGTGGCAGCTGGGGAGCTCATACTACTATATAGTACACTCAGACTACTCAGTGTGAACACTTTGTGCAGGGGAAATAAGATTATGACAGAGCAAAAAGGGGGAACTACACCTCCACGCACCATTCACATCACTAGGCTTGAGAACCAGGAGTTGCATCAGAATGTTGTCCTGAACACCTCTAATGGTATGAGCATCTTCTTCCACAGAAAAAAGATAAAATCAGAATTTTTAAGATATCTATTTTTATTTATTTTGTATATGAATATAAATACACACCTATAAAATAAGTATATATGAAGGAAGCAAAAAGTCTCTGCAAAGGGAAGAGGTGGGAAGCCAAGGCAAAGTAGAGCAGGGTAGAAATCCAAAGAGGACACTGGTGTGGCTGATAGGTCTGGGTTGAGAGGCTCCAGTGTAAGGCTGTAGACCTTGTGTCATGGTGCAGAAAGTGCCTCATGATCCAAAACAATCAGAACAAACTGGGAAATAAACACGGGCAGAACTGGAGTCTGTGATGGCGGTAGATGCAAATTTCTGCAGAATTTTTAGAATGAGAGGGGTTTTTGGACTGACTTTTAAAACTAAAGGAAAGTTTGTTTGAAGTGATGGCACGGTATGTGTGAGAAGGTGGGCAGCAGCTCACAAAGCTGAAAAGCTGAGGCTCACTGAGGTCAAAAAGAAGAATTCTGCAGCTGTTGAGACTGCCGGCAGCTTGGTGATTATTTAGGGGGGTAGTCTGGCTTTTCCTTCTTGTGTGCATATTTTGAGTCAACCATGAAACACCTGGAACTGTACAGGGATGGCTGTTCTTTCCTGGGAAAAACATCTGATCAAATTTTCTTAAGAATGCTTTTTAAAGAACTGAAAATGCAATATTTCATCATTTTTAGGGGAAAAAAATCTTATAACAGAATAAGAGGGGGTTTTAATTAAAAATAAAAACATAAAGGTTGTTATTTCTAAAGGACTGAGCTAAGTATTTAGCAATTTAGGTTAAACTTTATTCTAGATCAGTTTCTTGACCACTTAAAACTGTGAACAATCAAAAGTACCTGTTTCAGAAACAATTATGAAAGGTCCAGCAGAACAGTCTGTGCTTTGTATCAAAATGTGTTAGCTGGAGATATGAAATACCAAGTTTTGACGGAAATTTTGTAGTTAAATAAAAATGTGCATTTTTGTGCACAGAAAATCAAAAAATAAACTTGCTTGAGATGAGAAGTTTTGTTGTTGCTGGAACATTAGAGAGTTTTGAGAAGAGTTTTTATAAACAAAGCTTTATTAAAAGACCTGCTAAATCAGCAGCAATAGTTTCAAATTCTGGTTTCATTTGTGCTCCCTCTTTATTAAGAACAATTATAATTAACAGTTTCTGTGGGAGACTCTCAATTTTAGCTTTAAACCTTCACAGGAATCTCCAGAAGAGCACAACTGTTCTCTGTTCTATGAAATTTAATTGGCTTTAACACGGTTCCTGCTAATAAAATAGAAAAGTAATATATCAGTAGGTGTCCTCCCTTGTTGCTTTCTCCTATTACAGCAATCCCACATTGGACTGTGAGTGCAATTTGATTCACAAGTAAATCAGGAACAGTTTCTTAAAGGGCGATTTGTGAGGCGCACCACTGCTGCAGAAAGTAGCTTTGATTAGTGAGTAGTTGACATCCTTCCCTGGAAAACCTCATGTTACAGGGAGCATTTTGCAGTACTTCAGGTGAAGAAATTAAAAGGCTATTGATCTCTTGTTCGTTAACAATTTTATTACACTTTTGCTAGACTGGCTGCCTAATGCCCTGTCAAAATTCACACTTGGCTGCCTGTCATATATCTGCATACTTTCCAGCATCAGCCCTGTAGGATAATATGATATTTTTACTTTCTGTCTCAATCTGTTGTGCAATCTTGTCCTCTGATATTTACACTAATCTAGAAGCAGTTGCTTATCAGCACTTAGTAAGAGACTCCCTAGGCGCACTTGAGTTGCACGAATCTTAAGGCCCCACACTTACAATAAACATTCTAACACTCATACAGTATTAATAATACAAATTCATAATATTTATAATGCATCCCAGGGGAGAGGAAGGGAGGTTCATTTGAGTGTATTACACATCGTTTCAAAAAGATTTGGAAACAGCTGCTTTCTTTCCTAGCTCGTGGCAGCTGATGGATGCTGCTGCTGTTGGAGACAGTGCTGTCTGACATCAGGTAATATATGTGCTGCCGAGGAGCTACAGCATCCCTCAGGGTACAGGGAGCTTCATGGCATGGTTGTTCAGTGTGATCCAATACAAGTGCAAGACATTAGCACTGTAATAGCAGTTGTAGGAAAGCCAGTACACCCGTTGCCAAATCTGGTGGTAATTTCGCTTCTGAAAGTTCATTGGAAGAAAATGGTTAGTGAGTCACACCCATTGGAAAATACTGTGTCATTCTTATTTCCCCAAGGAAGATAAATTGCACTTCAATCAATGACAAATCAGAAACATCAGTCACTTTTAAGAGCAAAATCTTTGTGACCAGATGCCATATTTTTATTCTGAGTTCTATCAGATGAACCCAAACCTCAGCTCTACTGCCTTTATATTTTAAAAATAGTAAAGATACCACAACCAGTGAATTGTCCCATCAGGCAATTAGGATTAGAGTTCATGGAAAAGATCCTGAATGGAGCTAGGGCTTTAGTCCTTTGAAAATCCTATCCTAAGTTTACATGAGTTTTCAGCTTCCAAAGGGTGATATAAGCATTCAGAGCATCTGCTAGGTGATCCAGGAGAAGACAATGGTCTGTATAAGCACAAGTAAAGAACTAATTCATGTATTTTACCATTTCAAAATACCTGCCCCTTTCAGTTTACAGGAAGGTTTTTTGTTCAGGATAGCAATATTCGTTCTGCCTTTCTCTAACTGTTGACTAAACTATCTAATTAAAATTGCTTTATTAGGTTCAAAAAGTATTTTAAAATAAAAGGTGTTCTGCTAACTATACTCAAATTGGCTGCATGCTAGTTCCTGTCCTTAGGGCAGGCCATAACTCAAGGATGTCTTATTAAATCCACCTGCAGGTAGTTTTAGACCTTTTAGCCTTTTATTGTTGAACACCTCATGTTCCTCCTAATCCCCCCATTCAGCATTACTGTGTGCTTTCTAAGTATGAAGAGTTGATGCTGCATTATTTTTAGCTAAACTAACAGGGTGCACGTTAGGATTTTATTTGATAATGGTTAGGATGGAGCAGCTGAGTGACTTTGTCAAAGAGGTATTTTAAAATCCACCAAAATGCAGTGTATGATATTTAATTACCTGAAAAAAATTCTAAACTATAGGGCATCCAGAAAATGTAGCTGTAGCTCCTGGGATATGAATGAAATTGTAACCTAACTAATATATCATTGAGTATAAGCATCACAAGTAAGAACTAAACCAATGCCTTCATAATCCCTTGTGACTACGCTCACATGAGTTGCTCACATGAGGTGCATCACAGAGTTGCAATTGCTCAGACTTCTATATTAAAATTGTGATTGCACTTTGGTAGGGATTTAATGTGAATAAAATATATTTCTGTACAACCCGATTACGTGTAACTATTTGTCAGTTACCAGCAGCTAACTCTGAGGCAGAGTAGATCAATTTAGCTGTTGCTATTGGGGGGAGCTAGATTTCTTTGGGAACCACAATATGCAGCCTTTTTCCCAAAATACCAGTGAATGTGCAGCCTACCAAGTGAATCGACTGAAGTTGAGCAGAGGGGTTAAGTTTGTTGAGCTTGGTGCAAAGGAGCTGCAAAGTTCTCTTTGTCCTTCCTCCTACAAAAGTATAAACATGTATAAATGTTTATAAAGTGTATATAAATCTTTTTAAAGGAGGATAAAGCATATAAATGTGGGGTGTTTTTTTTCATTTTTTGAAGGGCGAGGGCTGATTCACTTATCCAGTTTGTTTTTTAGAGATACTTTGGGCAGGGGGAAGAAAAGGGGGAAAATAATAGTTTTCACTGGTGAAGAGGAGGATGGTGATGCTGCTTTTGCTGTTTTTACTATATTGCAGAGTGGGAATTACTTACATAGCTGGAAATAATCAAGACTCCAAGGTAACATTCCTCCTGCAAAATACATTAAAAAGCTCCATTTCTGCTGTGTTTGAAGGACAGGTTTCAAGGCAAAGGTCTGAGTGTTCTTTTAACCCAGACCATCATGACACAGTGGTCCACCACTGTGGAGACTGGGAACCTCCCATGCAAATCTACTGCCCAAATCCCAGAAGCAGGAGTGCAGCAGATGCTACGCCTGCAAGAAGCAACTTGGCTGTTCTCCTTTTTTCTGTGCTTGTGGAGGATGAGAAGATAAAGATGATGAGATCATTAAAAAAAAAAAAAATCCAAACTGAACAAGTGTAGAAAGGTGATATTATTTGTAGCACCTACTGTATGCATGTGTGTGTATGTGTGCCAACACAGGTCACCAAAAAGATTACTTAATCAGACAGTTGAAAAGGGAAAACCTGTATCTGGCTTTCATCACAGTGATGGTCCTGGAAATGCCTCTATATCTCCTCAGATTTATCACTGGGAAAGTCCCCTTGCTCTCATTTTGTGCTAGTCTCAGGGCTCAGTTCTTAATGCAGCCCCATAAAAACACAAACCTGTAATACATGCCTGATTTCAGCTGTAAAAGGCTTTTGTTCCTACAGTGGCCTCCCTTTGCTGAAAATCTGCTCTGCGTGAGCTTTCTCAGTGTGTAATTACTTGAGGATCTATGGGTAAGACTTTTCAGTACTTAAATAACTAGTATATGAAAACTCCATGGTGAGGCCTTTCATAAATCAGAGGAGGCTTTGGTGCAATTGATTTGATGATGCAGTTCACTCTAGGGGCTGTGGATGGTGGAGTCTAATGAAGAATATTGAAAAGGTTACAGAATTTTCTCTTGCTTTATGTGCTTTTTGTCTTGAGGATGATGTCTGAATGGTAGAAACAGTCAAGTTACTAAAACCCACATCTTCCAGTTCTAGTTAAAATACAGATCTCTTTAATTTAGTTTCAAAACACACATTTGTCCACATTTTTTCTTTTGGCAGTGAAAAAATAATTATTTCTGGCTAACCATTACTGGTTTCTGTTTCTCAGACTAACTAATGGCTTCTCCCATGCGCTTACTGCAAAAATATGCAAAAATCCAATTTAGGCCTGCGCTGTACTAAAGGTGTTCATGAAAGAACATACTCCTCAGAAAAACTTTGGCTGCTGTTACTTATTCATAGTGTTTTCCCTCCGTCTTCCCTCCCTTGCAAGGAATTATCATGGCTTGCCCAATTCTGCATTGCATTGTAAGGGCAACATTTAAGCCCTGTCAAGGATGCATTACAGCAAAATAGCTGTAAACAGTAAACAATTTTCAATATGGCATTTTAATAGCATTTAATGCTATTAAATTCTCTGAAGGCCTCTGTTATTTCTTTGTTAAGAGAGAGCAAGCACAGTGTTGTTCAAGATTGGTCCAGTGTTTCCACAAAATATCAGTGAAGCCCTTTCTGTGGAGGGCAGGGCGTGTAACTCAGCAAGCCTGCAAGCAGCAAAGCTTTCCTCTAGTGCATGTGTTTCTTTTTTTCCTGTGTGCCAGTCTTTCTGGAATTATATGTTTGAATTAAGTAAAATCCATAATAATGTTAATTTGGATTTCTTAATTTAGTCAAAAAGACTCATATTTCTTTCAATCCTTCCTTTGTTGCTTTTGGTTTGGATTTTTTTTTGGCTTTTTTTTTTTTCAAGAGAGCAGAAAAGACTATGGCTGTCTTATTCTGATTTGGTGAAAGAAATCTTTAGATAGCAGTGTTAAGCTTATGGCACAAAGGCAAATACCATTGCACTCATACTGCTTTTATATAGCAATCACGTTGTACCAGAAATAATAATCTCTTGGTAAGCTAATTTCAAAATTATGATAATGACATTGATCTCCTTTCTAAAAGTGCTTTGAGATTTACTGATGAATGTCTTCATGCAAGAAATAGATATAAATTATCATCAAAACCATTCATGTACAGAAATTCCAAAGAAAATTATCAGAAAATTTAGGTTCCAAAGTTTAGTACTGCTGTGGAAATTCTCTGTTCTGCTGTTACCATCAGTAAAGAGAGAAAATGAACATGAAAATATGCAAGGCCAACAAAGTAACCCAATGTGTGAGCCCCCCCTGCTGCCTGTGACTGTCATTACCTGGCAAGCCTGTTCCCAGGATCACTAGAGAGTTTATGAGGTTCGAGGATAAGCAAATAAATTGTGGCAGATGTAGTGGTTGGGATTAAATTTGCTTGAGAGAGATGTCAAACTGGGATGGGATACTTTTTTCCCACCCAAAGCTTTAAAATATGTTTCTAAGAAAGGAAACCTTTGACAAACTTTATTAAAGCTAATAATAATGTTTGCTTTCAAATGTGTAACTATTATTTTCAGAATTTTACCAAACATAAAATACTATTCAAATTTGCATTTATGCAAATTTAACAGAAAAATTTAATTTCACTGTCTTTAAAAATAATCTCATCTCTGCTAAGATTTTAAATGCTGTGTTTCCAATAGAAAAGATTTGGTCATGGAAGTGCAGGTGTAAGGATTTATACTCTGCATCCTCACAGCTTCTTTGCTCATTTTCACCTGCTCAGCAGGAGAGGAGAGTGGGAGTGAGTGCTACCACAAGAACTATAGCACATTATACCTTTTGTGCAGAAGTATTGATATCTGAGCAAGGCAGTGAGGGATCAGGTCCCCTGGGAGGTATCCAGGAAAACATACTGCGCCAAAAGTTGTTCTCCCTCCATTGAGGTGGGAGGTGGGTTGCTCATGAAAATTATCTTTCAGACTAGTTTTAATATTTAGCATCTATGGCTGGAAATGAGGCCGTGACACATTTTGCGGTTCTTGGATGTGTTGTTTTATAACTGATATCGAGCCAGGGTACGAGTTTAAATTCTCTGTTTTGGTAATTCTGCAGAATTACTATTTGTTTATATTTTTGCTTTCCCAGTTTAATTCCCAATATACACTGAAGAAAAAAGAATTGGAGGAGATTGGAAGGAATCCCATATATAAGTACGTCTGTGTGTCTGTCTGTCTGCTCTGGTATCTAACATCTATCCTCTGATTTGGAATGAATGAACTACTGTAGAAGAGCTACAAATGAATGGACATAGTTAGACAGGCAAAGAAATGATAAAGCACTTACTTTATTTGAACGATGGAAAGCCAATGGAAGGAGGAAAAGACAGAGCTAGGTTGCCCACTACTGCAATTTATGAGCTGAAGTCTTAACAATGTAGTGATAGTGATGGCAGATTTGGGGTAGGAAGATGAATCTGGGAAGACCATAGGAACTGAAGCAAACAATGTTGCTGCATGGCATCAGACTGAAGGTGCTGTCTTTCCTGGGCAGTCTGTCCTGAACTGCTATGTCATTCCCTGAAGGCTGGAGACCTTACCTGGAGTTTAGAGACTGGGATTCACTGAAAGAGCTGTGGGAGAACAAGGTAAAGCTTGTTCAGGAATTAACTTTAAAATAATTTAAAAAATAACATAAGGTTAAAAACAAAAAAGGTTACATTCTCAGAGAGACTATATAGAGATTCAAGGCAAAACATAGGCTGTTACACTGTGAAAGTGATTACATTTTACCTACCTAAGATAACCCTGGAAATGCTATTTTAAAGTAGACTTCACATTTTCTTCCAAAGTATTGTGTAGGTTTGCTCAAAATTGTTAAATAGTTGATTTATATCAGTTTGAAAGCTGCTGAACTTCAACAGTGTATGAATGTTTGGAATGTTTACACCCCCTTTGTGGCTTAACTAACATAGGTACCAAAAAATGAGGTCAAGGTTCTATAATCTCCTTCAGATCTATATGCTGTTAGCTGAAAGCCTTGAAATTTTTATGGTATGAAACTTGTGGCAATGAAGTGTCAAGCTGTCTTATGTAAAACTTTCAGCAAATTGGGAATCCATCACAACTGCTTAAGAAAACTCTTTGAAGGCTACTGTTGACCTTGGATTTATAACTGTCATGTTTTTGACATTCCCTTTCTTATTTAAGGTGTATATTCACTTTGCACTGTCTTCATCACAAATACATGCTGAGATTGATGAGACCCATCCATTAATTCCAGCTTTTTTTCATGACACGTCTTACACATCTCCTGTCCCCTCTCCAGCCTGTGCTTTTCATATAAAGTGATAGCCTGAACTTGTGTAAAAGCAGTTGACTTGCAGAGATAAAAGTGGAACTTAGTCTTTTTAGATAATATAGCTTAACCTTTTGATTTTTAAATGTTTTTCCTTTCAGGGATGCCAAGTTATGATATTTCTGTTTACACCCTGAAAGTCATTGGACCTTGTGCTAAATTTAAGCCTCTTTGAAGGGCTGAACTCCGGGTCCGCATTGGCTTGCCAGATTGTCTCCAGTAACCTGTGATTTGATTCTGGTTTGCACCCTGATAATGGTATTGAGTTCAGCATTGTTATTCCTCTTCTAAACTTGTCTCCAGCTTCTATCCTGAAGACTCAGTAATCAGATAAGATAACTGAGCTGAAACAAGAGACCTTCTTTCATTGTACCTGCTGCAGGATGCACTGTAGTGTGTGCCCATAAGGAAGGTCTGGTTACTCCTGAATCTGGAAGCAACACAAACAAGAGACATAATGCAAAAACCATAAAGAAAATGATATAGCAGTCAAAAAGGCAAGGTATCTTCCTTATTTAATCCAAATCCTGAAATAGAAAACACCATTTACTGACATCCTCTTAATCACACTGCAGAATCTGAAGGACACTTCTGGGATAGTTTAGTAAAGGATTACAGTTACAGTTGCTCTAGTACATTTAATCTGCCATTTTTGCTTTCTGACCTGTCAATAAATATTTTTTTGTAAAAGCTGATGGGAAGCAACCACTGTGCTGTTAGTGAGCTAGATGTGCTAATAGTGGCACAACCTGCTAGGATGCTGGGCAAATAAAATGCTGGTTTTAGGAACACATTCTTCACCTTCCTCTTAGGTGAAATAAGGAAATCCTGGCTGACCAGAGCACAAAGAAGGTGAGTGTAGGGAAATTGCTTTTATATCACCTCGGTTCACCTATTTGGTATTTTTCTGCAAAGGGTTAAACAAAGCCTTTAGAGGAGGGAAAGGGGAAATAGAACACAAGAAATCAAGCGCAGCCTGGAAGGGATCACTGGTGATAACAACAGGGTTGCTATTAATTGGGAAAGCCATCTAGCCTGGCAAATTGTAATCTTTCCAGTCTGAACCTATAATCGCATAAACACTGAACCACATAAATGTCTGGGGAATGGCATGAGGCTGGGGCCTTACAGAGCTGCCAGAAGTGGCCAGTCCTTACCAGAAGAGACCCTGAGAGCATGCTGCAGTTTTGCATCTTGCAGATAGAAAACTGTATGGAGGGTTAGGTAAGGAGAAACGTACATATACACCTTTATGGTTTTTACCCCCTTGACATGCTGTACATGGTTGGTGAGTAAACACTGCTCTGTTCTCATAAGCGTTGGGGTTTGGTTTTTTTTTACTCATCGAAATGGTTTTCCTAGGTGTGTTCCTATGGACACTTAACCTAGATTTGATTTTAGGGAATCTCACAGAATTTTTAATTTTTTTAGAGGAAAAATGGATATTTTCCTCCCTTTGCCTCAGCTGCTCAGTAAATAAAACAAAAGATGGTTTACGTGGCAAAGGAGTAACTTTATAGATGCAATTAATTTTGTTTTTTTAAAGTACATTTTCCAGAGATTTTGGACATCCTCAGGTATTTTAAAAGGAAAGAAAGGAGATGGGTGGTGCAGTAAAGGGAGAATTAAGAGGAAAGTGTATATCCATTAAGGACATAATACCATAGCACTGACCCTGCCATTGGATATTTGTGCAGGATCCAGGGTTTGTGCATGTTCAGAACCACAGGTTAATGGTCAAAAAGTATTGTGTTTTGTTGTGTTTGTAGACTGCACCTGAGATTTTTTTTTTCCCTCCCCCAAATTTGGACTCTCTATCTTGGGGCTGTTAGCTTTGGTGAGCCAGCCAAGCTCTGCCTGAGCTGAATGCTGGGTGTTGCATGTGTGCATAAGCATGCAGCAAAAGCTTAGTTATTGTCTATATTATCTCTGTGCACTGGGCTGTGATTTTTTCATTTCGTAGCTCTGTCACAAATTGGTGTGCCTGAACTGGTGACACAAAGGAAAGGATTTGGAC
Organism: Phalacrocorax aristotelis; assembly: GCF_949628215.1. Classification (NCBI taxonomy): domain Eukaryota; kingdom Metazoa; phylum Chordata; class Aves; order Suliformes; family Phalacrocoracidae; genus Phalacrocorax; species Phalacrocorax aristotelis. The sequence continues at coordinate 10,711,183 of NC_134277.1, read as the reverse complement.
ACATATTGGCATGGGTTTCATTAGCCACTGCACTGCCCTGGTCTGAGCTGCTTTTACAGATAAATCCTGTATTCTTACCCCAGAAGTAAGCAACAGAATAATTCTTTAGGGGTGTATTTGGTGTAATCTCCATATGGGAACAGTCACATCTTATTTCATTTTACAACAGGCGCTTTGTTCTGTTAAATGCTTTCCTTTCCAGGGAGGTGGGGAGGAGGAAAACAGCTTTTCTTTGGTTTTTAACCTGTGCTACATGTCTATGTCAAGTTACAGAATCACTAAATAGATTTGCAATGTGCAAACCCTGCTTTGGTTTAGCTGCAGCTTCACTGGCCGTTGTTTTGATGCCCTTCAGCTTCCATAATTTCCGTGAAAGAGAAGGGGTTCTCATACCTTGTAGGACTTTGGTGGATGGGCCAAATGAAAGGTTGATGTCATGAAAGGACATTTTCCAGTGTGGGGCAGGTCAGGGAAGCTGAACATCCTCATAGAAGGAGACGAACATAGAAAAGGCATCATGAAACTATTGAGCTGCCTGCCCAGAATCTGAAGTTCTTTGGATGTTCATCACATCTCATCCCTCAGCTATTTTTATTCGCTCTGGTCATTTTTTATTTTTTTTTTAAGTACAAAGGCCATATTTACTGTGTTTGTGCGGATATTAACACACTTCTAGAGCCAGCACAAACTGGGAGCTCTGAGGCTGCGTTTCTGCAGTCGCCCTTGGCATCAAAGGCAGCGTGAGCTGTTCCCGCTCTTCTCCTCTTCAACTCCATCTGTTTATTCCATTTATCTCCAACTGTTCACTCCAGGGGTGGCTCCTCAGTAGTGCTATTGCCACTTTTTGCAGAGCTACAGATGAACTGGTTGACCTCAGCTGAATTAAAAATATGCTCAGTCCTTTTTTTAAAATTCTTTAACAGGATTAGTTGCGAGTTGAGTTTCTGAATCTAGTTCACCACAAGGCCACACAAACAAGTGGATCTGCAGGACTGAGAGGGATGAAGGCAGGAAGAAAGAACTAGGCTGGCCTGTTTTGCTTCCCAGAAATGTGTCCTGAAACTGTGACCTGAAATATAGTCAAGTGTCAGGACCAAGACAGTCATTACAAGCCTTGTGCCCAATACCTTTGCTTCCCTTATCAGGATGATTAGAGATAAATATGGGACCAAACTGTGCTTTCCGATGCATTCTTAACATCTTCTCAGAACTGCGAAGGCAAACAGGTATTTAAGGATGGATCTTGGCTTATTGTTACGTTCAGCTTTTAAACTGCCTTCTACCCTTCTGTGCAATATATTCTAATTCCTTTTTATTTATATCCAGTACTTTGTGAGGCTGCCTGTATCATCTGATTGTTATCCCTTTCCCAGCCATGCAGGAACAAATTTTGGCTTTCTTTGCTGGCTCACCTTTTAACTTCTCTTGTTCCTGTGCTGTTTGTCTTTTTCACACTGAATGCTGATGAGGTAGTATTTGGTCTGTCTTCAGCAGTCATTTTCTGGGTAATTTCTTTAAGCAGCAAACACTAATTCCTCCCACTCTTTAAAGTGCCATATGGGATCAGATTACCAGATTAAACATGAATCCATTTTTGGATGGCATTTCTGTCCCATGCTAATTCTATTAGAATTATTGACTATCTGGCCGAAAATGCTGCCTTCTAAAGACTGACACACAGCTATTTTCGGGCCAGAACAAGAAAGGCAAAAGGCCATTTTCAAATGTTGTTTCTAACATCTTTATCGCAAACTTTGCACTTATCCGAACATATTGCCAAACTGGATTGCATTTGTTCATGTTAGCAGGCACTGCTACAAATGCAAAAATATGTTTTTAGCAGTTATCCTCCTAAGAAGCACTTCCAATCCCAGCTGACACATGCATTAATTTTGAAAGATCTTGGGGGGGGGCCTCAGCAAGAGAATGTAGCCTTAGAGATTATTGTCATCATTCAGACAGTGAAGTTGCATGCATTTTAGGAGCAGATGATAGTTCACAGGCTGATATTTGATAGCCTTAACAGAGCTGGGTGTTTGTTAAAAGAACTGGTATGATGAACGTGTTTAAAGGAATAACACTGTTCTCCTGGATGAACATTTCTGGTGCATTAATACATAGAGGGTGGACCGGGTTTGATAGTCAGAGAGGAGCAGCCTGGTAGCGACTGGGTACATTGTGTTATTCACCCTTACCAGTTTTATGTTTATTTGGTGAGGCTGAGTAACGCATGGCTCAATGGCATGGTTCCTGTTCTGGAAAGGAAGAAGGTACTATATTTAGTCTGTAGATGAAAGGCGGCTGCCTGAATTCCATATCCAACCCATTGGCTCTCCTCTCCCCTTCTCAATAGACGTTATGGTGCAGTGTATGGGAATTCTTTCACACTGGAGGCTTCTGGGGGATGAGGGACTACTCCATCAGCCAAAAATGGTATAAATGAGATTTAAAATCATTAGTATGGCTTCTGCCATTATGGTCTCAGCAGATATTGTAAACTTGCAGGATTTGATTCATCATTTGCATTGGTGCAAAATTGGCCGTGACTGCCAAAAAACAATTGACTGTTCTTTCACAGCTGTTTTCTAATTACATTAGAATACTGCAGCTTCTAATGCAGCCGCTCAGCCATGGTGTGGACCTGCTTTCTCCCCGAGGGACTTTTCCAGAGCAGCAACACTTGCTTTGAGATTAAATCTATAGCAGGAGTGGCTTGTACACAGGTAGCAGTGACTCTTCAGTCGTGGCCAATTCATTTCTTTCATGGGAAGCCATCCTACAGGACGACTGCAGAGAAGTTGGGGTTTAGAAAAATAACACCGAAAATGTCAAGTCATCTCACATCATGCTGGCACCCAGCCCAGAAGCTTGTAAAAATGCAACTTCATCGGACAAAAAGGAGTTACCAGAAAAGGAGCGGAACAGAAAAGAAAATGCCTTCCTGGCTTTAACGTGTGACAATCCTGTGTTTCATATGCTGTGTGTGGCTCTTGTTACCGAGTCTCCAGTGGGATGTGATGGAACCGGAAGAGCTGCAGAGAAGATGACAGCCTGAGTGGAAGAATTGAACAGTTGCTCTACAAGCAGAGAGTGAATGTACCAAATCTCTTCACCCTGGGGAAAAAGGAGTCTCACAGTGCACATAATAATGTGAAAAATAAAGATGTAAAAAGGTGTAAAAAATTACAAATGAACCAGAGGATGCAGAGAGGAGATGAACATCACCTGTTACCACAGAACAAGAAGTAGGGACATCCTAAAATTGACAGGCAGCAGAAAAGCACTTTCTCTTCATAATGCAAAATAAATTGAGGATTTCATTGCTACAAGATGTTTTGGATACCACATGTTTAAAGAGGTTTAAGATTAAGATTAGACAAATTCAAGACAGAAGGATGCATCAAAGGTTATTAAATGCAATGGTCTGCGTACAACTTCCAGTTCAGGGAAACGCAAAGTCTTTGACTGACAGAAACTAGAAGATTATGTTGGGGAAATATCATCTTACAGCTTTGGGCTAAATGAGGACGGATTAGTAAAAGGATCCTTTTTCAGCTTTCTTCAGTTCTCTGGATATTTTACATGCTTTCTTTCCTGAGAATGAACCACTGAGACTCAATCTTGGAAAACTGTATTGTTATTAATACCTTTCCCAGCTTTCTGAAGGGAAGAGCTTCCCTTCTGGTAGCCTTCCTTCCACCCACACCGTCCTTCAGAGTGTGCTCTGTTGGTAAACCTCAAGAAATGCAAACTTGTTTTCCCTCTCTCCATATTTTCAGCTTCCCAGACATCTGGTTTGGGTTTTCTTTCTGTCACATTCCCTTGGACTCTTTCTGTTAGGCTGAGGCTTCTCAGAAGACAACTTGAGGCATAGGAAGAGGTATATCCTGAGGCAAGAGCTAAAAAGCAGTTAAACTGGCTCCAATAGCAAGCACCAAGGGTGACAGCTCTGGAGTTGGTCAACTGTGAGAGAAGATCTACTTGCTCAGTAGCCCGGGTGCCTTTTCCCTTGGGCAAAGGAGAAAAGTCCATACAGTGTGGTCTGGCTGATTTTGTTTGTTTGTTTGTTTTGTGTTTTTTTTTCCCCTCCCAGCAAATGCAGAATAAAAACATCTCAACCTATAGAGTTTTTTGTCTGCAGGTTATGGTTGTCCTGAGTTTCTTTTTAAGTAAAAAAGAAGTTATCATCTTTTTATGGTTGAAAAGATAATGAAGAGGCAAATTAATTGTGAACCGAAAGACGAGACTGTCTGAGTGAGAAGATGGTCTAAAACAAGAGAGAAGCAGAGTGCCTTCATGGCAGTGATGATGTCCAGTTAGGATGATATTGCCTCTTTTACTGCTAAGGAAGACTTTAAAGGAGAGAGGTAGATTATATTAATATACAATATTTTATAGATATAATATAACATAATATATATAACACAACTGCCTGCTACCATCCACTGTTGTTTTAGCATAGCTGGGAAAGAGCAAGGCACAAAGAGCCATAGAAAAATCACCCTCTGGCACCACTAAAGCTATTTTGAAACCTATATGTGTTGCATCTCTTGCTACTTACTAAATCATATGAAGATACCAAACAGGGAGCCTAAAGATTGCTTGTGCATATTTCATCTTTTTCTTGTCTGTACATAACATATACAAGAAAAATCAGATCTCTTCTTATTTGAGGAACATGGCTGAGAAGCTTAACAACATTTTCCAAAATAACCGCCATTTGACAGAGCATGATTTAAAGAATTCCAGATATGCTTAATGTTGTGATGAAAAGAGTAACATGAGTTAGTTTTTCTAAAGGCTTTCAATATCCTCTGGGTTATGTTGACAAAGATGATTCATATACCCTAGTAAAAATAATTTGAAATGGAAGGTGGGTGTTTGTTTTTCTTCCTGTCCTACAGAGATTATCGTAGAGGATGGCACAGTAGCTGTCATGTGAGAGAACTAAATACTAAGGGCAGATAAAATGGCTTGACTTAATCCATCATTTCTACTGAAGTGATTAAACTCTTTAGAATTAGGGACTTTTTTTTTCACCTTCCCACTATATAGACATAAAAATACCATAGAGCCTCTACTTAGAATACTGCTTCAGTGCTTTCTTAATGGTTTCAGGAGACAGTTTTCCTGCTCTTTGTCATTCCCATAGCTCACTGGCTAAACATGGCCGTCTGCTGAATTCAGGGGCCACAGGCTGGCAGACTCACCAGTGCTTATAAGTGGAAGTCTTATGCAGACCTAATTTTTGGAAACACATGATTATGCAGCTAGTGACAACCCAAAATATGCCTCCGTGTGAATACTGAATATTGCCACAGGGATGGGAGGAAGACTGCTGGCATCCTTTTAAAGAGTTGCTGTTTGATACACAAGGGTTAAAAGAGATAAGTACTATGTCCAAGGGCTTTCGATGATGCAAACGAGTTTGCATCTGGGCATGTTAGTGCCGCCTTTCCAACTCTGCAGAGGTTCTGTACATCCATCTCAATCTGTTATCGCTGCTAATGATGAAGATGACCCTGTTTCTCTCTAGCAATGGAAGATCCTTTAATGTTTCTCCTTCCAATTGACAAAAAGCAAAGTGAGGTCCTGACTCTGGAATTTTACCTGGTGAGGTAGAACTGGGTAACAGACATGTCAGCTTTGACAGGATCCCAGGAGGACACATGATATGGTGTGGTATAAATATCTAAACTGACAGCTAAAAACAGTGTCACTAAGGCATATGGGCTAGCAAAATGTGCTAGGCCTTCAAAGAAATAAAACTATGCTTTACAGAGAGAGAAAATGGGACAGATTGGCAAGATCTGGCAATTCGATGCCACTTTTAAATTTTTATGTTTTTCAGACCAACACTTCTTTATATACTGTACATACGAATTACATCTGAATTTTCCAGCCCAGATATTTTACTTACTTAAAATGAGACCTGAACCTGACTGGTAAATTCATACTACAATTTTTGTTTATTTTTCTGTCCAAGAGAACTGCAAATGTGAATAGGGTCATCCTACCTTCTGGAGAAATTCAGTAGAAACAGCAAGTGTACACCTAACATTTTTTCTAAAATTATTTAAACTGTCAAACAAGAGAAAACCATAATTCAGATAGGTTGTTGGTGCTGTGTTAGTGATAAATAGTAGATTTGTTTCACTTGTAATTTCATCAAAATAGGGAAAAGTTGCAAGCAGTCTTTGTTCTTTAATTATTATTATAGTGTATTATTATTTTTAGGGTTTCAAAGATATATCAGGGCTCTTGTAAAATAAGGAAAAGCTGATCTCTTGCCCAGGTAACTGCATTTAGTAGAACAAAGAAAAACTGTGACTCAGAGGTGATGTTG